>NC_052647.1:14990158-16193658 GCF_016161935.1 Mauremys reevesii | reverse complement strand
AGTCCCATGGTCTCCTGTGTCCTCCACCTCTAGGAGGGATGATCTGCCTCTGGAAAAATGAATGAGAGTTAAACTCCAGGTCTTAAATTGTCGATCCCATGGCCCCTTTTACGAGCGTCAGGATGTTAGCCCAGTGTCCTGGCCCCGTCCCAACTGGGCAAGTATTTTCCACTGACCTACCGCCCCCGCCCCGGTTCATTCACATACAGGCTGCTGTTTTCTTTCAAGGCCGAGGCCACTGTGATACTGTACCATGTTGAACAGCTGCTACGTCCCACCCTAGAGGTGGCTGCATTTCAGTGAGGATGAAATTCTCCAGGTAGATTAAGTGCTTTGGTGGGAAAGGTGCTAGAAATGCTGCGGTCAGCAAAGCGGCTGGGAGCCAGTCTGTGGTGTTTGGAATAATACAGACCGAGGAGCATATGGGAATCATCTTGCATGTTAAAAGGAACAGGGAAGCTGCAGGCTGCTAAGCCAGTTTGAAAGGGACCCGCTTGTGGTAGCTGCTGTCTGTTTCCTACAACTGGAGAGAAATGTTACTGAAGATCTGATTTGGAAACTGAACCAGCTTGAGGAGTGGCAGCAGAATGCTTAGACTGTAAACTCTGGGGCAAAGCCAGTTGTCTGCAGGTGTAGGAGACTCACAACAGGACCTGATCCCTGCTTTGTGGCCTCCAGGTGCGACCATCCTGTAAATAATACAGGGACATTGAGTGAGATCGAAAGGTACAAATTCCCAGCTGAGAGAAGGAAGTACTGTTTACACACGGCACAGTTAGCCGGTGGAACTCACTGCCACAAGATCAAATTGTGTAAGTTGTAAGGAATGTGAGCTCTGCTGCTTCACTGCATGAACCAACCTCTAACTCGTGAGGGGTGGGGCAGGGGGGGCAGGAGGAGATTGTCCCACAGCTGCCTCGTGTGGGGTTCTTACCCTTTCTCTGGAGCAGCTGGTGCTGGACACTGGATTGGTTGGACCTCAGCTCTGCTCCAGTCGGGTAAGTCCCATGTTCTAACAGCTTGTGCTTGAATGCGTAGATCTGTGCGACCATGCCCTGAACATCCCCCATGATGAGCTGTGAAGCGCGAAGGCCTGGATCAAACTGGACATCCCCTGTAGCGGACTCCTCCCCTACCCGCCGGCATTGCCCTGGGAACCTCGCTGTGTGTCACCTGGAAACCCCAGTCTTCGCTTGGGGCGGAAAGCAGGACAGAAGCTTCCTTTGGAGGGAAAGACGTTGTCCTTCTCCTGCCCCCTTGGGATCGCCTGACTTTCAATCTGCCCTTAGGCTGTCGATGTTTCCTCCCTCATCCCTTCCCTGAGGAGATGGACAGATGTTCCTGTAGGGTCCGGAGTCTGGATTTCACCCCTCCTTCCCCTGCCCAATTACTCTGGTGCTTTTGTCTTATTTATTTTGGTTGGGCTTCCACCGTAACTGTCATGGGGTGGGAGTGTCAGCTCTTGGGAAGAGGAAAGGGGGCCAGGAACCAGGACTCCTGGGTTCTGTTCCAGCTCTGAGAGGAGAGGAGATGCCCATGCCTGGCTCTGCCCCTCAGAGAGCATCAGGACTCTGAGTTCTAGACGGGCTGCTGGAGTGAGACCTCCCAGGTTTTATTCTGAGCAGCAATGTACTCTAGTGGCTACAGTGCTGGAGCAGGAGTCAGGACTTGGGTTCTCTTCTGGCTCTGACAACTCACTTCCCTGTGGCTTTTCTGACTGCACAGAGACTTCTCCACCATCATCCGTCCAAAGGGGACACTTCCAGCTGCCAGCAGCAGGAGCAGCGGTTATTGAGCTCAGATGACAGCCGGTGAAGACACGGCCGAGTCGGCGCTCTGCTAGCAACGTCTGCATGTGCAGGGTGGAGGGATCCAGTTTTCCAGGGGGAGTCGTGCTACTTTGAAGGGCTTGTTTTTAAATGTCTCAGGTCTGTTTCCTGAGGACCTCTTTCTAGGCTGCAGATGGCTGTGATCTCTGACTGAGGGCAGCAGAATAAACCTCTGGCCACGCTGCAGCTGGAACTGCTCGCAATGGTCCTGTTTCCCTGTGCAATGAGGGGTAGGGGGGGATTAGTCTGAGCAGTGGGTTCTGAAGGGCCCCTTTGGGGCTTAGGCCATGGGACAGTTTCCAGCACAATATTCCTGTCCAGGACAGCCAGGGCTAGGAGGGGAAGCTGTTAGCAGCTTCACCTACCCTGTGGCGACGCAGCGAATACCGAGGCAAGGGTGGTACCAGGGTTAGGCAGTGCCAGGGGCCAGCGTTTTCCGCCAGCTCCTGCTCTAGCTATGGGCGACAGCTGCCATCTTGGGGAACAGCAGGGCTTGAACGGGGGCCCTCCAGAGCCAGACGTCTACAGCTTGAGCTGAAGAGGCAGAGCTGAGACCCGCGTTCTTTGTGCAGCAGAGGACGTCGGCGAAGTCCCAGGGGCCAGGCGCTGCTGTGTGGAACGTTTCCTGAACGGGGTGGGTGGGTGTGTAGGACTAGGACTTCTGCAGCTTGAATGGCCATTAAGACACACACACACCTGGTGCCCAGGCTCGGGGCGGGGGGGTGCCCCTGCCACCCCATCCTTACTGGGGGTGACTGAGTGAAAGCTGCTGTTAATGGCCCCAAAGGGCCAGCTCTGACCGGGGGTATGTGCTGAACATGGAGGAACTCCGGCACGTGTCACCTTTCCCTGGCCAGGGGGGCAGACGCCCAGGGTCATGTCCACCCGGGCAGGTAACACGTGTCCCGTGGTCTTGTTTCCACTGGAAGAGAACAGGGCTGAGCAGAAGGAGCTCGGGCTTGGTTGGTTTTTTGCCTTTGCACCAGCCGGACCCTCCATTTATTCATTGTTCCTGGAGTGGGGGAAAGAGGGCCCTGACCCCCCCAGTCCCTCTTCCTGCGGCCGTGTCCCTGTTCCCTCCCCTTCGCCCACTGCTCCAGCTTGGCTGCTGGTGTTAACTTGCTGGAGGGGCTTGCTGGGCTGACGAGGTGTGTGGCTCCACAAGGAGTTTAACAACCTCCTGTTCCTTGCTGGGCCCGAGACACCCCCCGCTTTGTCAGCAACACACACACAGGCAATGGGGCTTCCATAGTGGCCAGTGGCTGCCCTAAATCACTTGAAGCAATAGGCTTCTCGGTGTGGTGTAATCGCCTGCCAGAGTAGGGGCACCACAAACCCCTTGGGCCCCTGGGAATGACGGGCTCCCAGGGGCACTGCACAGCCCTGTGCTGGCCTGGGGTTGTGGCTGCACCATCAGCCACAATTCGGGGCGGCTCTGACTGGCCTCCGGGCTGGTGCCGTCAGTTCCTGGCTGTTCAGGGAAGGGTTGAGCACAGGAAAAGTCCTTCCAGAGGCAGCCCTGGGAGGAGCTCTCCTGGAGTTAATCTTGAACAATGGCCAAGGCTCTCGTATGCAGCTGCTGTGCAAATTTGCCTGCCTGCCTGAGAGTTAGCGCTAGGTCTGAGCAGCCCCAGCTCGGGTCACTCTGACCTGCTTGCGGAAGGAGCGGTGGTGGTGAGCAGCTCTGCGCTCTCCAGAGGTGCTGGCCTGACTCGCAACCAGGCCAAGTATCTGCAATCACAGATCTGGGCAGGGAGTGAGGTACAGTGACCCCTCCAAGGCTGCTTCTGCTTCATGTCCCCAGAGAGCCCCGTTCAAGGGGGACTGGCTTTACCAGTGCCAGCTGCAGGGTACTTAGCACTTTGCACCCCTACAGCAATAGCTTAGTGTTCTCATTAAACACCCCAGTTCTCCTTAGAGCCTTTTCCCTCTCCGGACTCACAGCAGGTCTCGAGGGTCCCTGGCCAGCTCTTTTCCTCACAGGTTTGCTGCCATAGCATCAGCTGTGATTGTGGGATCTACCACTTTTCTGTACCTGCTGATGGATCCGGGGGAAGAAGACTTCTACCAGCAGCACTTCCAGCACTCCCTGGCCCGGAATAACAGTGTGACATCGCCACAGGGGCCTGCCCCCTGTCCCTTGTCAGTGGCTCCTGTCCTGCTGCCTTAACTGCCAAGTTTAAGCAAATATTTGAGATGTGAACAAATATTGACCCTTCCACACACCAGAAACAACCTTTTTGCTGAGCCAGCATGAGGCTCAGGAGACGAGTAGGTTGCAGCATGTTTCACTGCAAGGTCATCAGGCCAGGGCACCAGGGATTGAAAGTCAGGATCAGCTGATGGGAGCTTTGGCACCAATCTGCTGGCTCTCAGCCAAGGTCCTAGTGGGGCAGGACTCATGGTCACAGAAACCTCCCCCTGGCTGGCAGAGAGGATAAGGTCTGAATGGGCCATGGAGACTTAACTCTCCAGTAGAGCGGGTCGTTCCAGCCCCCAGCTTGTGTGTGTAGCCTGCCCTTCCTCTGTCCATGCAGCCAAAGAGAGGTTCCAGGCCTGCCAATCACCTCCCACTCTGACATCCTTTTGCTGGACCTCCCACCCTGCCCTGCTTACATTGTCTTGTGATCAGTGACCCTACTTCTTTTTTGGCCTCTCCCTTTTTCAAGAGCTCCCTGCCCCACTGCGCCCAAATAGACCAGCACCCTTTGCCAGCCCTGGATTGAGTGAGAAATTCCAAGAGAAAACTTTGCAGCTGCAAATATTTAACCCTATAGCCCAGCAACTCCAGTGAGGCAGGGAGCCCAGCATTTCTTATAGCATGTCCTAGTAGCCAGCTCTGAAATCACTGTCTCAGGGGGAACACAGATACCCGTCAGCTATGGGAATTATCCCTCTTTATACAGAGGAGGAAACTGAGGCACAGAGAGATGAACCAGTGGCAAAGGCAACAGCAGAGTTAGGAACAGAACCAAGTCCTGGCTCTCTAGACCCCACTCCCAGCTATAAATCTGATTGTGAGAGAGGGACCAGACTCGCATCAGGATTAAGCCCACGCCCCACCCATCTATCGAATCAGCCTGCTTTACTCAGTGAGTGTTGGGAAAAGCCAGGGGGTGTCCTTATGGAGTCCTAGGGGTTGGAGACCAGTTCATCCACAATCTAGGTAGGCCCAGAAAGAGCAGTTCTCCTCTCCCTTTGTCTCCCCAGGCCCTCAGCATCAGACGCTCTCAGCTGCAGTCAGAGGGCACAATAAAAAGCCTCTGCACAGAAGGGCGCTACCCACATTCCCTGCGGGAGAGGAAATTTGGAAGGGTCCTGCTGGAGTGGGAGAGCAGTGGGTGCAGCAGAGGTGAGGCAGTGTTGCAGCAAGTGGAATCCCAGACCAAAGGGCCTGATGGTTTGATCCAGGACAGCAGAGGAGGGCACTGGGCTAGGCAGAGGCCAGCAGTCAGATCTGTAACTGCAGGAGACTAACGATTTATTAGGCCTCATTTCCCCTCCCCACCAACCCCCTGTCCTGTCATGTGTTTGCCACATGTAGCGCATCAGACCATATGGGCAGTGCCCTTGGAGTCATCTCAGTGCATTGCCCAGCGTAGCACTGAGCAGCAGCGTGCTCACACCTCTAAGGACAATGCACTCAGTAAACCCCAATCCCAGCTGCATGTCCAGGGGCGGAGAATCCACGAATGACTCCGAGCTCAGGTGAGGTGCTGAAAATCAAGCTGTGATTTTGTCCAGCCTCAGATGGGGACTTGCACTCGGGACCCTAGAACTGGGGCTTCGTGCTCTGTTCTCCAGGCGAGCATGTAACTCGGGAGTCGTGTGTGCATGGAAAGGAGACCGCGAGAACTCCAGCCTGTTCTCCCAAAGCTGTATTGGCTCTGCAGGGCTGCAGCTTTCCGTTCACAAACTAGGCACACGTGGCATTGAAGATGCAGGGAGGAACAGGCACCTGTTACATTTTTAGAGTGGCTGGTATGACCCTGACATCCTGAGCAGGAAATGCACTGTTGTTGCCTTTCACAGCGTGGGCAGCAGGATTCTGACACATAAGGACCATATTGATACCTTACCAGACGCCAGACAGAACTGTGCTTAGTGAATTAAATGTCTTAAAACTTAGTTCTTTCTTACCTTTGTATCTTGGTTGATTTTCCATTCCAGTTATTCCACTCTATTCAGCTCCAGCGGTTACGGGCTGAAGGGCGATTCTTGACTGCATTTTAGGACTATGCGACATAACAGGCCTACTCCAATATAAGTCCCTGTTGCTGGGATACGGAGCCAGCGCCGGTCTGACTTTAGCTCCCCAAATACGGGCCTGTATTTTTAGAGACAAAGGCTGTGAGTTCTATTTCCCCCGCTGCTAGTGATTAACTGGCCACCTTGGAGAGCGTTACCTGAAGGTTACTCAGCGACTGGGGCTAGACAGCACTGTAAGGAGTGTTGTCACCCGTCCTGTTTTTTTTCCAGATTTGGCCTTGAGTCAATGAGTGTGCTCCAAGTTTTGCAGGGCATTGGTGCGGGGCCGCAGGAGGAAATGATGTGAGACATTCCCTAAATGTCACGAGGGGGTTAAGGGGTGGTGTGATGACATCACCGCACAATGATAATGTGACACAATCTCTTGCATTTTGACACGATAGTAATTTCAGCACCACAATCGAGTGATATTCGCGGGTGCTGCACCATGGCGTCTCGCTGACTCCCATAATGCTTTGTCACCATATCCTCACATGACGCCATTATGCTTCTCAGCACCACAGCAAGGCTCTGAGGTGCCACCTCGATGCTTTGTCCTGTCCAGACGCCTTATCGTTGGCCGCGCCAGGGCAAGGCTCCAAGGCAATGTTGTGTCATTGGCCGTGCCACAGCGAGGTTGTGAGGCGATGTCATGTCATTCGCCGCTCCACAGCGAGGGTGTGAGGCAACATTGTGTCATTGGCCATGCCACAGCGAGGCTGTGAGGTGACACCTTGTCATTCGCTGGCCACAGCGACGCTCTGAGGTGACATCGTGTCATAGGCCGTGCCACAGCGAAGCTCTGAGGTGACATCGTGTCATAGGCCGTGCCACAGCGAAGCTCCGAGGCGATGTCATGTCATTCACCATGCCACAGCGAGGCTGTGAGGCAATGCCGTGTCATTGGCCATGCCAAAGCGAGGCTGTGAGGCGATGCCGTGTCATTGGCCCTGCCACAGCGAGGCTCCAAGGTGACGTTGTGTCATTGGCCGTGCCACTGTGAGGCGACACCTTGTCATTCGCTGGCCACAGCGACGCTCTGAGGTGACATCGTGTCATAGGCTGTGCCACAGCGAAGCTCTGAGGCGACATCGTGTCATAGGCCGTGGCACAGCGAAGCTCCGAGGCGATGTCATGTCATTCGCCATGCCACAGCGAGGCTCTGAGGCAATGCCGTGTCATTGGCCGTGGCACAGCGAGGCTCTGAGGCGACGCCGTGTCATTGGCCGTGGCACAGCGAGGCTCTGAGGCGACGCCGTGTCATTGGCCGTGCCACAGCGAGGCTCTGAGGCGACGCCGTGTCATTGGCCGTGCCACAGCGAGGCTCTGAGGTGACATCGTGTCATAGGCCGTGCCACAGCGAAGCTCTGAGGTGACATCGTGTCATAGGCCGTGCCACAGCAAAGCTCCGAGGCGATGTCATGTCATTCGCCATGCCACAGCGAGGCTCTGAGGCAATGCCGTGTCATTGGCTGTGGCACAGCGAGGCTCTGAGGCGACGCCGTGTCATTGGCCGTGCCACAGAGAGGCTCTGAGGCGACGCCGTGTCATTGGCCGTGGCACAGCGAGGCTCTGAGGCGACGCCGTGTCATTGGTAGTGCCACAGCGAGGCTCTGAGGCGACGCCGTGTCATTGGCCGTGGCATAGCGAGGCTCTGAGGCGACGCCGTGTCATTGGCAGTGCCACAGCGAGGCTGTGAGGCAATGCCGTGTCATTGGCCGTGGCACAGCGAGGCTCTGAGGCGACACCGTGTCATTGGCAGTGCCACAGCGAGGCTGTGAGGCGTCACCATATGATTCAGCCCCTTCTGGGATGAACTGAATACATGTTGCCCCTTCCCCCCTCCCGCTCAGCCCGGGTGGGGGAGGGGCGGGGGCCATCCCATTGGGTTACACTGAGTTTTCAGGCGTTCGATTTGGCCACCTATACCCAGGCTCCCTCCCTCCGCCATTACGTGCCCCTCCGCGCACACCCGTCTAGGCCCCGCCCATCTCACCACTCCGGCCAATGGCCTAGCGCGGCGCGGCCGCGAGTGGGCGGGGCTATGTTAATAACCTCCCCGGCGGGCGGGCCGTAGCCGCCAGCGCGCTCCGCCTCCTTCGCTGTCGCGGCCGCGAGGACCCCTCCCCCCACCCCCGGGTGCCGCTCCCTCCTCGGCCGCCTCCTTCAACCTTGGTCCCCGCCGCCGGCCCAGGCCCCCCGAGCGCGGCGGCTGCAGCACCCGGCTCCGCTCGCCATGACCTTACTGACCGCCGGCCGCCGGGCGGCCGCGCGCCTGCTGGGCGCCAAGGTGAGGCCGCGCGGGTCCAGGGGTCACGTGCGGGGTCCCGCGTGGGAGCTCCCCCCGCAAGGAGGGGCCGGGCCGGGATTGGCTTTTCCCCCGGGTGGGGAATGGCCCCCGGGAAAGGGGGGGCTGGGCAGCACCCCCAGTTCCCAGGGACCC
This sequence comes from Mauremys reevesii, assembly GCF_016161935.1. Taxonomy (NCBI): domain Eukaryota; kingdom Metazoa; phylum Chordata; order Testudines; family Geoemydidae; genus Mauremys; species Mauremys reevesii. The sequence goes on along the minus strand of NC_052647.1, from coordinate 16,185,138 downwards.
CCACGTGCATGGGGGGGCTCGTGTTGGCAGGGCTGAGCCACGCTCCGTGACACCCTCCCTCCCCACTGGTGTCGGGGGGGGGGCTCTACCTCCCCCCTCCCCCGCCCGGGGAGCCGGCTGGGGGCCCCCGAAGGGCTGAGCTCCGGCCCTGGGGACTCCACCCCCAGCTCTGTGCCTCTGTTTCTCCTCCGTCCCTGACCCCCTAAAGCCGCAGGCCTGGCTGGGAGTTAGGAGTCCTTCCCGGGTGCCTGAACCCCTAGGGCGACGAACGTAGGGTTTGTGGGGGGGAAGCTGGGTGCCTGGACCCCTTAGGATGAGCGTGCAGCCCCAGCGGGATGTAGGGTTTGGGGGGGGAAGCTGGGTGCCTGAACCCCTTAGGATGAGCGTGCAGCCCCAGCGGGATGTAGGGTTTGGGGGGGGAAGCTGGGTGCCTGGACCCCTTAGGATGAGCGTGCAGCCCCAGCGGGATGTAGGGTTTGTGGGGGGGTGCCTGAACCCCTTAGGGTGAGGCTCTGCTTCGTTCCGCGCAGCCCCAGCGGGATGTAGGGTTTGTGGGGGGGGCAGGGTGCCTGAACCCCTTAGGGTGAGGCTCTGCTTCGTTCCGTGCAGCCCCAGCGGGATGTAGGGTTTGTGTGTGTGTGTGGGGGGGTGTGTGCCTGAACCCCTTAGGGTGAGGCTCTGCTTCGTTCCGTGCAGCCCCAGCGGGATGTAGGGTTTGTGGGGGGGAACTGACCTCCGCAGGCCCGGTAACTACCAAGTGACCTCGCCTGGGTGGAAGAGTTTAGTTTCTAGCACCGCGGTTTTCGTGGGGCGCTTGGAAGAAGCGCAAAACGGTAACCGACTTTCCCTGTGAGCCGAACGAAGGCACGAAAACTCAGCCGCCGTCTTCTCCAGGCCGGGTTGTGCGCTGCGGTTCCTTGGGCTCCGCAAAATGGGATCCTGGCTAGCAATCGCGTGGCTGGAGGGAGGCTGCTGGCGGCCCTCTGATGGGAGGGGGCGTTATCTTGTATTGGACCAACTTGGGTTGGTGATCGCGACCAGCTTCTGAGCCGCACGGCGCCCTCCCTCCGGCCAAAGGGACGTGCAGCCAGTCTGGCTCGGACTCCCGGCCGGTCGAGTTTCATCACAATCCCCTTCGGCAGCTTATCGAGTAGCACTTTTATTTTGGGACGATTCTGACTTGCTCCCAGCGTTTACCGGGTTGTTGTTCCTGGCTCCTTCACCGTGTTTAATCGCCGAGGATCCGAAAAGCCAAGCAGGGACTCGGGAGCTGTTCGGGCCTGGCTGCGGCGGGGGTGGGATGGGAAGTTTTGTCTGTCCAGCAAGGCAAGCGAGCAGAGGAAACCGAGCAGCTGACCAGAGTCCTAGAAAGCTAAAATTAGCACGTTCTTCAGTCTTTGACTGAAACAGAAGCCAAATGAGCCAAGCTTACAGTGACCCGGGTAAATCCTTCAGCTTTATTCTTCTAATCCCATCTCTCCTGGTGGGGTGTTTTCAGTGGGTTGCAAAAGGAGGGGGAAATACCACCTTTGTTCATGTCCAGGAGTGTCCCTGCTTCTTGGGAGTAATTGCATCTTCCTCACCCCTGATTCTCTTACGTCTGCGTCAGGTGATTGAATGTACCGTCCGCATGCTGAGCACAGACTGAGGACAGACTGTCAGGCCTGAGCGGGGTGAGGATGTGACTGGAGGCAGTGGTTGAATCCAGCTGGGTTTAGGATGTGGGTATGTTCGTAGTTTCTGTGCTACAGGTGTCCATCTGAGGGCCACGTTAACATCATGCCAGGAGGCTCTCCCCCTCCCGGCCGACCGGCACCCATTGCAGCTGCCCGTCTTTAATAGGGAGGCCTGACCTCTGGAAGAAAGGCCCAGCCTGCAGTGCTCCATCTTGCGCCTAGTGGCCTGGCTGCATTGCATGCTGGGAGCCGTAGTTTTGGGTTGTCTCTTAAAGATGGAGGTGGCTGCAGTGTAGAGGCCTGGGATACTTTGGCTGCCCTGGCCTGCTAAGGCATCGCAGGTGAGGAGAGCAAGAACGTAGGTGAGATTTGACAGCTACCGGTCGTGCGTCTCCCACAACTGCAGGCACCAGCAGAAGAGAAGCGTCCCTGCTCTGCGCAGGCTCGCTCGGGATCTGATTCCTGATTAGCTCATGCTCTGTGCGGACAACTCCTGTGTAGCCTGATTAGGAGCTTGCGGCTTTTAAATGCCGAACTGAATGTGGGAGTGGGCGATAAAAACCCGGGCCTGCGGTTGAGTAACTGTTGTCAAACCCCCACCTGTTCTTGTGCAACTAAACACTTGTGGGCCTGAGAGACCTGCCCAGCACCTCCTGGGTCTGACTTTGCTCTGCTTTGCTAACACAGCGTTGTGGCTTCCCCTCCCCACTCAAGCATGTCCTTGAAGAGTTACATAATTCCTGGAAATTAACCTCAGGAGATGCAGTTTGGCCCAGTGGATATAGGACACCAGTGGAGCCAGGGGCTCTGGCTTTACCACTGACTGGCTGTGTGACCTTGAGCCAGTCACTCCCCCTTCAGTGCCTTGGCTTTTTTCCCCTTCCCGCCCGCATCTGTCTAGCTTGTGCTGTAAGAGCCAAGGGGCCTCGCAGCACTACAAATAGATCACCCTAACCTCCCTGTGGCATGTTCTCCGGGGCGTGCCAGGTCCGTCTGTGGAGGTCACCGGAGCAGCTGGACAGCGGTGAGACAATGGCACCCGGGGCTGCACAACTGGGAACTGGGCTCGACCTCTCCGCCTGTGAGCTCCTGGGGTCGGGGCATAGCTGGGCCTGCTGCAGCCTGGGCAATGTGAAAATCCATTGGAGGGGGAGGGATGAGCGTAGGAGGGGATGAGCATAGGAGGGGATGAATTAGAGGACTGGGCAGGCATCAAACTGAAGCTCTGAAAGCTAAGAACCTTGCCAGCGAGCCTGTGGGGTGTGCGAGGTCTCTACCCACTGGATCATGTACAGTCCAACTCCCCCATGAGCCTTCTGACCTTAATCTGGTGGTGCCTGATGCTGCCACCGCCCCACCAATCAGCCCTCCCCTGGAAGTGCAATAGTCGCCAGTTGCCAGGAAAAGTTAAAATGACACTGTGCCATGGCTGGCCTGGCAGCTTTCACCTTGTGATCTTGCATTGTGCTGGTAGTGTTGGGCTAAAGGTCAGGCTCTGGAAGAGGAAAGTGGTGTTTCCAACAAGCAATTCAGAGTTATCAGTCCGGGGACCCAAATTCAAGGGCAGCCTCTGACACTTTAACCATCTGTACAAGAAACAAGGGCTAAAATGAAGCCATGGCCAACAGCACCACAGTGCAATGACCCTTCCCGGGGTCTGGACTAGGGTGATGACATGGGGTCAGAATCGTGGCTTCTGAGGTCGCAGGGCTCTGCTAAGAGATTCAGACCTAAAGCTCCGTGGCCTTGGTGGAAGGCATGTGCCCTGCATTAGGGAGGAGGTGCCCTGTCAGAGGCTGTCTGCAGCTGTTGGGTCGCGGGTTCCAGCTGTGAACAGACACTGTCTGCCATTATGGAATCTGACCCCGGGATCCCCAGCAGAGCTGGGGATGGAACCCAGGAGTCCTGGCTCCTAGTCCCCTCATTCTAAACTGTGCGGCTGGCCCTGCCACCTGCACACCAGCAGCGCGTGCGAGGCTCCGTGCGAGGTGAGGGTGCAAAGAACGCTCCTGTGGCCCTAGGAGATCTGTCTCCTATCCTTGCTGGGGGAACAGGCTCTGTTCTAACTCTCCCATTGTCCAGGTCAGGACTAGCAAGGAAAGGGACTGAGCTCAGATATTCTTGTAATTCCTCTTTCCCTGATGTGCTAAACTCATTGCCTTTTAACTGGAGCCAGAAACCAGTTCCGTGGTAACCCTGAGTGTTTCCTGCTGATGTGATCACTCTAATCCTCCTAGCAAGCCACTCCCCAGGCCTGGAAAGACTCCTCTGTCGGCAGCAAGTGGGCCCATTTCACACCCCTCTGTCCCTTGCTGCCTTCTACTCCTGTTCCACGTCCAGTGACGCTATCGGCGCTTCTGAGATCCACCTGCAACGTGGTTCTTGTTCTGTGCCTGTGCCTGATGTCTGAGCAGCAGCCTGGGCTCGCGGGTAGGGCCCCAGGCTAGGAGTCTGGAATCCTGAATTCTGTTCCCAGCTCTGCCGCTCACTTGCTGTGTGACCCAGTGCAAGTCTCTTTCTCAACTGGAAGCTTGTTGGGGTGGGGAGCGGCGTGTGCCCTGTCGGCTCTGAGACCCTCCTGCTCGTTTAACCCTTTGTCTTTCTCCTTCTGCTATTTGTGTCCCAGGCCGGGCTCCGGTTGCTTTCACCTCTGAAGCAATGTGCAAAACAACGGGGCTCTTGAGCTGGCTGAAACACTGAATAACAATCAGTCCCTTCGGTGGAGAGGGCTGGAAACAGGCTTCCCATCTTGCCTCTCTACCCTTTCCTCTGGGAACCTGCCAACTTGCAGGGTGGGCTGAGCAAAATGGGCTGCAGACTCGCTGGATTTAACACGGCCCTGGATTTCCCAGCTTAACCCCTCGGAGGGGAACAGCTGCTGCTCTGTCCTTCCCTTGCCCTGCTGCACCGATGGATCTCAGTACAATGCACAGCCCGGCCGCTGCTGCTGGCTCCAGGTGTGTCCTGCCCTGAGCCCGGCCTGGGGAGGAGAGAGGAATGTGCTGGGCCAGTCAGGTCTTGGCGGCTCAGCAGCGACTGCCCACAGAGGAGGTCAGTCCGTGTTCATTTAAAACAGGGGTAGGCAACCTATGGCACGGGTGCCGAAGGCGGCACGCGAGCTGATTTTCAGTGGCACTCGCACTGCCCGGGGCCTGGCCACCGGTCTGGGGGGCTCTGCATCTTAATTAGTTTTAAATGAAGCTTCTTAGACATTTAAAAAACCTTATTTACTTTACCTACAATAGTTTAGTTTTATATTATAGACTTTTAGAAAGAGACCTAAAAATGTTGAAATGTGTGACTGGCGCGCAAAACCTTAAATCAGAGCGAATAAATGAAGACTCGGCCCAGCACTTCTGGAAGGTTGCCGACCCCTGATTTAAAACTATCCTCATCGTGCCGTAGGGCTAAAGCTTTGCAATAAAGCAGACTCTGGGTGGAGGCCTTTGGGGGTGGGGGAGGATGCTGGGTGTGGGGAGATGGCCCAGAACGTGTTCCTGTTCGGCTAACTCTGGCCCCCATAATGAGAGACGTCTGTGACTCAGCTTCCTTTGCGCTGCCCAGCTGGCTGGGACGAGAACTAGGAAAATGGAGCAAAGCTCAGGGCTATTAACCGCTCTGGTGGCGGGAGAGGGCGGAATTTCATTCCTAGTTCAGTCTGGGGTTTGGGGGTCGATCGCTTTGTGCCATCTGCTCAGCTCATGGAGACTCTGCAGCAGTGTTGGGAAACTGCCGAATGTTCCCAGGCAGCAGGACCGAATGGAAAAACCGAGTCCCTTGCTAGCTCTGCCAGCGCCGTCCCTCAGGGCCCCTGTGTGTTCCACAGAACCAACTGTCTGCGGGGGGGCTAGGTCTGTCCCATCTAGGCTGCAGCGTGGCTGAGTAGCTGGGATGCTCCTGGACCAGCTGACCCAGGGTAGGAGGCAGCTTTGCCTAATTGCTAAAGCAGGGGAATGAGTCAGAGCCAGGCTTTATTCCCGGCTCTGCCCTGACCAGGCCGTTCCTGGCCGTGATGGGAGTGGAAATACCCCCCCCACACACGCTCCCAAGGGAGTACTGGGATGGAGCTAGCAGCAAGGTGTTTAAAACTAGCTGTGCCAATATGGTGTTCCCACCCCCAGGTGCCTGGAGCCCAAGGGTCACCTCCCCCGACCTTGCTGGAGGAGACACCCAAGGAGGAAGTTTTGACACTGGCGTGGCTCCGCGCTGCAAGACTTTGCACCGCGCCTGGCGGGTGAATCACCGGCGGGGACCTGTTCTGGGCTAGCAGGGAGGGCAGGGCTCAGACTGGGACGCGGCTCTTTGTCCCGACCACTGGACGGAGGGGAGCCGGCGGCTGCCCCCTCGCTGGTTGTTTGCGTTTGATCATCAGGGGAGATTGCAGGGCCCTCTGGACCTCTCGCCCCGCCAGTGTTGACAGGGGCGGGTGGCTCCCTCTCCCAAGGCTGAGCGCGGCCCCGCTTGGGTTCGGGGCTGTTGGGAGGTCTCTGGAGTTCCCGGGACTGTCAGCGGAACCATCCGCTCCTCAGTGTCTGCAGGTGTCGGTCTCGCGGCTGGGACTGAACCAGATGTAAATCCAGGAGGCCCCGAGCAGCGTGGCGCAAAGGGGCGACTAGCGTAGCCTGCAGACACATCCGGTCTCCTGGCTCTGTGACACCCCCCCAGCTTGTCAGTTCCAGCCCCTTGGCGTGTTTCAGTGGGACGCCTTTCAGGCTGAGGTAGAGCAGCGCGGCTGCTCTCTGCTGGAAGAGCCTTGATCCTTTAAATAAAAGCTCCTGTTTGCATAAGAGGGTGAGCTCCGGGCCAGGAGCCAGGCTCCGGGCTCTGTCTCCCACGCTGCCGCGTCACCTCTGCTTCGGTCACCCCCTCTGTAAGGAGAGAGCGCGAGAGCACCTCGGCGGGCATTGTAAGGTTGGACGTGAGGAAGGCATTGCTACGAACGTCGCCAGGGAGAGAAGTTGGAGATTTGCGTCTCAGAGAGAAGGGAATATCTGGGTCACGGCTGCTTCCATCCCCCTGCTGTCTGCAAATATACACCCCCACCCCACCCCCAGCTCCCTTGTGGGTGAATTCGCCAGAGAGTGCCTCCGGGTCCAGGGGAGGGATGTTTGCTGCTTCTGTACAACCTGTGTGGCCTGCTCTGGGACCCACGCCACTTGTTTTGAAAGCATTTTCGGTTTGCTCAGAACAACCTCCCTGAACTTGGGCATCTGATCTGGGACCAGCTGCTCCCATTCCAAGGGGAAACCAGGCCGTTATTCCACCGGAGTTCTCCTGCTCAGCTGCTGGATCGGCGCAGGCCGGGAGGGAACACTGCCACGGCTCGGTGCTCTCCCTCCTGCTGACTCACAGTAGTCTGGTATCAGACCCTTCTGGTCGGCACTGACAGCGGCTGGATATTGACTCCTGGGTTTCTAGAAATGAACTGGCCTAAAAGGATTCCTCCTTTGGGGGCTGAGTGAAGAGCTGCTTCTGCTCAAGCTGAGGCTTGCTTCTTGGTCTGACTGCATCCACGCTGTGGGGAGATTGGCGCCAAAGGAAATAAGCGATACCAGTCACCCCCCGCTTGGTCTGTCAGTACAGCAGCAAAGCAGCGTGTAGGCCAGGGCTGACCCGCCTGCAGTGGGGAGAGGAGACGGGCACAGTGTGAAACTTGCAGCTTCCATCTTCCCGCTCCGTTTATAGCCCAGCGGAGGCTGGACTCTGTTCCTCTCCCCGCCTGGAGCAGGGGTCTCAAACTCCAGTGCACCGCGCCCCCCTTCGCACAACACACATTACTGCATGATGCGGGCGGGAGCCCCGGCCCCATTGCCAGCAGGGCTCACGCTTCAGCGCCAGGCCCCAGCAGATCTAACGCTGGCCCCGGTGACCCCATTAAAATGCAGTCGCGACCCACTTTGGGGTCCTGCCTTGACCCACCACGTGGTCTCAATATCCACTCCGGGATGCTCCCAGAAACCCCACGCTGAAGTGCTGCTGCTCTTCCCTGGGGCTCTCTTGGGCCCGAGAGCAGATAAGCTCCGGAGGCAGGTTCCCACCCTCGCTGGCCTGGGAGAGGACAAAGCTTGGTCCGAGCTGTTCTGAACGGTCAGCGTGAGCTCCTGCCTGCAGCTCTGAACTCGGGCTGGGGCTGGGAGAGGTTCATGCTTTGGCTGGGAGACCTCCAGGGGCCCCCACCGCCCCAGGACAGGCTCCTTCACATGCAGAACATGCTGGGCTGGCTACAAGGGAAAACCTGCTAGACTAGTTAGGCTGGGAAAATGCCACTTTCCCCTGCAAGCCAGCCATAAGGCCTGGCTTCCTGTGCTCAGCAGCCATCTCCTGACGCTCCTCACCAGAGCAAGAGTGCTGAGCCCAGGCAACAAGACTGGAGCTTCTGAAAGCTCTTCTCTAGGAGTTCTTGTGGGGCAGTGTTCTGGCTGCTGGAGCTCGCGAACCACGGTCCCTTCTGGCCTTGGAATCTATGAATCCGACTCAGCTCCTCCTTGGAACTTACCTTTGGCCTCCCTGGATCCCAGGTGGCTCCAGTTTTCCATCTTTAACCTCTGGGCGAAAGTTCCTGTGTGCTGTGACCCAGATGCTGTTTTCCACCCCAGAAGTGGCTCCCTCTTCGGGCAAGTCTACACTAAAACATTGCATCAGCGCAGCTCTAGGACAGGAGAGAGCCCTCCATCGGCACAGTGAATCCACCTCACCAAGAGGCGGTAGCTATGGCAAGGGGAGCGACCCTCCCACCGACGTTGCTGGCTACACAGGGCAGGGGGTAGGCGGGTATAGCGACATTGCTCGGGGTGTGGATCTTAGGGGCCGCTGATGTTATCCCATGTCAGTTCCTAAAGCCCTTGGACCCCCTTTCGCATGCAAGGTTTGATGTGCATGTTGAGATCTTTGCATAGCTGGGATAATTCCACTGTTCCCTGCAGCTAAACAAATCCCCTGATTTGTCTGGGGAGAACTAGTTGTTCCTGGCCGTTTTCCTTGCGCCGCTTGAGGCGAGCAGGATGTTCCAGACCATTGAAGGAGGGAACAGCAGAAGTCGTCCTGAGCAGAATCCCAAACTAGCCCGTTTTGTACAGAACAAATAACCAGGCTTTTTTCCCCAGCCACTTGCGCCGAGAACAAAGCTTGTGCCAGGATTTTGGCATTGCCTGGCCAACTCGAAACACTCTCGCTTGTGTGGGTGCCGCACTGAAGTTGTGGATTTGCAACAAGAACGCCGACTCCAGCAGCAACCCCGAGCTCACGAGAGCAGGCGGCAAACCCATCCGCTTAGCGCTTCCTGGATGAGTGTGAAGTGCACTGTCAGTAAAAGCGGCCTGGCCCTCTGGGAGGAGAGATGCCTTCTCCAGCTCAGCCGGGGCTACGAACCAACCCTCAGAATCGAGCAGAGCAAAGGCCCCGATTCACCTTCTGCCAGCGGGTCTCCGCCTTCGTGCCCACAAAGAATTGCAAAGCACGTTCTGTGGCACTGGGCTGTCAAGTGCCGGCTGTGCCTGCAAATCTCAAGTCCTCTTGCGGGCAGCTGAGGGTACAGAACTGCGGGTCACTTCTGGAAAGCCTGCCCCGGGCGGGATCCCCGAGAAAAGGACCCCTCCTTCCCCAGGCATGTCTTCCAATAGCAGCAGCACAAACCCACTGCTGTACAGCTGAGACCTTCCACCGCCCCCACAAGGGGGGGGGGGTTGTTACAAGTGACTCAGTGTCCTAGCAGCTCATTAGCCAGCTCCCAAATGTAACTAGCCTTGCGTTGGGGGCCACTTTGTGTCATTTAAAGGCAGCATTTCAGTCCCCGAGTGACATGCTCCGGGAAAGATTTGATTTTTCTCCATAAGCATGTGTCTGCATTGTACTAAACCCAGGGGCCGTTCTGCTAACTGGGCCCTACAGCCCTGAGCTCGGGTGCTCGGCTGGTACACGCCAGCGTTAAAGGACCCAGCTGGTTTCTCTCTCTCCCTGATCCGATTGCTCCGGATGCAGGTATTCAAGGCCGCTCACCCAGCAGGATTGGCTGGCTCTGAACCTGCATGGTGCCCTCCCCCACCCCTGCCTGTGCCAAGCCAGGAATGACTCATGCTGCTCTCTGGGGACCTGCCGAGTGCAGCTGTAACTGACAGGAACCATCCCGCTCCCTCCCCTGCCAGCTCTTGCCAAGCATTGCGCGGATGCTATTGACGCGCCGTTGGGGGTGTGGTCGGGGCATGCCCGTAACGGGAGCGTGCTTGATTCGTTCGCTCTCTCCAGACCGAGTGAGAGGTGGAAGCGGTTTTCCTGGGGCGTGATCTGTACAAAGCAAAACGAAATGCCCCGTTTCCTCCTGGCCTGGCGTCGCTGACCCAGAGAGGAGGCGGCGGAATTTAAATGTGTTTTCTTTGTCGGGTGCACCCACGTCCTGGACAAACTGCTCTGGCTCCAATAACTCTGAACTGGAGCTTTGCTTCCACGTTCCCGCTCTGACTCCGGCTCTTACTTGGCTCCCAATCAGTGACCTGGTCACAGCTGCGCTGTCTGGGTCACCTGCTTGCAGCAGAGGGAAATGTTGGGGTGTGGGGGGGAGGGGGCTGTGAGGACACCCTGGTATGATTGTTTCCCTGCTGGTGTCAGCCAGGTGATACTGCCCTGCCTGGCATAACACTGACATAGGCTGTGGATCTTGTGCTCCATGGCACTGCCAGGCTAACGTGTAAGAGGCCCCCTCTCTCTGTCTCTGCAGAATGCTCCATGTATATTCTTCGCTGCCCGACACGCCAGCTCGACTTCCACGGTAAGTAGAGACCTCTGCCTCTCGCCTCTGGGGAGAACTGGCCCTGGCTTCTCCCGCTGAGCAGCACTGGAGCTGCTCACGCCCTCGCCCCCAAGGGAAACATCCCAGAGCCGCAGTTCAAATCCCGTCGCTTACATGTCGCGCTCTGGCCTCCTTCGGCGGGATTTCTGTGCAACACAAACCAGAGATCCTCACGGGCTCCGAGGTCCCCTCCCTCCCCATGGGGGCCAGGGTTAGCGATGCTAAGCTCCACCGTGGGGCAGTGCTGCCCCTCACCAGCTCTCTCGCTTCTCCCCCCGACATACAGAACCTGAAAGACGTCCTTGCCAACTTGATTCCCAAGGAGCAGTCGAGAATCAAGAGCTTCAGGCAGCAGTATGGGAACACGGTCATCGGGCAGGTCACGGTGGAGATGGTGAGTGCGGCCGGCACTGGCGGTCTCGGTTCAGGTGGGGCTGGCGCTGGGCTGCATGGACACCTCGTTGTCTCCCTCACCCTAGAGGGAGTGACCTTTACCCATAAACCCCTGCGTCAGACAGCGAGCCTAGCCCAGTGTCGCCCCCTCCCTGCCACGCTGGGTCCCTTTCTCCCTGGATGGGCCCACTGGGGAGTCTAGTCTGGTGCTCTGCCCTGGCAGTAGCTGCTCCGAAGCAGTGGGGAAGACCCCTTGGTTCGCAGTGGCCCCGATGCACTGCTCTGGGCTGGGCACTCTGTCCTGGCAGTCGCTTTGTGCCTGGAAATCAGGGTGCGATAGCTCCATCCTTAGCGAGCTCAGCGTGAGACGGGGCGTTGCCCAGGCAGGGACTGGAAATGGGAGAGTGGGAGCCCAGAGGCCTCCCCTGGGTCATACGGCGCAGCTGGCGGCTCCACAGAGAGGTGGCTGGGGCCGTAGCACAGCTGAGCACGTGGGCTTTAGATCCCGCAATCGGTGCTTCCGGAGACCCAGCCAGGCGGTTCAAAGCAGCAGTGGGATCCCCGTGGAGCAGCATCTCTGCCAGCAGCCTCCCGCGGGGCCTGTGTTCGGGGGAGCGGGGCGGAGGGGAGAGCAGAGCTGTGGCTTAAGGCAGCCGACGGATGGTGAAATTGGAGCTGGTGCCGAGAGGGGCCGCTCTGCTCCCCGGCAGCGGGGAGACGACTCTGGCTGCAGCGAGCGAACTCCGGCCATTAGCGCCCGCTGAACCCCGCTAACCGCCTCCCGGCTCTGTCCCTTCCAGGTGTACGGCGGGATGCGAGGCATGAAGGGGTTAATATACGAGACCTCTGTCCTGGACCCCGATGAGGTAAGGCCTCCTCCCCCCCCACACACCGCACCGGCCCCCCAGGCCGCCCCCGTCCTCGGAGACTGATTCCCTTCTCCACCCTTCTCTCCAGGGCATCCGTTTCCGCGGGTACAGCATCCCCGAGTGCCAGAAGCTGCTGCCCAAAGCCCCGGGAGGGGAGGAGCCCCTGCCCGAGGGCCTCTTCTGGCTGCTGCTGACCGGAGACATCCCCACTCAGGAACAGGTGAGGCGGGGGGGCTCCGATCTCTCGTGGCCTCGCCAATGCGGCTGCAGCCTGTTCTCTGCGCCTGGCCTGGCCCGGTGGGGGCAGGCAGCCCCTCGGTGCCCCCCCGGCTAATCCCGTGTGGTGGTTCCTCCCGCAGGTGAGCTGGGTCTCCCAGGAGTGGGCCAAGAGGGCGGCTCTGCCCTCCCACGTGGTGACCATGCTGGACAACTTCCCCACCAACCTGCACCCCATGTCCCAGCTCAGCGCCGCCATCACCGCCCTCAACAGCGAGAGCGGCTTCGCCCGGGCCTACTCGGAGGGCATCAGCCGGGCCAAGTACTGGGAGGTAGGGGGCTAGGCCTGAGCTGTGCCAGGATGGGCCCCGCCAAGGCCAGGCCCAGCTGGGCTCCCTGCTGCCCACGCCGGGCCATGGAGAGTGGCCAGCCTGCAGCTCCTGGGGGGGTGTCTGGCCGGCAGCCGTCGAGAGCCGACCTCCCGACACCGGCGGCTGGAAGCTCGAGGGGCGGCGTGCTGCAGCATGGGTGGGTCTGGGGCTCTGCTGCTGACTGCCTCGGGGGCCTTGTCCGAGTCACTTTCCCCTCTGCCTCAGTTTGCTCACCTGTACAATGGGGCTAGTGCTGGGCTGGAGGATGGAGCAACGCTTGCACAGGGCTGGCTGCACCCGTCCTTGTAAGGCAGCCGAGCTGGTTTCCTCTCAGTCCAGCCCCCTGGCATCAGAGCCGAGAATCTCTGGCCTCTGGGTGTGTAACGGTGCATTATCTGGAGCCCACGCCGGAGGGACGCCGGCTGTCTGGGCGGGTGGGTCTGCGGCTTCTCCTCCTCGCTGCCCTCCAGTAGCTTTCCCTGCCTGTTACCGTCTGTCCGAATTACCCAGTTTCCCCTGCACCTGGCACGGTTGGCACCTCCCCTCCCCCAGCCTGCAGATGGGTAAAGCGATCTGCTCGCCCAGGCTGGCGCAGTCAGGGGCCTGGTTCTCCGTTTCCTGCTCAGAGCACTGGGACGTGTTGGGATTTAACCCCCCACAATAGACAGGCTGTCATGTCACTGAAACGCAGCCACCTCTGGGGTGGGACAAGGTTGCCTTCAAACAGCAACCCCTGTGCGCAGCCGGGTGGGCGCACGGTCCCTCTGCTCCGCTCGCGTGGCTGTGAACGGCCCGAGGATGCTGCGCCGCTGGGCAGGCCTGGATCAGGGAGGGAGGGAGGGAGGTGGGGATCCCTGGCCGAGCCGGGCTCCTGCCCTCGGTGAGCAGCCTGCCTCCTGCCCTGTGCCCGCAGTTCATCTATGAGGACTCCATGGACCTGATCGCCAAGCTGCCTTGCATTGCCGCCAAGATCTACCGCAACCTGTACCGCGAGGGCAGCAGCATCGGGGCCATCGACCCAGGCCTGGACTGGTCCCATAACTTCACCAACATGCTGGGCTACAGCGACCCCCAGTTCATCGAGCTCATGCGGCTCTACCTCACCATCCACAGGTGCGAACCGCGCGTGGGGCCTGCTGCACGGGGACGCCCTGGGGAGAGGCAGGAGCGTCCCTGTGTGGGAGGAGGCGGCCAGAACTCCAGAGCCCCACAAACAGCGCAGGGGGGAGCCCCTGCCCCGGTCGGCGGAGCTCAGCAGGCCAGGCCCTGAGCCCCCCGCAGTTCTGCGCAGGCCGGGGTGGAACCGGGGCAGGCTCTGAAGGCTGCAGCTGCCTTCTGGGGGAGCTGGATCCAGCAGCCCCCCCACCCTGAGAGAAGCTGCCCCCGAATGGGCCGGGCAGGCTGGCAGCCCCCCAGCTCGGGCAGTAGGTCGGCGGCTGCCCTCTGCTAACAGTCTCCTCTCTGCAGTGATCACGAGGGCGGGAACGTCAGCGCCCACACCAGCCACCTGGTGGGCAGTGCCCTCTCAGACCCGTACCTCGCCTTCGCCGCAGCCATGAACGGCCTGGCCGGGCCGCTGCACGGCCTCGCCAATCAGGTAGGGGGTGCAGCGCCTGCGTGGTGGGGGGTGGGGAGAGGGGGACACGGCCCCGGCCTCACCCCCCTGCCCTCTCTCTCGGCGCGTCTCGCAGGAGGTGCTGGGTTGGCTGACGAACCTGCAGAAGGAGCTGGGCCAGGACGTGCCTGACGAGAAGCTGCGAGATTTCATCTGGAACACGCTGAACTCCGGCCGGGTGAGTCCCCCGGGGCTGCGGGAGCAGCGGTGAGCCTGGGCGGCTGCCCCCCAGGAAAGCAGGTCCAGAACCCCCCTCCCACCTGCGTTAACCCCAGGCCGCCTCTCGCCGCAGGTGGTCCCTGGCTACGGCCACGCCGTGCTGAGGAAGACGGACCCGCGCTACACCTGCCAGAGGGAGTTCGCCCTCAAGCACCTCCCCAAGGACCCCATGTTCCAACTGGTGGCGCAGCTGTACAAGATCGTCCCCAACGTGCTCCTGGAGCAGGGCAAGGCCAAGAACCCCTGGCCCAACGTGGACGCGCACAGCGGGGTGCTGCTGCAGGTAAGGCGCTGGCCTGAGGCCGGCCCCCCGGGGCTGCTAGGGAGGGACGGGGCCTGTGGCCCGGACTCCCCCCACCCCGAGCTGGATCTGGCTGGGCATCCCCCCCCAGGGCCCTGCTCTGACCCGGCCCCTCCAGCTCGGCCTCCCCACGCTCGGCAGTCGAGACTCTGAGCCGCCCGGGAGCCAGCCCAGCCCAGCCGCTGCCCAGGCCCCGAGCAGATCCTGGGGGCTGCTCGGCACTGGCCTGACCCCCGGCCCCGCTCCTCTCCCCTGCAGTATTACGGCATGAAGGAGATGAATTACTACACGGTGCTGTTCGGCGTCTCGCGGGCCCTGGGCGTCCTGGCCCAGCTCATCTGGAGCCGGGCGCTCGGCTTCCCGCTGGAGAGACCCAAGTCCATGAGCACGGACGGCCTCATGCAGCTCGTGGGCTTCAAATCGGGGTAAAGGAAGGGATTGGGGGTGGGGGGGGGGAAGCCCGTGCTTGCCAGCTGTCCGGGGGCCATTTAAAGAGACAGTACGTATTTTCCCTTCCAAGGGCCTCGGCCAGCCGCTAGAATTAAACCTTTCTCTGAGGCACTGACCATAAGTTTCAGGTTATTTATGGTGTAAATTAAAACAATCAGCCCCCTTCCCATCCCCCCCCCTCCCCCCCCCCCCCGGCCACCATTAGCGGCACCTCTGTTAAACTCCTGAGCCAACCAGAGCCCAGCAGCTCCCCTGGGAACCCCCCCCCGCACGGCTTTCTAGGGCAGCCCGCTCTGTCCCCCCGGCCAGGATCCTGTACCGTACTAAGAGCTGCCTTGTCCATGTCGCAGGCCCCCCCAGCCAGACGCGCTCCTAGGCCCAGATCAAAGCCGCTTCGCCCTGAGCCAGAGCCGGCAGAGGGGTTGGCGTGTGAACGCTTGAATCACTTCCTTTGCTGTGGGCCGGGGCATCTCTGGGCTTTTCCTCCTCCCCGGGGAGGGCCTGGGCTGCCGGGGGCAGGGGCCATCCTTGCTGTACACCAGGGGGACGGACCCTTTCTCATCCCACCCCCTAGGGACTTACCCAGGCCTGCCCGTGAGCCCATTGCTGCCTGGGGGAGAGGGGGCAGGGGTGGGGAAAGGCTGCGGTTGGGCTTTCCCTCTGAGGGGCGTCCGGGCCAGAGCTGGGGGGCTTGGCCAGGCCGTGAGTTCCTGGGCAGCAGGCAGTAGCCGCGGGGCAGTGTGCCGAGCCGCCTTTTCAGCAGTTGCAGTGCAGACGTGAAGCTGGCTCCTGCCCTTTCTCCCGAGGAAGGACGCGATACACTCCGCCCCGCCCCGGTTCCGTGTGTGTTTGTGTGAATGCCCCTGTCCCCCAACCGCCCCCGGGGCGCTGGGCGGGCTCTGGCTGCAGCCTGGCGCAGCCTTCGGGTGGCTCTGTACAAAATGCAAAATAAATGTTTTTATTAACAAAACGGCTTCTCCCCCGTATGTCAGAGGCGCCAGTGGGCAGGATGCAGCCCTGGCCTGGCCATGGGGGGTGGGGGGGTGCCCCATTGCCAGAGGGGGCCCTGGGGTTCAGATCCTCAGCTGAGGTGATTCCCCACGTGGTTCTGTGGGGGGCACGGCCCCTCCTGCAGGTCGGCAGCCAGGCCCTGAGTAGCGCTGTGAGCCCCCCCCCTTGTGCCAGCACCCCAGGCATTGGGGGGCTGGGGCAGTGCTGGTTAGGTGCCGTTTCCCACATGACCACACGAGGGCGCCATTATCCTTCCCAAGGCTCTGGGTCCCTGGCTGGCAGGGAATGGGCAGGGGCTGCGTGGAAGGTCCCGGCCGTAGCCCTGGAAGGCGGGCGCTGAAATGCTGCCCCCAGGGCAGGCTGCTAACCTGACCTCCCCGGCCAGTCGCTGCTTTGGGCTGAGGCCCAGAGCTGCCCCCACAGCCTGGCTCCGAGCACCAGCCCAGCAGAGGGTTAGCAGAGCCCCGTTGCTCCAACCTGGCCTGCCCCACAGGGCAGCGTGGGGCTGGTTCCACCAGCAAGTCATGGGCCTGGGGAGGGAGCCGGTGCCACCTCTCTGGCCCTGCGGGGGGCAGGGCTTCTGTCCCCCAGGGGCCCCTAGCCAGCTTCTCACAGCTGCTAAAGCCCCTACTGCTGTTCCCACAACCCACCTGTTCCCAGGGGCCTGCCCCCCAACCCATGGGAAGCTGCCCCAGCTGTGCCAGGGCCCCCCAGCCCACGTGAAGCAGGCGTCTCGCCCAGCACGGGGGGGAACTGAGCAGCTGGTCCCTGCTCTCCCTGGGCTGGGCCTGGCCTGCAGTGGGCCCTGCTGCCAGGGGCTGGTGCTTTCCCCAGCCCCCAACGGGCACTGATGGTTCCTGTAACTAGAGCCTGGGGGGCTGGGTGAGGCCAGGAGAGCCGACCCCACCGCCAGGGCAGGATTCCAGCATCCCAGCCCTGCAGCTGTGGCCGGCGTTTCAGAGGGCAGAGCCCGAGCTGTCCTGCTGCTGGAGCAGCCCCATGCTGGAAGCTTGGAGGGAGGCGCCCTGGGGGTCGTGGCATCTCTGACCCTTGTGGGGCCTGGGGCCAGGCTGCTGCCCCCCAGCCCTTTCTCCCGCCTTGGCCCGCAGGTGGAAGGAGACATTTGTTGTCTGGCCTGCAGGAGCCCCTCCCGGTATCCCACCGCGTCCCTCTAACCGCAGCAGCAGCCCCAGTGCAGGACCCAGCTCGGCATTCGGCCGGGGGCTGGGATTTAATGCGGCACGACTAGGCCGGGGGCTTAGCTGGGGGAGTTGCACGTGGGGGGGGCTGCGTTGCATTGGGCCGGGCCCACGATGTTTCCTGGCTGCCGGCTTGTCTCCGTCTCCCCTCGTGGCTAACGTGGGCTGGGGCTCCTCCGGCTGCGGCAGGCCCTGCCCGTGGGCTCAGCTTTCCCTGGTGGCAGGCGCCTGCCCACCATGGCTCCGGCTTGTGGCAGACCCACTGCTTGGCTCAGCGCTCAGCCCCCACTGGGGCTGGGGAGCCGCCTGCCGGCGCCCACACAGAACGAGCCTGGCCGGGGTCCTGCCCAGGGAGACCCACCCCCAGGGTTGGATTTGCACCAAGGGCTGAGCCCTGCTGGTGGGTGCCGAGTGCTGCAATCCAGCCCCCTCCTCACTCCCTGCTGGGGGGCTGCCCCGGCTCCTTCCCCCAGCAGCCCGAAGGGGGCCCCTCCAGCTGGTGGGAAGCCAGCCCGTGGCACCATGTGAGGCGGGTGCAGGGACCGGGAATCAGCATAGCTGTGGCTAGCGAGGGGGGTGGCCCGTGGGGAGCACCTGGGTGGGTGTGGGGAAGGCCCAGGGCCTGCACTGACCCGGCTCCCGGAGGGCAGAGACTCGGGTGCTTGGAGAACGGCGTGGAAAGGCCTGATGCTGGCGTGGCTGCAGGAGTTGGGGGTCGCAGTTACCTGGCGTCTGGGACGTGCCCTGGGCCAGGGCGTGCTGGCGGTGCAAAGCCAGGGGCAGCCGACGAGCACTGGGCCCCACGTGCCCCCTGTCCCGAGTCCAGCTGAGAAATACCCCAGCCCAGGTGGCCTGCAGGAGCCAACCTCCCAGCTGGTACCGAGCCGCCGACGCCCCGAAGGAGGCAGGGAGCCCGCTTGCCAAATGCTTTTTATTGGCCTAAAAAACCCACTTCTCAGAGCAGGAAACTTCTACAGAGTCTTTCGGCTGGAGACAAAACTCCCCGCGAGTGCACGGAGGAGGTGGCTGCGTCCCAGCTCCGAGCTGGAGGGGGTGCCCCCCCCCATGTACATTTCTCTCAGGCAGCCGGCAGAGAGCAGCCTGATACGGTAGCAGGGGGAAGGCACCGCACCGGCCCGGGCCCAGCTGCACGTCTCCTGGGCCCTGGGGGAGCCTGGCTGGAAGCCAAGGGCAGGGCAGGGAGTCAGGCCCGAGGCCTGGAGCAGAGGAGGCGGGCGCAGCCGGCCCAGTGCTCGGCCATGGGTGGCAGGTGGCCCCCAGCAGAGGAAGCAGCGCTGCTGGCCCCAGTGCCCCGGGCTACCCCCCCCGGGCTGGAGACAGGCCGGTCCCCTTGGGCCATTCAAGCCATTACTGTGGTAACAAATCTCGTGCCAGGGGCATCGCCCAGCCTGGCCAGCTGCCAGCCTCACTCGGCATTCGGGCTGAACGAGAAGCAGGTCCCAACCGCCCCCTTCCATCGCTGCCGTGACCCACACGCTGCCTGCTCAGCCTCCCGCCGCCCCCTCCCCCAGGACCGCAGGGGACGCTCTGAAAACGCTCTGCAGTGGCACAGCCCAGGCGGTGTCTGCGCCCAGCCTCTCGTGCGAGGCCAACGAGCAGCAGCCGGGATCCTTCCCCCCCGCTGCAGTTACAGCCGTGCAAACCCAGTGCTGCAGGACCCGAGCCAGGCCTGGGGCTGGCGGTTCTGCCCCTCTCCCCCGCCCACGTGTGTTGTATGTAACGCCGGCTCCTCTGCACTGCAGGAGGGGCCCGGGCGCAGAGCAGCGAGGTGGGGCAAGGGGAGGGAGCCAGGCTCTGCTCCCCCCTAGCGGGCAGCTCCCATGGGGCCAAAGGTGGCCCCACTTTGAGCTAAGCTGCAGCTGCTTTTCAAGGTGACCCCCCAGCACTCGCGCAGGACAATGGGGCTCTGTTCACTCCTCTCCCGCAGCGCTCGCCGAGCCAGCCACGGGGCACGCGCCCCGACAGAGCTGCTGTGTGCCCAGGCGGGGGGAGCAGCGGCGTTCTCACTCCTCCCTGCCCTGTTCACAGCACAGCTGGGGGGCAGCGCTGGCCAAGGACGGCTCCGCTGTGGGGCCGCAGCCCCTGGGAACTGGGTCCTTGCTCCCCCCACCTCAAGCCTTCCACTGCCAGGCAGAGGGGCCTCCCCCAGCCGCTTCTCCAGCTCCTGCTGACGCCCCACGGGCCTCTGGGAGCTTTGGAGAGGAGTGGGGAGGTCCCCCCGCCCCAGAAGCAGGTGGGGAGGCTCCAGCATCTGGGACACTGCATCAGTGTGTGGACACAAAATCAGCCTCCAGCCTTCCAGGGCTGGGTGCCGCGGGCATCACCTCTGCGGGGGGCCTCTGCCCCCCACCCCATGGAGCCTCCGGGCCCCCTCCAGCCTGGTCACTCAGACGGGCTTTATTTCCCGCTCGCAGGGCTCTCCCAAGGGAGCCGAGAGCCGGCAGCCCCGCTGTCAGCGCTGTGGGGGCCTGGGTGAGGCCGGGCCATCTCCCTGCCCAACGAGGGCCCGGCGAGCGCTCAGCGAGATCCCACCTGCAGGGCGTGGGGGGGCAGCTGCCCTGCCTGGACTGCTCTGCCCACCAGGCAGTGCCCCCGCCCCTTCCCGCAGGCCCCGGCTAACGGGACACTTGCTCTCGTGCTCGCTGCCAGACCAACCGCAGCTCCCCTCTCGCTCCCACGTACCTCAGAGGTGGCACGCAGCCCCTGTAACCTTGGCTCGGCGCCCTTCTCTGCGCTCGGCCCCCCCGCGGATGGGGAGAAGGCTCTGATCCGTTTCACACACCCCGCCCCGCAAAGGCACAGCTACCGACCACAGACAGGCGAGCCGAGGCCCCGATCGTCCAGTCCACGCACCCCCTGCCTGGGGGAATGGCAGTCCGACCGGGGGGGGGCTGGCACACGCAGCCCTGCCGGTTTCTGCCATGAGGGCAGCACAGGGGGAAAGACGAGAATTGCTGGCGATCAGGCAGGGGCAGGGATCGCTCTTCCCTGCTTGGAGGGATTTTAACAAAACCCCACCCCCAAAATAAAATAAGTTTAAAATAAAATTAGCTACAAAAATATGGAGCCCGGCAGGCCAGTGCGGTTCTTCTGTGCGAGACGGCAGGCCTGGGGGACGCGCCGGGGCAGCCAGACCCAGCCGCTCCGGGTACGTCCCCATTCTTGGCACACCAGGCCAGCAGATAAATTAGAGAGACCGTCAGGAGAGGTGAAATCAAATAAATAGTTAAAAAGGCGGGGGCGGGGCGTCCGAGCGCCTCCCGCCACCCCGGCAGAGTCTGCACGTGCGGCCCCGACCCCCTCACGTTTGGTGAACTTCGTGAAACATGAGCTCCCGGGGGATGCGCGTCTCCGGGCCGAAGTTCTTGGCCGCCCGCCGCTCGAAAGCTGCCACCATCTGCTTGACCACCTCGTCGAAGAAGACCGTGGCGAGCTGCGAGTGCAGCAGGGAGCGGAACTCGAAGGAGATCTGGGGAGGAGAGCGAGATGAGGGGCTGGGGGGGCGGAGCAGGGCAGGCCGGGCCAGAGCCCTCCCCTGGAACAAAGGGCCGGGGGCACAGGGGCTGCCCACGTTCCGTAACGTCCTGCGATGAACCTGCCGGCAGCGAACAGTCGCCTCCACACAAACCCCGCGGCCCAGCTGGGGAAACTGAGGCCGACAGGCTCACACAGCAAGTCACTGACAGAGCCAAGAGGAGAACCCAGGAGTCCTGACTCCCTGCCCCCTCTGCTCTAACCGCCAGGCCCCGCCTCTCAGACAGATGTGCCCAGGTGGAACATTTGCTCCTGCTTCCCTTTCCCTGGAGAGGCGAACAGCAGTCGCTCGGTGGCTGAGGGCAGCATTTCACCCCCTGCTTGCCTCCTCCTCGAGGCCGATGACCTGGGGACAGGTGCTTCTAACCCGCCCATTACACAGCATGGGCTGGCCGCCCGGCAGCCACCTCTCCGGTCCAGGGGGACGACTCCAGGTGGCGACTGAGGGGCGGGAAATGGGGGAGGGCAGGCTGGGGGGGCTTACCGAGAAATCCACCGTGCAGGTGCGGGGGTAGCCTGGGATGCCGGGGCTGAAGCGCCAGCTGGTCTCCAGGTGGTTGAAGAGCCGCCCGTCAGTGCAGATGGCCTGAGAAGGGACAGCAGGAGCGTCAGTCGAGGGGCTTTGCTCCCTGGGGGGCTGAGCGCCCCCACCCCGAGAATCCCGGCGCTCCCCGGCAGCCTCACCTTGACAAGGTGCGGGCGCACCAGGGTGACGATGGAGGTGTATCTCTCCAGCACGGGCGGGAAGCCCACTTCCAGCTGAGCCTTCACGTGGCCCGTGCGCTTGGAGACCACCACCGACTTCTTGCACCAGGGGACAAAGTGCTTGTAGTCATCCACGTTGGACACCACCTCGTACATTTCCTGCATGGAGTACCTGCCGGGAGAGACGCCTGCGCTGACTCGGTGCTGCCCGGCCCGCAGGCACCGGCTAGGGAACCGGCCACCTCCACCACCAGCCATGCCCCCCCGCACGTGCAATGAGTTTCATGGGCCTCAATCCGGTTCGCAGAGCCCGCGTCACGTCACAGACAGGTCAGGGGTCGACCGAGGCCTGGAGACCAACCTCCCCTTTTGCCACCAGCGCTGGGTGAAGGTGAAGGAGGCAGCATGCTGGAGCGTGCCGGGAAAGCCCCATGTGCCCTCAATCCGGAATGCCCCCGCTGGGGGAACACAGCCAGTGCCACTTACCCTATAATCCTCCTCTCCGAATACTCCTTCCTTTTGTTGGTGAAAGGCCCCGTGAGGTTGATGAACGTCCGGCTGTGCGGGGTGCAGGGGCCGCAGTCCAGGCTGTTTATTGCCCAAGGCGCGCGGCTCAGCAGAATCCCACAGAGAGACACGGCCCTGCAACTGGAACCGGGTCGGGGTTAGCAGAGACCGACGGAGCCCGCGTGGCCAGGCAGGGGAAGGTGCGGCTCCCCTTCGAGAGGTCGCCTGATGCTGAGACTAGCTAGGCCCAATGCCACTAACAACAGAGTGGGGCTGCGGGAGACGAAGGCGGCGAAACACCTTCCCTAGCCAGGATGGGGGAATTCCCTCTCGCATGCCAATCCCATTCCCCTGGGGATCTATCGGCCCCCAAGTGCTGCATGGCCAAGCTGCGATCTCGTCACTGCTCCCATGCGGCCACCGCTGGGTTGAGTGACGCAGCAACTCTACCGACCAGTCTGGGGCAGGGAGCGACGCTGACTCCCGTGTCACAGTGAAGGAGCCGCTGACACCTGCTCCCACCAAGGGGATGTTTAATGAGCTACTCCTGGGGGAATCCTGCGCCACTGCGCGTGCGCAGAATTCATGTCCCCCGCAGGTTTCTTTGCTTCCCTGCAGAAAAATGACTTTCTGATGGGGAAGCAAAGGGAAGCCACAAGAGTGGCCATGTGACCCTCCTCATCAGGGGAAGACTCGGCTGGTGGCTCCTACCCTGCGCCGGGCTCAGCTGCTAGTCCTGGCTGGGCTGTGGAGGACGGGACTTTCTCTGCCCCTGCACAGCATCCAGGGCCGTGTCGGACCCACCCCCAGATTTCTCCCTCGGCTGGTAGGAAGCTCTGCAACCCCCACCCCCGCACTTCCTGTACCCATCACTCCTGAGTTGCAGGGGGAAGGATCCCTGTACAGGGAGCTGTTCCCACATCCACCCAACCCCCCTGCATCCAGACCCCCTCGCACCCAGACCCTCCCACTGTGCCTCACACCCAGAACCCCCCACCCAACGATGAGCCCCACTGCCCCTGCACCTGGATCCCTACTGTACCAACCCCACTCCCTCAGCATCTGGACCCCCCCACTGAGCCCCAACCATCTTCACCTGGACTCCCCTGCAGAGTTCCATTGCCATTGCACCCACAGACCCCCAGCAAGCCCCTGTGCATCCAGATCCCCCTGCACCTGAATCCCCCACTGAGCCACACGCACCCAGATTGCCCCACACAGAACCCTCTCAACCCACACCTGGATCCCTCCACACTTGGATCCCGCCTTGCTGAGCCTGCCTGCCTGCATCTGGTGCACCTGGCACAGAGGGGCAGGGCCCTGGGGTGTTTCTGGGGCAGGCCCGGTCCTTGTGCTGTGTCAGGGTTGGGTGCAGCCTCACCGCTGAGTCCATGTCCTGGGCGCGGGGAGGAGCTGCAGAGTGATATCCCACCTCTGTGCAGCCAGTGGCCTGTGCTCCCCAAGGCCCTGCTGGAGCCGCCACATTTATTAGACAAATAAAATTGGCAGAATTTTGCACAATTCTAAAATATCGTGGGCAGCACTGGCATGGCGCAGAATGTCCTATGGGCACAAATGACCCAGACCTGAGCTTTGACGTCTGATCCCCTGACAGACAGCACCGGGCGGGGGCCCTGGCATCAGCCCTGGCTCGGAGGGGAGAGCGCCCCCTGCTCCATCACTCACCCTGCTCCCTGCAGCACAACGCCGCAGCGGCGTCAGCCCTGGCTTGGAGGGGAGCTTGCTCCCACTAGCTCACTGGCCAGCAGTTCATGGCCCCAAACAAGCCCCCCATGGTAGGGCCGGGCGAGCGGCGGGCAGGGCAGGGCAGGGCCGGGCGAGCGGCGGGCAGGGCAGGGCAGGGCCGGGCCGGGCGAGCGGCCGGCGGGCAGGGCAGGGCCGGGCCGGGCGAGCGGCCGGCGGGCAGGGCAGGGCCGGGCCGGGCGAGGGCCGGCGGGCAGGGCAGGGCCGGGCCGGGCGAGCGGCCGGCGGGCAGGGCAGGGCCGGGCCGGGCGAGGGCCGGCGGGCAGGGCAGGGCCGGGCCGGGCGAGGGCCGGCGGGCAGGGCAGGGCCGGGCCGGGCGAGCGGCCGGCGGGCAGGGCAGGGCAGGGCCGGGCGGCAGGCCTCGCGCTCAGACACAGTGGCAGTTTACATCACCTCCTGCTTGTGCTCACTCAGATCTTTGTGGAGGCAGCTGGGGAGGGCTCCCAGCGAGGGAGACCCTGACCCTCTGCTCCCTGCTGCAGATCACCTGCTGCTGAGTCAAGAGGCAGGCGGCCCCTCCCCTGTGCCCAGCCGCCTTATGCAACAGCTGCCATGAGACCCGCCCATCAGGAGGGCAGCTCGGAGCAGGAAGAGGAGAGGTTCATTCACAGGAACAGCAGTCAGCTGAGCCGGCCAGAAGCCAATAAGGAGCAGCACGTCCTTGGAGCCGGGTGCCACCGGGAAGGCCCCGCTATAAGGCACAGAGACCACACTTGCCCCATCTCCTTAGTCAGGGTGGCTGGTGAAACACAGGGCACCCTGCTGAGCTCTGCCCCCGCTGCCCTCCTCCACGTCACGGGCACCGACGCAGGAGCTGAGAGTAGCTGGATGTCTTGAGAAGGAGGGTGGCAGGGGAAGCAACGTGCCCCCGCTCTCTGCAGGCCCTGTAATAACACCCTGCTGCACCGGTGACCCATCGGTGCGTAACCAGACCCGGCGGCTATGCTGCCAAGCAGAGTTCAGGAGCAGGAGCGGGAGCTAGCGCTCCAAACCCTGGCAGGATGTCACAAGGCCCGGAGGCTTGGTTTGCCCTGCCCTGCCTGGACGTTAGCAATCCCTGGCGCTTTCTGAAAGAGCAGCGACTGGCCAAGATTTCCTCTCGGATCCACAGCCCTGGCTGCTGCTTCCCACCCCCAGCGTAGCTGCCTTTCGGCGGTCTACAGCCGCTCTGGGATCTTTGGGCGAAAGGCGCTCTGGAAAAGCTGGGTCACTGGCAGTAACTGGCAGGAGCTATTTATGCTGGGTTCTGTGGCTTCTTCTCCACGGCCCTTGCAAGGCGGGTCAGTGTTCTCTCCGATGGACAGATGGGAAACTGAGGTACTGACTGCAAACAGGACTTATCTGCCAAGGTAACCCAGCCTGTCAGAGGCAGAGCTCACTACCCAGGTCATGCTTCTAATTCCCTTGTATCCCATTCGGAGTTTGTCCTCTGGACCTCGCCCCCTGATGAAATTTCAGCTGGTGCTTTTGTTCCGTGAGCCTCACAGCCTGGCACGCCAACCGCAGACAAGAGGAGAATCACAAACACAGAAGGGAAGCCAGCAACATGTGACCTCTCTCCTGCAAACAGTCCAGAGGCGGTTGACGGCCCTCACGCCCTTGCCGCTGGAATGTTTGTGCTTCCGCTCGTTTCACTGGCAGGCTGGGGCTCTGACCCACCCTTTGAGCTGCGCTGGTGGCGTGGTTGGCCTCCCACGACAGCCTGGACACAACCCCCGAGTCAGCGTCGACAATTCAGAGTGCGACGGCGAACGCTCCCTCGTCTTCGCCACTTGACCCTGGCGCTGGAGGCAGCAGGCGGCACTTACGTGCAAGCCAGCAACAGACCATTCAGTGACTATACCCAGCTGGGGAGACTGAGGCACAGGGCGGCAATGCGACTCGCCCACAGCCAGGAACAGAACCCAGGAGTTCCTGACTCCCAACCCGTAGTTCAGACTGGTCGGGTTTTATCCCATTGGTTAAATGCCAACAAAATAAACAAGAAGTCCTGACGTTCCCAACCCCCCAGCGAGCTTCCGATTTGGCTGGAAGGGTGGGAATTGGACATTATAATGACACTAGGAATGAGATTCAATCCTGCCTTCGGGAACTTCCTTCCAGCACCCCGGCAGCTTCCACCCAGCACAATCAGGAGGTCACGTTCCATCGTCACTGGAAACTTTCCACTCAGGCTGTTCACTTACATATATTTATAGATGCATCTGAAAACAGGTCACTCACCCTCTTCCCCAGAGACACCAGCAGAGGGGAAAGGTCTTTCTTTTCCAGTGTGCTGGATCCACTCCAGATTCAGCCAGCCCGATGCCCCATCTCCTTCCAGCACCAGGAAAGCGCAACAGACGTTGCTGGTGGTTCAGATTCAGTAACGCATCTGAGATCTCCATGAGCCTAGAGGTCGCCTGGGCCCCCTCAGCCCTGCCTGAGTGGATGGACAGACTCTCCAGGGGACAGATTCCAAGTTCTATGCCTGACGTGGTGCAGCAGAGGACAAGAAGAATTCGTGCAGCAAAGAGCACAGCCTTCAGCTAGGAGTGCTTTGCCAGCCCTCCCATATTGCGTCTCAAAGCAAAACACACTCAACGATTACCTGCAAGATGCCACCTCCTGTTATTTATTCTGAGCTAGGTGCTGTGCAGATGCAGAGGAGAGGACTGCTGCCCTGAGGAACACGGCATCTCTTATCCCCAACACGTCAGTGACAAGCAGCCACCCTGGCTCCATTTCAAAGCTAGGCACAATGCCACTTAAACTCTCTCAGCTCCAAGCTCTGGGAGCGTCCCCTGTGCTAACAGAGGCATCTGAACTTGAAAAGCACCTCGGTTATGCCCAAGCTGTTGATTTTTTTGCTCGCACCTGCCAAGAAGCAGGCCTGCTCTGAGGGCCTGATGCATTGCTGACAGACCAATGCATTGCAGCAACTTCCTGGCACGGCACCTCCCACCAGAGGTCATCGCTGGAGGAGGTGCGAGCCCTCAAAACTTCCAGGCCTTTTGAAAGGGAGGACATTCATTCTCAAAGCCTGGGCAAGAGGTGACATTTAATTCAGATCAAGTCAAGTTAACATCGTGTTTTCCGACTGAAGAGAGACTTTTACAAACCGCCATCTCCAGCAATCGCCCTTTAACTAGCACCTGGTCGCAGGGCTGCACCCACGTGTTTGGAAACTTGCAAAGGAGGTCGGCTGCTGAATCTGGATCCTATTTCCTCTTCCTGCAAAGCATGACACTCCCTGGAAAGCTCTTTACATGTTATCATAACATCTTCCATTGCTAAAGAAACCAGCACCAACCTCCCCTACCCTGAAGGGGAAACCTAAAGGCCTGGTGCTGTCCAGCAAACCCCAGGGGCTAGGGATGGAGCCATCCTTGCTTCAGTGATGCTAGATCCCATTTAGACGCAGCAAGTTTTACTAAGCCAGTGGTTGCCCATGCGTGGTCCATGGATCCCCCATGGTTAGTCTTCAGCCAGCTAAGGCCGTTTCCTGGGGTGCTGCCGAGGGTCTGCGGCCAGCTAGCTGCTCACATCTGGTTCTTTGGTTCCAGAAGCTAAATTCCATTGAAAGAAGCGAAGTATCCAGGAAGAATTCCCCTCGCGTCACCGCTTCCTGCAGACAGTCGCTGAAGTTGCCATAGGGACGTCATGCGGCTGGGAGTGGAGCTCTCCACAAGACCATCTCTCTGGCAATAGGTGTGTGGGTCGGATCCCCAGAACGTAAAACACCAACTTCCCCGACGCATCCAACCCAGCCCAAGCCCCCCATGCCGTGAGCGGCCCTGGCTGGGTCCCCACAGCCTCTTCCAGTGCACCCAATGCTGCATAAAGTGTCCCCCTCCCTTAGGCCCCGATCCCCACGGCCCCACCTCCAGAGACCTCCCCCTCTCTGCCCCCATGACCCCACCTCCAGAGACCTCCCCCTCTGGGACCCTCCCCTCTCTGCCCCCACCTCCAGAGACCTCCCCTCTGGGACCCTCCCCAGAGACCTCCCCTCTCTGCCCCCTGGCCCCACCTCCAGAGACCTCCCCTCTGGGACCCTCCCCAGAGACCTCCCCTCTCTGCCCCCATGGCCCCACCCCAGAGACCTCCCCCTCTGGGACCCTCCCCCGCTCTGCCCCCCATGGCCCCACCGCCAGAGACCTCCCCTCTGGGACCCTCCCCAGAGACCTCCCCTCTCTGCCCCCATGGCCCCACCCCAGAGACCTCCCCCTCTGGGCACCTCCCCTCTGGGCCCCTCCCCAGAGACCTCCCCTCTGCCCCCATGGCCTCACCCCAGAGACCTCCCCTCTGGGACCCTCCCCAGGCACCCCCTTCTCGGCCCCTCCTCCATAACCCCCTCTGGGCCCCTCCCCCAGAGACCTCCCCTCTCTGCCCCCATGGCCCCACCCCAGAGACCTCCCCTCTGGGACCCTCCCCAGGCACCCCCTTCTCGGCCCTCCTCCATAACCCCCTCTGGGCCCCTCCCCGGCGGCCCGCGGCCCGCTCACCTGCCAGGCGGGGCGCGCCCGGCCGCAGCCCCTGGCGCGCCCCCAGCCGCAGCACCGCGCGCAGCCGCCTGGCCGCCATGGGGGAGGGGTCCGGGGTCCGCGCTCCGTCCGCCGCAGACACCGGCTCCGCCGCGCTGAACTCCCCCTCCCCCGTCACACACAACGTCACCGCGTCACTATAGAGCCCATCGCGTCACAGCCAGGGGGCGGGGCGAGAAGGCGAAGGGAGCCGGGCTGTCCCGGTGCCGTGGTGCATCATGGGGGTTGTAGTTTTCGGCGCCATAACGGTCTAGACGCTTGCGCTCCGCCGCCCGGAGCGTCATGGGAATTGTAGTCCCGCCGCCCTGAGGGGCCAATGGCGTTGTAGCGACGGCCCACGTGCCTGATGGGAATTGTAGTCCATCTGGCCGGCAGGGCGGGGCCTGTGATCAAGGCAGCCAGCAGCTGGGGGCCAATGGGCTGATGGGCTGCAAAGTGACCTCATGCCGTGCTGCAGCATGTCATAGCATGACACAGTGGCATCATCGCCCCGTGATGCATCACACTGCCGCATCATCCCATGGCAACGCGCCCTAGTGGCCCCGCTGCGCCATGCCCCCACATGTCATCGCCCCGTGCCATGCTGGGACACAGCAGCACATGCTCATACATCATCCTGACCTCACACCGTGCCACGTGACATCGTCATGCTGCAACACGACATCATACAATCATAGAATACCAGGGTTGGAAGGGACCTCAGGAGGTATCTAGTCCAACCCCCTGCTCAAAGCAGGACCAACGCCAACTAAATCACCAATCGACTCACTGTCCTAGCGGGTTGTCCCCCAGCGTGGCACTGCCCCGTGGCATGTCCCCACGCTGCTACCTGACCCCCAACGTGTCAATCCACCCCAGGGAAAATCTCACTGCATTCAAATGTCACCTGTCACAATGACACGTTTTGACAGTGCATTCCAATGTTGTCATATCAAAACTGAAGACATGGAACTGAGCATAAAATTATCACAGCCCATCAAAATATCATCACATCATCATGATTCCTTATTATTTGTATTTTCACAATGGGTAGAACCCCAGTCATGGACTCAGACACATCGGGACGTTGCTGTGGCCCAAGGCAACGTCATCAACCTCAGGATGCTCATTCTCTGATCACACCAGGAAGCCATGTCATGACATCACAACACAACATCATCACACCTCAAACCAACGTAATATCATAATGACCTTCTCCCCAAAGTGAGCTTTGGACCCATGGGTTTTCTTGCAGGATCCTAGACATTACCCTAAAAGAGTGACCCTGTCAAACCACTTATCCATGTCTGATCTTTCTTTGACTAAAATCATAGTAAAATACACTTACTGTTGGGCTCTGGTTTTGCAACATGAATCTCAAAGCGCTTTACAGACTAATACTGAAATCAAAGTCTCAGAGCCCTCTTGGGAGGGTTAAAATTATGATGCCCATTTTATAGATGGAGAAACTGGGGCACAGAAAAGTTAAGTAACCTGCCCAAAGGAAGCCTGTGTCACAGTCATGAAGAGAACCCAGGAGTCCTGACTCCTAGATCTATGCCTTAACCACAAGCTTAAGCAATATATCATGGGACTGATTAGCAGTTATTGTCTAAACAGTTCCAGCTGTCCCTCTATTTTCATCACCACAATGGTCCCTTTTGAACTTGGAATCTATGAATCATCTCCTAATTCCATTTTCTTTCGGGGAAGCCAGTTACCAAAAACTCCTCCAATCCCAGCTCACAGAGAATTGAGCTAGGAACCCCCCAGCGTTGCTTCCTTTGCGGACAAGGTGAGAGGAGGAGAGGCTACCCCACAAGGCCTATACAAATGACTGGCAAAGGGTTGTAAAACACAAGTCTGGTGATCTTGTGCTGCCGTGAAAGGTCTAGTTCCACTGCTTCCTCCTCCAGGCAAATATTTCACTGGTGAAAATGTCACCAGCTGTTCTTTATGCCTTTTCAGCTCTATGATTTCACCTTGATTTCACTGTTAGGTAACACTGGGCTAATTGCAGGTCCAAAGCCATGATAAAAATAGCCCTGCTACAGTATCAACAGCACACACAGTCTCCTGGCTCCTCCTCCTCTGAACTCAGTTCAACCAGAGATCAAAAGTAGAGCCCGGAGTGAAGCTGCCACGTTAGCCCCCAGACTACGTCCCCTCCACACTCCATGGCAGTCAATGTAAATATGTCTCTGGATGTTATTGCAAGAAATGGAGGGAGCAATTTAAAGCAGTGTCCCGTTATCCCTCCCAAATAGTGACAGGCAGGAAATTTAAATACAAACACCTTGTAACTGCAGGAAACAATTATTCAGCTCATCTTGTTGCACCGATCATTTATTTGTTTAAACAAGTCCGTTTCTTCAAGGGGCTCCCAAAAGTTGCCCTGACAAAAGCCAGATTGGCAGCTTCTTAAAGCCATCCTGATCTTTAGCTGGCTGGTGGAGACTACAGGGCCCAACATGCAATGCCCCACATCAAGCTAAGCCTTATGGCCACAAGGCCCACTGGAACCTATAGTGTCCCCCAGGGTCAAGTGGTAAAGATTTGTGAGCCGCTTTTGGGGCCTTGGCTCTGGCAGGTTTCAGCTGCACATGAGGTCGCTATCAGAGTCGTCCAGAAATGCTTATGTGAGGTCCCATGCAGCACCACTTTGTCATTGGGATTGTTAAGCAAAGACAATGTGTTAGGCACTGTATAAAATACAAGTCTCAAAACAATCCCTAGAGCATGAAGAGCCTACGATATAACAGCCCAATCCTGAAAACATCTTCAAGGGCAATGCTTACTTCCAGGATTAGACCCACTGAGTGCATACGTGGAAGTATTTACACCTGGGAGGGAGTGTTTGCAGGATCGGGACCTAAAAAACAGGCATAGAAATGAGAGCAGGCACTAGCTGTGTAGCCCCGAGGAGGGAATGGATTTTGGATTTGTTTAACAGTTAATTTCTTGTGGGCATGATGAAAGCAGTGGGATTTTAGGAGGCACCTGAATTAAGAGATCTGAGTTCTACATGACATGATCATGACGGTCCCTTCTGCCCTTAAAGTCTAGGAGATTCACTTCACTGTGCGACCCTCTCTCAGTCTCAGCTTCCTGAGTTCAAGCAGAGAGCAAAGTCCATGTAGAACACAGATCTCCTGATTCCCAGACCTGTGCGTTAGCTACAAAGGATCAACCTTCCCTCTCCGAGGCCTGGGCTACACTAGAAAATATTACTGGCATAGCTATGTTGGTTAGGAGCATGTAAAATATCACACCGCTAACTCATATGCCTGTGCTGGCCAAAGCTCTAATGTAGACACAGTTACAGCAGCAACAAAAAATATTTGGCAGGTCGTAGCTATTCCATTTGGAGAACGGGTGGAAGAACGCTTTTGCTGGAATCAGCTGTGTCTCCACTAGGGGGTGCCAGGACAGCTATATCAGCAAACCTTTTAAGTGTAGACTAGGCCTGAGAGGCAGCTTGGTCCAGAAGAGCAGACACTGTGCTGGGACTCCTGACCGTACTAAGCCCTGGTCTACACTACAGCTGCATGACCTTGTGTGAGATGTTTAATCCTTCCATCCTTTATCTACCTTGTCCAGATTCTAACTCTTTGGAGTAGGGATTGCCTCTTACCATGTATTTGTACAGTAACTAGCACAGAAACTCAGCTGGGACTTCCACATCGCAACAACAAAAGAATCTGAGATCACCCTTGTAACAAACTGATTTGTTTAGTCCGAATACTAAATACAAGTTGGTGGATCCTTGGATAATGGGTGCTTTAGAAGCCCAAAGAATTAATGTCATAACTCAATCAACTATTAATTCTTCTTATTTAATTTACAGTGGCCACGTGGGCTACCAACCCATCCCACTTGGAAGCCATCAGTTAATGAGGTAGATCCATAGGGTTACTATCAATTGACCAGATGTGTAGGTAGCGCAGTTTCTCGCCTGATTCTCTATCGCTAGCCCTTGGAGAACACGGAGGCACCAAGCTTCACCCATGGGCTGAGTTTATCTATCCGTTTGCTCACCTGTCTCATCCTGGACCTGATTCCGGTGGGGTCAACTGATGGAATCGCCCTGAGGGAAACTCACGGGCCCACGTGGAAAAGCGGCTCTCACCTGCCCTGCCCCTGTGGCAAAGTAGCCCAGGAGAGTTCCTGCACCCCAGGGTGAGCAGGCGGGGGGCCCAGTGTTAGTCCAGCCAGGGGGTCCTGGCACAGCTGGCAAGGAGGGGGGTGGCCCTAAGGGGTCTGCACCCCGTCTCAGGGAGGATCTCCGGGAGGCCCTGGCACCCCTTGGCCGGGGGGAAACATGGGGCCCAGACCCACTGGGGAGCTCCAGGGGGCCCAGGTCTCCTACCCCTAAGGGACCCCCTGGGCCCAGCTCTCCCACCCCCGAGGGGATCCAAGTGCCCCCCACTCAGGGACCCCCCATAAGGCCTGCCGCCCCGGGGCTCCCCTGGTCCCAGCTCCCCCGCCCCTGAGGGGATCTGAGTGCCCCCCCATTCAGGGACCCCCCTAAGGCCCGCCCCCCCAGGAGCTCCCTTGGGCCCGGCTCCCCCGCCCCTGAGGGGATCTGAGTGCCCCCCCATTCAGGGCCCCCCCCCCCTGGTCCGCCCACAGGGGCTGCCCTGTTCCCGGCTCCCGCACCCCTGAGGGGATCCAAGTGTCCCCCCATTCAGGGACCCCCCTAAGGCCCGCCCCCCCAGGAGCTCCCTTGGGCCCGGCTCCCCCGCCCCTGAGGGGATCTGAGTGCCCCCCCATTCAGGGACCCCCCCATAGTCCACCCACAGGGGCCACCCTGGGCCCGGCTCCCGCACCCCTGAGGGGATCCAAGTGTCCCCCCATTCAGGGACCCCCCCCAGGCCCCTCCCGAGGCCCGGCTCCCCGCCCCTGAGGGGATCTGAGTGCCCCCCCATTCAGGGACCCCCCCCCATGGTCCACCCACAGGGGCTACCCCTGGGCCCGGCTCCCGCACCCCTGAGGGGATCCAAGTGCCCCCCCCTTCAGGGACCCCCCCAAGGCCCCTCCCCGAGGCCCGGCTCCCCCGCCCCTGAGGGGATCCAAGTGCCCCCCCTTCAGGACCCCCCCAGCCCGCCCCGGGAGCTGCCTGGGGCCGCGGCCGGGCCTCCCCGGCAGGGGTCGCTGCGGCCTCCCTCGCGCGGTGGGCGGGCTCAGTCCCTCCCCGCCCCGCAGCCGCCGGAGCCGGAGCCGCCGCGGCCGGAGCCTGATGCCGGGAGCTCGGCGCTGAGCGGGGGGCTCGGGCCCGGAGATGGGGATTCTCAGCATCACGGACCAGGTACCGGGGCCGCCCCCCGCCCGGCTCCCCCCGGCCCCGCCCGCTACGCGAGCCCGG
Source organism: Mauremys reevesii (assembly GCF_016161935.1). Classification (NCBI taxonomy): domain Eukaryota; kingdom Metazoa; phylum Chordata; order Testudines; family Geoemydidae; genus Mauremys; species Mauremys reevesii. Next base: position 16,151,638 of record NC_052647.1, on the reverse strand, counting down.
GGATTTGCGGCCTAGTGCGGAGCCGCCCTCGGGGCCCGGGAGCGGCCTCCCCATCTCCCCGCTCCGGCCCGGCCCAGCCCGGGGAGGGGGCCGAACCGAGCCGGGCCGGGCCGGAGCCGGGCGCCGCCGCCTCAAGGCCGGAGCCGGGCGCCGCGCTGCCTGTTTCCCGCCCGAGGAGACGGAGCCCGGCCCCGCCGCCCGCCCCGTCTGCCCTGGGGCCCATCTCTGTACCCCAGAGCCCCCATCTCTCCTCCTGCCCCCATCTCTGCCCCTGGGGCCCCACCCACCTCTCTGCCCCCATCTCTGTACCCCAGAGCCCCATCTCTCCCTCCTGCCCCCATCTCTGTACCCCAGGGCCCCACCCACCCTCTGCCCCCATCTCTGTACCCCAGGGCCCCCACCCTCTGCCCCCATCTCTGTACCCCAGGGCCCCACCCACCCTCTGCCCCCATCTCTCCCCCCTGCCCCCATCTCTGCCCCCTGGGGCCCCACCCACCCTCTGCCCCCATCTCTGTACCCCAGAGCCCCATCTCTCCCTCCCGCCCCATCTCTGTACCCCAGGGCCCCCACCCACCCTCTGCCCCCATCTCTGTACCCCAGGGCCCCTCCTGCCCCCATCTCTGCCCCGGACCCCAGGGGCCCCCACCCCGCTGCCCCCGCCCCCATCTCTGCCCCTCTGTCTTCGGACCCTCCGGTGCCCTCATCCACCCCGTCCCCATCTCTGCTCCCCACCCCATGTCTGCACCCCATCCTCTCTGCCTTTGGCTCCCAGACCCCACCTACCCTCTGCCCCCACCTGTGCACCCCGCCCCATCTCTGCCCTCCATGTCCGCCCGCTCTGCCTTTGCCCCAGGACCTCCATCCCCTCTGCCCTCATCTCTGCCCCTGGGGCCCCTCTGCCCCCATCTCTGTACCCCGCCCCATCTCTGCCCCTCTGCCTTTTCCCCTGCCTGGTGCCCCCATCCATCCCCGCCCCATCTCTGCCCCCATGTCTGCACCCTATCTCTACTCCCCACCCTCTCTGCCTTCTGCCCCCGGACCCCCACCTACCCTCTGCCCCCACCTGTGTACCCCACCCCATTTCTGTCCCCTCTGTCTTCACCCCTCCAGTGCCCCCATTCACCCTCTGCTCCCTATCTCTGCCCCATCTCTGCTCCTCTGCCTTTGCCCCGTCCACCCCTGTACCCCACCCCCAATCTCTGCTCCCCACCCTCTCTGCCTTTGCCCCCAGAACTCCTATCCACCCCTGCCCCCTCTCTGCCTTCACCCCCTGGGGCTCCCACCCACCCTCTGCCCCCCGCCCCATCTCTGCTCCCCACCCTCTCTGCCTTTGGCCCCCTGGGCCCCACCCTATCTGCACCCATTTTTATCCCTTTCCGACCTACTGCCCCATTTCCCCAGCGCCAGCCTCTTTGCCCCCCCGCTCTGCCCCTCCTCCCCGCCCCGCGTGGCCTGCCCTCATCTTTGCCTCCTTCTCTTTGCCCCCCCATATTGGTGTCTCCCATCTCCTAGCTCTGCTTGTTCCCCATCTTCTCCGTGCCTCCCCTGCTCCCATCTCCTTCCTTATCCCCCGTCTCCCCCAGCCATCCTTCCTACCCCCTTAATCCTCCCATCAACCTCTTTATCCCCCCCGAAGCCTGGCCAGGATTTGAGCCTCCCCATCTTCATTCCCTGCCTTTCTCCCTCTACACCCCCTCATCCCCCTTCCCATTTCAGCCCCCCTCGGGCCCGTTGACACCACCCACGGTGTGCACCCCACTTTCACAAGTTAGGGGGTGATTCATCTCACACCCCACTTTCATCACTGGGGGTGGGGGTTGGTGCCCGTGTGCTGTTGTATGCCCTGCCATTTCCCCGGGTGTGATGAGGCTTTTCCCATGCACCCTATTGCCATCCGAGGTGTATGTGAGTCAACTTCTCTACATACTGGGGGGGGTTGCACCCCACTTTCCTTGGGTGTGGATGTGAGTCAGTCCTGTCTCCACCCCACTTTACTTGTGTCACAACCCCCAAATCAGGAGGGCTGACTGATCTCTGTAGGTACCCCTCTCACCCGGGGGGGGGGGAGTGGCTATACAGATGACCATCGCCACATACTATTCCCCTGAAAGGGTCAGGTTTCAACCATCTCTGCATTGTAAGGGGTATGAATGAAACCTCCCGGCCCCAAGGAGCCTGAATCTCTTTTCCCCTCCCTGTCGGGTATGTACTTCACTTTCCTAAGGCAGAGTATATTGATACACAGTCGTCACCCCCATTACTCCCTGGATGATGCCCAGCACCTCCCCCTACTCCTCCAAATACCCTCACTGGCCTGCAAACATCTCATCTTTAACCCTGATTTGACATGAGCCCTCTTTGTCATACCCAGACAGTAATGATTTCTGAGATCTGGGCTGCTGAGGCCTCCAAGCCAAATATTTACCCCTCCTGTGGTCCCTCGCTGTTGCAATCTCACCGATAGGCTGTGCATTTAAAGCCTCACATGGCGGGGAGAGAAGGGAACAGGGGAGTAACCTTTTTTATTTTTTTTTTTTTGGTAACCAAAACATTCAGCTTCCCTTGTGAATGGTGGGTGGGTGTGTCAGTCCCAGCATTGCTTGCAAGCTCCGCTGAAGTCCGTGCACGGCATAATTATCATCTATGCATCTTTTTTTTTTTTTTTTTGGAAATGTCTAACGCTGGATGCTGAGTCCACTGCATTCCACTTGAATGACTCACTCGTTCCCTCTGACTGGGATGTGTTCCCCTACCTTTCGCTGTTTCATGCACGTGTTTGGATGGAGAGGGGAGAGGAAATCTGGAGTTAGCAGGGTAGTAAGGGCGGAAAGTCTGCCCTGGAAATGCAAGTTCAGGGTTCCCTCTGCTGAGCAGGCCAGTCAAGATGAGCAGATGCGGTTGGTGTTGGTTGTCTCCGGTGCCGGAGTGAGTGAGGTAGACAAAACGTGAGGGCGAGATGGAGTAGGCACAGAGCTCTCAGCTGCATCACCCCAGAAGCTGTGCTGCTTGGAGATCTGCTTTGCGTAGAGAGCTGATTTGCTGCGCTACCTTGAGCGAAGGGTGGTGGTTTGTTTTCGGTCCTGGCCACAGTGCGCTTGGTTCTATACAGACGTAAAGGCCGCCGGGGTCCCTGCCCCAAAGAGCTCCCAGGATAAACGACAGAAAGTACAATCTAGGCAGCGGGGTTCTGTTACTGCTGCAGAGAGGCGCGAGGTAGCTGCCAAAGCTTGGGGCTCCCTTGGGGGATGCTCACCCACCGTAACCAAACCTGCACCAGGTTCCCAGGAGGGTGTGTCCCCCCCCGTGCCATCAGAACGGAAGATACCAGTCGGGATTCTGCCTTTCCCAGAGCTCGGTCTTCCAGGGTACCACTCCTGTTAACAGCGTGCTCTCGGCCACTGAGAGGGGTCGGAAGGTGGATTATAGGGTGAAGTAAGGGACGGGACAGGGATTTGTGGAGCACATCGCAAGTGCTTGCCCGTAAAGATCCATTTTCGGCCAATGGGATCAGTGTTGGCATTTTCTGGCTATAGCTAAATCTTATGGCAACTGAAGCTATACCCGGAAGTAGTGATGGGAGAGGTGAAGGGGTTTGGCTGGTACCCGGCAGCGTGAGATTTGAGCAAAGGGACCCGCTCTGGGCCATGTTCACTCTCTTGCTATTGACAGTCCATACGTGGGTTCTGAAAAGTGTCTTCGGGTTCAGAGCCTGCCCCTCACTGAGTGACCCCCAAGATCTAGCTTTCCTGAGTATTTGCTCATCGGCTGCTTGATCCTGTTGGGAGCGGATGGCTCAGGGGATTTGGGAGAGGGATGCAGCATCTTTCCCCTCTAAGGCACTTGTTAAAATTCAGGCTGGGTAAGAAGTGTAGGAATCGCTAGACCGGATCAGACCTGTCATCCATCGAGACAGTATTTTGTCTCAGACAGTGGCCAGCGTCGGCCACTTCAAAGGACGTTGCAAGAAGCCCGGGGGAAGGCAGATGTGGGATAATCTACCCCCTATGAAGGTCTCATCCCAATAATTAGAGAGTGGGTTAAGCCATGAAGCTTGACGGCTTATATCCCTTCCTCAACGAGTTTTGTTGGCAATACAACTTCTTATAAATGGCCAGTTCCTCTTTGAGTTTTACAAAGTCTTTGGCCTCCACAACAGAGCAATCAAAAGCCATTGCCAGCTGTCGAGTGTGGCCCCTGTGTGAAATGGGTTTGAGTCTCAGTCCAGTTCCCAGTGGGCAAGTGTCCACATCAGGAAAACCTCCACAACTGGCAGCAGGTGGCCCTCTTCTTGGCAGAGAGGCTAAGGGGACAGATTCCCACTGATATCTGGCCAGGATCAGGGCCTGAATGGATGGTCCTGGCCCCCCCCCTCCCCATGATGTCTTTCCAGGCCCATGGGTAGGGTGCAAAACTTGTACCGCGCTTCTTCATCTCGTGGCTTTATTCCCTAGGGTGGATAACCCGGCAATTTCCACCAACACTCACTTCGCTTCAGTTTTTTAACCCTTTCAGAAGCAGCAGCCCCTCTCTCGCCTTTTATTTTTTTAAACAGAAATTGACTTGTATAAATATTAAAAGCCTTCAGCTGCAAGGAGTGGGGGAGAATTCCTGTCCAATGCCACAGCTGGGCCTGTCTCCACAGCTGCAGCTCACTAGAAGGGCTCAGTAGATGTTGTGTTTGCTATAGAAGTAGGAGCCCCGAACAAACCCAGGTGGCGTGAGGTGACTAACTTGCCGGGCTGGTCTTGGGCTATATGAATGATGTTGCCGGCCATCTTCCCGTCCCTGTCCTTGCACATTCACAGCTTGATTGTCTTTCTCTTTGCAGCCTCCTCTGGTCCAAGCCATCTTCAACCGTGATCTAGAGGAGGTGAGGTCGTTGCTGAACCAGAAAGAGAATATCAATATATTGGTGAGTGCTGGAGCAGCAGCTGCCTGGCCCAGCTTGGCACGCTGACGCTCCTGTCTCAGATTGACCTGTCCTCCTCCGTGTTGCCTCTGAAATATGCTTGTGTAGCCAAAGCAGAGAGGGTGGAACTGTTACGCTTCTGGTAAGCGAGCGAGAATCTTTTCTGCAGTGTGATCCAGTGGTTAGAGTAGGCAACTTGGAGGCAAGGCTCCTGGGTTCTGTTCCTGGCTTTGCAACTTTGGCTCAGATTTTTAAAGGTATTTAGGGGTTGCAACACCTAACTGACTTAGGCTCCCAAGGTAGGCCTTGGGATGCCTAATATCTTAAAAAATCTGGGCCTTTGTCCCCTGGCCTCCCTCTCCCTATCTGTAAAATGGGGTTAATGGTACATCCTAGTCACTGGGAGACTTGCCTGCTCTTTATAAAGTGTTCGGACAGTGCAGTGGCTTGTCGGGTTTCTGCTCTTCGTTTGAAGGCTGCAGGTGAATGGAAGGGCAGTGAACTGGGACTAGTTGGCTGCATGCCCAGCATCCCTTGCTCTCCTTTGGAACAGGGGTCCAGCATAGGCTGATGAGAGCAGGGCTGAGCTGTCTGTGTTGAGGCTGCCCTGATTGGTGGGGCAGAGCTAACGTCCCAAGGAATACAGATGCACCTTCACTGCCCCTCTTTTAAATGTGGCTGCGGAGTGCACCCGAGCAGGGTGGGGATGGCCGAAATGCAGCCTTGCAGGTGCTACCACCTGGCTGTTCTCGCCTTGGGTAAGGAGGTGTGGCTTGCCAGGCCCAGAATGCAGTGGTCCAGATTGAGTTGTTTGGGGATGGGGTTGGCCCTTTGGATGAAGATGCCACATTGAATGCTGCAGTCTTCAGACCACACCCCGTCTTCAGGACGAATAGTAGTGTCTGTGTGTCTAGGTCAGTGTCATGGGTTCTGGGTAAGTGGCTGAGTCCGGTTCAGCATCTTACTCTCTGATAGGCTGTGGGGCATTAATGAGGTTTTCACTGCATGCTGCCCCCAGCTGTGCTCTGGCCTAGTGTTGTTTTTTCTGCATGCTCTTGGCCATTGCATCTAATGCTTCTGCCTCTTTCTGTCCTTGCTGCAGCATGCACGGGGCTAGCACTGTTGTGTACCCTGAATGAATAGTGCACGGGAGCAGCATAGGTCTGGGTCGAGCATCGTGGGCTCTGTGCTGGCTCAGAGGGGAGGCCTAGCACTGTTTTTGGTGACAGCCACTGGGACTAATGATTAGATCATATCTTGACATGTTACAAAGGGATCGGGAGACTTTGTTCCTTGGCTGCCTCGTTCAGGGACGTGATAATTCCCTTCTCTTTAAAGGGAGTTGATCAGGATCATCCTTTCTCTAAAATGCCTTTGCTCTGTTGCCCAAAAAACGAGAGAACGATTAACACTTAACGGGCGTATCTCTTTGGGTGCTGATTTCACTTGGGAATGAGATTGGTCAGTTTCACTTTCTGCTTCTCCAGATTGTTTGCCAGTCCGACCAGTCCTTTTCTTGATTCTCTCTCTTTTTTTTAACTCGATGAAAAAAAAATACAACTTTCGTTAAATGCAACTAAAAGGTGGGACCTAAATCTCTCTTCTGTGCCCCTCTAACCCTCTTGGTGTTTGCCGAGACTGAGCCAAATGCCTCAAGGAAGAGGTTACCCAGGGCCCAGCACCAAGCGAAGAAAACTGATCCTGTCTGCGCTGTGCTTCCTGCACCTCTCCCAGTCATTTGGGCTTGGTGCGTTTTGGGAGCTGCTTGTGGTGCTCGCAAGCGTTTATTGTTGTTGGCACTTGACGAAGAATGACAGGGTGCGTGAAGGGCATGCGGAGCTGCTTGGTGGTTTTATAAACCTTTCATGTAGGGATCTCCAAGCGCTTTGCAAACCTTCATTAAGCTTTACAACCCTGCGAGCTAGATGCCATCTCTGTTTAGGGAAGCTGGAGCAGGGAGGAAGTGAAGTAACTTGTCCAAGGTGACAGAGCTAGAAATTAGCCACCTGGGAGTCCTGGCTCCCAGCCCCCTGCTCTAACCATTAGACCCCACTCACCTCCCTGAACTGGGAATAGACCCCTGGATTCCTGGCCCCCAGCCCTGCTCTAACCACTAGACCCCCACTCACCTCCCCAAACTGGGAATAGACCCCTGGATTCCTGGCTTTCAGCCCTGCTCCAATCACTAGACCCCACTCACCTCCCCGAACTGGGACTAGACCCCTGGATTCCTGGCTTCCAGCCCCCTGCTCTAACCACTAGACTCCACTCACCTCCCCGAACTGGGAATAGACCCCTGGATTCCTGGCTTTCAGCCCTGCTCCAATCACTAGACCCCACTCACCTCCCCGAACTGGGACTAGACCCCTGGATTCCTGGCTTCCAGCCCCCTGCTCTAACCACTAGACTCCACTCACCTCCCCGAACTGGGAATAGACCCCTGGACTCCTGGCCCCCAGCCCCTGCTGTACCTGACAGATACCCTGAAATGGACTGAGGTATGAAAGGTAGTCCATTGCTTCTTCACCACGCTGTCTGTTATTGCTGGTCCTAAGCAGACTCCTCCATCCACTTAGACTTACCCAGATGTCCTCAGGACAGGAAGCAACATTTGGGTCTTTTGGGTGGGTTAAGTTGGATGGGGAAGGAGCGGTGTTTGCTGTGTGGATAGTTGCATCACGGCCTTTTCTTAATCTCCCTGGGCAGGACCAAGAACGACGAACCCCACTGCATGCTGCTGCCTACTTAGGAGATGTCCCAATCATTGAGCTCCTAATACTGTCAGGTAAGACCCGCAACTGTCTCTGCCCAGTATAGCCCGCTGCATGGACGTGCTTAGGTTTAGCCGGCCTGGCCCTCCTGTGGGTCTAACGCGGAAGGGCTGCTGCTCAAGGGCATGGGGGTACAAGGGTTTTTCATCCACAGGAGAATTGGTGCTTGAGTCACAAGGGAAACGTCATTAGTTGCTCTCACCCAGATGCCAAGAGGAGGTTAGTGCAAATCGTAAAACAACCTGGAACTGGAATATTGGGGGGGTTAGGGAGATGCGGATTGGGATTGAGGGGCACCAGCAGACCTGGAGAGGGGAGCAGTGAATTGGGATTGAGGGGCAGCGGCAGAGCTCGGGGGAGCCTACCGCTGTAATACTGGGGGGCTATGGGGTCAGGATTGGGGGGCATTGACTGAGTTCTATGGGGGGAGCCCGGGGCTGGGATAGCAGGGACAGTGGGTCAGGATTGGGGGGCATTGACCGAGTTCTATGCGGGGAGCCCAGGGCTGGGATAGCAGGGACTGTAGGTCAGGATTGAAGGATAGTGACAGAACTGGCTGGGGGAAGCCTCGGACTGCAGGAGCGGGGTGGGGAGCCGCAGATCTGGATCATTTGTTGGGTGTGGGATGAGGACTAGAGAATTTTGCTCAGCACCTGCCTGCTGCATGCTTGGCTCTAACCCAAGGTACCAGCCCCTCCATTTCCCTCTGAAACGGCTCAAGTCTACATCCAGGCTCGCTCGCCACACGCCATAGATGGGAGGAGAAAGGCCCCATATCTGACATTCATTGTCATTGCTCCCTCTAGGTACCCTTGACTTGTCAGCAGTTTGCTGGTGGTGTGGAAGAGCCCCTAGTGATCCTACACCAGCCCCGATGGACGTGTTTCACGTGGCTTTCAGGGCAGGGCAGCTCTACGCAGTAGAGCCGGGGCAGCTGGGTTTTGATGGTCCTAGGCTGGCACAGAGAATCTGGAGCCGGCAGAGCAGGGATGACAAAAGCCAGGCCTGCCGACTCCTGCAGTGCGGCTCTGATCTCCTTCACCTGTACACAGAGGCACAGCATACAAAGACCTACAGATTCCATTATGAAATGCGCCATCTTTGTCTGAGCAGCCTCCTTTTAGATCATGATGACGAACTGCATTCTGGGACTGATAGTCTTGTGGCCACTGAGATGAAGGTGGAGCAGTGTGTGCTGGGAAATGTAGTTTTTTTCCATTTACCTGCGTGCTGCATTCCCTGTGCTTCATGCCAAGGAGCTGCAGCCCTCTGCTGGGCGTAGCTTATCCCCCTGGTGCCGGAGCGTGTGTCTTGTAGCATCTAAACGAAGGGTAGAGCTACACTAGAGAAGCACCATGGTCTAGTGCTAGACAGTGACAGAAGGGGTCTGCGGATGTAGGTAGAGTTCTTCCATCGGCCCAACTGTGTCTACAGTGCGGTTTCGATTGGCTTAACTTCTGGCTCCGAGGTGTGAAGGGTTAAGTGTTGACCGGCCCTAAAGCTCAATATGTTTCCTTCTTTAACCGAAGAAATTGACACGCTGTCTGACCAAGCAGATGCAGCAGTGGGTGTTTAAAAACAGTGATGGTGCCTTGGAGCATCTGGCAGTCTTGTACCGCAGCAGTGCCCCTTGCCCAGATGTGTTCACCTCCTCTTTCTGCTCCGTCTCCTCAGGTGCTAACATAAATGCAAAGGACACTGTTTGGCTCACCCCGCTGCATCGCGCCGCAGCTTCCCGCAATGAGGTAGGTGCCCTTGCAAGCCTCGCAGTAATGAATCGGTCGGTCTCCTCTGGGCTCTTTTCTGAGTAACTGTTTTCTTCCCTCTGCTTTCTGCATGCCCGCTCTGAGTCCAGTGAGAGCCCTGGGGGGAGTGGATGTTCCCTTTTGACGCAGTTAAAGGACCATCCAGACCCCATAATAATTTGAAAAAATAGAAAACAGAACTGGGAAAGACCCATAATACTCCCTTTACTCCACCCCCAATACGTGGGTTCTCCCTGCAACATCTTCCCATTAGGGCTTTGTCTTGTTCTAAATGCCCCACGTGATGGGGCTCCCACCTCTTTCTTTTAGGAGATGATGCCGCAGCCTAATGGATCTCATTGTCAGGAAGTATTTCCTGATATTCAGCCTTCCCTGGGCTTAACTTCACTTTATTCATTGTAATAATACTCCTGGGACCACCCTAGCCAATTCCCCACCCACCGTGATGCTTACACCTTTCAGCTGTCTGCTAGTATCACGTCTGCCCCTTCCAAGGGCTCATTTCTGCCGTCACGTCTGTGCACATAAGTTTCTTTGCAGGCAGTGGCAGTTCTGTGTGCAGTGGGTGCCCGATAATGTTGGTTAGCCAAGGTACACGTAGTTAAATCTTTCCTCACGTGTAGCTCTCTGCATAGATTTCCAGCGTGTTCCTGTGACAATGATAAAGGTCAAGCACAATTGAATCTGGCAGCATGCATAGTACAGACGGGTGGCCGCTGACGACATGGGCAGCAGGACAGGCTGGAGGTGCCAGGCTAGTCAGTGACTCCTGAGCGCTAAAAAAGGGGCTTTTGTACCAGGCGACTACTCCCTGGCATCCCACGTGCGAGCTACTGACGGGAGTTTCTCTTGTATGCCAGGAGTAGCAATTAGGTGTCTCAGAAATTTCTTCTTCCTACTTCCTCCGTGCCCCGTCCTTTCTGCAGTTCGGTGAGCAAGTGTTGTCGAGCGCTCACCTTCCCCACTCAAATGTCCCCCGCAAAACTAAGCAAGGATTTAAAACTTTGAACCGAAACATCGTGAAGCTGCCACTTTAGTCTCAGTTCCTTTCGGTGCTGGACCCCAAGAGATCTGTACCCAGAGGGAAACATCAGAGCTCCTTCATCACTAGCCAGTTCGGTCCAGTTCTGGGCAGGGATGCTATGAAAGGGGGGCTTTTGTTTTGGTCACAGGGTTGTGACGTGGGTGGCAGAGGTTGGCTAAACAAATATAGAATCATAGGCTCGTAGGACTGGAAGGGCCCTCGAGAGGTCGTCTAGTCCAGTCCCCTGCACTCATGGCAGAACTCAGTATTTTCTAGACTGTCCGTGACAAGTGTTTGTCCAACCTCCTCTTAAAAATCTCCAGTGATGGAGATCCCACGGTCTCCCTGGGCATTTTATTCCCGTGCTTGACCACCCTGACAGGAAGTTTTTCCTAATGTCCAACCTAAACCTCCCTTGCGGCAGTGGAAGCCAGTGGACATACGGACAGCTTGAGGGAGAGCGGAGCGTTGTGGTCTGGCGGCCGGAGCAGGGGACTGGAAAGCTGAACCTTGTCACTAACGTGCTACGTGGACTTGGGCAAGCTGCTTTGTCCCTCTGTGTCGTAGGCTTGGCTGCGTCTGGAATAGGGGTAGGAGCCAGCCTACCTTTCGGGGGGTTGTGGGGTACACTGTTGGCAAAGCCCTTTGAGGTGGGCTAGAGAGGCAGAACTCCACGGCAGAGAGGAAGAACCCGCGAGTCCTGGGCAGCGGGAGAATTCCTGCTAATCGTATTAGAACCGAGGAGGAGTGGGGAGCGTCTCAAAGGCACCGGAGGCATTTAAGAGCACAAATCCCACTGGCCCTCAATGGAACCTGAGCATCTAAATCTCTTAGGTGCTTTTGAAGATCTCCCCCATGGAATCTATCCCAGCGCTGGGGACGTTTCCAGGCAGGCAGTCGCAGCCCTGTTCTGGGTCCTGGCTTCGGATTTGAGGGCTGCGGTGCATGACGAGGGTGTGCTGGGGTCTCTCTTGTCCCCACCATTGCGCTGTTGGAGTGCCTCGCTCTCTGCTCTCAATCAGGCCCCTTGGAAGGGGCCTTTCTGCTCTGCTCACCAGTGCTCCCTGGAGGGAAAAGTGCTGAACTTCTTCGTTCTCCCCTACAGCCAGTTAACTTGTGTAATGGCTTCTCTCTGCTACCCCCATGGCTTCAGGCCATGTCCAACCGCTGAGCAGCCTAACCGAAGCCACCTCCCAATCTCCGCACACTCAGGAAGTGTTGCATTCCTGCTCAGGATCAGCCAGCCCCTGGGAAAGGGGGTTGTGGTGCCTTGTCCTTGGAAAGGGGGGGAATGATGATAAAATATAGGTCAGTGGGTCACATGGGTCTGCGTCTGCGATCCTCACACCTCATGAGTCACTCGAGAACGCTCATTAACTGCAAGATCACAGGACTCAGTGCCGGGGATTTTGCGCTGGGGAAAGGTGTCAGATCATGCCGGAGGCCTCTCTTTAGCCTTAGAACGGGCCATACAGGCAACAGAAGGCCGGTTACCCCCATGCGCCACGTACTCCCCCCGTGTGACTTTTTGGAGGGGCCTTCTTAAGGGGTGAGAGGAGCGTTCGGTCTCCAGGGCTCAGTCAGTCCTTGGCTGAGGCTGCCAGCAGGAGCCTGGCGGAGGGCAGCTGCTGCTGTGATTTGGAAGGTGGCTGGTGGCCCTCTGGGAACTACACCGAGAAACGTCACGCAAGGGCCACCAAACAGTTCACGAGCCTTTTGGTCGCTCCCGAGCTGGGCTGGATTCGAACCTGCCACCTAGACAGTCCATGGCCCACCCTGAGCCCCCCAGCACGATTCCACCATGAAAGGCCCAGGGCAAAGGAGAGTTCTTTCCTGGCCAGTGCCCACGTGAGGGCACAGAGCAGCATTCTGGGACGCGTGCTCCGTCTGCATGCTCCCAAGGATCCTGCGAGCCGCCAGCCCTCGGGGTGAGGAAGAACGAGGGGATCTTGTCAGGGCCAGGGACTCGGGTTGGAGTCGGAGGCATGGGGAGGTCTGTGCTGTTCCCTGCTGAGGAGGAACACACTCTCCGTTCTAGAGGCATCACTCTTGCATGCTGACGGTTTGGAGAAGCAAAGCTGAAGTGGAACCGCTTGTGGTGGGCAGAGGGGGTCTCTAGAGGAACAGTGCCAGCTGCTCCCTGCACGAAGGCGGATGTAGCTCGCTTCAGATCCCCGAGGGGCTTGGCTGGAGAATGGAGCTTTAAAAAGCATCTCATTTTGTAGCTTCCCCGCCTGATTTCAGGGCCTCGGTCGTTCACACGTTGCCCCGCTGTCTGGCTCCAGTAGGCTGGTTCAGAGGTTTAACCAGCTGTCTGAGTTGTTTTTTCAAGGCCGTGCCTCTTCCTTTCTCAGCAGGGGTTTGGGTCAGGGGCAGCATCCTTTCCTCTTACTGGAATGGCTTAGTGACGATAAGTTAACCTCCCTTTGAGGCTTGTCACTGACCAGTAGGAGTCACTCTAGGGTGAGATAGGCGCAGTCTTGTGAGGGCCCAGCTGCCCACAGGGTAAGGCTCAGATGCCCTGGTAAGCCAAAGGGACTTAGGCGCCCAGCACCCATTGAAATTCCATCTGTGGGGGGCGGGCAGAGGCCTGTGACGACCCCAGCCTGGGGCCCCTCTTGGCTATCATCGGCAACTGCCCGTGGCTCTGTCTAGATTTCAGTGGTTTTAAAAAAGAAAACTCACGCAATGAAATGAAGGACTGATACAAGTATGGCTAGCTGGTGCCTGGTATGGTGCCCGCTGCCCCAGCCAACTCTGAAGGGCAAACCTTGTCTCCCAGCCCTTCCGGTCCCAGGCTGCTTCTAGGCAGGGGCGATTGGGCTGAATTGTCAGGGCAGTGTTTTTAAAGGTGCGGATAGAATTCGCCCCAGAGATGAGGTGTGTTTCACACGTGACAGCCAGCACACTTAACATTGTTGTGGAGACAGGGCGCGTTGTAGCTTACTGGGTGTCAGCCGGGTAACGGGTGTTAAGCTACAACGTGCCCTCTCTGCACTAGGGTTTTGTACCATCCTAGCTAACGTGTGATTGTTACACCAGTTTTAAAACGCCGCCAGGCCTTTTGGGCCTAGTAGAGACAGGGCCTGAGGGCCAGTCTCACTCCCCGGCAGAGCCACCCGGCTCGGCAGGGTGCCATTGAAAGGGGAGCTGCCCAAGCTGGCAGGCGTGGTGATGAGTGCGGTGTGCAAACCCAACCAAATCGCAGCCTTCCCCCACCAGCTCGGCCCACTCTGATACCCAGCAGCTGTGCTCAAGATGAAGCATTGCATGCTGGGAGTTGTAGTCCCTGGGCGAGCTGTGGGCTGCTGTTACCGATCTAAGAGGCGGGTGGGGTAACCAGACTCGTTGCTAGTGATGAACCTGCTCCTTCACCCCTGGCTGCTTGGTTTAATTTCAAGACCGAATGGTGCTGCTTAGCTCCCGAGGCTTTGTCTGCCCCCACCGGCGTGGGGTACAGCCACCCTTTCTCTGTCCTGGCAGAAGGCACTTAACCTCCTCCTGAAGCACTCAGCGGACGTCAACGCCCGCGATAAGTTCTGGCAAACGCCGCTCCACGTCGCCGCTGCCAACAGAGCCACCAAGTGCGCGGAGGCCATCATCCCCCTGCTGAGCAGTGTCAACGTGGCAGATCGCACGGGCCGCACAGCGCTGCACCACGCCGTGCACAGCGGCCACATCGAGGTGAGCGGCCTGCACCTGCGTGTTCCTCCCCGAGGGGGTGCGGGCGGGTGGTCCGGGGGGAGGAGTCGCTCGGGACTTGGGCTTCTCAGTCTGGTACTGTGACCTTGGCATGTCGGCTTCCCCGTCTGTGAAGCGAGGGTGATCTCTTGAGGGAAGGGACTACGTGGAAATGACGCAGTGACCGACAGGCTCGGGACTCTGGCCAAGTTGCTTTGTTTGTTGTTTGTCTGCAGCAGTCTGACCGCCTTTTGGCTTGGGAGCTCTTTGGATCAGGGGCTGTATTCCATGCTGTGTGCGCAGCGCCTGACACACTGGGGCCCTGCAGCTGATCAGAGCCTGGAGGCGTTCCCAGAATACAAATATGAGGGAGCCATAAAGCATTGCTAAGCTGCTGGCTAGAGGTGGGGAAAGTGCTTCGTCCTTAGATACATGCGCTCCATGTGCAGGATCCTCAGCCAGGGCAGTGAGGAGCTGGGGGTGGGCATGGACACCCAACATGCAGCGTCTGTTTCCTGCCCTCTGAACCCCTCTGTCATGCCATGACCTCCTCCGGACACATCCCCGGCTGGCCAGGTTCAGCCAGCCAGGCTGGGGCTGCCGTTACGTTTAAATTGTGGCAGTGCCTGGAGGCCAGCCGGGCCCCATCGCTCCAGGTGCCGCAGAAAGCGTGAGGCTCTCGTGTGTGCCGGGGCGGGGTTGGCGGAATTTGGTGGGAGCCGTTCCTCTGACTGCTGCCTCTCTCCTCCAGATGGTGAACTTGCTCTTAAACAAGGGAGCCAGCCTGAGCACGTGTGACAAGAAGGAGCGTCAGCCCATCCACTGGGCAGCCTTCCTAGGTACGTCTCCCTTTGTTAGCTGGCCCTGTTCTGATACAGGTACTTCCTAGCTCCCCAGCGTCCCCTTTTGGGACTCCCCTGCAGGTACAGCTAGTGGCACAGGCAGTGGGTTTGGGCGGGCTCACCACTGGGTGTTCTCCCCTTCCCCCGCAGTCTCCTCAGTCCTGCACACAGAACCCCCAAACTGTCCCCTCCCTCTGCAGCTGTGAGCTCTTTGGGTGTCATTCAGCACCTGGGTGTGACTCTTTGTTCGGCAGCCAGGGCTCCGGATCTCTCTTGTCCCAGGCCTGGGTGCGTTCGGTATCACGTGGCTTGCCATGTTGGAGGAGAAGGGACAGAGCCGCCGAGATCTGGTGGGCAGGGTGGGAGGAGACCCTTTTCTGGATTCTCCCATCAGCGTGTGGCTGCAGGGGGATGGGGGAGACGTAGGACTTTGGAGGGGCGCGTGGCACCTTTCGTATACAAAAGAATGTTATGAAGGTGTAACGGGGTGGCCTGCCCCGCAAAGGCCAGGAGGCCGGGGGCCAGCCAGCCCGGATTTGCTCACCCTGCCTGTGCCACAGGTAGCTACCTCCCGGCCTCAGGAGCAGGACTCCCTGGGGTCAGGTGATGGCAGAGAACTCAGGTTGGTGGGGGAGACCATCGGGACCAGGCTGGGCTTCTGGGGAAGGCCCTGATTAGGGGCTGGGAGGACCCCAGGGAAGCAGCCTGGGCATCAAGGCTCTACCCATGAAAGGCAGCCCAGAGGGGGTGATGGGAAACTGAGGCAGGGGGTGTACAGGGCAGGTACGCCCTGGGACATACAGCCTCTTCTCTCCCTCCTAACTTATGGGGGAGCAAAGTCTGGGCAGTGACAGCCGGGGGCAGCCTCATGCCACTTCTTACGCTGCCGTCAGGCCCAAGTCCTGCTGGCATTAGCAGGCCATGGCCAGTGACAGGGCGCTGCACCGGGGGACGGCGCTAATATTATGCCGCTGCTGCGCAGGCGGGGAAAAGCAGGTCCCCTCCCACTGCTGGTGCTGGTGTCAAAGGGACAGCCCGTTGGATTCCCTGGCCGGAGGATTGAACTGCGGGGAGGTAGGAGGATACGGAGGCTAGACAAAGCTCTTGATCCACGTATCCAAGCCCCTGCCCATCCCATGTGGAGCAAGTGAAGCCAAACGAAGACAGTTCTATCTGAATCGCCTTATTAGCAAGCTTCAGGGCATGGCTGGGGCGCAGGGAATCTTTCCCCCTCTGGGCCGCCCAGCTGGCTGTTCCGTGGAACGCGATGGCGGGTCCCAGTCCAGTGTCTGGTGGCTGCGTATCGACCCTGACGCCCCCATCGCCGCCGACTCGGTCGCCGTGCTCGGGACTCGCCAGCCGCTGAGGTGTTGCAGCCCTGAGTTCCTGTTTCCTTTGCACAGGGCATTTGGAAGTTCTGAAGCTGCTGGTGGCCCGGGGCGCTGACGTCATGTGTAAGGATAAGAAGGGTTACACCTTGCTCCACACCGCAGCAGCCAGTGGCCAGGTCGAGGTCGTGAAACATCTGCTGAGGCTGGGAGTCGAGGTGAGGCCAGCAGCGGCTTGGCCAACTCCAGTCCAGCGCCAGTGCGGGACCCTGGCTCCGCTGGCAATGCAGACTCGAAGGAAGGCACTGAGTGTAGGCAGACACTGGGAGATGTCCTGGGAGAGCGTGCGGTGTTAGTCCTTGGATAGGTGGCCGCCAAGGAAATCCGTGGGGGTGCTGGAAACCCCCTGGCTGTCATGGGGGTAGTGAGGGGGCATTCTCACCCGCTGAGGCTGCACGGATCCACGCGGGATGCTGCTGGACTTGAAGCTAGAGAGGGAAAGCTGAGGCCCTGGTCACTTATGCTTTTTAAAGATCCACCAGTGCTTTCCCCAGGAGTTAGGGGAGTTAATGCCATTGTCCTACCCAGATTCCCCCTGGAGTTAAGTGTTTGGCCCTTGGTTCTGTTGGATTTGGGACTTTTCTTCACCTCCTGTGCTGAGCAGTCGACGTTTGCTCCTGTTTCCTGTGATGACTTGAGGGGGTCCCCGGGCACTGAGGGGAATGGGGGGTGGGTGACTCATTGGGCATGGATGGGGAATGTGTGGAGGAGGAGATCAGGGATTGATGGCGTCTGGTTCTCGGTAGAGTGGGCTCCCCCCGCCCCCCCTTTTCTTGGCCAGTCCCAGCCCATCCTTGCCTGAGCTCCCCTGACGTCTCGGCTCTGTTCGTTCCCGCAGATCGATGAACCCAATTGCCTTGGGAACACTGCACTTCACATCGCCTGTTACATGGGCCAGGACGCCGTGGCCAATGAACTCGTCAACTACGGCGCCAACGTCAATCAGCCCAACGAGAAGGGCTTCACCCCTCTGCACTTTGCTGCCGTCTCCACCAATGGGGCCCTTTGCCTGGAGCTCCTCGTGAACAATGGCGCTGACGTGAACTTTCAGGTAGGCCGGCCAGGGCTGGACCACGCGCATGAGACGTGCAGGGGCAGCAGGTGGCATGAACTCAGTGGGGCGTGGGGGGGAGGACGGAGTTCGGAACCCAGACGCGGGATCTTCCAGGCACGGACGGAACTTTCACCCCTCGATTGCCGAGCTCGGGGACCGTGTCACCAGCTGGCTTGTTTCCCCCTCTCTCCCTGCAGAGTAAGGAAGGGAAGAGCCCTTTGCATATGGCTGCCATTCACGGACGGTTTACGCGTTCTCAGATCCTCATACAGAACGGTAAGTGGCTCGCTGGACGCTGAGCTAATGTTCTTCTCCTCCCGGGCAGTTCACTCCAGCTCGCTCACCAACCGGTGCCTCCGGACATCCCGTCCTTCTCTCCTTGTTTCAGTGTTAATAGCGTCTGCCAGGGGAATGAAGTGCCCTGCCTCCCGCCCCACCCCCAAAATCAGCTGAACGGCCGCCCCTCACAGGGAGACACAGGTTAGGTTTAGATCTCGTGGGGCACCAAGCTGAAATTCCAGCGCATGGAAGCCCAGAGCTGCTAGATCCTGCCACCAGACAATCTTCCTCGGAGTCCAGTGCCAGCCGCTGTCTTGGCTGCTGCGGCCAGGGCTGAACCGGGGACCACCCGAGCCAAACGCAAGAGCTGCTACAGCTTGAGCTAAAGAGCCCGGGCTCCGTAGCTGGGGCTGCGACGGACTCGGACGCTTTGCAGATCAAGCATGGGAAGTGTGTGCGCATGTGGGGAGCAGGGATGAGGGCTGTAACACTCAGTCATCCGTGGGTTACAGTAGCAGTGAGGTTGGGCCTTCTCCCTGGAGACCAGCGGTGTGACGCCGTCTCAGTGCAATGCACCGCAGCCCTCCGCGGGGACCAGGGGAGCAAGTCTTGGGCTGCCTGAGCCAGAAACTCCCCACCAAGCCGGCTGCCTCTTGCTTTCTTTTCTAGGCAGCGAGATAGACTGTGCTGACAAATATGGCAATACCCCCCTCCACGTTGCTGCTAGATACGGCCACGAGCTGCTAATTAGTACTTTGATGACGAATGGTGCTGACACTGCAAGGTGAGGAGGCCTCCAGGGGGGCGTGGCGATGTGGGAGGTGCACTGGGGCGGGGGCGGGCTCAGCCGGTGGGAGGCAGTTTTCCCCCTGATGTGCAATTGACGTGAGGGATTCTGGGTTTTTTGCCTTCAGCGATTCTCCACGGCCGGAGACGGGACCAGTTAGACCCGTGCTCAGAGGCAGAGCGGAGAAGCCTTCTTAGCTGCTGGCTGGTGGCTCTTGCTCATGTGCCCGGGTCAAACCGATCGCCAGATTTGGGGCAGGGGAGCAATCCCCCCCTAGGTCAGATTGACGGGGACTTTGGGGCTTTTTTGCCTTCCTCTGCAGCATGGCGCCCGGCTCGCTTGCTGCATCATCGCTCATGTCTCCCCTACGGACCTTGGGCGGGGGGGGGCCCTTCGTGCTACACGCAGAGAACTGGAGACGCTGGTTGATTTTCCTGAGGACTGAAATGTTTGACCTAACTATAGTCGTTGGGCTTGATAGAGGGCTCTGTGGGTGCACCTGAACGGCCTGCGTTAGACTAGGTCATCGCACGGGCCTGGCTAGCTTCAGGCTCTGCTGCTGTGCGGAAGGAAGTTTGCTGAGGATAGGGAGGGCTGACCGGGAGAGCCTGCAGGCTGCCATGGGGTAGGATTCCTTCTCCACCATCAGGAGACCCCCACGTCAGGGGGACAGGAGGAAGGACTGTCTGCTAGCTGGGCAGCGAGCTGTGACTTCCGTTCCTATCTGGCCTCTCTCCCTGTTGGCAGGCGTGGAATCCACGACATGTTCCCTCTGCACTTAGCTGTTCTCTTTGGATTTTCAGACTGTTGTCGTAAGCTACTTTCCTCAGGTGAGCAAAGCCTGGGGTGGCTTGGGGGGCGGGGAAGGGGGGGTAGCCTGGGCTGGGAGGGGCCTGCCTGACCCGTCTCCCCCCTGCCCCGCAGGTCAGCTGTACAGCATCGTCTCCTCGCTGAGCAACGAGCACGTGCTGTCCGCAGGTTTCGATATCAACACGCCTGACAACCTTGGGAGGACGTGCCTCCATGCTGCTGCTTCTGGAGGGTGAGTCCCTGCCCCGGGCATGGCCGGGCATCGCACCAGGCTCACCGGCAGCCCTCTAGGGAGAGGCAACTGCAGCTGCTTTCGCCCTGTCACGGGGACGTCAGGTTCTTTAGCCCCAAACGCAGCCTGCCTCCCCTCTGCGTACCGCAGTGTATAACGCAGGCAGTGTGGTCTAGTGGTCAGGACACGATGGGGGGTCAGCTCATCTGGGTTCTGTTCCCAGCTCTGGGAGGGAAATGGGGGCCAGCGTCTAAAGCAGGGCCTGGGAGAGCTGACCCTTTTGATTCCTGCTTCCGCTGTGAACGCGCCGGGCCTCTGGGCAAGTCACTGACCTTTGTTCCTCAGTTTCCCCATGTTTAAAATGCTTCCCTGCCTCCCGGGGGGTATTGTAAGGGGGGATCGGGCCGTGCTGGTAAAGCACTCTGAAGAGTGAATGCGAAGTATTGGTAACTAATGAATTGTATTTCCTCGGGGCGTTTAGTTCGCGTGGCCCACTACAGTTCGATTTCATGCCGTTGCAGAGTGAGATCACGGCGCTGAAGGAGAGTGGGTTGCACAGCTCTCATCTCAGTGGGGAAAGAGGGGCTCACGGGAGCGGTGCTTTTCCTCCACTCAATCAGCAAGTCAGGGGCCCAGCAGGGAACAGCACCCAGGAGTCAGAGATCCTATTTGTAGCATGAAATCCAATGCCTAGATCATGCTAGCGGCCGGGGTCGAGTTTTATTACCCATCGCAGCCTGGCTGGAATACCTAGATACGATTCCCAGTCGCTGAAGAGCAGCAGGAAGAGAGAAATAGAGGCACAAGCGTGTTCCCGGAGAGCTGGAGAGTTGCTAGTGATATGGGCAGCCCCAGTGCAGTGGGTCTTCTAGGCACCATGCCAGTGGGGACGGGCAGGGCGCTCGATCGTACGCTCTTGTCTTACAAATGGGAAAACGGGCTGCAGGCAGGCGCAGGTCACGTGTTAGGCAGAGCAGCCCCAGAGAGCCAGCGCTGACCGTAAGAGGGACGGCGTTCAGGTTCCACCCCAGCCCCTCTCAGCGGGTTTCCCCTCTGTTCCCTCTGCAGGAACGTTGAATGTCTTAATTTGCTGTTGAGCAGCGGTGCTGACTTGAGGAGGAGAGATAAATTTGGAAGGTAAGTACTGATGGCGGCACGCCCGTGTGAAGGGGCAGAGAGAAGCTTTTTGGGAACAGTCGCACCCTCGGGGCTGGGGGACAGAGAGCTGCGCGTTAGGAGCGAACCCCTGTGGCTGGGAAGATCTGCGGGCGCAGGTGGGCAGCAGGGGCTCGTCCTGCGCTGAAGGTGCTCGCAGAGCAGAAGTCACCCATATCCGTGTCCCCTCCTCCCCCTCCGTGGGAGCCCAGCTCCGCTTCTTGGAGAGTTGCTGCTGCCCCAAGGGGGAGCCGTGTAGCCTGGGGGGGTTGGATATTGCTGTGCCATGCGTGTGTCACTTGGGCCTGGCTGCAGCTGTCTCTGCAGAGTCCTGCATCTCCTTGGGTTTGCAGCCGTTCTGCACAGCGGCGGGTGTTCCTCACCCCGTTTTCTGCTCTCCTCCCCAGGACTCCACTGCACTACGCAGCTGCCAATGGCAGCTATCAGTGTACAGTGACACTGGTCACTGCCGGAGCCAGTATTAACGAGACGGACTGTAAAGGCTGCACTCCCTTACACTATGCTGCTGCTTCGGACACGTACAGGAGGTAGGACAGCCCCGAGGGACCTGCCTCCCATAGCAGCTGCTGCTGGATACCACAGGGCAGAGCGGTCCGTGGTACTTCCTGATTGGAGCGGGTACCCGGCAGTTCCCTGGCGCCTGCCAGCTGGTGGGAGGTGGTGCCTGGTGGCTTCTAAAGAGGAGGAGCATTGTAAGGGAAAGGAAGGATAGGCCAGTGCCTGTCTCTGGACTCCTGGGGTCGACTCCCAGCTCTGCTGGGTGATGTTGGCAAGTCACCTCCCCTCTAGGCATGTGAAATAAGGATAATGCTGACCTGCCGCTGAGGAGGAGGCTTATTTAGGGTTTTCTCAGCTCTTGGTCCTAAGATGGTAGAAACAAATCACCGATGAAGAACAAAGCCCCCTGCTTATGCTGCCGGGCCCGCGTGTTGCAGAACGCTCTTCTGCTACGAAGGCAGCGGGAAACGGGTCCAAAAGAACCGACATTCAGCCTAGCGCGGTGGGGGCGGAACAGAGGCTCTTCCAGGGCTGTGCAGCTGCTGCTGCAGGGAGTGGGTCTGGACCTGGCTTTCCAAGAGCGGAAAGCGTCTGGGCGTTTGCAAGCTGGCTGGGGTCTGTCCAGCTTCCCCGTCCCCCTCGCTTGCTTTGTCTCATGGGCTTGCGATCTTTCAGAGCGGAGACTCATTCAGGAAACAGCCATGACACTGACGAGGAGCCACTGAAGGAGTCCAGAGTGAAGGAGGCATTCTTGTGAGTGGCCGATCTCAACCCCCTGCTCAGGGCTAACGTTTGTCGTCCATCCCGTCTCCCATGGCACTGGTGGAACCCTGCCATTTCCCCCTTCCCCCACCCACTCTCAGCTGAGAGGCACCCTCCGAGCCGGCACGCTGGGGGCGTCTCCAGCAGGCATTGGAGTGACTGACTTTTAATAAGGATCTGCCCTTGGATCAAAAGTGCCTTGAGGCAGATCCATCATGGGCATGGCGCTCTCATTGCCTTTAGCGGGAATTTCAGGGGGGGACACAGAGTCCTTTTCGCCCCCCGTGTGGTGGGCAGCGAGGATCTGGCGTTTGCACGGAATCTGTGCTGGCTGCTTACAGCTGGCCCAGCAGGCGCGTCCGTGGGAACGCGTGTCTGACCACCGCCTCTCCCCGTGCTTGTTGCAGTTGTTTAGAGTTCTTACTGGATAACGGTGCGGACGCGTCGCTCCGGGACAAGCAGGGATACACCGCTGTCCACTATGCAGCTGCCTACGGCAACAGACAGAACCTCGAGCTGGTAAGCAGGCCGGGAGTAGGGGGCAGTCGAAGCTGCCTGGTGCCCTTTGGTTTACAGGCGACTCGAGTGAGGAGTGCTCCCAGGGAGAGGTGGGGGGGGAGTTTCTGCTCAGCCTCCCCAGCCGAATCTGGGAGTATGGCAGAAGTCTTCTGGGGAGCGGCCAGGGCCGAGTGGTGCGGCCGAAGGTGTGGGAGGCAGAGCTGTGTGACGAGGGAGGAAGGAACTGGGATTATAATGTAGGTTTTAAAACCCTTTGGGCTCCTAATCCCCCTCCCTCGGATCTGGCTGAGGAGGGGAAGCCTGTGCTTGCCAGTTCCCCAAAAAAGATGAGATGGGAGCAGAGAGGAGACTTGGTGACTGGTGCACACAGACGTGCCCGGATCTCAGGCCAGCTCCCAAAGACAGGATGGTAACCTCAGCCGAGGAGCCGCAGGCCAGTGAGCGATGGGCACTGGGGTGCTGGGCGTCTCTGAAACACACGGAGATGCTCTCCTGGAAGACGGCTCCACTCCAGGGGACGTGGAAGCCATCGTCCTGTGGTGAAGAGCAGTGAGGCCATTTTTAAACTCCCGTGATGACGGGATCCATTTGGGGTGCACCAACGTGTGAGAGGCGCAGGGCAAACGCCCTGCTACAAGGACTCGGCTTGATCCTGATCTCGTTGGTGAAAGCAGTGGGGAGATCTACCCCATAAAAGGAATTTCTCCATTCCGGGTTCCAAGCATGTGGCTTTGGTGCTGTTGGGGGCTGGCTTCCAACATCCCAGGTGCTCCACACAGCAAGCTGCTGGCGTTGCCCGTGGTGGCCGGAACAGAGGAGCAGTACAACCCGAAGAGTTTACCGTGGCGTGTTTTGTTGCAGCTCCTGGAAATGTCTTTTAACTGCCTGGAGGACGTGGAAAGCACCATCCCAGTCAGCCCTTTGCACTTAGCTGTAAGTTTGTCTGTTGTTGACCTTTGACCCATGACCCGAGCTCAGGTGATAAGGGAAATACACTCGCTGTATCTTAGACAGAGTTCAGCTGCCGGCTGAGTTAGTGCAAATGAAACTAAAGCTCCCGTGCAAAGAAACGTAAAGATTATTTGAGAATAGGCTTGGTAGTGAGCCTGCAGCCTGGTTAGCATAAGGCTACGTTAAGCCCAAGAGAAGCTAGATTAGTAACCTCAGGTTAGAAGCTCTAGCAAATATCTATCTTGTGCTGTAAAGGTTTTATTTTGCCAGACTCGTTAACTGCACTGTATAGAGAACGTCTGTCTCAGCAAAGCCTTAGAGTCCCCAAACTGGGGAGCAGGAATGGCCGATATGGACAAGAGGCCAAGACTTAATCAAATATAGTCTCGGACGTAGGTGGGTGCAGAGAACAGGTGCCTAAAGGGAGAATCAAACCGGCCACTCGGTGGGATCTCAGGGTGGTGACAAGCTTCACACTTCATCTCACCCTGGCCCGGGGGTTGGTAAGTGGACGTGATGCAGCGTCTGCGGAATTCTTGTCTTGTTTCCTAGTCTGTGATTTAGGCTTATACTGATTGTGGTCTTAATAAAACTCATAAAGTCCCTGTGGGTCACACCAGTCATCCTCTCTATTCATCTCTGAGTAGCCACCAAAGACGGCACTTCAGGCCAGAAGAGACCATTAGATCATGTAGTCTGTCCTCCCACGGGCCGGAGAAATTAACCCCATTACTCCTGTATTGAGCCCAATAATTCATGCTGTCAGGACGAATTTGTTTTGATCGTTTTCAAACGAGAATAGCCTGTTCCAAATTAGTAACTTGTGGCATTTACACAGCAGCAGCGGACAAGTTACACGCGAGGGAAACAAGGGCACGCGTCAGCTGGGCAGTCGTACGCTGCTGTGCCAGTCGCTGGGGCGAGAGGGGAGGTATAAGCAGTCTGGACAGCAGCAGGAGGAAAATGGGGTATTTCACACTGTCCCTTCCAGAGCGTGCACCTTGGCAGTTCTGCAGGCACCGGCCAGGGGGGCGGAAGGGGGAGCGTGGTCGGCATGGTATCGAGAGAGCCTTCATTATAACGAGGGTAGAGAATTTTGACTGCCCCTTCCTCCTGGACAGCGTGTGTCCGGCCCATTTCTAAGGGGACGTGCTCTGTGTCACCTGCAGGCCTATAACGGTCACTGTGAAGCCCTGAAAACACTAGCCGAAACCCTCGTGAACCTTGACGTGCGGGACCACAAAGGGCGGACGGCACTGTACCTTGCCACGGAGAGGGGCTCCACGGAGTGCGTGGAGGTGCTCACCAGCCACGGCGCTTCCGCCCTCGTGAAGGAGAAGAAGAAGAAGTGGACGCCGCTCCATGCTGCAGGTGGGCGTGGAAAGGCCCCTCTGCTGGGTTGGTCGGTGGATCGGGCTCCACATTGCAGGGTTCTTTGCTGCAGTGTCAGCCCTTCAGAGCCCAGGCCTGCCCCTGCCTGCCCCACAACAGACAGCCTGCTTGGCTCGGGGTGACTTAACATGGCTCCTTTTGAGGTCATGAAAAGGGATGTTGCAGGGTGACGGGCCCGTCAAGCAGGAGCAGCGTCCTGTGACCAATTCCCTGCTCCTCAGGCGGGCCTACAGGAGTACCTGGGCCTTATAGAAGTGGAAACTGTGGCAAAAGCCTGAGCTATAGAATCCTAGAGTCATAGAAATGTTGGGCTGGAAGGGACCTCGAAAGGTCATAAAGTCCAGCCCCCTGCGCTGAGGCAGCACCAAGTAAATCTAGACCTGCCCTGACCGCTGTTTGTGCCACCTGTGCTTAAAACCGCCCCAGTGATGCGGATTTCACCATCTCCCCTGGAAGCCTGTTCCAGAGCTGAACTCCCCTTTTTCCTAACGTCCCTCTAACCTAGATCTCCCTGGCTGCAGATGAAGCCCATTGCTTCTTGTCCTCCCGCCAGTGGACATGAGAACAATCGATCACCGGCCTCGTTGTAACAGCCCTCAGCGTATTTGTAGACTGTTAACAGGTTCTCTCAAAGGATCTAACTTGCATCATGCTGGGGCATGAAAAAGCCCCCCCGAGCGACGCAAGTTTCGCGCTGTCCACCAACATAGCTTACGCTTCTCGATGAAGTGGAGTGATCTTGCCAATGGGAGAGCGCTCTCCTGTCAGCATAGTGCGTCTTCCCCAGACACACTGCATTGGTGCAGCGCTGTCGTGTAGACTTACCCTCAGTTGTCTTTTCTCAGAGCTAAACATCCCCAGGTTTAACCTTTCCTCGTGGATCTGGTTTTCTAAACCTTAAATCATTTTTGTTGCTCTCCTCTGGACTCTCTCTAGCTTGTCCACATCTTTCTTAGAGTGTGGTGCCCAGAGCAGGACACAGTACAGCTGAGACCTCACCAGTGCCGAGCACAGCAGGACAGTTACCTCCTGTGTCTGACCTAAGACCCTCCTGTTAATACACCCTAGAATGAGATTAGTCTTTTTACTCAGTTGCATCACATTGTTGACTCGTATTTAATTTGTGATCCCCTCTAACCCCCTGGTATTTTTCCGCCGCGCTCCGTCCTAGGCAGTCAGTTCCCATTTTGTATGTGTGCAACTGATTGTTCCTTCCCAGGTGTAATACTTTGCCCCTTGTCTTTACTGAATTTCATCTTGCTGATTTCAGACAAATTCTCCAATTGATCAGTCGTTTTGAATTCTAATCCTGTCCACCAAAGTGCTTCCAATCCCTCCCAGCTTGGTGTCACCCAGAAATTTTGTAAGCATGTTCTCCACTCTGTTGTCTAAGTCATTAATGAAAATATCGTCTCGTACCAGACCAGGAGTAACCGTCATGGGAAGCCACTAGAGACGCCTTTCTAGTTTGGCAGCGAACCATTGATAACTGCTCTCTGACTACAGTCTTTCAACTGGTTGTGCACCCACGTTATAGCGGTTTCAGTTAGATCACATCTCCCTAGTCTGCTTATGAGAGTGTCATGCGGGACTGTATCAAAAACCCTACTAAAATCAAGGCCTGTCACATCTACTGCTTCCCCTAGGCCAGTAAGACTGTGTATGTCTCTGTAACTCCTCCCTCCCTTGTGTCTCTCTCGCAGCTGCCTATGGGAACACAGATTCCCTACACCTTCTGATCGACAACGGGGAGCGGGCGGATCTCACCGATGTTATGGACATCCATGGCCAGTGAGTCAATTCTTATTTCTCTGTAATATCGGTTGTCTGCATGAGGATATCCTTCCTTCCTGCCCCAGAGCAGTGCGTGACATGCCAAACGGCTGCATAGAACGATGCTGCTGCTCAGCGATGGTCCCCTGAGGATCTTCCCAAAGTGCTTTGCAAAGAATTAAACCTCCCTACACCCCCAGCCTATCTTACAGAAAGGGGAAACTGAGGCAAGGAAATCGGAGGCAGCGCTGGGAATAAAGCTCAGGACTCCCTGACTCCCAGTCCTCCTGCTCCAAGCCCTGCCTTTCCTGCTGTCACCCTAGGCAGCACTGACCTCCCAGAGCTGGGAAGAACCCAGGAGTCCTGACTCCCAGCCCCCCTGCGCTCTCATCCCTAGACAGCACTGACCTCCCAGAGCTGGGATAGATTCCAGGAGTTCTGTAAAATAGGGATTTAAACTTGCAAATGTTCACTGCCCTTCTCAAGCCAACATCCTTCTCCTGTGCTCCCCCAATCGCCCCGCAGAACCCCACTGATGCTGGCGATCATGAACGGCCACGTCGACTGTGTCCATCTCTTGCTGGAGAAGGGATCCACAGCAGATGCAGCAGACAGGAGAGGCAGGACTGCGCTGCACCGAGGGGTGAGTGAGCGTGACGGAGCTCAGCGCGGACCCTGGGGTTTCTCTCACTGGGTTTCCTGCAGGTCGCTTTGTTCTAGGAAGGGCTGGTGGCACCGACACTCTCCATTATAAGACCCTGTTTTCAGTTACTTATAACATTGCCCAACTTCAACCATTTGAGCTGAAATTTCGCATGCCAGCCGTCTGCCTCAGGTTGACTTTTTGGGGCAAACTTTAGCCAAAACAGTTCAGCCGCCTCTGAGACAAGGCAAAGGGACAATATTTTTAAAAATTCCGGCAACCTTTTCTTTGGAGAAACTCTAGCGCCCCCCAGCTGTGGAGCCAGGAGTTGAAATTCAGTGGGGTGCCTTTTGCTGTTCCTGTGCAAATCCAGCCACGTTCGTTGTAACCCTACCGGCACTTGGCGTGTGGAGCGGTTTCCTGCTGGGCTGGAGGCACCGCTTCACAGCCGTGGCTGTTCTTTACCTGGCACAGGCGGTGACGGGGTGTGAGGACTGCCTGGGAGCCCTGCTGGACCACGATGCCTTTGTATTGTGTCGGGATTTCAAGGGTCGAACCCCGATCCATTTTGCATCGGCATGTGGGCATTCAGAAATCCTGAGGACCTTGCTGCAGGCAGCGCTCTCTACTGACCCTCTGGACTCCGTGGTCGATTACAGCGGCTACTCACCGATGCACTGGGCTTCGTACAGCGGTAAGAACCCAAGAGCCATGACGCCCCTCCGTCCTCTCTGCCTTATACCCACTGCAGACCAAGAGAGAGCTCAGCCAAAACAGCCCTTCCTCGTTCAGCACTAACGAGGCCATGGATAGAACACTGTGTTGTTCTGGGGGCCCTACTGTAAATAAGACACTGAGGCTCACAGAACCTCCCCCTCTCTGGGTTGGGAGTGACAGAATGTCGTTGCCATCTGGCTGTTCAGGGTTTGAGATGAAATCCTGGACGTCGGCGGCCAAGTATCCGCGACACGCAGGCCACCCCCTTGTGGCGTCCCCCAGCCCCTGTGTGTTGGCAAACTCAGCCAAGAGGCCAACGACGGGGGCAGAATTAGGGCTTGTCTACACTTGAAATGCTACAGTACCACCGTGGTAGCGTGTTGGTGTAGACCCTACCTACACCCCCGGGAGGGTAGTCAGTCCACCTCCCCGACAGGCGGTAGCGAGGCCGGTGGAAGACACTGGGCTGTCTACAGCAGCTGACCTACGTTGCTCAGGGATGTGAATTTCTCATGCTCCGTAGCAACATAGCTGGGTTGACCTAGTGTAGACCAGGTCTTCGAAATGTCTGACAATGCAGCAGGGTTTTACTGTTAGACAAGCCAGGGGACCGATCTCTCTCTGGCCGAGAAGAGAAGCCGAGGGTTTGCTTGGCTAGCAGAGCTGGCATTGTCTCCTTGTCATACTGCACCAGGCTGTTTGTGTTCAGTCCGGTATCCTGCTGCCAAGTCTCCATGTTTCAGACGAATGGCGCTCGCTTGCCTTCCCCTCCTCTAAATAATGCACTGGGCCAGCTTGATCTCACGCCACGGGAGACTGCAAGAAACTTCTTCCTGCTTCGCCCATGATGGCTTCCCTGGGCCTTGGAAGGAGCTAAGGGCTGGTCGGGGCGTTTGTTCCATTCAGGTCTTCCCCCCTCCGGTGTCAGTCTCCCAGGCCTGAGAGGTGATTGCCAGGACACTGCTCAGCTCACAGCTCCCCTGTCCTTTCTCCCTCTTTGCAGGACATGAAGATTGTCTTGAATTGTTACTTGAACACAATCCATTTGTGTACCTAGAAGGAAACCCCTTTACTCCATTGCACTGTGCAGTGTAAGTAGCCACCGGCCTGGAGCCGGCTTCTTCTGCATCCTGGTTCGGAACAGTGTGCGAGAGCGCGTGCACTGCAGGGCAGGGACGGACGTGCGCTCTCGGAGCGACAGGCTGGGCTCCAGCTCCTTGTTATCCCAAGGGCTCTCGACCCCATGGGGCTGCAGAGATTGACGGTTCTACCACGCCTTCCATGCTGCGTTGGCCTCAGAATCCAGTAACCGGACTCTTCCCCTCCGGGTCCCTTCTGGGGCTGTGGTCAGTGTGAACCACTAGAGGGTGCATCGGAGCCAGGCAGCCAGGGTCCTGCCATCAGCATGGGGGTAGTTCAGAGATTTATTCACTTCCTAGCCAGCTGGGCTAAGCAGGCAATCAGCCTGGAGCCCATTCAGCTGGCCAGCGGGGAGTGCTGCACCACAGCATGTGATCTTCCTTCCCCTGCCTGCGGCTCTTTGGCCCAGGGCAGCAAAGGATTGAGCTAAGCCATTGCCTGGCACGTGGACAGCTCAGCCCCGCCTTGGTTTTCATTTTCCTTCTTGTCACCCCTGCAGAATTAACAGCCAGGAAGGCACTGCTGAAATGCTGGTGGAAGCATTGGGTGCCAAGATTGTTAATAGCAGAGATGCCAAAGGAAGGTGAGCGGCATCTTTTAATCTCGTTGCTCGGTCTCTCCCGGCATTCAGAGGAGCCTGGGGGATGCCAAAGGGCGACGTAGGTTCCCGCTCGATTGCTTTTGTGCTCCGATCCCATTGGCTCTCACTAGCCGAGCGAAGTGCGTACTGGGAAACCTCCCAGGGGCACCCACGAAGTGGTGCCGACCCTCTGCCCCCCGAGTTACTCCTGACCCAGATGTAGTGCCGGGGTGCTGTGCTGCTGCCGATGCCGTGGGTCACAGCAGATGTGAAAGCAAGGTCCTGGCAGCTTGGGGTGATAAGAGGAGGGTCCCCTGGCACTCTGTATGGGTCAGACTCGCCCCAAATTCCATCTTGGGTAACTACATCTGATTCCCTGTGATCTCAGCTGCATACAGCGTTTGGTTTTACTTCCTGTCCTAAATGGTCACAGAGTGGCAGTGCACGCCTGCTGTGTCCCGCCCCCTCCTGCTGTGTGTGTGTCGAGTCAGCGGGAGACTCCTGGAAATTAAGACAAACCCTCCTTGTCCTATGCTGGGTGGTCATGGAGAGCAACTGATCACCATTCAGTACCAGGGCTTAGGGGTCTGACATGTGTCTGGGTCCTTGGGAATGAAAGGCACCAGTGTTGGCCATCACTGGGGTGATGTCTCTGACGGGGGTCCTCAACCAGGCTTCCCCCTGGAGTCCTGGGAGTGTCCCCCTGGAGTCCTGGAAGAGTTTTGCTAGTGCGGATGTGGTGGGGTCTCCCCTCACGCCCTCCCCTCTCCTTCCAGGACACCCCTTCACGCTGCTGCCTTTGCAGACAACATCCACGGTTTACAGCTGCTGCTGCGTCACCAGGCTGAGGTAGACACGACTGACCAGTTGGGAAGGACCCCTCTCATGATGGCTGCTGAGAACGGGCAGACCGCAGCAGTCGGTGCGTAGCAACCCAGCGCTTACTTCCTTGGCCTGCCTCTGGCTCCTCCCTTTTGTTCACCCCGGTAGATCCTCCCCCCCCCCGAATAGCATTTAATTCCGAGGGGCCCCGAAGATCCGAGGCTGGGCCGTGGTGGCAGGATGGAATTGACAGTCGGGTGGGCGGCTCTAGGCTGGCAGTTGCTCAGTGGCAGGCTGGGGTGTCGTAATCAGAAACCCGCAGTGTTGTGAGTGTTCACACGCACCCAGTCGGGTACGGTGCCGTTCCGCAGCTAGCGGACGTGCTGTTCCTGCTGCCTTATCCCTGAGCTAAGGGAGTCGGGGCTGCGTGGGCCTGACGCCGTTTGCCTCTCTTGCTTGTAGAGTTCCTGCTGTATAGAGCGAAAGCAGATTTAACTGTGCTGGACGTCAACAAGAACACAGCTCTTCACCTGGCCTGCAGCAAGGTATGGGATCGACCCTTCTCTTAAACAGTCACGTTCACAGCCTCAAAACATCAGGGCGTGCTTATCTGTGCCCTGCTGGTGAGACGGGATTGCACCCCCAGGCCGTGTCTACACAGGCATTTGCACAGGTTGAATGAAGCCAGTGTCCACCCAGTGTGGACACTCTTGTGTCAATGTCAGTGGCTCATTCTGGTTGATCTTAAATCTGTTTTTAATCAACTTAACCTAAACGGAAATAAGGGTTTGTCTACAGGGGGAGTTATTCCTGATTAACTCCTTCTGGGGACGCTCTTATTCTGGAATGAATGCACCTTATTACAAATAAGGTTTAATCCACTTTGGTAGTGGTGGGAACGGCAGCTTCCAGATCCGTGTCTCGAATGCAAACAAACCAAAAAAGGGGAACAGTTTGTAACACAGAACGGGGGTTATTCTCAGAGCCCTGAACAGAGAAATTGGGTAGGAGGAGGGAGTAGAGAACAGAGTCCTAAACTAGAGATTAGAAAGCCCACTAGTCTGTGCATTTCCCCGTGCAAACATGGGTCAGCGTGGAAGCGTATTGAAACAGGACCGTTCCTCTGCAAAGCACGAGCAGTGTGAGAACGCCATTTGCAGAGACACCTGCGTTCTCCCTCCCCACCTTACATGCCTTAATTTTAAACTGTTCGGTTTTATTTCCAGGGTCATGAAAAGTGTGCCTTGTTGATCCTGGGGGAAACCCAAGACCTTGGCCTTATCAATGCAACTAACAGTGCTCTGCAGATGTGAGTATGCGACCAGCTGGTACGAATGGGGGAAAGGATATTGGGGGAGTTGGTTTTGCCGGGTGGCTGTAAATGTTTGGAGGCGTGAGGGAAAGGGGAAGCCAGGCGGTTGTGGGGGACCCCAGGCGGAGAGGCAAATCCCTGGGCCGCAGTCCTAGGTGGAAGAATCACATGTTCACACACAGTAAAGAGCCCTTTGCGATATGGATGTTTCCCCCCCTCTTAGTCCTGGAGAATCTCAGTCCAAAGGGAGAATATCCTAGCGTGCGTAGCGTGCAGTCCTGTGCAATCACCTCTCGCGTCCTGGGAGTTCAAGGGAGGTAGATTAGGCCGTAAGATGCTGCTCTGTCTTGAAGCTGTCCAAGGGCTTTCGCTGATTTGCACAACTCACAGCCACCTGCCTCTTTCATGCAGAGGTGGGACCCACCAAGACCATTCCCAGCATGCGCTGTGCCAGGACGGCTCTCAGCAAGGTCAGAGCATTGCCTGCTGGGACTTGGGATCTCCATGGCCACACTTCTGCAGAATGCCTTTGTCTCCCTGCCTCCTCCCGTGGGTCAGTCTTCCCTAGGCCCTAGCTTCAGTTGTGGGCCCTTCTGTGTGTTGAGTTTGTGTTGCTCTCCAGTCCAGAGCTAGTTCGCTGTCTCCCCAGCCGATCAGAAAGCTCTGGCAGGGTGCGGAGAGGAAGCCGGGTTGTGCTGAATTGGAAGTGCGTCGGGGAGACTGCTCCAGGCAGAAAAGGCAGCAGAGTTGGTTCGGTAATGCGTTCCCTTTCCCTGTTGCCTGCAGGCCGCTTCATATTGCAGCTCGGAATGGGCTAGCCTCTGTTGTCCAGGCCTTGCTCAGCAGAGGTGCCACTGTACTTGCTGTGGATGAAGAAGGTGCGTATGCCTCACAGCTGGGATCTCTGGCGGATGGGCGGGGTCAGGTACAACGTAGTCTCTATGTGGCATCTTTTTGGGCAGGGGTGGCTGGTTGGGGTTCTCACCTGCACCGTGACTTGGATTATTTCCTCACCCCCTGTACTGAACATGGTTGTGCTCTCGTGCTGGGTTTGCTGTCGGCGATGCGGGAGCAGCCCTTGTGGTGGTAATGCCGGGATCCTCGTAGCCTGGCGAAGACACGTCCAAGCTCCACATCCCAGTGGGGCAGCAGGTGGTGTTAATGTGGCTTTCGCCCCATGTATCATCCTCTGGGTCACCTGGCCAGCTGGGGCCACGCATGAAAGCTCAGAGCTGGGATGAGGATAAAGAAGCTATTTCCTCATTCGCATGGCTGTAGAATCTGCATATTGGGGGATCAGTGGGTTTTCTCTCTGCTTCGATCCTGAAAGTATTCGCAGCGCATCCGTCTCGCTACTGGAGGAAGGGTTTCTGGGCCTGCCAAATAGGACCCAGTTGCTTTTGTTTTTCCCCCACTTAAATTCTGGCCTGGTTTTAGCAACTGCTAAAAGCCTCAAGAACAGCCAGAGCCCCAAAGCAATAACGTGCATTTCTGGGATCCCAGTTTTCAAATAAAGCCCCACACTCCAGTGTTAGCTCCTCTGCTCAGGGAATAAAAATTGCCTTGGGTGAAAAGATTGAATCCACAGCTCTGAACACTTTTAAAACACAATTAAAAAAAATGTTGAGCAGTTGCCTTTCTCCAAGACCACAAATGACTAACCCCACTGCGGCCCTGCCCAGAGCAGCCCAGGAAAATAGTTGACGGGTTTTGCACAAGGTCTGAAGACTCCTGCAAAGGGGAGGGAGTGAAACCCAGTGAGCAAACACCCCTTTTCTAAACCAGCAGGCTCCAGTTAGACCCCTGCACTGGTCCCAGTTGCCTAGTCTGGGATGGGGAGAGTAAAAAGCTGCCCCCATGCAATGCTTCCACATCAGGCACTGTCCATTTACCTGCATGTCGTGGGCCCTGTCGCCATGGTATCTGAGTGCCCCAGAGTTTTTAATGCCTTTCTCTGAGTGTGCTGCTGTGAGGCCGGGCAGGGATCCCCACTGGGGAGCTGCGGCATAGAGAAGTTAAGTGACTTGCCCGCGGTGTCTCCCAGGGAGTCTGTGGCGGAGCGTGGCATTGACCCCCCAAGTCACAGGCTAATGCCCTATTGCTGGACAATACTTCCCCTCTGTGCTTGGGGCGGGGGCGAGCCTTGTCCTGCTGCTTAATGCGGCAGTGTCCCAGCTGGCTTGACGGCTTCACTAGCGCTGCCTCGCGGCTTCGTTGCAGGTCACACCCCAGCCTTGGCTTGCGCCCCCAACAAGGATGTTGCAGACTGCCTGGCACTTATCCTCTCCACCATGAAGCCTTTTCCACCTAAAGACGCCATCAGCCCTTTCAGCTTCAACCTCCTCAAGAACTGCGGCATTGCAGCCAAAACAGCGGCCTGCGGGGCCCTGCCCAACGGCAGCACGTGCCCGTACACAACGGACCGGCACAATGCTATCGGCTTAGACGGCTGTTACTCGGAGTAGCTTAAACGATGGGTATCTAATATCTTATTCTATTTATTTAGAAATTCTATAAATATAGGGCACTTTAAAGGAGAACAAGACTGGACAGGCCTTCACACAGGGCTTGGCAACCGATGTTAGAGCTTCCTCTTCTGCCTAGGCCCTCACTCGGTTGCCAGCAGCTAATTGACTTAATGAGCAGCTGGCAAAGAGCCTTTCCTCTCCCCATGTTCCGTGCAGGCGAACCCCTCCTGGAGCCCCGTCTGGGAAAAGCAGCCCCACTGCATTAGCACAGCTGGTCCCAGGCAGGGGCCAGGGAATGTTTCAAGTTTTCTGAAAAAGGGACTTTCTGATTTCTAACTTCCGGTTTCTCCCTGTTGGGAAGCTCCTTAGGAGGGCAGCCCTGCTTGGTTCTTCTGCAGTGCACTCCTCCCGTCACCACACCCAAACCGTCTCTTGGTGACCGCTGAGCTCTGAGGCGGCAGTGATCAATCAGCCGTAGAGGGCTGCTCATTGCTAGGAGGGCTTCTCCACCACTAGGAATTGGATTGCCAATTCCTTTCGCCCAGTAGCTGGGAAGAACATTTGGTCCCTCCCAGCCCTGAGGTTGGATTGACTTTGGAGCCAGTTTTGTTTCAAATCCTCCACCTGGAACTTCCCTTTCTGCCTGTCTAACCCTCCGCTTTCCTTTCAGTTCCCCTCCCGTGCGCCCGACTCTGCAGGGTGCCGGCTCTGTTCATTCCACAGTTGCACCGTCTAGCCAGAAAGCGGAAACTTGAACTTGGTGGGAGGGGATTAGACAAGCGAGCGACTGCTCAGTGGTGGGCATTAGCACCTGGGCAAGTGCCACTGTAATTGCTCCTTCATCTGAATCGTTTTGTTTTCATGCTCATCCTTTGATTCCAATAAGAACACTTGAATCCCGAACTACTGTACCCAGGATACTGAGATAACCTCTGGCAGCTCTCACTCCTTCATATGCAAAAACGGGTGCTACTGTCCATCCGCCGCGGTCTGCTCCGAGCCCCACGTTTGCACTGCTGGAATATTCCCTCCCCACACCAGGCACTTTAGGGATTCTAATTTTTTTCTTCTTTGGATCCTGAGAGGCGATTCCTTCTTAAGTTTTGTTCCTCTCCGTATTGCGCGGCCATTCCCATGTGAGAGTACGTCAGTGTTGCTTTTTAACATTTATTTATAACGAAATGAGCTTTTACGTTTTAAAAAAATTTTTCTGAAAGTTTTAACCTTTTAAGGAAAAAAATGCACTTCAAAGTCCTCATTCACAACCCTAAGTCTGTATTTATTTTTCTAACGTGGCATCTTGGCAGGTTTTATTAGCGTGTGTGTATGTGGGATTGGTGTTTTCATTTTAGTGTTGTTGGTTTTTTTTTTATTTTAAAAATCCTATTTATAATGCATGTTTTAAACATTCAAGAATGTGCACTACTTTTTTTTTAATTACTGTAACAGTATCGTGCAAAAAAAAAAAAAAAACCCACAAAAACCCTTTCACCATATCGCAAGTCTGTTTGAAGCCAAAGACTGGGATGTTAGCGATCAGAGCGGGTCAACAGGGCAAAAACATTTGATGTACGATCTTTTCCACTGATTCTCTTTCCTTTTGCAGCCCTGGGGGTGGGATAACCTCCTGGTTCTCAGACTATAGTCAGTGACACGTGCACGCGTTGAAAGAAATATTTTGAGAACCAAGCCTTGGGCTGGGGCCAGGGGGACGTCCAGGAACGGATCTCTCTCCTTTTCATACAGCAGAGCATCGGCGCTAGTCACTTTCTCTTCATGGTCAGTAAGACTGTTACAGGAAATGGGTGAGCCGTAAGTGTTGGCTGTCCTGCCTAAGTTACATCTATTACAAAAATCAGCATTTCTTGGATCAAAATAGCATATTTTTAAATGAAGGTGAATTCTGGTTTTCTTTTTGTTTTTTTTTTTGGCCAGACATTTACGTTATGTGAAATGGGCATTGCAATGAATTGCTGTTTCCCGCAGGCAATGACAGACCGCCCCCTTTCCAAAAGAGCACCAAATAGGGAGCGGAGAGACGGGATGCTGGCCGTAGCTGCATGCTGGCAGCCGGCAGAGAGAGGTGCAGGAGTAGAGTCTGGAATAGCGAGCAGCTCCTGTTGCACTGTTAGTTTCTTTTACCAAAGTTTAACTCTTAGAACCAAATGTGAAGTTACAGTCTTGGCCTTTGGGTGGTCAGCGCATCTTCCTTTCATTTCACGGAAGGGTTTCACCCGGAGAGTAGCAGAGACTTGGGTGGCATTTCTGTTTGTTTTTCCTCTTGAAAGTCGTCTTTTTTTTTATCCTCACTGCACCAGCTGAGCTTGGTCTCCCTTAGCGTTACCATCCGACACTCCAGCTCAGCAAAACTCTTGAAACGGAGACTGCCGAGGGAACGCTCCGTGTGTAGGAAGTAGCCAGTTCTGGTCTTCAGAGAGGGCCTAAAGTCCTCAGATGGGGAAGGAGGAAAAGGCAGAGAGCCAGCTTGTTTCCCTCAATGTCAATAAAACCTTCCTTGCTGGTGTCTCTGATAGTCTAGAAATCCAACGCACAAGAGCAGAGTGAGGATTTCTCTCCACCCACTGGATGCTGGCCCATTCTGTGAGGCATAAAGAACTTGAACCAGTCCATCCTTCCCCTTCTGAAACGTGTTACAAAAGGCTCAGTTCTTAGGTACGTTGCGGCAAGATCAATTCTCCCCTCGCCTCCACCCTCAGCACTAAAGTTCTCTACCTTGATAGCAAGTGTTACCTTTCTACACCGAATACCTCAGTTCGGAATCAAACCACACAAAACTTGAATGAAAGATCCTCTTGGAAGATCGTTTTCAGTATTCTGCAGAGGGAGAACTGGAAAAAAAACAAAACGACTTGTTTACATTATTGTTGAGTTCGGGTACTTGCCTCTTGCAATGCTTTCTCTTTTCATTTTTAAAATACTGAATTCAGGCACTGCCTATTTCTCAGCCTTCAAATAAGCCCCTGTAACATTTCCTGTAACGGGGCAGAAATATGGGTCCAAAGTCAAGATTTGTCCTCTTTCTCCCGCCCTCCCCCCCCCCCCCCCGGGCAAATGTCCTTCTCTTGCTGTGCGGCAGCAGGCCTGAGCATTCAGAAGCGTATGAGAGCACTACACTGAGAGAGCTGTGCAGGTCTGGAAGCCTTGGCTTCCCTTATCTTTGTCCTTTTCCTGGGGGTTTGAAGGAACAGTGACAGAATTGCTGGGGTGAGTCAGAGACCTGGCACATTTAGGGCACGGGAGAATTCCTTTAACAGCTCAGTAGTTTTGAGTGAAATCCTCGCCCTGTTGAAGTAAATGGCCAAGTTCCTGTTGACTCCAAGGCTTGGGTTTCACCCTCGTGTGCGCATGTACAGCAGAGGGCAAGACGCACGTCCGTGCAGCACTGAGATAATTTTAATGCCATCTTACTTTAATTTTAATTAAATATCACGGGGAGGATTTCAAAATCATTTCAAACAAGGGCAGCCGTTTTCCCCTCTTCAGGGCAAGGGAATATCTTAGCATAGTGTTTGGAGCGTGCTTCTTTTTTTAGTATAGTGGCATTAAGCTTTTTTTTTTTTTATATAAATTAAGAGGAAAAAATGGCCTTTGGTTTGCCTTGTTTTCATGCTGTAATGCGTTACCTCTTCACTTGACATGGTAAAGACTAAACTCTGACAAGACAATCAATGTGATCTCTCTAAGGGCTTCAGCATGTCTTCGCTCCGCTGCATCGTACTTTTTAATTTAATTTTATTTGCTCTTAGTACGTTTTTGGGGATTATTTTTACTCCTCCCCTTGTGTCTTTTTTTAAAAATAATAATAATAATACCGGAGCGGAAAACCATTCCAGCAGTGCATCCGCGGGGGGGACGGGGGGGGGGGGAATTGGCCATTTCTACCGCAGGCGCTAGTCTTGTTCTCCTTTAACGCTGTAATGTAAACATTTGACAGCACAGCTTGACAATTTAAGTAATAATCAAAGTGTTTGGTAATAATGCATTATTTTGCTAAACGAGATTTGTGATGGTTTCCCTAGTGCATTGTAAAGAGGGTCGGAGGGAAACTTCCGCTCGTGGGCCCCCCCCCGTCCCCCAACTTTGTGTCTCTCGACACCTCATTGGCATCGGCATAAGAACGTTCCGTGTTTTGTGTGTGGCGGCAGGGGGGCCTTATCTAAACCTTCCTGTACACAGACCTTTATGCCAAAGTCAGACCATTCCTGCTTGTCGTTCTGTTAGGCTCTGTGCATAGATTTGGCGTAGAGTGAACCTTTTCCGCTCCCCCCAGTGCCACTTCATTTTTAAAAACGAAACGGGTGTGGAATTGCCCCCTCCCCTCCCAGAAAAGGAAGTTTCTCTCCATGCCCTCGCTTCACAGCACTTGCTTCAAGCACTTTTGTTAAAACCTGAGAGTCTGGTTTCTCTTTAGTGACCCACAGGCTAGAGAGCAGCGGGGAGGGGGGGCGGGAGGGGCGAGAGATGAGTGTCTGGGGGGTTATATTTTAATGTTGAAAGTTTCCGTTTCTAGGGAATGAATGAACAAAGGGAAGTTGCGTTTAAAAAAAAAAAAAAAAAAACAGCACAAATGCATTTCAACTCAAAAGATGTATTTGCACTGCCATTGTTAGACACGCTGCCAGACAGGCAGCTCAACTGAGCCATATAACTGCTGACAAACACTGAATGTAACGTCCTTGACCAGGGCTGTCCTGGGAAGCTAGGAATTGGCTTTATTCTCGATGGGCACTTCCATGAATTCAAAAATAACCTGAGGAGGATGATACCGTCGTCACTTTTGTTTAGGTTCCCGAGTCACAGCAGATTAGAGGCTTCTCTGGTTTTGGTTTTTTCCCCTGTAACAGTCTGATTTTCTCCCCCTTGTCCTACAAGGAGGGAGAGTGGGTGGTCAGTCCCAGATCTGCACATCCCAGCCGCTGAGATCGGGAGATAGCACTAAAAACACAGCTCCGGAGGGGAACGAGTAAGCTTCATTTCCCAGGACGTTCCCAGCGCTTACGTGGTTTTTGTCCGGACAACGGACCTGTGTCGTTTTTCTGAGCGTATCAGATTATAAGTATTAGTAAAACAAAAATAAAAATCAACCTTTTTTTTTTTTTGGTTAGGTGGGAGCAGCAGGGGTGGGGAACAGCACTGAGATCTCCCCAATCTCTTGTCCCACCCCATCAAAAAAATAAAATAAAATAAAAAGGATCAACTTCCATCTCAAGATTTCCTCTTGCACTTCAACCCTAATTAGGAGGAGTGTTTCCTCCTCACCAAAAGGCTCCATGCCACAGGGACCAGAAAGGGGGGGTGGAATTTGTGTGATTCCCCCCCCCTCTACACCCCCAGTTGTGAATGTCAAAGGTCTTTTCTGTTCCATTCACACTGTAAGCCCTGCTCTCACCTTTGCCTTCAATAAGAAACCAAAGGAAAAACCCAACCCTCCATTTGAGATCACGGGCGTGAAAACGTGGACCGTTCGGGTTTGGGGCTTTGCGGCTGCAAAAAGCCCTTTGAACCTCTTCTCCTGGCTGGGGTCAGCAGCACTGGGGGTGTATTGAAAATCTGAAACCGCCAGCAGGAGAGTAAAAACTGGACACGGTTTTTTTTGTTTGTTTGTTTTTTGGGGAGGGGGGAGGGGGGGCGTGATGTGAAACTTTTCAGCTGAAGCAAGAGGGGGAGACAACCAGGAGGAAAGGAACTCTTTGAAATTTAGAGCGATGGCTCCATTTGGATCATGAATATTTAGTCAGACTTAGAGTCCTTAAAGATACAATGTGAAACAAACCAACTAGAATCCGAAGGGGAGGGGGAAATACACCTTTAAGGACTTTTAAGGCATCTGTAGCAAGCTCTCAGTGTCTTTACAATATCCTATGTGTAAATGCTGCACCTCTGTATATTATGCACATAAAGCATTTCTTTGAATAAGATAGGACAGACCTCATCACCAGTCAGGTATAAACAACACTTCCTCTTCTGTGTCTTGGTTTTCCAGCGCATGTGTGTGTTTGCGTGTGCGTGTGTGTGTGTTTGCGTGTGCGTGTGTGTTGCGTGTGCGTCTTTTCCAGTTCACTTCCGATGCGAAGGAGAAAGGAGGGGGAGGAAAATAGCCTTACTAAATCCAATCTTAACTATTGTTCGTCAGCTTGAAACGAATCAAATGCACGGACCCCTGAGCCTCAGGGGCCACAGTGGTTTTAAGAATCGGTGCAATTTCACCTGTGCTGGGCCTTTCTAAAGCACTTGATCAGAACCAAACCGTAACACTCTCTCTGTTAGACGGGTAACGACAGGAGCAGGAGGAGCTGTTTTAAGGCCGCCCTGCCAGCCTGCTTCCAATCTGT
The DNA here is from genome assembly GCF_016161935.1 of Mauremys reevesii. Lineage (NCBI taxonomy): Eukaryota > Metazoa > Chordata > Testudines > Geoemydidae > Mauremys > Mauremys reevesii. The sequence continues at coordinate 16,110,989 of NC_052647.1, read as the reverse complement.
GCTCTCAAAGAGCAGAGGACACAACTAGTTCTTCATGGATAGATCAAAATTGCAGTTTCTTTGGTGCTCTGCACTCGGTCTCTGTGGGGCTACGGTGTTCCTGGGATCCCCGTTCGGTGGATGGGGGGGCTTTCCTGGCCTTTGCCTGCGTAGGCCGTCTGGGTGTGGTTAGCGATGGTTGGCAGAGGCCCGGGGCTCGTCCGAACGCGGTAAAGGTGTGGGCTGTAGCATGTCCTGTCTTCTCGTGCCCAGGGCCTCTTCCTCTTCCCGTGCGGTGCTACATGACTATTCTAGCTCAAGGAGGAAATCTCTGGTGCGGGTCGTTCATTGAGCCAAGGCAGCAAAAATGCTGCCAAGAGAGTGAAGCTGCTTAAAGTGGGAGAGAACAAGAGGTTTCTTGGGCTACTTGCAAAGGAGAGGGACCTTTAAATCCAGTTTACCTTCCCGGGCAAAGCTGTCTCCTCTCCCCTTCCCAAGAGAGAGGCTGTTGTGTTCTGCTGCCTTTGCTCCTGGGAGGTAGGTGGCCCTGGAGCACAGACCTTTCAGAGGAGAGGTCTCCTTTGAGTCCTCTGCCAGGCGGCCAAGCAAGTACACCAGATCGGGTGTCGAGAGCAGCTATTCCTTAGGAGCTGGGTTGAACGTCTCCCTTAGAACGGAATGGGTCCAGAAACCACCCCAGCCCTTCTCTGGCTCTCGCACTGTGGGACCCGAGAGTGGACATTTGACCATTTTCCTCTCGTCCACTGAATGTTACAGAGGGGAAACGGCTGCCTCTCCTGGGTGCCGGTGAGTTCTCGGTTTCTGAGGCGCCCTGGCTCCATTTCTTTGCCACACACAGTCTCTGGATACACCACTAGCTTTTGGATTTTCAAGCCCTGTCACTGGGGCAACGTGCTGGAGAAAACTCCCACGTAACCCCCGCACCCATCTCTCCCTCTCACCAGAGGCACAACCCACAGCAGTGGAGAAGGGAGTTAGCCACGGGCCCCAAACCACTGTAGAGGTTTTGGTAGCTTTGCCTTTTGCGTCCTGTGTCTGAATTTGCACTACTGTGAAATCCGGCGTGTTCGGGAGAAGAGAAGTGTCCCATAAAAGCAATACATGAGCTAGGGTGTTGCATGCAAGGAACGTTAGGAGATGACCAAAAAATAAAAACAAACAAGGCCAGTTCTTCAGTTTGAGCAGCCCTCTGGGGTGATCCTGGGAGCCTTAGCCAGTATTCGGGGGGCCTGGGTACCTTGGAACTGCCCCGTCCCCACACGAGCGTTGCGGTTCTGGTGGGCAAGAGGGCATTTTAATGGAACCGGATTTCTGTTTTGAAATCTGTCTTGATTTCAAAAAGGCTTTTTCTTGTTGATCTACTTGAAGGTACTAACCCAAACGGCTGCTGTTTTCATTTTTAGTTTTTTGCTGGGGGAGGAGTGTTTGGAAGTTGCTTGGAACTGTCAGTTCCCTGGGGGTGTGGACGGGGTCGGGGGGGGGTCGGCTTTCTGTGGAGAACCGTGGCCCGAAGCGCAGTGGGCCCCGAATAGGGGACTGCGGCATTTGAATCTGCCAACTTGCCCCCTCCTTGCTCTGTAGGATTCTCCCTCGCATCCCTCTCATTGTTTCTCTCTGCAGTTCGGAGGCAGCAGGCGCCGTTAAGCCGCTAGCCCCTGCTTGCCACAAGGGTCTTTTCTGAAAACCACGTCAGGCAGCCTGACAGCTCCAGGGATGTAGAAACTGCAAAACCTTTTTGCCACCACATGCCTTGCGGCACAGGCCAGGGTAGGGAACAACCAGGTCAGTCTCCTTTTGATAGAGGGGGCAGAACGCCTGTCTCAGGCCCCAACAGTCCACTGTAGATTTCAAATAAATAGATGGGGGTGGTAAAGGGGGCGGGTGTGGAGGGAAGCCCTTCCCCCCCCCGGTGGAGGTGGAAGGATTTGGAGGGTATATGGAAAAATGGAGAGTGGAAATCTACAGTGATTTTCTTTCTCTTTTAGTCTCCCACAAACAAAAGCAGACACCAAAGACAGACCAGAAACCCCACCTGGATTTAAGAGTTTCTGGCAGGTTGGGTTGAATAGTGGGATCCTCCCCCGCACACACACACATGAGATAGAGGGAATAGATTTTGCAGCCTGATCAGAGTTCACCCCTTTGGGGTCCTAGCATTGCCTCTCAGCGCCCCCGAGTCGTTGGCTTGAGGAAGCAGGGCTCTTTAACCTCAGAGATTTGGGGTGCTTTGCTAACGGATTGGCAGCACCGCTGGCTTTGCGACGTGATTGCATCTGAATTTAGACACTGCAAAAAACCAAAACCAGCTCACAGCCTTGGGATGCCTCTGAGGGGCAGATGTCGCAGAGAAGGTCCGTAGCCCCCAACCTGAAGGGCCCCGTCGCCCCATGCTGCTTTTTGGGGGGGCTGCAGAGGTGTATGTGGTCTGCAGTCATGCCGTGCTTTCAGGACACGCTCCTTTGCCATCCAAGGCAGTGCATCGAGTCAAACATGGGCCAAGCCGATGAGTGTTTGGCAGGTTTGCCACCTTATTCGGTGCAACGTTGGCAGTTTGTGCCAGAACGCAGGGCCGTCGCTGCTTATGGCAAGCCACCGCGTGCAGATGGGCTTAACTGGAGCACAGTGTGTTAGGAGCCTGTAGCAGCTCTGTGTAGTCCCTCACTAGAATCGTTGTAGCGTGTAAATACAGGATTGAAAATTGCACTGAAACTAGCCGTGTGCCAGCTTCTATCTCCCTTCCTTTGACCATGTTTTTGATTTGGGTTTGGATTTTTTTTTAAGTCTGTTTCCTCCTCCCTTAAAACCAAAAATTAAAAGGCTCCTCTGTCCCTGGAGGATGCGTCAAGTACTGTCTTTCTCTGTCCTGCATCAGCTTAGATTCCCACTCTGTCAGATCAGCATCTTCTCCATCCACCCTCCACTCAGCATGCTAAGGAAACTTCTGCTTGCCAGAACTTTTCTGGATTTCAGGGTTTGTCTCATCTCTACAGATCTGTCAAGTTTCTATTTTATTTTTGGCCTTAGGGCTCCCATAGCTTTCTCCTGCTTCCTTCTTTAAGGAGGCATTTAAAAATTAAAGACAAAAACCAGCAATATGTAGCAGGAATCTTGTTTCCTCCCGAGCTGCATGCACTCTTAGAGACGTCTTTACCTAACTACCCATGCCACGAAATTCCTTTCTCAAAAAGAGCTGGTAGCTAATAGATGGGCAAGGTGCCCCCACTGGCTCAGAACCCAGTGTTCAGAGGGGCAGCACCCACTTAGAAAGCTGCTTCGGTCTTTAAACCGCTTTCTTTGCTTGCTTTGTTACCGAGAGTTTCACCCTGTGCCGAACATCCGTAGGAGGTCTTTGTGCTGCTTAAGTCAGTTTCACCCATGATGATTCTAATGCAGATCAGAAGAGGAATATATTTCTCTCTCTGGCTCCAGTTGATTGAGTCCGGTCGGTTTTTTCTGTTTGTGCGGAGGAGAGAAAAGTATTCTTTAAAGAGAGAAAATATCGTGGTCAAACCACAAAACCTGCCAGGGGAGCTCAGGGGCAGCTGTGGGACATGAAACTTCTTGACATTTTTGGTTTGAAATTGACTAGATTTGTAGTCCGCATTGTCCCTTCAAACGCTCCTTGTTAACGGTACCGTTTCTCAGTGGTTTGAGCATTGACCTGCTAAACCCAGGGTGGTGAGTTCAATCCTTGAGGGGGCCACTTAGGGATCTGGGGCAAAAATTGGTCCTGCTAGTGAAGGCAGGGGGCTGGACTCGATGACCTTTCGAGGTCCCTTCCAGCTCTAGGAGATTGGTATATCTCCAATTATTACCTATTACCTTTAGATGAGGGGACTTTGTCAGAGAATCATGTTGCTGTGATTAACACCACTCTGCGAAACAGTTCCTGCAAACTTGCCTGGGAAACCTCTGACATGGCTAGCAGTGGTTTTGGCACCAGGCCTTGCTGTGTGACTCCGGGGAAAGGCCAGAGAGTTGAGGAGTGGGTTTTGTTTACGAGGCTCCAACTTTGCTATTTAGCAAGGGTAACCGAATGCCCCGGATTCTCCAACCCGTCTGCTGGAAGATTGGAATCTTGCCCCATGCGCATCTTGCCAGTAACTTGCTTAGCTATAAAATAAGATCCCAAATCGAAGCACTTTCAAGAACCCTCTTTAATTCAAGCGGTTAGTTCTTCACTATCCTTTTCTTTCCTGTGCACCTGTGTGGAGAGGAGAGTTTTAAAGTTTATGCTCATTGTCTGTCTTCTTAGGAAAAATGAATTACACCCCGTCTCTAGCGACCTACCTTCAGAATTTCTGCTTTTGGACCTGCTCGGTCTTGACAATCTCTGTGTATTTTCCTGTCCCGTCTCTCCCCCAACCCAAAAATCTTGCCTTGTAGTGTCAGTATTGGTTAAATAACCCTCCGGCCAGCCCGGTGCCCCTTTCTCTGCTCTGCACCGGAGCTGCTCTGTTGCGGGCCTGTTAGGAACTGGATTTTTAAGGAATTCCCCGAGCTTGGTTGCAGTAGTTACTCCTGCTAAATAAGTTGATCTGAAAACAGGAGTGGAGGTGGCGGGGGAGGAGAAACGGGAGTCCCTTTATTTCCTTATGTTCTGTTTGTCGCAGATGTGCCAAACTGGGGAGGGAGGGGGCAGTCGCCTCCAACGTCTCTCTCGCTAAAGCAATAGACATTGGCTGAGTCTCGCAGGTTCTTCACTCCGCGCTGTACTTGGGGCAGCAGTAGCGGGTTCACGAAAGTTCTCTCGGAAAGTGCAGGTGCTGGCTGGGAATTTGGGTGGAGAGGAAGGCAGGCGGGGAAGGACGACCCTGCCTGCCTGTTGGAACCGTAACGTTCGCTGTAGAACTCAGATAGTTTCAGTCCCAATTCCCTGAGCCTTCGCTGCTGGAGTCTGCTGGCCCTTATTCCCGTCAGGGCGCGCTGAAACCTTCTACTTTGCACTGGTATTGGTGCAACACATCGCTCTCCGGACGTCCCCCGACAATACCCCTGCGTGGTGTGTGACAGCACGTACAGCGTTTAGGTGTGTTCTTTATGGCCTGTAACAGACGCCTCTTGTGCGTCCGTTTCATAGACCGTGCTGTCGTGTGAGATGCATGACGTGTGATGCTGCCTATCCATCGCCGGGCTGGGGGCGTGTCTCCTGCCCTCCCCAGGCCCCTCTCTCTGCCCACACACCTCACGCCCTAGTGCAGAAACGCGCCCTGTGGTTTTGACTTGAATCTCCCCAGAGCCATTTCTCCTTCCTCTCCCCTTCCCCGGCAGTTGTTGCCCGCGCTCAGTGAGTTTCTAGTCACTGCAGTTCGATTCATATGGGCAGCGGGGGGATTTTTGCCCACAGGCAGCATCGGCATTTGAGCTGATAGCCACCACGGTTGCCTTTAATGCGAGAGGTGCATCCTGCGTCGACTGATTTTCTGCCTTTAGGGCTCAGTGTAACGTGGAGGATGGTGCTTTTAACACATCCTGGCTTAGTGCAGCTGGGAGAGACTCATCCTTACACCCCGGACCCTTGACTCCCTTTGCCTCTGCTTCTCCTGTCCTGGCCCCGACGTCAGCAAGCCGCGCTCCCGGGCAGCGGCTTGGGAGCGGTTCGCCGGCCGCTGATCTTTGGGACTCTTTGACGATCCGGGTTCCAGACCCATGGTGGTTCTGGTCTTCAGGGAGCAAATTCACCTCGAGGGCGAGTGGCGGATCCAGCCCCCAGCGGGGACACAGATGGCGCTGACTGAAATTGACTCGCCGCCGCCTTGACCCATACGTGCTGCGTACGGGAGACGAGGCGCCGGGGTTCCGCAGCGTGTGCGGACGAGGCAGAAGCAGGCGTCTCGGCCCAGGTCGGTAGATCGGTGTGGCTTTGTGGTGTTGCAGAGGACGCAGGGCCCAGCAGCGTCACACAGGCTTGTTGCTTTTACAGGCAGGGGGGTGTCACCTCAGACGCCAGGTTCCCCTCTGCGGTCTGGAGGAGGCCTGGGGAGCCAGCACCCACGGAATCTGTTGGCAATAGACTGATTTCTAGCACCATGTGTGTTCCATTCCAGTGTCGTGGCTTGTTGGCTGCCCTGGGGTTTGCGGGGCTCGGCGCTTTGAGATTTCAGGCTTTGGGATGTTTTCCTGGCCTCTTTCACACTGGTGTTCCTGTGGTTTCCATTTCCGGCTGCACAGATGCCAGAGGGCTGGGCTGGCCCAGCTGGAAGATCCATCTGGGGAGCTCTAAGGAGAGGGTTATTCATTGTGCGGGGGGGGCCTTACAGATCCCCTTTAACCCTCCCCCCCAGAGGAGTTAGCTCAGCACTCCTCACACATTGAGAGTATCAGGAGGGGCTCCCTGCCGGCCCCCCAGAAGCTGCCTCGGCCTGAGGGCGTGCACTTTAAACACCTGTCTGCAGTGTGAGTGAGCTTAGGGCAGACGTCCCCCCCTTTCCCCAGCATTTTCAGTTCAGTTCAGTCAGGTCCATTTGGGACCTGACTGAACTGGATTGGCGCTAGAACCTACACGTGGGGACCTGGTCGGTCATTGCGGAGGGGTTGGGGTGTGTTTGCGTGCGTGTGGCGGGGAGGTGGCTGCATCGTGTGTGAATTTACATCATCGGGGGGGGTGTTGTGTATTTGAGATGGTTGGAAATACAAAAAAGCTTTTTAATTTTAGACTCCACTGCACTGTTCACACCTACCTCTTGCAATAAACAGAATGGCTCCCGGGCGTGTAGAATGCTTTCTTGCCTCTGAAATCCCACCCCCCAGAGCCTCGGGCTGGCAAACTCCTGACATCCCAAGCAGCTGGCTGCGTTGCCGGGGCCGGCTGGATCCAGCCAAAGAGCTGCTGGGAAAACTTCCACTGAGAACTTTCTCCTTCGCCGCAGCCCCCCCTGCATCGTTACCCTTCCTGGAAAGCACTGACCCCACCGGCGCCGGCCTCTGCTCGCTGGAGCCGTTTGCTTATCGTATTTACCAGCTGCTGGGGTTTGCTTTGGCTTTTGAAATAAAAGGGGCTTTTTGTTCCCTGGGATTTTTCCCCTTCAGAGCACTGAATCTGGAACCTGCTGAGCAAATCCAGCGTGTGGTGGTGATGTTGTTCCTAATGGATGGGGGCCTTAATTGGAGGTTATGGTGCAGGGCAACTTAATTGGACGCCTTTTAATTTCAGCCGGTAGGGGAGAGGCGCGTGTGTGAACTGGATCTGTCTGAGATGCCGGGGAATTCTCACGGGAGCAGCCGTCTTCTCCCCCCCGCAGTATCAGCAGAGGGCAGGTATATGGGCAAGGGATGGACCGATCTTTGGAAGAGACACCAACTGTATCTCCCCCCCCACCCCCTGAACCAGTTCATTCTTCCTTCCTCCGCTGGTTTAAAGCACAAAAACTGCCCTGCCGGTTGGCGGGTGGGCGGGCAGAGTAGCGGGACGCCTCTGCTTTACCGGCAGAGGTGTAGGGGCCGCGGCGTGACATAGGGCAGAGTTTTGATGTGCGATTAACATTTAAAAAGGAAAAAAGGCGTGAAACCCTCTCCTGCCCCCCCCCCCCCCCGGGGCGAGAGGCTGCAGGTGCCTGGCTTGGCAAGATTTGAGCCGCGCAGGTTTCATCTTAGCAGCTGATTTCTCTCCCCTCCCGTACAACCCGGCACCCAGGAGGTGCCGACATCGAGTCCTGCCCAACGAAGCACTTGTCTCGGTGGAGGAAATTTAAAAAAATAAAAAATCCTGTTCGTGAAGGGAAACCCAGAGCTGTTAAACCCCCTCGTGGGGCTGTGAAATTGCATAAGGAAACAAACCAAGAAGCCATCCACCCCCACCCCCCCCAGCGTGAATGCCACCCGTTTGCCTTGGCCCACACCCGCGGGCGAGCCCGGTGGCCGGTTCCTTGTTGTCTGAGATGTTCCACGTGTGTATTTTGAGAAATCCTGCATCAGTTGGGGGGGGGGGGGAACTAAAAACAAAAGCATTCAGACTTGATCTATTTTATACAATGTATCTGCAACCAAGTCCTGTTCTTCATATTGTGGCTTTGAATCAATTATGTTTATTAAAATGCTATTGCTTCTACTTCCTCGCCCGTCCTCCTTTCCCACCGCTGGGGGTTAGCGCCGGCGGGATCAGGCCTGGGGGGCAGGGGGAGGGGCTCTCCTGCCGGAGATCAGATCTCAAAGCAGGGCAGAATCATCATGTCTGTTTTACAGATGGGGAAACTGAGGCCCGGGGAAGGGGGAGTCGTCCAGGTTCACCCAGCAAGTCAGTGGCAGAGCTGGGAACAGAATTCTGGTTTCCTGACCCCCAGTCCAATTAAACTGGATTTAGTCTTTACAGAAGCTGTTGGCAGAGGCTAGGTGGGGAAACGTCTGCCAACCTCTAACCCCTGCAGAACCACAGCTTCAGTGGGCGGGATTCTTTTTGTTCCGTTTGGTTAAACCGTTAGCTGCCCAGCAGATTTTGGAGACTCCATCCCGGGCGGTGCAGTGGAAGGAGGGAGGAGCCCTGCCGCTAGTCTCCGGACGGTGGTGACGGTGAGTTCCCGTGTCCGCTCCCCAGCTGAACGTATCCTCCCGGCAATGGACGCACGCTCCCATCAGACTCCGGCGCTTCTCCCGCCTCCGAAATGCTCCGTTCTGCCCCCTTCGTCTCCTGTACCCGCCCCAAAATCGCCCACAGATCGGCTGCGTTTCCCTCCGAAACGCCGAGATTCGCTCGGGTCACTTGAGGGCCAGGTGGCTTGAGGGCCGCTGGGCTGTTTTCAGCCTGGCCTCGTGCCCGCGATGTACCAAAACGTCGGGCAAACGCTGAGAATCTGAATGGCAGCGTCCTCATGGAAGGTGTCTTTTGGAAAGGGTGGGTAGGGGATTGTGCTGGCCACACGCTCTCCTCCGTGTACTGAACAGCAAAACGCTGCCCCTCTTCCGCACCAGTCAGGCCCGGCCCCCCCAGGTCACGACCCACGCTTGGCCCCGGGGGATGTGGAGCAAACAGTGGGGGGCTGCACCCGCCGTCAGCAGGAAGAGAGTCCAGGGGTCCTAGTTCTCTGCGAAGGAAGCAGGGGGTGCCCGTAACCTCCGAGCTCGGCGGGCCGCGTGGCCGCCCCCGCGTTACAGATCCACACGGAAGCTCATCTGCCCTTCGAAGAGGGCGATGCACAGCATGATGGCCGCTCCCAGGAGAAAACCCAGGTTCTGGAGAGCGAAATACGTCACGGGCCCCTTCCTGCTCCCGCCGGAGCTTCGCCGCAGCATCTCGGGCAGCTGCAGGGAAAACGGAGAAGGCTGCACCACCAGCTCCGGGAAAGGACGGACGTCCCGCAGGGGGAGGGGAGAACCCCAGAGCCCTGGGCGTGCCCATGCCCGGCGCTGACTCGCTGGGCCTGCCCTCTGGCTACCCAGTCGAGACGCCTGTGCTGTCTGTTTGCGGTCCCTAGAGCCGCAGGCGTGGGACAGGACCCCGCGGCACCAGGGGCTGGGCAAACCCGCAGCCAAAACTGCCCCTGCGCCAAAGAGGAGACGACAGACCGGGCGAGGGGGCAGCACGGGGCCCGGCGGGCGGCCTCAGCAGCCTCCCCCGGTTGGCACCAGGATCTGCCGTGAATGCAGCCGAGCGGCAGCCGCCGCCCAGGACCGAAGCTGTACCGGAGCCAGCCCCCCCTTACCATGTCCACCAGTGCCACGTAGAGAAAGATGCCCGCTGTGATGGAGAAGATCCAGGGGGTGACGGGCGAGGCGCCCTGGCTGACCACCGCGCCCACCGCCATGCCCAGATACGCCAGGAAGGCCGACGTGAGGTTGGAGAGAAGCACCCTCTTAACTGGCAGGCCAGCCTGCAGCAGCATGGCCAGGTCACCTGCCGGAGCGAGGGAGGCGGCAGGTGAGAGCGTGTGGGATGCCAGGTGGTGCCAACCTTGCCGTGCTGGTAGGGGACTTACCGAGCTCGTGGGGCAGTTCATGGCAGAAGACGGCTACCGTGGTGCTCAAGCCGCTGGAGACGCCGTCAGAAAACGCAGCCCCTGCAGGAACGAGAAGCCCATTGGTACCGGGAAGCCGGTGCCCGGCCCCGGGGTGGCTCCTGCCCCCTTACCGATGGCCAGCCCGTCCGTCAGGTTGTGTATCCCGTCCCCCAGGATGACCATCCAGGCGATGTCGGCGCTGCCGGCTGCCGGGCCGTGCGAGTGTCCGTGGTGGCTCAGCTCCTCCGTCTGTCCGTCCGCGCTCGGCACTGGCTGCCTCGTCCCGTCCTCTCCCAGGCCGGGGCTGTCGCTGCGCGGCCCCGGGGCCGTCAGACGCTGCAATTCGGCTTCTGCGCCTGCGAAAGAGCAGCCGCAGGCTGGTAGCAGCCCCGAGACGGTGGGGGGCTGGGGATGGGGACCGGGCTGCTGGGAAGTGCCGGCTGGGAGAGCTCTGTGCTGGCCTCTGCCAGCAGTGGGGGCTGTGGGGCAGGGGCAGCTTCTGGCTTCTCCAGCCTCAGCGCAGGGCCCAGGCTCACCTGGGGAAGGAGCCGACGCCTGCAGGGTCAAGCCGCGGCTTCCGTCTGCATCCAGAGAGGGGCTCCCGGGGCTCCGTCCCGCGGCGCGGCTCTGAGGGTGGGAAAGCAACGGCCAGAGCTGAAAGCTGCCCGAGGGGCCAGGGCCCAGCTGGCTCGGGGCATCGCGCCCGCTGGGGGTGGGGGAGACCTGGGCTGGGCCCCACCCGCGTTAACCAAGCCAGGCGCAAACCAGGCACTTGTGGGTCACCGTGCTGGACGGCCCCGACACTGGGACCTGGACGGCCCCAGGGAGCCGGGACGCGGTGCTGGATGGGCCCAGGGAGCCGGGACGCAGCAGTAGCAGGACCCAGGATGTGCCGTCACCACGTAGCTGCCCTGGACAGGCAGCGCCACCCCCCCTCCCCCCAGCAGGCGCTGACCCTGGCAGGGCCTGGGCCAGGACGCTGGTGCCAACGCTCCTGCTCTCGTCAGCTCTGCAGCCCCCCGCAGCATCGGGGCCCGTCCGGGAGCCACCAGCACGGTGCCCCCTGGCATTGCCCCAGGGCGCCGACGGGAAGGGCGCCCCCTGCTGTCCCACCCGCCCTCCAGCCCCCTGCCCTGGGCGGGCTCCCAGCTACCAGGGGCGACCCAGCGGGCTCTTACCGCCTGGCGCCGTCGGTGCCTCAGCGTGCCCAGGAGGTGTTCGATGAGGAACAAGAGGTAAACGCCCCCCAGGACCGACAGCCCCTTCAGCACCGAGTCCTGCTGCTCCTGCGGGGTCTCCTGGTGCCTCCCTTGGGCCTAAACACAGGAGGAGGGAGAGGAGCCCGGGGTCCCTCTCGGGGGCTCCCAGAGCCAGGGGGGCAGGGAGAAATCGGGGGGTTCAATGGGGGGGCTCTGGCATGGCCGGGGGCCCGGGACACTGCCCAGGTGCCAAGCTGGGCCGGGGGGGCTGCTGGGCTCCCTGGCTGCCATGCAGCCACTTGGCTGGATGGAGCTGCAGCAGAACTCGGCTCCCGCCTCCTCCCACGTGTGTGTCCCGGCCCCCGGCTTTCCAGGTGCCCGATACGTACGTGTGGCCAGAGGTGAAGCAGGGCGTCCCCGCACAGCGTCCCCACGGCCAGCGCCACCAGGAAGGCCAGCAGAAGGCGGCCGAAGTCGCGGCCGAGGAAGGGCACCAGCAGCAGGGCCAGCGCCGAGGGCAGGCTGATGAGCGTGATGGCCAGGAAGCCCCAGCCTAGAACTGCAAGAGGACGCAGGGTGAGGCAGCGGGGGGGGGGGCTCTATCCACCCCACCCACCCCCAACACCCTGGGGGTTTGGCAAATCCCTTGGCACAAGAGAGGCTCCCAGTGCCTGTCATCTCCCTGCTCTGTGCCTCGGTTTCCCCATGGGGGTGGCTGCCCCTTCCCCAGGCCCTGGAGGGTGTTACCTGGCCACAGCGGCCCCGCCAGGGGCTCCGGCGTCAGCTGGTCGTGGTGCCGGATGCAGACCCGGCTGTCGATCTGGTAGAGCAGGGCCGGGCACAGCAGCGTGAACTGCTGGGGCGTGATCTGGGAGCCGGCGTTCAGCCCGAAGTTCACCAGCAGCTGCGTCACGTTGAGACACTGGTGGGGGGGACAGCGGGGGTTAGCGAGGCCACCCGGGGAAGGGGCGTAACTCACCTGCCCTCCCAAGCCCCAAATCGCTGGGACGCAGGGGCTGCCTAGGGCCTAGCAGAGGCCTGCGGGGCCACGACGCCTGGGTTCCAGTCCCAGTGATTGGGGGGGGGGGCATGGGGTTAGAGCCAGGCTGGTCAGCACTGAGACCCCCACCCCTCAGGCCCCTCCCCTCCAGCCCCCGCAGCGTGGCCCCCCCTCACATCCTCGTGCAGATGGTCCGCGACGGAGTGGTCCAGGGCCAGCACCCTCTCCAGCAGGGTCAGGCGGGGGGGTCCGGGGGGGGCCTGGACAGGGTCTCTTCTGCTCCCAGGGTGCCCTGTGGCGTTGGGCTCTTCTGTGTCCAAGGCCGGGCGGGTGCCCCCGGAGGCAGCTCGCGGCCTGGGCGTCGGGTCGGCCTGGAGCAGCCGGACGGTCTCTGGCTGGTTCCTTCCAGGGGATCCTGGCCTGAAAGAAACGAACAAAAACGAATTCCCAGTTCCCAGCAGCAGCCCGGGCCGGGAGGGGATGAGGGGGATGACAGGCAGTGGCAGGACTGGTATATTGAGGGTCTGCGGGTGGGGAGTGAGGGGCACCGGCAGGGCTGGGGAAGGGGGGAGCCCAGGGGGCTGCGGGTCAGGAGTGAGGGGCACCGGCAGGGCTGGGGAGGGGGGCAGAGCTGAGCTAGCAGGGGCTGTAGGTCGGGAGTGAGGGGCACTGGCAGGGCTGGGGAAGGGGGGAGCCCAGGGCTGGCCCAGCAGGGGCTGCGGGTCGGGAGTGAGGGGCACCGGCTGGGCTGGGGGGCAGGGCTGGCCCAGCAGGGGCTGCGGGTCGGGAGTGAGGGGCACCGGCAGGGCTGGGGAAGGGGCTGCAGGTCGGGAGTGAGGGGCACTGGCAGAGCTGGGGGGCAGGGTTGGCCCAGCAGGGGCTGCGGGTCGGGAGTGAGGGGCACCGGCAGGGCTGGGGAAGGGGGGAGCCCAGGGCTGGCCCAGCAGGGGCTGCAGGTCGGGAGTGAGGGGCACCGGCAGGGCTGGGGAAGGGGCTGCAGGTCGGGAGTGAGGGGCAGCGCTGGGTACCTGGAGGTGCCGTTCTCTCCCCGCAGCCCGGGGCCCAGGCTGGGCGGCTCCGCCCCGTGCTCCAGGGCCGAGTGCCGGTGCCGGTGCTTGTTGTCCTGCACCTCCAGGATGTCCAGGTGCGGGACGTGCCCGTGGCCCAGGGCCTCGTGCTCCATCTCCACCACGCGCACGTGGCCCAGGCCCAGGCTGCGCAGCAGGCGGGTGAGGCCCTGGAGGGACAAGGTGCCGCGCTCCCCGTACAGCCCGAAGAGCTGCTGCAGGTAGTGGCCCTGCTCCTGCTCCGCGTCCTGCAGCGGGGCCGGGGCCGGGGCCGGGCCGGGGGGCGGGCGGCCCTCGCCCGGCAGCAGCAGCAGCAGCGCAGCGACCCAGAGTCCGGCCAGCAGCAGCCGCGGCTTCCTCGGGTCCATGGCGGGGCGCCGGGCGGGGCCGTCAGCCGGGCTCGCACCTGGCCAGGTGCGCTGCTGGGGCGCCCCCGAGGGGCGGATCTGTTGGCGCGAGGGGGCAGAGCTGAGGGGGGTGAATGGGCCCGGCTGGTGCCCCCCCACCCCGGGACCCAAATACCCCGGGCTCTGGCAGAACCTCCGGAGGGAGCTGGCGGCCACCAGCTCGGACTCCTGGGTCCATTCCCGGCTGCCCGGTGGTGTCAGGGGAACAGGCTTTCCCCAGTGGTGCAAAGGGGGGAGGGGGGGTCTCCCCTGTCCGGGGGGGGGGGGGCTGGGCGTTCTAAGGGGGAACAGGGACCAAATCAAGCCAAAGAAACACTCAAGCAGGTGCCCCCCCCCGCCGCCCTCGGGCCTGTTAAACATACAGCGAAATAACGCCCCGCCCGCCTGCCCGGCAACGCCGCTCAGAACCGCTTCGCCCGGGGGCTGGGAGGGGCCGGACACTCAACGCGCTGCTCTGCCGATGCCTTGTCTGCCCAGCCCAGGCCCGGGACCCAGGCGAGTCGGGCTCTGGCCTGTGGGTGACAGCGGGGCAGGTCCCGGCCTCGTTCCGTGCCTCAGTTTCCCCTCCCGCACTTTGCCTAGTGAGCTGTATAGACTCGCTCTCCCCTGTGCCCGGGCTGCGGTTGCAGAAATTGGGCCTGGGGCCAGAAGCGCTGCTGGAACTACAGCGTCCCACCAGCTGCTGTCACTGGCCCGGGAGAGTTAAAACTCTCTAGTGTGGACGTGGCCTGAGTCTTTCCAACCCCCTCCCACCCCCAGCGAAGGCAGCTGAGAATGAGCCCAGGATCCCAGGCGGGGAAACCGAGGCAGGGAGCTGGGGTGCTGCAGCTCCCTCCGAGCAGAGGCTCCCAGGGGGGTCTCTGAGCAGCGGAGACCCCGCGCAGGGAAAGGGAATCCAACAGCCTCGGTCACAACCCACCTGTGCGGCCTGTCCCTCCCCTGGCCGTGTCGTGGCGCAGCGGGGCTGGCTAGCGGGGCTGGCTGGTCCCTCGCCCGGCTCGCAGCAAGGCCTGGCCAGGCGGAGCCGCCCGAGGCGATCGCAGCGCCGGGCAGGGAGCTGGGCTGGGGATTTGAATCGGGCGTGAGGAGCGGGCGCGGATCCAGTTAGGCACCGGCCCCGCGTGTCCCCTCACAAGTGTGTGAGCTCGGACGTCCAGTCCCTCCGCCCCCCCGGGGCTGGGACTCGCGAGCTGCCCCGCTGCCGTGCGCAGCTGAACCAAGGGGCCGAGGCAGGGAGCTGCCCCTTGCCCCGGGGGGCGCGAAGGGAACCCAGGGCCAGGCCTGTGGAACTCACCGCTGCATGATGTGTCCTGCCTGAGACCCCTGCGCGCTGGGGATGAACGAACAGACCCAGAAATCCACCCCCGGAGATGTGGGCACTGCAAGTGTCACCTCCCTGTCCGGCCCGGCGGGCGCTCTTTGTTCTAGGTGTACAGCGCCGAGCACGCTGGGCCGGGGCCTCTCGCCACCGCCCCGAGATCGGCCGCAGGCCCCGGGCTGAGCATTCCCGGGGCGGGCACGAGGCCGGGCAGCGCTGGACACCGCGGTGCGTGCTACAAAACTAACCGTGTGCGACGGCCGCTCTCCGCGGACCTGACCGGAATGGCCCGGGACGGGGCGTCTCGCACCTCCCTGGGCAGCAGGTGCAACTTCTCCGGCTTGGCGGCCTGATGCGGCCCTGGGGTCCCACCCCAGCATGCTGGGGCGCTGTGCAGCTGGAGGCAACGGCTTTCGGGAGGGCTGAGTGGCTCGGGGTTATTCAAACGCCCTGGGCCTCGGCTGGCCCGTTACCAGCTCCCGCCAGACACGCGGTTCCCCTTCCCCTCCTGTGAGTTGCCACGCTCCGCCCCAGAGGTGGCTGCATTTCCGCGGCAGGTCCATGCGGCGCCACGCAGCCCCACGCTGCTATTACAGACTGAGGCATGATGGTCTGGGGCTGCGGGAGGGGGGAAGGAGGTCTCAGCGCCCCCCCTCCCCAGTCCCTGGAGAAGGGCGGGGAGCGTGTGTCCTTGACAGGCAGTTTTGCAAGCCCGGGTACTTTATTGCGAGGCGTTAATGATTCACCCAGGTGATAACCAGCCCCCGGTCGCCTTCCAGCCCTGCCCTGTGTCAAACCAAGCAGCTGCTGTGGGGCTGGGGCCTGGCTCTTGGGGGGACGCACTGGCCGGAGGCACCGGGCCAGGAGCTGGGGCAGCCGCGGCCAATGTCCAGCTCCCGGGACGGGGGGAGGCGCAGGCCGCTGCAGTGACTTCTCTTCCCCCCCCTCCAGTGGGAGGAGTCATGGGGCAGGCGCTGAGCAGGGCTGGGGGCGGAGGGAGGCCGCTGCATGACAGAGCTGGTGCCTGGGAATCTCAAATCCTTCTCCCACCGGTGTCCCCCCCCTTCCCCCCACCCCTAAAGAGTCCGGGCTCAAGGTAAATCCACTTGGCTGTTTGCAGAATATCTAGGGCAGGTCCCATGGGTGCGCCCCCCCCTCCAGAGCCCCGCTGGCCTAGAAATCTCCCCAGTAGCCCCTGTGCGGGATGGGCAGGTGCTGGACACCCAGGTGTCACAGGGTTAAAATCCTAGAAACGCCCGTCTCGTTTTCACGGGACTCCGGGCGCTGGGGCTTTGGGAATTGTCCCGCTGAGCAGGAGAGCTGGTGCAGCTCTGTCGGCTCACAGGCTCAATGGGCTGCCAGGACCCCTCCCCACTACCAGCCCCAGGAACGGGTCCTAGCCTGGATGCTCCCGTGGGAGGGAGTCCTACCCCGGCCGCTTCCCATCCACCCCCTGGTCCTACCAACCCGCTCGATCTGTCCCTCGAGAGCCTGAGGACACATCTGGGACCCGCCGAGTTGGGCCCGCGTCATGGGTGCACTTATTAGCCGTAGCAGAGCCGAGCCCCACCCAGAGCCGGGTCTGAGCGCGCCAGGTACTGCACAAACGGCACTGCCACCCTCAGCGCTGACTTCGCGCCATGAGGTTTCTGCCTCGCCAGCCAGGGCACCGGGCAAACACGCCAGAACGAGCCTCCAGGAAGCCACCCTGGTGCCGTTTGCAGACCCACCCCGAGGGCTGCGTCTGGCCAGGGCCGGTGCCAGACACCTCCCCCTGCCCCAGTCCAAAACCACCAGCTTCCAACTCTGCCCCAGGACCAGGGGCCAGTACTGGGGCATTACCCCGCCCCATGGGGGATCTGGACCCCCAGAAGCGGGGAAAGGAAATGCACTGACCTGGCGCAGCGTCTCGGTCCCCTGCCCTTCGCTGCACAAAATCTGGCTGCTCCAGTGCCTATGGGGCAAGGGTCAGGCAGGTCTCCTTGAAGCCCGGCCCCTCCCCCCCCACCCAAGGGAGCCTGAAGGGAGGGTTGGGGAGGAGCCTAATGGGGCGAGTCCCTGTGGGTTTCCTGCCCCTATCAGCCTGCAGGGCACGTGCAGAGGGAGGGGGCTGGTCCGGAGCCGCAGCCCCGCACCCACCCTGGGCGCTGTCTTCTCCTGGCTCTTGGGGTCGGCTCCAGCCCAGAGCCCCCGGGGTCACCCCGCCAGTCAGGGCCAGAGCTGGGGGGCCACGAGCCAGGTGACCTGCGGCCCACTGCAGCCCCCTAGCCACTGGGCCCCGCTGCCTCCCTTCGCCTGAGCAGCAGGGGCACTCGTGCCCGGGGATGGGCCTCGTCCCGCCCGGGGGGGAGATTTCCATGCGAGTCGGGCAGGAGCTGCCCCCAGCAGCCCTAGGACTCTGGACTGGGCCAGCTGGCCAGTATAACGCCCAGCGGGGCCCCGCTGCCGCCAGCCTACGGGGCCGGGTCTCGTTACGGGGCTTGGGAAGGGGGGGCTGATCTCAGCCACTCCAAGCTGCTCTGGTGCGGAGAGGCCAGGCCCGGTGCGACTGGTACAGAGGCTCCCCTGGGCGCAAGCGACCACGCGGCAGGCGGAAGGGGAGGGCGGCACGGTCTTTATTCCAACGCAGCCCGGGCAGGTCAGCGACTCCGCTCGGGGGAGACGAGAAAAGGGAGTTGGGGGGTTAAAACAGAATAAAAGGGGGGAGCCGGGAGCATCGGGTGGGGGGAGGAGCATTCCCCAAACTGGCGGGCGAGGGAGAACGGCGCCGAGGTCAGCGCCAGGCTCAATCCCTCCCCGGGTGGGCAGACGTGGCAGCCCTTCCCGTCGCAGCGATTCGGGGGAGCCCAGATCCCTGCGAGGGGGCTGCCAGCTGCGGGGGGCGCTCGTAAGGACGGAGACGTTTGTCTCCTAGGAACCCGGCTGAGACCCAGCAAGCTCGTTCCACGCAGGGGGCCCAGGCGGGGATCACGGGCGACCTGGCCTGCAGCCAGCGCCCCGCCCCATCGCCCCCCCTCCGCTGAGACACCAAGACCCAAATGGGCCCCTCCCAGGGGCAAGGAGGGGGGGAGCCCCACTGCTGCTGCCCCCCTGTCCTATGCCCCGAGGCCTCAGCAGTCCCCGGCTGCCCCCTGGCCACTGACTCCACCTGGCAAAATCAGCTTTTTAAAGTTTGCTAAAAAGTTTCAGGATATTTGTTTAAAAAAAAAAAAAAAAAGGAATGAAATCCGGGGGCTGGCACCAGGGGATCCCAGTGGGGGCAGGGCGGTTGGCTGTGGTTCAGATTAGTCTCAGAGCAGAGCCGTGAAGATAAAGGGCTGGTTTCCAATGGGGGGGGGGCACCCCCCTCCCCATCACTGCTCAGGAGAAGGCCACAGTCCTGGTTAAAATGGTCACGACCGCGGCGAGGAAAACGCTCTTGGTTTCACTGTCTCTGATCTAGCCCATAGCGCCAGCCGGCCACGGTCTCTCCCCCACTCCCCGCCCTCCGGCTCAGCCTCCTCCCTGCGAGCCGGCACAGAGCTGGGGCGGGGGGGTCCCAACCCCAGGCGTTATCTCTTGCTGCTTCGCCGGGTCTCTTTGCCGTTGCTGATGGGGCTGGAGGATGAGCTGGACCCGGCCGAGCCCGCGCCCTGGTGGTTCGGCTGGCTCCTGGTGATCCGGCCGCTGGTGGGGTGGGATGGGACATTTGGCGGGTGGGGGAGGGCGCCGGGGCCTGGGGCACTCAGCCCGTTGCCGTTCTGGTTATCGGCAGCTGAAAACAAAAGCAGGGAAATGAACAGCGAAGCCAAGGCAGGGTTGGGCAGAGAACCCAGGAGTTCTGGCTCCCAGCCCCCACTGCTCTAACCACCACACCCCAGTACCCCCCAGAGCTGAGGATAGAAGCCAGGAATCCTGGCTCCCAGCCCCCCCCACTCTAATCACTACATCCCGCTCCCCTCCCCGAGCTGGGGATAGAACCCAGGAGTCCAGCCTCCCAGCCCCCGCTGCTCTAACCTGCTAGACTCCCCTCCCCGACTTACTGGAGTAGAGAATCTGCTCGAGCTGTGAATGCCCTGAGTGGCTAGTGCTGAATGGCTCTGAGGCAGGGCCATGTCCCACCCGCCTTGCTCTGGGACGGGGGGACACCCAGCCTGTGGGGCAAGGGGGGCTCCCTTACCTGGGGCCGATGCGGCGGGGCCCGGGGTAGTCTGGGGAGCAGCAGGGGTTGCGTTGTCATTCTGGGCCTGAAGGAAACGGAAGCGAGAACTCGTGGTCCCGGATCTGGCAGGATCCTGGCGCATCTCCCCAGCTGCCCGCGGGACAGAGAAGCGTCCGCTTCTGGGCAGCAGCCGGAGCAGCCGCGCATCTGCGACGGACACAAATCCACCCCACCCCCAGCCCGTCCCAGCAGGAGCAGAGCCGGGGGAGATTCCAGCGACGCTCCGGTGCCTCCTGGCCCCTGGGGTCACAGGAGTCCCCGTGGGCATCCGCAGGTGAGCAGATCCCATTACCCCATTCAAAGGGCCCCCCAGCCCTCTGCCCCCCAGCTGGGACTCACGGCTTTGCTCTGGGACGGCTGGGTCACGTACTCCGGGTTGGGTTCGCTGAAGTTCGGGACCTCGGAGTAAATCATGCAGAACCTAGGGAGGGAAATGGCAGGTCAGCGAGGCCACCAGGACACCGGCCAACCCCTTCCTCCCCTTGCACTCAGCCCTATCCCGGGGGAGGGGATGCCCCGACTCTCCAGCGGGGAGCGTCCTGCACCATCTCGGGCCAGGATCTTGATGCAAACTATGCTGGGAATAGAGTGCCTGGGCATCCAGTCTCCCCTGCTCTACCCACCAGGCCAGGCCCCCTCCCGGGGCTGGGAACAGAACCCAGGAGTCCTGGCTCCCCGCCTCCACCCTGCTCTAAACACCAGTCACTCCTGAGTAGACACCTTCAGGGCCAGCTGGGCTGGCTGCATGGTCAGCCCTGGGGGCAAATCGCTCCGGCTTTGGGGCTGCCCCACACTTCTCCCCTCCCCAGCCTCTAAGAAGCCAGGCTCCAGTGAGCGACGTCCCCAGTGAAGCCCACGGGCCTTCCTTACTCTCCGATTTTCTGCAGGTCTCCTCCGCGGCCCGTGTAGAGCGTCAGGCAGCCTTTGAAAACTGACGCGTAGCTGAAAGCAAGAGGAATGCCGAGATGTGTGGTTAACTGCACGGGGCTGGCCCAGCGAAACCTCACACGGGACACGCACCCTGGACTGGGTGCAGAGCTAGGGGCCCCAATTCTCACTTCCCCTGAGCCTGCACTTGGGGGAGGCATCTTTGTGCTCCTAATGCTCTGGGGCTGGCCAGGGACACCCCCTGATGTAATTTAGAGCAGCCCCGAGGCTGCTCTGACTTACACTCTGCTTCCCACAACCCCTGATAGAAGGAGAGAAGAAACCCGCCCCCTGGCAGCACTGTGTGCTGCTCCGGCAGCGCCACCAGAGGGCGCCCTAATTATTCTTTCAAGTGGCTCCCACAAAAGCAGTCGCAGTTTCCGGGCGCAGTGATGGTTAGGCTGGGGGTGGCGGGGGGAAGATCCAGACACTTAGAATGACAAAGATTTCTCCTCGGGATAGAGGGACAGTAAAATCCTGCCTTGACGTCGTGTCTAAGTTAAGCCGACATGATGAATCCACTGAGATCAGTCCTACCCACTTCCAGTAATTTCCCCCCACCCCCAATGTCTGGGGATAGAGAGATGGTGTCAAATCGCTCCTCTGAGATTAACTCTGTGGGTGTGCGGGAAGGATCTTTTCCAGGGACTTCACTGGATTTATTTTTTTTAATTGTATCTATATATTTAAAATCATAAAGTCTCCTACCCAAGGTGCCCTGACCCCACCATACATCCATTACAATGCACCCTCAGCGTTAAAGTCGTCAGCAGGAATTCAGCCACTGCCCTCGGCCTTCTCCCGAACCCACCCCACCCCTTCTGCAGCCTGCCTAGAAAGTTAGGAGACTCGGGCTATTTCGGAGCACAGAGACGACCTGATCCCGCAAGGAGCCAGAGCTCGCGTGTAGCTCTCAGCAGGCAGGCGCAGACCTGTTTGCTCAGGCTTCTATCTCCCTCGACAGAGGAAGGGGACCGGACGCTTCGCTTCCGCTGGGAACGATGGCCAGGGAGAGGAGCAGCCTGGCCCGTTCTCCGCCCCCTGGAAGGGCAGGCGGCACAGTCTCAGCTGTGGGGAGCTCAGGTAAGCCCCCAGCCTGGTCTATCAAAGCCTGAATGAGCTTGTCTCAGGAGCCCTGGGGGGCCTGAGGCTGACGGGCTGAGCGTCCAGCAGGCACCAACACGACCGGGTCCCGTGGGTCCCCCCCTCCCGCAGCAGGGTCTCGCCTACCCTTTGGTCAATCGGATGATGTCCCCCGGCTGAATGAGGTTCCCTACGTCGTCCCACACCGAGATGTTGATGCTGCCCGTTTTGTCGGCTACTTTGCACGTCCGCACCTCGTGGCCGTCCTTTGTCTTGGTCACCCGACCTGCAGGGGGGAGCAAACCGTCCAGTTCGCGGCACATCTCCGGGGTAACACCGAGGAGCCCCTCTGGGCTAGATGAGGCCTTGTACAGACACAGACCACAAAGGTGGCCCCGGCCTCAAAGAATTCACAGTCTAAGGTCCTGAGCCTACAAACGCTGAGCCAAGTCACGGCAGCAAACGTAAGCACGTGCACTCACCCTACGTCAGTTATGGTGTCTCAGAAACGGACACCGACATCACTAAGCAGCTGCGGAGGGGGTGAAATCCAGCCACAAATATTGGTTGAGAACTGACTGCAACCGTTAAATGGAATTTCAGCAAGACAGCGGCTCTCCACCTTTCCAGACGACCGTCCCCCTTTCAGGAGTCGGATCTGTCTTGCCTACCCCCAAGTTTCACCTCACTTCAAAAACTACTTGCTTACAAAATCAGACATAAAAGTGCAGCAGTGTCACAGCCACACTATTACTGAAAAATGACTTTCTCGTTTATACCATATCGTTATAAAATAAATCAACTGGAATATAAATAGTGCACTTACATTTCACTGTATGGTATATAGAACAGTATAAAAAAAGTCATCGTATGAAATTGTACTTTGTCCTGATTTCACTAGGGCTTCTTCTGTAGCCTTGTGTAAAACTAGGCAAATACCTAGAGGAGTTGATGTACCCCCTGGAAGACCTCTGCTACCCCCAGGGGCACACAGACCCCTGGGGGTTGAGAACCACTGCAGTAAGATATTTAATAGATATCTCTCGGACATCATTAATACCCACCTGTTTCCAGTACAATAAAAATAAGGTTCAAGTTTTTCAAGCCAGGTTTAATGTCCTTTACAAAGGTTTCAGTCGTCATATTGAGCGGCGTCTGGCTTCCACTGCGTTATCTGTGCAAATAATAATAAAACAACATAACCACATTTGAAAAGAAAGCGACAGTCAGCACACAGAATGGAAAGGCAGACGCTGGCTCCTGCAGCCAAGGTGGAGCGAATGCAGGGACATGGAGAAATGTGCAGGCTCAGGGGGTTAATTGGCACAGCTCCCTCCCAAGGTTAGCCAATAGGGGAATGCCCTGTAGGAAGAATGAAACATCCTGCTGTTAATTTATCCCCAAAGGGAAGAAAATACAAAATGGCAACTGCAATTGAAGATTCTTGCAAGAAAAGTGCATCTGTTTTTCATTTCTGCTCAAATTTCTATCACGGAGTCTAGAGCCCTACAATAAAATGGCATCACTTTCTTTTTGCACAAGTTGTGGCCAGGAGTCAGACGGTGGCAAGAAAAAACCCCATGGATTGCAACCCTGATTCCGACGCACAATAGTTCATCTTGCTCTTTTGCAAATGTCACCATCCTGCACATTTGTGTCCGACTCCCAAAACGGATACAGGCTAATTAAAACAAAAGACAGACCCTGAAAAACCACCTGTGCCGGAAAAATGCATTTTATCTTTGGCACAAATCACAGCCCTGATTTCACACCACCCCCGCCAGGAAAATGCCTGTTTCTCCTTTTGTATAAATTGCAACCCCGTCCCCATTCACCCTAGTGGAAGCAAAGTGCTTTTCTCCGGGGGTGGAGGAGCTGAGGCTCCTTCACCTGGGAGGATCAGTTCGCTCGCGTGTTGGTGGAAATTCTTGCAGAGGAGGGGGGAACAGGAGACACGATTTGGGGACTGAAAATTGCTGGGGTGGTGCATGTATCCTGCCACATGCATGCCCCCCGCCCTGCAATGCACCACCTGCAAGGGAGCTCAGGCCCCCTTACCAAAGCTCCCGAGGCTGCTGCAGAAGGGGCTGGTGGGGGGAATCAGGAGCCCCCCCCCCCACCACTTTCCCTGTAAAACTGACCTGATGGAACGTTGGGTTGCAGACATTCCAGGAAGTATCCAGCGGCGTTGTGAGTAGCCAATCACAGTCGTAGGACGCTCTTCGACAGGTCTGAACGTGCTACACCGCCAGCCAATTGCATTGCAGGGGGAGGCCTGGCACTGAGGAATTAAAGGGACAGCGACGTCCCCTGCACGTGTGTGAAATTTCCCAAGGGGGGGAGACGGGAGCCTTTCCTATGTACTGTACTCGGAGCAGGGGAGTCGAGATTTAATCCCCTGCTTAGGGTGACCAGACAGCAAATGTGAAAAATCGGGACAGGGGTGGGGGGTAATAAGAGCCTATATAAGAAAAAGACCCAAACTCAGGACTGTCCCTATAAAATCGGGACATCGGGTCACCCTACCCCTGCTATGCCTGGGCCACACACACCTAGCACATGAACCATACAAGTTCCGTTACTGTGCGTGGGCCCGGCTCACGCCATGACGTTGCGGCTAGACACGTGTGGATCACGGTGTGGCAGCATGACAAGCCATGCATTGTTATTCCCGTTTAGGAGGTGTCTTGCCTAGCACCCAGTCATGGCCCAGGGCCTGTTGTACCAGGTGGTGTAGAACTGCAGAACAAAAACATTCCCGAAGCGGGTCTCCATCCATGCTGTGACGGCCCTTCGGAGAGAAAGGGGGGCCGGGAGGGTTGAGGTGATATCTTTTATAGGACCAGCCTCTGTGGGTGAGAGACACGTGCGGGCACATGTGAGTCATGCGTGCTGTGATGGCATGGATCATGCATGCCACAGGTGGTCCATGCGTTTGCATAGAACGGCCAGGCCTGGGAGAGGCACATGTAGACTATAGGTGAGGTTCATCATAAATAATGATGGTTTTTAACATTTGCCACCAACAGAGGCCCAAGCTGGTTTACAGGGGGAAGGAAAAGCCCCTTCTCCAGGGATCTCACAGGCCAGGAACAGCTCCAGCCTGCGGAATAATTTTCATCGGGTAAAGGAGGGGGAGGGCCACACCGCCTTTGTTGTTCACTTGGCAGACAGAGGGGCGGGATCAGGGCCAGACAGACTGAGGTGCAGGGACAGACCAACACGGAGAGATTGACTGACACGGGGTCAGGAACAGAATTACACAGGGACAGACACATACAAGGAGGACTGGGGGGGACTGGGACAGACAGACACAGGGAGGACTAGTGAGGGCAGGGACAGACAGACACAGGGAGGACAGGGGGCAGGGACAGACAGACACATGGGCAGGGACAGACAGACACTGGGAGGACTAATGGGGGCAGGGACAGACAGACACAGGGAGGATTGGGGGGGCAGGGACAGACAGACAGACACTGGGGGCAGGGACAGACAGACACATGGGCAGGGACAGAGACACAGGGAGGATTGGGGGGCAGGGACAGACACAGGGAGGACTGGGGGGCAGGGACAGACAGACACATGGGCAGGGACAGACAGACAGACAGAGGGAGGATTGGGGGGCAGGGACAGACAGACACAGGGAGGCCTGCCGGGCAGGGACAGACAGACACATGGGCAGGGACGGACAGACAGACACTGGGAGGACTGGGGGACAGGGACACAGGGAGGACTGGGGGCAGGGACAGACAGACACTGGGGGGACAGGGACAGACAGACACAGGGAGGATTGGGGGGCCGGGACAGACAGAGGGAGGACTGGGGGGACAGGGACAGACAGACACATGGGCAGGGACAGACAGACACAGGGAGGTCTGGGACACAGGGAGGATTGGGGGGCCGGGACAGACAGAGGGAGGTGGGGGGGGCAGGGACAGACACGGGGGGGCAGACAATCACCCACTCACTCCCAGACAGCATGGAGGGAAGCCCCGCCCCCTCCCCGAAGCCCCGCCCCTCCCGCCTTTTGGCCCGGAGCGGCGCGCCCGCCGACCATAGAGTCCCCTCACTCCCCTGCGGCGGGGTAGAGCGGCCGGCGACCATAGAGTCCTCCCCCTCCCCCCCGCGGCTGGCTGGAGCGTCGCATCCGGGCGGGGCGCCCCCGTGTTTCCGGCGGGGAGGGGGGTTGCGTAGCAGCGCCGGGGCCGGGCGGGGGGCCGGGGAGGCTGCGGCCGCCTCTGAGCCCTGCAGGGTCCCGGAGCAGCCCGAGGAGCCGGGGCTCGGCGCGGTACGTGCGGGGGAGGGTTGGTTTGGGGCTGGGGGTATTGGGGGTGTTTTGAGGGAGGGGCGGGGGGCTGGTAGGGCAGGATCTAGTGGGGGCTGGTTTGGGGAGGGGAGGCGGGGTTGGTAGGACAGGATCTGGAGGGGGTCTGTGAAGGGTGGGGGCTGGTTTGGGGAGGGCGGGGGTTGGTAGGATGGGATCTGGAGGGGGGTCTGTGAAGGGTGGGGGGGCTGGTTTGGGGGAGGGGCTGGGGGTGGGTAGGACAGGATCTGGAGGGGGGTCTGTGAAGGGTGGGGGGGCTGGTTTGGGGGAGGGGCGGGGGGTTGGTAGGACGGGATCTGGAGGGGGTCTGTGAAGGTGGGGGGCTGGTTTGGGGAGGGGCGGGGTTGGTAGGACGGGATCTGGAGGGGGTCTGTGAAGGATGGGGCTGGTTTGGGGAGGGGCGGGGTTGGTAGGATGGGATCTGGCAAGGTGGGGTTTGTGTGGAGACGGGGTGGGGTCGAGCTGGGGGAGGGTTGTGAGCTCAGTTTGGGGAAGGGGCTGAAGGTTGGCAGGGAACGATCTGGGGGGCTGTGGGTGGAGGCTGGGGGAGGTGGCCAAGGACGAATGGTCTGGTGGGGGGGCTGTGGACAGAGGCTGAGAGGGGGCCCTTAGGGCACTGTGTGGTTATACAGGGCCCCCCAGGTGTGTGGTGGTGGCCACAGGGATCTGGCTTGTTCAGGGCAGTGACTGGGACACTTGCTGCCAAAAGTGATTGTTTTGTAAGTTTAGTGACTAAGCAAATAACCCGATTTAAAACCCCCAGGATCCTTCCCCTCCCCCGGGCGTCTGCGCCAGGAAATGAGCTCTAATTCATCCTGACGATGCCCTCGGACTTTAATGTCTGCTGATATTTCATACCGTCTGCATCAACCTGGCCCACGTTGGTGGAGTCTGAGCTGCTTGGGCTGCTGCTAAATTGTTGCTGAGAAAATGGGGCAAAATCACTGTGGTTTGGGGAATAGGGAGGTTCCGCCTCCTTGTGTTGCATCATAAATGCTCTGCTAATAGGTTACCACGGTTACTTTTTAATTGGGCAGGGAATTGTTGCTGTTCTGGTGAATTATTGACATTTGTAGCCTCTGGGTGCTACTTTAATTCAGGCAGGATCGGGCCCCTTTTTTCTATCCCCCCATAGGAAAGCACAGTCTAGAAAACAGTGGCGTACAGAGACAAGAGGTGAGGGAACTGATCAGATATATACACTGTCTATATAGGCATTATATATACACTACACTGATAAAAGGGAATGTGGAGACCATTTAGCACGTTGTGGTTTTCTAAGTGCTCTATGAATCCGTTGTCTTTCAGAGCTCAGTTGTTTGCGCAGGCATTTGAGGAAGGGTCAGGGGAGTGGGGACTGAAGTGGAATGAGGTTTTATATAGTTTCAGTGGTAAATGTGAAATTACTTAACCCGCTATGGAAAATGCAGTACGGTAGTGACAAATGTGCTTCATATTGTGATAGTGAATTTTGGGTGCTAGACTTACAAAAGTACAAGGTGTGATGGTTCCCAGTTCATTGCTGTGTAAATGTCACAAGGAGATCATTGGGTGTCCTATTCGGTGGTGGTTTGAAGAACTATATTTGACCAGATTGCTTAGCTTCTAAAGTGCTGCATTTACCTATAGGGGAGTATACGCTCTCTCCCAATGCTTCCCTTTCTGTTGTGTGAAATCATTCCAGGACAGAACGTTCCTGATTTGAAAATTCTTTGTTACCTGAAATTGGGTTATGTCCCTACCGAGCATCAGTCATGCTGAAAACTTCTCGTAGGCTTTGTCTGCACTGCCACCGACAGCGCTGAAACTTTCTTCGCTCAGGGTGTGAAAAAACACCCCCGCCCCAGCACTGTAAAGTGCCAGTGTAGATAGTGGTACAGCGCTGGGGGCCATTGCCCTCGCAGAGGTGGTTTTATCACACCGCTGGGAGAGCCCTTTACATTGAAAACTCCCCTGTACCCAGCATGTGGCAGAACACCCGACTGAATGTCTGTTCCCTGGAACACCTGGTAGCATCCAGACCTGAAGCAAATATCTTGCTACTGAAATGATGCAGCGGGCAGCCTTTTAGCTGCCTGGAGAACAAGTCTTGGGAACAAAGCAGTATTTTCCCAGATCGCTCACATGCTTCAGTTTACTGGCCTTAGAGAGGGTTTGTATCTGTTCTTGTTTGGGGAGGAATATCACTGGCTGAAAAGGCTCAGACTGTGCAGGTCCTCGTTGTATCAGCAACACCGGGTGTGCAGCCTCGTTAGGCAGGTTATAAAAATGTTTCAAATGCTTTGCAGCAAGTGGCTTTTAAGAAATGCGGGTGGGGCGGGGGGGATGCATGTGGCTGGAGGCATGTGGTCAGTGGAACAGGAGTTCCTGGGTAGACAAGGTTAGGCCGTCTCCCACGTGATGCCAAGAGTGCAGGGCGGGGGTGTGTGGAGGGGGCGGGGAGCCGCACACCTTGCCATATTTCTGTTTACATTACTCATTTTGTTCTCCTTGTTCCTATTCATAGATCAAGCCTGTTTGTGACCTCCTGACTATTCCTGTGGGAACAGGTCTTGGTCACCGGGAAGAATGACGTTTTAATCCGAGCGAGGAGGAAGGGAAAAGATGGGCCGCTGGGAGCAGCTGCTTAAAAAGAGCAATCAAAACCCGCCCTTGTGTCTTTGCCATTTCAGGAGGAATTCTGCCACAGAAGGTAAATACTTCAGTTCAAATCTTCTTCCAGATCTCGAGCAGCAGAAGCGTTTAATTAAAAGAGATTCAGACACAGGAGTGTTCGGAACCGAATCAGCAGCTTCATTTGTAAAGAACAGTGTGTGAGGGTGGTGGGGAGGATAGTCCCCCTTTTCTGTACAAGCTAAGGGGGCTATAATTGAATTGAGATCGCACTTCTCAAAAACACTTTGTATCTGCTCCTGTAACAAGAGATGCAGGTACAAGCTCTGATCCTGCATTGGGAATCTTATGGGCAGACCCCCTGTGGCCATGATCAGCCCCTCTGATTTCACTGGAGCTCAGCATGAGGATCTGCCTGTCCAGACCCTGATGCAGAACCTGGCCCTTACTTTGCGCAATTGACGGTGCCTTGTGTATCGTCACATTCAGTGTTTCTTCTGTACAGTCAGTTTCTCCGGTGGTGAAATGGTTATTGTTTGGGTTAGGGTCTGCCTAGGGGTCAGGGCCCCATTGCGCTGGACATCGTGCAAACACAGAACAAAGCCCTTACAAGACCTTTCTATATAAACAGCCACAGGGGACAGCAAGCCCGTTATTCAATTCCAGGGCATAACTCTTTCAAGGTGGCTCTGTCAGAAACTGGATTTGGGCGGGAGGGTGGTAAATTATTTGAAAAATCCAAGTTGTGTCCTTTAAGCACTCGTTTGAATGGTTGACCTTAGGGTTCTGATTGGGTTTTAAAAAAAGACTCACCCACCGCTTGATTTCCAGGGCACTTTTCTTTCCTGTGATAGTCTAGAATTTGAGAATTAAAACATCCCCATAAAATTACTCGATGCCTTTCTAAGGAGGAAGATTCAACATAACATGCAGTAAAATGCATAATTATTTAAAAACATGCTAACAGTGGCGCTCGTGTTGGAATCTGGAAAGGCCTCCCAGCTGGTAGGAGTGATGACTGGAGGCCATTATTTAAAAAAATAAAAAATGTAAAGGTTAGTTGGGCTGCGTAGTGCATGTGAGCGTTTGCAGTAAATCAGTCAGCTTGGTGCACAGTCAACTTCCACCAGCTTGCCTAGGCTTCTTGACAGCAGAAAACAATAACTATTTCTCACTGACTAGAGCCCTCAGCAATTTTATGCTGTAAAGACAGATTTGTTCACCAGTACGTAGATGAAATATTTCACTTACATCCCAATGCTTAGGATCTAGTCTAAGAGGCAAAAACTGCTGGGTTCCCTTTTCTGGTGATATGTTTTCTATATGGTGGCCTAGCCAGTGTCACTCCCCTCAGGTGCAGCCCTGATATTCCTGAGTGAATCTGCAGTGGCCACTGAAATGTTTAGCTGATCATAAGTCTGAAAAACTTCACTGAACTGCAGTCCGGACCTTTGCATCTTCCCAGTGAGAAATGGCCCGTGTTTTCTGTGTCTCCGGAATGGTTTGGTTTTGCTGTTGCATACGCTCAGTTGAGACTTTCACCATTATTTCTGGCAGTAGGACAGTTCCTGCAATTGACCAGGTGAAAGAGCAAAATAAAATTTGGTGTAAGTATTGTTGTTCTGGAACACTGTGTCTAGCACCTGCTAGAAACTACGCCATTAATATTTCCTTTGTAGCTAGGGTGTCAACTGAACTACCATCAAGGAGACTGTATTTTTAAAAAATCTGTTTTGTCCAATGTTGAATAAGAAGCAATGAGCCATTTGATTTTTTTTTTGTAACTCCGTGTGTATTTAAATTCCACTTTGCCGGCTCTAATTTGGTATCGACTGATAATTTTGCTGTCTTGGAGTGATAAGGGGGGAAGAATCTTGAACATGTTTAAGTTTATTTGGAAAATACCAGCTTTCTATCAGCACGCGGCAGCTATGCTATTACGTAAGCGTTTCCAATGTGACTCTTTAAACAGTGGCATGGTGTCTCTCACCCATTGTGACAGCAGAATGGCTCTGCAGTAATGTAAGGGGCATTTTGAACATTGCTAGCAGTGCTGGGGAAATGGTGCCTTCTGATTATCTAATGGTATGAGACCTGCTTTCCCGCTGAAGTTCATGTCAAAACATTCATTGACTTCATTCCTGGCTCTGATTACTACCACTTATCCTTTCCCTGTTGTTATCCACGGCGCATCGTGTGTCAGCACTTTGTGGTATAGACCTAGCACAAAGGGGCCTTGATTCTGATCACGGCCTGTGTGCGCTGCTGCCCATAGGAATGAATGCCTGGGGCTTTCACAGATCTACTAAGCAGGGTTCCTGCCCCGGTGATCCTGCAATCGGACGTCTCCCTATGCTCTTTGCCTCTGCTGGTAGATGTGCCGTGGGCTGCATTCTGTGCCCTGCTGCATTTCTCCGCCAGCCACAGGGATTACTGGTTGTTAAATAAGCACTTCCTAGCCTGGAAAGCCGTACATGCAAGGGAGGCTGGGGGGGGCTTGGGCAATGTATAATGGGACCTAGTGACCCAGACGTTAAAGGCCCCAGTTCAGGTTCAGCACAGATCTTTATTGGCCAAGGCTGTTACCTCCTGCAGTTGATCAGTGCCCCCACGTGAAATGAGTTTCTCTTGGGACAGCTGTCTGGAGACAGCCGTGCGCCTCGCAGACACACGCTGCTAATTGGCCCATAACTGGAAGCGCCATCAGAGAGGCCAAAGAGTTAAATGGGGCACGGAGACTGAACTCCTCCCCAGGCTCTGGAGGTGGGGCTCCAGGACATGCCAGAAGCACATTCCTGGCCACTGGCCCTGCTGTGCCTGTCCTGCTCAGCATGGAAAGCCCGAGTCCAGGGGACTTTCAATCAATCACCAGCACCGAATCTGTGTTTTAACAAAAGCCGCTGCATAAGCCATCGAGGCCGGAGTCCGGGTTCGTGTCAGAAACGTTCGTTCACTTGGGTGTGATGAAGGCCGGGTTCGGGAGCATGGCGTTTTGGAAAATAATTAAGTGATGCTTTTTCTCAGGGAGTAACCAGTAATGTGCTCGGGCTGCAGAAATACACAGATCACAATCACTGTCGTTCACAGGAGGCAGCACGTCTGGTCTGTGTGTTCAAACATCCTGATTGAGCCTATTTTCCAACTCGAGCAGAAATGCTTTATGGGTAAGTACCTTTGGGTGCCTTAAATCTTTCAAATACCATCCCAAATAGTCACAGACCTGATCTTTACCTCTGGTTTTCTCATGATACTGACCACCTTCTGAAAGCGCTTTGAGATCTAAGGATGGAAAGCCCTAGATAAGAGAAACCACTGGTATTTGCAAATGCATTTTTGCATTTAACAATGCTATTGATACATACGTCATTGTAAGAGCCTCGTTCAATTGCGCGTTCATCTCAGTGAGACTCCCTCTCTAGAGAAGTCAGAAAAGGTTTCCCTTAGCAGGTGGGCGGGACACTCTTCCGCCTACGTGTCGGTTCTGTAGCAGCTGTCCAGGGGACAAGGTGTGCTGCACGCGTGAAGGACACGGGCCTAAGTGTCTCATCAGGAAGACACGCGAAGCAAGCGGAGTGCTCGAATTGTTTGAAGGAGGCTTGCCAGGCTGAGGGAGCAGTGCCTTTGGCTTGCGTCCGCAGCAGTCGACACACCTCTAAGTTAGATTTTCTGGGAAGTTGCATGGATTGTGCTTTCCTGTCTCTGCGTCACGATCTGAGGGGATAACTTGGCTTTGCGTAACTCAGGGTGGACGGTGAGCCAGGTGGAGGAGGCTTGTCAAAGTGTGTTTGCTTTAACCTTTAAGTAACTTATTTTGGTGGTGAACTCTATTGCGTAAAGTCCCGGTCTCCCCTGTTCTTTAGGACCCCCCCGTTAAAGCCATTGCTAAGGCCTTTAGACTGCAAGCTCTTCTGGGCAGGGGCTGTCCTCGTGTCCTCTTGTACTGTGCTGCAAACATTGATATGTGGTGCTAGCATGGTCCCTAAAGTGCTGTGCAATCACTCAGGGTATGTCTTCACTGGAGAGTTACCCTGGGCTCTTACTGGGCTATTGCCCTTAACCCCCTTCCAGCCACACATGAAACCTTTCCCCCGAGTTTAGTGGTGCCTTCGACCCCGGCTAGTGGGCTGGCTGTGGGTGCAGGCTATAGCCTGGATTCTGCTTTCACTGCCCGCTTTGCAGTGCTGATAGTCCTCCAGCGCTGTCCCACAATTCCCCACACACGCCCAGACGGACAGACCAGTTCTGTCACAGTTCCCTGGGAAGGGATCAGAGTGGCTCAAGTTACTACGCTACAGAGAGCCAGTGAGGACGCAGCATTCTGCTGTGGCTTCGCGGTGTGGGCTAGGCTAACGTGGGTGCCGATCACCTGGGGTAACTCTCTGCAGGGCAGACCTGTCATCTGATCTTCATGTCACACCTGTGAGAAATCACCTTACGGATCGGAAAGCTGAGCTATCGAGTGGTGAAGTGACTTGCCCAGGACTCTGCAGTGAGTCGGTAGCAGATTCAGAACTAGTGCATTCCTGGCTCTCAGCCTTGAGTTCACTTGGCTAGGCGAGAGGTTCTCGCAGTGGGCTGTCGAGCACTTAGGTTTCAAGGCCAGACGAGATCATTGTGGTCATCTAGTCTGACTTCCTGCGTGACACAAGCCATGAGACTTCCCCCAAATAATTCCCCGAGGAGATAATTCCTTGTCACTATTTGCCGCAGGTCATGCCTTGGGGTCTTGTGCAGCAAATACTGTGCACTAAAATCTCTGCAAATTACTGCCGGGGGTTGTTAGTTCAGGAAGTCTTTGTCTGATGGGGTAAACCAACTTAGAACAAGGATTTTAATAGTGGAGTTGGTGCTTCAAAGTACAGGGTTTCCTCGTACATGTGGGAGAGGCTGCACTCATCAACAGAAACCTGATCAAATGGTTTCCTAGTGTGATGTAAACGAACAAATTCAGAGATGGGATTAATTCCTCACCAGTGTTTCAAAGTATGTATGTTAGGGCAACAACTGCTGGTGATGGTGGTGGCTCGCTAGGAATTAGTGAGAAGAGTACAGAAAATGGGAGATTCTTATTAAATAATTTAAACTACAGTTCCTGTAACCCTCCTGTAATTGATGTCAAGTGAGATCGATCTGGTGGGTTATAATTTGAATGCCTTCCCAAACGATTATTGTCACGAGCCATGTTACCTCTCACACGTGTGTGGTGCACATGTTGGTGTGAATGCATCAGTGCCTAAATATCGCAGTGTTGGGCTCTATAGATAATTGCAGGTTAAACACGTGTAGAAAACTACAAATGCTATTACTGAGTTAAACCTTTTCATTCCTGAATTTTCCCTCTGAGTGGAGCGCACATTGTTTGAAATTGCTAGCGGACTTCCTGGATGCAGACGAGTGCAATCAAAGGCATTTTGTACTAATGCTGCGTGGGTGAGTTCTTTGATAACCATTCAACTCAGTGCACAGTTGAGTTTCTGTTCAAGCTCTTGCTCTGAAAAGACAACTGATGCCTGTGACTTGAAGCTTATGGTTGAACAGCTCTGTTCCTAGTCACGCTCGCATTCGAGCAGTCAATGGTACAGTTGTCTTGGGCCGCGGGAAGGTTGATAGGTGAAGAGCCATGTGCCGTTGCAGCCTTTTTCTCTCTAAATCACTGTGGCAAGTTAGTGGAAAAATCTTACTTTTAAAAAAAGACTCTTGTGAAATTTCAAGGATATAATTTCTTAAACCCTCTGAATTTCAGTCAAAACCGTGTCCCTCTCCCGTCCGTTACTGGCATGGAAATAAGCGTCCTTACCAGCTCTGCCGGCCAGCTGGCATAATTCACTGTTGGCTGCTTTCAGGCCCAAATTTTAGTTTTGTTCGGCCACTCCAGGTCATAAGAAGCAAGGAAATAAAGTACCCAAATTATCCTTGGTTGTGGCACTAATTTCGTCCCAGGTTTTAGAGAGACAAGGTGGGTGAGGTGAGCCAGACCTGCAGAATTGCTGTGTGTACGCTCAAAAGCTCGTGTCTCATGCCAACAGGAGTTGGTCCAATCAAAGATACGACCTCGCCCACCTTGTCTCTCTAAGAGCCTGGGACAAACATAACGGCCAGACTGGGTCAGACCAAAGGTCCATCTAGCCCAGTGTCCTGTCTGCCAACAGTGGCCAATGCCAGGTGCCCCCGAATGGAATGAACATTCCCTGTTGCCCATTCCCAGCTTCTGGCAAACAGAGGCCAGGGACCCCATCCCTGCCATCCTGGCTAATAGCCATTGACGGACCTGTCCTCCATGAACTTCTCTAGGTCTTTTTTGAAAGAACTCAGTTACCTCGCAGAGATGGGGACTGAAAGAACAGGGCTATAACAATCCTGCGTATCCCAGGTTTTGTCGAAGTTGTGTTCCTGTCCCTGATCTTTCTTTACCTCTTGGAGTGGAGTTAACTAGGCTTTGTTAACAGGCAACTAGGCTTTGTCTTCACTGCTAAAAAAACCCCCAACAGGTGGGGTTTTAGCCTCAGGGTAATATGCGGGAGCTTTTCTGAGGTAAAAACACTGTGAAGAGAAGGCACTGCAGTTTCACCCCAGGTTAGCTAGGTGAGGTCAGCACTATGCCCCTGCCTGGCGCTGACCTCGCGTAGTTCATCTCAGTAAAACGAAAGTGCCTTCTCTTCGCTGGGTTTTCCCCTTAGTGTAGCTCTCAAACATTAGTTACTCACTGGTAAAAAATTCACCTTTTCAGCAGTGAAGTCAAGGCCTCAGCCTCCATCTCTGCTAAGTAATTGAGTCTGTCAGTGCTTCTCCCCCACATCCACCCTGGCGAAGTGTAGATCAGACAAAACTGTCTTAGTACGAGCTTTGGCCTCTTAAAAACAGAACTCTGCATTCCCAGGTCTGACCGTCAAACCCACGCTCTCCATGTGGTTGAAGCCACATTAAGCACCTACAGCCGCTAAGGGTAACGCTACCCTGGAAAGAGTAACAGGTTGACCTGGAAAATCTGGCACATGAATAAAGGCTCCAGCTACCAATAAACCAGGCCCCATCCGTTGGCAGAAGCTGCCCAGGTAGGAGACTTAATAAAATTCCCCAAATAATCTAACTGAGCCTCACGCAGGAGCAGGGGCTGCTCCAGGCACCAGCGCACCAAGCACGTGCCTGGGGCGGGAAGCCGCGGGGGGCGGCCTGTGGGTTGCCGTGAGGGCGGCAGGCAGGCTGCCTTCGGCAGCATGCCTGCGGGAGGTCCGCTGGTCCCACGGTTTTGGCAGCAATTCGGCGGTGGGTACACCGAAGGCACGGGACCGGCAGACCTTCCTCAGGCAAGCCGCCGAATCCGCGTTACCAGCAGACCTCCCGCAGGCGTGTCGCCGAAAGCCACCTGACTGCCGTGCTTGGGGCGGCAAAATACACAGAGCCGCCCCTGCTCAGGAGGAAGCTGTAGGTGGGAGCACATGCACGCCTTGTAACCACATAGAAAACTCAGGCTTTCGTTTGTTAGTCCCTCCATAATATGCTGTTGTCCAACTTCCACGCGGGGCCAGAGTAACCGTCTCATCTCTGCAGGGCAGTTCAGCTGCACAACCTCCGTGGGAGATGTGAGGCCAAAACCCCTTGATGTTCGTGCCTCTCACATGGGCTCCGAGGTGCATTTTGCATAATAAATTCTCTCTTCCCTTCATCGTGGAAGGGTTTCAGATTTTCATCTGAGCAGAGAGGTGGCAAGTGCCTGTGGTTTCCAGCTCAAGGGAAACTTTAGATCCCACTGCCTAATTGATATGCTGTCGGAGTGTGTCCTTCCACCACCTCGCCGTGCTGTCTATCGAAACGACCTCAGCTCACATTCGGTTTCTGTGCCACGCGCCGTTCTGTCCCCTGCATTGCACTGTTCAAACAAGGTTGCTGGCCAGCTAGGTCCTGCAGACGGCGTTCTAGCTGGCTCGACGTTCTGCTGCACGTCACTGCAGTTAATCGTCAGCTTCAGAACGGGGCGCGTTGCTGTCGGTGAGCAGCAGCATCTGCCTTGTGCTGGAGAGGCGCACGGGGAGAGCGAAGGGTCATTGTTGGAGCCGTGGAGTCGTCATCTCTCTCGGCTGCACCGATTCCACTCGGCTCTGGGATGAGGGGAAGCGAGGCGGCAGAGAGGAAGCTGCAGCGGATGCGACTTTGTGCCCGAAGCAGCAAGGTCACGTGACGGTTGGGATAGAGGACAGCCGGGCCAGATGAGCAGAAATGTTGCACGTCAGAAAGCCGTGGCAGGCTGGAGTGCTTGGGCTCTGTCCATGGCTAAGCAGCTCATTTCTTCTCTCACGCTTGGTCTGGGCTGCATGTTTTACCAGCGTAACTATGACAATCGGGAATTGTTTTGGTTTTACTGACATCGCTTTGCCAGTGGAACGCGCAACGTAGGTGTCGTTCTGCTGGTGCGGGATAGTTCCTCGAGCTCGGCTGCACTGGCCTCCGAAGCCCTGTTCTGCTGGTCTGACTGTGCACCGGGGTTCTGCTGGCCTGGAGCCACACCCGCAGAGTTAAAGCTGCAGAACTGAAGTGTACACAAGGCCTTCGATTCACTCACTATCTGTCTCTCCCATCTTCTCCTAAACAATCTGCGTACAGTCCAGAGCCCTGTCTGTGTGGCTTGGGCCGCCCCCTCCCCACACCGGCTCTCCCCTAGTAGATAAGGAGAAGACTGAAGCAGAGGCTCATGGGGGGAGTGTTTCTAGCCTTGCAAGGCCTGTAAATGACCCCCTCTAAACACCAGCTGGGTGATTCCATCAGAATTCATCTTTCTTGGTCCTGTACTAGCTTAAGCAGCCGTGACACATACTCACAGCTGCCCCAGTGCGTCTCCTCCACGTGTCGAATGCCTGCTACTTTCCTTTGCCTCTTAGGGACAGAACTCTGGGCTCCCCTTTTCTGACCATTCCCGCTCTGACCACTAGACTATGCTTCCTCCAGCTGGCTGAAGCTACAGGAAGCAGCGAAAGTCCAGTACTGCCACCACCTTGCTTTCACCTTTCATTGGAAGCCCTCAGAGCACTTTGAACACTTAGGAATTCCCCCCGAGATGTTCCTGTATCGTACGTACTTTAAAGATGGGGAAACCGAGGCGCAGGGGTCATGCCCAAGATCACAAGGTGGGTCAGTGGCAGGGCTGGGAACAGAGCCCTGGCGTTCTGGCCCCTGTCCTGTGCTTTAGCTACAAGAGACACTCCCTCTTGTGGCCGTCGTGTTTTCCCTTTGGTTTCAATTTACTTTTCTGGCCCCCAGGGTTTATGAAATTGGGAAGATTATAAAAAACAGCATTGCTTACGGAACAGGTTTCCTCCAAACTCGGCCAGCTGCAGTGCTGTTGGAGACCTCGTATGGGCCGTAATGAAAACAGGGTGTGTGTGTTCTGAGAACCTAGGCAAAGCTGGAAATCCGAGACTTCCAGCACAGTTTGATTTAGGAGATGGGTCCAACAAGTTCTGGCTCCCATTATCGACTCGTCCCTTGCATCTGATACTGACTCAGTAAATCCACCAGCTGCGTGTATCTGCTGTCAGAGGGGGCGGGTGGAATAACTTACTCACCAGATTCGACTTGACAGGTCCCAAAGTCGAGGTGTCGGCTGGCGGGTGCCCTTGTGCCCTGTTAGCGAAGTTCTCTTGTCCTCGGCCTGCTGGAGCCGCTACGTGAGGGGTTTAACTCGGGGCTCACCGGGTCTTGGCTTTCCCCACGCCGCTTTGCATGTCGCATTTGGGAGGGTTATTTCCCACACGCCGAGGATGCTGAGCTCCAACCCCAGACTCTGCGTGTTCTGCGTTTAGTCCAAAGCGTGTCTGTAGCCTGCAATTGGTAGTGAGCTAAATTGCTTCCCTTCCAGCCTTCTGGCCTGGGCTGCTCATAGCAGACCAGGACGTGAGTTAGGCCTTTTTTGTGTTGTCTGTTTCATCCCGTCCATCGCTATCGAGGCTCGTCCGGGCACCGCTATAGTAGTCTCTCTCTTCTTCTTGAGGTTCTTCTGTGAGCGAGCATCACAGCTGGGATTCAAGCAGCAGGGGGGGGGGGAGGGGATTTTTTTTCAAAGGCAGGGGGGTGTCTCTCGGGCTTGCAGGGAATGGACCTGAATGGTTCTCGTCTACCTCTCTGATCTTCGCTTGGACTTGATATTGCTTTGACTGTCGGTAGATTTACTCTGCAGTTCCTGGATGTAGTGTGCTGCTGCTATCCCTGCTGTGCCAGGATCTATCAAATTAAGACTGATTGATTATAAAACCCCAGAGTGGTAACGTGTAGAAACTGATGCTCAATACTTAAACAGTCACTCCAGAGCAAGGCTCTCGTACGGCGGCTGCAGGGTTTTTTAGGGTAGAGTTTGACATATTCAGTGCCTTTTTTCCAGAGAAATTTTTTTTGACCGATCAGACTCGCAATACACTTCGCTGCTCAGTCATGCTGCTTTCTGTTCTTTCCAGTGCCCTGTTCCTTGGCTGCGTGTTGTCCATATTGAATGTAATCAGGGCAAGTAACGGCCTTTAAAGCCCCATGTTGGCCCCACACAGGATAGGAAGTGCACTCTGAAGCGCTGAGCCAGAGAAGTGATGAATATGTGATCTTTATCCTCTTATCCTCAAATGACATGGGGGGGGGCCTGCATCGGTGGAGATGAGTGTGCGCTCCCAGCCGGTGGACACTGAGGGGACACGCAGGAAATCTGTCCGTAGATAGTGCCCAAAGCAATTTTGACCCGGCAGAAGGTTCACTGGGAACCTCTGGGATCCAGAGGGGAGACACACTGTGGCAAAGCCACGTGAACGT
This sequence comes from Mauremys reevesii, assembly GCF_016161935.1. Classification (NCBI taxonomy): domain Eukaryota; kingdom Metazoa; phylum Chordata; order Testudines; family Geoemydidae; genus Mauremys; species Mauremys reevesii. The sequence goes on along the minus strand of NC_052647.1, from coordinate 16,072,136 downwards.
ATGCCGTGTTGCTTGTTGGTGAAAACCCTTAAAAAGATGTTGGCCACTTACTTGACTTTTTCGGGGGGGGGGGGGTGGAGCTCTGTCTTGCTTGGAAAACGCACCATGGTTACACCGAGATCTTTGTACTCTTGGTGTTACTGCAGACGTAAAGATGGGCAGCTTTGCTTTCCAGGGCTCTGTGTGGCCTTTGGGGGAGCTGCGACCTCCCTTGCTATCCCAGCCTGTCTCCGGGGCTGACCTAGCATTCCTGGGCCCAGGCAACTGGATTGTGACGGGTTAGTTCAGGAACTGGGACAAAACTCCCAGGCATTTTTGAGGTACTTGCACCAATAGGATGATGGCTTTCAAATGAGCGACAGGGTAGGTGGCAACTGGCTGGCTTATCTTTTGATGTCATAATCCCCCCCCCCCCTTACTGGTTGGCTTGTGGAGCAGAGAGAGGAGCCGCTCCAATCACAGGCCATGTGCTGACTTCTTAGTTCAAGGGTTAGGAGCCTTGTGTCTCCTCCATAGCAACTTTTGGTCTAGGAAGAGCCTCTGTAAGAAATGGGGGAGACCTTTTAGCCCGTCACTGCCAGCTGCTCTGACGCCCTGGAGATGTGAGTGGGGTTATCGTCTTCCTGCGGGAGGGCCCGGGAACGGACCTTTGTCCCAGTGCAGGGGCGTGTAGAAGGTTGCGGGTACATGCAGGAACTTCATGAGGTCCACAGGTGCTCCTGGCCCTTCACCTAGGTGTCCTGTGATGATAACTACAGACCCAAAGGAGGTCGGGGCCCCCACCTCCCTGGGCGCTATGCGGACACCCCAGGCCCTGACGTGAAGAGCGTAGAGGCTAAACAGAGCGTGTTCCCCTGAGGGGTGGATGGTGTCACGTGGCTCAGACCAGTCCCACCTCTGACACGTTTTGATGTTGCTGGTGATCATGCTGCGTAATCTCCACAGCCTTCCTGTAATGTTCCCGCACACCGGGCGTGTGTAGAAAAGCCCGGAGTCCCACGGTAGCCCTGGCGAATTGTGTGGGGCTTGGGCAGTGCTGTGCCCTGGGGATGCATAAGGGACTCGTTAAGACGCCTGGAATTAGAGCAGCACCTGAAGTTTTCCAGTCCTGGGATCAGTAGATCTATTTCTCGAATCCTGGCTTAGGAGCAGAAGAGCTGTAGGAACGTGGGAATAACTTGCACTGCCAGTGGGCTGGGAGATTCCTGTACCCGACATTACAGGGCTCCTGTGTTTACTGAATCCCCATCTCCATCCGGCTCTTCTGGGCCCGGGGAGCAGCTAACCGCAGACGGGCTGTGGCTTGCCGGCGGAGAGGCTGCACTTTAACCAGTGAATGGAGACGCGGCTCCCTGAGTACTGGGCAGGACAGCGCTGGGTAACCAGCTCAGGTTGACTGCAGTGTCTCTAGTTCCCTGCATGGGAACCTGGTGGTGGAGAAGGGGAATGGAAGCCAAAGGGAATCCGGGCATTGCTGAGGATGATCAGGATGCAGTTCTGGGGGGGAACAAAGCTGAGAAATTAGGGCTAGGGTCAGGCCTGGAAGGGACCCTCCTGGGTCGTCAGGTCCAGTTCCCTGCGACCGCAGACACCCCATTCGTAAACGGATCCAGCCGGGGCCTCGCCGTGAGGAGTTCCTGGAGCGGGCAGTGGCCAGTCAAATTATGGTAGCGCCTCGAGACCCCGTCTGAGTGTGCTGGCTCATTGCGCCAGGCACGGTTCAGACACCTGCTCAGGGACTGACAGAGCTACAGAGGCAGAGAGAGGCAAAGTGACTTGCCCAAGATCACCCTGTGTCAGTGGGAGAGCCCGGAGCTAGACTCCCGGTGGTCTGAGCATGTCTGGTGGGCCAGTGTTCCCCCTACGTCTCCGTAGTGTCCTGGGCGCTCGGCCCCCCCTCTGCCCTCTCACGCACAAATCCTTCCGTAGCGAGGACGAGTGCCGAGGGTGAGTAATGCCTTGGGGGGAGGGAAGTGTGCAGTTGGTGCTAGCAGGAGAGCAATGCATGGACGTGGGGCTGAGAACACTGCACCACACCCTATTGTGTAAGCTTGGAGCGGGTCTGCGAGCCCCTGGCTTAGCATGCAGCAGGCTCAGGTCTGTTTCCAACTCTCAGCATTGCAAAGAGGGACTTTAAACTCCCAAATCAGACTCTGCCTTCAGAGGAGCAGAACATGAGTCTGTCCTTGCTTTCCTCCTGGCGTGATCCCTGCAGTTCTCGGCCTGCCACTGATCTCCTTCCTTCTCTCTCTCCAGGGTTCTGGCGACTGTGGTGAGCAATGGGGTATGATGTAGCCCGCTTTCAGGGGGATGTTGATGAAGACCTTATCTGCCCCATCTGCAGCGGGGTTCTGGAGGAGCCGGTGCAGGTAGGTGCTGAAAAGAGCAATGACCAGTTCCTTTCCGCTGTCGTGATTGGAGAGATTTACAGGGGTGATTCCGTACGACGGTTTCATCTCCGCTCTAGCAAGGGTGGGTGGATGTTAAACGCACAGCCCTGCGTGTGTGAAAAGAGACGTTTAATGTACACGTGCAGCTCCGACCCTTCCGATCGCTGCCTGAAAGTAGCGGCTTGCCAAAATCAGCCAACCCAGGCTAAATTGCTGCGAGCTAACAAGTACTGGTGGAAATCTGCTGGAAGCTGCTAGTATATGAACATACCGGCTATTTCAATTCATTGCTTTCAAAATGCAACTGCCCAACCGCCGCAGGTGTCTGAGACCTGCCAGAGGCTCTGGAGCTGGCGTGTGCATTGGCATTTGATGGTTCTATATAAAACACTTCTCCGGGTGTATTTGCATGGGGTGTGTTCAGCCCGGCTTCTCAGGACTCCCCTGAACCAGCCGCTCACCAAACCAGCCTTCTTCCCGAAGTCTTGCTCCGCACGAGCAGAAGAGACGCTGCGTACTCCAGAGCCTTGCGCTGATGCCTCTCCCCAGCTCCTCGTGGCCGTATCCTGCGCATTGAAAGGCCAGACTGTTTTGCTGCAGAGACTCGCTAAGTGGCTGTCAGTGTATTTCCACTCACTATCCGCAGGCTGGCAGGTCTCTCCCTCCGCACTTTGAAGCGTGCTCCCCCGGGGCACAGGCACCATCTTCCGCCTACTTTAGGAACGTGCCAGCCTGAGGGCTGCCAGGCGTGATGATCCATTGCGGGAGAGCAGGGCTCCAATCCCTGTTTGACTGATGCAGCTGAACCGCCCCCCTCCCCGCCCCTCCTGTTGTCCCAGGAGGATACAGCCTGCCAGGCACCTAGAGTGGGCTCCACACTGACCCATACTCGAAGAGGGGAGAAAACAGTGACGTTCCTGGCAGGAACTGTGCTCTTGGAGATGCTGGAGTCCGTGTGGATCCCATCACCCGCCCTCCGTCCTGCCTCTTCAGGGTCCTCAGCAGCCTGGGCTTTGAATCCTGAGGGACTTTTCTCCTTTCTGCATGTGCTGCCCCGATCGATGCTCCTGTTAAAAAACAACTCCGATTGTGCATGCGTGAGGGGCTTGTGCAGCTCCCCGGGGAACCGCCGTTCCTGGAGGGTATCTGACGACCATTCTTTTCTAGCAGCAGCAAGATTTCGGGCTTGCTGAGTCTCCTCTCCCCCTGCCCTCCTCCCTGCCACCTGTTGGGAGCAAATGTTCAACCCAGGGAAGCGGAGGGGATCCAGATTGTGAACATTGCGCTCCTTTGGCACGTCGTTAATAGCTCAGTATGTTCAGAGCTGCCTTCTCCCACCATCCCCACACACGCACACAATCCAGACGCGGGAGTCGCTTGCACAGAGCCAGGCCAGCAGCAGAAGCAATAGGGAGTGTCGTCAGCCGGGGTGCCTCTTTCAGCTGTTAGCTGTGGCTCGCGGTGATTTTTGGCTCCCCCGCCCATCTTGGGAGCGTTCCTCCGAAATGCTGGTGAAGCCGCAGAGCTGGCCAGTGGGTGGGCTGCTCTGGGCTCTGTACAGCGGGTGGCAGGGGGAGGAGCTGGGGGCTGCGTTCCTGTGTAGAGCCCGAGGCCTAGCAGAGGTGAGCCTGCCGGTATTTACAGAACTGCTCTTGCCGCGAGCCGTCGCTCTGCGTTGGGAGAAGATTGCTGGGTCCGGGAAGGGGGAAATCGTTCAAGGAGGGAGGCTGGGAATACTCTGCTCCTTATGTAACACGCGCAGCAGGAAATCCCGACTGGGGAAAGCTTTAGTGTTCGGTGGGTGGTCTAGCTCCGGGCACGAGGGCTGAGACTTGTCCCCAGGGCTTGGAAAGATTTAATTCGAGATCTTAGCAGCTGTCTCCTACAGCTGTTGGGAGGGGGGGGGTCATCCTCCTTGCAGCCTTGGGGGGCACTGCCCATTCACCAGCTTGTTGGAGCCAGGCAGTCAGGCCGTGTGTAAGAACTGACGGTCTGTTATCACACCGCACCTGTGCACAAAGATTTTCAGACCCCAGGCCCTTCCTGAGGTCCCTGTGTCCTTATGCCTGACTGTGGCAGACGTGCTGTTCCCTTCAGGAAGTGGATTCTTTCCCTGCCTTTATTTGCATTGTCACCCGTGCAGGGACACGAGGATTTAGGGTTTGCTCTGTTACCCCCTTGAGCATTTTCGGGGCTGGCGGAAAAAATCCTGAAATTGCCAGATAACCAACCTAGGGACTAAGTAACAGCAGGGACTCCGGCAAAGAACTGCAAAGCTGGGGGCCTATCTGAGCAACTCGAGTGATGTAACTATTTTTTCTAAAAGGCCCGTTAGACCGTGAGTGACAGTAACACAAAACTTTGCCGCAAACAAATGCACTGCAGTGCGGCTAATGGAAAGTTGAGCCGCACAGGGACGTTCAGCTGGGACTCGTGATCAGCAGGTACTGCAGTGCCAGTAAGTTGTGGACAAAGTGCAAGGCACGACGCTTTGCTGGCTGGAGTGTTTTGTGGCTTGCTAAGCTGTCTGTGCTTGGCAAAAATGAAATCTGAAGATCGCATCACTAGTAAACAATGTACTGTGACCGTGGGAGGGGGTGTTTGTTCTCTACAGATCTTGCATCTGGGACAGACACGTTCACTGCATTTTTCTCCGAATTCATGATGTGCAATTGACAAGAAGGACAAGAGGATGCAGGGGGTAACCACGTGGTAGGGCAGTACACGTTGAACGTCTAATAACTTCCATTTGCTCAGAAGCTCTCTGAACACGAGTTAGTTGGTTTCTCGATGGGCTGGAGTGATGTAAATCCAGGCAAGTTTAAACCACTGACTTAACTTACCGATTTAAAATAAAACATGGTGATTTAAATCAGAGTGACGCTAACTTAAAAACGTGCACCCATTGTACGTTTAGCTTAACACTTTATAATGAACTCAATTATAAATGCTGGATTTTAAATGTCAGAACTAAGAGGCTATTGAATTTTACAAACCTACTACAAGCAAAACAACAAAATATTGGAAATGTGAGTCTCTGATCCTGCAAATATTGTGTGCCTCAGTGTTTGTAGCAACAGATGCAAAAACTGCTATTAACTGTTCTCTCAATGGCATGACGTCTGTCCCTTCAAAACGATTTTCAGTGTTAACAGTGAAAAGTTATTTAACCTTTCAATACGTTCTTGACGTTATGATGAATGTTCATACGCAGCAAAATGTTCAAAAATAGCCTGAAGATAGCGTCCAAAGGGTGGGATTTTCCAAGTGGAAAGGCCAGATGTTTCAAGGTATTTAGGCACCGACGTGACATAAGCATTCAAGTCCCATTGACTTCAAGCTGCATTCCCTTGTGGAGGAGCGTAGTCTAGCGGAAGCATTCACCTTTCTTGGCATGTGGAAGTTTGAGCTGTTGGAAGGTGCTGTTGGTCGCAGATACAGCACAAGCTGTCTGCATATCTGTGCCTGAGTTTGTGGTGGCCTCGAAGTCGGGATGTTTATGAAGCTCCAGAATGGTCTCATTCTGGAGAGAGGGGCCTAAATTCAGGTAACAATCCCCCCTCCACTTCAGCAATTTCAGACTGTCCAATGGGGAGAAAGAAAAGAACTAGCAACACGTTAAAAATGGGTTGGAATTTTGTAATGTTCGAAATAAAAGCACTTTGGAAAATCAGAACTTTATCCAGCTTGGCCCCTGATTTCCTTTCCGAGAGAGCTGAGCCACCCGCCGCCCCTGTGAAGGTCAGTGGGCTCTGTGATTTCTCAGTCTGTCCTGAAGACAAGACTTCTGATCTTTCGGACACATCCTCGTGCGGTGGCTACGCACAGCACTAGACCGGCGCGACAGCTGGGGACGCCATGTGGCACCGAAATTAACCATCTTGTCCAAGGCCACCCAGCAAGTCCGCACTGCACAGAGTCAATTCAGGAATCTGGACTTGTCATGCCCTGCTCTGCTACAGCCCTGCCGCTCAGGGAGCGTCCCAGTCTAGTTATCTGGCACCTCCGTGGTCGCTTCCTTGCCCTGGCTGGAAAGGGGGCGTTCGTATGCTTGCCGGAGGAGCGTGGTACGGCACAGCTTGGCTAGTGCCGTTTCCAGGGGGAAAAGAAATCCGTTTGCTGTGGTTGGAGAAGCCCTGCTGGAAAGCTCCTAGCGACATGAGTGTGTAAATGGGATCCCGGCCAGCCTGGTGTCGCCACGATCTGTTAAACTGACCCCCCGGAACAGAGGCTCCCTGGTAACGGCTACAACCCTGGCAACCAAATGTTCCGGTGCTGAGTGCCGGGAGCCGACTCCCCGGTGCGGTTTGGGTTCTGCTCTGGCTCGTGTCCGTCTGTTTCCCGGTGGTGGGAGGAGTTAGCAGAGTTGAGGGGAAATATTTCAGCCGGGGGGCGGGACGCGCCGGCTGCGGAGGGCTGGTTCTCACTCGCTGCAGCGAGACCTGGTGTTAACCCAGGGTGAGAGCAGGGACTCGGCGAGGGGGCAGCGACCTAGGCGGGTGTGAAGGCCGACGGAGCAAATAGATCATGGAGGGGAGGCAGTGCCACCAGGCCACCCAGAGTAAAATCTGGAACTGAGGGTCTTCCCCTCCCCCCCCTTCCCAAAAACCCCTACTGAGGGGAGAGGGGTTGGGGCCAGCGCCCCTCCCGGGGTGTCCAGGCCAAACCTGCGTGGCGCTGCGAGCCCACAAAACCACTCGGCTCGGGGGCCTTCTCAAATGGCCTCCTCCTGCCCCGGGCCGCCCCCGGGATGGAAAGCCGTCAGGCCCCCCGCAGCGTCCCATTGCGCCAGGCCCTGCACTCGCTCTGTTCTCTTCCGGCAACCTCAGCTGCCGGCCAGGCAGCGGGGGCGTCCGACGGAGCTGGATCTGCGTCCCTGAAGGGCGCTTATGGAAATGTTACTAGCGATGCTACCAAAGGGGCCCCAAGCCTTCTGCCCACTGGGTACCTCAGGGCTTGCTGGACTCCAGGCAGCAGAGTCCCCTGGCCCATCAACCCTGCGTTTAAAGAGGCAGCAGCATCTAGTGGGTAGAGCAGGGGAATGCGTGACCGCCCTTGTGCTGTGTTTGGGGCTTGGGGCCCGGCTTTGCCAGCCCTGGTTTGGGCCTGTGGCATGGATGGGGGGAGTGTCCCCTCAGCTCCCAGCGGGGGTTGAGAGGTGGGATGAACTATTTTTGCAGGCCAGGTGAAAGGTGCTGGCTTTGCCCATCCGCCCTGGGCGTTTGCGGGATGAGACTGAGGCTGGGGGTCGGGGCGAGTCACTGCATCCTGCGTTTCCTTCCCTGTGCAGGCTCCTCACTGTGAACATGCCTTCTGCAATGCCTGCATCACCCAGTGGTTCTCCCAGCAGCAGACCTGCCCCGTGGACCGCAGCGTAGTCACTGTGGCCCACCTCCGCCCCGTCCCCCGGATCATGCGGAACATGCTCTCCAAGCTGCAGATCACTTGCGACAACGCGGTTTTCGGCTGCACGGCGGTCGTGCGACTCGACAACCTGATGTCTCACCTCAATGACTGTGAGCATAATCCAAAGCGGCCGGTGACGTGCGAGCAAGGATGCGGGTGAGGATTGTTCTTGCCGGATTGTTTCCTGGGGCTGAAGGGAGGGTCCCCTGCTCCTGGGGGGGAGGCCAGGAGCTGTGGCCTTCCGCGAGGCAGTGATGGAGCTGGGACGCTGACCAGCTCTGTGCTGCTGGGAGCTGGGACGAAGGCTGATCTCCCCGCAGGCTGGGAGTGCACAGGGCAGGGCTATCCAGCCTTGGCCAGCTCAGCTCGGCCTCTGAGCCCGCTGGCAGCTGGCGTCTTGCTCATCTTTAAACTTCGTTAAAATCTGGGCCCTGGATTTCCAGCCCTGGAGACCGGGGGAGACTTTCCTGAGTGCAGGTGGCAGTTAGGAACCCAAGTCAGCGAGACAGCTAAGCTCTTATCCACCGAACACGGTGTAGCAAGAGCAGCGCCTCCTACCCACGCCCGCTTCCCCCGGGCCGGCTGGAGCAGGGCAGTCGGTCTCCGGCCTCGGTTTCTCTGTCAGGCTGCCGCCCAGGTAGCCCAGTTGTTGCCTGGCTATTATGATGCACGAGCTGTGCTGAGACCACCCGCTGTCCAGTCAGGTGTGGGGGGCCTAGTGATCCCGGCTGACCTGGAGGTGGGTGGCTCTGTATTGTAGGTCCAGCTACCCCAAGGCCTCGTCTCCAGCGGTGGCCAGCACCAGACAGTCAGAGGAGAGTGAAAGAACCCTGCAGTGGGCAGATGTGGGATTTCCCCCCCCCACCTCATCCTGATCCCTAGTGGTTAGATCAGCTTACGATCCCATCCCAAACATCTGTGGTTAATTATAATTCGGGCTAGTCTGACATCTCGCTGCAAGTCCCTGCGTTTGTCGTGGGAGCGGGGTGGGCGCTGACGCTTCTTGCTAATCCCGAGCCCTGGCCTGCTCTGTCTTCCCCTGCCGTCCGTTCTCTCTCGCCCTGCAGCTTGGAAATGCCCAAAGACGAGCTGCCGAATCACAACTGCATCAAGCACTTAAGGTCGGTGGTGCAGCAGCAGCAGCAAAGAATTGCTGAGCTGGAGAAGACTTCAGCAGAGCACAAGCATCAGCTGGCCGAGCAGGTAGCTGCTTTCACGTGGGTGTCCATGGCTGGGGTTCTAGTTTGCTCTGGCCGTCTAGGCTAACAGCTTCTCTGGATGGGTGGACTCTTACCTGGCACAACTACTGGACAAATGAATCTGCTGGTTAAAAGCCAAAGGCAGCTTGATAGGCTGCTAGGTTCTAGCATTCCCTTAGTTCTGTGCAGTGTCTGTTTGAATGGGAGCTTCCTCTCCCAGCTCCAGGCTGTTGTCCTGCATCGAAATTTGTGTCCCATGAGGTCCCCCCCGCCCAGCGGGAGCAGCACGCTTTGCACTATGATCTCACAAGATTGGGACGCAGGGGAGGACGGCTGGCACTCCAGGCACTCTGACCTCAGTCTGTTTCATGAGCTCTGAGAATCCCCGAGCAGACCCGCTGGGAAGCAGAGAGTGAGCAGGAAAAATAGTGAAGGGTTAATTTTTAAAAACTCTGCTTCTACCACCTGAGTGCTAATGAGACAGCCAGGTCCCCCGCTGCTGTCCTGTGGGGCTGAACGTAACAGACTCTGTGTTCAGTGCCACTTCCAACCCTACGTACCCGCGGGAAGGGGGGCGGGCAGGTCTGGGCGTGTGTGGGACTCCTGCCTGCTGCAAACATCTCTCCGTTTGCCCTGCCTCCTGCAGAAACGGGACATCCAGCTGCTGAAGGCCTACATGCGAGCCATCCGCAGCGTCAACCCCAACCTGCAGAACCTGGAAGAGACCATTGAATACAATGAAATCCTAGAGTAAGTGCCGCTGCTGATGCACGATCCCGGTGACAGGGGTGAGTGGGTGTTCGGGAGGCAGACGTGGGGGACTGATGCGTCAGCTCAGCTGGCAAGATTTGGGAACAGTCATTAAATCCCCCAGCAGATTAAGGACCGAGCTAAGGGAGCCACAAGAAAACCCATAATCGTAAAGCAAGCAGGACACTGCTAAGGCGACTCAGCCCTGTTAATGGTACGGGTCCCACCAGCTGTAAAATTCTACACCTGCAGCCAGTTCGAAACTAGCGAGCTGCCGGCCCGTGTCCTGCCTGTGAAAGTGGGGCTGGAAGAAATGGCTTCGGAGCTGATCCTTGCTCCGTACTGGCACAGATGGGACCTGGTGGAAGGGTCGTTTCAGCCCAGCTCAGGAAAACTGAATTCCACCAGAGTTAATAGAATGGCATCAAAAGAACAGAGAGAGGCTTTACTCCGGGGCTTCTCGGACACTGGGGTTCACTGGAGTTCTAGTGCGTGGAAGCGTCCTCAGGTGCCTGGAAAGCTGGAAAATGGCAGCTTCTCTCCCCGCTGCATCTGCTGCCGTGGGAGGTTAACGCTGTCCTGGGCAGGGACGAGGCGCTAAATGGTCGTAGTCGGTGGATCTGAGAGGCTGGAGGGAAGCGAGCCCCTGAAGAACTTTGAAGGCCTTCCTGGGTAGCTGGGAAGCCAGGGATGTGGCCCCACTTTCTGGAGCAAGACCTTCGGAACATGCTTGGCTCACGGAGGGAGGACCAGAGAGAGGACTTTCAGTCGTTGCCACGCTGCAGTTACGGCCTGGAAAAGGATTTTGATGGGGCGGGTGAGGGCGGGGGCCATGATTAAGGTCCAGAAGAACTCTGAGGGTCTGACTTCAGGAGCACCGGACCGTGAGTTAAGGAGAAAGGAGGAGAGCAGGGATGTGGGGCAAAGGGCTCCGTATCGACAGACTTCAGCCTCTGAAGCAGTTAGTGCGAGGAAGTGGTGGGGTCGCCCGATGTCCCTCCAGCATTGCTGTTAGCTACTTGAGTCTGGCAGATTGTTTTCTGTCATGGGCACCATCTCTAACTGCACCGGTCTCCTCCCGGCCTCATCCCTTCTCTCAGCCCCAGCAGCGCCCGGGGGAGCGGCTGGCTCTGACATCCGCTCTCACTAGGTTTGACAAAGGAAAGCTGGTGAGTTTTCTGGATCCATCCCGAGGGGGCACCTGAGTTATTTGGCACTGCCCTTTGAGACCATTATAGGCTGGCGCTGTGTCCTGTGGGCACCACAGAGCCTCTGACAGTCCTTGATGTGGCCAGCCTGCCTCTGAGGATCACGTTGAAGTAACCGTCTTGCCGGTCTCATTCTCTGGCAGAGCAGTTCCCTGCCTCCCCGTTAGCACTTACTGTCTCTTGGGTGCCCCTGTCTTTTACTCATGGTGTCTTGGTGTCTTACAGGTGGGTGAACTCCTTGCAGCCTGCGCGGGTGACGCGCTGGGGCGGGATGATCTCCACGCCGGACGCCGTGCTCCAGGCGGTCATCAAGCGCTCGCTGGTGGAGAGCGGGTGCCCCACGTCCATCATCAACGAGCTGATCGAGAACGCCCACGAGCGGAACTGGCCGCAGGGCCTGGCCACCCTGGAAACCCGCCAGATGAACCGGCGCTATTACGAGAACTACGTGGCCAAGCGCATCCCCGGCAAGCAGGCTGTGGTGGTGATGGCCTGCGAGAACCAGCACATGGGGGAGGACATGGTGCTCGAGCCGGGCCTGGTGATGATATTTGCACACGGAGTGGAGGAGATCTAAAGACTTTTAAACAGAGAGAAACATTTTGTGCTTGAAAAAGAATAACTTGTCTAAACCGCTGACATCTCCCCCCGGCCCCCGTCAGTCACGGCATTATATCAGGGCATTATTCCTCCAAGCGTGTGGCTCGTAATTTCAAACGCGATTCAAGGCCTCTGGCAAACGCTCCCTTGTAGCGCTGGGCAGTCACCCAGCATCATATGCAAAATGCGGTTCGCCTCTTGCAGCAGATCTGCCTCCCAGTCCGGTGTCCGTGTGGCTTCGGACTGGCTTTGAAAAGCGCAGCCCCTCGAAACCGGGCTTTGGAGTGGGCCTGACTGCTGACACCTCTGCCGTTGTCCCGACCTCCTGGCGCAGATCTTGGCGTGGTGCTGCCCTGGGGTGACCCGACCACCCGGTGTTCACGTCCGCGCCACAGCTTCATCCCCCCCCACCCCCGGTTTCTTTCCCCACTCTGAGACACCTGTGTGAGAGCCACACCTCTCCAGCCGGGCTCTCACACACCTGCACGGTCTCGCTTTGCAGCCTTTGGGAGGTGGGAAGCGGGACCCTGCTCAGATACGCTGACGGTTTGGCCGGGAGGCTAAGCTGCAGACACGAGCGATGCCAAATCACCGCTCCCCACAAACGAGTAGCGGTTTGCAGCCAGACAGCTGAGCCGTCGAGCAGACGCGCTCTGGAGCTTGGCCGGGGGGCCTTACGCTGCGGCGGGGAGAAACCCGGCTTCAAGGGGGAATTCAAAGTGGAACTAAACTCTCATTGGTCGGCCCTTTCGCCTCCTTCCTTTCTCCCCTCCCGCTCGGAGCCGGACACCCGAGGGAGGCGCCGGACTCCAGAAGCCTGTGATGTGGACGGGCCTCTCTGCCTGCCAGTGACAGTTGCCTCCACTTCTTGCCCAGAACCTGGCTCCAGCTGCCCTGTCTGTGTGTGCGTTGAACGGGCCACAAAGAGCTTTATATATTTTTTTTCAGACACTTGTGATTGTGGTTCGTTTTTTTTGTACCTTTTTTTGCCTCGTTTGTTTGTATTTTCCCTTTATTTTATTTTTTAAATACAGTGGCCAGAAATGCTGCCAGGTCCAATTAAGTTTACTTGTCGGGAATTTAATTTATTTGCATTTGTGGGGAGGGGGGAGGGGATTTTTGGCTTTTGTTCCTTCCTTTCGGTCTTTGTCTGTTTTCTCTTTAGCTCATTGTTTGGTGCCCAAGGTGGCTGCGTGTGGGACAGGGAGTGAATTGTCAATAAATAAGAGGTTCTGATGGCTTTAATCCAGACCTCGACACTACCATCCCTTCGGAGACTGTTCACATCTCCTTGGTCCTCTGGACAGCTTGGGCCCTCCCCAGCTGCTAGCCGGAAGCTGCAGATAGTTGGTGGGGTAAGAGTTTGAATTCCCAGTTAACAGTTCCACAACAAGCAGCTCTCCTGGGTTCCCACTCTCAGTCGGTCAATAGCGGAGCTGCCTCCACCGATGGAAAGCAGGACGACACCCACCCCTCTGCCCCTGCCACCTGCAGCAGCCCTGCCCCAGCTGGCAGAGCAGCCCTGCAAAAGAGGGGGTTCTTGGAGACCATCTTCAGGGGCAACATCTGTCCAGTGGGTGATTACCCTGCGGCCCGTGGGAGGCTGCCCAGACGTAGGCTCTGTAAGAACTACATTTCCCATCATGCCTCACACTGATTGGCCTAGTTCTGCCCAGCTGTATGACACTAGAGAAAGCTGCTTCCAGGGGCTGAATCCGATTGCGTCGGCCCAGACTGCAGCCGGTGGCTGAGGCACGTGGAGGGAGCTAGACGTGCTTCCTGGCGCTGTAAGCGGAGCAGGACGCCTGTCACAAAGGGCCTGTCCCCTTCTGGTTCTGGAGCTCCACCGCGAAGCACGGGCAGGGCTCCCAGGGAGACGCGTGAGAACATCACTCAGGCCCCGGCGGCGGGTTTTGTTACACGCTGTCCCCAATTTCTCTCCGCTGTTCGCTGGGCATCCAGGGAAGCCTTTGCGTCCGCTTCAGAGGCTCTGTAAACCGCTGCAGGATTTCCATTTGGCTTCACCTCTACTGCCCGGCCCACCGGGGTGGGGGGGTTTAAGGTCCTTCTCTCACTTCTTTTTTCCTCTTTCAACTGGCAAATTTGCTGGTGTGGTTTGGTTTGTTTTTGTTTTAATGCCGCATTATTTCTTGAGGAATTCAGCTAGTTCTGTTACAGGGCATGGCCTGGTTTTCCCCTGCAGGCGTAGAAGCTCTTTGTTGGGTAACTCCATAGTTTTCCGTGTGTCTCGTATCCTACGTTACAAGCACCTGGCGCGTTCTTCAGAAGTCAGATCAGTTGGAGGTATGGAGCGGGTTGTATTTGAATTCATGTCTCGATGAGGTGTGTGGAAGGGGAATTACTGGGTGGGAGCTCTGTCCAACCCAGACCCTTATGCTCAGGAATTAGAAAAAGCTGCTAAATCCAACCTGGTAACTGCATCTGTCTAGCTGGACTTTTTTTTAAAAAAAAAAACTGATTCCCCCGCCCCCACTGGGCCTTCGCTTCCAGAGATGGCCTCCGTCTCCTTTCCACTGGAGGCCCCGGGCGCTCGGAAATCAGACTAGACTTGCAATGGTGTCTTTGCGGGTCCATAAAAGTTGCTGGTTGTGTCTTGTGTGCGCTGTTTCGTTGTGTTGACTGCACTAATAAACTGCCTTTTCCTGACTCTCCAACCCTTCATTCCGATCCCCGGGCACGCTCTCCTGCATGGAAACGCTGCAAGAACCGCGCCTGCTTTTCCGTGCCCTTTCCTTTCCGCTGCCTGCAGTTCGCACCTCGCTGTATACCCGCTACAGGCTTCTGCCCCGGGAATGGCCCGTATCAATGAGCCTCGTAGCTAGCTCTCTGTGCAAGTCCCTTGTTGGGGTGCCGACTAAAAACCGCTAACTGCTGTGCACTGCAGCTGGAGCTCTCCCAGCGGGAGAACCCCCGGACAGGGTTATTCCCCTGCTGCACAAAGAAATCCCAGAGACGAGCCTGGGGTGCGGGGTGGGCCTGGCCAGCACGTGCATGGAGACTGCCACGGAAATGGTCAAGGTGGTCACGGCTGAGTTGGTGCTGAGTCTGGGTTGCTGGCAGGGCTTGTTCCAGCCGACGCCAGCCCGAGCGCTTGACGAGCCTGGCGTTTCGTTGGGGTTTTGTGAGAAGCTGATGCGGGGACAGCTGGGCTGTGCTCTGCCAACCGAAATTCTGCTGCTGATCCAACCAGGCCACTGCGGGAGCTCGCAAAGCCCTGGGCGGTTTCTGTCGGATGAGCTGGGAGGTTAACGCTGTGTGGAAGGGGCTGGAGCTAGCTTGCCGATGGCTCGAAATGACGATGGGCTCCTTGAGAAGTCCCCCCCCACACACACACCTCGTGCCAGCACACAGCGTTTCACGGGGGTAGAGGCGAGCGTATTTGGGGAAGAGAACATCAGACTGTTGTGCTCACGTGGTCCCCGGTCCTGCCAGACCGCAGCTCGTGTTAATCACAAAACTGGCTGCTTCACCAGGGAACGGTCGCCTCAGCTCTCCTGCCCCGGGTCTGGGCTCTGGCTCCAGGGGTGTTTTGACCTGGCTGCTGCACCCCCTGGGGTCTCCTGGGCCGGGCTTCTCTCAGCTCTGGCTTGGCGTGTTAGCTGCCAATCTTTGGAGAGAAGCGGCTCTGCTGCCTTTACCCACTCCTAGCATTTCCCGGAGGGGGGGGTGCACCCCCACGAGTGGAGCAAGACAGGTTAAATGGGGGGGAAAGTCCCTAGATGTTTGCCAAGAGAACTTTGAGCCGGTGCCTGGAAGTGCCGCCAATCGCTGCCTGGGTTTGCAGAGCCTGAACCAAGGGCTCTGAGGTGGAATTACCCCCAATCAGCCCAGCAGTGCTAAGTCAGAGGCCAGTACGGATACTTTAAATGTCCCCATTCTTGCAGGCAGTGAAAGAGGTAAGAGCCGGGAGGAAAGATCGGCTTTGCAGGGCTCTGTTCCGGCAGGAGCCCCTGGCTGCCAGCACTTATCCTGGACCCAGCCCGGGTTGGAGGCTGCACTGCTCGAGCCATTGCAAAGTCAGCAGCAGGAGGGGGACGGGGCATGGCGGGCTGGGACTGGACCTTTTGCTTATACTTTAGGAAAGCGGGTGTGTGAATTCTCCTGATTCTTCCTAAGCCACAAGTATCGGGAAGGCCGAGTGCCTGGCTCTGATGGCTGGTTTGCTGGTGGTGGATGTGGGAGGGGTGAATCTTTGACCAGCCGCCCCCTTTCTCCAGGCGTTTGACGGGTCTCTGAGTCTAACAGGTGTTGGCAAAAGCAGTGTTTTGAAATAGTCTGAATAAAACTCATTCCCCTTTCCTTGCGGGAGGCTCCCCGCGGGCTGCCGGGGCTTGGGGGCAAACAGCCAGCGTGCTCAGCACAACCTCGCTGCAACTCAGGAGCCGTTACAGGCTTCCTACCCCCAAAAGATACCGGGGGGGGGTGTCAAATGCAAACTCCCTTCGCCCCCACCCCCCATCTGTCCTCATGGGTGATGCAGCCTCTGGGACCCTGGGTCCTTCCCAGTCCGTTCTACGATGGAATCTGTGTCCAAGATGTTGGAATTGCTGCGTGAAGAGCAACGACTTAAAGCTCCTTCCCCCCTGGATGTTCTCCAGGTGATTTTATTTTGTAAGCAGAGGCCCGCAGGCCTGCTGCTGTCGTCAGTGCCTTCCTTACCCTCTGGACGGGGAGATTCTGGCAAACCAGTGAAGTGCCTGAACCCGCTATTGCTTACTGCTCAGAGCAGCCATGGCAGCAGGCCGGCCCGTGGCCAGGAAGCAGCCTTGTGAAAGAACCCTGGGGACCAGTCTTGCATACGCTCCCCTGGGGGCCCTGCATGCTCGGGGGGCGGGGGGAGAGCAGAGGCTGGCCCCACTCCACTGCTCTGCTCTCTTCCCCCTCTGTGGTCCTGGCTTTATTCCAGCTGCTGGGTGGGGTCCCCGCCATGGGGACCAGCTCTGGTGCATGCTGGTTCCCAAGGCTGCCGGCTGGCCCGTAACGGAAGGATGATGCGACAGGTTTGGAGCTTGTTCAAACAGCCTGCAGCTCTTCCAGGCACCAGGCTGGCAGCGTCTCGTTCCTCCGTTTCCTTCCCCCCACCCCGTGCAGCTGGGGAAAGGCCAGATGCTCTTCAGGCTCCTGCAGCTGAGCTGGGTTCTGCTTCCTGCACCCGGCATCAGCTTTTCCTCCGGCGCTTTGCGGCAACAGAAAGGCCACCGCTGCCCCCTTCCCTAGTTTGGCCCCTGGAGGATTTCGCGAGAGGGGGAAGCGGCATTAAATGCTCACCGTGGGGCGGCGGGTTCTGCCTTGAATGTCCCGAGCCCCCGTCCCTTAACCATCCTTCCCCTGCACTGTTCAAACTGCCCCCGTGCTGGGGGGGAGCACGGCAGCTGGTTAAGCAGCGCCCAGCACCACCGCAATCCAGGGGCAGGATGTGTTTGGACAGAGCTTGGTCCGTGGGAGGCCTGGCCCACGGCTGGGCGCCGACGTGCCGGAGCAATGACCATCAGGCCGGGTGCAGGTTCAGCGTGAGGGGGACGGGGTGGGATCGTAGCCAGGGTCACGGATCCTTGGTGAAGTGTCAAGGGCCAGCGAACGAGGGGTCAGGTGGCACCTCCGTGTAGCTGCGTTTTCTCTGCACGGGGAGCTGATTCTGTCGCTGGAATAGACGCTCGTCGGTGTGACTGATGGCCAGCGGGTCCCCACGTGCTTGCGGGGAGAGTTGCTGGCATTTCATGGTTACAACGTCTCCCGTGGCTCCCCCTTCTTGCACTGCCCGTGGGCGTCCCCGTTCTCCCCCTTTCCATCTCTGCTCTGCTCATGAGCTGCCGGGCCTGGCAGGGAGCCCCGGCGACCAGGGAGAGCGGGTGCCTTTACTTCCCGTCTTCTAGCTCCAGAAGAAGAAAGGTGAAGCTTAATCCAGCTGCAAGAGCCCTGGCTCTGCTGCACCTTGGTGCTGCTCTCTGTGCCTGTCTCCCCTCCCACCCTGGGGCCTGGCTGCTGTACCTGGCAAGCGGCCTGGGGCGGGGGCATGTTCAGTGGTACGTACAGCACCCTGCACCTCTGATGGCTCTTGGGGCTTCTAGCCACTGTTGTGATGCTGCTGGGGGCGGGGGGGGAAGATGCAGCAGCTTGTACCCCCATCCCACCCCCCCCCTTTGCTGTCTGCTTATGGGGCTGGGAGGGCAGGGAGCGCTAATTGCCACGTGCCACACGGCTGAATCCACCTCTTGTGTCTCATCGCAGGCTGTCGGCTCCTGGGCGTAGGGCCTGGCTTTGTTATGGGGGGCAGGGCAGTGCTTAATTTGTGCCCTGTCCCCTCTGGGCCTGGCCCCTCTGGACGTGCTGCATCAGTTATGGATGTAAAAAAATAATCCTTGAGCCCTGGCTGCTCTTTCATTACAAATTAAGCACCGGGGGCCCCGATCCCTTCTTGGAGCTTGCACGTGCTGCTGCGGTACCCACCCGACTGCCAGCTCACCTGGCCTCAGACAGCTGCCAGCCTGGCCCAGCAGGCTGCCAACCCCCCGGGGGGAGCCGGATCTCCCGGCCCAAGCAGGGAAATCCTCCGAGGCTCAAAGGTGTGAGGCCGGACCGGACCCTGGATGGCTGCAACGCAGACCACAGACTCCAAGACATGAAGGTTTCCCCCCCAACCCCCACCTTGGCCCAGCCCCTGCTTTTCATCAGTCCCTGTTTGGGGGGGCTCTGAGCCCCCCACAAATAAAATACAGTGGGGGTGATGGTGGTGTCACTAGCGCGGGGTGGGCCGCGTCTGCAGGTATTCGCTCTGAGTTACGGTTCCGCGGGCCAGTGATGCATTGTAGTGTTTTAAGAAGGTCTCTTTCTAGGTCTATAATGTAGAACTAAACTGTTGTCGTATGTAAAGTCAATAAGGCTTTTAAAATGTTTAAGAAGCTTAATTTAAAATGCAGAGCCCCCCGGCCCGGTGGCCAGGACCTGGGCAGTGTGAGTGCCACTGAGAATCAGCTCACGTGCCGCCTTCGGCACCCGGGCCATAGGGTGCCTACCCCTGCGCTAATGCATGGGCTGCCCCCTGCTGGGGGGAATAAACCCTGCAATCCTCCGCAGCTCCCCAGAGCAGGGCATGGTGGGGTGAGGCGCAGGCCTGCAGCCCGTGACGCTGAACTGGGTCAGAGCTGTCGCCCCGGGGAGTGGGCGCGGGCGGGGAGAGTCCCCCCCACCCTGCAGTCGTGATTTACCCCCCCCCCCCACGCCGCTTGCCTTCCGCGGGGGAGAAGAGCGGGGCGGGGGCTGGTCGGCTCTTGGGGGGGCAGGGGCGGGGGCTGTGTTCTGGGCTGTACAGCGCGCGGCGACTGGCCCCAATCACTGAGTGAGGCGGAGCAGCTGCTCCACCCAGCCAAGTGCAACTGGCCCCTCGCCCCACTGGGCTGCCTTTGGGGGCCCCCTGCTGCCAGGCTCCCGCCCCCCGTTTGCCGTGGGACCCAGTGAGACGTGGGCAGCTGAGAATGAGGCGGCGACGTCGGGCAGCGGGTGCCCTGCTCCATGCCCAGGAGCCACACGCCCGGCTGGCTGTGAATCAGAAGTTCCAGATTTAAATACCCCACTGGTCTCCCGGGCGCCCTCTCATGCCAACACGCTGTGGAAGGCTCACGCCAGAGCGGGCAGCCCTGCTGCGCCATCCTTTTCTGGCGGGCCTGGCGGTCCCGCCTGCAAACAGGGCCAGGCCCCACGTACACGGAGGAAGGGCCCCGGCCTGGCCCGACAAGCTCACGCTGCGGCAGACGGCATGGGGGAGAAGGGGCAGGGAGGGGAGATTACTCACATTTTACTGATGGGGAAGCTGATCCCTGCAGAGCTGAAGGGCCAGAGCTTCCGCCGCGTCCAGGTGCTGGGGGCCAGGGCTGAAACGCAGCCCCCTGGGGAAACTGGCTACAAGCAGCTCGCCCCATGGGCGTCTGTGCTCGAGCTTGGACGTGAAGCCAGGGCTCCACCCGCATTGGAGGGGCCCCACCCCCCGTAAGCCCCCCCGCAGCAGGCAGATCTAGGCCCCCTAACCTCAGGAGCTCTGGGGGTGGAGGGAGGTTTGCCCAATTCCTGCTTCAGGATTTCAGCTGATCCCAGTTAGGGGGTCAGAGGAGACCAGCGTTACCCTATGTCTGCGCCTGGGAGGATTTTTTTCAGCATCTTCCCCCGGTATCTGGCGCTGGTCGTGGCTGGAGAGAGGAGACGGGGCTGGGTGGCACCAGAGAATAGGACTACGCGTGTGCTTAACATTCAGCATGAGTTTAAGTGCTGAGTCAGCCTCCAGGAGGGGAAAGCTAAACCCGTCCTGGGCATTAGCACACCACCTCGGTATGGACCCAGACCTCACCGCGCTAGGTGCTGCACAAAAACTGGGCTAACGATCTAAGCATCAGACAAGCGCCGTCGGCTGGACACGGACGGTCAGGGCAGCACAGCAAACCACTGGGCGAGCTGTGGTCAGCAGCCTGCCGCCTGTCACGGTTTCCTAGGCAGCCTGGCAAAGCAGGTTTTAAACGAGACCGGAAGGAGTCAGCTTTGTGGGTGTGCGCGGGGGGCTTCTCCTGTGCCCAGCTCGTTCAGACTCAACTCCCATTCCAAAACCTCCAAGCTCTGGGAGGATGGTCTGGCGGCTGAGCTAAAGGCCAGGACGGGGCTGTGGGAGATGCAGGTTCATGTTTCTGACCCTGCTGCAGCCGGGCTGCCAGTGAGGCTGGAATGGGACAATTTCTTCCCAGTTGTTAAGTATCAGAGGGGTAGCCGTGTTAGTCTGGTTCTGCAGAAGCAGCAAAGAATCCTGTGGCACCTTATAGACTAACAGATGTTTTGCAGCATGAGCTTTCGGATGAAGAAGTGGGTATTCACCCACGAAAGCTCATGCTGCAAAACATCTGTTAGTCTATAAGGTGCCACAGGATTCTTTGCTGCTTCCCAGTTGTTGTCTTTGCGTTCTGTGTCGGCACGGCACTGGGCCGGGGGCGTGGTGGGCCGCGCCTGTGGCTCCTGCCCGCTGCTGTAAGACACCTAATGTTCTGTGTTTCAGTAGCACCTGGGAGTCCCTGTCACGGACTAGGACCCCCTGCGCTAGGCGCTGGACAAACAACAGAACAACGGGCCAGGCCCCCGCATGCCGCCCCTCCAAGCACAGGACAAAAGATAATCGCTGGGACCAGCCGGGGGAGAACCAAGGAATGAGAGATTTCTTGCCATTAGCTGAGTTTTGCTCCCCCGCTGCACTTCCAGAACAGCCTTGGCACAGCCACCGGAATGGGGGAGGGAGATGGCTCCGTGCCAGATAGAAACCAGCCCCCCCGATCGGGGACGGGCCCCGGGTAGCAATCCACAAACTCATTACCTAGCATTGCCCCCGCTGGATCCTTCCCCAGAGCCCTGTGACCTGCCGGGACCCACTGAGCAGTGTCAGGTCTGGGTCACGGCTCAGGTCAGCTGGGCTCTCCCGTTCCTGGCCATGGGGTCAGCGTAGCGGCGGCTGTGTGCCCCCTCCTGCGGGCAACGCGGGTTTGGGTCGGGTCAGAAAATGACTTGACCCACTCGGGCCCGGGATGGACCTAAGATGTAGGCCACAGCAGATCTCGAATGCTTCCTCCTCCTGCCAGCAAGCGGGGGGCAGGGGGGGCTTTTCTTTCAATGCATTTGCGACGCTGCTTGGGCTCGGTGTGGGCCAGGAACGGTGTGCCGCTGCTCAGTCAGCCAGAAGGAACCAGCGGTCGCCCCAGCACGAAGTACAAAGTTTATAGAGATTAGCCACCGAGCCAGCCATGTCCTTCTGCACGTGTTTAAAAAGGAGCGGAAGTGGCCCATTGGCAGGGCATCCTGGCCTCCCTTTGCAGACCCTCCCTGCTGCTCTTTGCCTGAGCTTGCGTTTTTCACAGTCATTTTCACAATATGATTTTTTGGGGGGGATGAGGAAGGGATTTTATTTGTGCTAATGAAACCCGCCGGCCTGTTTTATCTCCTGCCAGCGGTGCCGCCTGCAGGCAGGGGCTGGAGCAAGGAGCAAAGTGAGATTGTCGCTTTATAGAAACGGGGCTGAATCTGTTCTGGGTTTGCCCCGAGTGGCCAGGGTGGGCTCGGCACAAGCTGCCATGGGTCCTGCTCCCGTTTGGCAGGGGGCAGCCCAGGCTCTGCCGTGGAGACTGGAGAACAGAGCTCCCCTTTAATAACACGAGTGAGACCCGAGCTGCTCTGGGGGAGGGTCCCCAGCCCCCTCGCTATGTGCACGGCCTGGTGGGAGGCACTGTTTACATTAGTGCGACATTTCGAGCCCCGTGATTTGCACGGACATGGTCGTACCGAGGTAGCTGTGCTGTGGCAAACTGACTCCGGCAGACAAACCCTAATTCTCCGCCTCCCGCCCCCCAGTTTTTCCCAGGCCTTTGCAGCTATAGATTCACTCCAGCTCTCCGCCGGCTGCGGCCTGTAGCTGTGGTTCTGCTGAGCCGAAAAGTAACCGCTCGAACAAGGGACACAAATATCTCCTGGCTGGGCACCCAGAGGCCCGGGGATGTGGGGCAGGGCTGGGGTTCTATTGAAAGGATCAGGAGAAAAACTGGGGCGTGGGGCTGGCTGGGTTTTGGTTGTTGGCAGGTCCCCTTCCCCGCCCTGAAATAGCCCCGCAGCCTGGCAACTCCGCACTGGGTGCGTGTGGGTGAAGGTTCGCAGAGAAAAGCGCCTGTAAATCCAGCTGTAACCCCCACCTCGGCAAAGAGGGGATTGCGTCCCCACTGCTGGGGAGCCCCACACTCTGCCAGCCCCTGGCAAAGCAGAGTCAGCATTCTAGCAACCCCCCTACACATTCAGAGATCTCTTGCCCCCCTGCACTACACTCAGCAAATCAAGATGTGACCCCTGCAACTGCCCCCCCCACTAAAAAAATGACATGTGCCCCCCACCCCAGCAAATAGTACAGGTGTGCACCCCACAGGACCAATTCTGCAACCCCAGATCACCTCACCCCTGCACATCCAGATGTATCGCTGCCCTCCTCTGGGACCCCCATCCAGAGTGCCCCCCAACTGTGCAACCTCCCACTCCGCAGCCCCCCCATCTCCCAGTAAATGCAGATAGCCCCCCCCCTTTTGCAGCGCTGCCGGTGCCTATGGGTAAAGCTGTCGCTCCCTGCCCCCTCCCCGCTGGAAAGGGGGTTTATTAAAAGGAGGGTGAACACTCAGGCCCCCCCCCCCGCTCACAAAAACGCGGCGCCGTCACGAACAGGATTCGAACCTGTGCGGGGAAACCCCATTGGATTTCGAGTCCAACGCCTTAACCACTCGGCCACCGTGACACCCGGCCGGGGCTGCGCCGAGCGCCGCCTAGACAGGCCGGGCCGCCGGGGGGAGCGACTCAGCCCGCCCCCCCCCAGCACCCCCCGCAGGGCCTGCCCCGCCCCCCCGGCCACGGCCTGCCCCACTGAGCCCCCCCCCGGCCCCATAGCCCCCGCGGCCACCTGGGCCCCGCATAGCGCCCCCGTGCCCCACAGCGCCTCCCCCTCCCCACATAGCCCCCTGTGCCCCACAGCGCCTCCCTGGGCCCCACATAACCCCGTGCCCCACAGCGCCTCCCCTCCCCACATAGCCCCCACGTGCCCCACAGCGCCTCCCCCCCACATAGTCCCCGTGCCCCACAGCGCCTCCCTGGGCCCCACATAACCCCCGTGCCCCACAGCGCCTCTCCCCTCTCCTGGGCCCTGCAGCCCCTCTGCCCCCGCCCCTCTCCTGGGCCCTGCATAGCCCCCTGTCCCCACAGCCCCTCTCTCCTCCCCGTGCCCCACATAGCCCCTCCTCCCTCCCCACATAGCCCCCGTGCCCTTCACCCCGTGCCCCTCCTGGGCCCGCATAGCCTCCCCGCGCCCCATAGCCCCTCCTGGGCCCCACAGCGCCTCCCCTCTCCTGGGCCCCACAGCCCCTGCGCCCCCAGCCCCTGGGCCCCACATAGCCCCGTCCCCAGAGCCCCAGCCCCTCCCTCCCCGTGCCCCACATAGCCCCGCGCCCCCTCCCCGCGCCCCCAGCCCCGGGCCCCTCCCTGCGCCCCCAGCCCCGCCCCAGGCCCGGCGGCCGGCAGGGGGCGCGGCGGCGCGGGAAGATGGCGGTGCGGAAGAAGGACGGCGGCCCCAACGTCAAGTACTACGAGGCCGCGGACACCGTCAGCCAGTTCGACAGCGCGCGGCTCGGGCTGGGCACGCACGACAAGAAGGTCCCGCCCCCCCGGGCCCCCCCCCGGCCCCCCCCGGCTCGGCCCCCGCCCCCGCATCCCCGGCTTGGGCCCCCGCCGCCCCGGCCCCACGCCCCCGCCGCCCCCATCCCCGGCTCGGCCCCCCTGCCTGTCGCTGCCCCCAGTCCTGGCCCCACGACCCCTACCCCCGTCTCCCCGGCCAGGCCCCTGCCCCCACAGCCCCTACCTCCCCGCACCCACCTATCCCTGGCCTGCTCCACTCGGCCCCCGAGCCCCGCCATTGACGCCCCATCTCCTCCCCACATCCCCTGGGGCCCTGCCCATAGCGGCCACAGACATTCCCCTCAAAGCCGCGCCCTCGCCCCACGGGCACCCCTGCACCCCTCCGCTCCCCCTCCCCGTGCCCCACTGACCCCCAATTCCGCTGTCAGCCCCCCACTCAGTGCCCACCTCTCGCTGACCCCTGGGCCCCACTGACAGCCGTCAGCCCCTCAGATCCCCTTGAATGCCCCCCGGGCCCCGATAATCTCCAAGGCTCCAGTCACCCTTTCCTGCCCCTCTGTTCCCCATTCAGTCCCTTCCCCCCTCATCCATTGCAGCCCCCTTTCCAGCTGCTTGAGTCCCCCCTTCCTGGCCCTGCCTCCCCCTCATTCGTCCCCTTCAGCCCCACTGACCCCTCCCCCTCCTTCCTCCACCACCCTTAATTCCCTTCCAATCCTCCCCCCAGCTCAGCAGAGGCCTTGCAAGGGTTTGGGGGCTGATCCGATTTGTACACAGCCCATCCTCTTCCTGAAGGGGGTTTGTTCCCCACCCAACCGCAGCTGTCCTGGGAAGGGGCTCCGGGTCCCCCTTAACCTCCTACCCTGTCCCCTGCGCTTAGGGGCACAGTAGATGCTCTTTCATTCACTCTGGCTGTCAAGCTTGTCCCTTCCCTCCGAGGGGGGACCATGCCCAGCAGCGGAGGACACCCCGTCTCCCCTCGCAGCCGTCCCCATCTTTCGCCCAAGTGCCTCTGCCCAGACAAAGGCCGGCCTGTCTCCCGAGAAGCTGAAAATGGAGTGAAAGTTACCGAGAGAACAGGCCCCCTCTGGCTTGGGATCGCTCTTCCCCGATGAACCCATCGGTTCCTCTGCCCAGGAGCTGCAGCGGAGCCGGGCTGCGAGGAGCCTGCTCTTTGTAGGGGCAGCGTTAGTGTTACGATAGATCAGCCACCTGCCCTGCTGTCTCTCCTGCCGGCCCCACCTGGCTCTTCCAGCCCCCAGTGTCCCGGTGGGTCGGTCCCTCCGCTGTCATGCAAAGAGTGTGGGGCTGTAGTTCCCAGGCTGTTACCTTTGACCTTCCGACTGTAGCCAGTGGCTGAGTCACCAGACAGCTCCTGGGTCTGGAGTGACAGGCTGTGACCTGACCCTCACCCGCTCCCTGGGAATTTGCCTTTTCCCACCCCCACAGGGTTGAGCTACTGCCAGAGGCTGGGACTGGCTGACAGGATCACTGGCTAATTGCCCTGTTCTGTTCATTCCCTCAAGCACCTGGCACCAGCCGCTGTCAGAGGATATTGGGCTGGATAGACCATTGGTCTGCCCCAGCGTGGCCGGTCCTATGTCCTTCGCTGCTCTCCTCCCTAGCTACCTTCAGCTAAAAGCTCTGTCCTCTGAGCTGCGATGCATATGGCTGCATGCCGGGCCACCCCCGGAAATGCGTCCGACGAAGCGGGTATTCACCCACGAAAGCTCATGCTCCAATACGTCTGTTAGTCTATAAGGTGCCACAGGACTCTGCTGCTCCTGAATAGCGTCTCTCCTGTCCTGGCTTGTGGTGAATGCCCGTCTCCTCGGGCTTGTCCCAATCGCTACCGCCCCATGGGGCATTTGCTTTGGGTCACCCCAGCGTTTGAGACAAACGCAGCGTATTGCTATGGATTATTGCGGTAACGCTGGGGGAACCCAAACGACGGGCTGGGTGCGGGACAGACACGTGGCGAGACAGTCGCTGTCCCCAGGAGCTTACAGTCGTCACAGGCAGTGGGAGGAGAAAGAGGCCCAGAGAAAGGTGAAGTAAAGGCCATTCCTCAGGCCAGGGGCAGAAGCCAATTCCTGTCTGCTGTCCTGCCCACCGGAGCCCGTCGTCCTCAGGGAACGAACCTTTGCAGAGTGCTTTGAAGATGGAAGGGCCAATATGATCGACTTGTATATTTCTTTGGAGTCTGGGTTCCCGTACAGACACGGGGACCATGCACCCACTGCTGCCTGCATTAAAAACAGAAATGTGCATAGGCTGACAAAAGTCACCTCCGAGGAGAGGACAGATCACAGCCAGCGCCCCCCTCAGGTTCTCCCCACCTGCTGGGGCTGTGCTGGGGGGCCCAGGGAGCAGTGGGGGTGAGGGTTTCATAGGACACACCTCTTCCCCCAAGGGTTAAGGCGCCTTGCGTTTGTCCAAACTGACTCAAAGGAAGCTGCTGCTGGTCAGGCTTGAGATGGGATACAGGACTAGAAGGATGGCAGACCAGTCCAATATAAGGATTAAGGCCCAGGTCCTCAAGGGTATTTAGGTGCCGAACTGAGATGTTGGCAGCCCTGCAAAGCCCAGCACATCTGGTACCTGTAAACCTAGGCAGAGCACAGACCACCGAGAGCGCGGAAAGAACAGAGCGGTTCATCCTCATGCGGGGACATGGTAGACGAATGACATGACGAATGGGCTGGACAAGGTCGAGTGGATGCCTCTCTCCTCCCTCTCCTGTTTGGACAAGAGCGAGGGGAGCGGGGAGTCATCCAGTGAAACAAAAGCAACACATTGGGAAGCAATGGAAGGAAATATTTTTACTCACAAGGCATGATTAGCCTGGGGAACTCCACACCACAAGCTCTTGTGGAGGCCAAGAGCTTAGCAGGTTTTCTTTTCCTGTTCCTCTGGCTTTGAGCGCGTCCACAGTTCTATTAGTAGGACAAAGGGGGGCACAAACCTTCCTACTTCAAGGATAAGCAGCCTTGGACTGGCAGGGGCTGGGAGAAAACATCCCCCACGGGCCATATTCCATGACTGGCCGCAAAAAGTTGCTCTCGTCTGTTTTCTGGAGCACTTGTATTGACCGCGGCTGGAGAGGGGACACTGGAGGGACCGGCCTCCTCTGGCAGGGCCAGTGTTCCCAAGGGCTGTTCATTGCCAGTCCGGGGGCGGCTGCCCAGCACGGTAATGGGCTGAGGGCGATCGGTTCTCGTGTGCCTGGCAGACGCGCCCCCATTGCAGAAAGGTTGTGCCGGGTGGCCCCATGGGTCTCTAGGCACTGGGGAATGGCAAATAAAATACAGATGCAGGCTGCCGGCTGCGAGGAAGGAGAGAGACAACCTGAGCACTGGGCACAGCTTTGCCTGGTGCACAGTCAAGTCCTCTGCTGCTGACCCTCCTTCCTCTAAGGGAACAGCCTGTGTGTCCAGGCCAGCCAGGAGACGGGCAGTCGGGACTCCTGGGTCCCGTTCTGTTACTGAAATAGCCCTCGAGCGCAGTGTGTTACAGCCCCGCTCCGTCCTCTCTTGCTCTTCCCACAGTACATCCAGGCAGAGCCTCCCACCAACAAGTCCCTCTCCAGCCTGGTGGTGCAGCTGCTGCAGTTCCAGGAAGAGGTTTTCGGCAAACATGTCAGCAACGCCCCGCTCACCAAGCTGCCGGTGAGTGCCGTGAGCCGTACGGGGCAGAGGGGGGCGGCCCTTAACGGAGCAACCCGTCCGCTCGCACACCCCGAGGGGGGCGGCCTGGGCAAGAGACAGCCTGCTCCGTGCCAGCCGCCATCACCCTGCCACACGGGTTGGTGATGGGGGATTTCTGCCTGTGAAATCCACCCGTGCCGAGACCAGGCTCCCCCCGACGCAGGTCCCAGGGAGGTGCTGCCTTGCCTGTTACCCAGCAGGAGGTGCTGGGATGGGGGCTGGATTGTCAGTGTGCCTTGGAAGTGCCACCCGTGGCTCTGAGAGGGACAGTTTGTGCCCTTTAACCCCTCGCCGGCCAGCCGCCGTCTTCTCCGTCGGCTCAGCCTCTCCCGTCCCCCCCGTCCTTCTATTGCAGATAAAATGCTTCTTGGATTTCAAAGCGGGAGGATCCCTGTGCCACATCCTTGCTGCAGCCTATAAATTCAAGAGCGACCAAGGATGGTGAGTTGCCCTCGTCCCCGCCCGCTTGTCTCCCGGCTCACGCGGGGTGGGGGGTGGGCAGGTCCCCCCCCCAGGCTCCCCGCGCACCAGCGGATGCACCTTGCTGGGGCAGTGCTGCCCATGGCTCGCGGACCTTCAAAGGCCGTAGCGGGGCCAGACTTTGTTCTTGTGAACCTGGGGGTCAAGCTAGCCTGGGTGGTGTCTATGGGACGGGGGGCAGCTCTTGGCTCCCAGTTCCGATCCTGGCGGGGGGCATGGATTTGGGGAGGGGATTCAGTAACGAGCTGCGGTGCATGGTGCCCCCCCCGGCGGCTGATTGAATGAGTCTCCACAGAGGGAGCGGGTTGGCTGGCCGGCCCCAGCAGTGGGGTGGGTGCAGTAGGACCCAGTCCAGTGCCCAGCCCGTCGCCACAGGAAGCAGGTGCCAGGCCGTGCTCGCAGACACGTCCGGTTAGAGGAAGGATCCTGTGGATCCAGCGCCCGCTGCCAGTGGGCAGTGCCCGGCCCCCCTCCCAGGGAGTGAAGAGCCCTCCCATGGCACCCCCACGTGGCTTGGGCTCAGGTGCTGGATCCAGGTAGGGTGTCGTCTCCCATCCCTCAGTCCGGGCCAAGGCAGGGTTGGAAGGGTGGCTGATCCAGGAGGCGTGAGCTGTGGCTTTCATGAGAGTCGCTCTTTTCTTCCAATAAGGCGGCGTTTCGATTTCCAGAACCCTTCGCGGATGGATCGCAACGTGGAAATGTTCATGACCATCGAGAAATCCTTGGTGCAGGTAACCGGCCTGGTCGCCCCCCCTCCCTCCATTCGAGTCGCTCCTTGCCCCCCAGCCCCGCCTGGCCCTCACTGCTCCACTTCCCTCTTCCTCCTGCAGAACAACTGCCTGGCCCGGCCTAACATCTTCCTGCACCAGGAGATCGAACCCAAGCTGCTCGGCAAGCTGAAGGACATTATCAAGCGGCACCAGGTAGGTGGGAGCCCGCGGGGCGAGTTCCGTGCCAGGTGGAGGCTGGCACGTCGTGGGCTGAATCCCCTCCCCAAATCCATGCCGCCTGCCTCATCCACCTGGGCGTCCCCGGCTCCAGGGTGCCAGGACCAGCTTCCGCCGTTTGCCCCGTGCCTCTGACGCTCTCCTTTGATCTCCTTGCAGGGGACGGTCACCGAGGATCGGAACAACGCCTCCCATGTCGTCTGCCCGGTCCCCAGCAACCTAGAGGAGGGTGAGGCGGCAGCACGTGCGCTCCTCCCGGCCTCTGTGACCAGGCTGGGGGAATCTGGTCTAATCCAGCTCCCAAAGGCTCCCATTGGCTTCTTTGGGGCCCGGCTGAGGCCGTGTGGGTGTCAGAGGCTAGCACTGAGAGCTGAGCGTGAACCTGCGTTCTGGGTCAGCGGGGCGCCGTCTGCAGGGGGACAGCTGCCTGACTCTGGGGCACAAAGCAGGGTCGGACCCACTGCCAGACTGCGTGCAGGGAACGGCCCCTACGGGGATTTGCTCTTGGGAGGGGAACGACCTAGAGACCTGCAGGAAAAGGGCTGGTGAACCACGAAGCCAGTAGCTTGTGCTCACAAGGGAAGAGCAGCTGGGCTGATACAGTGAGTGGGAGCAGATGGTTCTTTAATGGCAGCTCTGACACTGAACGAAGTGCCCTAGCAGGGTGCCAGGGGATCTGTGCTGCTAGAGACACCATCTCCTGGAGGAGGCGACAGACGTGGGCTGACCACGCCTGGTCCCTGGGGAGCCGAGGTGTAGGGTCTGGCTGGGCGATTCAGTTCTGCCTCTGTGAATTGCCCCTGCACTTTCCATTGGCTACAGGACCCTGCTTTTCACTTCCTGTCCTAAAGAGCGCCTGGCACCGCTGCCCGGAGCTGGCGGTGGTGAGGAAGGTGCTGGTGTGTCTATCGCCTTTACCCCCGCGGGCTGGCGGGCAGGCGTGTCTAGATGAAAGAGAGAAGGCTGAAGTCTTAGAATGATTATACAGGAGTTGGTAGCATCCAGGAGGCGTTGGTTTGGTGCCGGAGCTGCGCCCCCTGGCTGCCTCTGGGACCCCAGAGGTCCCTCTGTGTCTCACCCCGCCACTCCCTCCCCTCTGTGTCTCACCCCGCCACTCACTCCCCTCTGTGTCTCACCCCGCCACTCACTCCCCTCTGTGTCTCTCGTAGAAGAATGGGTTCGACCTGTCATGAAGAGAGACAAGCAGGTCCTTCTGCACTGGGGCTACTTCCCGGACAGGTGAGTGGGAGACGAAGGGGAGTGGGCCCCACCTTCAAGAGACCCCCTCAGCCTGGCTGCAGCCCCGGGATGCAGAACTGGGTTCAGTCTTTGTGTGGCCCCCTGCGGTCGCCCCCAGAGGTGCGTCCTGCACCGTGCCTCTCACAGGGCAGAGGGCCAGGCTGATCAGCTGCCCTGCGCCATCGTGCTGGGGGGCAGCATGGGGAGCTGCATGCGAACCCCTCCAGCGCTTGGGCCAGGCCTGCCAAGGGGATGTGCGTGGGATGTGGGGGACACGCAGCCTTCCCCCCACTCCCTGTGTTCCTCCCCCACAGCTACGACACCTGGATCCCTGCGAGTGAAATCGAAGCTTCTGTCGAGGACGCACCCACCCCGGAGAAGCCCCGGAAGGTAACGGGGCTCCCTTGGCTTGGACTTGTGTAAACGGAGCCGGGGCTGGCTCACAACTGCCCTTGGGGGGCCAGTGGGCTCTGGGCCCTGACTCTGGGTTCTCACTGTGTTGACATCAGCAGATTCCTGCACACGCCTGGTTGCTCTGCCTTGGCCGCCTGACGGAACCTCCCCCAATTCCTGTGCAGTCGATTCGCGGTGTCTTAATCGCCCCATCCCCCGAATGCAGGGGATCTCCACCAAGCTTTCAGGGGGGTTCATTCTGTTCCCCATGGCACCATTTGGTGCTGAGGGGAACGATCTTTCCCTTCTCCTTCCCCCTCCCCCATGGCACTCACCCCCCAGAACTGGGCCCTTTCTGCCCCTGCAGGTCCATGCCAAGTGGATCCTCGACACGGACACCTTCAACGAGTGGATGAACGAGGAGGACTACGAGGTGACCGACGAGAAGAGCCTCGTCTCCCGCAGGAAGAAAATCTCAGCCAAAACGCTCACTGACGAAGTAAGATCCCAGCTGGGTTCTGTTCCCAGCTCTGGAGGGGAGAGGGGGCTAGTGCAGTGACTCTCAACCTTTTCAGTTGCCTGTCCCCCTTTCAGAGTCTGATTTGTCCTGTGGACCCCAAGTTTCGCCTCCCTTAAAGACGACTTGCTCACAAAATCAGACAAAAAACTACAGAAGTGTCACAGCCGCACTGTTACTGAACAACGCCGTATACTTCTAAAATAAATCGACGGCAATGTAAATCTTGTACTGACATTTCCGTGCGCGGTGTACAGAGCAGTCTGAACAAGTCATGTCTGTATGAAATTGTAGTTTGTCCTGACTTCGCTAGGGCTTTTTCTGTCGCCTGTTGTAAAACCAGGCAAGTCTCTAGATGAGTTGACATCCCCCCTGGAAGAGCTCTCATACCCCCAGGGGTACATGTACCCTGGTTGAGAACCACTGCTCTAATGGAAAGAGTAGACAACTGGGTGTCAGGACTCCTGGGTTCTGTTCCTGTCACTGAGTCAGTATGTAGATTTGGACATCCCCCAGTATACGCTGTACCAGGCCTGAATGTAAGTACAGTAACTCCTCACTTAACGTTGTAGTTATGTCCCTGAAAAATGCAACTTTAAGTGAAACAATGTTAAATGAATCCAATTGTCCCATAAGATTTAATGTCAGTACGGGGGGTTAGGTTTCAAGGAAATATTTTTGGGGCAGACCAAAGGCGTTATACTGTACTGTACTGTGGTGGGAAAGTGCCCCTGGCTTACCCCACACAGGCACAGCCCGCTGCAGGCAAGGGCGCTAGGAAACACCTGTGCAGCAGCAGCGGCAGCTGTCCCGGAGAATAGACTCGGATTTTGCCGGGAACGCTCCAGGCCGCCTCTTCCCACCCCCACTCCACCTCCTCCCCGGAGCACGCCACATCCCTCCCCCCCAGAGTCCTAAGCGCCGCTAAACAGCTGTTTGGCGGCACTTAGGACTTTCTGGGAGAGAGGGGGAGGAGCGGAGACGCAGAGCATCCCGGCTCCTGCCCCTCCCTCCCAGAAAATCGGAAGCTCTGGGAGGGAGGGGAAGGAGGCGGAGAAGCAGAACTTGTGCAATGCTCCCTTGTAAAGTCGCTGCTCTGCCACAGGATCTTACGAGCAGGCAGCCAAACGACGTTATAAGGGAGCATTGCACAACTTTAAACGAGCACGTTCCCTAATTGAGCAGGGACGTAACATTGAAACAACGTTAAGTGGGACAACGTTAAATGAGGAGTTACTGTACACATCGAGGAACAGGGCCGGCCCTGCGTGCAGGCTGAGGGCTCTCTCCTGGGAACCAGTGACTTGGAAAAAAAGATGTGGCGGTCGTGGTGGATAATCAGCTGAACGCAAGCTCCCAGTGAAGGGGCCAGAAGGGGTGGTGCGATCCTTGGATGCGTGAATGGGATCTCGAGTAGGGACAGAGAGGTTCTTTTCCCTCTGTATCTGGCACTGGTGCGGCCGCTGCTGGAATCCCGTGTCCAGTTCTGGGGTCCACCATTCTAGAAGGATGTTGCCAAAATTGCAGAGGGCTCTGAGACGAGCCACGGGAATGGCTTAAAGGGTTAGAAAAGCTGCCTTGTAGTGAGAGACCCAAGGAGCTCGATCTCCTTAGCTTAGCAAAGAGACGGTTCCGAGGTGACGTGATCCCGGTGTACGTACCTGCGTGGGGAGGAACTGTTGGCTACCGGGCTCGTTGGTCGAGCAGAGAGAGGTCTCACGCGATCCAAAGGCTGCAAGGGGCAGTAGCCAGTTCAGGCCGGAAATAAGGCACTAGATGATCACAGTGATCCCTTCCGGCCTTGGAATCTATAAATCACTCCAGCCTGTGCCTCGGTTTCTCCACCTGTGGGAGGGAGGGAGCCGCTGCCTGCATCCCGGAGCACGTGCTAGGCTTTGCCAGCCATTGGGCGCCCTGGGGTGTGGTCCCCCCTTGCAAAGCCAAGCCAGGGCAAATAAACGGCCGGGGGAAGGGTAGCTGGAGCCTGGCCGCCCTCTGGCCCGAGCAGCGTGCAGATGAGCTTCTTTGCCCCCCCCCAGGTGAACAGCCCCGACTCGGACCGGCGCGACAAGAAGGGTGGGAACTACAAAAAGAGAAAGCGCTCACCCTCGCCGTCCCCGACCCCAGAGGCCAAGAAGAAGAACGCCAAGAAAGGGTGAGGCCGGGGCGGGACTGGGTGCGTGGCCCGTGATCTCGTGTCTGGACCTGGGGCCGTCCTTGCTCCTGGCCCTTCCGGCAAAGGGGCCCTGGCAGCGCCCGCCCCGGGGCTGGTGAACTTGGAGCAGGCTGCGCCCCATCAGGCCGTCCGGTGCCCGCTGCAGCCGTCAGCAACGGGCCGTGTTGGGTTTCTCCTTCCCTGCAGCCCGTCGACCCCGTACACCAAGTCCAAGCGGGGGCACCGCGAGGAGGAGCAGGAGGACCTGACGAAGGACATGGACGAGCCCTCCCCCGTCCCCAACGTGGAGGAGGTCACGCTGCCCAAAACAGGTCTGGGCAGCAGTCCCGCCCAGAGCCCGACAGCGCCCCCAGGGGGAGAGGCTGGGAGCTTCCCCACACAGCATGTGCTCCTGCCTCACCCCTTACAGTGCCCCTTGTGGGGGCAGGATGGGACTGGAGTACAGCCCCCATTCCCACCCCACGTCCCACAGTGCCCCCTGCTGGCAGAGGCTGGAATAGCCGGGACCCACAGCCAGGGCTCCTGTGTCATGCTGTGTAGTGCCCCCTGCTGGCAGAGGCTGAGGCTGGAATAGCCAGGAGCGTTTTCTGGCCAGGCTCAGGGCGAGTTGCTGAGCTGGGGAGGGTGGGCAGAGTCTCTCCAAGGTCGGGGCCTCCCAGTAAAGCCTTTCCCCTTCTCCCTGGTACAGTGAACACCAAGAAGGACTCGGAGTCTGCACCCGTGAAGGGGGGCACCATGACCGACCTGGGTAAGGACCCCCTGAGCATCCTCCCCTCTGTTAGAAGGAGACGGGGCCCCGGCTAGGGATGGGCCACTTCCGTCTTAAGCCCCTGGCAGTCGCCCTGTGGTGAGCACGGACGGACGCTCCCAGGCGCTTTGGGGCTTGCTCCTGCCAATCCGGGGCAATGTCTCATTCCCTGCCCCGAGGGGTTAATTTTCCCCGGTGGCGGAGGCAGGCAGAACGAGCTCCATGCTGCGGCCTGGCTGTGTCTGTCCCCAGCTGGGCACCATAGGAGGGAGGCCGGCGGTCCAGAGTGGGCACATTTCTTTCCCCCGCTTGGCCTGGGCTCCCTGATCGCTGATCTGTCTCCCTTCCCTTCCAGACGAGCAGGAGGATGAGAGCATGGAGACCGCCGGCAAGGTGAGACTGGGGCAGGGGCAGCAGCTTCACCCTCTCTGCTGCCCCGTTCTGCCCTGCACCCCCTTCTGCCCTTCTCCATCCTGGCCACGCTCGGCCCTGGCACACGCTGCAGCACCTGTCCCCTCCTCCGCTTTCAAACACCCCAGCCCCCTGTCCTGGGAACAGCCTCCCACTCCCCCTTCGAAACGCCCCTTGCCCCCGTTGCTGGACCTGCCTGCACCCCAGCGGTGGCACCGGGGGCTCTCCGGGTCTCTGGTGGGGTACCTGGGTCGCAAGGCGCCCTGCAGGGCTCCCGGACTCTCCGAGTGAGAGCCCTGGTTCGGCTGAGACTCCGAAGTCCCTTTGCCGGTGCCCCGCTGGGCGAGAGCTCTGCTCCCGGAGCCGAGGACCGCGCTGGGCTAGCCCTGGTGGGGTTCCCGCCGGGGTGGCAGGGCGGGGGCGAGCATGTGGGGCGCCCCCCCCCCCCCACCCACCTGCGACTGTCTGATTCCAGGATGAGGAGGAAAACAGTGCGGGGAACAAAGGGGAGCAGGCCAAGAACCCGGACCTGCACGAGGACAATGTGACGGAGCAGACTCACCATATTATCATCCCCAGCTACGCCGCTTGGTTCGACTACAACAGGTACCAGGGGGGGACCCTCTCCCCGCCACCCCCTGTTCTGAGACCCGCGGCTCTAATGCCTCCGTCTGTGCTTCTCCCGCAGCGTCCACGCCATTGAGCGCAGAGCCCTGCCCGAGTTCTTCAACGGCAAGAACAAATCCAAGACCCCCGAAATGTAAGGCTGCTCCCCCCCACCACATCTGTTAGCCCCCCCGCGCCGGTGCTTTGTGCGTGGCGCTGCCATCAGGGGTGGCTCCAGGCACCAGCACGCCAAGCGCGTGCCTGAGGCGGCAAGCCACGGGGGGGCGCTCTGCCGGTCGCCGCAAGGGTGGCAGGCAGGTTGCCTTCGGCAGCATGCCTGTGGAGGGTCTGCTGGTCCTGTGGCTTCGGCAGACCTCCCGCAGGCGTGCCGCCGAATCCGCGGGACCGGGGACCTCCCGCAGCCGTGCCGCCGAATCCGCGGGACCGGGGACCTCCCGCAGGCGTGCCGCCGAATCCGCGGGACCGGGGACCTCCCGCAGGCGTGCCGCCGAATCCGCGGGACCGGGGACCTCCCGCAGGCGTGCCGCCGAATCCGCGGGACCGGGGACCTCCCGCAGGCGTGCCGCCGAATCCGCGGGACCGGGGACCTCCCGCAGCCGTGCCGCCGAAGGCAGCCTGCCTGCCGTGCTTGGGGTGGCAAAATACCTAGAGCTGCCCCTGGCTGCCAGAGACAACACTGAGGGATGGCCTGTTGCAGGGAGAGGGGAGTGGCCCCAGGCCAGGGGTGGGTTTGGTTTCTGGGGCTGTGGAAGCGAGGGGCTGAGCGTGCCGGGCGAGCAGGCGCCGGATGGAGCATTGCAGGCTGGGAGCTGCGGTCCCCATAGGCCCCCGAGCCCTGTGAAAGCTGCGGGCGTTGGCGCTCTCCAGACAGCTGAGCTGGGCGTGAAATGAAACTGGTGGGTGGGGAGAGAACTGGGACTTGCTTCTGTTCCCGGCTCTCGGAGCAGAGCGTGGTCTAGTGGTTAGAGCTGGGGGGGGAGGGCTAAGGAGCCAGGACTCCTGGGTTCTGTTTATTACTCTGGGAGTGGAGTGTGGTCTAGTGGTTAGAGCAGGGGGCAGGACTGGGAGCCAGGACTCCTGGGTTCTGTTGTTTGCCACTAACTCACTCTGTGACCTCGGTTGAGTCACTTTGCCTTTGTGCCTCAGTTTCCCCCTCTGTTGAGGTGGGGGGGGGATAGTGATGCTGACCAAGCGCATGAGTTTGAGACCCCCCCTCCCCTCCAGCGTGAAGTCTGTTACTGAGCCTTGTGGGTTCTGAATGCAGAGTGATGCCGGAGCTCCCACCCGCCCTGCTTCGTGCTAACCCTCCCCTCTCCCCAGATACCTGGCTTATCGCAACTTCATGATTGACACCTACCGGCTGAACCCCCAGGAGTACCTGACCTCCACCGCCTGCCGCCGGAACCTGGCCGGGGACGTCTGCGCCATCATGCGGTGGGTTGGGCGGCAGAGCGACCGCCAGGCCGGGGTGGGGATGGGGGGAGCGAGGTGGCCCTGGATCCAGCTCTGGTCTCCAGGGCTGACCGCCCGGCCCAGGCCCCTCCACACAGAGGAGAGGGGCCTGGACGAAGTCGGGCTTCCGAGACATCCATCTCTCCCGCTGGCACAGCGCAGCTGGGGGGCTGAGCCGGGGGGCTGGGGCCGGATCTAACCCGCTGTTCTCTGCAGGGTCCACGCCTTCCTGGAGCAGTGGGGGCTGATCAACTACCAGGTGGATGCGGAGAGCCGGCCAACCCCTATGGGACCTCCCCCTACGTCGCATTTCCATGTCCTGGCCGACACCCCCTCGGGGCTGGTGCCGCTGCAGCCCAAGACGCCCCAGGTAGGGCGAGAAAGCGAGAATCTCTGCCCCTGTTGGAGGGGGCGGCTCATCCCTTCCCCCCTTCGGTTCTGCTGCTGTGCTCTGCTCAGGGCCCCTCTGTGCGTGGGCGGCAGCGCCTCCCACTGGGGCAGGAGAGCGTTGATCTGTGGGATACGCGTCACCCCTCAGTCCCTGTCTGAGCTGGGGAGCAGGCGCGCTCACCGCGACCTTGTCTGTCCCCTCAGGGTCGCCAGAGCGACAGCGACACAAAGGCCGGCCGCAAGAGCAAAGAAATTGAGGACCTGGTCCCGGAGGCGGCGAAGGCGAAGCCCGAGCTGGTAGGTGGACTCCCGGGAATCGTCTCTGCAGGGGGAGAAGGCGAGTCGCCCCGAGGGGCAGCTGGCAGGAGTGCAGCAGCAGGGGGCACGTGGATTCCTCGCTGTGTCCTGGAGAGCTGTGGAACTCACCGCCGCAGGAGGCTGCGGAGTTCAGCAGGGGGCTAACTGGTGGTGGGGAGGGTGGGGGTGATCAGGCTTGAGGGGCTGAGCTGCTAGGGGGTCAGGAAGGAATTTCTGCCCCTGGACAGCCCAGCAGGGGATATTTGCCTCTGTCTCTGAAGCATTGGGCTGCTGCTGGGGTGGGATTGTAGACAAGTGAGTGAGGTTTGGGTGACAGGACCTTCCAGTGCCTAGAGCTGGAACCTCAATCAGAGCCCCCGACCCCGGGAGCAGCAGCAATACGGGGCAGAGGCAGGGAGTGTTGGCCCATGGGCCGAGCTGTTGGGAGTCAGCCGCTAGGTGAAAGTGGGGCGAGAGGCCGGCATAGGGGGCCTCACCGCCCCCTCCTCTCTCCGCAGCAGACCTCGGCCTCCCAGCAGATGCTCAGCTTCCCCGACAAGGGCAAGGAGAAGCCGACGGACCTGCAGAACTTCGGCCTGCGCACGGACATGTACACCAAAAAGAACGTCCCTTCTAAGGTAGGCGCGGGCAGTGGGCGGCTCCCTGCCCCCCCGGGGCTTGTCGTCGCGCCGCCGTCGCCCGCTCTCACCCCCGCCGTCTCCTCTCCCCGCAGAGCAAAGCCGCCGCCAGCGCCACTCGGGAGTGGACGGAGCAGGAGACGCTGCTGCTGCTGGAGGTGAGAGGGGAGGGCTCTCGGGGGGGTCCCCATGGTGCTGGGCTGGCACCAGCCAAGCCACCCCTCTGGCTCCCTGTCTCCCCCTCCCCCTGCAGGCCCTGGAGATGTACAAGGACGACTGGAACAAGGTGTCGGAGCACGTGGGCAGCCGCACCCAGGACGAGTGTATCCTCCACTTCCTGCGCCTGCCCATCGAGGACCCCTACCTGGAGGACTCGGAGGCGTCGCTCGGGCCCCTGGCCTACCAGCCCATCCCCTTCAGCCAGTCGGGCAACCCCGTCATGAGCACCGTGGCCTTCCTGGCATCCGTCGTGGACCCCCGCGTGGCCTCCGCGGCGGCCAAGTCCGCTCTCGGTAACGCCCTGCCCCCGCTCGGAACCCCAGTGCCCGGCCCGCGGGTCAGTCCCAGCCACGCTGGCTTAGCCAGGCGGCATGACCCAGGCCCGGGCCGTCTGGTCACCTGAGAGCCGTCGAGCCCCCCTGGGACCCGTGCCTGGCGGGCTCACCAGCCTGCGCCCAGCCCCCACGGGCCCAGTCTCCTGCTCCTGGCGGTGCTGCAGACGCTGTCCCAGGCCCGAGGAGACGCTGGTGGGGCAGGGGGAACGTCCACGGGCTCAGAACGGTGTCCAGTCCATTATCCTGGCACCCGGCCCACCAGGCAGGGCACATCTCCTTTACTCGGCCCGGCCCCTCCCCGGGGACCGCAGGGCACAGGGGGAGGGATGGAGGGCCAGTGATCTGACCCGGGGCTGTGCTCGGCAGAGGAGTTCTCCAAGATGAAGGAGGAGGTGCCCACGGCGCTGGTGGAAGCTCACGTCCGCAAGGTGGAGGAGGCGGCCAAGGTTACGGGCAAGGCCGACCCGGCCTTCGGGCTGGAGAGCAGCGGGATCGCGGGGACCACGTCCGACGAGCCGGAGAGAATAGGTGAGGGGGGCGAGCGAGGCTCCTTCCGCGCCTTGGCCCGTGAGGCGCCCGCCATCTCGCCTCCGTCGGACGCTGCTCCGTGCGCGGCGAGTAGGAAGGGTAATGAACGAAGAGGGGAGGAGCCACAGGAGACCAGAGCTGGCCTGGCCTCCGGTCTGGAGCTCACCCTCAATCGGCTGGCTCAGGGTAAGGGACCCCGTCGTCACCACCGCCTCCCTCCCATGTGCACGCGAGAACCCCCGCGGGACCCAGTGGCGGGGTCAGGATCCGGCCATGGGGCCTTTCCCCTCTAGGGGGCGCCAGCTCCCATCTACCCCGGGACGGGGGACTGGCTGGCACGGGGGATGGGGACACGGGGCCTTTCCCCTCTAGGGGGCGCCAGCTCCCATCTGCCCCCGGGACGGGGGACTGGCTGGCACGGGGGATGGGGACACGGGGCCTTTCCCCTCTAGGGGGCGCCAGCTCCCATCTGCCCCCGGGACAGGGGACTGGCTGGCACGGGGGATGGGGACACGGGGCCTTTCCCCTCTGGGGGCGCCAGCTCCCATCTGCCCCCGGGACGGGGGACTGGCTGGCACAGGGGAAGGGGATACGGGGCCTTTCCCCTCTAGGGGGTCTGGCTCCGATCTGGCCGTTGGGCATGGGGACGAGCTGGCTCCAGGCAGGGCATGGGCCACGGGGCCTTTCCCCTCTCGGTGAGCCTGGCCCCGTCTGTGTCAGCAAGTCGCCTGACTCCGGCTTGCGCTCCGGGGCTCCGAGCAGCAGCGCAGACGTCCCCACGCGGGCCGGAGCTTGTCTGTGAGCCCCCTCCCCTCGCTGGGTTTGGGGAGCCCGAGTGGAGTCTGCGCTGCTGGTTTTAGCCCCGGCATGAGCCCAGCTGAGACTTGCCGCTGGGGAGTCCGGGGCGGCCTCTGTGCAGTGAGCTGGCTGGGTCTCAGTCCAGCAGCAGCGCAGAATCCGCCCCTGGCCTGAATGCAGCCCGGAGCTGTGCGCTGGCGCCCCAGGCGGCCCCGTGCCCTTTAGCGCATCCTCTCCCCCCTCCATCGTTGTGACTGTCATTGCTGGGGGGTGGGGGGAGCCCTGCGTTCACGCTCTGACCTGGCCGTCTCTGTCCGCCCCCCACACCCCAGAGGAGAGCGGCGCTGACGAGCCGCGGGCCGACGCTCAGCCGGTGGAAGAGAAGAAGGAGCTGAAGGTACAGAGGGAAGGGAGGAGAAGCATGACCCCACCCTGTGCCTTTGGGGGGGAGCCCTGGGGCACGTGGAGCTGTGGGGAGCGAGGGACGGGGAAGCGTGAACCACTGGGGTGACAGATCCCCCCACCCCTTCATGCCCAGTGGCCTCTCCGTACAGGGCTGGTCCTGTCTGGCTGGAGGGCGCGCTGCCTGCAGTGGGGCGGCCGGGGGGCGCGCTGCCTGCAGCGGAGCGACTGCGCCCAGGAGGGCTGGGGCAGGGGGGAGCTCTCGTTCCATCGGGGCAGACCGGAGGACTCTCTTTCCCGGGACCTTTGCATCAGTCCCATCCCTCCATCCATCCGTCCAGGAGCCCCGGGAAGGAGGCGCGGAGGAGGAAGCGAAGGAGAAGCTGGGCGAAGCACCCAAGAAAGAGGAGGAGAAAGGCAAGGAGGGGGACAGCGAGAAGGAGTTGGAGAAGGGCGACGGTGACAGCATGGGTGAGCGCCGCACGGCCGGGCAGAGCAGGAGGCGAACACGCCAGATCCAGTCTCGCGAGGGGGTGGGTTCTGCCGAGCCAGCAGCCTCTGCTCAGGAGAGGCCAGTGCTGGAGGGGGCTGCGAGTCGGGATTGAGGGGCACTGGCAGAGCCGGGGGAGGGGAGTTTGCATGTGGCCGCTGTGGCAGTGGGGCAGGTTTTCCCCCTTTCCTCCCCACATCTCAGCAGTGCCAGCCCCTTCCCTGATTTTCCCCAGTGCCAAACCTACATTTCCCTTCCCCGCCCCCCAGCGGGCCCAGCCCCACTCGCCCAGGGGGGCAATGGCAGCAGCACCCAGCCCTCATTCCCCACCCGTCTCTCTCCCCTGGCCCCAGCCGAGAAGGAGAAGGAGCCCAAGGACGGCCAGGAGGAGGTGCTCAAGGACCTGGCTGAGGCAGAAGGTGAGAGAAAGACCAAGGTGGAGCGAGACATCGGCGAAGGGAACCTGTCCACCGCAGCCGCTGCTGCCCTGGCTGCTGCCGCCGTGAAGGCCAAGGTGAGGGGCCAGGACCGGCCACGCCCCTGCCCTGATCCCAGCGCCCCATGGACAGGGCTGAGCTGGAGGGATTGGCTTGGAGCCTAGGCTGAGCCAGACCCCATTTCTATAACCACTAGACCCCACTCCCCTCCCAGAGCCGGGGGAGAACCCAGGAGTCCTGGCTCCCAGCCCCCCCTGCTCTAACCCACCAGCCCCACTCCCCTCCCAGAGCCGGGGAGAGAACCCAGGAGTCCTGCCCTCAGCCCCCTGTGCTCTAACCCACTAGACCCCACTCCCCTCCCAGAGCCAGGGGAGAACCCAGGAGTCCTGCCTCCCAGCCCCGCCTGCTCTAACCAGTTGCTCTCCCTTTGAATCCCGGGGGGCGGATGAGCACCAGGAAAGCACCCAGGCTCCCCCCTGCCACGGTGCCTTCCTCCCTTCCTGTCCCTGGCTCGGAAATGCCCCATGGTCGTTCCTCTGCTGCCCTAGTGGAGGTTCTGAGCTGTGTCATGCCAGAGCCCTAACCCGCCCCGTCCTTCCCCTGCTCCGCCCCGTGCAGCACCTGGCCGCGGTGGAGGAGCGCAAGATCAAGTCCCTGGTGGCCCTGCTGGTGGAGACCCAGATGAAGAAGCTGGAGATCAAGCTGCGACACTTCGAGGAGCTGGAGACCATCATGGACCGGGAGCGCGAGGCAGTGAGTGAGGCCCCGGGGGTGCACGGATCCCTCCACCCCACACAGAGTGTGGAGATGCAGCCACCTCTGGGGTGGGGCACAGCTGTTTATATAGGATCACCCACTGCTGAGATGCAGCCACCTCTGGGTGGGGTATGACAGCTGTTTAACCAATCACACATCAGCGTGGCATGACACTGCAGGTTAGGAAGTGAAGAAAGAATCGGTGTTGAAGGGACTTTTAGTGGAGGTCGTAGCTGATGGGGCTTCGGGAAGGGATCTGACCCTGTCAACTGCAGTACAAGCCTCTGCCTATGCCCTGGTGACGCCAGAGTCTGATCCAATCTGGGGCCTGGTGATCACGGCAGTGGGGCTGTGGGAAGTGGGGGGCTGTGGAGAGCCTGGATCCTGGATTGGGCAGAGTAAAGGGGGGGATCCCGATGACAGAAGGACCCATACAGGGCGTGCAGCCAGGGGGGGTGGTCCGGGGCAGTGCCACACGAGCCTGGCCCGAGTGACCGGCGGGTGCCCTCTCTGCAGCTGGAGTATCAGAGGCAGCAGCTCCTGGCAGACCGACAGGCCTTCCACATGGAGCAGCTCAAATATGCCGAGATGCGCGCCAGGCAGCAGCACTTCCAGCAGATGCACCAGCAGCAGCAGCAGCCGCCGCCTCCGCCCC
Organism: Mauremys reevesii; assembly: GCF_016161935.1. Lineage (NCBI taxonomy): Eukaryota > Metazoa > Chordata > Testudines > Geoemydidae > Mauremys > Mauremys reevesii. The sequence continues at coordinate 16,029,740 of NC_052647.1, read as the reverse complement.
TCCCGCCCGGCTCCCAGCCCATCCCATCCTCCGGGGCTCCCTTAGCGCCAGCCGCCCACTCCATGCCCGTGGCCCAGGCCCCAGGGGCACCGACCACGGCCAGCCTGGTGGCCCAGCCCAGCCTGGCTCAAACGGAACAGCTCGGCCAGGCGGTGCCGGCCACGCCGGGGGCTCCGCACACAGTACCGGCTCAGCAGGGACAGACCCCTGCCGGCCCTCACGGTAAGTGGCCTCCCGCCAGAAACCAGGGTACAAGCTGGCCTGTGGGACCACCGTGCCCCCTTTGACTGTCTGGCTCAGGGTCCCTCTCGCCCTTTCTCGTTGCCTGCAGCGTAGGGGGGGAGGAGAGAGGTGGACTCACAATGCCACGGTCCCTTATTTTATACACTCAGTTCACATGCCGGGAAGATAGTGGCGCGGAAACGGAATCAAGCATCGGGTGTCATGGGGTGCCCGGCTGCAGCAGATAATGACGCGGTCCCTATTGGTAAATTGCAGGGGGGATTTGATTTAAACCAAATTGATTTAAATCATTAGTCAGGAAGACTTGATTTAATCATGGATTTCTACATAAAAGTGCATTCTTGGTGGTGGTTATAACCTTACTACATATTCTTCACAACTCAGAGGTAGCTGTAGCTCTCATGTTTAGAAGGTACACACGATCCACTTTTAAACAGTGGTTTAGTTTGAAAACTTTTCAGATCAGTTTTACAGCTATATCAGGAAATGAATGATTGTTTGGTTATTTCATTTACCAAAGGTAATTGATGCAGATATTTATGAAGTTATTGGGAGGTGTGGACTGTCTCCAATTCTACAGGTTAATCTGTAATATTTGAAGGATTTTCTTGCCATGCTGCATTAGGAGGAGAACATCACCAGACAGACATTTAAATTGTTTTATTGAACTAAAACAACAACATTAAGTATTCTGGATTTTTGTCTTCAACAGCAAACATATAATATTTTAACAAAACAAGCATATGTCCCTCGCTTCTCACATTGATCTCCAGATTCTTCCTTATCCCGATCTATTCCGCCCCCAACCATCTTCTATTCATTGAACTTTTTGAAACTTTGCACTTTTAGGGAGAGGAAAGAGATTGACTCTGTATACACAAATTTCCAGAGGTACAATAGGGCTGAGGTCTGTTATTTCTCACCTCTCTATATTATTTATTTTAAAACATTTTTTGCTGTTAACAAGCATGTTTTCTTTGGAGACACAAATCCACTGTCTGAGAGCTGCAAAACTAAGCATCTCTGATGGTATCTTCTAGCCTGAGCACTGAGTCCCATTGGGTAGATCAAAAGATTAACCTAAATCTATACAGAAGCCCCTGGAACCCCATAAGAAGCCTGTGGAACCCTAATCCATGAACTATTGGGACTCATTTGCAAAACTTTTCTTAAACATTATATGAATATATTGTCGCATACTATAGAATTAGAATTTACAATCCCTATTCCATGATGAGATATCTCTGAGCTATAATGTATCTATCCTAATTAAAACTATCTGTCGATAGGTTTTTTCCTAAAAAAGCATTTTATCAAAAAAATCCGATTTAAATTTTAAAAAAATGCTATTTTTATTTATTTATTTTTAAATCATTAATTTTTATCCACACTGTTAAATTGTAAATCTGTTTCCAATCCCTTGCTCGCCAGTGGCTGCTGATGGTCACTTAACACCCGTCTGGGTGTCGGCCACCTGCCTTGTTGCCACTGGGGAACCAGCTGTGGGCGTCTCCCAGACCCACAGCAACAACCAGGGAGCAAAATCTCCCAACTCCCTGTACAATGGGGATGTACCTGTGTGACAGAACAAGGAGATTCAGCGAGTCCTGACTTTTCATGGGATACCTTACAAGGCTCCTTTGTATGAAATATCACCGTGGGTCGGGACCCTGTTTTAATGGGGTCGCCAGGGCTGAAGCCCTGGTATCGGGACTCAGGTTACAGGCCCCCTTTGGCGGTGGTCCCCCCTCCCCCGCCTGAGGTGGTGAGGCTCAGGCTTTGCACACACCCCCCCCACACCCCCGAGGGTGGCAGGACTCGGGCGGGCTCAGGCTTTGGTCCCCCCTCCTGGGGTCGGGCAGTAATGTTTGTTGTCAGAAGGGGGTCACGGCGCAGTGAAGTTTGAGAACCCCCATATCACAACCACAGAGCAGTGGTGCATACCTGGGTACAGGTGCTGTTTTGAGGTACAGGATGTTCCCCCTGAGGCTTGGGGGTGCCAGGAGAAGGCAGGCCCTCCCTGCTGCCCCTAAGCCTCCCGCCCCGCCTCCCAGCAAGAGGGATTGGACGCTGAGTCTGCCTTGTGGGGCCGGAGCCAGCCATAGAGGAGGATTAAAGGGCCAGGACTGCACTGCCGCATGTAACCCCGTGTCGCTGGTTTCTCTCTTTCTCCAGCCCAGCCTCCGTTCCCTGGCCAGCAGCCCTCCTCTCAGATGCTCCCTGGGACGGTTGGAGTGAGCTGTCACCCCGGCGTGCCCGGTAATCTCCCGGCGGCTCCGCCTTTCGGAATACCTCCATCCATCCCATTTAGCATGGCTAGTAACGTAGCAGACTCCATCAGTATTAACCTCCCCGCTAACACGCCCGCTCATCCAATGCATGGTAACCTCCCGTGCGGCATGCTGGCCGGGGGCGCCCTGGCCCCGCCTAACCTGCCCGTCACCGTGTCTAGCGCGATGCACCCTAGCATGCTGACGACCAACGGACCGCCGCTCGCCGCGCCCGCCTTGCCTCATGTCTCGGGACTGGCCTCGGCAGCTGCCCAGAGTCCAGCCATTGTGGCAGCCATGCAGGGCAGTCTCCTTCCAAACGCCGCCCTGGCACCAGGTGAGACTCCGCAGCAGAGCAGGGGGGCGCTAAGGCCCTGAGCGATGCCACTGTCTGCTTGGCCGTTCGGTGGCTCCCTCCGCAGGGCAGGGTTGGGGGGCGCTCTGGGCGGGGAAGCCTGCCTGCCCCTGCACGTTCTGCTGGCTGGCGAGGGAGGTGAAGAGCCCTCGCTATTCACCTCCACCCCCTCGTGACGTGCGCCGGGTGCAGGCTGGAGGGCTGCTGCGCCCCCCCCCTCCCCTTCTGCTATCCAAAGTTGGGGCGCTGCAACCTGTCATTTCTCTCCCGCAGACCAGGGCCCCCCTCTGCAGACGGACCCCATCGCACCCAGCACGGCCACCCCGGTCCCACCCACGCAGTGAGGCTGCCCCACCCACCGCCCGGAGATGCCACCCGACAGGACAAAAACCTTCGCAACCTGTAAAACCTGCCTGGGATTGTTTGGGATGAGGGATGGGGGTGGGGATTTCGTTGGTTTAAAAAAACACATTGATCACGGGGTTAAAAAGGAATCGCCCGTGTTCAGCCCTCAGTCCCGCTGTATCTGTCTGTCCTGCCCCCTCGCTGCCACCCCGGGCTTTTTTTGTATCCATCGTCCCGAAACTTTTATTTAAATGCGCTGAGAACCACCTCTGACAGCGCTGAGGGGCCTGCTGGGGCGGAGGTGATGGCTATTTATAGAAGGCTCTGAATTTACCTGGTTCCTGGGCATTTAAAGCTCTCGTGTCTTCTCTCTTTTTTTTTTAATAATAAAAATAAAATAAAAATTCCAGGTTCCCCGGGGTTGGGGATCTGTCTGCCCGGGATGGGGAGGGATGGATGGAGTCCCCTGTCCCCTCCATGCAATGTCCCTTGGGGGCATGTGTCCCCATTCGTTGGGTGTGCAGAAAGCAGGATTCACCCTCCAGGCTCCCACCCCCTTTCCCAAAGCAAACGTGACTGCAGGGGACGATTCCCCTGGAGTTGGAGGTCATGGGACCCACGTGTGCTCAGTGACCTTCCGACTGTGGTGACTTCTTGGTTGTTAATTCTTCCTAGTTCTATGGACTCGGGGTGTCTCGCTGAGCCTAAGAGAGCGTAACAATCAGGGGGGGACTGGGAGGGAACCTAAACATCCAGTGGTCTGCCCTCTGCCACCGAGCTGGCAGAAACAAGGAGGAGTCCGGTGGCATCTCAAAGACTAACAGATTTATTTGGGAATAAGCTTTCATGGGTAAAACCCCACTTCTTCAGCTGCATGGAGTGAAAATTACCCGGTACTGGCTGCTCCGCCAGCTCCTCGGCCGAGGAGGACGACGCTGCTGGTGTAGAACGGGAGGCAGAACGGAGCCAAGGGCTGGGAAACCACAAGCAGCTTGGTCTGGTTTGGGCAAGAGAAGGGCAGGAGGGGACTAGACCCCCGTCTGCAAGGAGCCCCGGGGCCCAGGGCTGCTCCGCAGGGGCCTTGCTGCTCCGGCTGGCACAGCAGGGCCCAGGGGCGGTGAGCGGAAGTCAGACCAATTGCAGCTAGCGAGGAGCATTGGCCGGGGGCTGGCTTGGTGGGGGCTGGGCTGGGGTCTCTGGTGCTTGGTAGCTTTTTCCTCCTCAAAAAGCTCTCCAGGAGTTGGGGCCGCAGGTCATTCTCTGGCTTGGCAGACGGGAGGAGGCGGGCGGGAGCCAGCCGGGCACTTCTCACCTTGGGCTGGGAAGCAAACAGTGCGGGGGGCCTGGACTGGGGGGGGCAGGGGAGACGGTGCCAATCGCCTACCCGGCCTTGTGCTGGTTTAATGGGAGGAGCCGTCCAGGGCATTTCTCACCTCCTCTGCGGGGGCGGGGAGATTACACAGTGTATGTGGGATGGGGGGTGGAGCTGTAGAGGAGGGGCTGGGGCCGGGGCCCCCAGCAGCCAGGGATCAGCACTGGTGGCTTTGACCCTAGCCCCCGTGGGCCCCATGGAGCTGCTCCAAGTGCCCAGACTGACATGCTGGGGGGGGGGGGAGAGGGAGACTCATCCTGGGCTGGGTGGTACCAGGGCGGCTGAGGCTCCAGTAAGGCCCAGCTGGGGGTTACAGCCTGTGGGGTGGGGGATGCTCGGCCTGCTGGGAGCCCAAGCGCTGCCTGCCCGGTGCTCACAGGCCTTCGGCCCCTGCAGGCCCTTGGGCAAATGGTGCAGAGGCCAGAGCCCTGAGTGGGGGCAGCCTGTGCAGGCCCTGATGCTGGGTGGGGGCAGCCCACGCAGGACCCCTGCCAGGCAGGGCCCTGCCACGCAGCGGGCGGCTTCCTGCGCCAGGGCATGGGGCACTGCTGGCTTTGAGGGGCTGCAGCACCCACCCTGCTGCGGGGGAAGTGGGGGGGGGCAGGGTGCTGGGAAGGTGTTTTCCCTCCATGTAAGGTGCTGGCTGCAGGGATGCGGCGCCTGGGAGGCTCCTAGCACTGGCCAGGCTAAAAATAGCCACTGCTGGGAAACATCAAACCTGCTGGAGCAGAGCGGCAGGAAACGCACTGCAGGCCTGGGCTAAGGTGTGGCAGCTGGGCAAGGGGCTTTGTGCCTCAGTTTCCCGCTGTAAGATGCATGGGGGGTAATAGTGCCCCCCCCCCCGTGGTGCCGGTGATGCCAAGCAGGTAGTGAGACACACCAAAGGAGGGCAGGAGCCCCACGGTGCTGCAGCAGCCTGGCCCGTGGGGGCCCCCCACACACTGCTGTTCGTAGGTGTGACACCACCCCCGCCCCAGGAGCTGCAGGAGTATTGTTGGGGGGGGGTGAGGGCCTTCCCCCATAGCCCCAGTGGCTGCTTGCCAGGGGCAGTGTGCGCCCCCCCATGCAGCAGGTCACTGGAGCCAGGTAACACCCCCCCACCCAGCTGTGGGCCACTCTCACCCCTACCCCTCACCAGCCATTTTAATTCCATGGCCAGCCCGTGGGTCTGCTGTGCAGGGCAGGGTCTCCCCCACACACACTGTTGGCCCCCAGCGTGTAGAGGTGAGATCAGGGGTTGCTGCTTTATGCACCTCTACTCCATTACTCAGCTTCGCCTGGCAGTGCAGCCTAGTGGGCAGAACACACCCCTGCCCCTCAGCAGCCCCCCTGGCTAGTCCCAGCTCTGCTAGTGACCTGCTGGGAACACCCCCACAGTCCCCCTCTGTGCCTCAGTTTCCCCACACCCTTGTAAAGGGCTCTAAGAGCCAGTATTACTCTAGGCAGGGTTCAGGGGTGTCCTCACCCCCTTCACCCAGCACCAGCCCATCCTCCTCCCCCCCAGCACCCCCCATTTGTCCCTGTTAGTCTTATTCAGAAGTTGGCTGAGAGAGATCCCAAGGCTGGGGGGCTCTTCGATGGAAGGAACCCCCTTCCCTCGGGCCACTGGCTCCTGCTCAGATAGCCGGGCACGTAACAGCTGCATTTTTCACAGAACCCATCTGAGGAGCCGCTCTCACCCTGCTGCTCCCTTTCCAGGAGCTGTGTTCAGCCCCTGCCCCCCACTTTCCAAACAGGGCAAAAAGCCACCACTTTCCAAACCGTTTATTAAGTGAAAGCAGCGGGAAGGAGAAACAACTGAGCACTGCTGCAGGGGTTAGAACGGGGGGAGGGAGGAGAAGAACCCCAGAAAAAACAGGGATCACTCATCCTCCCCCCCTCCCCCCCAGGGAGCACCCCTGGGACAAGCCCCTGCAGCACTGAAGTCTCCTTCTGGTCCACGCAGGGAGGAGAAGTTTACAGAGGGCGTAGAAAAGGCACAGAACAGAATAAACCCAAGCGCCCGGCCACGAGCCGAGGCCACGGGGGGGACGGGACAGGACGGGGGGAGATCGGCTGGACTCTTCATCCGCTCAGCACCATCCGGACCAGCTCTGTGGAGAGAAGGGTGCTCATGAGAGGGGGCAGCTGCCCCACAGCGGGAGAGGCGCCTCGGTCGCTGGGGGAGAAAGGGTCCTTGGGGCTAATGCGCGCAGGGCCTGGGGCTTCCAGGCAGGTTCTTCCAGGGTTTGCAAAGAGGCTTCAGCAGCTGTTCTCTAGTGCCCCCCTTTCACCCCCCCCTCCCCAGAGAGCCCTGGGCCCCCCAGCTCCCAGCCCTCCGGAGCCATACGGGCCCCCTGGCTCCCAGCCCAGGGGCCATGCACAGGCCACTTACCCCACAGCTGGTAATAACTGGGTCTCCCACAGCCTGGGCTCTGTTCTCCCCTTCCTGGCTGGGAAGCCCCCACCCCCCTGCACTAGGGCAAGGGCTGCTGGCCCAGGCCCCACCCTTCACCCCACGGCCCCAGGACACTTTCTTCCGTCCACAGCATCCCGTCCTCAGAGCAGCGCGACCCCGCAGCGGCAGAGGGGAAAGGGGGGAGGAGAGAAGAGGGCAGCGCGGTTTCTACAGCTACTGCCAGGCATGGGGGGGCCTACAAGCCGCGCTGCTTCCTGCCCCCGGCGAGGGGAGAGCTTGACTTTATCTACAGCAGAGAACAGGCCATTCGAGGGGGAGGATCAGACAGAGAAGGGGCCAGGCAGGCAGCCACTGCACCGCTCCCTAAAGAAAGACTGTGGGGTTAACCTACGGCCCATGGGACCAGGCAGCGGCCGCCTCCTGCCCGGGGCTCCCTACCCACAGCAGCCCTGGGCTCCGCCACAGGCAGGGGGGCGGCTGCCCCACTGGGGTAGGATAGAGGCACACGCAGCTCCCCCCGGACAGGGCACAAGCAGCCCAGGCTGCATCTGACACCCCATCTGCCCCCCACCTCCCCCCAGACCCACACAGGTGACACAGTCTTGCTTTAAACTTGGTGCATGGCCCCCCAGCAGAGCCGCCTCTTTCCCCCCCGCTAGAGAGAGTCAGCTACATGCAGAGACATGCCGGGGGGGGTACGCTGGGGGGGGAGCGCAAACCAGACTTCCTTTAAAATAAAACCAAGGGGGGGCGGGGGGTTCGGGAAGGGGTTCGGGAAGAGGCGTACCCCGCTCCGCTTCACCCTGACAAGATGTGCCTCACAAACGCTGTTGGAAGGAACAGACATCATCAAGCAAACGCACCGGACACACGGCGCCACCGAGCGCGAGGGGATCCCCGGGGACACGCCAGCGCCCGGCTGCCTCCAGCTCCCAACCCGCCGGGCCCAGCGTCCGCGCCCCGGGGAGGGGAGCCGGCCTCGCCCCCAGGGGCACTGTCAGGGGCTGCCGTTTCTGAGCACAGCCCCCGGCGCTTCGTTCCTTGGGTGGGAGACGCCCCGAGGGGCTGCAGCGTCCTCACTGGGGAGGGAAAAAACGAGCCAGAGGCTCTGGCCGTGGGAGAGAGAATTCATGCCCCACCCCCTCCCCAGGTTGGAATCCCCTCCCCACCTCCCCCCAGCACAGCAGGAGCCAAAGCCACCGGGTGCCACAGGGTTAAGCAACCTCTGGAGATAAACCCAGAGCTGCTGATCCCAAGACACCGATGCCCCCCGAGCTCTCACCTTCGTAGTTAATGCAGCCGTTGCTGTCTTCGTGACCGGCCACCAGGATCTCCACCTCTTCCTCCGTCATCTTCTCCCCTGTGGGGGACAGACGGGATTTTACTACCTCCCATCAAACCCAGCCTCCGTGACCAGACACCCAGGCCTTCCTCCTAGTCGCTGCCCCGCATCTGCCTACCGGCGACTGGAGCAGGGGGCTGGGAGCCAGGACTCCTGGGTTCTGTTCCCAGAGGTTGGCACCGTTCAACCTGCTTTGTGCTGCAGGGAAATGACACCCCTTCGCCAGCCACCTTGGAGAGACCCTTGGGGGGAGGGGGGGGGGCGCGGTCTTCTCTGCTGCTCCCTGACCCAGACATCCCTGGAAGAGACTCAGCCAGAGGCCTTCGGCTACCCTCCTCCCCCAGCCGCAGCAGCCCCCTCTGCCAGGCCGGCGTCAGCGCCTCACCCAGGGTCACGAGGACGTGGCGGATCTCGGCCCCCATGACGGTGCCGTTCCCCTCCTTGTCGAAGACCCGCAGCCCCTCCACGTAGTCCTCGAAGCAGCCCTGGTCCTTGTTCTTGGCGATGGTCTGCATCATGGGCAGGAACTGCTCGAAACTCAGCGTCTTCATGTTCATCTCTGGCGAGAGAAGGGGGCGCGGCTGAGACCAGCTCTCTGGGCAGCCACCTGCCAGGCCGGGCACCCCGCAGCATCAAATCCCTCCTGTGCCAGGACCCAGCGAGGGACGGGAACGCTCACAGCAGCGAGCACGGTGCCTCCCAGGCACCAGGCCCCCCACAGACGCCAGCCATTCTGCAGAGGTTTGGGGGGCGGGGGGCGGCGCTGGGCACAGGGCTCAGCGCGGGTGGGAGCCGGGTAACGTTGGGTGAGAAATTTGAAATTTGGGGAAAAAAATTCTCATTCTACATGGGACAAAACCAAGACCCGGGGGTATTTTTCATAGAGAATCCCCCCTCCGTCTGGGAGGGGCAGCTACACATCTGGGATGGCGAAGACCCAGCTTCAAGCCCCCTGCACTGGAGATTCGAACCCAGATCGCCCGCAGCCCAGCTGAGCCCAGACCATTGGTCTGGGGAGGCCAGGCCCAAGATTAACCTCCTTGTTCTGAGCAACAGAACCAGCCCCAGAGAGGCGGGGGGGGGGGTTCCCTGCAGCCCCCCAAGTTTTAAGCCAGTCTGAGCCCCGTTGAGCCATTGTCTCACTCCAGCCAATGGGGCGGGGAGAAGGGCCCATTCCCACCCGCCGCCAGCTCAGGGATGCGGGAGACGGGCAAGGCCCCCTGGCGCTGGGGCTGCTGCAGCACCTGCCAGTCACTCACCATCGCTCTTGGGGTTCCCCAGCACCTTCATGACCTCGGCGTTGGTGGGGTTCTGGCCCAGGGCCCTCATCACGTCCCCGCACTGGCTGTACAGGATCTTGCCATCCCCGGTTCGGTCGAAGAGCTGGAAAGCCTCCTTGAACTCTGGGGGGGGGGGGCAGGGAGGGTGTCACTGTGGCCCCAGGTGCTAATCCCGCCTGCGGGGGCCCTGCGCCCCTTGGTTCAAACAACAAACTCCCCTTGGCCAGCCCTGAGCTGCCTGGTACCCAGCCGGCTCCAGCCAAACCGCACACGCCGGTGCAGCAGCCTCAGCCCCAAGCCCCCCGCCCCCGGCAGCTGGGGGCCCACAGGAAAGCAGGCGCTTCAGCACGAGAAGAGCCCTCGATAATTCCCCTACCAGGGTTCCTGGCAGCGTCGGCCAGGATCCCTGCACGGGATCGGGCCCCAGACATCTAGTGTCCTGCCCTCCGCAGCGACCCGCGCTAGAGGGGCCGCCTGGCCTCAGGGATAAGGCGCCGGAGCAGAGCCCTGGCGCCGCTTCCCGGCTCTGCCCCAGATTCCCAGGGACGAGTCCCTGTCTCTCTGCGCCAGCCCCATCTCAGAGGGGAAACCCACAGGCGCCGCGGCCGAGCCAGGGGACGGATCCGCCCTGGCTAGCGGGTTAGCACCTCTCGCTCCCAGGGCCGGCTTCACCCTGGCAGGGGATCGACTCACGCAAGGCCCCACGGGCCAGCCCCAGTGGCGTTCGCATCAGGGACTTGACCACAGGGCAGCAGCCGAGGCCAGGCAAGAGGCCGTAGGGCCACCTTCTATGAGACAGGCCCTGCCCAGCACCTCCACAGCCACCGCCCGCCTCATGGGAGCGAGCCAGGATTTACGGATGGGAAAGCAGAGAGCCCCGGGCCAGAGCCAGCAGCAGAGATGGGAATGGAACAGAGGCATAACCCAGTCCCCTCCCAGAGCTGGGGAGAGAACCCAGGAGTCCGGGCTCCCAGCCCCCTGACCCCATAGACCCCACTCCTCTCCCAGAGCTGGGGAGAGAACCCAGGAGTCCGGGCTCCCAGCCCCCTGACCCCATAGACCCCACTCCCCTCCCAGAGCTGGGGAGGGAACCCAGGAGTCGGAGGTCACTTCCTGCTTTAGCTAAAGCAAACACCGGAAAAGGGACCCAGGGAGGGTCTGGCCGGTGGGTTCGCCGAGACCCACATTCCCCCCGCTCCCGGGCTGGCCGAGCCGTGCCCCCCCCCCCCCCACCGCCCGGCGGGGCGCTCCCCGCGCAGGGAGGCGCAGCCTGCGCTCAGCCGGGGTTTTGTGCCCATATAAGGAAGTCGGCGCAAGGCACCGCGCAGGAATTGCGCTGCGCCTCCAACACAACATTCCAGGCGCGACCCGCGGGGCAGCCGCCCCCCTCCCCCGCTCCGGGTGTGCCCCCCCCCCCCAGCGGCGGGGCACCGGGGGGCACCAGGGCGGGAGCCGGCTCGGCTGGGAGTGTGTCACAACTTGGAGCAGAGAGCGGAGCTGTGCAGCCATTTTCCCCTGTGCAATCACACCCCGCCCGCAGCCGGCCACACCCCGCAACCCACAGCCGAGGGGGCCGCGCAGCGCCCCTAAAACCAGCTCTCCCCCCCGCCTCCGGCCTGGCTGGGGGAACGCGGCAGGGAGGCTCGCAGGCTTGGCCAGGAAACTGCTCCTGGGTGAGCCATGCGCGCATGGAAGGGGGGGGTGAGTCACCCCCAGACCCGGGGTTGGGGGGGCAGGAACCCCACAGCAGCAAGAGCCCAAAGCAGCCCGGAGAGATTTCACCCCCTGCGCCCCAGAAGCGAGGGGCCCGGTATTAAGCCGGGGGGGGGGGGGAGCAAACACGCCCCGCCCCACTTACCGGCCGGCTAGAAAGAGGCTACGGGAGGAGAGTGGAGGCTAGTGACAGAGGAGGAGGAAGGTCTGCAAGGGAGGGAGAGAGCGGTAAGTGCACCCGCAGCGGCGGGACGCGCAAGGGATTCGCCCCCGAAATGAAAATAGCGCGCAAGGGGGAGGCACTTACCGGCCGTCTGATCCTCGGAGAAATCGCACTGCAAGGCAAGCACAGGGGCGGGGGGCCGCCGTCAGCGGGGCTGCCCGGACCCCCCCTTCCCGCGAGCCCCGCACCCCCACAAGCGCTGTCAGCGGGCTCCCTTCCGGGGGGGGCGGGCTTGGAGTCAGGTCCCGGGGATGTCCCTGGCCTCGGGCAGCCGGAACCTAACCGTGCCCCCCCCCAGTCCCGTGCACCGCCCGCCCCCCGCCCGGAGCTCGCCCCCCCTCCAGCCCCGTGCACCGCCCGGAGCTCGCCCCCCGCCCCGTGCACCGCCCCCGCCCCGTGCACCGCCCAGAGCTCGCCCCCAGCCCCGTGCACCGCCCGGAGCTCGCCCCCAGCCCCGTGCACCGCCCTCCAGCCCCGTGCACCGCCCGGAGCTCGCCCCCCCGCCAGCCCCGTGCACCGCCCGGAGCTCGCCCCCCCTCCAGCCCCGTGCACCGCCCGGAGCTCGCCCCCCTCCAGCCCCGTGCACCGCCCGGAGCTCGCCCCACCATGGCTGCGGCTGCTGCGGCTCCGTTCCCTGCAATGGCCCCTGCGCGGACTCGCCTCCGCCAGCCCCTTTCTACTGGCTCTGACGTCACCGCCCAGGCACCCGCGCGCCAGTGGCTGCCCAAGGCAGGGCGCTGCGTCACTCGTTATGCTAATTAGCTGCTGCATTATTCATGAAGGGCCCCGGGAAGGGGGCGGGGCTGAGTCGCTCGCCGCCAGCCCCGGCTTTGCCTATAGATAGTCATCGAGATGGGGCCTGGCGGGGGGTGCACGGGGAGCGGGGGAGCGGGGGGTCCCAGCAGGGGATTGGAGGCACGTGGGGAGCAGGGAGGGGCCCAACAGGGGGCTGGGGGCACACAGGGTGGGGGGGGGCAGCGGGGGGTCTGGGGTGCATGGGGAGCAGGGGGGTCCCAGCGGGGGTCTGGGGAGCAGGGGGTTCCAAGCGGGGGGTCTGGGGTGAATGGGGAGCAGGGGGGTCCCAGCGGGGGGTCTGGGGTGCATGGGGAGCAGGGGGGTCCCAGCGGGGGGTCTGGGGAGCAGGGGGGTCCCAGCGTGGGGTCTGGGGTGCATGGGGAGCAGGGGGTCCCAGCGGGGGAGTTGGGGGCATGTGGGGAGCAGAGAGGGGCCCAGTGGGGGGCTGGGGGCACATTGGGAGTGGGGGGTCCCAGCGGGGGGTCGAGGGGGTGCATAAGAACAGCCGTACCGGGTCAGACCAAAGGTCCATCTAGCCCAGTATCTGTCTACCGACAAAAAAAACAGGAGTACTTGTGGCACCTTAAAGACTAACAAATTTATTGTAGCATGAGCTTTCGTGAGCTAAAGCTCACTTCTTCGGATGCATAGAATGGAACACACAGACAGGGGATATTTATACATACAGAGAACATGAAAAGGTGGAAGTATGCATACCAACAGGCAGAGTCTAATCAATTGGAGATGAGCTATCGTTAGCAGGAGGAAAAAAAACTTTTTGAAGTGATAATTAAGATGGCCCATAGAAGGTGTGAGGAGAACTTAACATAGGGAAATAGAATCAATTGGTGTAATGACCCAACCATTCCCAGTCTTTATTTAGACCACAGTTAATGGTATCTAGTTTGCATATTAATTCAAGTTCAGCAGTCTCTCTTTGGAGTCTGTTTTTGAAGTTTTTTTGTTGCAAAATTGCCACCTTCAAGTCTGTCACTGAGTGGTTAGGAAGGTTGAAGTGTTCTCCCACTGGTTTTTGAATGTTATGATTCCTGATGTCAGATTTGTGTCCATTTATTCTTTTGCGTAGAGACTGTCCGGTTTGGCCAATGTACATGGCAGAGGGGCATTGCTGGCACATGATGGCATATATCACGTTGGTAGATGTGCAGGTGTACGAGCCCCTGATGGTGTGTCTGATGTGATTAGGTCCTGTGATGGTGTCACTTGAATGGATATGTGGACAGAGCTGGCATCGGGCTTTATTGCAAGGATAGGTTCCTGGGTTAGTGTTTATGTTGTATGGTGTGCGGTTGCTGGTGAGTATTTGCTTCAGGTTGGGAGGCTGTCTATAAGCAAGGACTGGCCTGTCTCCCAAGATCTGTGAGTGAGGATCATCTTTAAGGATAGGTTGTAAATCTTTGATGATGCGCTGGAGAGGTTTTAGTTGGGGGCTGTAGGTGATGGCTAGTGGTGTTCTGTTATTTTCTTTTTTAGGCCTGTCCTGTAGTAGGTGGCTTCTGGGTACTCTTCTGGCTCTGTCAATCATGGAAAAGAAGCCCTCGAGGAATTCCACCGAGATTTTAACAATTTCCATCCCACCATCAACCTCAGCCTAGACCAATCCACACAAGCGGTCCATTTCCTAGACACTACTGTGCTAATAAACGATGGTCACATAAATACCACCCTATACCGGAAACCCACTGACCGCTATACTTACTTACATGCCTCCAGCTTCCATCCCGGACACACCACACGATCCATTGTCTACAGCCAAGCTCTAAGATACAACCGTATTTGCTCCAATCCCTCGGACAGAGATAAACACCTACAAGATCTCTATCAAGCATTCTTAAACCTACAATACCCACCTGCTGAAGTGAAAAACAGATTGACAGAGCCAGAAGAGTACCCAGAAGCCACCTACTACAGGACAGGCCTAAAAAGAAAATAACAGAACACCACTAGCCATCACCTACAGCCCCAACTAAAACCTCTCCAGCGCATCATCAAAGATTTACAACCTATCCTTAAAGATGATCCCTCACTCTCACAGATCTTGGGAGACAGGCCAGTCCTTGCTTATAGACAGCCTCCCAACCTGAAGCAAATACTCACCAGCAACCGCACACCATACAACATAAACACTAACCCAGGAACCTATCCTTGCAATAAAGCCCGATGCCAGCTCTGTCCACATATCCATTCAAGTGACACCATCACAGGACCTAATCACATCAGACACACCATCAGGGGCTCGTACACCTGCACATCTACCAACGTGATATATGCCATCATGTGCCAGCAATGCCCCTCTGCCATGTACATTGGCCAAACCGGACAGTCTCTACGCAAAAGAATAAATGGACACAAATCTGACATCAGGAATCATAACATTCAAAAACCAGTGGGAGAACACTTCAACCTTCCTAACCACTCAGTGACAGACTTGAAGGTGGCAATTTTGCAACAAAAAAACTTCAAAAACAGACTCCAAAGAGAGACTGCTGAACTTGAATTAATATGCAAACTAGATACCATTAACTGTGGTCTAAATAAAGACTGGGAATGGTTGGGTCATTACACCAATTGATTCTATTTCCCTATGTTAAGTTCTCCTCACACCTTCTATGGGCCATCTTAATTATCACTTCAAAAAGTTTTTTTTCCTCCTGCTAACGATAGCTCATCTCCAATTGATTAGACTCTGCCTGTTGGTATGCATACTTCCACCTTTTCATGTTCTCTGTATGTATAAATATCCCCTGTCTGTGTGTTCCATTCTATGCATCCGAAGAAGTGAGCTTTAGCTCACGAAAGCTCATGCTACAATAAATTTGTTAGTCTTTAAGGTGCCACAAGTACTCCTGTTTTTTTTGCGGATACAGACTAACACGGCTGCTACTCTGAAACCTGTCTACCGACAGTGGCCAATGCCAGGTGCCCCTGAGGGAGTGAACCTAACAGGCAATGATCAAGTGATCTCTCTCCTGCCATCCCTCTCCATCCTCTGACGAACAGAGGCTAGGGACACCATTCTTACCCATCCTGGCTAATAGCCATTTATGGACTTAGCCACCATGAATTTATCCAGTTCCCTTTTAAACATTGTTATAGTCCTAGCCTTCACAACCTCCTCAGGTAAGGAGTTCCACAAGTTGACTGTGCTCTGCGTGAAGAACTTCCTTTTATTTGTTTTAAACCTGCTGCCTATTAATTTCATTTGGTGACCCCTAGTTCTTGTATTATGGGAATAAGTAAATAACTTTTCCTTATCCACTTTCTCAACATCACTCATGAGTTTATATACCTCTATCATGTCCCCCCTTAGTCTCCTCTTTTCCAAGCTGAAGAGTCCTAGCCTCTTTAATCTTTCCTCATATAGGACCCTCTCTAAACCCCTAATAATTTTAGTTGCCCTTTTCTGAACCTTTTCTAGTGCTAGAATATCTTTTTTGAGGTGAGGAGACCACATCTGTACACAGTATTCGAGATGTGGGCGTACCATGGATTTATATAAGGGCAATAATATATTCTCAGTCTTATTCTCTATCCCCTTTTTTATGATTCCTAACATCCTGTTTGCTTATTTGACCGCCTCTGCACACTGCTTGGACATCTTCAGAGAACTATCCACGATGATGCCAAGATCTTTTTCCTGACTCGTTGTAGCTAAATTAGCCCCCATCATGTTGTATGTATAGTTGGGGTTATTTTTTCCAATGTGCATTACTTTACATTTATCCACATTAAATTTCATTTGCCATTTTGTTGCCCAGTCACTTAGTTTTGTGAGATCTTTTTGAAGTTCTTCACAGTCTGCTTTGGTCTTAACTATCTTGAGTAGTTTAGTATCATCTGCAAACTTTGCCACCTCACTGTTTACCCCTTTCTCCAGATCATTTATGAATAAATTGAATAGGATTGGTCCTAGGACTGACCCTTGGGGAACACCACTAGTTACCCCTCTCCATTCTGAGAATTTACCATTAATTCCTACCCTTTGTTCCCTGTCCTTTAACCAGTTCTCGATCCATGAAAGGACCTTCCCTTTTATCCCATGACAGCTTAATTTACGTAAGAGCCTTTGGTGAGGGACCTTGTCAAAGGCTTTCTGAAAATCTAAGTACACTATGTCTACTGGATCCCCCTTGTCCGCATGTTTGTAGACCCCTTTAAAGAACTCTAATAGATTAGTAAGACACGATTTCCCTTTACAGAAACCATGTTGACTATTGCTCAAGAGTTTATGTTTTTCTATGTGTCTGACAATTTTATTTTTTACTATTGTTTCAACTAATTTGCCCGGTACCGACGTTAGACTTAACAGTCTGTAATTGCCAGGATCACCTCATGTTCTTATGTTCTTATTATGTTCTTATGAGCTGTGCAGCCATTTTCCCCTGTGCAATCACACCCCGCCCGCAGCCGGCCACACCCCGCAACCCACAGCCGAGGGGGCCGCGCAGCGCCCCTAAAACCAGCTCTCCCCCCCCATCCGGCCTGGCTGGGGGAACGCGGCAGGGAGGCTCGCAGGCTGGGCGGGACCCGCCGGGTTTGGCCAGGAAACTGCTCCTGGGTGAGCCATGTGGAGCATGGGGAGATGAGGAGCAGGGAGGGTCCCAGTTGGGGGCTGGGGGCACATGGGGAGCAGGGGGTCTAAGCAGGGGATTGGGGGCACATGGGGAGCAGGGGGGTCCCAGCGGGGGATTGGGGGCACATGGGGAGCAGGGGGTCTAAGCAGGGGATTGGGGGCACATGGGGAGCAGGGGGTCTAAGCAGGGGATTGGGGGCACATGGGGAGCAGGGGAGTCCCAGCGGGGGATTGGGGGCACATGGGGAGCAGGGAGCCCGGGTGCCCCCAGCTGGGTTCAGCTTTGGGCGGGGAAGACGCGCTGGACGGGCAGTAACCCAGCGAGTGGCTGCCCGGTGACTGCGGGGCAGGGTTTCCACGGGACCTTGGGCTGCAAAAAGCCTTCGCTCTGGCAGCGCCAGGGCTGCTGCAAGCTGGGCGGGGGCACGTCCTGTGCTGATGCTTTTTGAGACACTCAAGCAGCCTGAGGCCCCAGCAAAAGAACCAAGGAATAAGCCAAGAGCAGAGCGTGAAGTCTGAGTGCGGGGAAACCACCCGAGATGGGCAGGAATTCTCACCCCCAGCAGGGGGCGCTGCGGGGCGCGGGGCAGGCGGGTTGGCTGCTGGGGCAGATCCCCGCTGCTCCAGGCCCAACCTTTCACCCCCTAACGAACAGGAAATGGCAGCTGTATTCCCTGAAATCCTCCGGGCCCCCCCTGCCATGCCCTGGCTCTGGGCACCTGGAGCAGCTTGTGTACCCAGCGCGCTCTGCCAGCACCCGGTGTGACAGTACCCCGCCAGGGCTGTGCCGGCATAACGCCTCCCGGGGGCGCTCGGCTCCTGCTAGAAACTGTCGCGTTTGCAATTCACGCCTGAGCTGGTGCGGGGGGCTCCTGCCTCCCCCTGCCCCTCAGCTGAGCCTTTGAGGGGGGAACAGGGGGTGATTTCTTGCTTTCTGCATGGGAATGAAATCATTGGGCCGGGCGCAGGGAGACCCACAGGGCCCTGCAGGGCCGGCCCCTGGGCCTTTTCCAGCCTGCGCTCCCACCCCCCGTCCCTCATTGAAAGTGGATGCAGAACTCAGCCCCCGTCGAGCCAGGGATGCTGAGACGGCCCCTGTGGCCCAGATCCAAGGGGCCAGAAGCTTCTGCAAACAAACGGCTTTTATTGTCCAAACGCAGGACGGGCGCAGGGAGGATCGGGTCCCTTCCCACCCAGGATCAGGACCGCGGCTCGGCTTGGTGGGCACCCCCGGGCTGGGCCGCTGCTCTCAGGGGGAGCCTGCGTCCCCCCTCGCTGGATCCTCAGCCGCTGAGGTCCTGGGCTCTCCTGGGGCAGTGCTCGAAGTCCTTCGCAGCAGCCATGGGGGGGTGGGGGGTTAGAGAGACAGACAAAGGGGGCAGGGAACATGCCCCCCCCACAGAGCAATGGGCTGAGGAGGCATCAGTTGCTTAGGCCCATCCTGCCCGGCCTGGGGAGAGAAGAGGAGACAGTGAGACGCCGGCGGGGTAGAGGCCGGGGAGCTGGAATCCCATGGGAGGGGGAGAAGGATCCGGGCCTAGAGCTCAGGTTTGTTTTGAATCTCCGGCCCCTGGAGCAGAGGCTGGAGGGAATCGCGCTCCCGGCACGGCTGGGCCGGCGGGTTTGACTCAGGGCACCGGCTGTGCCCGCAGGACCCCGGCCCAGCAGAGGCGCTCGGAGTCGGGATGGTTTGGGGGAGTTAGAGCTCTCGGCAGCCCTGCATGGCGAGTATGTTCACGGGTGGGGAAACCGAGGCACAGGGCAGCGCTGGGCATAGGGCCCAGGCGTCGTGATGCCCTGTCCCGAGTGATTAAAGCAAAGCCATGGGGCCCTTCCACGCCGGTGCCCTGGACAGAGCTCCCAGGGCCCCCGAGAGGCGTTTGGTTCACTCAGGCTGGGCTCCCCCCCCGGGGACGGGCTCGGTTCCCCGCGAGGGACACGACGCTGCGGAGAGGAGCGGGAGGAGACGCTGAATGAGTTGTGCCTGTCTGATGGCACTGGACCTCAGCTGGCAGCGGAGCAAGTCCCTGTGCCTCAGTTTCCCCCTCTGCAGAACGGGGCTGAGGCGCCTGCACTCGGAGGTCTGCTGCTGGGAGGTGCTAGGGGGTGGTAGCAGCACCCCGAAAACACAAGCCTCTTCCAGGGCAGCGGGATTAGACACACAGGTTGGAGATGATCCGCCGGGCACGGAGATGGTCCAGCCGGGTCCCTGCCAAGGGGCAGAGCCACTGAGACTCATGGCAAAGAGGGGAGAAAGGAGCGGCCACCCCCCAAAACAGAGTCAGAAAAGTAAAAGCCCCGGGGGGGCACCTACCCCACAGCACCCGCTCAGCCAGACAGGATGTGCTTGACGAAGGCTGCGGGGGGAGGAGAGAGTCTTTAGGCAGAGGAACCGGGCCCCCAGGGGCCCCTGGACGTCCCCTCCCTTGGGAGCCTCACCCCCCCCCACACGTTTCCCGGCCCTGCGGCTGGAGAGTCCCCGACTCCGGGATCTCACCTTCGTAGTTGATGCAGCCGTTGGCGTCCTCGTGCCCGGACAGGAGGGCGTCCACCTCCTCCTCCGTCAGCTTTTCGCCTGCCGCCGGAGGGGGCAGCGCGTTAGTGCTGGGGAGATGTTCCCCCCCCCACCCGGTGCCCGTCCAACAGCCCAGGGGGCCCTGTCCCTGCCGGATGCCAGGCCAATAGCCCTGGGGGGGCGTTTCCCCCCCGCCCACTCTGGGGAGCCCTGCCCCCCCATCCAGTGCCAGACCCACATCCCTGGGGGGCCCTGTTCCTGCCCGGTGCCCTCCTGACAGTCCGGGGGGGCATCCCCCCACCCGGTGCCCATCCAACAGCCCGGGGGGCCCTGTCCCTGCCGGACGCCAGACCAACAGCCCCAGGGGACCACATCCCCCCCCAAGCCCAGTGCTCACTCTGGGGGGCCCTGCCCCCAGTGCCCGTCCAACAGCCTGGGGGGCCCTGTCCCTGCCAGACGCCAGACCAACAACCCCAGGGGACCACATCCCCCCCCAGCCCAGTGCTCACTCTGGGGGGCCCTGCCCCCCCAGTGCCCGACCGACAGCCCTGCCCCCCCCCGAAGCAGGGCACGCTGCCTCCTTCCCCGTCCCTCCCCCCAGGCCTTGCCCAGCCCCGGCAGGGACGCTGAACCTCAGCACAGGCAGTGCCGGTGCCGGGCAGGACAGCTGGTGGGGTGCCCCCGACCTGGCACCGTACCCGCCGGCCCCTGCCCCAGACTTGCTGAGCCGCGCCAGCCTAGGGGGCCCCTCTGCCAGCGGCAGGCGGCGCTCACCCAGCGTGGAGAGCACGTGGCGCAGCTCGGCCCCCATGACGGTGCCGTTCCCCTCCTTGTCGAAGACCCGCAGCCCCTCCACGTAGTCCTCGAAGGTGCCCTGGTCCTTGTTCTTGGCGATGGTCTGCAGCATGGGCAGGAACTGCTCGAACTCCACCCGCCTGGAGTTCAGCTCTGCCGCGGGAAGGAGAAACTGAGGCCAGGCCGAGCCCCCAGGGACCCTGCCATGCAGCCCCCCCCCCAATGTGGCTGGAGGAGGGCAGTCTGGCCCCCATGGCACCGCGTGGGGCCCCTGATGTCCCCCCATCACATCGCCTAACCACACCCCAAAGGAGGATTCCCATTGCTAACCCCAGCAGTCAGGGGGTCTCTGAAGGGCTAGGGGGGCCAGACCCACTCCCACCACACACACAATCTGCTGCTCGGGTGGGGCTGGTAGCAGTCCCCCAGGGCAGGGGGTGCCTGGAAGTAACACCCCGCCGAGACGCATGGGGCAATTCCTTTCTCCCTTTGGAGCAACTGGTTCAGGCTCTCTGCAGACTCAGGCAGATGCCGTTACACTGGATTCCAGGTTTTTCCCTTTTCACAGTGCAAGCTGGGGCTGCGATGTCACGTGACTCCAGAAGCTGCCTGAGCCAAATCCCACCCTCCAGCCCGGCCCCACAGCTGCTGAGGCTGCTCGCTCACCGTCGGGCTTGGGGTGGCCCAGCACCTTCATGACCTCAGCGTTGGTGGGGTTCTGGCCCAGGGCCCGCAGCACGTCCCCGCACTGGCTCAGCTGAATCTTGCCATCCCCGACCCGGTCAAAGAGCTGGAAAGCCTCCCTGTAATCTGGGGCGGGGGGTGGGGGGCAAAGCAGGTCAGAGGGGCTGGAACCGGCGATCCTCTGCCAGTCCAACCTGCCTGCTTCATGCCAGGATCGGAGCCGGACGGGATGGCGGGGGGCCCAGCCCGGTCCGGAGCGCCCTTCTTGCCAGCAGCCAGCAAAGCCCAGAGATCACCAACCCCAGCAGGAGCCAGGCGTCCTCACCCAGGGACAGAGCTCCAGAGACCCCGGCCCTGTCCCAGGGGGCAGCATCCCGCTCCAGGCATGACGTGTTGCTCACGCTTGTATGGCCCCCCCGGAGCCCATCGAAATCTGAGACTACACACAGGGAGCATCGCTGAGACACAGCCACCTCTGGGGTGGAGCCTGGCAGCTGCTGATTCAGCTCACGCACCACTGAAATGCAGCCACCTCTGGGGTGGAACCTGGCAGCTGCTTAGCAAGACCACAGGACGGTTTAGGACAGGAAGTGAAGCACACGCCTGTGTTGGATTGAAACTACGGGTTGGCTGAATTAATGCACAATTGTGACACTGGACACGGGGGTTAACACCTCACCCAGAGTCACGGTGGGATCTCCCCTAACCACACGAGGGCACCAAAACCTGCTCCTTCGTTTGTATGTGATAGGGAGCCCACAAGTGGCAGAGACCTGCTACTGCCACAGGCCAAAGGGGGGGGTCCTTTAGCTCACCTGGCCAGGGCAGTGGTTTAGGAGCAGGAGGCCACGAGTTCTAATCCCAGCTCCCTGCAGGAATTGTGTTTTACCTACAAGCCTGGGATGAGTGACAGGAGGAGCCTGGCTCGTTCAGAGCCCCGGAGCTGCCAGCCAGGTGCTTGCATCTTAACCCAACACCCCCATGGTGAGAGAGCCCCCCACACCCAGGTCCCGCCCCATGGCAGGCTGGGTAAGGGAAGATGCCACAGACCCAGGGTTTCTGCCCCCCGGGGATGCGTTAGGACCTCACAGGAGCTTGCTGGGGACAGAGGCCCAAGGCAGGAACCGCGTAAGTGGGGGAAGCAACTGGATTTAGCGGGGCCAGAGCTGGGTGGAGGCTGGTAGAAGAGCGACCCCCCCCCCAGCTACACAGACACGCGGCCCAGTGACTTACCCTCCAGCTGGTCCTTGCTAAACTCAATCTGCAAAGAGGAACAGGGACATGAATGAAGATTTGGGGGAGCTGCACAAAGTCCGTTACCGCGCCTATGAGACCGGGGGGGGGGGGCGCTGTGGGGCAAAGGCTCTGGGTATCACCCGCCCCACCAGCTCTCTGCTGCAGGGGCCGAGCTCGGCCCCTGGGGGCCCCTCCAGCCCGACCCCACCAAATGCCTCGTTGGGGGATCCTCCAGCCTCACCGGTCTGACCTCAGGCTCGGTGGGGCTGGCAGCCATTTTTTTGCGGGGGGAAGAGAAAGCAGCAGCTACCTCGCCTGAATTTATACCTGCCGGGTTTGGGGGGGGAGCTGAGAGCCCCCCCCCTTTGCATCTGTCTACTATGGAGTTGGGGGGCAGGGAACCCTGGGGGCTGAGCTCAGTTGGAGGTTGGGGTGGGGGGGGGGGAGTGAGGCCTCACATGACCTGACGCCGGGGTGCAAAGAGGAAGCTGCCCCAGTTGCTGGGGGCGGTGAAAGGGCCTGTGAGTTTTCTCAATATAAGGCGAGGGCTGAGTCTGCTCCCGCCCCAGCCTCTGCCAGCAGGGGGCGCTATGGGGTGCAGGGCAGGGTCCCTGGCTGTGGGGGGTGCCCAGCTTCGCTCACCCCAGTCTCTGCCAGCAGGGGGCACTGCGGGGTGCAGGGCAGGGGCCCTGGCTGTGGGGGGTGCCCAGCTTCGCTCACCCCAGACTCTGCCAGCAGGGGGCGCTATGGGGTGCAGGGCAGGGGCCCTGGCTGTGGGGGGTGCCCAGCTTCGCTCACCCCAGTCTCTGCCAGCAGGGGGCGCTATGGGGTGCAGAGCAGGGGCCCTGGCTATGGTGGGTGCCCAGCTTCGCTCACCCCAGTCTCTGCCAGCAGGGGGCACTGTGGGGTGCAGGGCAGGGGCCCTGGCTGGGGGGGGGTGCCCAGCTTCGCCCACCCCAGTCTCTGCCAGCAGGGGGCGCTATGGGGCGCAGGGCAGGGGCCCTGACTGTGTGTGTGGGGGGTGCCCAGGTTCTCCCACCCCAACCTCTGCCAGCAGGGGGCGCTGCGGGGAGCAGGGCAGGGGCCCTGGCTGTGGGGGGGTGCCCAGCTTCGCTCACCCCAGTCTCTGCCAGCAGGGGGCGCTATGGGGTGCAGAGCAGGGGCCCTGGCTGTGGGGGGTGCCCAGCTTCGCTCACCCCAGTCTCTGCCAGCAGGGGGCGCTATGGGGTGCAGAGCAGGGGCCCTGGCTTTGGTGGGTGCCCAGCTTCGCTCACCCCAGTCTCTGCCAGCAGGGGGCACTGTGGGGCGCAGGGCGGGGGCCCTGGCTGTGTATGTAGGGGGTGCCCAGGTTCGCCCGCCCCAGTCTCTGCCAGCAGGGGGCGCTGTGGGGCGCAGGGCGGGGGCCCTGGCTGTGTATGTAGGGGGTGCCCAGGTTCGCCCGCCCCAGTCTCTGCCAGCAGGGGGCACTGGGCCACGCATGCAGCTGCGTTCATATAAGGGCCTGATCGCCCCCTCCCCGGTCACACTCTTTATCGGGGCCCTACCTCACTGCCTCAGGAATCTTCCTGCATTCTGTCCCCACCCCCCCACCCCCCCGTCCCCCGCACAGAGGTGCGGCCGGTTGGGCCCCCCTCACCCCCCGCCGCAACTCGACCCCCTTGGCTCAGCCTGGCACAGCGGTGCCTGGCGCTGGGGCTGGAATAAATCTGCCCGGAAAAGCGGGTGCTAATCCCCCGGCCGCAGCCACCTGTCCCCGAGCCGGTGCCTGGGAATGCAGCCCCCCCTCATTCCAGCCTGTCATGAAAATAACAGGGCCCTGCTCACCACCTAAATTTATCTGCCCCAGTGATCCTACGCTCGCCCCCCCCCCCAGCTGTGACTGTCTAACAGCCCCCCCCAGGCTCACTCCTTCTTGAGTGGAGCCTCTGCCCATTGTTGGAGAAAGCCAGAGATAGAACCCAGGAGTCCTGGCTCCCCCGCTCCAACCCACCACTGCCCTCCCAGAGCCGGGGGAGAGAACCCAGGCGTCCTGGCTCCCAGCCCCCTGCTCCAATCCACCAGCCCCCCCTTCCTGGCACCATGGCTAGAACCCAGGAGCTGGTCTCTGGCAGCTTAGATGGGCCCCAGGTAGATGAAGGAAGTGCCCCTGGCTGCAGTCCTCAGCCCCACTGCTGAGCACCCAGCGTGGGCGGGGGGGGGGGGGGGCAGCCCATGACAGCGCTGGGGCAGGGAAGTGGTTAGGCGGGGGGGGGGGTAGCTAGGACTCTTGGGTTCTGGCCCCAGCTCTGCCATCGACTCACACTGGGGAAGTCGCAGGCCCAGCCTGGGCCTCAGTTTCCCCATCTGTAAAGGGGCTAATACTGGCCCTTCCCCACTGGGGGCGGGGTAGCTGCTGTGTCCCTGATGGAGTCTGGGGGCTCCCCCTGCCCCCCATGAACCCCCTGGAGGCAGCTCATGCCCCTTTCGGGGGGGGGGCACACTAGGTGGGGGGGGGCTCCATCCCACTCCCTGCCAATGCAGGCGCTGGGGGCTGGTCAATATTTGGGCAACAAGGAAGCAGGCCGGGGGAGGGGGGGGGCTGATGGGGGGGGCATTTTCTCATCTGTCCTGCCTGTGGCAAACTGGGTGCAGTGCAGCGGGCCGGGCCGTGTCCTTGGCTCTGTGCCGTCCGGCCACCGGGCTCCCTGGGCCGCTCGCATGGCAGGTCTAAACCTCGTGGCTTTGCTGCCACATTGGGGGGGGGGAAATGCCCCCCCAGCCACTGTCCTGGCCCCATGCACCCCCCCCATCTCGCTCCACCCCCCATTTCGCAGCCCCCCACATACCACCACTTTAGAGAGGTCAATCGGTGGCTCCTTGGGTTTCTCCGGGGCCGGGGCCGGGGCCGGGGCCGGGGCCGGTTCTGGGGCTTTGGGCTTAGCTGCAGCAGCCGCCGGCTTGGCTACGGCCGGCTTGGCGGCCGGTTTGGCTGGCGCGGCCACCGGCTTCTTGACGGGCAGCTCCTTCTTGGGGGGCATGGCGGCTGGGCCCGGCGGCACGTGCCCGGGCGAGCGGGGCTGGCAGACGAGGCTGCGGGGCCGTGAAGTCCCAGCCTGGGGCTGGCCCTGCCTGGCCCAGCTTAAATAGCCTGGGGTGACGTCAGGCTGGAGCAGTGCTAGATAAGGGCAGTGGGGAACCGGGGCTACAAATGGGAGCATCATTTATTGTCAGAAGTGACAGCTCCCCCCCCCCCCGGCTCCAGGGCTTTTCTTAGCGACGAGCTCGAGGGGGCAGCCATGCCAAGCATGCGCCAGGGAGCCAGGCCAGGCCCCCGGCACGGTGCCCCCCGTCAGAGGAAATCCCCCCCCCAAGCACGGGGGGCCTGGAGGTGCATGAACGCAGGGGTTGGTGGCGGTGAGGGATGGGCACTGCCCGCCCTGGAGACGGGGCTCCGGGCAGGGCCCTTTCCTCTGCTCAAATGGCACCGGGACCGAGTCGCAGCGCTGGGCCGGGGACCCAGGAGTCCTGATTCCCAGCCCCACCCCCTCCGCCTCCTGGAACCCAGGTACCCTGACCGCCTCCCCCAGCCAGCTGCTAGCCCCCACCCCCTCCTGGCCCAGGAATAGAGCCCAGGTGTCCGGGGTCCACTCAGCACTAGGCCACACTGTCCCCCCACCCCAAGGGGGGGCTGCTCCGCTGGCCATGGGCAGAGAGCTGGGCAGAGGGCACAGTATGCGGCTGGGTGATGCGCAGGGAGCTGCAGGCTACAGTGATGGGGTGGCTGTGACCCCAACGTGGAGCTGGGAGGGGGCTGTGCTGCGGGGGGGGGCGCTCTCGCCTTTGACTCCTCCCCCCCCCCCCAGGTGGTGGTGCCAGAATTCAGATAAACCCATGTGCGGCTCCTTGTGGCCAGTACTGTTTCGGGGGGGGGGAACTTTTGGGAGGTGCCCCCCCAGGTTTAAATTCAGCCGACGATTTTCTGCCGCTCCTACGCTGCTGTGAAGCGTCGCCAGCTTCAGTGAGCCTGGTCTGGGTGCAGCAATGTCTAAGCAGCTGGTGTGGCCCACCCCAGAGGTGGCTGCATCGGCGTGTGCTCCCTCAGCCCCCGAGGAGCTGGGTGGGTTCATTAGCACCTGGAAATCACCCTGAGGGTAAATGAAAATGCCTGGGCCAGGCGTGGGCTGCCCGGCTCTGGCCCTGGGCCCAGCCCTGCCGGCTAAGCAGGGGTTGATGGAAGAGTCCAGGTGGCAGGTCCCCCGTCACGGCTTGATTAAGGGTTGGCTTGAGGCCCGCGGCCAGCGGCGAGCTATGTCCCCCCCCACTCCCATGAAGCAGGATTCTCCGTATATTATTATTAACGAGCTGGCCTGGCTGGGCGCCCAGCAGCGCTGAGCAGGGGTCGGGGCTCATGGCGCAGCAGAAGGGAGGGGCCAGGCCAAGCAGCTTGGGCGGGTGCAGGGAAGAGGGGTGTCCAGGGCTGGCACTTGGTGGGGAGATGGGGGGGGATGCAATGACCCCTTCACACCCCCACCCTCCCCCAGGGAGCGAGTCTGGCTCCACTGCCCTGGAGCATAAATCCTGGGGTGGGGGTGGGGGCTGGGTGTCTCCCAAACCAGCTCCCCCCCAGTTCCACACCCTCTGTGGGACTGTGCCCACCCTGTGCCTCAGTTTCCCTTGTTAAACAGGTCAGTTTCCTCCCACCCCCCCCGGCTGAGGGTGGGGACCCATGGGCCATTCACAGCTGGAACCCACGGGGGTGAGGCCGGGCAGTCGTGGGCTCGCCCCCTTCCCCCCATGGATTGGGGCCCATGCAGCAGCTGCTCTGGGCAGGCTGAGAGCTCCTGCCCCATTGGAGGGGTGGGGCCCAAGACAAGCCCCCCAGGGTCCATCCTACACTGGAGCCGGGGCGTGGGCCTGGGCTGGGAGAGGAGCTGTGACCCCAGCTCAGCTCTGGGCCGTGCCTGCCGCTCTCACCCGGGTCTCCCCTTCCTCCCACTGCCCTGGGCCCAGCACGGGGGTGCCCCTTCCACCCCCCAGCAGGGGGAGGGGGCGGAGATAGCAGAGCTGGAGGGAGGGGATCCCCGGCCCTGACACAGGGAGGGTCCTGCCGCCCCACCGGCTCAGCCCAGAGCCCCAGCTCCTCCCAGGGGGCAGCTGAAAGACACCGGAGGAGCCGCGATTGGCAGGAGCAGGGGGCAGGGGACGGGATTAGGGGCTGTAATCCCTGGGCTTGGGCGCGTAGGCGGGGCAGAGCCAGAGGATTGTTCACACACACGGGGCGTTAACCCGTCTTAGGCTGCTAATCGCACCCCTCCTGCGGCTCAGCCCTCCCCCCTGGCGCCGCTACTGGGCAGAGGGGCTGTTACGCTGGGGCAGTGCCCGGCCCGGCCCCACTGAGCCCAAGAGCCCGTCTCCCATTGGCTGCGGGGGGATGAGCCGGCCCCCCGCACTGCAGCCGGGTGCGAGCCCTGCAGCGTGGGAGTCACAATCCCTTTGGGCAGCGCTGTTGCCAGGTGGAAGCCAGTTCTGCCCGGCGCTGGCACCGGGGCCAAGGTCGGGGGGGGGGTGAGGCCAGGCTTGGCCCAGATCTGCAGATTTAACCTTCAAATCGGCAACACTGTTAACGTGGGTCCAGCTTGTTCCCAGGGGCAAGGGGGGAGCCCGGGGGGCTGCCTGAGAGACGCTGCCTCCCCCTCCATCAGCTCCCACAGCTCGGATCCACCGGCCCTGGCGCGGGAGGGCAGAGCGCGGCTACAGCAGGGAACTCGCCAGGAGACGGGATGGTGGCATCTAACCTCCGCCCAGCCCCAGGGCAGGTCCCTACCAGGTCTGGGGTAGCTGAGAACCATGGGGGGTGGGAGGTTGGAGGGGCCCCATCGAACGTGGGAGGTTCCCCTTTGACCCAGCCGTCGAGGGTGAAATCAACGGCGCCAGGCTTGTCAACTCCTCACTTTTATTGGCAGAGGCGGGTTACAAGGGTGCCGGCCTGGCAGGCGGGGGCCCGGCCTCGCGGGCAGTGGGGGCGCCCGGCTGCTGCCGGCCGCGTGGGACCTTCGTGGTGCAAACACCCGAAAAGCGGCGTCTTCACAATACAGATAAATACGGCGCGAGAGTTTTTGGCTTGAGCAGGGGGCGGCTCCCGTGGGGAGGGTCCAGGGCACCGTCCGGAGGAATCTACCTTCACCCCATGCCCGGGGGGGGCAGAGCCCTCCTGCCCCGTGCAGCCGGCCTGGGGCCCGCCTCTCCCCCCCTGAGCCGGCTGCTTCTAAAACAAGAATTAAAAGGCACATGAGATAAATAACGTAAAAAAGCCGAGAAACTGGCACAAGGAAATACAACAAAGTAAGAAAAACAAGGCGAGGACCTTGGAGAGAGCGAGACACGGGGGGGGGGGCAGACCCTTAGCGAAGAGCAGGAGCGGCTGCATTTCGCAGTGGGGCCGGGGGGTTCTGTGCTGGAGCTGGGAACCCTGCTGCTGGGTACAGGGTCGGGGGGGGCAGGGGGATCTTTCCTTCTTGGGGCGATAAACCCCCTGTGGTTCTCGCTGGGCAGGACGGGATCCCTGCCCTCCGTGGCTCGGCGGGGTCTCACCCACGCCCGTCACCCTGGCGTCTGGGCTGCTCTCTCTACCACACTGCAGCAGCTCGGCCAGAGCCCCCCGTGCCGAGCAACTCCCGCCCCGCGGTGCCGTCCGGCAGGGCCTGCGTTTCGGACCAGGCAGGTGAGATTCTTGGGGGGGGACACCCCATCCTGCCCTTCTCCATCTGGGATCGTGCCCAAGAGCCGGTGCCTGCTGACGAGGCCCCAGGCTCCTGCCCGGCTCCGCCCGCGGGTCCATTTTCTTTGGTCAGTTAAAGGCAGATTGCGTTTGGCATCCCTGATCAGTGACGCAGGGCGGGGAATGGGGGGGGTGTGACACCCCCGTCCACAGCCTCCCCCCAGCGCCCCCCCCATGGCTTTACACCGAAGAGAACGGAAGAGATGCGAGTGCTCAGAGCCAGGCGAGCGAAGGCTGGTGCCGCCGGGGGGTGGGCGTGGGCTGGGCCCTGCTGGGAAGCGGGGGGCTGCCAGGGGGACTAAGAGCTGCTCCTGTCGTCTTTCAAGTTGTGCCTGCAAGATCAAGGGGGCAGAGCGTGAATGGGTGGGGCAGCGGCCTCCAGAACCGCCCCCCCAGCCCAGATCCCCCGCCATGGAGCAGGCAGGTGCCTTTGCTGAGCCGAGCTGGGCGCCCGCTGCTTCTGGCCACAGTGCTCGGGGTCCCCGATGCAGACGAGCCCCCCCCCATCCTTCCTGGGGAGCCTGAGATTTTTCAGGGCCGGGGGGGTGCAGGACACGGGGCCCCGTTCCGGAGGGGGCCCCGCTCTGGCTAGGTCCCTGCGCTGCTCTGCCTGGGAGAAGCCGCCCCACAGCCACCTTCCCACCCCGGGGTGTGGGGCCCCAGCAATCAGGGAGCCCCACTGGCCCTGGACTTCACAAGGGGGACCCACCTGCTCTCCCCAGAGAGGGGGAGAGTTCCCAGACCCGCCCCCCATTGCTGCAGCTGGGGAGAGGGGCAGGGGAGATTCCCAGACTCCCCCATTGCTCAGTTGGGGCAGGGGGTGTTCCCAGCTCCTTCCCCCCCACTCACCACTGGGCCTTGCCCTGGGCCAGGTCCATCTGCGACAGGTCGAGATGCACCTGGGGGTGAGAAGCAGGAGTCAGGTGATATGTTTCGAGGGGGGGAGAACAGACAGCCCAGCGGTAACCATGGTGACGCCCCCCCTTACCTTCCCCAGGGGCTCCTTCTCCCGGGACATGAAGGAGACGCTGTTTTTGACGCAGGCCTCGAGCTTCCTCCGGGTGGCCTCCTCCAGGGGCAGTTCCCACTCGAACCTGCCGGGGGGTGTGTGGGGGGGAGACAGAGGTGTGAGGGGAGCCTGGGGACAGGTCCCACACCAGTGAGAAGAGGCCTCCCCCGCCCAGCCCCATCACTGCCCCCATCACCTCTCATTGAACTCGGGGTTCAGGGTCCTTTTCCGCACGGTGGTTTTCCTCTTGGTCACGCGGTTCTTGTCGGGCAGGAGGATCAGGGAGACGTAGGGGTCGGGAATGTCCTTCGAACTGGCCCTCAGCTTCCTGGGGAGGTGCGGGAGGGGGACACACAGTACGAGGGGGTCAGAGGGCGGCAAAGCTCTACCTCCCGAGCCGGGCCGGCCACCCTGCCGCTGCAGAGACGTGCCCAGAGAGCCACGGACGGGGGCTGGCGCCAAGCTCTTGGGGG
Source organism: Mauremys reevesii (assembly GCF_016161935.1). NCBI lineage: Eukaryota > Metazoa > Chordata > Testudines > Geoemydidae > Mauremys > Mauremys reevesii. Next base: position 15,999,341 of record NC_052647.1, on the reverse strand, counting down.
GCCCTGTTGGGTGCCCAGCCTGCATACGGATGTGGGGTGAACCCCAAAGGCCCAGACCTTACAACCGCTGGTAGGGAGCTCCAGGCAGGGGGACGATGGGCACCGGGCACCTCCCACCAGCTCCAGCCAGTGGTGGGAGATCCTGGAAGCCCTGGGGTCAGGCCTGAGTTGGTCCCCTGGGAGCGGGGGGAACGTTGTCCCCGTCCAGCAAGCTCCACACAGGCTCAGGGCAGCTGGTTCCGTAACAAGGGGCTGAACCAAGCCCCCCACCAGCCAAGAGGAACTTAAGCTCATACAGGGCAGCTGGAGAACCCAGGTGTCCTTGGAAACCTCCCCCCCGCCCTGAAAGGGGTCCCAACATCTCCGCATCGCCATGCCCGGCCCCCCATTACCTGCAGGAATGTACGATGACAACTAGCTTGCGCTCGTCCATGTGGTACCAGACTGTGAGTTGCAGCTGGCCCAGGGGGCCCTCCACCAGCTCCGAGTTACTGCGCAAGGGAGAGGGGGCAGCGTTATGGGGGGACACTGGAATCCTGCCCATTTGGGTGGGTGCATTATTAGCAGTATTACGGTAGCACCTAGAGGCCCCAGCTGAGCCTCTTTATGACATGGAGCTTTATTAGCGGCATTACAGTAGCACCACTGTAGTGTGCCCATTATTAGCAGCATTACGGTAGCACCCGTGTAGTGGACCTGTTATTAGCGGTGTTACGGTAGCCCTTAGAGCCCCTAGCTGAGCCTCTTTATGACATGAGCTTTATTAGCTGCATTACGGTAGGTAGTACCACTGTACTGTGCCTTTTATTAGCGGTGTTACGGTAGCTCCTAGAGCCCCCAGCTGAGCCTCTTTATTATGTGAGCTTTATTAGGTGCATTACAGTAGCACCACTGTAGTGTGCCTTTTATTAGTGGTGTTACGGTAGCCCCTAGAGCCCCCAGCTGAGATCCGAGCCCCGTTATATCATGCTCGTTAGTAGCAGTATTACGGTAGCCCCCCAAGTGGCGGCTCCTGGCAGTGCCGGGTCGAGCCCAGGGAGGGCCCCAGGGTCCCCCAGGAAAGGGTTGGGCATCCAGGGGGCTGGACTCTGCAGCTGCCCCCCTCCCCCCCGACTCGGGCGCCCCCCACCTGTCCGCGTGGGTGAGGCGCTGGCGCAGCTCCTGGGCAGGCCCGGCCCCCCCGCGGTCCCCGTCCTCCCCGACGTAGAGCTCCGGCTCCGACCCCCCGGGGGGGCGCTCGGCCTCCTCGCCAGCTGACCGGGCGCTGCGGGGCTCCACCCCCGAGTGCTGGGAGACCAGGATCTGGGGGGCGGGAGAGACAAGGGGATCAGAGGGGTTCAGCCTCCAGTGCACCCAGCCCCCCCGCCCCCGCCGGGCGACTCACCCCGAGCTGCACTCGCAGCAGGACCTGGCTGCCGGGGCCGGCGCGGCTGAGCGGGAACCAGCGATCCAGCGTCAGCGTCTCAGCCGCCAGCAGCTGGGTGAGGGGCAGGCTCAGCGACCCCAGGCCCTGCCCCCCCTCGTCCTTCACCTGCGGGCGGGACAGAGCTCAGGCCTGGCTCGGACAGTGGGGGGGGGGCGGGGGGAGGCTGGGATTTACCTGCAGCTCCAAGGACTCCACGTGGGGGCGCTTGACGAGGAAGGAGAAGCCTTCGTCCCAGATGGGCTCCGCGGTGGAGGTGGCGGTCTGGGGGGGGGGGGGGAAGCCTGTGAAAGCAGAGAGGCCAGGACCCCCCCCAGAACACAGGGTGCCCCTCCCCATGGCACCCCCTTGAGCACAAGTACCCCCCCTCCCAACACCCACTCCGCCACCTGTCCCAATGCCTCTCCCTCTCCGGCACAGGGCAAGCCCCCCAGACCATCCCCCGGCCCCACAGGGACCCCCGCAGGTCTCCCCCACACCTGTCCCAATGCCTCTCCTCAGGTCTCCCCACACCTGTCCCAATGCCTCTCCCTCTCCGGCACAGGGCAAGCCCCCCAGACCATCCCCCGGCCCCACAGGGACCCCCCCAGGTCTCCCCCACACCTGTCCCAATGCCTCTCCCTCTCCGGCAGCCCCCACCTCTGGACAAGCCCCACACTCTGCCCCTCCCCCTGCCCCCCTACCTTGCTCTTGTGGGAGACATTCCGGACGGAAAGGCTGACGTAGGGGCTGGGGGGCTTGGAGCCCTTCCGGAGCTGGGGAGAAGGGGGGCGGTGAGTGGAAGAAACCAAGGGGGGCACAAGCCCCACGGAGCTGGGCCAGCCCCCCCTCAGGACCAGACAGGGGGGTGCACAACAGGCTGTGTCTGAGACCCCCAGCCTGGGGCCGGCTGGCTGCAAACCGGGGGGGTCTTGCCCCCCACACCCAGCACCTGGAGAGGGCGGAGCGGGAGGCCTGGGCGAGGCCGGGACCCAGGAGTCCGAGGGGTGGGGCCGCGCTCACCGGCAGGTCGGCCGCCCGGTCCAGGAAGACGGAGAGGAGGGCGGACGACAGCTCCGCGCTCCGCTGGGTCTGGGTCAGGCTATTCACCATCAGCACCTGCAAGGGAGCCAGCGTGAGCCCCGGCCCCGGGGGGCAGAGCCAGGGGGCTGCCCAGGACAGCGGGCAGGGGAGGGGGCCTGGCACCCCCACCGCGAGGGCTGGCTTCACAGAGAGCCTAGCACGCAGCCTAGCTCTCCCTGCCCCACATCCCCCGCCCCCAGCTCTGCCGGTGCCCCTCACTCCCGACCCGCAGCCCCTGCTAGCCCAGCGCTGGCCGTGGCTTGGACGGCTCCCGCAGCCTGAGCCGTGCGGCTGTGACCCAGCAAACCCTGGGCCAAGCACCTGCCCCCCCGCACAGCGAGGGCTGGGGATTCTCAGGGAGTCAATACCCAATGGGCTGGTGCCAACTCCGGAGCTGGGCTGAGACCCAGCAAGCTCGCGGCGCTTGCGACACCTGCTGCGTCTGGAACCCCCCGTATCGCTCTAGCCCCACCCCCTCCCCACGGGCTGAGAGCTGACGCTACCCCCCTCCCTCGCCCAGCGGCTGCCCCCTGCTCCAGCCCACAGCAGCCTGCCCGGGATCCTGGGGCCCCCCCGTACCTGCTCCAGCTCGGCGCCGTCGGGGGTGGGGGCCAGGCACTCCAGCCTCACGTGGAGGCGGCCGGATTTCACGTCCTCCAGGGGGAGCCACTGGAAGGGGAAAGGCAGCAGGGGTCAGATCCCCCTGCCTGCCCCTCCCCCCGCCCGCCTCCCCGGGCCCACAAGCTCCCCCCGCGTCGATGAAGCGGCTGCTCAGGACTCGCTTCAGGGCGATCTTACACCTGGGGGGAGAACACGGGTCAGTCTGGGGGGTGGGCCCCCCGCAAAGCCGAGTCGTGTGCCGGAGGGGCCTGCAGCCCGGGCAGGGGGCGCAGAGACGCCCCCCGAACCAGGGAACCCCACGAGGACACGAGTGGGGCGGGGGGGGGCAGGAGCCCCAGTTTGGTTCTTTCCCCTCCCCCGCCCGGTTCCGACCCCGACCCACCTGCCCAGGAAGTCGTCCTTGTCGACGTCTTTGTCGTAGATCTCGAACTCCACCTCCTGGCCTGGGATCTCGTTCACAACGACCTCGGGGAGGGGAAACAACGGGGGGGGGGGGTCACCAGAAGCCACCACCACCTGGCCGTGGTCCTGCTCCCAGCACAGACCGGGGCGGGAGGGGCGGAGGAGGTGAGTGGTGGGCTGGGAGCCAGGACTCCTGGGTTCTCCCCGGCTCTGGGAGGGGAGCGGGGCCTAGTGGGTTAGATGTGGCGGGGGGGCTGAGCCAGGACTCCTGGGTTCTCCCCGGCTCTGGGAGGGGAGCGGGGTCTAGTGGGTTAGATGTGGCGGGGGGGCTGAGCCAGGACTCCTGGGTTCTCCCCGGCTCTGGGACGGGAGCGGGGTCTAGTGGGTTAGATGTGGCGGGGGGGCTGAGCCAGGACTCCTGGGTTCTACGCCCAGATCTGACCACTGCGCAATCTTGGGCAGTCCCCCCGTTTGTGCTGCTCCCCCATCTGTAGAATGATGGATGGGACCCCCCCCGGCCCCTCAGGGGTACTCAAGGAAAGGGGGGGGGGAGAACATCTCTCTGCCCCCTCCCGGCCTAGGCAGGCTCAGCCCGGCTGGGCCCTCGGAGCCCCACGGGAAGGGGAGGGGCCCCCCTGCGCTCTGCTCCCCAGCCCGCCCCCCTCACCTCGTAGACCTCGTTCCAGCGGGGGCTCAGTTCCTCCTTGATCACGTGGCTGCGGAAGCTCTGCCCGCCCAGCCGCACCTTGGCGTAGGGGTCCGACTTGCCCCGGATCATGCCGCCCATAAAGTTATCCTTGGCGATGAGGTTCTCGGCTTCCAGCAGGTGAATGCGGATCACACTCTGGGGGGGATGGGGGGGGGTGTTCACGTGACCTGCTCGGGAGCAGGTTCCCCCCCACAGCCGCCCCTGACGCTGCACAGGAGAGGCCCCCCCAGCCTGCCCTAGCTTCGCTGCCCCCGTGAGGGCTCCGTCTCCACGGCCCGGCGAGCGCACAGCACCCTGGGCTGGATTCGAACCAGCCACCTTGGGGTGCAGGGCTCGACGTCCCAGCACCCCACGGGAGGGGCAGGCTGCAGGGCCCATACGTCCCGTGGGGGGTGAGCATATCCCCCACCCCCCCATGGCTGTACCTCGGTGCCGAACTGGGCGTCGGGGCTGGCTTGGCTGGGCCGGGGCGGCATGTCCACACTGCTGCCAGCAAAGGTGCTGGTCTCCCCGTCCGACTGCCCCGGGGCGCACGGCCGGGGAGTGTTGCAGACCTCGGGGGCGTCCAGGAACAGGATCTGTGAGGAGAGCGGCACTGGGCGTCACGGGGGGGAGCCGGACGTTAACGGCCCCGGGGTGCCACTGGCAGAGGGCCCAGGAAGCTTCTCAGCAGAGCTGGGATCACCCCCCCTCCCTGGGGGCAGCTGCTGGTGGCTGCAGAGATCTCAGCTGCTGGGGGACCCCCGCCCCCCGCGAGATCCACCCCGCGCCCCAGCTTCACCCGCATGACGAGCTTCATGTAGATGCGGCTGCCCGGCCCCGAGTTCTCCAGCTGGAACCACTGGTCCAGCGTCAGGTCCTCGGCGCTCAGCAGGCGGGACAGGCGGACGCTGAGCGAGCCCAGGCTGGTCTGGCGCGTGTCATCCTTCACCTGCAGGGGGCAGAAGGGCTCCCGTTACAGGGGAAGGGGCGGGGCTAGGACCAGGGGGTGGAGCCTGCCAGTAAGGGGGCGGGGCCCACCTGGATGTCGATGTCCTGATTGGCCGGGTCCTGGAGGAAGAAGCGGAAGGCGTCGTCCCAGACTGGGTTGCTGGTGTTATAGACAACCTGGGAGGGAGGAGATGGGGCTGGGTTACAGCGCCCCCGGCTGGGGGAGGCTGGGGCAGGAGACAGGGGCTCTCCACAGCGCCCCCTGCTGGGACCCCCAAGCCAGCTCCTGCCCCGCTCCCACAGCGCCCCCTGCTGGGACCCCCAAGCCAGCTCCTGCCTCGCTCCCACAGCGCCCCCTGCTGGGACCCCCAAGCCAGCTCCTGCCGCACTCCCCACAGCGCCCCCTCTTGGGAGCCCCCCCCAGCTCCTGCCCCGCTCCCACAGCACCCCCTGCTGGGACCCCCAAGCCAGCTCCTGCCCCGCTCCCACAGCGCCCCCTGCTGGGACCCCCAAGCCAGCTCCTGCCGCACTCCCCACAGCACCCCCTCTTGGAAGCCCCCACCAGCGGCTCCTGCTGGGGGAGGCTGGGCCAGAAGGTGCTAGGGGCTCTGTTTCGGCCCCATTCTTTCTGCAATCCCCCCCCCCATCACACGGTGGCCCGGGGGGGCCCTGCAGCCCCGGCTCACCCTGCTCTCCCGCGTGACGTCCTGCACAGAGAGCTGCACCATGGGGTTGGGCTCCTTGCCAGGCTTCTTCAGCTGTGGGGAGACGGGGGTGTGTGTCACTGACGGTAACCGGGGGCCAGGACCCAGCTCGGCTCCTCTCCCTCCCCCCAGAAACACCCTCCACCCCTGATCTGCTCCCCCAACCCTCCAGGTACAAGCCCCCCCAGCCCCACTCAGTACAGATCCCCTCCTCCCACTGCCCCGGCCCCCCTCCACGGCGCCGATACTCACGGGAAGCTCCTGGGCCCGGTCCAGGTAGATGACCAGGATGGCGGCTGACGGCGCCTCCGGCTTGGAGGAGATTCCCCGGTTCCTCTGGAGGACCTGGGGCAGGGAGAGAGTCACCCCTGAAAGCTCTGGCCCAACAGACCCCCCCCCATGCCGAGGGGGGCTCACCGCCCGCCCCGCCCCCATTCTTGTCTGCCCAGGAGTTGGTCTCCCCCAACCCCCCCATGGATCTTAAGCTGAACTTCTCCATCCTCGCAACCGCCCTGGTCTCTGCACAAATGGAGGCTGCGGTCAACTGATGATGGAATCCCAGAGCTGAGGAGAGAACCCAGGAGTCCTGGCTCTCAGCTCCTCCCCAGCCCCCGCTCTAACTACTAGACCCCACTCCCCTCACAGAGCCGGGGAGAGAACCCAGGAGTCCTGGCTCTCAGCCCCCCCCCGCTCTAACTACTAGACCCCACTCCCCTCCCAGAGCCGGGGAGAGAACCCAGGAGTCCTGGCTCTCAGCCCCCCCCGCTCTAACTACTAGACCCCACTCCCCTCCCAGAGCTGGGGAGAGAACCCAGGAGTCCTAGCTCCCAGCCCCCTGCTCTAACCACTAGACTGCTCTTCTCCCGGTGAGGGGGCTGCACTATGGTGATGTCCTGTATCCGCAGCCCCGGCTCCGTCAGGCCCCCCCCGTGGAGGGAGCTCCTCAGAGTCGAGGGGAGCCCAGGTCCCGGGGGCTGCTGAGGCTGGCGCTGGCTGCGACGGGGGGGACAGGAGCAGGCTCCTGGGCCCGCCCAGTCCCGTTCCGGGGGGGTCTCACCTGCTCCAGCTTGGAGGCGTCGGACAGGAGCTTGAGCCACTCCAGGCGCAGGTGAAGCTGGCCCCGGCCACCGTCCTGCAACGGGAACCACTGCCGGGGGACGGGACATGGGTCAGCCCCTGAATCCCAGAGACCCCAGCCGCCCCCCCCCCCCCGAGCCCCGTCTGTCCTTCCCCATCCTCAGCCCCCGAGCCCCCCGTGCCCCCCACTTTGCTCCAGCCACTCACCTCCCCAGCCCAAGGGGACCTCTCTGACCCGCCCAGATCCCCCACCCGCCCATGGGCCGCGCGGCTCAGAGCCTGGCAGCAAACAGGTTTCTTACCCTGGGAAAATTTTCCCGCCCCAAATTGGGAGAAAAAGTCAATTTTTTTCATGAACCGGGGGTGGGGGGGACCCAGCTAGGCTCAGCGTCGGCCTTTTCCGAAGCCAAACGCTGGGACTGACCCAACGATCCTGCCCCCCCCGTGGTGCGTGGCCCGGACCCCCACGGCTGGAACCATCTCCCTTCCCAAGCGTTCCCAGACGCTCCCCCTGCAGCCCCCGGAGAGACGCTCTCAGCCAGCCGGCCTCTCCCAGGGGAAACGTGGAGTCATGAAATTCCCAGCCAGCTCCCCCACCTCCGCACCTGGGGGTACGCCCCCCCAAATCCACACACACCCCCAGCACTCCCTCCGTCCCTGCAGTCCCCAAACCCGCCCCAATTCCCTCCTGCTGCCCCTCCGCCCCAGATCCACGCACCCCAGCCCTGCCGTCCCCAAACCCCTCCTGCCGCCCCCTCCACCCCCAGATCCACGCACACCCCCAGCCCTGCGGTCCCCAAACCCACCCCCAATTCCCTCCTGCCGCCCCACTGACCTCCTCCAGCACGCGGGCCTGCAGCACCTCCCCGAAATCCAGCTTCATCCTGGAAGGGGCGGAAGGAGACGCCGTGAGCACCCGGCCAGAACCCGCCGCTCGAGTGGGGGTTGAATCTGGCCCCGGCCTCCCCCGTGGCTTCAGCCCTTGTGGTTCTGCCCATCCCCCGAGCGGGGCCCCCCCTGGCAGCGGATCCCGGCCTGGTGCCCCCCACCCGTGTCTCTCACCTGCCCAGGAAGTCGTCCTGGTCGGGGTCCTTGTCAAACACCTCCACCTCCAGCTCCTGCCCCGGCACCTCGTGCACCACGAACTGGGGAGGGGGGCGGAAGTGGGAGAGGTCAGTGCATGGGGGGGGGCGCGCACCAAGCCCAGACCCACATGCACCCCACCCGGGGCTCCGTCCCCTCTAGCGCCCGGGCCGGGGCGGCTCTCGGAGAGGCTCCCCGGTGAGTCGGGCTCGGCGCCCCGAGTGCGAGTCCCGCCGGCCGGCCGCGCTCACCTCGTACGTCTCGTTCCAGGCGGGGTTCAGGTTCTCGTCGATGACCCGGCTGGTGAAGACCTGGGTGCCCACGCGGACGAGGGCGTAAGGGTCCGACTTGCCTTCGATCAGCCCCTTCACGTACTTGTCCTTGGACTGCAGGTCCCTGGCCTCCCGCAGGTGGACGCGGACAATCCCCTGCGGGGGCGGGGGGGAGAGAGTCAGCCAGGCCCTGGCGCCCCGGCCCCTCCCCCCGGGCACGGTGCCGGCCTTACCCTGGGCAGCGGGGAGCGGAGCTGGGCCGCGTCCTGCAGGTCAGGCACCAGGGGCACCAGCAGGCGGTTGGGCAGCACCAGGAAAGCCGCGATGGAGTCCATGATCATCGAGTCCGACAGGGAGCTGGGGGGGACATGGGCAGAGCTCAGCCGGCTGGGCCGGTGTCCCAGCAACCCCAAACCTTGGGGGGGGGACGGCTGGGCTGCGGGGGATGGGGTGTGGACACAGCCTGGGGGGCTTTGCAGACCCCCACCGGACAGGGAATCGACAGAAAATATTAAGGATCCCGCTGCCCCCCCCTCCTGTTGCTTCCCTGCCCTCCAATCCCACTCCCTGCTGCGTGGGGCATTCACTGGGCCTGGGGGGGGGCAGGGACTCACCTGAGCCCTGGGATGTCCAGGAGGTTGGTCATCCCCGTCCAGTTAATGTCCAGAGTCTGGGGGGGGGAAAGCGAGGGGGGGTTAGACTCACCAGCTGCTCCCCCCCAGCTGGAGGGCACACTGGGAATCCCAGACAGCGGGTGGGGGCACTTATCAGCACCCCCCCACTAAAGGCATCTTGGTATCTCCCGGGGGCCCCATAGTCAACCCCCCGCGGCCGGCGAGCCGGAGCCTGGGCCTGCCCCAGAGCGGGAGCCAGGCCGGGGGGCGGGGGGGTGTGTGTCTGGGGAGGGGGCCGTGGGGCCACGACACGTCCAGGGACTGACACCCCCACAGCCCCCAGTCGCTGCGCTGGGCGGGGAGCCCGGTGCTCAGAGCCCAGGGGAAACCCCAAGTCCATTTGCACCTCCAGACCGGAGAGCGGGTCCGGCTCCCGCACCGATCTCCGGCCTCCTGCCCTCGCCCCCAGCGCCCCACACACTCCTCAGCCAGGGGGGCTCGGAGCCGGGCCTCCCTGCGGCCCCCAGGCACGGGGGGGCTGTACTCACGGGGCGGCGGATGAAGAACATGGTCAGGGCCCCCACGATGGGCATGTCCCCGATGAGGGGCTCCAGGATGACGCGCAGCACCCCGTGCAGCTGGGGGGCGAGACGGAGCGTGAGCGCCTGGCCCCGCCCCCCAGACTTCCCACCCCAGCAACCCCACGCCTCCCAACCAGCTCCCCATCCCAGTAACTCCCACAGCTCCCCCAGCTCCTTCCACCCCAGCAACCCCCACTCCTCCCCAGACTTCCCCACCCCAGCAATCCCCACGCCTCCCCAACCAGCTCCCCGTCCCAGTAACTCCCCATGGCTCCCCCAGCCCCCACCAGCTCCTTCCACCCCAGCAACCCCACTCCTCCCAGCTCTCCCGACCAGCTCCCCACCCCAGCAACCCCATGCCTCCCCAACCAGCTCCCCGACCAGCTCCCCACCTCAGCAACCCCGACGCCTCCCCAACCAGCTCCCCCGACCAGCTCCCCCAGTAACTCCCCATGGCTCCCCAGCAACCTCACCACCACCTTCCCACACCCCAGTAACTCCCCACGGGTCCCCCAGCTCCCCCAACCCCAGCAACCCCCCCACTCCTCCCCCCAGCTCCCCCATCCCAGCAACCCCCTCAGCCTCGGCCAAGAGCGTGGGAGGCGCTGGGTCCTGGCTGGTGCTCGTCCCAGCAGCGCAGTGGGGGCTGGCACCTGATCCGCACACTCCCCCCCCACGGGGCCAGGCTGGGCCCCACTCGCAGGCGCGTCTCACCTGCATCCCCTTCACCCCGGCCTTGCAGAAGAATTTCTTCACCTCCACGTCGATGTGCACGTCCCCCACGTAGCTGCGGAGACGGGAGCATGAGGGGAGCCCCCCCCTTAACCCTTCGCACGCCCCTCCCCGTACCCCGGCTCCCCCCCCAGACCAGGGACCCCCATCCTCTCCCTAGCAGAGAGCCAAGGCCCGTCTCCCCGCCCCCCAGGCACCGCACAGGGCAGCCAGGCCCAAGGACCGAGGCTGCAGGCCGCAGACAGGCCCTGAGGCCCCTCCTGGCGAGATCCCGGCCCCGGCGACCAGGCCCTTGGCCCAGAGGGGCAGGGGCTGAGAACCGGCCCCTTCGGCACCCGGGCGAGTCTCCGAGCTGCGCTGCCGGGGCTGGCTGCTAGGGGGCAGCGCGGAGGCAGCCGGCTCCTTACCTGATGGTCAGGTCCAGCAGGATTTGCTTCTTGTTCTGGCCAGTGTGAACGTTCACGCCCATGACCCTGAGGGGCTGGATGGAAGCAGGAGGCAGACGGTTACGGGGGAGATCCTGGCTCCCCAGAGGGCTCGGACCCTGAAATGCGGCTGCTTCTGGGGTGGGACATGGCAGCTGCTTAACAAGGCCACGTGCTGCGGGCGAATTGAGGGGACGGACGTGCACCCAGCCCACGTGATGCTCGTGGAGGGGCTGCTTTAACAGGGCCGGGGTCTCACTGACTCTGTGCACCCCTGGGGTGCCCCTCTCCCCCCCCAGCTCCATCCGTCTCCGCCTGCAGCAGGGAGGGAGCCAGGCAGAGATTCCCTCCCGCCCCGAGCAGCTCGGGCCTCAGCCAGCCCCCCAGGGCTGCTAGGCCCAGCAGCAGCTTGGGAGATGTGGGCTGGGGGTGAGGTGGGGGCCCGAGGGGGGGGGCCCTACCTTCTCGCCCATGTCGACCTTGGTGAAGGCGAAGGTCTGCAGGTGGGTGTTGGAGGCGCGGATCATGGGGGCGATGTTCTCCACCAGCAACTTCTCCATGTACTGCCCGAAGAAAGGCCAGGCCTGGGCCAGGATCTGCAGGGGGCACGTGGGGGGAAGGGGTGTTAGCTGGGGGGCAGAGCCAGCCTCCCCCACCCCCCATGGCTGACAGACACATGCCCGCCCTTCGCGCTCACCTTGTTGAGCCATTCGGCCTTCTCCACGTCCGGGAAACTGACCTGCAGACAAAGGCAGACAGAGCCCGTCAGCCGGCTCGGGGAGGGGAGCGGGGGCTGGTGGTTAGAGCAGGGGGCTGGGAGCCAGGACTCCTGGGTTCTCTCCCCGGCTCTAGGAGGAGAGTGGGGGCTGGTGGTTAGAGCAGGGGGCTGGGAGCCAGGACTCCTGGGTTCTCTCCCCAGCTCTGGGAGGGGAATGGGATCTAGTGTGTAGAGCAGGAGGCCTGGGAGCCAGGACTCCTGGGTTCTTGTCCATTCTGTGACCACGGGTAAGTCACTTCCTCTCCCTGAGTTTCCCCATTTGCAAAGCAGGGTTAACACCCCGCTCAGCCACAGGTGTGTGTGTGTGTGTGAGATATCTGGGAAGTGCACGGGGGCCCCACACTGCTCGTGTACCAAGGGCTCCAGAGATTCTTGCTGCTGTTTGCACCAGGCTCTTAGCACGGGGAGGGAAAACGCAGGACGTGCCAAGGGTTCAATTCCACCTGCAGCGAGGTCTGGGTCAGCGGGCGAGGAGGGGCTGGGTCAGGAGCCCCGATCCAGGGAGCGAGTGGAGGGGCCGGGGACTCCGGGAACGAGGTGACGACGCAGCGGTTGCACCCTGGGGGTCAAAGGCTCCAGCCCCCCGGGCGGCTTATCACCGAGACCCAGGGCGTGAAGCAAGTCTGCCTGCCGCCGAGGGCGGGTTTCTTCCTCTCTCTTCTCAGAACCGAGGGGACCGCAGAGAAAAACCACAGGAGACGCCTGGCGAAGCGCGTCAGGCTGGGCTGCAGGAGAGCTGCCAGCGCGGGAGGAAAAGGCCCTGCGCGCCCCCCAATACTGACCATGGGGCCGTTTCTTTGGTGCCCGGCTTCAGAGGGAGTTTGGCCCCACCCATCCGTGTGCAGCACCAACCCCACCAATGGTAAAGCCCCCTTGCTCCCCGCCGCGTGTGGCCCGAAGGGGTGGGGGGCAGGACGGTTTGCAGCGACGTCAGGCACAAGCTGGGCAATGGAGCTCTGTGTGTGCAGATCTTTCGCCTGCAGTGCGGCCTGGCCTGGTGACGGGGGAAACGGCAACGTGGCAGCACACGAGACCTCAGGCCTGGCCCCCCGCCCCGCGAAGCAAGTCACCCCCCAGCGTTGTAGAGACGCAGGCCGGCCCGCTGGGGCTGTGGGGTGGTGCCCCCGCAGTGCCGCTGGCAGGGCAGGAAGCGGGGGTGCCAGGGGCCCTTCAGCTTCCCCATGACGAGAATCAAAGCGAAACCCGGAGCGCCCGTCTCACATGTTCTCCCCCCTCAACCCAGGTTTAAGAACACAGCTGTGGGGGGCTCAGCATGAACCAAACCCAGGAGGGCACTACCCCGAGGGCACCAGCTCCCTCTGCCCCCAGTGCCAGGCGTGACCCGGGGGGACCGGGAGCTAGTTTTGGGAGCCAGTGACTGGAGGCCGAGGAGCTTGGGGGGGATGGGAAAGACGGATCTGACAGGGAGCCCAGGACGGGCTGGGCACGGCGACCGGGGCAGTGAAGAGAAGGCGCCAGGGAGTCAGGATTGGGCAGAAGGCGTCAAGTCTGGGGGTAGGGGGCCTCCAGGGCATGACTCCCACGTGCCCGGCTAGGATCAAGGGGGGACGCCGCAGAATCAGCCCCCCCTTCCCCCTCCCCCTCAGAGCCCATCGGCTAAGGGAGTGTGCCCCGGGGGGGGGGGGGGAGAGGCCCACAGAGTCCAGCTCCTACTCCCATGCCAGTATCCTGGTCACAGACAGCGATGCAGGGAGCTGGAAAGGCCTGGCCTGGTCTGGCCGGGGGATCTGCTCAGGTCTCATCCTGTCTGCATGGCTGAGCACTTCAAAAGCCCGCTTGCATGGTGTGCCTGGGCCGCAGTGCCTCACCCCAGAGGCAGCCGCATCTCAGTACCGGGCAAGGGATCCCTGGACAGACAGCCGGCATGTCCCACCCCAGAGACAGCTGCATCTCAGCACCAGGCGAGGGACCCCCTGACACAGCCTGCATGTCCCACCCCAGAGGCAGCCACAGCTCAGCACTGGGTGAGGGATCCCTGGAGAGACAGCCTGTGTCCCACCCCAGAGGTGGCTGCATTTCCCTGTTGGCACAGAGCCTGCGAAGGGCTCTGGAACAGACACAGATGAGGGACACAAACAGTCACCCTCGAGCAGGCTCTGAGCAGCATGCCAAACCCTGCCCCACTTTGTCAGCTCTACGCACGAGGGACATGCAGGGTGGCGGCTGGAGCAGCCGAGGGGCCCACAGTTGCCTTGCGGCCGGGAGCCCAGAGCCTCCCACAAGCTGTTTCGCTTCCTCCCCTCGCAGGCGAAGGCAGAGAGCAGCACATGGGGCCAGGCACAAGAGGGGAGGGCACCAGTGGGGCACGGGCTGCGCCCTCCCATACGGGGCATAAGCAGTAGACTCAGGGGGCCACCTCCTCCCACTTTAACCAGTAGATCCCACTCCCCTCCCCAAGCTGTGGCAGAACCCAGGAGTCCTGGCTCCCAACCCCCCCCCACTAGACCCCCTCCCTCGTCCATCACAAGGGAGGCATCAGGCCCCAGATACGGGGCTGAGCTGCTGCCACCGTGGATCATGTGCAGGGCGGTAACCACGGGACCCAGCGGGCAGAGATCCCACAGCTGGGGGCCGGGGGGGGGGCACCCAGAGCATCTGATTAACGAGCTGCCGAGCCAAGAGCTCGGGGAAAGGGGGGACCTGCCCCCCCAGAAATGATGCTGGGGATGGGGGTGGCCCGGAAGGTCTTTGGGAAGGGGGGGCTGATCTGGCGGGGGGGGGTACCAACCCTGCTGAGCTCTGGGGATCCAGAGGGGAGGGGACGACGCCTGCAGGGAAGCTGATCAAGGTGAGTTGGGAGCCCAGAGAGGGACTTGGGGGTTAGTGCAAAACGAAAAGATCAACAGCCCCCGTGAGAGACCCTACAAAAACAAACCGGCATGCGAAGCACCCCCCCCCCGCCCTGTGAGAGATCCTACGATAACATACGGGCACGCCCTGCCTAACGCCCATGACAGATGCTCCACTTAGTCCGCTGCGCTCAGCCCGCCAAGAGCAGCAGCGCTTGTGAGTGACCCTACGATAACAAACCCCGTGTCCATTGGAGGGGACGGATTTGGGGCACTGCAAACTGGGGGCAGGGAGCGATTGCCAAGCCCTGCTCCAGCGCAGCCGCGATTCCCATAGTCCCTCAGGCCAGATGGGGAAACCGAGGCACAGAGAGGGAGCACCCGCAGCAGTTGAACACAGCCCAGGTCTCCTGCCACCCAAGCAGGCCTCTCCGCTGGCCAGACCCTGAGAGTCCAAGTCCCTGGGTCACCCCAGCGCTCCACCATCTGGGCACTCGAGCTGACTGGCAGGGGGCGAGCGGGGAGCTCTTCTCGGCTCGGAGATCTGCTAAAGTGGTGAGTTTGGCTGGAAGGAACCAGGGTTAAAGCCAAGCGCCCGCCCCTACGCCCCACTGCAGAGGGGAGAGTTGTGGGCACAAGCTGAGAGTCAGGACTCCTGGGTTCTATTCCCAGCTCCCCGCCCCCCCGGGCCCTGCTGTGCCTTAGTTTCCCCCTCTGTACAGTAAGCTGACCTGAGAGGGAGCCAGCTGGTGAGGGCGACTCGGGCCCTGTGCTCAGCGCAAGGGAGAGCTCGGCAGAGCTACTGTGAGAGAAAGTGCCCCAGGCCGGCACCCAGACGCCAGGCCCGGCTCAGGCAGCGCAACCCCCCCATACAACCCCTTCCCCCCACGGCCGCACTCGACTAGCACTCATGGGGGATGGGGCAGGAGCTGCACCCCGCAGAGCAAACACCGCCCAGGAGACACTTCCAAACCTGCCGGGCCTGTTCCGGGGACCGACCTGCCCCGGCGCCGGGAGGCAGAGCCCAGCTGGGGCTCACGGTTCCAGGGCTGGCTGGGGGCTCAGCAGAGGCTGCCCATCCCCATCGGTACCACTGGGAGCATCTCCCAGCCGTGCACGTTGAGGGGGGTGCCCCAGGCACGTGCGGCTTTGCACGAGGGGCCCCGCACGGCTACTGTCACACAGCTGCTGCTGAGCGACCTGGCCCTGCACACGCGCCCGGCCG
Source organism: Mauremys reevesii (assembly GCF_016161935.1). Lineage (NCBI taxonomy): Eukaryota > Metazoa > Chordata > Testudines > Geoemydidae > Mauremys > Mauremys reevesii. The sequence goes on along the minus strand of NC_052647.1, from coordinate 15,983,893 downwards.
GGAGCTCGGGGGGTCTCTATAGGGGCAGCTCAGCCTCCCCCAGCTTTGGGCTCCACCTGCACATTGTGGGGGAACCCGTTTCCCCGGCTGGGGTCGGCCAGGGGTTCCCTAGCGCCCCCTCCCCGCCGCCGGCCCTGACCCAAAGCCAGCAGGAGCCTTTCTGCACCCTTCCGCAGGCTCTGGGCTGGGCCGTGGGGCCAGCTCCCCATGGGGCCTGGAGGCCGCAGGTCTGCGGGGAGAGGCAGGAAGCAGCTGTCTAGAGACAGCGGATGAATGAGCCACAGGGACCTGCATCCATCACAGCTGCTCCCCCCACCAGGTTCGTGGAGCCGGGTAGGTGGATGGGGAGCACGCGACACCCACAGAGCTGCCGGCAGCTGCCAAGGGCGCCCAGGGCTGAGAAAGAGGCAGCCGCAGGGTTTCCGTTATGGCAGAAAACAGAGGGGGCGGCTGGCAGTGACTCAGCCGCATTCCATGCGTGCCAGGAGCGGGGATGCGGCGGCTCAGAGCGGCGGCTTCCTCTGGAGGCAGCGGGGCGGGGCCGGACGGGAGCGATTCTGGCCTGTGAAATGAGTCTGCCGGGCCTCAGGAGGCTGCAGCAGGCAGTGTCGGATTGCGATAGCGCCTAGAGGGGCCGGCCAGGCTCAGGGGCCTGCCCTGCCAGGTGCCGGTCGCTGCCCCAAACAGCTCGCGAGTTGGGTAGACAGATGAAGGCTGGGTGGGGAAACTGAGGCACCGAGAGCCAGAGCGACTTGCTCACAGTCACCCAGCAAAGCCAGGTCCCCTGAGGCCCAGACCACCAGCCTCTGAGCCACCCAGCCAACTGGCACTAGCCAGCCCCAGTGGGGCAGCCCGGAGACTGAGCTCCGTTCTCATGCGCCCTATAGGCAGGTTTGCCCAGGGCCAGAGGACATTTGCCTGTTTCACGACCCAACCTTTAGACTCAGCAGCGGATTGCTCCCGTTCCACACCAGCCTGGCTGGGGGAAGGGGGCGGCCCCACCCGGCTGGTCCCAGCAAGGGAGAGACGGCTCGGGGTGGGCAGCTGGAAAACACAGGAACACACTCCAATGAGTGACTCCCAGCCCCCCCCTTCCAAAAGGGATCTGCCCCTTCCCCACTGCCACGTACGATCCCCCCTCCTTCGCCACAGGAGGGGGGAAACGGGGCCAACGCACTCAGGGTTGCACCACGCATAGCTGGGTTCGCATTCCCGGCATCCCGGAGCAACACAAGGCCAGTGCAGGGAAATCTCTCCATGTATGGTGTGTAAGGAATCCCTTATCCCAGGGGACGAGCACACACATCCCGCTTCCCCCATCCCAGCTGCCGGACACACAGAGCCCAAGACTTTTTTAAACCACAGAAGATGAGGCTTCAGCTCTTCTTTATCCGTCAGGATTAAAATCCTGGATTTCCAGGGCAGAAGGCACCCTACTAATCACCCAGGGCTGATTCCTGCCCCCAGCCCCCAGCTGCTGGGTGAGCAAGTGCATCTCTGGCAGAAAGATATCTAGTCCTGAGGCAAAGATCTGTATTTTCACTTCCTGTCACCCCGCCCCAGTTCCTGACCACAGTGGCCAAAAAAACCCTCTTTTCAACATCGATATTTTGTTTGTCACTGTTGATGCTGTGTAAAGCATCTTGATCTTCATCCATTTTGGGTCCGTAAACCAAATCAGATGTTGTTCTGGACCCTGCCCCAAGGAGCTGGTGAACTGAGCAATTTCCCATGTCACGCTAAGGTTCTCATGCTGCAGCACCTTGCTGTGAGGTTTTGGTTGCAGACACTGCAGGGGTAGGGTTTAAAAAGCCTACTGAAGAGTTTGGAAGAGATCTGAACCCTCATGCTTCAGGGCACGTGTCAACCTCGAACTGATAGAGGTCAGGAGGGAACTTCCCCTCTGGGGAAGTCATTCCACAATGTCCCTTTGAATCAGCTGGGTCCAGCCACTGCTGGAGACAGGATACTGGACTCAGACGGACCCCTGCTCTGACCCACCGTGGCTTCAATCCACATGTAACACCGCTTCCCACTTAAAGATGTTAGAAGTGACGTCATTATGATATTTTATTTCCTAACAAAACAGAGCTCTAAAGATTGCTCCAGCCCCCGCTTGTCCAAGGCGTACCTGAAACACTCTGGTGGGCAAAGAGGGACGAAGGAGAAGTAAAAACCGCAGAAGCACCAGGCCACAAACACTCCCCTGTTGCTAGATTTTAGTTCCGTTAAGCCCCAGCAGAGAACGCCTTGTGAAATGGGCTCTGCGCCGATTGTTAATGACTCAAATTAACTTGGAAGCCAGCGTAGGTTTAACGCCAGCCAACCCAGCCCTGAGCCAGAATGTTCACACCAGGTCTGTACGGAAGCACCCAGAACTCGTTTAGTTTTCAGATGCTCCCGCTGCAATAACCAAGGCCTGGATTCAGCAAGCCACATAAGCATGTGCTCAGAGCCCAGGGGCCTTTAAGCTCCGTGTACCCCTGAACAGGGATGGACTCGGTGACACGGCCCAGGGGCTTTGCCGGATCACAGCCCTGCCTGGATGTCAGTGTCTAACCTTCAGCACCTAAGACTGAAGCTGCCGACCTCTGATCCTGGCTGCTCAGGAGTTTGCTTGGTCCCTTCTCTCCCTGCGCTGGCAGCTGAGTGTCCGGTGCTCCGTGCTGGCTCAATCTACAGCTCCGCACAGAACGGCCGGTGCTAAAAGAACCAGCAGCCGGCTGCTGGGGAGCCCCAGCAAAATCCGGGGCCAGCTGCTCCCACTGCTGGAAAAGGGGGCTGGGCTGCGATGCCCCCCCTGCATCGTCACTGATCCAATCCCGACCCTCCCACCCCCACCCACCTGCTCCCCACACACAGAGAAGGGGAGAAGGAGAAGCAATGAGGGAAGGGGAGAAGGGACCGGCAGGATGGCAGGGTGGGGCAGGGCTGGCACGAGATGGGGCCTGGCACAGGAAGAGGCAGGGAACTGGATGCCCAGAGCGAAGGGCTCCTGGAGAAGGAACGGTGCAGTCTCTGGGAGGGACACGGGCATGTGATGCCCTGGGAGGAGGTTGCTATAGACAGACCCAGCCAAGGGGCTGGGTGAGGGCAGGCAGAGAGGATGGCAGGGACCAAGGAGAGGGATCCTGAGGCAGGGCTGAGGCAGCTCCTGGTGGAAGTGAATGAGTGAAGGGGGGGAATGAGGGGGTTCCGGCTGAGGGGGGCCTGGTCTGCTCAGGGCAGGGAGTGGGGTGAAGAGGACGGGAAGTTCCCCAGGGGTGGGGCAGAGGGAACTGTGTGTGTTTGGGGGGTGGGGGGCAGGTGCTCTCCTCACCCAGGCGAGCAGCTCTAGGGAGGGAGATCCCCAGGGGGGTGAAGAGGAGATGGGGGGATGGGGGTACACAGTGGGGTGAGGGAACCCCAAGGGGTCCCAGAAGTTACAGGGACCTGGGGGAGCGGGGAACCCAGGGGAGTCCCGCTCTCCTCACCCGGGCCGGCAGCTCCCAGTGGGGGAGGGGGTGGGGTATCCCGGGGGGGGGCGGGGCCCCCTCTCCTCACCCAGGCCGGCAGCTCCCGGCGGGGAAGGGGCCGGGGGATCCCGGGGGCGGGGCCCCTCTCCTCCCAGGCCGGCAGCTCCCGGCGGGGGCGGGTGGGGATCCCAGGGGGCGGGGCCCCTCCTCCTCACCCAGGCCGGCAGCTCCCGGGGAAGGGGATCCTGGGGTATCCCGGGGGCGGGGCGGGCCCCTCTCCTCACCCGGGCCGGCAGCTCCCGGCGGGGAGGGGTGGGGACCCGGGGGCGGGGCCTCTCCTCCCCCAGGCCGGCAGCTCCCGGCGGGGGAAGGGGATCCCAGGGGCAGGCCCCTCTCTCACCCAGGCCGGCAGCTCCCGGCGGGGAGGTGGGGATCCTGGGAACCCCGGGGCGGGGCCCCTCTCCTCACCCAGGCCGGCAGCTCCCGGCGGGGGAGGGGGGGATCCCGGGGGCGGGGCGGGGCCCCTCTCCTCACCCAGGCCGGCAGCTCCCGGCGGGGAGGGGGTATCCCGGGGCGGGGCCCTCTCCTCCCCAGGCCGGCAGCTCCCGGCGGGGAAGGGGATCCCGGGGGCGGGGCCCCTCTCCTCCCCCAGGCCGGCAGCTCCCGGCGGGGAAGGGGATCCCGGGGGCGGGGCCCCTCTCCTCACCCAGGCCGGCAGCTCCCGGCGGGGAGGGCCGGGGATCCTGGGGCGAGGCCTCTCCTCCCCAGGCCGGCAGCTCCCGGCGGGGGGGTGGGGATCCCGGGAACCCCGGGGGCGGGGCCCCTCTCCTCACCCAGGCCGGCAGCTCCCGCGCGCTGAGGTAGAGGCCGGCGGCGGCGGCGCTCACGTGGCGCTCCTCGTCCTGCAGCAGGCGGCGGGCGGCCCGCAGGCTCCGCTCCTTGCCGCGCCGCGCCGCCCGCCAGCCCGCGAACAGCGCCAGCCCGAGCAGCACGAAGCCCAGGCTCAGGCCCAGCCGCCCGGCCACGTACACGGGCGCCAGGCCCAGCAGCAGCTTCCCGAAGGCGGCCAGGGCGGCCAGCGCCTCGCCCGAGCCGGGCGCGGGCCCGGACCCGGGACCCTCCCGCTGCTCCATGGGGCCGCCGCACTGGCCGCGCCCGCCGCCCGCTGCGGAGCCCGGGCCGGGCAGCCCGGGGGCGGGGCCCGCGCCGGCCACGCCCCGCGCGCCGGCCCATTGGACAGACCGGCGACGGGGCGGGGCGGGCCGCCCCCTAAGCCGCGCCCCTCTGGTTCTGATTGGGCAGGAGGGGGGGGGCCTTGGCGCAGCCGCGCCCTTTCCCTCTCCGACGGGCTCTGTAAAAGTCACGCCCCCTCGTGCTCTGATTGGGCCATAGCGTGGGGCGGGGCCGAGTGATCATTCCACCACGCCCCCTCCCGCCTCATTGGCCAGAGTAGGTAAAGAGGGTGGAGCTGGCCCTGCTGATTGGCCAGAGAGACCAGGTAGGCGGGGCTAGTGACTGATACAGATATAGTAGCCAGGGGGGCCCTCTTGGTCTCTACACTCAGCCACTCCAGGGCCCCGCCCCGCCCCCACTGTAGTGCACTGGGGGGGGGGGGCTGATGCCACCTCACGTGGGGCCAGGCCATGGGGCTGGGGCCAGGGATGAACTTGCTGGGCTGCAGCATCACCTGGCCCAGGGGCCCCTGGGTGGGGGGGGGGGCAGCCCCTGGGGGCCCAGCCTGGGTTGCGGTTGCCCCAGAGCCTGGGGCTCGTGGCCTTGGCTTTGAGTCAGCCCCACTTCCAGCTTGGGAGCTAACCTGAAACCCCGGGGGAAAGGGCTGCTGGGGGCCAGGCTCCGCTCCCAGGCCGTGGCTTCTTGCACCGAGTCCCGTGGGGGGTTGGTACCGTGTTTGTGTGTGCAAAGCCCTGAGCATCTCCTCATGCTCTCCCAGGCTCCTGCACCAACGCACTGCACTCTGCCCACCTACACGGAGGCAGGCCAGCTTTTTCCTCCAGTACGGCTGCAGTTTGGACCAATTTCACACCGTTTTGGTGTGAAAAATCCCTCCCTTTTCAACATTCGAACCAGGGCGGGGTTTTCCTCAGGCGGCTTGTGAAGATTTTGACTCAAAGTGCTGGGGAGAGGGATGTGACAACCCCCTCCCCAACCCCCTGAACTTCCTGTGTGGCTTCTGTGGCACAGCTGCAAGGTTGAGGCCCGAGGAAGATCGCTACAGGAGAGGACTCATTTCGCTCTTATCCATCAATCTCAAAACGCTTTGCAACGTCCGCTTTCGAGATGTGGAAACTGGGCCATAGAGAGTGGGCCCAAGGTCACGCAGGCCAGTCAGTGCCAGGCTGGAGAAGCCAGTGCAGTTCTGACTCAGCCTAGTGCCGTGTACATTGTTTCCTTTCCATGTTGTTCTCCGGGCAAAATCTCTGATTCCGCAAACTGCATGTTTGTGTCTTCTTGTTATAGGCTTATCTTGCTGAAAGCTTTCCTGGCAGCAGCATGGCTGGGGCCAGACTATTTGTCCTTCCCTTGCAGAACAGATCCTGTGTGATGAGCAAAGCTGCTTTTCTTGTCCACAGTTGACTGTAGCAGCCGTTCTGGCCTTCCAGTTTTACAGGTTACCTAATCCCTGTTTTTACTCACCAAGCTTCTCTGTGTAAACTCGACTTCCCAGCGCACTGTTCCTGCAGTCAGCGGGGAGTCTGATTTCAGTTGGAGCAGGATTGGAGCCTTTGGCATTGTGACTACAACACAGATTGTGTCCCAAACGGCTTGAGGATGTTTCTTTTAAACAGGCAAAAAAGGGTCACAGGGAACTTGAACTGAGATGAGGGCTCATGAGGTGGTGCTATAAAACAGCTGTTCCAAGGAGGGGGTGAATACCCCAGGCTGGTGGTTTGGGCTTTTCCACCCTCTGCTTCCCTGAAGTCCCACAGCATGACAAATACTGGTCCAGTAGAACGCAGCAGTCCTAGCTCCCCACCCCTGGCTCTAACCACTTGGCAGCACTCCCTAAAGTTGGGAAACAGAACCCAGGTGTCCTGCTTTCCAATCCCCCGCTTTAACTGCTACAGTGCCAGGTGGCAAAGATAGAGCCGACTTTCTTTACAAAGCAAACAAAATCATGCTTCCATCTAAGCCACCCTACAGCGATAGGACAGAATGACGCCATCTCCGTGCCCTCAATCTGGATGGCCGTGCTTTCCAAGGTGTTTCATAGAGCTAGACACGTCCTCTGCTGTCTGGCCACTTAACTCCTGCAGCCTCCAGCCGCTGAAAAAGGCTCACTCTGCACATGACTGGAGCTGCCTGTAAAAGCCAGTTCAAAGTGTCTCTTCTGCAAACAGGATAATTGCTGTTGCAGTTACGTGTTTGCATTGCTGGCCTAGAGCCTCCCCGGTTAAACAAAACCCTGTGGGTTTAAAGCCAGCTCTGATTGATTGAATACACCACCGCAGCTAGAAAGTTCATCCCTCGGGCCTTGGCGATAGCTTACCAGGCTTCCACTCCAGCTGCTGGAACATAAATAACCCCCACGCTAGGGTAGGCCTGGTGCCATCTGCCTGCAGCAGTGCGTTAGAAACAAAGGCTGGGGCTGGCGCACCAGAGCAGATGGCAGTGGGGGAAGGCAGGGGCTTTTGCTCCCCGCCTATTACAGATCAGACCCTACCACATCCTCACTCATTTCCAGAGCAACCCAGAACCTGAGCGTGAAGGGAGCACAGGCTCGTCCAGCGTAAAGGCAGGAAGGGCAGGGATCCATTGCCGGGGCAATGGTTTACAGGCCTAAACACAGGGACTCCAATGCTTAGACTTCCTGGACTCACAAGTCAGACTCTCAGGCAGATGCAATGAGCCGGTCAGGTTAGATAAACTGATCGGGGGGGGGGGGGGGTTAGTCAATTACACAGATCTTCAGCCCTCCAGGTACAGCCTTTCAGGGTGACTGGCGCCTGCATTGGCTGCCTTTCAGCGGCAAAGGGCGTGTAGTTTTCTGGAAGCTTTGGGGCAGAACGGGACTCTCTCTACGTACACGTTACTCTCACAACCACCGATCTGCAAAGAGCAGCGTCCAGCCAAGACGTCCTCTGCATACCTCTGCCATGCCCGGCTGATTCTAGCACGGAGCTGCCCTGGCTGAGAGGGGAGTCTTGTTACTATGCGCTCCAGGCAGGTGTGGCACGGTACAAAGTGTGCAAGGAACCAGGCTGCCAGCTGGAAACCCCACCACTGGGGGAAAGTCAGACAAGCAGCTGGCAAACACCACAGAAGTGAACAACCCTCACCAGCCTCTGAGCTCCCACCTGCATCAAACTCACCCTAATGAAGACCATTTCCAAGGGGGGAGCATTGCTCCAGTGCTCTCTGTTACACAGACACAGGCAGATCGAGCTCCTCGGATCTATTTCACTGAACACAGAGCGGGTTAAGAGGTGACTTGCTGAGTCTGGAAGTTCCTATATTTGGCAACGGGCTCTTCGGCCTAGCAGACAAAGGCATAACACAATCCAACAGCTGGGAGTTGACGCTAGACACATTCAGACTGGAAAGAAAGTGTAACTTTGTAACTGTGAGGGTAATTAACCATTGGAACAATTCACCCGGGGTCCTGAGAGATCCTCCAGCAGTGGCCATGTCTAAGATTGGACGGTTTGCCAGCTCTGCTCTAGGAATTAGTTTGGGGGAGTTCTCTGGCCTCTGTTATACGGGGGGGTCAGACGAGATAATCTCCATGGTCTGTTCTGGGCTTGGACTTTATTCACCTAGTGCCTGGCCGTATGACTTCCCTGCGAGGGGCTGGGCCGAAAGGGGCCTGGCGGGCGCAGACTGCAGGAGTGCAACACACTGAAAGGCTCTGACGCTCCAAGGAGCTGCCTCCGTGTAAACAAGGGGGAAGCAGAAATGAGCGAGACCAGACCGGCTACAGCACTGGGTTGAACTGACGATCTAAGCCAATGGAGAGCTGGGGCAAAAGGGAATTGTAACCGTAGGCCCTTTGCAGCAGCCAGGGGGGCGGGCTGCAGACTAGCCATTGTAGTAAGGGGAGGCCCTGAGATACAGACCTTGGGATCAGAGGCCTGGTGTGAGGCCTAAGGCCTGAGCTAAAGTAATGGTCAAGACTTTGCTAACAAAGCAAAGTGAAGCTGTGAGCCAGAGGCAGGCCCTGCTCACAGAAGCTGGCGAGGAAAGGGCTGAGGCTGCAAAGAGAGACATACCTAAAAGGTCCTGGACACCGGATATCAGAACATTCACATACTTGTACACAACCCAGATAACAAGGAACAGGCTGACCCAGCCCAATGCCAGGGCCTAAAGGGGAATATGATGGACAGAGTTGTTTTGTTCTGCACCTCAATACGTCAGGAGTGATGTGTAACTTGTTTGTACCTGTGTATAAGAAAGCATCCCTGGGGCGGTGTCTTTGTCCAGCCTAGGGGGCAGTGGAAAATCCTGCCACCGACTGAGCTGAGTCCATTGCCAGGGAGCACATATGTACTAGCTAGCAGCACCTCAGCAGCACCTTGGACTTCTATGCCAGGGAAAGCTGGAGACTGTTTCTCTTCGACAATAAACCTGGCCCAGGTGCCTTCGTACCTTACTAGAGTCTGGGGTCATTGGGGGTTCTCTCGGGGTCTGCGGGGTCGGCGATCTGCGCAGAGCTGGGGCAGCACACACAGGGAACACACACACGCAGCCGATTGATATCAACATTGAACAGAGCAGAGCACCACACCGCTAGCATCTGACACCAGCCATCACCAATAAGGGGCCTGTACAGACCCGCTCCACACGTCTGCCCATTGCTGTCCATGTATGTCCGTCTGCTGGAACAGAGCGCCAAGTGCCATCACTTCCACGCACAAACACTCCCCTCCAACAATGCACCGACTCTACACACTGCCGCTCTCTGGAGCAGCCCCGAGGGTGCTAGGGCCGTCCCTGCGGAGAAGGGGGAGTCGCCTTGTAAGCTTTCACCAGGTCCCTGGGGGGTAAGAGCCAGCACTCAGGGGGAGCGAAGCTGAGGACAGCAGTAGCCGTGACTCCCCGGGCCCTGCTCTAGCTACCTGGGCAGGGAGGCAGCTGCTAAACGCCGATCTCAGCGCCCCGCACATGGTGGAACAACTATTAGGGTTCCCCGCCGGCTCAGTCACTTGACCCAATCTTCCCACAAGCTTTCCCCGCTTGCAGAAACCAAACCCTAGAGCCCCTGGGAAAGGGTCTTCAAATAGCGAAATGCAGCACATTACACAGACAAAACTGCACCATTTTGGTTTCTCAGTGCCTAGATCGGAGAGCGGTGGTTTGCAGGAGGCTCTCCCAGGTGCAGGAGTGACAGGCCAGCCAGGATACATTCCACTCTGCGACCGGTCAGCGCCCATCACATGCTAACAGGGGCCGTGGTCAGCTCAGCCGTGGGATGGGAGACCTCCAAGCAAGCTGCGAGAAGGGCCTGGGGGCGCTCTCCTGACTCCGCAAGGAACCCAGCAGAGCTCCTGCTTTCTTCCCTTGGAGCAATGCTGTCAGCTGCTTTAGACAGCTGCTACATTTCACCCCAGAGGTGGCTGCATTTCAGTGGTGCCCACGTAGCCCGTACCGACATCTCAGTGGGGTTTATAGATGTCTCATCCCTCTGTAAAGGGCTTGGATATGCTCAGATGAAAGGCAAACGGTCCATCTAGTGGCTAGTCAGAGCTTTAAAGAGCGAGTGTCAACACCAGAATATATCCGTCGGGGGCTGTACGTTTTCTTTTAATAGCTGAAAACTTTACACTGTAGTCACAGAACTAAAACGCTAGACTTACAAAGTTCAGCACTCTTCGAAAGAGCTCCTGCTGTAAAGCATTCTCCTCCTCTTTCAGTTCTCAAACCCAGACAGAACTACCCAAAAGCTACTCTAGATCCCTGGGTGAGCTTCAGTTTTAGAAACAAAAATATAGCATATGAGGGAGGGAGGGGTCTCTTTGAACCCTTTGAGGACGTGTGAATGGGGTGAACAGAGAAAATGGCCATAAGAGGCAGATGGACGTCTTGGGGTGGGGAGGCTCAGGCACGGAAGTTGCTGGTGGATGGCGAAGGGCGTGCAGGGTTGCTCAGGGCACGGGTGGATTTGCTCACATTTGCCAGTCCAACAGCTCCAGAGGGAACTGATGAGCAGGTCTGCTCTTGCAAGGTGCTGAGCACTCTGAAGTGTGCTCAGGGACCTGGCAGGATTGCTGTCCAACCCTGGTCTCCTTTCAGCGAGCTGCTATGCCTCGGGAGGTGACCGGAGGAGCCCTGACAACTCATAAAGCAACAGAGACGAGTTTATTTCAACCCACGACCTCAAGCAGAACACAACCCCCGCCCCGCGGGCTGCAAGGCAAAGCGGGGTCAGACGCTATCACGTTTAAGTAGTGCCCCACCCCCGCAACGGGGTTTATGAGCAATTCGGCAACAACGTCTGCTGGAACTGGTGACACCTCCCCACTTGGGATCCAGATGGGCCTAGGAATGTGCCCCCCTCTCCCTGGCAGGGTGACTGGAACAGGGATGCTCTCAAGGCCACCGCAGAGACGGTTTCCTAGAGTCCAGGTTCTGCTGCCCCCTTTTAAAGCACCAGGGCTCAGTTTACAAATCCTATTTGATTTAACCATTTCATCACCAGGCAAAGCTGCCCCAGGGCCATTCCCCCTAGGAGAGGGCTGCCAGACAGACCCAGCCTTTCTGCCAGTTCTGGGGGAGGCTCACTTCCCTGATTCTGCCTGAGCCCAGGGAAGCCCGGGAGTATCTCTAGAGAGCAGCGAGCCAGGGGACCCAAGCTCCCACCCCTGGGGGTGATTTCCCTACAGCCTCCATTCTGGTGTGTCCTGTCAGTGAAATGATACTGCCATAGCCAGGCGATATACTGAGTTCCTGAACTCGCAGGGCTATGGAGGGGCTTGCACAGTGGGTACAGAGGGGCAGGTATTCGGGCAAAGATACAGGTGATGGGCAAAGGCTCTGAGGTTACTGTACCCTTCGAATCATGTGGCATTAAAGCCCTTCATCCCTGAATTCTGCTGCCTTGTGGAAGACCACGTGTGGTTGCTAGGGGTTAAGGGAAATCCAAGTCACTCGCCTGCAGGGTGGAAAGCCCATCCCTGAAAGGGGAGAGAGGTTTCCAAGGGTTTCAGTTCAATTCTCTCCCTTCTCGGTTCCAGTCTCCCCAAAGGAAGGAGCAACTCCTGCCAGTGACAGAGCCCTTCCACCTGCCAGGGGTGGTTCCGAACAGCACGGACCCATGGCGGTACATGTGGCCCTTTGGGGGCGGTTAGTGTGGCATGGCTGTTATCCTCATGCTCTGCGACGCAATGGGGTATGTCACCATGGGCGTGGTGGCGTGGCTCATGGTGATACCTCCCAGCGGCTGTGCCATTGAAACTGCCACGGGCGCCACCGACACTGCCACGGGCGCCATGGAGACCGGAGGAGCCATGCCCTGTGCGATGGTCTGAGCCAGAGCAGCCGAGAGTGGGGTGATTTCAGGGTTCATGGGGGGCGCTGCGTTGGTGGGGGGTGCTGCCTGCGCTCCGGCCGGAGCCACCAAATCCTGCTGGGTGACGGGGCGCGGCTGGAGGGCCTGGCTGCTGAGCGTGGTGTGAGTCTGGGCAATGCTGTGGTTATAATTGGTGACAGTGCCCACGGTCGGGGCCAGGGTCTGCTCGGTGGCCGTGGCGGTGGAGCTGAGAGTCATGACTTTGGCCTGGTTTCGGAACTGGGCGTTCTGCTCCAGCAGCACCTCGTTGGTCGCCAGCAGGTTGTTGACCTGCTTCTTGAGGTCCTCCACGCGCTTGCGCAGCATGATGTTCTCCTCCTCCAGGAGCCGGTACTCCACCGTGCGCGGGTTGGTGAAGCTGTACTCGTAGGTTTCGAAGTGCAGCCCGTCCACCCGCCTCCGCTTCAGCACCGGGTCGTGGTCGTCGTAGCGGTCGGGGTCATACATGACGTCGTAGGGGTCGTAGCGGCGCACGGTGGTGGCAATGCTGGGGTCCCGGGCCGCAATGACCCGGGCGTCGTACTCGTACTCCCGCTGCAAGTGCTGGAACTTGCACTTGGCTCCCCGCTGGCAGTCGCCCTTCAGGAAGTCCCTGCATATCGGCACCTCCTCCTTGCTGTTCGGCAGGTCCGCCGGGGAGAGGCCGAGTCCAGCCGCCACCTTCTGGCGCAGGCGCAGGGGCAGCTCCCCCGTCTTCTTGTAATAGTCCTCGTCCTCCTTGGTGCCGTGGATGAAGCGGCAGTTGAGGCGCACGCACTCCTTGTTCTGGAAGTCGTGGCAGAAGATGAATTCGTTCTTGCGCACACCCAGGTTGGTGACCTCGCTGATGTCGGGGTGCCGGAAGCGGCAGCGCTTGCCTCGCTTACAGACGTTGCGCAGGAAGTCGCGGCAGATGTCGTCGGAGTTGGCGCCCGCCTCGTCGCCGCTACTGCCATTGTTGTAGTTGTCACGGTCGGGCATTTTCCCACCTACGCCCTCCCCTCCTGGTGGCGCGAGCTCAGGCAACTGCAAAAGAGGAGGAGGTGGGAGTGAGAGTGGGATCCTCATTTAAAGGGAGGAACTGTTCTGGTGTAGCTGGCAGGGAAATATCTGCCCTGAGGCATTACAGCAGGGTGCCAGCCTCTGCTGTGGTTAAGGTTATGACCAGCTTTCAGGATAACGTTGGACTCTTAGTGCTGCAAAAGCCGCATGGCTACTCAGGCTGTCTTGAAATGTGCTGTAACCAGTATAACAAGGTCTGTGCAAAAAAAGTTGATCGTTTCTCTCAAAGTTGAGGGGTTCTGATTTTTTGGGGGGCTGGGGCCGCCTCAACTTTGAGAGAAACGATCAACTTTTTTTGCACAGACCTTGTTATACTGGTTACAGCACATGAGCCAGCTTGACACTCCGAGCTTTGCCTGGACTGAGAACCAGGCAGCTCATTGCATAGAAACCAAGAGGCTCAGACTCCTTCCGCTACAAACCAACATCCACAACTCTAGGGGTCCAAATGCATTTAACATCCAATTGTCTTTTGGCCCCACCAGACCCTTCAACAGAGACCGCCTGTTCAAAACAGCTCAGCTTTACCTGTAAGATCCAAAATCTTCAAAGTCACCCCAGGCCGGATCACAGCTAGAGGAGCTGACTTGATTTGAGATCAAAGTCCTAATGAAATTAAAAAATAATCAAAACAAGCTAGTAGTCACCGATTTTCTATTAGTCAAGTCCAAGGCAGATGGGGCCGATCTCACAGCTCTCTATGTCACATTAGACAGGATTACTATACATATAAAATGATGGGGTCTAAATTAGCTGTTACCACTCAAGAACGAGATCTCGGAGTCACTGTGGATAGTTCTCTGAAAACATCCACTCAATGTGCAGCAGCAGTCAAAAACTAGGGGACACCAAATGAAATTAATAGGCTGCAAGTTTAAAACAAACAAAAGGAAGGTGTTTTTTTTTCACACAATGCACAGTCAACCTGTGGAACTCCTTGCCAGAGGATGTTGCAAAGGCCAAGACTATAACAGGGTTCAAAAAAGAACCAGCTAAATTCATGGAGGATAGGTCCATCAATGGCTATTAGCCAGGATGGCAGGGATGGTGTCCTTGGCCTCTGTTTGCCAGAAGCTGGGAATGGGCGACAGGGAATGGATCACTTGATGATTCCCTGTTCTGTTCATTCCCTTTGGGGCACCTGGCATTTGCCACTGTCGGCAGACAGGATACTGGGCTGGATGGACCTTTGGTCTGACACAGTGCGGTTGTTCTTATGTTCTTAAATCAAGATGGCAGCTACTTTTATTTTAAATCACACCCGCCCAGCAGGGTGTGCGGCGGAATCCCCTTCCTGCCACACAGCTAAGTGTCAGATACCCAGGTGTGTATCTTTACAGCACATGAGGTACAGCAGCAGGTGGGAGTTCTTGTCTGAATTCTGTCTCCTGACTTGCATACATCTGAAGGGTAGGGGAAGTCTGTCATCACACACGGTTACATCCAGAGGCAGAGAGTACATTTTCTATGGCAGGGCCACTGTTGCATGTACAGCAGCTAGCGCAATGGGGTTGGGATTAGGGCTCTCAGAGCTACTACGATACAAATAATAAACAACATTCTACCTGGCTGACCTTGTAAATCAAGGCAGTAGAGCAAATGGTGGATCGGCTTATGTGGCCTGCATCTTGCAGGAGGTCAGACTAGATGATCATAATGGTCCCTTCTGATCTTGAATTCTATGATTCTATGAAATGCTGCTTATGCGTTCATGCAAAGGCATGCAAGAGAAAGCTAATCAACCCTCAGCCTTTTTGACTAAGGATGGGAACATAGGACTGGAAGGGACCTCCTGGGTCAGAGTCCAGTCCCCTGCTGTCGTATCCTATGAGCCTATTCATAGAGTTACTTAATGAAACACTGAAGGGCGTGCAAAAGATTGTTACTAACTGGGCTTGTCTGGGAACCTGAGCTCGCTTGATCAGCAAAGCCCTCTGCGCCTGAACCCTTCCTAGGCAGAGTCAACCCGCCCCCTAGAGTCCCTGCGCAGACAGCCGCCGCTGCGGCGTGGCCCCCACGAACAGCCCGCAGACGCGGAGCCCCGGCTAGCGGCGAGTCCCCGGAGTCCTGCTGTCCCAAGGCACCGACCAGGGCGGATCTCTGAGCCGAGCTGCCGCAACCCCGCTGGGTCTGGCCCCCCCGGGCCGCGCCGGAGCAGGTGGGTTTCTGGGGCCTGAGGCAGATGAGCCCGGGGGGGCGGACCCTGGCCAGGCCAGAGGACGGGCGGGGGGGGACACACTCAGGAGTAACCCCCCCCCCCATGGCTTGGGCCAGAGGCCCGGGGGGGGCAGGGACTCAGCGGAGACGGGGGACCCCTTAGGCCCTGGGGGGGCCCATGGGGACCCGGGTACGCCCCGGCGGAGGGGGAGAGTCCCCCCCCCCAAACCCCCGCTCGGGGCGGCCTCTCGCTCACCCGCTCTCCGGCCGCGTCCTGCTCCAGCAGCCACAAAGAGCGGCCTCTTCCGCCCTCCACCGGAACTACTCTATGGTCCTTCCGGCCGGATCCTCCCAGCATGCAGCGCGCGCAGCCCGTCGGGGTTACCATAGCGACAAGGCCCCGCTCCCCATGGTAGCGCCCCAGTAGCTCTAACTCGGGGTGGGAGACCCCGCCCTCTTACACGGCGGTGGGCGGGGCATGACTGACGGATGACATCACAGGGAACACCATGGCACCCACCCCAGTTGTCATGGCCAGCTGGGCCTGCGGGACCCTTGCACACCAGGGTGCTAGTGAAACAGGCCCTGCCCCCTCCACCCCAGGAAAGCAGCTTGATGCCACCAGAGCTTCCTTTCCCCCTGACCCGTGCCAGGTTCACACCTCTCCTATGGCGCAGCTGTTCCCTGCTCAGGGTTACACTGGACAATGTGAGGGCACCTGTAGTTGCCCTTGATGGGGGCATCTTAATCATACCCCTGGGAAAGTCCCCCCACCTCCACCACAGCTTGCCCAAGACTCAAGTCACACAGCTGGTCACTGTGCATAGGCTAAACTCTTAAGGACACAACAAGACTAATTACCTGGTCTAGCCTGAGCAAAAGAGGGCCTCTGTACTGTGCCAGCCATCAGGGCTAGCTGTGCTAGGAAGGGTTGGTAGAGGATTAGCCATTATCCAGTTTTCAGTGTTTGTATTTTCGGCATATTAATTATTACAGCATTAACCCCTGGAAAGGAGGATAAAGCACTGAGTCTTCAGTGAAGGGTGCTATAAATTTGGAGCTCATTTCCGTGAAGTCCCAATCAAAGGGCAGGTAGCCTTTTGGGAAAAGGATTTACCCTTCATGCAAGCAGTTACCCCATCCACATCTCACCAGAAAGTGTCTTAATACACCATATACATCTTGTGCCACCCACTTCATCGGGGGGGGGGGGGGAGAGAGAACGTAACTTGTGGGTAAGCCTGATGCAATGCAGAAATGTAATGCTCTGCCACTTGTCAGACATTCTATCAGGACAAGAACCAACACTTTTATACTGGGAAGTCACTGTTCAGAGACCAGTATGAACTCAGCAGTTAATTCTGAAAGCTACAACTGCATAAAAATGTACCAGGGTATATGTGCACTGTGCATCACATTCATACAACTCACTGCAGTGTTGCACTGTGGCCTGGACATTTGCACTTTCCCCAGTCACATCTTCAGCAAAAAGTGATTTCTATATTCAGTGGATTCTTCTTCTCAGCCAGGCCATGCAACTGTGTATTGGGAAAGGGCCCAGAAAGCCCACCAGAAGAGGGCTGAATGATGCAGGTCAAGTATCTTTAAAAGTCAAGTTACATACATGCCTAGAGATCACACAGATTCTGTTTTAAAATAGTTTAAAATGCAGCATTAAGAAAAAACATGCTGAATTCCCAACCAAACCAGGTTTGTTTTATTGTATGCCTGCTACATTCAACTACAAAGACCAGAACCAGTCCAGAACGTGAAAGCTCAGGGCTACTACCCATATGGATGAGACCTTCATTCTTAAGATGGAAAACTCTTGAAAGCACTCCTGCAACACCAGGAAGTAGTTGTGTCTGGAGGTTTGCGTCCCAAGCTCCAACGTTTCTTTGCTCTGCTTTGCAGCCTCAGTAGCAGTAGAGAAGACATCTACTTAGACCTCTGCCTCATCTTTCTCCTTTTGCGCTTCAGCCTGAGAAAGAGAATTTTACCCCATCAGAGAAAGAATATCAGCATGGTAACAAAGCTATCAGACATTCCACAGCAGGCAGCCAATCTGGTTAAATGGACTTTGAATGAGTCATTATCAGGCCAAAAAACTTGTGTGTAAGAACAAGCATGTCAACAGTTTTGGAAAAAAGTTACAATGTGCCCTTTTTAAAGAGAATGACAATCGCGCAATGTCCGCCACCTAACTGCTGCCTTGTCCTAGTGCACAAGGACCCCAAACTGAAATTGCCAGAAACCGAGTAACCTATCCACATTTCTGTGGACAATGAAATAGAAGACCAACAAGGACAGCACCTTCAGTAGAGAGGCTAGACTTAAGCCTATTCCTGCTTGCCTTTCCAGAGTTTTAAACACAAGTTTCAGATCTTATTTAAAAGCAGAGCAGAAAATGAAACCGCTAAATACAGTAACAAATGCATGTTTACTCTGTTTGGAAAAGGAACTTTGCATCTTTGCTACAGTGTTTTAATGGCTTCTTTTAAACATATACAATAAGACTTGTGTAAACCCAATGTACTAACTCCTGCAATAAATTTGGCCCATCATCCTTACCTGCCATGCCTAACCCAGAACAGTTTGTTACACCAAAGTTGGAAAATGCCAGAGGAGACAGGCAGTTTTAGCTCTGAGCAGGCCTAGCTGCTCTTATACTTACACAGCACTGCCAGATGAGCTAAGAAATAGTCACTGGAAGTAAAATAGGTTTAGTTCTGCACACCCCCAACCCCCACACTGAAGAAAAGCAGTGTTTACAATGATGCAGTCTATTAGAGGTTTAGAACAGCATACACCACAAAGCACTTCACATGCATCCATGTTTCTTTCTTCACTCCCCACCCTGAAGCAGACTTATCACCATTTTACAGATGAGAAATGGAGGCACAAAACACTTACCCAAGGTCATACAAACACATGTGCAGTAAAAACAGGAATTTAACCCAAATCCTACTTCAGAACTTTACCCCCTACACCCTCCTGCTTCTCCTCAGTTTAGCCTGCAAACTCTTTGTGGCAAGGCCAGTGTCTGAGTTTTCACAGGGTCTAGCATAATGGGCTCCCAATTTCAGCTGAGGCCTCTAGACATGACAGAAATAAACATATTTTAACTGTTATCAGTTAGCCTGAGGGATGTGGGATGCAGTGTTAACATTAACACACCCAACTCAAGTTTTTCCCCACTCCCCATTTACCAAGTCTGATCAACCATCTTAGCCAGCCCCGTTACTACATTCCTACAGGGCCCAGCACACAAAACAAGTCACGCAAACCATTTACATCAATTAGCATAACAACCCGTTGGGCAAGCGTCCCCGGGCCCAACAAGCCAAAACAGACGCTCACATACCTGCGCATACGCTTCTTTCGCCACTAGAGGAAAGAGGGGAAAAAACACAAGAGTCAGCAGCATATTAACATCAGGCTCAGCCTCCACCACGTCTCCACGCCCCCAGTTACCTGCTGCACTGACCAAATGGTGCCCGAGGGGAAATTAAAGGCAGCAAACCTCCCCCCCCCGCATTTCTGTGGGGCTTTACTGCTGGGTGCTAAGGAAAGGGCCGGGGCCCGCGTAACAATGGGGCCCGGCAGACCTGAACCCGCCGCCCCCATCGCCCCCACGCCGGAGGGGGCCGCTCCCCCGATGCCAGCCAAGCAGGGGCCCGGGGGGGCATCAGCTCGCAGCCCCGAGCCCAGCCCCACGTGGGCGCAGGACGCCACAGGCCGGTGCCTCCCACGCGCGTGGAGAGCCCGGGGCACAGGGCCTGGGACGTGGGGGCTCCCCCCGCAGCACGAGCCTGGGGGCAACCCCCCCCGCATCCGGGGACCCCGCGAGAGCCAGGCCCCGCCCCCTGCCCCGGGAGGGAAGCGCGGCCCGAGGCCTAGGAACCCCCCCCCCAGCCCCGCTTCCTCCCGCCGGGCCGGGCCCCCTCGCCCCACACCGGGCCCGGGCCCCACCCACCTTCGCTCTCATGGCGGCCCGGGCTCAGCGCCCGCGGATGGCGGCGGATGGCGGCAGGACCCTCCGGCCTCCGACAAAATGGCGGCGACAACAGCCGAGAGAGAGCGGCCCGCGCCGCTGGACCCCCTTTTATAGGCCAGTTCCGGAAGCGCGTGGGCGGAGCCGGAGCGTCACGGAGGAGCCGCGCGCGCGCGAGAGAGAGAGAGAGACCCCCTTCGCGGAGCATGACGGGAGGTGTAGTTTCTCCCGCCCCCGGGGCAGCACGGGAGTTGTAGTTTTCTCCCTCCCGACCCGCCTCCATTTTGAATACAAATCCTCTGAGCTGAGCCCAGATAGGGGGCGGGGTGAAGACCCAACGCCCCCCAGCTACACCGCAGGGGTCACTTCCCCCGACACACAGTGCACGTGCCCAAGTGTTGGGTGTGCGACACCGAGGGCCCAACACGTGCACGGGCACCCGCGCGTGTTAACACGAGAACGGCCGTACGGCTCAGACCGGCTCAGACCAAGGGTCCTGTCGGGCGACAGCAGCCAGTGCCAGGGGCCCCAGAGGGAGTGACCCTAACAGGGAATCATCCAGTGACCCATCCCCTGTCACCCATTCCCAGCTTCTGGCAAACAGGCCAGGGACCCCGTCCCTGCCCAGCCTGGCTAATAGCCATTGATGGACCTGTCCTCCAGGAACTTCTCTAGGTCTTTTCTGAACCCTGTTATAGTCTTGGCCTTCACAACATCCTCTGGCGAGGCGTCCCATAGGCTGACTGTGCAGCTGTGTGAAAATATTCTTCCATTTGTTTGTTTTAAACCTGCTGCCTATTCATTTAATTGCGTGTCTCCCTAGTTCTTGTGTTACGAGTAAATAACACTCCCTTATTTTCTTTCTCCACACCAGTCAGGATTGTATAGTCCTCTAGCACATCCCCCGAGCCGTCTCTTTTCCAAGCTGAGAAGTCCCAGTTTTATTAATCTCTCCTCATACGGCAGCCGTTCCAGCCTCCTTGTCATTTTTGTTGCCCTTTTCTGAACCTTTTCCACTGTATGTTTGTTGAGATGGGACAACATCTGCACACAGCATTCAAGATGTGGGCGTCCCGTGGAGTTAAATAAAGACCTTATTGTGACGTTACAGCCTATATGATTTTACACAAATATGCTAATGAGTGAATATAATGTAACTGGAATATGCTTCATGCAAAAGGCCTCGTGTAAGGTATCATTGCAAAGCTTGTGATCATCCTGTTTGTATAAATGTATCACTCTTGTATCTGGAACTAGAAATATGACTCTGAGGGCCTATTGTAATCATGCAACGTGTGGGCCATTAATGGTGCCTTGGAATCTTGATGACTCCCATTAACCAGGACAACTGACTGGCTGGCTCTGTTAATAGAGTGTGTGTTAATAGCTGGGGAGCAAACAGCCGCGCACGTCTCTCTGTCGGTGTCATAGAGGGTGAACAATCGATGAGTTTACCCTGCATAAGCTTGATACAGGGTAAACCGGATTGATTTGGGTTTAGACGCCACTGGGAGTTGGGCATCTGAGTGCTAAAGACAAGAACACTCCTGCGAGCTGCTTTCAGGTAAACCTGCAGCTTTGAGGCAGGTAATTCAGCCCCTGGGTCTGTGTTGGAGCAGACAGGAGTGTCTGGCTCGGCAAGACGGGGTACGGGGGCCCCGAGCTGGCAGGGAAAGCAGGGGCAGTAGTCTTGGCACATCAGTTGGCAGCTCCCAGGGGGGTTTCTGGGATCCAACCTCTCACAATTGTATTTTCTGTCTTCTCTCTCCCTTTCCTAATGAGTCCCAACGTTCTGTTTACTTTTTTTTGACTGCCGCTGTACATTGGGTGGATGTTTTCAGTGACTCCAAGATCTTCTTGAGCAGTAACAGCTCATTCAGCCCCCAGCGTTTGATACGTAGAGTTGGGATGATGTTTTCCCATGTGCATTACTTTGCGTTTATCACCAAATTTCATCTGCCACAAGCAAAGGGCTCCCCTATGCAGGTGGGGGGCATAGGCCCCCTCTCTCCACTCCACAGTATCATCACAGCCTCAGCTACAGGGCCTGGTTCTCTAGCTCCCACTCCCCCACTTAGCCCTGCAGGCCCCAATTCGAGCCCTGGAGCACTGGGCAAGATGGTGACCTGACCAGCGTACCCTGGCCTCAGTGCTGGACAAAGGGGAGCCTCCCCCACTGGCCAGCGGCCCCAGGGCCACCTGCAGAAAAAGGGCAGCTGCTAAAGCAGAGCAGTTAGGGCTGTCACAGACTCATGTCCTCTGCGGATTGGGCCCTGACAGAGCCCTGGGACCACACACGCTGAGGGTTGTTTGCAGAGGCCAAATCACCCACTCTGCCCTACCCCAGCCAGAAGGGGAGATGCAGAGAAATGCAAGGCAGTAGCTTGGTCCATGAGGATTAGAAACGAACCCAACGCTGACAAGAGTGAGGAAGGGGGACACTTAGAATCATAGACTCTCAGGGTTGGAAGGGACCTCAGGAGGTATCTAGTCCAACCCCCTGCTCAAAGCAGGACCAACCCCAGACAGATTTTTGCCCCCAATCCCTCAATGGCCCCTTCAAGGATTGAACTCACAACCCTGGGTTTAGCAGGCCAATGCTCAAACCACTGAGCCCCCCGCCCCCTAAATGGCAGTATTGTCTGTGTCAATAGAGTGAAATGGGAGCTGGCCCCGACATTCTCTCTGATCCCAGGTTGCAGTGATCACAGTGACTAACCGTGGCTTTCAGCTGCTCCCTCACCAGCCTATTCACCAGCCTGGCTCCCCCAGACTTCTGCCTGTTCCCCACGTCGAAGGGAGACCTCGGTGAGAAGCATTTCAGTGATAACAATGGAGACGTCCGCAGCAGTCGAGTTTCTGGACAAGGACTCCGACAAGCTGGGTGTAGCCAAAATGGACCAAGTGAGTTGATGTCCAGGGAGATTATAGTGAAAAATAAACCACTGAATGCAAGTGTTGTTTTGTCAGTGTAGAAACTTTCTGAGCCCGTCCTACAGGACTGCCCCAAGACGCCATTTGGAGCAGCCTTCCTCTGACTTTCTAGGTACCTGCCATAAAGCCGGTGGGCGAGAACACACAACAGGTCAACGCTGGACCTCACCTTTTTAGATTTTAAGTATCAACACCTAGTGTAGCTGTGACAGCCGGACAGTCAACAAGCTCCTGCCAATTCACCGCTTTGCCTGGCAAAAAGCACCGTTGACTTTGTTACATCTCAGAGCATTTAAACAAAGCAAAACCTGACTACACCATTCTCCCCTCCCCCCCAGCCCTCAAACACCGCAGCTCACAGGACAGCATCGAAAACAGCGTGATGTCCTCCCATTTGTGAATCTCCAAGCCCTTTACAAACCGCCCAGCAACCCATGGAGATGCGGCATTAGACCTATTTTAGGAGTGGGGAAACAGACTTGCCTGACCCATGTCAGAGTGAGGGAGAGCCAGGAATATACCCCACAAACTCGTCAAACTCAGGCTGGCCAATCTACTACACGAGACATGGCAACATCGGCTCCCTGAGGGCCACACGGCAGTAAGGTGACAGTAGCGGAGGTAAGAACCTGCAGCTGTGTCAAGGCATTTGTGCCACAACTCACCCCCACTGATCGTGGAGCTGCTGCCAGCTGGGGCTTGGAACAGACTTACAAGGCAGCTGAAGAGCCGAGTGACCCTATTCAGACTGACCTCCGGGATATGCCCAAAAATCCCCAGCATAGGGCCGCTTGCTTTCTCCACCCCCATTTCTGGGGATGCTTTAGCCTCACACCATGAATGGGAGCAAGGCACTGAGCACTTGCTGCACCAGAATTTAAAGGACAACTGAGTAACTGTTCAGGCACTAGGATTAGACCCCACCAGAGGGTCGGTTTCTCATGCTTAAACATCCCACGCTCTGAATACGCCCTCAGGGATTCCTTTGCCTCTTGCCTGTGGCACAGCCAGGCTGGCGCACCCTCACCAGAAGCTATGGTGCTAAAATGACCTGATGACTTTAGCGCTGGAATTTGAAATGCCCCAATTCCCTGGGACCAACCCCAGCAGGTTAACTAGGCCCTTCGCCCTTCCAAAGGAGGGAAAGGGAGTTTCAACACCCAAACCACTCTGGTAGGGTTTGGATTTGAAGGGCCAAGGATCCCTGCCTTTGGCAGAGCGTGCTGTGCTCTGTCCAGCCGCCTCCAGCCCAGAGGTGGCTGCATTTCAAAGATGCACCCCAGGATGCCTTAAAACCTTGTAGGGTGAAATGGATTGCAGAAATAATACAGCCCACAGTCCTTCCCGCCCGCTGCAGCACCACAGACCCCAAAACAGCAGACTCATTCTTCTGTCCAAACAGCAGTGTCACTAGTCAATTTTATTTGGAAAAAAAATCAGTTACAGAATATTTCTTGGGAATTCTGTTTCAAACTTTTCACAACCAGAATGGTTTTTCTTGTCTCAAGAGGTACATCTTTTTCCAATGTTATTTAAAAGTAAAAATAGAAAATTAAATAAACCTCCAGCAAGTCGTAGTGGTTTACAAATCAGAATGGTGAATGAGAAAGATTAGCCCTGCCCTTCCGTTACCGAAGGCAATAGACAGTGTATTGCTTAGAAATGCTAAAATGTTCCTCTTCAGGAACAAGGCAGCTTTAGTTTCCCTTACGCTCATGGTTAACCTTTGGGAGCACCTAAGCTAAGCCAACCTGCGACAGGCGTGTGATGGCAGCTACCCTGCATCCCTTCAGAATACAGCCCACATATCTCTATGACTACCCAACCCCCTACAAGAGCTGAACACAGGTTAGAAATGGGAGCAGACAGTTCGTAGACAGATGGAAAAAAAATCTCATTTATTTCCTTTTATTGATGTAAACTTTGGTAGCATTTGCAAGGTTCTTTTTTTCTCATTTAAATTTTCAAACTCAAATACTGCCAAGGAAGCACTTGACCTGCAGAAAAGCACAGGTGCGCTCGTCAGAAAGGGTATCGTTAACAGGCAGGCGGCCTCCCAAGCCAGCTGCAGTAAGTGCTTTAGACAGAGACCTGGCTGGATAACAAATCCCCCACTCAGAGCCGTACAATTCAGCCGGACAGCTTTAAAAAAAAGACGGACTATAGAAAAGAGATTCCCAGGGGTGAAGTCTAGCCCAGGTCTGCTCACTTCTGCAGCGTTTCCCAAATTCTTTTATGGCACAGAAGGGCGTGTGGGGAGGAGAGGGGCATTCTTCTGAACAAGCCGACTGGATGCGACATAAGCAGCGGCAGCTGTTTTGGTGTGTTGGGGGGGAGAATGCTGAACCGCCCTGTGATGCTGGGAAGGTAAAAACGCTGGCGGGGTGCTGACGCCAGAGGCCTCTTGCCCTTAGGAGGGGTTTTGCAAGGGGTTAGTGGGAAGAATGGCTCGAAGCGAGTGCTTCCTTCCTTACGTTAGGACAGTCTCAATTAAAAACAAGCTTATCACACCTGTGTATTAAAACCAGCTTAGACACAAACCAACACAAGCCAGAACTCACCAGGCTGAATGGTCTACGGTCAGGGGGGGAGGAATAAAATTCAGTACGACTGTCCCAATTTGAAATATACAGGCTAAAAAGGGGGAAATTCCACACCAAGGTAACAGTTTTAAGTGGCAGAGAAACGTCCTTGCAGGCAGGGGGAGCGCTGGGGAGCATCCCTGCTCCCG
Organism: Mauremys reevesii; assembly: GCF_016161935.1. NCBI lineage: Eukaryota > Metazoa > Chordata > Testudines > Geoemydidae > Mauremys > Mauremys reevesii. Next base: position 15,959,054 of record NC_052647.1, on the reverse strand, counting down.
GCTCCCTAAGCACATGGCGCTTCTCAGGCTTCAATCGGCTGGTTGTCAGATGTGACCAAAGATCCCACCCCCACCAAGAGGGGTCAGAAATTCCTGAAAGGGAGGAGGAGGAAAGAAGAGCTGTCTACACTCCCTCGCTCGGGACGGGACGGGTAGGCACTCACCTCTGGACCAAGCACGAGTAGTATCAAAGGTTAGAAAGAGTGGGGAATAGACTAGTTTTTACTCCTGGTTTTATTATTTTGGTTGGTTGGTTGGTTGGTTTGAAGCAATCTGAAGTTGCTGAGCGAATCCTCCCTCAGAGCAGAGTCAATCGGAGCTGCTGTTGTCAGTGGGAAGTCCAGGCTGTCTGTCACTGAGGGTGTAAAGAGACAGACAGCACTAGATTTTTGTTTCTCATTTTTTGGGGGGAGCGTGCGAGAGACTCGGGTGCTACATGAGGGGAGCTGGAGCCGTTCAGTCGCCGGCTTCGTTCTCTTCTGCTGTTTCCCCCGTGGTGGCGTTCTCGGCGTTCTTAGATGCCTGCAGAAACGAACCCAAACCAGGATAAGTGACTCTGCTTCAGAGGGGAGAATCGCTAACTAATTCTGGAGAGAACCCGGAGACACGCAGACCCACAGCACCCTGGAGTCGCCCACCCTGCAATACTCCGTTGTGTCAGGGCCACCCTTCCCTTTCAAAGGCCAGCCTCCCCACCCCCCCAACGCAGTTCAGCTCCTGTCGGGAGCACTGGGCATCTCCTCCCTTCCCAGGATCTCTGATGTTGGTGCAAGAAGAGTTCTCTCCTGCCACCCAGGAAAGTCTCGTGAAGCTCCCCACCTTATCAGCAATACCAGCCGGTCAAATCTCAGCTGAGCTAGTTCCTTTCCCTGCTGACATCTCCCAGGGTGCAGCTCGGCCTGGGTACCTGGCTACAAACCACTGTGCCTCAATGACTCAAGATCAAGGCTAACCAGTTTACAAGCAGGAAAACAGCCTCTCTACCTGCCACTGCTGCAAACTCACTCTGGGATCTGAGAGGCATGCTGGGTGCTTTCTGGCCGGCCCGTGGTAAAGATTCTGCTGACCAGATTCTGCTTTCAGTTACACCTGTGCAACTGCACTCCAGACAAGGGGCGGTAGTCACCCCCCGCCAGTGAGCAAACAGAATTTGGGATGGAGCAAATAATCCCACTGACAACACGTGAGCCGGAACAGAATCCCTCTCCCTCTTCCGCAGCTGTAAGAGCTCTGCTAGGCTAAGAGGAGTCAAAATCTCTTTTTGCTAATGTCTGAGTGGAGAGTTTGGGGTCTCCCAAGAGGCAGTTAACCCGTGCGTGTGTGAGATCCAGCCATTATGAAGTGACAACTAAATTACCTTCTTCTTCTTCTTCTTCTGGGTCTTCCGGCTGGCAGAGCTTTGTAGCAGTGCCTAGGAAGAGGAAGAGAAGGTAAGCAGCCGGGACACAGATGTTTTCTTTGCTCTGACTGCGAGTAAAGGGAAATGCCAATGTAGCAAAACAAGCCTTTGCCAGCTATAAGGGAACAGCAGCACGTCCTGGGCAATGACACTCGCCATGCGCAGCCCCTCTGAATCCCCATGGCCCTGCAGGAAAGGACGACACATCCGTGACCAAGCAGGTGCCATTTGTGGCCGAGGCAGGAGACTTGGGGGGAGCCTGCTGGAGATCATGTTCCTGACACACCCACCGAGAAACCGGACTGCAACTCCTCTTTGCTCTGAATGCTGCTGCCACCTTCCCACGTGTGCAGAGCAGCGCATCAGAACCACGCCCCAGACAGCTCTGCTTTCTCCTCAAACCTGCACTGTCTCTGCCGGAGCTTGGCCTCTCCGGGCCTCACAGCCCTGCCTTACAGGGGGTTCTACACATCCAAACAGCTGAGCGAGAATAACGACCAACCCACCACTCCGAGGGGACTGACCAAGCTGCAGTCTCCTACCGATCCACGTGCCTCACGCACTCCCTAAGGCGGTGAGCTAGGTCTTGTTTCTGTGACTCAGGCGTTTCTATGCACTCCAGGGAAGCAAACGTGTTTCCTCGGACTGACCTTCAGTTCTGCATCCTGAACCTCAAGGTGGGATTTGTAGCGCTCCGGCTCGAAGGGGCCGCAGGTTATCCTCATGGGGCCGTTGGGCATTAGAAGCACTGTGAATTTGAACTGGGCGACGAACTCGCCTGTAAAGCAGGAATCCCGGTTAAGGCCACCACGCCGGGGGAACAGCGCACAACCCAAAGCCCACCTCGCTTTCCTGCCGTCGCATCCGCCTGGGACAACCAGGAAACTGCATCTGCAGCGTTTCAACGGTGGCCCTCCCCGCTCAGGGCAGGATCGTTCCAGAAGCAGGTCCTCCTGGCTAATCTTTAAGTGAACCAAACTGATGGCGCGTCCATCACCAGCCCGAGGAGATTATCCCCCATGGACCAGCAGATCTCACCACCGGGATTGTTCTTACACAAGACCTGGCAACCAAGGGGCTAAGAGCTACTTAGCGAAGAAATCTCCTGGTTCCTTGGGAGCAGGTGTCGGCCCAGCACCACCCTCCAGGGACATGGCTACAGCGGGAACCTGTCTGAGCAGAGCCCCGGGGGGGGGACCACCCCTGTGCTCTCCTGCAAGCCCCCCGTCCCTCCGGACTCACCTTCCTTCTCATAGAGGACATTGAAAGGCTGGAGCAGCTCGTGTTTGGCGCATTCCACCACCCCCATCCTAGCCTTCTTCTCATCCTCAAACGCCCTGCGAGAAAGGGAGAGAGCCACGGACCTGAGCTTCTGCCTCTCGCTGCTCTAAGGATCACACAACCGACGACCGTTTTCAGCAGAGGAGGGGGAAGCCCTGCGAGCCAAGTTACAGACCCAACCCTGCTGCCTAACTTCCCACTGCGGGGTTGGCTGGAGACGTTACTCAGCCATTCCCCGACGAGAGGCCAGCCTGGCTGCGGTGTGTGGCTGGCAGCAGGTGCGCAGATGAAAGCTCAGGAAGGTAACGGAGCAAAGTGAACGCAAGGCGTTAGTTTAGAATCCCAGAAAAAGCTCACCGCTCTGAGGCACAAATGGAGCATTAACCTGGGAGCTAATTTCCTTTTGCTGAAGTGCACATCAGTCAAAAAAGGGGGCTTGGAACTACCCCTGTGTCCTGACACAGCTTTGACTCCACTCTGTGAATACGACAGAACTGGTCCCCTTGTATTTCAGCAGCAACCCCCCGCAAAGGCGCAGGAGGGTCTCAAATCCTCACAGGGGTCTTAATCCCCTGGCCAGGGTGAAACATCAAAGTCTATCACATCCCCTCCCTGCGGCTTGTCCAGCCGCAGCAAACCCCCATAACAGCACCCTCTGGGACAGAACAGCTGTCAACAACCAGGTGAGGGCTCTTGCAAGGCCCCTATTCTGGGCAGATGGGGAGGCCGTGAAAGGAAGGAGAGAGAATACCTGAGAGTAAATGGCATAGTGTCAAAGCGCCTCTCCACCTCGCTGAAAAAGGCACGAGAGGTTTTCATTTTCAAGCCATACTGCTTGGAGGGGTCCCTTTTGTAAATGGTAGTTCTCTGGCCAGCATCCTTTGCCTAAGAGAACACAAACAAGAGTCAAACACAACCCACAGACGCTAGCACTGAGTGCATGCTGGGACTTCGGTACCGCCACAGGGCTTTACACACACACACAAATACTCCCAGCCCTCCCCGAGAGGGCTGCATTTTACACACAGGGAAATGGAGACCCACGGAGGTGAAGTGACTGCATACAGAGATGGAGCCTGGCTCCCCATGCCACGCTCAGACCAAGGGACCATTCTGAAGTCCCCATGGGCATAAAGTAACAGCAAGCTGAAGGACACTCACCTTCCCTTCCCCGGTGCTGACAAGCACGTCAATGGCGTAAACTTCATGGACCTCAAACTCGGCTTTTTCATGGTCCTTCCTAGGTGGGAGAGGTTTGGCGAGTGAGCAAAGTGAGACATCTCTACAAGGGAAAAAATCCCCCTTTGCCCTAGTAATACTGCAGTACAGAGCTGGGGGGTGGGGGCACAGAGCACCACAAATGCACGTGTGGCGCTTTGCACAGCAATTAGGGAAGCTTAATCAAACCAACACACAGGAGACAGAGGCAAGGCACCACGGAAGTGCTCTGCAGCGGTTCTAGAGATCTGCTAGACAACCGTCATTCAGGAAATTCTTCGCTGCCCCAGCCACCAGCGCCAGCTTCCATCATTAAGATGGAAGGGACTTCGAGAAACAAGTTTATTTTTAATCACTTATGCTGTTTACTCTGCCTAGAACACAGACGGGTCATTTTCACTTCCAGTAACGTCTTGCATTAGCTCAATGCTAGAGAGGCCGGACTGCAGCTTACAGATCAATTTTAACTGAAGATATTTTAAACAAATGTCATGGAAACTTTTCTAGTAACATTTATTCTCTGTTATTTGTATGGTAGCACTTGGGTGCCCCAGGCATGGACCAGGGCCCATTGTGCCAGGCACTGTACGAACCCCAAACACAAAGATGGCCTTTCCAATGCACGTAGTAGATTTTAAAAACCCCAAAATCCTCAATGTTGGGTCTAAACAACCAGAACCTCTCCCTGAAGGCAAGGGAGGAGCTGGTGGAAGCGAAGGGAAGGAAATGGGTCCAAGATGTGACTGAAAATGGCAGCCCATGAGAACTAATTTGATTGGGTTCAATCTAGTTCACACCATTCAAGCAATCCACTGTCACAGCTAGGAATAGCTGGCGAGTTTGCTGGCCGTTGCAGAGACCAAGGACTGACTTCGTGTTGGGGACACTTTCTAGAACGACCAGCTGACTGCACAGGTGCCAGCGAAAGGTTTAGGGGGTGTAAACCTTCAGTCAATGCAGAGCATCACAAATTACCTTAATGTAAGAAAAAATGGAAGACTCTGGGCTAACCAACACCCACCCAGCCAGGCACCACAGGCCAGGACTAGAAAAGAGAGGGGATTCTCACTGCAGGTCTGGTCTCACACCCCCTCGCAATGCTGCTGATAGAAGTGACAATCCCGCAGAGGAGACTTACTTTTGCTGGTCTGTAGGGTTTTGGATGATGGTTTTCTCTCCATCAATCACGTGCTGTTTCAGCTGGTGTGACAGCATCCCTGCCAAGTTAGGAGAATCCATTAGCACCTCAGAGCTGCAAACCAGCTACCGAGTGACTTGCATTATTAACGCTCCAAGAAGGTGCCCTTAAGCTTTCTGCTATAGGGAGAACAGCAAAGCTAAAATTTGAGACCGTTTGCCTTTCTACCACCACCTCATCTCAAACAGCTTCATTCACGGAGTTACACAACTATTCTGTGACAAAGCAAAGGTCCCCACTTTAAAGGGGTAATTGCATGTCCTAGGTCCAAGGCACAGCCACAGATGGAAGTTGTACAAAGGAATCAAACTCCCAGCACAACAGTCTAACCACTGGACCACACCGGCTCAGCGGTAACTCCAGGAGGACATGGTCTAAGCCCCCCCTAAAATCATGCAGCATGTGTTTTAAACAAGCCGACATTCTTCTTTTCAGTCTCTGTAGCCTGGGACATCAGCTATCAGGAGAATCAGCAGTTGCATGGGGATTACCGGCATCCAATGTCTCTGAAAGACGCATTCTTGAGCGTCTCCAGGGACGCGTGGAGGCAGAAATGTTTTTGCCAGTGTTTAGATTACTTATGTCCCTCCTGCACGGTCTAGCTAATGGGGCATTCAGCAAATATTTTTGGGCTTAACTCAGTCCCCCTGTCTGCTTTGCAGTACATGTTACAATTCAGATTTACCAAGGAAAACCAAAAGGCCATTCCTAGTCTGCTTCCCACGTCACCAGCCACAGCAAGGGAACTAACAGGTCTCCATTTTGGAAGGACTGCGGCCGGTGGTGGCAGAGATCACCGCTGAGGCAGAAAACGGCTCCATTTGTTTTCATAAACCAGGTCCTTATGCTGCTGTTGCCAGTGACTGGATAATTAAGGCACCCGACTGTTTCCAAAACAGTGGCTGCTTAAACTCCCTTGACAGCGTGAGCAGCCTCCTCCTCACTGCAGCCGAGGTGATGTTTTTCTCCCTGAGCGCGGAGCAAAGCATTGGCGAGAGCTACCCAACATCCCACGTACCAAACAGCCCAGTCTTGGAACTGCAGCTCTCTGCAGCGAGCGGGAGAACAAGCCTGCTACAGTATGTCCTGGGATTCCACTGATTAGTGGCGACATGATTTGTCGCTGAAGTAACTGACAGCTACATCACTACGTGAGCAAACCAACAGGATAACAGAACCTGTCCAAACATGTGTTTATCATTCTGACAGATCATTTCCATGTTTATATTTAAGCGTTTACTTTCCATGTTTATCCATTTAAATGTTCACAGCTACAGGAGTTTATTGGGAGGTCAAACAATTATTTAATGATGGTAAAAAAAAACCCCAAAGCTTATTAACCACTAACACACAAATCTGTCAACATCACATGTCCAAACACACAAAGTAACTGTCCTTAAATCAAACTCTAAGTCAGAGGTCCCCAAAGTGTGGGACATGGGGGGGGCAGGAGCACTACCCAGCCCCTCCCCACTCCTGCTCCGGTCACACCCCCAGCCATGTCCCCAGCCCCACACCAGCCACAGCCCCACTCCAGACCGCCCCCAGCTACGGCCCACTTACCCTTGTCCACGACCCTTCCATGTGTGTGTGTGCACGTGCGCGGACAGGGGTAAGGGAAGTAGGACCCTCAAAAGTTTGGGGACCACCCCTCTAAGTTGTCACGCACCCCTTTCCTTCCTTACTTTGCCAATCTGTACATTTCAGTTACCCACCAATGAACATTTTTTTGGTTGGTTTGTCAGCATATAGTGAAACTAACCCTTCCAAAGCTAAACCTAACTGAGAACTGTGAGCTCAGCTCCCAGGCACCTTTTCAAACATTATGGTCTGATTTGTCTAAGATGCTTCCAAAGGCAACTTCCCACTCGCCGGTTCAGAACGGTATTACTGAGAAAACGCCAACTAGTTAACGACTGACGGGAGCCACTCACACTTACTGCCTTACAGCATCGTTCAGCAAAGGATCCCCAAGCAATTTATAAACATTCCCTCACCTACACAGTTAAACGTCGGCATTGTACCAACAGGCAAACTGGAGACACGAAGGTTAAATGATTTCCGCCAGGTCTCACAGGGAGCCTGCAGCAGGCTTGGGGGAGAGTGCACCAGAGTCCTAATCTGTGATAGACAAGGAGCCATGCTCATAACAATTAAATGCTTCCCAAGGTTTTGAATCGAGTAGGCCAGGGCTTCCTGGATAGGATTAGTGCACCTCTACTTCTCCTCTGGCTGTCACTTGCTCTGAGCTGAGCAAGGCCTTACCTTCAATAGGTGTGCAGTTAAATGAGTGTGCTATTTTGTTCCAGGCGTCTGTCACTTGTGTGTTCTGCGGGAGTAAGAAGACAGGAGAACAAGTCAAGATTTTAAAATTCAAGCCACAGACACACCAGAGATTTCATCTGTATTCTGCAATGAAACCAGTGCATTCTCTAACTGAGCGGCTCCTGCAACATCCCCTAACATTTAGGGAGCTGAAACAATCGCAGGTTGTGTGTTATTTCATACCCACAAAAATGACAAGGTAACAGCAAAAATACAAATCCAGAAGGAAAAAAAGGTGTGTTTTGTGCTATGGCAGTGGTCCAATGTCCCCACAGCGCTAGGCACTGTACACACACATTGTAGGGGACAGATCCTAATCTGCAATGCGGATACTACTAGGAGAACCCAAGCATGGAAGAAAGGACTGGAGCATTATCCCCATTTACAAACAAGGAGCTAAAACCCAGCAAGATTCATTCACTTGCCACAGGTCACCTAGTTAGTCAATATGGAAGGGGGCTGGTAACACGGACAAAAGGAGGATGTCAGCAGTGTCTGAGAAGTGTGAACCCCAAGGACAGAAGTGTGCTTTAGAGCCCCAGCGGAGAGGGTTACAGGGAATGGCATGAAATCAAGAAAGAGAAATTTAAGCCAATTAGGAAACATTCTCGAAGAGCGAGCTCTATTAGAATGTGACAGGCTCCCAAGGAAATTGGTGCAAGCCCCATCAAACTTATATTTAAATGATAAGCCCTCTGAGGCAGGGACTTTTTTATTCCATTTGTACAGCTCCAGGCACAACGGGATCCCAGGCTACATTTACTGCTTCGGTAATACAAATAAATAATAATAAATAAGCGAAGGACGACTGTGCACTGAGGAGAATGGATGGGTTAGAGCTGACCTAGGACCTTTGCCATCTCTAACTTCTAGGATTTTATTGCTTCTCATTTTGACTGGAAGTTTCTCGTTGGAGAAACACTGACTTTCTCCGGAGCTTAAGGCACAGCGATACATGCCAATTGACCTCGGTCACTGGGCCACCACCGTGATGGAAATTCCACTGTGAAAGAGACTAGCAGAAGCTAGTCTATTCCTTGGGTTTCATACTTGGCTGGAGAGTGAAACCTGTGCACATCCGAAGTATCTGCAAAACCCAAGATGCAGGTCACAGACACAAGCCAGCAAGTGTGACAGGTTCACTCCCTCTGGCGCTCTTGCTCACCACGCCTCAAACTGAGGAGCAAGCCACCAACCCAGTGAAACAAGCTTCATCTGCTCCTTCCTGGAGGGCATCTGGCCATGCAGTCTGCTGCCAGTGACTCGTAACCCTTACAATGGCTCAGAGTGCTCAGCTGTCTTCAGGGAGTAGCACCAAGCCCATGTAACAATGGCTTCTTCCCAAGTAGTGCTCAAAGGCTGCTGGCCAGTTAACCCTGCATACAGCATTAAAGCCGCAGCAACTCTCCGCATAGCTCCTGCTCTCCCCAGAATGCGGCTCAGCTGGCTGCAGTTTCCTCACAGCTGATCCACCCCTTTCAGAGAAGTTCACAGCTTTCTACTTCTACACGTACGGGGCTACAGGGCAAGGGTAGGGTCTGACTCTCTAGATACACCTGGGAAGCACCAAACCATTCTCACCTGGTTTCCGGGTTTTACCAGGCGCAGGGCAGCTTCCGCACAGAGGTGAGCCGCCTTGACGACATCAGCTTTACGACCCGTCACCGGGGTTTCCTGGAAAAAGTTGCCTGTTTTTGAAACATGTCTTTTCTCCGCTCTCTAGGATGAATTCTGTGCTAGTGGGAGCTCCAATCCTGACCCCACCCGTAACACGGCAGGACGCCCTTCCCTCCCTCCCACTTTGCTAACCAATCTCAGGCTAAGCATAGAAGGGACCCTGAGGAGAGGGGAGTTCAAACTCCCCAACCTATTCAGTCATCTCCGCTCTGTCAGAGGGGCCAGCTACTGCCAGCTGCAGCTGAAATAAATTTAAGAACTGAAATGTAAATGGCAGAGCTACAGGCAGGAGCGCTGTGTAACGTGTCTGACCCCCCCAGAACTACACAGGACAAAGCCCTGGAGATCGTCCTTTAGCAGCCAGGAGCCTGGACAAGATGAGATCTAAGGGCTCTTTTCCAGCTCCGCTTTCTAGCATCTAGCCCTAGTATCAAGTCAACATGTTCATGAGAGAACCGCTGCCCCCAGGAGCTTGTCTATGATTCACTAACATCCTCCTCCAAGGGCTACAGGTAAAAACGTGAGTTTAAACTTTGCCTACATGAAAAGTTTATTCAAATTTTACACATTTTTTTTCCCTAGGTGGCATTCCCTGAATGCTATTTGCGTACGTGACTTCCCAACGCCATGACAAATGGTCTGTGCCATCAACCACCCACGGCCTGCAAGCACCTCCATCACTACACACCAGGCCTGAACATGTCACACTGCCCCTGAGTAAATACAGCCACTTACAAGCCAGCGTGCTGCAAGTTCAGGCAGGAGAAGTGTGTAGTGGGGACTGGGTCCTGAGGCCATCTATCTTGCTGTACAAACCACCTGAGCTTAGAGCTGCAAAGGTGAACACAGCAGCCTCCTGTGGTGGCAGAAGGACCATGATTCTCGACCTTAGCCAGCAGGCTGCAGCAAGTCCAGTTTGCTCAGTCTGCTCCATGCACCCAGGACACTGTCCTCTCAGGCTTTCACCACAGATCAGCCGGTAAGTGCAGTTCGTCTGCCACAGCTCAGCTAACATTTGATTTGTTTCACATGTGTTGTGTTTGAGCTACTTTAACGTTCAAACAGTTCAGCATCCCGACTTTTCTAAGGTGAATAATGATTAATTGTTTTTAAACACTGTTTCTGTTAATGTTCTCCAAACTCATCGATGCACAGACTTCTGCTCTGCTGCCAACGTCAGGTGCTCTCTGCAACCAGGGGCACTCAAGCGTGGGCTTTTATATCCTGCTTTTGCGGAACCTCGCCTGATGTGAAAGTAGCGTGGGAGAGCTCTCCGCTCAGGCCATTGGCAAGAAACCTACCTTCGCTGCATCGACGATAAAACTGTGCGCTACATTCGCTATGAAGCCATCCACATGGACTCCCAGGTCACTAACACAAAGAGGAAAAAGTGGCTTAGTTGCAGGCAGGGCCTCGTGGCTCAAGGAACTTCTTTAAGACCTCTAAAGCCATTAGCAGAACAGGGTATGTTTCAAACGCATCACTTGCCTGGCCAATACTTCCTGGGGTTAGCCAGTTGGTAAACACACTTACCAGATCAAGCAGCAGTAAACAGCAGAAGCCAACATTTAACTCACAATAGCATAGCTCAGACACTTACATCTTGACCAAATCTCCGTCTTTGAGGATATAATCCTGGTCACTCTTCAAGGGGGAGAAGTGACAGACACAGTTATTGACAGATATACTCGTCGGGAAGGCAATACCTATGAACAAAAGGAATAATGGTGAGATCGCACCTGTGCGAGACCCGTGTGCACTTTGGAGATACGGACCCTGCCACCATGTACTACAAGATACCATGTAGGCAGCACCCCATGTTCCATCACACAGAGCAGCCAACAAACAATCTGCACTTGGGTCCAAACGCACACGTGATTCAAAGCCTCAACCTGCCGCTCATACATGCAGGATACAACCAGGAGTCTAGTTTGTTAGTCTCTTCTGATGCACCAGAGAATAAAATACAGAGCTGCACTACCTCATGCTGCGACCTCGGCAGCTCACTCAAGCTAAGCCGGGCCTGTCCGTGCCCAAAGAGAGTGCTCTTCTCAAGAACAGAACTCCACTTGTTTGGCGCGCGTGAGACTTAAGCAAAGCTAAAAGAGTCACTAATTCTTATGACATACAAGTAAGGAGACAGAAAATCAATTGAGACCACAAGGCAATATGGTCTGAGGGTCGGAGCACATGAAAGGAAGTCATGAATTTCAAAATTCTTATCTCAGCTCTGCCTATGACTAGCTGTCTCCTATTCGGGGAAAATCAAAGCCTCAAGGGTGTTTGTCTCCTCAGCTGAGCACCTGCGAGCGGCGGAGGACTGCTGAATGGTGTACAGTGCTTTTAAAACCAAAGCACTAAAGTACCAACATAGATCAGTTGGGGTTTGACGCTGACTTTTTAAGCATTGTTCTGTGCTCTGGGCACAGCCCTTTGGCCAAAAAACAGAACAAACGTTTGCTGCGTCTCCCAGCGTCAGACCAACTCCAGCCCAGACAGACAAATGTGGAAGAACTGCGTTTAAAGCAATCAGCTTTCTCTCAAGAGACCTCAAATATCCAGGGCCAGGAACCATGACGCTCACCATGGCTCTTTATCTAGCCATGGAAATCTTGTGAAAATTACAGACCAGCAAGTACGGTAGACAAGGCATTTGTCTCCAAAACAAATCTAGTTTGTCTGAATGGGCGTGGCTAATCCAAGCGTGAAACTCAAACTACCCAGTGCTGTGTGGTAGCTGCTGTAGACTGTTCCTTGGCAGAAAATTTGGGGTGAATTTTTTTGGGTGAGAGTGAGAAGCATGAAGCCTGGAATTCAGCTTTCAGACACAATCTTCATTACGCATTTCAGTAGTTTCACTGTATGGTGTGATGGAAACAAAGAGAAAAGGAAAGAGCCCTGCATTGAAAAGGGAACCCTTGAAACTGTACTTTACCTTTTTTCATTTCTTTCTCCTTCTTGAAGATTTTGCCAGTCTCTTCCATGATCATGGCATCCCCTTTCTCACACAGGCTGAGAACAGACCCTCCAGATTTAGCTGCTTCAACCACTGCACGCAGGACCCCTGGGTTCAAACACACAGTGTTGAATTTGAAATGGATGCGTTAACTAAAAACAGCCAACAACTTTAAAAAAACCCAGACCCTTCATAGATGACAGTGCTGCAGGAAGGATTAAAATTGGTGACAACTTTTCACTGCGAGTGAGTACACCAAACATGCACAACTTTGATTTTTTTATTATAATTTTTTACAACTGACATCTATGGACTGACTCAGGAAGTCCAGCAAGCACTACTTGCTCTGATTGCAAGAACGTGTGTGCACATCGCTGTGCTAGTTCACATGAAGTGTTGAACTGCAGATGCCCTTGAAATGTCAAACACCTGTCCACTCCCACCTACACACACAGCAAGGTCTGTTTAATAAAGGAGTCAAGTGGAAGCAACACTGTTCTCCCACATTCCTTCCCTTCAGAAGTCAGGGCTATAGAAGAGGTTCAAAAATGACCCAGGAGACTGTGTGTGTGTCACACATCAAAAGGAACAAGGGCTGCTATTGTGGGTTTCAAGGACTATTATATATCGTTTCTCATTGGGACAGGTTACTTGGCATCAGAGTTGGCAACAGCACAGAACAAGTGCAGCTTAGCTACCTACATTAGTCTTACACTTTGCAGCCACCTTCCTGCAATTGCACATAGAAGCATTTCAGAACTAACCCTTTGCTTCCTTTCATTCTTCCTAGCATGGCTACTTCATAGACAGTGTGCCGCACCGGAGATCACAAAACGTTATAGTCCCTAGTCACAAACCATTGCATGGATTTGGTGATGGAGGTATTATAGTTTTGCTTTTCGAGCGCTTCAAAGGGCTTTATCGGGATGCTGAGATCCCATCACAGAATACGTTTCTCTCTATTTTATAAATGGCTAGAAAAGATTTGCTGAGGTACTCCAGCGTCACACCTGTGAACAAATCTTGATTGCCTTACTCACAAGAGCAGCCCCAGGGAAGTCTCTGGGATTATTTGAGGGTGACCAGAAAACAGGTTTGCGCACTAGCCGTCAGTATGTACAGGCACTGGGAGCCAGGGCTTTCCTTCTGTTCCCAGACCTACCTCTGGCTGTATGCCATTACTTCACCTCTGGGCTTCATTCCCCCTCCCTCCTCTGACCAAGTGGGATAATTCTTATTGGGAGCTGTGACGCTTACAATTTTGTAAAGTGCTTTTAGATCCCTGGATAAAAGGCATTTGCTCAGAAATATTTTGCCCAATTTCTCCTACGTGGTGGAAAGAGCCTAGTCAAGGAATTAAGTCAAAAAGCTTATGCCCAAATAAATCTGTTGGTCTTTAAGGTGCCACAGGATTCCTCCTTGTTTTTGTGGATACTGACTAACACAGCTAACCCCGATACATAAACTGTGAATTTGGAAGTGGGTTTTTAAAGTATATCTAAAAATCATCACAAAAAACAGTATTTCTGTATGCCATCATGTTGTGAAGAAGGGGCAGCATGAAAATATGAAGTGTTAAAATTCACACAGAAGCAAAACAAATGGCGATCAATATCCATTAGGGAATGGGAAAGTTACAAAAGAGTTTAATAGCACTGGCCAAGGAACATCTATTAACTGTACTTTGTACTTATACAGTGCCTCATTCCATGAATTAAAAGCACTTTACATCATTAAATACATATACTACGTTGTCAAGAAATCAAGAGAAAAATCAGGAAAATGTAAAACCTTGCAACTATTCTGGATTTTGAATGTTTTACCTGTGACGTACAGAAAAATACTGTGACCATTTTACTTTCCCATGAGGAGTGCCCCCTACATGCCATTAAACTGATCAGAACAGATTTAACTTTTTTTAGTACAACTAATGTTAAAAAAAAAGTATATAATACATAGCTTGAGAAAAGAGCGTCTGTACATCTGGGTATAGTGCTTAGATTATCCACAAATACAAAGCTGGTTTTTAAAAGTCATATGATACACAGAGTACATAATCAGCAATAACGCAAATGTGGGTGAATAGATTTAACGATACAGTTTAGATATTAGAATCCAAATACTGGGATAACATCACTCATGAAACGTTGTACAGAGATTTGGTTGTGGAAAGCCAAATATATCAGTGAGTGGAGCGTGTCCCTCAGTAACTGAGAATTGGGCAGGTTGTCCACGAGGGAAGGGTTGCAGTTTGCACTACATTCTGCCTAGATCTTGGCGTTAAATCCAGCGTGCGGAGCATCCCAAGAGGATACAAGTTTACACGTGACTGGTAAGAAACCCACTCAATCTCCCAAACCCGAGCCCACTCCCCTGCCATGACGGCCTCAGCCGGACCCCCTTTAAAGGGGGGATTAAATACGGGGATTGCCGAGGGCACCAGTGAAGCAGCTTCAGCCCAGCCCGGCCGGGCTGTTCCGCAGCTGTCACCTGTCTCCGGAGTTACTGGTCGCCACCATGGCCGGCACAGCAGACACCTGGGGAAGGCGGAGGGGCCGGAGGCTGAAGCGGTTTTAAGAACGGACCCAGCGGCCCGTTGGGGTCTCGGGGCCGGGCTGGGGCCCTGCGGGGCGCGAGGCGGGCACCCCCCGCCCCGCCAGGGGCCCGGGAACAAAAGCCCACGCGGGAGGAAGCGGGCGGGCTGCGGGAGCCGCACATGGCAGAGGCGCCGCGGGACCATGTGGCGGCCCTTCCCGGCCGGGGCACGGCGCCGCGCGGCCCCCTCCCCCGGGCCTGGCTGCCCACCCCCGGCCTGGGTACCCCCCCACACTCCAGCTGGGGGGGGGCGCGGCCTGGCCACGTGCTAGGGGCGCCCCAAGGCGCGGGGGGAGGAACAGGGCCCTCCCCGGCCGGACATGGGGGAGGGGGGGCCGTGCCGGCGGGGCCCCCCCGGACACCCGGAGCCGCGTGGGGGGAGGGGCGGGCATGGCCCGTAGGGGGGGGCGCTGCCTCTCCCCCATTGGGGGGGCTCAGGACACCCCGGGGGGACCCCGCCCCCGCGCCGCCCGCGCGGATCGGATCCGACCCCCCCCCGGCCCCGCACTCACGGGTGGCGGTGGCCCCCCCCCGCGTGTACTTGGTCACCACCCGGTCCTCGGCGATGGTCAGCTCGGCCGCCTCCTCCTCGCCCGACCTGGTGGGCGCCGCCCGGGCCCGGCCTGGCCTCGCCCCGCGCTGGAACCGCCGCCGCCGCCTGAGGAGAGACCCGGCCGGAGGGAGCGAGCGAGCCGGAGAGAGCGCGGGCTCCGCGCGGGGCACGCTGGGGAGGCGAGTCCCCGCCCGCTCGGCCGCCGGACTACGACTCCCGGCAGGCGCCGCGCGAAGGGGAAGGGGCCCCGCCCGCTGCGTCGGGGACCACGGCTCCCGGCATGCAGCGCGCCCGGGGCGCTCTCGCGCGAACAGGGGCAGAGTCGCGTTTTCCGAGATGGCGGGTGGGCCGGCGGGTCGCAGTGCACGCTGGGAGTTGTAGGCTGGGGTTGGCCTGGACTACAAGTCCCAGGGGGCTGAGGGGCCCTTGGTTAAAGAGGGTTGGAACTGGAGGGGCTGCCCTAAGGGTGGTATGGGCACCCCTAGGTTGGGTAAGAAAGGGGGCACGAGGGGACGGGGAAAGGGATTCACCCTAAGGGGGAGGGGTACCCTTAAGGGAGGGGCATCCCCAGGGGAGGGGGATAAAGGGGGTACCCCGAGGGGGAGGGGGAGAAGGGGGGCACGAGGGGGGGAAGGGATTCACCCTAAGGGGGAGGGGCACCCTCAGGGGAGGGGGAGAAAGGGGGTGCCCCAAGGGGGAGGGGGAGAAGGGGGCACCCCACGTGGGGGAGGCACAGGGGCACCCCTGGAGGGGCTGAGGGTGCATGCTGTGGGGAGGGGTCTAACCCAAGATACCTCCAGCAGGACCTGGAGCTGCAGCAATGGCAGCCAAGGGAGGGGGAAGAAACTGCCTCCTCCAGGCGCCCCTTGGCATGGGGCATGTGGGGAGAGGCATCTCCAGGGTCTGCCCGCCCTGGCCCCACCCACTCCTCATGCCATCCCCCCCTCCCCTCCCAAAGCCAGGCCAGCCGGGACACACTCGGGCACCATGTTCATCAGTGTCACTTTTATTTTGTCTTAAAAAAATACATTACAACTCCTTCAGTGATGGGAAGCACAGAAACCGGAGAGACGGCGCGAGCAAGGGCTTCCCACGCAGGGGTTCATGGGCCCAGCCAAACCCGGCGTCCCAGCCCGAGAGCGACGGACGCCAAACGCTTGAGAGGAAGGCACCAGTCCCCATCCACCTGTAACAACACACGTATGGCCCCGATCTGGCAGTGAGATGTGCTCGGAAAGGCCCTTCCTTTGCGCTGCCCGTGCTCAGTGTACGGTTTTGCATTTGGTGTTTTCTTAAAGCTTCATAGTAAATAAAGTTTGGTTCTAGTCTTCGTGGCCGCACAGAAAAGCTTGAAAATACAACGCCTTGTCAGGCCTAAAGGCTCAGAAACCAGAAGGCAAATTAAAAAAACAAACCCAAACCAAACTCATTTAAAAAAACAAACCAACCAGGATTTTATAGCTGAGTTCGTGGTTTTTGAATACTTGAGGTTGGCACAGCTGCTCCCAGAGACCTCCTTGACTTTAGAATATTTGTGTGCACTGTCGCGGAGCACGGCACGTGCTGTACAATTTCCTTCCTTCACCAATGTTGTATTCGCTATGGCCACGGGCTACAGTACACTGCAGTTTGTATGCGGTTTGCCTAGCTCGTGCCAGAGCAAATTTGTTGACAGGCCCCTATATTAATAAATACATCCCAGGTGCTACATGAGTCCAACTCTCTGCATCTCCTTCCAAGACCAGAGCCTAAATATGCAATAATAGTAAATTCCCTTCTGAGCTGCCTATTCCCTGTGAACCTTGGGACATTTATCCTAGCTGGTGTCACCACAAATGGTGTTTCTATTCCTGTAAGTGTCTCATTCCTTTAAAAAACAAAACACTAAAGCGATTTCATCCTGCGGCTGTGAGTCCCACAGGTAAAACTGTAAAGTTCAGAGATTCCTTTTAACCTTCATTCCACCAGTTCTGACACACAGCAAGACAATGCAAACCAGGACAGGAGGGGAAAAAAAAGTACTCCCTGCTTTCCAGTGCGTTAACCTTTATGAAAATGTACAAGGGGGGGGGCTCTTCTGGAAGATCCAGGCCAGGCTACTGGAGGCATCGCATGTGTTTCTTTAAAAGGACTAATTAGCAAATTGGATTGGCTCAGTTTGCACCTGCTCTTCCCCTGCGTCTCGTGTCCTCACTTGCATCCCTGCAGCATGCTGCCCGTGCGAGCTGCCACGTTTCCATGCCCTTTGCACAGGTGTAAACAACCCAAAGAGGATTCGGACCCGGTGATTTCACTAGAATTAGTCCAGCCGGAAGCAAAACCGCGATCAGCCCCTTTGAGTTTAGTAGGAAGGTGCAGGCCCAGAGGTGCAGCCCCCATGCTCAGCTCTCCCCTGGTGGGTTCCTCAGTTCTCTCCTTTGGAGAGCCTGGGAAGAAAACACAGCAAACCCCTCACCTTGTCATGCTAGAACCCAGGAGTCCGGGCCCAGCAGGCTATTGGTTCCTGCATTTAAAACAAATAAAAAGGGATGGTGCAGCGCAGCCTGGGTGAAGCACACAATGGGTGGGGGGACCTCAGGGTTGTTTCTACTTTTCATTCTGAAATACAATAAACCCTTCCCACGTGAGAACGTTAGTGCCACTTGCCGGCAGGGGGCAGAGTGGCAGCTCTGAGCCGTGTGCCAGGCAGGGGCCCCATGCCAGCCTCGCTAGCAAGGTGCCCGCGTGGATTCCTTCGCCCAGACGTGTGTTTTAGGACTGAGACGTGTCACGCACTCCGCCCCACGTGGGTTGGGGGGGGATCACGAGTCGGTGCTTCCCCACGGCTCTAGCAGGCAGGAGGTCTCACTGGACACCCCAGAAGGGTCTCTGATCTCCACAGCCAGTTCAGGGCAATGGGGCTGGTGCCCCCCTGCTCAGCCGGCTGCAAGAGGGAGGGGAGGAGCCCGCAGAGACCTGCCCCACGCTCCCTTCCTCCCTCCCGTGCAGGTCCCCGCTCTAGTCACACGTTGGTAGTATGGTCTGTCCCCCCGTCCCGCCCCACCCTGTGGCTGGGGGGAAATGCCCCTTCCACAGCTCAGAGAGCAGAGGGTGACAGCCTGTTCTAACCACTAGACACCCCCTTCCTCCTGGAGCTGGGAGCAGTGCAGCCGCAGAGCAAGGAAGAACCCCGGTTCCCTCTTAGAGTAGGACCAGAACCCAGGAATCCAGACTCTCGCACTCCCTGCTCTAACCCCTAGACAACGCTCCCCTGCCAAGGATTCGTCGACTTCGCCACTTTAACCAAGGCTGCTCAGACCCACTGTGAGTCCCCCAGGTAAACAGCACTGACATCCCATGGCCTCAAGTGGGAAGAATTCAGAGCCCCCCCTTGCTTCATTTGGGGGGGTGACAAGGGGGGCACACACGCTCCGCTTCCTGCAGAGGAGAGAAACACTTCAGCAGCCCTCGGCGTACCCAGAGACACTGGCCACGACCCCCCACAGACCGCGCACGGAGGAGAGGAAAGAGGGGAGCGCGGGCCGGAGCCCTGGGTAGGGAGGCAGCCCGCGGGCCAGGCCAGCCTGCTCCAGCTGGGCACATGGAGGGAACCTCACCACGAGATTCAGTGCAAAACCATCAACTTCATTTCTTGGCCCCAGGCTTGGGGCGTCATCCCCCCACCCCCGCCGGTAGCTAGCTCCCCGCCTCTCAGCGGCCATGGGGGGGGAGGTCCGGGGCTGGAGCCTGCTGTTCTCGGGTCACCCCCAGGCGCGGGCTCTGATCACCCCGGGGGGTCGGGATCAGACTCCGGCCCCCGGGCTTCTTACCCCAGCGGAAATCGGGTTGAACAGGACGGAACCCGACCCACCGACTCTCCACCCGGCTCCAGCCTCCGCTCCTAAGCTGTGCCCAGCGCAGCAGCGGCAAGGGAGGGGGCCGCACTCGTTGGGACACCCCCGGTTTGCAGGGGGGCAGGAGAGAGAAGGTCTCTAACTCCCTACATGGCCCAGAGCAGCGAGTCTGGGACGAAGATCTCAGGAGTTCTGGCTCCCGGTCCAGCGTTTTACCCGCTAGACCCCCAAACCAGCAGCCCCCTCTTCTGTTCACGTCACCCCACGGCCCTGCCTGGGGCAGCTCTGGGATTCTTCATAGCCAGGTGTAAGGAGACCCCCCCCCCGTTTGCTTGGTAGGGGGTGAGGAATGAGGCAGCCCCTCCCCCACCTGCCTGATCCATGGCTGGGCCCCAAACGCCCCCAGGCCCTATGCTGGGAGCTCAGTACAGGAGGCTTTTCCCATGAGGGGGGAGGGGAGGACGCAGCCCGACTCCCCTGGTACCTGTCCTGCGTCCATGTCTGTGATCCTGAGGCGGAACGGGGGAGGGGGCTGCCCCCCCCCGACTGGTTTGATTTCACAGTGGGGCAGTGCATTGCCCCCCAGCTGCCAGAGCCAGCCTGCATCCCAGCATGCAATGGGCACAGACCCAGGGGCAGCGTTTGCTGTAAATACCCCCTGGGGCTGGGGAAGGACGTTTGCTCCCAGCCCCCCGGCTGGGCTCGTTCAGGGAGGGGCGGGCGGGTGCTGGAGTCCAATGGCCCAGCCCCCCCAGGACAGACGGGTTGGGCACCCCCCTGGCCCCCTAGGTCCGCTGGGCGTCCGCCTTGGCAAAGAGCCGGCTGTGCCAGTAGTCGGGGTTGTCGAAGGCGCAGTCCGAGGCTTCCAGGCTCCGCAGGGGTTTCATGAAGCCGTTCTTGGGGCAGGGCGAGCTCTGGCAGCCCGGCGCCAGGATGGCCTCCATCACCTCGTAGGCCTGCTCCTCGGGGGAGCCCCGGGGGACGGCCGCGCTCATGCAGGTGTAGTCGTCCCGCCCGGCCCCCGGAGAGCTCAGCACGCTGCTCAGGGACTGGCTGAGTTTGGGCTGCTTGTTCATGTATTCGTAGTCCTCCTCGGCCGCGGCCACCTCCCAGCCGGCCACGGGCAGCTGGGAGCTCAGCACGCTGCCCAGGGAGGCGCTGCGCTCCGAGCCCAGGTCCATGTACTCGTAGCCCAGCTCCTCCAGGGAGGCCGGCCGGGGCTGCGGGGGGCGTCTGTTCATGTACTCGTACTCCTCCTCCGGCTCCGAGACGCAGCCCAGGGGCCCGTCCCGCGCTGCCCGGGCGGCACTGCCCGCTCGCTCTGCGGGGGGAAGCAACGACAAGCCGGCGTTAGGTGCAGCCGGCAGGGGGTGGCAGCTGGAGATGGGGGGTGGGGTGTCTGATCTGCCTCGTGGCCTCTCGCCCGCCTGCCTCGTGCGCGGGGGGCAGCCGGGGCACAGCATCCCGGGCACAATGGGAGAGGCAGCTGGCTCTCCTCCCCCATGGCAGCTTCCTTCCGGAGTCCCCAGTGAGGCAGGAGGGACCGAGTGGCTATGGGGAAGGGGCACCGGGACCCAGAGATTTCCCACCTCCGGCTCGTGGGTTTCCCAGGCCCAGATGCGGCGAGTTTGCTGGGTCTCAGCCCAGCAGGCCAGGTAACGACCAGATAACGACCACCCCCGCGGGCCCCTTCGTGGCAGGATAGACCCAGACCACCCCCCTGACTCCCGGAGCAGGGTCCCGCCCAGGGAAGCTGCGGGAGGCAGCCTGGGGCCCGGAGGTCGGACCCCGGGGCTGCCGTTACCTCGGCCGTGGTTATCCGGCAGGACGTAGCCGTTGGTGTCGTCCTCGCCGTCGGCCGTGCCCGCGGACAGGGGGAAGCTCTCGCGCTGGGAGAGGTAGGCGCTGTCGCCCCGGGAGCGCAGGCCCTGGCACAGGCTGCCCGGCAGGGAGAGCTCCTCCATCAGCTCGCACTCCGAGGCCGTGCCCCGGCCCTCCGACGACTCCGACACCGTCCGGCCCACCGACTCCTGCCGGGCCCGCAGGGTCTGCCGGGAGCCCAGCCCGGTGCCCTGGGAGACGTGGGGAGAGAGACGGGGTCAGGAGAGGAGCCGCCGGGCACGGGTAGCGTTAGCCCAGCTGCTCCGCTGCTGCCCCCAGCCCTGACCCAGCCAGCTCTGCCGGTGCCCCTCACTCCCGACCCACAGCCCCTGCTAGCCCAGCCCTGGGCTCCCCCCAACCCAGCTCCGCCTGTGCCCCTCACTCCCGACCCACAGCCCCTCCTCTCCCAGCCCTGGGCTCCCCCCTTCCCCAGCCCTGCCGGTGTCCCTCACTCCCGACCCGCAGCCCCTGCTAGCCCAGCCCTGGGCTCCCCCCAACCCAGCTCCGCCTGTGCCCCTCACTCCCGACCCACAGCCCCTCCTCTCCCAGCCCTGGGCTCCCCCCTTCCCTGGTGGTGCCCCTCACTTCCGCCCAATGGCCCCGCAGGACCCTCCGGCAGAGGCCGTCCATGGGGCGCACCCCCTGTACGCTGTGCTGGGTACCTGGCGGCAGCCGCTGAGGCCGGTCTGGTTCATGGGGATGTAGCCGGCTGGGGGGCTCAGGTTCGGGCTCTGCGAAAGGAGAGGGGCAGGATGGTGATTGCTTGGCCCAGGACAGGGGGTTCTTGGCACCGGGACCAAGGGAGATGGGGCGCACGCAGTCTGCGGGACCCCCAGGCGCAGGCTGGGTGGGGGGGTCAGCGCTGAGCGACGACCCATGGAACCAGGTCTCATGCTGCAAGGCCGAGCGCTGCCGGGGTCAGGAAGGAAACCCCTCCCCCGCGGGGGGTGTCCCACATGGACGTGCGGGGGTCCCCCCTCCCATCCTTTACAAGAAGGATTTTTAGCCTCCCCGCAGAAGGGCCAGGATGTGGGGGGGGGTCCAGGCCGAGGGGGAGGCGGCCATCTCTCACCCGGGCGTAGTCCACACGCTGCCTGGAGGCGAAGAGGCCGCTGGCCGTGTTGAAGGGGCCGAGCTCCTCCTCCAGCTCCAGCGTCTCCATGTCCTCCAGCTCCTTGTCGCTCAGGGTGGGCTCGGCGGGGGGCAGCGGCCCACTCTCCCTCTGCACGGGGGGGAGGGACACCGCGTCAGGGGCTGGCGAGGGGTTAACGGGGCCCAGCCCCCAACGCTGAGCGGCCGGGGGCCCCTTAACGCCTCCCGGGGCAGGATGGGGGGAGGGGGTTGGGAGGGGGGCAGACAAGACTCTTGTCTAGAGCAGGTCTTGCCCCTCCCCCGCAGCCGAGGAGTGGGGAGCCGGGGAGCTGGGGACACCCAGCGACAGGATCCCCGCAAGGGGCAGGGGGGCTCCCTGGGTGCATGTGTCAGGCAGGGAGCCCAGAGAGTGGGGAGGGGACAGATGGGGCAGGACCTGGGGGGTGGGATTTAAAGGGCTAATGCACCATTGACCAGGCAGCTCATGGGGGGCAGGGGGCTGGATTTGCTGAGGGCCCAGGGCAGCCCCCCCCCAGAACGGCCCGGGGCCAGGCACTCACATTGATGACTAGGTAGCGGGGCGGGTCGCGGGCCATGCGAGTGAATTCGTTGGCCAGTTCCTTGAAGGTGGGACGGACGTTCTCGTCGATCATCCAGCCTGGCGGGGGGCACGAGGGGGGTGAGATCCGGCGGGGGGTGACACCCAGCCCCCCCCACACCCCCCAGCTCACAGCTCTCCCCTGGGACCACAGGGAGACGCCCCTCCCTGCACCCGGGGCATATCGGGGTCAGTGCCAATTGCAGGGGGGTGCAGCAGAGCACGTCCCTCCGCCCCTCCCACGAGTCCCACTGGCCACGGTGCAGGCCGGACCCGCGCCCCCCTCCCAAGCCCACAGCCACGGGCTCTGGGCCAACCTCCCCTGCAAACTGCCCCCAGGGCAGGGCCCAGCCCCGGCAGCAGGGAGACAGACAGACGCAGGGACTCACATTTCACCATCACCATGTAGACGTCGATGGTGCAGATCTGGGGCTGCATGAGCCGCTCGCCCTTCTCCAGCAGGTCGGGCACCTCGGCGAGCCGGATCCCCGCGTAGGGCTCTGCCCCGAACGTCATCATCTCCCACAGCGTCACGCCTGCAGGGACCGGGGGGGGGTCAGGCCAGGAGGGGCTGCAAGGGGCGGTGGGTGGGGGGAGTTCTGCGCTGGGGGGGTGCACATGGGACCCAGCAGGGGGCGCTGTGGGAGCGGGGCAGGGCACAGGCTGGGGGGGCAGCTCCCGGCTGCGGGCGAGGGCAGGGGCACGGTGGGCACTGACCGTAGCTCCAGACGTCGCTCTGGTGCGTGTACTTCCCAAAGTGGATGCTCTCCAGCGCCATCCATTTAATCGGCGTCTGCAGGACGAGAGGTGGGGGAGGAATGTTACCCGGGTTGGGGGTGCCTGGGGGCTGCTTCTGCCAGGGAGACCCCTGGGGCTGGATTCCATGGGGCCCTGGGGCTGCTCCGACCCACACGCTGCTCCGCTGGGAAGAAGAGCAGACCCTGAATGCAGGGCCCCCCCGGACACCCCCCAATCCGCCCCCTCTGCTGGGGGGGTGCAGGGCGGCCCCGGGGCGGGAGGAAGGGGAAGGAGCCTCGGGGGAGTGGACCTGCCCCCGGAGCGGGTGTGGGGGGGCCCGTGGGGGGGCCCGGGGCCGCGCCCCACCTTGATCTCATTGTAGAAGTATTTCTTGTCGTCGGGGTAGAGCAGGTCGGCGATGCCGAAATCCGCCACCTGCACCTGGTTGGGCGACTTCAGTAGGACGTTGCGGGCGGCCAGGTTCCGATGGACCATGCGATGCTCTTCCAAGTAGTACATGCCCTGGGGGCGAGAGGCGGAGCGCTGGGCTGGGGGCCGACCCACGTGTGTGCGTGTCTGGGGGGGCCCACTTGGGTTTCATACCAGTGACAGGCAGCAGGCTGGCCTAGCTCCGCCCACAGCCTCAGGCTCCACCCACGGCCCCAAAGCTCCACCCACAACTGCAGAGCCGGCAGAGTGCGCTTGCAAAAGTGGTCCACCCGTGAGCCGCGTAGCTCCTCCCATGGCATCAGGCTCCTCCCACCACGGCAAAGCTCCACCCACAGCCACAGCCTCTTCCCACCACCCCACTGATTAGAAGAGAGAGGTAACAGCAGCGACGTGTTCCGAACGGCCCCCATTAGGGTTCAGGGTAAACGCCCCAGTGGAGATGAACAGGGCAGATTCACCCTCCCTTCAGGACAGCAGCCCTTTGGGGGCGGGTGTTTGGAAGGGTCCCCCGCCCAGTGTGGGAGCCAAGGGAGCTGCTCCCCCAGCCTCTGGCTCTGCTCGTGCTGCCTGGCCAGCCCCACCCACGAGCCTGCGGCCAAGGACACCTCACCCGGAGCCCAGCTCTGCTTGGGCCCTGCCTTCCCCGAGCCGGGCTGGCTCCCGGCTCAGCCCCGGATTGACGCCGGTGGGGAGGGGACCCCTGGGGCCGCGCCGTCGAGTGCCGGGGGGCAGCTCACCTTGGCAACCTGCACGCACCAGTTGAGCAGCAGCTGCGGCCCGATGGCGTCCCTGTTCTTGTGCACGTAGTCGAGCAGCGAGCCCAGCGGCAGGAGCTGCGTCACCAGCTGCAGCTGCGTCCCGGGGCAGATGCCCAGCAGCCGCACGATGTAGGCGTGGTCCAGGCTGCCAATGGCCAGCATGTGCTGCAGGGCCAGAGGGAGACAGGCCCTGTTACAGCCTTGGCTCCGCCCCCAGCAGCCGGCTCCCCTGTGGAACTCCCCACCACTGGGATTTGATCCCAGCCAAATGAACATGGACATGGGGTGACGCCGGCCGGGGCTGGCAGCCTCAGAGCCTCCGCCGATGCCAGGGGGAGTTTGGGGTGGGCAAGGCAGGCCCTGGCGGTGGGGGCTCCCCCTCCACCTGGTTTCCTGGGCACGCGGAAGTGCATGATGGGCGTTTTAAGCCTCTCTCTGAAGCACTGGGATTGGTCGCTGATAGGACATCAGAGCGGATAGGTCAGTGGGCAGCGGTGGCACAGTGGGGGGGTGGGACACTGGGCTGGATGGGCGCCCCAGGCTGGCCGTGGGGGGGCCCCACTCACGTCGGTGACGGCGTGGAAGGTCTGGCGGCCGCTCCGGTCCTCTATCACCTTGATGCTGACGGGGATCTTGATGGAGTCTCCGTCCGGGATCCAGACGCCCTGGCGGGAGGGGAACCCCCAGTGTGAACAGCGCTGGGATCCCAGGGGCTGCCCCAGCCCGGCCCCCACTCCGGGCTCCCCCACAGCAGCGAGGAGCCGCCGTCCCCCCGCCCCCCCTAATGGCTGTGGCTGCTCCAGGACAGAGGGTGCCACTGAGCCTCCCCAGGCTGCAGCTCCCCCGCCCCCAGGCTGCAGCTCGCCCCCCCCCAGGCTGCAGCTCCCCGCCCCAGGCTGCAGCTCCCCCCGCCCAGGCTGCAGCTCCCGCCCCCAGGCTGCAGCTCCCCCCCCCCAGGCTGCAGCTCGCCCCCACCTTGTGCACCGTCCCAAACACGCCCGAGCCCAGCGCCTTCAGCTTCTTCAGCTCCGTCTCCTTGAAGATCCGGGCCAGCACCTTGTTGGCTTTCTCGCTGGGGTCCAGGGGCTCGAGGCTCTGCCAAGGGAGAAAGATGGTGGAACTGGAGCCAGGGGACCGCCCCTCCCAGACCCCCCCGCTGCCTCGATGCCCCCGCCCTGGCTAGCGATTTGTGCCTCTCTCCCTGGGCTACTCACTGACTTAGGTCACCGGTCAAGACTGAAGGGCCCCGTGCGGAGCTGGGGAGACAGAGCCAGGATAGCAGGGGGCTGCGGGTCGGGAGTGAGGGGCACCGGCTGAGCTGGGGGTGGGAAGCCCAGGGCTGGGCTAGCAGGGGCTGCGGGTCGGGATTGAGGGGCACCGGCAGGGCTGGGGGGAGCCCAGGGCTGGGCTGGCAGGGGCTGTGGGTCGGGAGTGAGGGGCACCGGCAGGGCTGGGGGGAACAGAGCTGGGACAGCAGGGGCTGGAGGGGCACCAGCAGATGAGCCCTTTTCTCTCCTGGCACCACCCTCCTTTCTGCCCCATCACCCGAGCGCCCTGCGGGCACGAGAACCTTCCCGCCCACGTCCGCCGCCCGGGGCAGCCCTGCTCCCGGGGCGGGGGGGTCTCACCTCTCCCCTCTCCAGGTAGCGGCGCATCGCCCGCTTCTTCTGGATCTTCTTGCCGCGCCAGTACAGGAGGGTGAGCAGGAAGCAGGAGCAGGAGATGAAGAGGCAGCCCACGACCATCACCGCTATGAGCGTGGGGCTTTTCCTGGGGCACAGACGGGGGGGTCAGCGCCAGGCACCGGGCTGGCAGAACCCCGGGGGAGCTGGCGCGATCCCGTCCGTGGGACCGGCCTGGCGGAGGCACAGGAGGGCTCTTGTGTGTGGGGGGGGTCGGGGAACACATGCCAGCTGGGGGCCGCCCCCCTCTGCCACACAGGCCCCGGGGGTCCCGGGGCTCCGGAGCAGTCGTGGGGCCGTTCCCACGCAGGCCGAGGGGGCTGGGTGCCCGCGAGAACCAGGCTGGGAGACGAGGCTGCGGGACAAGTGGGGTCACAACCCTCAGCTGGAAGGTGGTTCGGGAGCTGAGCCCAGGGGGTGCCCAGCCCCACCCTCAGCGGCTGGTTCACATCATGCCAGTGCCCGGGCGAGGGGGCCTGGCATGGCGGGGGAGGGGGATCAGGGCTCTGCACATGTCCCGCTGGGGCCGGGCTGAGAACTGCCAAACTCAATCCATGCAGGGGCCCCGCCCCACCCCCACCCCAAATCTCCTCCGACCCCCCCAGCTGAAGGGCCCTCAGGCCGGGGTCAGAGCCCAGCGAGCGCAGCCGCCTGCGACGGGTACCTGGCGATGGGCAGGGGCTCTGTGACGCAGTCCTGGAGCTGCGGCCCGAGGCACCTGCGGGAGACAGAACCCGCCGATCACCCCACGGACGGACAGACAGAGGGGAGCCGCGGAGAGCACCAGGCTTATGGGAAGGATGTCAGAGCAGGGGGGGCAGGACTCCTGGGTTCTCTCCCGGCTCTAGGAGGGGCGTGGGGTCTGGTGCTTAGAGCAGGGGGGCTGGGAGCCAGGACTCCTGGGTTCTCTCCCGGCTCTGGGAGGGGCGTGGGGTCTGGTGCTTAGAGCAGGGGGGCTGGGAGCCAGGACTCCTGGGTTCTCTCCCCGGCCCTGGGAATCACGCAGAGACGGCTCTTGGAAGACACCCCCAGCACAAACACCGCTGCGAGTCACCCGGAGCCTGGGGGCCCCTCTCAGAGCCCCCCTGAACGTGGGGCTCGGCCACAGCTCCTCCCCCACTCCAAGCCTCAGGCCCGAGGGCACCGGCTGCTGCTGGGGGGGAGAGAGGGAGGCTCCTTTCCCCCCCTTGCGGACGCCATGCAGCGAGGTCCTTGGGGGGCCGGGCTGCAGGAACGCTCCCCCCATCCGTGCCCCGGGGGGGGCTGCTGCTCTCACCCCCGCGTGCAGTTCTCGTGGCAGGGGTGGCACTCGCGGTGGGCGTCCGGGTACTTGTAGATGGGCCCCTGCTCGCCCAGGATGCCCTCGGGGCAGCTGTCCACGCAGTGGGGCCCGTCCTTGTACCGGGCACATCTCACGCAGGCGTCCGCGCCCTGGGGGGCCCACATAGAGTCAGGAGGGGGCTGGGATGGACCCCTCCCCTGCCAGCACCCAGAACCCCCTCTGGTGCCCCCGTGTCCCAGCCCCTGCCCTGGGGCCGGATGGGAGCCAGGGGCCCCTAGAGGGGACGGGCCCCAGGCCCCATTCCCCGCCCCCGCCGCGGTGCCCGAGTGGGGGGGTCACCGCACCGAGCCGTTGCAGGTCACGTTGCCCTCCATCCTCTCGCACTCCGGGTGGCACTGGTAGCACTCGCCCCCGCGGGCATATTCCCGGGTCGCCCTGCACAACAAAGTGAGGGGGGGTCACTAACGCTGCCCCCAAGGGTCTCGCGTTCTCCGGCCCCCCAGCCCCCCGGCTCTCAGCGGCCGCTCACCCCTGGTAGAAGCTGCAGGTGGCCACGCAGGTCCCCTCCCGGCTGTAGTTGCGGCAGGAGATGCACTGGTCGGGGCCGGGCCCCCAGCAGCCGTCGCTGGAGCAGAGTGGGTCACACACCTTCCCTTCTTGCACTGCGGGGGAGCCAGGGGTCAGCGCGGGGGTGAGCGCCCAGCCCCCCAGCCAGGGCCCCTTTCCGCCCCCAGCCTCCACTGCTCCCCCGTTCCAAGTGCCCCATGTTCTTCCACTCTCCCCATCCCAGAGCCGGGGACGGAACCCAGGAGTCCTGGCACCCAGCCCCCATCATTCTCTAACCACTAGACCCCACTCCCCTCCCAGAGCCGGGGATAGAGCCCAGGAATCCTGGCTCCCAGCCCCCTGCTCTAACTACTAGACCCCACTCCCCTCCCCGAGCCAGGGATAGAACCCAGGAGTCCTGGCTCCCAGCCCCCATCATTCTCTAACCACTAGACCCCACTCCCCTCCCAGAGCCGGGGACGGAACCCAGGAGTCCTGGCTCCCAGACCCCCCCAACCACTAGACCCCACTCCCCTCCCAGAGCCGGGGACGGAACCCAGGAGTCCTGGCGCCCAGCCCCCCTCTCCCGCACTGGACCCCTCCCTGGCTGCGACCCAGGATCGCGCCCCGCCCCCACTCACCGCACTTGCCCCGGGGCTTGTTGTCCTTGATCTCCAGGTCAGCCCTGCGGCGCGACAGCGCCCCCCAGTTGACGGTGTGGAGGTAGCAGAGCTGCCGGTTCTGGGTGATGTAAACCTTCCCCGCGCTGATCTCCCGCAGCGAGCGCAGCCCCAGCGACGTCACGTTCAGGTTCTTCATGATCAGCAGGGAGAAGCCGCGGCTGGGGGCGGACGGGCCCGTGTCAGCCCCACGCCGCCCCCCAGCGTCACTGGGCTGGGGGGAGCCCGGACTCTTGGGTTCCGTGCCCAGGGGCGTGGAGCAGGGGGCCTGGCACCCCTGGTGCTGCTCCCGTGCGATGGATCCACCCATCCCGCTACCAATGGGGCCTCGTGGCTCTTAGCCCCCAACACGGGGCGGCTGGATTTGAACAGACCCCCCTGAACCAAAGGCGCCTCCTCTCCCCGCAGCCCTGAGCCACAGTCCTGCTTGTAGGGACCCCGGCACCGCTGGGCAAGGGGCTGGGGAAAGCCCCCCCAATTCTCTATGGGCCGGGGGGCCTCTCCGCCGGGGCGGGGCAGGTCTGGGGGGGCCGGTCCAGGGGCCTCTCCCCTGGGGCGGGGCAGGGCTGGGGGCAGGTCATGGGGCCTCTCCTGGGGCGGGGCAGGGCTGGGGCTGGTCCAGGGGCCTCCCCTGGGGCAGGGCAGGGCTGGGGGCCGGTCAG
This sequence comes from Mauremys reevesii, assembly GCF_016161935.1. NCBI lineage: Eukaryota > Metazoa > Chordata > Testudines > Geoemydidae > Mauremys > Mauremys reevesii. The sequence continues at coordinate 15,929,650 of NC_052647.1, read as the reverse complement.
GGGCCGCTCCCAGGGCGGGGCAGGGCTGGGGGCAGGTCATGGGGCCTCCCGGGGTGGGGCAGGGCTGGGGGCAGGGCCAGGGGCCTCCCCTGGGCGGGCAGGGCTGGGGGCAGGGCCAGGGGCCTCCCGGGGCGGGGCAGGGCTGGGGGCAGGGCCAGGGCCTCCCGCCCAGGGTGGGGCGGGGCAGGGCCAGGGGCCTCCCCTGGGCGGGGCAGGGCTGGGGGCAGGGCTAGAGGCCTCCCGGGGCGGGGCAGGGCTGGGGGCCGGTCCAGGGCCTCTCCCCAGGGTGGGGCAGGGCTGGGGGCAGGGCCAGGGGCCTCCCGGGGCGGCAGGGCTGGGGGGGCAGGTCATGGGGCCCCTCCCCCGGGGCGGGGCAGGGCTGGGGGGTCTCTCACTTGTACAGGCTCCGGCCCCCGATGGTGACGAGGTTGGAGAAGACACTGAAGTTGTCCATGTGCTTGGGCCACGACTGGATGTTCAGATAACCTGGGGGGGGAGCAACCGGAGTGTCAGGGACACCCCCCCCAACACGGGCACCTCCCCTGGCACCCGGGACCCTCCCCCCCCATGAAGTCCCCCCTTGGCCGCCAGGGTCACGGAGCCGATAGACACACCTGGGGCTTCCCCACAGGCCACCGGGCTGGGCCCTGCCCCCCCCGGTCTCCCCCCAGCCCCTGCCCGCTCCTCACCCGTGATCTCCCGCACCGTCCGGAAGACGTTCAGCTTCTCCGGATCCAGGGCCGAGATGTTGTGCCAGGGGTCCCTGCGTGTGGGGGGAGGGAGCGAGACCCAGACACCGTCAGAACGGCTGGCCTGGCTGAGCCCACTCAGCAGGGGGCGCTCTCCCCGGGCTGGGCGCTAGGGGGCGCTGTGCTGCAGGGAGCCGGGGGTCAGCAGGGGGGGCTCTCACCAGCTCTCAGGGCTGGGCACTAGGGGGCGCTGTGCTGCAGGGCAGGGGGTCAGCAGGGGCTCTCAGGGCTGGTCACTAGGGGCGCTGTGCTGCAGGGGGCAGGGGGGTCAGCAGGGGGCTCTCAGGGCTGGGCACTAGGGGGCGCTGTGCTGCGGGGGCCGGGGGGGGTCAGCAGGGGGCTCTCAGGGCTGGGCGCTAGGAGGTGCTGTGCTGCGGGGGGGGAGATAGGGGGCGCTGTGCTGCAGGGGCCGGGGGGGGTCAGCAGGGGGCTCTCAGGGCTGGCCCCACTGCCCCAGCGTGGGGGTCAGCAGGGGGCGCCGTCTCTCACATGAGACGTGAACCCGAAGCCCCGCCCTCCTGGGGCCGTTAAAATCCCCCTTGCCCCTTGCCCTGCTCCCCCGGCCCTTCGGCAGCGCTAGCGGCTCCGGCGACGCCGCGCCCCCCGTGGCGGCAGAGGGGCAGGACTCACCCGTCCAGCCCCGTGATGAGGAAGTCCAGGTTGCCCCGGATCTTGGTGCAGTTGACGAACGTGTCGATGTTGCTCGAGTCGACGGTCTGGTACTTGTTCCCGGTGCCCGTCCCCTCGCAGGCTGGGGGGCAGGAGGGGAGAGGGAATGAGCCAACCGACACCCGGGGGGGGCACCATGGACGTGCCAGGGCTGCCCAACGCGCCATCCAGTTTGTCCGGCCTCTGTTGGGGGTTATGAGCGGGGGCGGGGGGGGGGCTGGGAGCCAGGACTCCGGGGTTCTCCCCCCAGCTCTGGGAAGGGAGTGGGGTCCAGTGGTAAGAGCAGGGGGGGCTGGGAGCCAGGACTCCTGGGTTCTCTCCCCAGCTCTGCGAGGGGAGTGGGGGCTGGTGGGTCAGAGTAGGGGGGCTGGGAGCCAGGACTCCTGGGTTCTCTCCCCAGCTCTGAGAAGGGAGTGGGGTCCAGTGGTAAGAGGAGGGGGGGCTGGGAGCCAGGACTCCTGGGTTCTCTCCCCGGCGCTGGGAGGGGAGTGGGGGCTGGTGGGTCAGAGTAGGGGGGCTGGGAGCCAGGACTGGAGTGGGGGCTGGTGGGTCAGAGTAGGGGGGCTGGGAGCCAGGACTCCTGGGTTCTGACACCCCCCGCACCCCTCCGTACCTTTAGGGCAGAGGCCAGGGCAGGGCTCACACATCTTCAGGCCGTTCTTCTCCACCTCCATCTTGTCCTTGGGACAGGCCCGCACGCAGGAGCTCTGATCCACCACGAAGTTATCTGCAGGCCGGGGGAGCGGGTGAGGAGAGAGCTAATGGGCGGGGGAGGAGGGCAGAGTGACTAGTGGTTGGGGGCGGGTGTCTGGGAACCTGGACTCCTGGGTTCTATTCCCAGCTCTGCCAGGCCACACGCACCCGCCTGGCTCTGTGCCTCAGTTTCCCCACATTGCTGTAATAACCCTGCTCTTTGCAAAGCCCCTTTGCCCCCCTTGGGGGGGGGGGACGTGCCGGGAAGGACGATTCCCCAGTGACTTCCCCTCCCCAGAAGGGTGGGTGTGGGGCACCGCAGCGTGCGAGGAGCACGGGGGGGGCGTGTCTCACAACAGGGCCAGGCTCAGTTACCCTCCCCCCGGCAAAGGGTCTCATGGGGAGCTGGATGGCTGGGACCCCCCCCGTGGGAGCCCCCCGGCCCCGGCTCACGTGGGCAGCTGGCCACGCAGATGCCCCCGTACTGGTACTTGGTGTCGGGGTTGGGCTCCAGCTGGAAGGTGAGTTTGTTGTAGATCAGCGGCTGCGGGCACAGCGGGACGCAGGCCCCACTGTCGTTGAAGTGGCGGCAGGCCTGGGGACAGAGTGTCAGGGACCCCGGCCCAGCACACGGGGACAGACACACAGACCCCCCCCTCCCCTTGGCCTGGTATAGACAGACAGACAGACCCCCACCCTCCCCCCCTCCCCTGGGCCTGGTATAGACAGACAGACAGACCCCCCCCCTCCCCTTGACCTTGGCCTGGTATAGACAGACAGACAGACCCCACTCCCCTTGGCCTGGTATAGACAGACAGACACCCCCTCCCCTTGGCCTGGTATAGACAGACAGACAGACCCCCCCCCTCCCCTTGGCCTGGTATAGACAGACAGACAGACCCCACCCCCAGCACAGACACCCCCAGCACAGACACCCAGCCCCCTCTCCCAGCCCAGACCCCGGCACGGACACCCAGCCCCTCCCCAGCACAGACACCCCCAGCACAGACACCCAGCCCCCTCCCCAGCACAGACCCCCGGCACGGACACCCAGCCCCCTCCCCAGCACAGACCCCCGGTACGGACACCCAGCCCCTCCCCAGCACAGACACCCCCAGCACAGACACCCAGCCCTCCCCAGCACAGACACCCCGGCACAGACACCCAGCCCCCTCCCCAGCACAGACACCCCCGGCCCCCCGCCCGCAGGGGACGTACGAAGCACTCAGTCTGGCGGGGGCCGGTGCAGCCCCCCGCACACTCGTCATGGCAGCACTCGCTGGGGTTGCGCCCGAAGCAGCGGCCGTTGCACTGCGGGGCGCAGATGGTCTTGGTCACTGAGGGGGGAGCAGAGGAGATGAGTGAGGGGGGCGGTGGCCTGAGCCCCCTCTGAGCGCCCGCCTGATGCACGGTGCCGGATCCAGGCCCACCCAGCCCTCGGCCGACCCGGGGGGATTCAAACCAACCTCCCCCCGCCCGGCCCCCCGACTAGACCCATGGAGCCAGCCCCCGGCCTGCGACTTTCTGGTCTCTCTTTGTGAGACAGAGACCCCCCCCCTTGGCTCCCGGCCCTGCCAGCCGCCCGCCCCCCATGCCGGGCAGGCTCCGAGCGGGTACCCACATTTCTGGCAGTCCTCTGGGTTCGGGCCCCAGCAGTGTCCCTCGCAGCTCTCATGGCAGGGGGCACCTGGGAGGAGAGAAACGCCCAGCGTCAGAGACGGGCAGAGGGGACGGGGTCTTGCTCCGGTGCCCTCATGTAGGGCAGGCCAGGCGGGCAGAGCAGGGCGCCGGCTGGCATGGGGGGTGCTGAAGCCAGCCCCTCGTATGGGCAGGGCTGCAGCACGGGACAGGAGAGTCGGCCCAGGTCTCAGACCTCCCCAAACTCAGCTGGAACCCTGGGGGGGTGGACTAGGAGCCAGGACTCCTGGGTTCTCTCCCTGGCTCTGGGAGGGGTGTGAGGGCTAGTGGTAAGAGCAGGGGGCTGGGAGCCAGGACTCCTGGGGTCTCTCCCTGGCTCTGGGAGGGGAGCGGGGTCTAGTGGGTAGAGCAGCATCCTCGATCCTTCATTCTGGCAGGCCGGGCTGGCTCTGCTCTTCTCTGCAGCTGGGAGCCCTGCCAGGCCCTGTTTGCCTTGGGAAGGAGTTTTGGACACTGGCCGTGAGGGCTAATATTTGCAAAGGGGGTGGTGGTGGCCGGGTGCCCCGCCCTGCAGCACTGGGGGCACAGGCTGGGTGAGGCGCACAATGGGGGAACCGAATGCGTCCAGATCCTGATTCTGCCTCCCTGTTAGTCTGTGATTCTGGCAGGTGGCCCCATTGTGGCAGATGCTGCACAAAGGGAGTTCCCCCCAGGGTGGAAAGGGAAACTGAGGCATGGGGGGTCGAATGACTTGACCAGGGTCACCCAGCGGGTCAGTAGCGGAGTTGCAAATAGACCCCACCACTCCTGAGCCCCCGTTAATTGGCCACATCTGTGCTCATGAAGGGACCCGCCTGCCCTGGCCTGCATCCGGCAGAAACCAGGACAAACCTGCCCCAGGGCAGCCCCCTGGAAAGGCCTCTGGAGCCTGTGCTGGTCTCTGGGGTCCCCCGTGGGGGCGAGAGGAGAGATGGGGAGCCAGGCGGGGAGGGGGGGCTCTCGGCAGGAGATGAGCACACTGAGGGCGAGTCAGGACCAGATCCTGGGGTTTAAGATTCCTGGCGCATGGGGAGCCAGGGCCCGGGGCCGCCACCGGCAGGACACAGGCAGCGGGGGCCGGGGCTGCCCCCCCCAGGACACTCACACTTCCTGCCATTCTGCCGAACCACCGGGTCGATCAGCGGGTCCCGGATGATGTCCCTCCACTCGATGGTGTCCACGTGGCACAACTGCTCGTTCCTCTCGATGTCAACCCCGCCCGCCAGGATCTCTGCAAGGCAAGGACCCGCTGGGACCGGGCTGTGCCCTGGGGCAGTGCCCCCTGCTGAGCCGCGGCCCTGGCCCCCCCCATGCCGGGACTCGGGGCGGGCCCAGAAGCCAGGTGGCGGAATGGGGGGGCAGGGAAGGGGGTCATGCCCCCGGGGCAGGGGAGGAACAGAGCCAGAAGTGGGGGTTGTCTGGGGCCGGGCACACGTGCCCCACTCGCACCCCAGGGTCCGTGCACCCCGTTAGCAGAGGGTTCCCTCGCAGGAGAGGCAAGAGGGGGTTTCCGGCTCCAGGAGGCAATTCCTCGCCGGCTCCGCCCAGCCCGGGTTGTTTTGACAGCCGGAGTCGGGGCGTGGGACGGGACAGCAGCCCCAGCGCCGGGGCGGGGCAGGCCAGGCGCTTGCCATGGGGTGCTGAGGACGCCGATAAAAGCCTCCGTCTGGGGCGGGGCGGCTGGAGCGCTCTGAATGCAAAGAGCCGGGCGCAGCCAGCGGGTCAGGCCGGGACGCCGGCGACGGGAACCTCCCACCGGGACGCGCCCCAGCCTGCACGCGCCTGCGAATGGGGCCCCGGCAGGCTCCCCGGGGAGTCGAACATCCACGCCCCTCCCAGGCACCCGGGAGCCCCCCCGGGCTGGCAGGACGGGCGAGGCTGGGCCCTGGCTGCTGAGCTTCTCCCCTCCCCAGTACCCAGGGGGCTTTGCAAAGTACGCGCAAGGCGTGGGGCTGACCCAACCCCCCACGGCCCTCGGGTCCGAGAGGGATCAGGACTGTGTGCGGACCCAGGGCTGAGCTGGGCAGCTCGGAGAAGGAGGCTCATTCCCGCCCCACCCCGGAATGCAGCCACCTCTGGGTGGGATGACATCTAACTACCCAGCAGCCCAGGACAGAAAGCGAAGAGAAGCCCAGCGACTACCCGGACGCACGGGGGGCTCGGCGTGGAGCCGGGGAGAGGGGCAGCAGGCCGGCCCCCAGACACTGCCTAGGGGACTCCGACCATCACCTCTGTCCTGTCTCATCTGAAAGGCGCCAGCCCCCTCCTGAGCCCCCCGCCCCACAGCACCTCCTAGCCCCATCCTGGGCCGTGGGGCTCAGCCCTGACTCCAAGGGGGCAGCGCCCCGTCCTGATCCCCTCCTTGCTAAACAGCACCCCCTAGCGCCGATGCACCGGCCCCCCCGCCCTCCGGGCGCTGCTTCTTCCCCCAGCCAAGGTGCATTTCACCTCGGAGGAGCCTCTGCCCCAAACCGTTCACCTGCTTCTGGCCCAGCGGCGGCCGGGAAAGGCTCATAAACCTGCTCCTGGGCGCTGATAAGGGGATTGATTACCCGCCCCGCCGTCCCATTGGCCAGGAGCGCCCATAAAGCGCCCGCCGGCCCCTGGACTTTCACCCCACGAACCCGCCGGGGGACACAGGGCAGAGGCGTGGCCAGGGGAGCTCAGGGGCTGGGGGCAGGGCCCAGAGCGCAGCACCTGGAGGTCCCCAGTTTCTGACTGGTCCCATCGCAGCCCCCGCATTGGCACCTGGAGACCGAATGCCCCGCTGGCGAACCCCTCTGCGAAAGGCCCCCCCAAAGAATGCTGCTCCTCCCTGACTCCACCCCCAAAGCAGAGAAGTGCTGGAGACACCAGGGAACGGCACTAGGGACTTGCGGAAGGTGCCCAGATACCACAGTGACGGGCGGCAGCAGCATGACCCTAGAGGAGCTGGTGCACGTGAGCTGCTGGTCCTGCAGATAAACACGTCACCTCGGCCTCTGGGGCACTGGCCCAGCGCTGCGCTCCCCCGACAGTGGGTCTGACCCAGCGGGGAAGCCCTGGGCGCTCAGGTCATTTGGGATCCCCTGGTGCTTTGGGTAAGAGCAGGGGGATCAGCCCCCATATCCCGGCCAAAGTCCAACACTGGGGATACATTCACCGACCCGACATCCCCCCTGCAGCCCCCAGGGCTGCTCGCATCTCCCTCCAGAGTAATTGGTCCTGGTTACTGCCTGGAGAAGGGGACGCCGGACAAGGCGGCCCACTGCTCTGATCCAGGCTATTTTCCCCCTCAGCTGCATGGCGTTGTTGTGAGCAGCTCCCGTCGGCCACCCCAGAAGTGGCTGCATTTTGCCAGCAGGGGGGAAAGCTCTGCAGGGCATTGCCAGGGCGGGATGTGTCACCTGGAGCCTGCAGTGAATTCCCTCCTCCCTCCGCGAATCTGAGCGCAGGTGAACAGGGGCCAAGGATGAGGTCACCGTGTTTATGCGGAGAGTAGGTGCAGCCAGCAGCACACGCGCCCCCACCCCCTGCCAGCGTGTCCCCGCCCTGCCCTGGGGTGGCAGTGGGGGCAGCTCGAGAGGGGTGGGGGCGGCCCCACAGGGCTCTCCGCCGGCATCAGACGCTGCTTGCGCAACGTTCTCTGTCCACTAGGCAGTGGGTGAGAACCGCCCAACGCGGGTCACGCGGGAGAGCCCCAGGCAGCTCCCCGGGGCCGGCTGACTCACCCGTGAGCTGGTTGAACCCCACCTGGCGGAGGGCGTGCGAGCCGTTGGTGTGGTAATTCAGCAGCACGAAGAGGGCGTGTTTGTCCTCGTAGAGCTGGGTGCCCCGGATCACCCGCAGGTTCCCCAGAGGCAGGTACGTGAAGACGTTCATGGCGATCAGGACGTAGCCCGTCACTTCCCGGATGGTCTGGAGCCGCGGAAGAAAGCGCCGTCAGCCCCCACCGTGCGCAAACCTCCCTCCCCCGTCGTCAGCACAGCCCGGGCCTTCCAAAGGCAGCAGGCCCCTGCCCGGCCCCGGGACGCCAGGATGGACGGGGCGCTGGAGACCTCTGGGTGTTCAGAGCAGGGAGAGTCCCCCGCATGCACACGGGGACTAGGGTGACAGACAGCAAGTGGGAACAATCGGGACGGGGGTGGGGGGTAATAGACACCTATAGAAGAGAGAGCCCCAAATATCGGGACTGTCCCTATAAAAACGGGACTTCTGGTCACCCTAACGGGGACACACGGCCTCCTTCATCCTGCAGCCAGCCCCGAGGCTCTGGGCTCTGCCAGCTTACGGCCTCGGCTCCCCGGGGGTGTCGGGGCCGCCGCCAAATGATTCTGAATTGCTGTGACTGATGTGAGTGAATGTGGCAGGCCTGAGGTGGGTACGGCTTGGTAGGTCTCAACTTGCGAGAGGATTCTGGGAGCAGGATTCTCTTAGCATTAGATCAACGATGTGAAAAATTACTGGAAGTGCTGAAGCTGCGTTGGAATTAATGGCTGATAACGGCTCGATCGGCATATATGGCTTCAACATCGAACTTTGGAAGAGCCCAGCAGGGAACCAGCTCACAGAGTAAAGCAAAGGGAACATCACGGGATCAGTGGGGCTGGCGCAAGCTAACGTGTCGCAGGGATCACGCTGGGTGGCATCGCTGAAAGCGGCACTCAATGACCGATGAGAGGGTAACACTGACTGAGCTCTGGTTGAGTCTGTCCCTCAGCCCCCCTTCCCCCCCGGCACCCTCCACAATATGAATTCAGAAGCTGGCCCTAAACGCCCGCAAGGCACGTTTCTGGAGCAGGCGACTCCTTTAAGAACCAAAAGGGACAAATGCGAAGCAAAGTAAATCCGTTAAGTTAGTTCCCCAATAACCAGCTAAGACAGTGGCCGGGGGCAACCCAGGCTCCGCTTCGAGGGCCGTTGGCGGGATTCTAGAACCAAGGGGCTCGGGCGACCTAGACCCTGCGCCGGGCGGGGGGCCCTTGACAGACCACGTTCCTGGGAGGGGGAAGAAGAGGGAAAAAGGCTCCATGCAGGACTGGTAGCTGGGCCTGCTCTGTTTGCCACTCGGGGTACGGTGTAAGGCCAGCACAGTTCCTGCTTGAGGAGCTGCGGCTTACAGGAAAAGACGGGAGCTGTGTCACCGTAACTGCTTGGGTGATTCTCCCGCACAGAAACGACTGGGCACGAAGCACGTTGGTTTCCGAATTCTCACGGTACCAGTAGCTATGGGCCACAAGGCCCCGAGACTCCAAGAATTCACCTGCTCTGGGGCCCAGCTCTGTGGGTTGCGGGGGGGTCAATGACCGGGGAGGTTTGGGGGCCGGCAGGTGACCCAGAAGCTCCGGGTCTCTGCACGCCGAACCCGCCCCACCCACCCCAGCAGCGGTCAAACCGCCAGGGCCTCGGAAGTCCCTAAGTTCACGCCCGCGAGATCCCCGTGCCCGGGTGGCAGCCTGCCCCCGAGAGGATTTGCACGTGTATTCGTGCTTGCACACACGTGTGTCCGGAAGTTTGCGTTTGCCCTTGCGCTCTCCCAATCCCATGGTGCACGGGCAGCCCCAACCCGGCCTGATGTCTCCCAGGGCACTTTGGGGTCTGACCCTCCCCCACCCCCCACTCCCACCAGCAACGACTAGCTCCTGGGTGCCAGCGCTGCCAGGGGGCTGTGGCACAGCTGTGCTGAGCCAGATTCGCCAAGGCAGCGACCCCGGAGGCACACAGATCTCCCCAAGCCGTGGGGCCAGCCCGGCTCTGCTCCTCACGCTGCCTCTCCCTGGCCCCAGAGCTGTCAGCCGGGCATGTCAGAGCAGGTCACCAGCTGGCACGGGAACCAGGCTGGGTGAGTAAAGCTCCACCTGGCAGGCGGACGGGATGGGAGGGAGGAGACAGCAAAGGGCCCTTTAATCCCCAGCCCCCCCGCGCCGGGCCGGGCCGGGCCGACCCCCATTGCCAGGCGGCACGGCCCCCCCTCACCTGCAGGAAGGACAGGTTCTGTTTGTGGTCGATCAGCACGATCTCCAGGTTCCCCATGACGATCTCGCAGTTGTTGTACATTTTGAAGAGCGTCTGGTACTGGTGCTGGGCATCGCCCGTCACGCTCAGCCCGTTCAGGGTCCCCGCACACACTGCAACGAGGGAAGGGCGGGCGTGAGAGCTAATCGCACACTGGCCCCCGCGCCCCCCGGGCAGGGGGGGTCCCCCAAGCCGCCCGCCCGGCCCCTCCTGGCAGGACGGGCAAACACTGGTGCAATGGATGTTCTCTCCGGCACCAGGCCGGGCCGCTCAGTCTCAGGAAGCAGCCGGGGGCGGGGGGGGGCTGCTTTAGCCCCCTCCATTTCGCTGGGTGCCCCCAACCCTCCTTCCCTGGCTGCCTTCCAGCCGATACTCCCGGCCAGGCCCTTCCTGGGCCCTCGCCAAGCACCCGAGGGACCCGCCCCACCCTCCTGCAGGTAAACAAGTGACGGCCGATCCCCTCCCCCTCCCGCTGCCATAATAGCTCCATTGTGACACCCGCCGGGGGAGGCAGCGCTTGGGACGTGGCCAGGGGGCAGCCGATGCCAGCAGGCGGCAGGGCAGGGGGGGCACCTCAGCCGAGCGGGTGAAGGACCCGATCCTGCCTCGCCCATATGCTGCCTCCCGCGACGGCTCCGGCGCCCCCAGCCCTGCGCCAGGCCATCTGCCCCGGCCTCTGCCACCCACCGTCCACCCCGGGCACTGCTCAGGCGGACGGAGCACGGGGAGGGCACCAGTCTTGGCACCCAGGACACCTGGGTTCAGTTGCCAGGTGGGCCACAGACAGGGAGTGCGTCCGTGGGCACCTCCCGGCCTCTCTGGGCCTGACGTCCCCCGGGGTGCAGTGGGGCCGAACGCAGGCTCCCCCGGCCCCTCACCCCTGGGGCCAGGCTGCGGAGGGGCGAGACTGGCACCTCCCAAATCCCGCGAGGTTTCCCCACGCCCGGGGGGCGAACTGGCCGAGGTGCTTCTTGTGCAAGGGAGCAAACACCCCGCCCGGCGCGCCCCGAGGACTGGGCACTGCCAGCCGGCGTCACGCAGCACCAGCAGCCCTGACGGGGGCGCCCGGCCCGAGTCAGAGGCCAGCCATGGCCTCCAGCACGCGGCCAGCGCAGGCCTGGGCCCGGGTTCTGTTCCCAGCACAGGCAGGGCAGCGGGGCGAGTGGTTAGAGCTCTTGGGGGGACAGGGTCGAAGGAAAGCCCAGGCACCCCCATTCCCTCCGTTTGATTGTGGGTTCAATCCAACCCCCTGCCCCCTTCCTCCCCTCCCCCCAATCCCCTGCCCTCCCCATCTCCTGCCCCCCTTCTCTCCCCACCCTGCCCCCATCACTGCCCCCCATCCCCTGCCCGCCCCATCTCCTGCCCCCTTCTCTCTCCACCCTGCCCCCATCACTGCCCCCATCCCCTGCCCCCTTCTCTCTCCACCCTGCCCCCATCACTGCCCCCATCTCCTTCCCCCATTTCTCTCTCCACCCCGCCCCCATCACTGCCCCCCAACCCCCTCAGCCTCCCCCCGCCTGGCTGAACTTTCCATCATCTCTGACAGACCCTGCAAAGGTCAGATGCCACCTCCCCGGCGCAGAAGAATCGGCCCTTTGGGACGGGGACCGGGCGGCCCTGCCAGCTCCAGGGAGGGGGCGGGGGACGCACAGGGGCTTCATTGTGCCCGGCCCGGCAGGATGCAGCCGCCTTGCAGCTTTGGGGCGTATCTGCTCCCCAGGCACCAAGGGGAAAGGGGGAGGCGGGGGGTGAAGGGCCCCAGGCATGTTCTTACAATAGGGGGATTATTCGTGGGGAGGGGAGCGCCGCCCGCCACAAACGGCTCCAGCCCATCAGCTCCTGGGGGGGCTGCTCCCTGGCATCCGATTCCCAGAGCCCCCTGGCCCTCTGGGGGGGTCATCCCTGCCCCCGCTTTGGTTTACACCAGGGGGGATCCCTGCTCCTCCCCACCCCCTGAGATTCCTGCCCCTGCACCTGCGGGGGGAAGTCAAGACCCCCCCCCCCGCTGGGACATGGGGGCAGATCCTTTGTGCTTCTGCTGCCTCCCAGCAACCCCACCCTAGAGCACCCCAAAACTCCCCAGCACCCCAAATACCCCAAGCAGCCTCCTAAACCCCACCTTAGAACCCTCCAGACAGCCCCCACCTACGCCCCCCCAATCCCATTCCTTGCAAATGCCCCCTACACCCCAAGCCCCCCAGCAACCCCCCCCCAACCGCCCCCCACTATTCAACACCCCTGCTCACCCCCCCCCATTCCAATAGGCCAGGGCAGTGCCCGCCAGCCTGTCAATGGGGGGGGGGCTACAAGAGCCCCCCCAGGTCCTGTGGCGTCCGCAGCCTGGCTCAGGCAAGGAGCTGCTCCCCCCATCACCCTCCCCCCCCCAAAGCCCAGGTCCAGACAGGAGGCTCCAGGCCAGGATACAGGCCCATCGGCCAGCCGGCCCCCGGCCCTTCCTGCCCGATAAAGGGCTGGGGGAGTCATTCGGGGGACGCTCCTGGCTTCCCTGGCCAGCCCCCCCGCCCAGTCCTTCCTGCTGGCCCAGACGGCCCCTTCCAAGGCCGGTACCAAGGGGCCAGACGTGACTCAGGCAGCGTGTGTTAAATAGGGTCTTTGTCTCCGGGCTGAGATAAGGGCCCCCCCTTCCCTGCCCCCCCCAGCTGCCAGGAGTCGGGCTTCAGCACAGAGGTTTGGCACCAGAGGAGGTGGATAGACCGGGACCCCCCCACAGGGGGCTGGGGGAGACAGGGGTGGGGCAGATTCCTCTGTGATGCCTGCGGCTCAGCACAGCCCCCCAATCCCCCCCCATATGCCCCCTGCCGCAGAGAACAAGGAACTTGGCACAGGTGTGAGCAGCTTGGGGAATGGGGCAGGGGCCTGTCCCCTCTAGGGGGCGCCGGCTCCCACCCGGCCCCAGGGCAGGGACTGGCTGGCTCAGGGGGGCGGGGAGGGGGGAAATGGGCAGGGGCCTGTCCCCTCTAGGGGGCACCGGCTCCCACCCGGCCCCGGGGCCGGGACTGGCGGGCTTGGGGCGGGGGGCGGGTTATGGGGCTCAGGGCCTGTCCCCTCTGGGGGGCGCCGGCTCCCACCTGGCCCCAGGGCGGGGACTGGCTGGCTCAGGGGGGCAGGGAATGGGGCAGGGGCCTGTCCCCTCTGGGGGGCGCCGGCTCCCACCCGGCCCCAGGGCAGGGACTGGCTGGCTCGGGGTGGGGGGCGGGGAAGGGGCAGGGGCAGATGGGCCAGGAAGGGCGAGAGCCCCAGCTACCCCCCCCCATGGCTGGTGTTTTAACCCTTTGTGCTCTGCTGCCCTGAGGGGCTCCCTGGATTCCCCTCCAGGCTGTTCTGTCTCCCCGAAAAGCCCCCCCCAGTCACCAGACAAACACCCCCCGACCCCCACGGAGGGGCCCAGGGGAAGGAAGCGCCTTGAACTCGGTTCTGGTGGCCCCAGCTCGGAGATGGAGGCTGGGGGGGGGTGTTCCACCCCCCAATGGGAGCGGGGGATGGGCCGTGGTGACTGACAGGCAGCCACAACCCCCCACCCGGGCAGCTGGGCGCGGCCGCAGGAGCTATTCTGGTGGGAGTTTAAAAAAAGCCTCCCAGCTGCGTTCCAGGCTGGGGCCCGCGGGGCCTGGCCCATGGGGCAGGGGGAGGGAGCCCCGGCTACGAGCCGGAGCTGGGGACCCCGCGGGGAGCTGCCAGCCCCAGACAGAGACACACCCCCCCCCGGGACAGGCAGGTTCAGTGCCCCCCACTGCCCCCCACTAAAGGGGTCTCCTGTGTCTAGCACAGGCTGCAGCTCCCCGGCCAGGCCGTGGTGTGAGGAGGGGCCGTTACCTGCCCATCAGGTCCATCAAACCTCTGTCCCCTCCCGCCCGGCTTTCCTTCTAGAGCAACCCCCTGCCAGCCCCCAATCCTGGGCTAGGCCACGCCTCGCTCCCAGCCCCACACCACCCCGAGGGGGCAGGCAAGGGGGGCACACAGTGTCGTCCCCCCCCCCCATGATGCAGAGTGAATGGAGGGATCCGGACCCCTCCCACCCCAGGGCCATTCAGGGAATGCCAGAAATGCTCCCTCCCCATCCCACAGAAATGGCCTGGTGGGGGCGGGGAGCCAGGACTCCTGGGTTCTGTCCCCAGCTCTGGGAGGGCAGTGGGGTCTAATGGTCAGAGCAGGGAAGCTGAGAGCCAGGACTCCTGGGTTCTGTCCCCAGCTCTGCTGCAGATTCACTGCTTGGCCTCACTTGATCGTTCCCTGGAATCCACAACCACCCCCCCCCCCCCCAGCAGCTGAGTGAGCCGAGCCCGGCCGGCCTGGCCCCAGTGATCCACAGAACCGCAGTGTGTGACTAGGCCCTGGAAAGTAGCTTCCCCAGCCCTGGGCTCCCCCCAGCTCTGCCGGTGCCCCTCACTCCCGACCCGCAGCCCCTGTGACTCCAGCCCTGGGCTCCCCCCAGCTCTGCTCACTCCCGACCTGCAGCCCTACCCTTCCCTCCACACTATTTCAGCCTTTGCCCTCTCAGAGCAGAGACTGAGAACTGAGGTCAATGTTTGTGATTCGATGATGTGGAGAAAACCCACCCAAAGTCCACTGGACGAGAGTTCAGATGCTCCTGCCAGGCCGGGTGCCCGGTACAGCCTGATCGGGGGCTCTGGCAGCTGTTTTCAGGCTAACCGGCTCCGGCCTGTGGCGGAGAGATCAGGGTCCAGGGAGTTCGGCTGAGCCCCAGAGACCTGGGAACAGAGGGGCTTTTAAATCATTAACTGGACACACAAAGGGACGGAGTCTCCCTCACGTACCCAGCCAGGCGCAGCCCCGGGGGCTCCTTGAGCTGCCTTCCCAGGCAGAGTCATCAGCCCCGCTATGGGGGGAGTAACCCCCCTCCCCCCCGAGCCCCCAAACCCTCGGCAGGCGCATGCGTCTGGGCATCCCCGAGCGCCCGGCGGCTCCCGCTGCTTTTCCTGCAAGGGCTGAACACCCCGGAAACTTCCAGCCCTGAGCCTACTGACCGTCGCCATCCCCACTATGCTGAGGGGGAAACTGAGGCGCGGGGGGGGCAGTCAGGTCAGCGGCAGAGCTACCAATAGAACCCAGGAGTCCTGATTCGCCCATGGCAGGGGACAAATAACTCCCATTGCCTGAAGAGCCCCAACCCCCCCACCCTCGTCCCAGAGCCAGGAAAAGAACGCAGGCGTCCTGACTCTCAGCCCCTCTGCTCTAACCCCCAGGTCCCGCTCCCCTCCCAGAGCTGCGGAAAGGAGCCAGGCGTCCGAGTCCCCAAGCCCCTTTCTCCCCAGCTGCTGGACAACTGCCCACGGGGAAAAGCACCAACCTCCCTGCTCAAGTCTCAGCAGGACAAGAAACCAGGAGGGCCCAGGGCAGGACAGAGGAGTTATTTTTAACTCATCAGTGTCCCCTGAACGCATCCCTGGGGCGTCCTGGGCCCCGACTGGCTGAGGGGGGAGGGTCAATGGAAGCAAAGTGCCCCCCGTCCCTGCTTCCGGGCCGGGCAGCGCAGCTCCACGCAGGGCACTCCGGGATGGGAAGCCTGCGGGGGCACCCGGGGCCCTTCCGCGGTGCCTCCCTTGTGGCTGACGCTGGGGATGGAAGCGGGTGGGGCGAAGAGAGCAGGCGAGGGACCTGGGGCAGGACACGGGCATGCGACTGGCCCGGGGAGGGTTCCCAGTGGGGAGCGGAGGATGGCAGCCCAGGCAGGGCTGATGCCTTCGACTGACATGCAGGGTGGGGCCTGCAGCCGGGGCCTGAGCCAGGGCTCCCCTTGCACCCAATGGGCCTGCAGCCGAGGGCAGCGACCCCCAAGGTCCCCCCGGCGCAGGGGATGGGGACTGACGCCTGTTGTCTGGGCAGCACCAGGCCCTACGGGACACACGTGACAATCAACGTGGCAGGGACTTAACGTCTCGTTGGGGGTCACTGAGCTCCGGCAACGTCCCCTTTGATTCCATCCCCCCCGCCCCGAAACCAGGAGCATTCGGGTCGTCGCACGTTCAGTCTTCGTCTGAATTGCCCTGGCCTGGCACTGCCCAGCATCGAGCCTGGGGCCGGGCTGGGCGGACCTGGGTTCCAATCCAGCCTGGGAGTTCTGGGGCGGGGACTTTGTTCCAAACTCCAAGTGGGGGGTGGACCCCCCAGGTGTCGGCGGCACTGGCTGACCCCCCCCGCCCCCGCTCTCCCGCTGACGGAGCTGTGTCTGCAGACGGGCCCTCGAAGCCAGCCAGCAGCGGGAGCAGAGAAGCCTTGTCAACGTGCCCGGGGTGGCGGGTGATGGATGGGAGCGCCCGGGCTGCCGTGTGTTATCAGCGAGCTGCTCAGGAACACAGCCGCTGTCTGCGGCATTCCACGCTGGTGCCCAGAGAGCCCCACACCAGCTGGGGTGCAGGGGGCTCGCGGGGAGCGACGGGGCGAGCGGAGGGATGAAGTGAGGCTGGGTACTAGGAAGTAAACGGCCTCGCGGGTGAAATATCCTGGCGTGGGGAGTTGTGTCTGACGGGGGCACTGGCTCCTTGGAACAAGGCCCACCCTGACCCCCACCCCCTGGCTGTAGCCAAGGGATGGTGCTGTGAGCCCCTGGCATTTTCACCACCACGTTGTACAGATGCCCTGGTGCCAGGCAGGCAGCTCCCGCTGCTGCCCCCACCAGAGCCCCCCCTCGTGAGTGGAGGGGGGGGGATCAGGAGGGAGGGGGCAGCCAACAAAGACTTTCACTGAGGGGGAAACTGAGGCAGAGCAGGGGGACATGACTGGCAGAAAGGCAGTAGCAGAGGTGGAAAGAGAACCCAGGAGTCCTGGTTCCCAGCCCCCCTTCCCCCCCAATTCTAACCACTAGATCCCACTCCCCTCCCAGAGCCAGGAATAGAACCCAGGAGTCCTGGGGCCCCAGCTAGCCATCGTGCTGCCCCAGGGTGGGGGCTGAGTTGCCAACAGCCCCGGGCAGCCAGGCAGGGGGTCCCGACCCTGTGCCCCCTCCAGTCCCACGGCTGCCATGGCGACACAATGGGGCGCCTTTATCCGCTCACCCCGCCTGGGCGTGGGGCTGGCTTTTCATTCCCAGGCTCCGGCCCATTAGGGGCTTTTGAGAAAACTCTTGCTTGTCGCAGCAGCTACCAGCCAGGAACAAAAGAGCTACAGACAGAAAACACCATGTCCTGGCCCCAGATAAAGCCTGGGTGCTCGGCGGGAGGGGATGGGGGGGGCTCCCTGCCTGGGCTCTGAGCCGCACACAGGAGCCGCAGAAGCTGAACGAAACCCAGATAAAGGCATGGGAGAGAGAGGGAGGGAGGGAGGGAGCTCGGCCCCGACACCCGCACAGCCCGCCACACCCACCGCGCTGGCAGACCGCTGCCCGACACACTGAACACAGCCGAGATCCTTGCTTGATCCTGATTGGACAAATCCCCTGCGGCACCTGACCGGGGGTCTGCCCCTGGCCCACAGAACGGGGCCCCCACCTCATCTCCCGCCTCCTGCGTCCCTGGGCTCATCACCACCACTCTCCTGCCTCAGTTTCCCTATGTGTGACACTGTCTCCTGCCTGTCTTGCCTATGCCGACTGGAAGCTCCTTGGGGCAGGGACCATCTCACGCTGTGGGTCTGGCAGCGCCCGGCACGGCAGCTGGATCCCCTAGGCACGACCTTAACACCCATAATAAATTAGAAATCATTTCCCGGTGCATATGGGACATTTACAGAACAGAGCTAGGCTGGGTCCTGGCCACCTCTGAAATCAGCCTGGAGAGGATCTGGGGCAAGAGAACCCACATGCACCCAGGGTGTTTGCCCTGTGATTAGTCACCTCTCTGGCACCTGTCTTGCTGTTTTCCTTGCTGGGCTTCAAAACAACGGCTGGGCGTTCACTTCCCTCCTGGAGAACTTTTGGACTCTGCCTCTAAGCCGAAAGGGGAGGCTGGAGGGGTTGAGTCATACAGGACCCACTACGGAGCTCAAGGTGGCATAAGGAAGCCAGGGAACTTGCCAGGTACCAGGAGAC
This sequence comes from Mauremys reevesii, assembly GCF_016161935.1. Classification (NCBI taxonomy): domain Eukaryota; kingdom Metazoa; phylum Chordata; order Testudines; family Geoemydidae; genus Mauremys; species Mauremys reevesii. The sequence goes on along the minus strand of NC_052647.1, from coordinate 15,911,863 downwards.
CGACAGCTTGGGACGGTTAATGGCAGAGCTTGAAAAGTATTAACCTCACGGTGCTACAGAGAACGACCCTGCCCTGCAGCAGATCCACCCCCCATGCGATCAGCCGGGGCTGCTGCTCTGTAACTGCATAGACACCGCCCGGACAGTCAGAGCACCTGGAGGCCCCATGGTGCTGGGCCCTGGACAGACACTGGGCAGAGAGCTGGAGGGTCAGGTCCCGGGTCCATACGGAGACCATGCCCGCTGGGAATGGGGAAGAGTCAACATGGGAAATCACGCCTCACCAATCTACTAGAATTCTCCGAGGGGTCAAAAGCATGTGGACAAGGGGATCCAGTGGATATAGTTACTTAGATTTCCAGAAAGCCTTTGACAAGGTCCCTCACCAAAGGCTCCTAAGCCAAGTGAGCTGCCATGGGCTAAGAGGGAAGGTTCTCTCATGGGTCGGTAACTGGTTAAAAGCCAGGAAACAAAGGGTAGGAATAAATGCTCAGTTTTCAGACTGGAGAAGAGGTGAATAGTGGTGTCCCCAGGGTCCGTACTGGGACCCGTCCTAGTCAACATATTCCTAACTGATCTCGAAAAAGGGGTAAACAGGGAGGTGGCAAAATTTGCAGACGATACAAAACTACTCAAGAAAGTCAAGTCCCAGGCAGCCTGGGAAGAGCTACAAAGGATTTCACAGAACTGGGCGACTGGGCAACAAAGTGACAGATGAAATTCAATGTAGATAAATGCAAAGTGATGCACATGGGAAAACATCATCCCAACTCTACGTATACAATGCTGGGTCTAAATGAGCTGTTTCCACTCAAGAACGAGACCTTGGAGTCACTGTGGACAGTTCTCTGAAATCATCCACTCAATGGGCAGCTGCAGTCAGAAAAGCGACCAGAATGTTGGGAATCATTAGGAAAGGGATGGATAAGACGACAGAAAATATCACGTTGCCTCTATATAAATCCACGGGACGCCCACCCCTTGAATACTGGGTGCAGATGTAGTGGCCCCATCTCAGAAAAGTTATATTGGAATTGGACAAGGTTCAGAAAAGGGCAACAACAACGACGAGGGGTTTGGGCCGGCTGCCGTGTGAGGAGAGATTCGTGAGACCGGAACTGTTCAGCTTGGAAAAGTGCCGACTATGGGGAGATATGACAGAGGGCTATAAAATCCTGCCTGGTGTGGAGAGAGTAAATAAGGACGTGTTCTTTACTCCTTCTCGTAACACCAGAACTAGGGGCCACCAAATGAAATTAACAGGCAGCAGGTTTAAGACAAACAAAAGGAAGTTCTTCTTCACACAACACACAGTCAACCTGTGGAACTCCTCGCCAGAGGATGTTGTGAAGGCCAAGACACCAACAGGGTTCAAAAAAGACCTAGATAAGCTCATGGAGGTCAGGTCCATCGATGGCTATTAGCCAGGCTGGGCAGGGACGGGGTCCCTGGCCTGTTTGCCAGAAGCTGGGAATGGGCGACAGGGGATGGGTCACTGGATGATTCCCTGTTCTGTTCATCCCCTCTGGGGCCCCTGGCACTGGCCGCTGTCGGCACCCAGGACACTGGGCTGGATGGACCCTTGGTCTGACCCGTTCCATGTTCCAAGTCTCCAGAGTCCTGGCCTGGCACTTTAACCATGGACCATCCTTCCTCTCTGCTTCCAGCTGGGTCGCGCCACCTTCCATCCGCGATGTGCTTGGAGCAGCTCCCATGGGACGTGGCTCTAGGGAACCGCGCGTCCTCACGGCAGCCGCTGCTCCGCCAGCTCCCGGCTCAGCCCCAAAATGAAGCCAGCGGCTGCGAGAGCACATGGCAGGAGCCGAGCGCCAACGGCGGTTTTAAAGGGACACGGTCAAGGCTGCGAGGCCTAAAATTAGAGCAGCCAGCTGAGCCTGGGAGCACAGGTCCCTTTGTGCCCTCCCAACCCCTCAGAGCTGGGAGGAGAGTGACGCTGGCGAGGAGCTGGTGCCTCTCGGCTGCCTGGCGTCAGGATCCAGCATCTCGGCAAGGATGGGGCAGGTGGGGAAGGAGGGAGGAACTTGGGGCCGCAGGGAAAGCCAGGGCCTTGGGCTGGTTTCCTGGCACAGTGGCCGTGGAGGAAGTTAAGAGGGTTGAGCGCTAGTGTTCGAGATGGAAAAGGTCTATTGAAGCATCCAGTCCCGTCCCCCCCACAGGGCAGCCCGGCCTCCCTGCCCCGCCCTGCCCCAGTGAGTAGAGATCAGGTCCCGTCCTAGCGGGACACGACAAACCAGCCCAGCCCAAGGGCCAGGAAGCGGCAGCCTCTGTTTGTCACAACTGCCGAGGAATCGGATTCTCACGCTCGTCTTGTCACAAGCGGCGCTCACACTCGGGGGTGACAGACACGCACGAGTCGCACCACACCACAGGAAGGAAGGCCGGACTCCCCAAGGAGCTAAGAAAAACCCAGCCCGAAGGATGGCCCGGGAATGCACCTACAGCAGATCAGTTACAAAACAAGAGCAAAGGTCTCTGCAAATCCAGAAAACACAAATAACCTTGACCCTTGTCCCTGAGTGCTCAGGAGAATCCCTTGTAAAAAGCCGCCTCGTCTTCCAGAGTTTCTCCAGGACTCCTGGGTCCCAGCCCCTGATGGTTCGCACAGGCAATGTTCCCCATTACAATCTCAGATCCCCTCCCGGAGAACACTGCCTCACAGGTCCTTCCACTGACGCACTAGCCCCTGCATATGCATGGGGTAAACTGAGGCAGAGAGAGGCAGTGACTTGCCTAAAGTCATACAGCGAGAGCCAGACCTGGGAGTAGAACCCAGGCGTCCTAGGCCCCATGCCCCACCCAGAGCAGGCAGTGGAAACCAGGAACCTTGATTGCAAACACCTTGGCTGTCTGATGACTCAGCCACATGCTCCCAGGAAAACCGAGCCGGCTCTCTGGGGTTACATCATGGAGGGAAGAGTTGCTTTCACCCCCACCCCACCCCAATCCGGCGACGCCTGAGTGGACCAGCCCCTGCAATAACATCCCTTGGGTGCGCTGTTGTTTTCAGGTCGCTTTGCACTGCCCCCCCCCCCCAGATTGCGCCGAGACCTGTGCGATCAGTGAGCACTAAAAACCAGTCCCGGGAGCTTCCGCAGAAGTGATTCAGTTCAGAGCAATCCAGCCAACGCTGGGCATGCAAATCCGCTGTGGGCGCGGAGCGGGGCTGGGGCGCCTGCCGCCTCGGCGTCCATGGAGAGGAGCACGGTAAAGCAGCTCCGGGCGAGGCAGGAGCAGAACCAGGCCGGCAGAGTTTAACCAGGGAGCATTTGGAGCAAGTGCCCTGACTTCCGCCTGCATGGCACAGGGCAGGGATTCCTGAGTTACCTGCTTCTTTTCCCTCCATCCTTGATAACCAGGGAACCAACTGCAGGTGCTGCTAATGTTCCCCCCAAAACTGCTTCCAAGCAGCCAGGACAGAGCCCAAGCCAGCACCCCACGGGGTCATTAGCAGGCAGGGCGGATGAGAACAATTCGAATAATCCTACAAATATTTCGTCCTAGTGTCTCCAGCTGAGGATCTGGAGCCATTTAAACATGAACTAATCAGCCCTGCAAGAGAGGAATCGGTGCTTCTTCCCCACCATGTGGGGAAACTGAGGCACGGAGACCAGGGGAAGTGATTTGCCCACCCAGTCAATCCCCCTCCATAGCAGGGTTTCAGGCACTGGTGGCCCGGGGCTTTCTCCTGGTTTCTGGCTGAGGCGTACAATAGTTTAGCCTCATGAGGACGGAAATGCTTGAAGTCATTGGGTTCAGCACGGGGTGTGTGGGTGACACATCATGGCTGGTGCTACCCAGTAGTTTGGCAGGACGGGGACCTGGTGTGTGTCTCACCACATTAAAGGTTGCAAAGCGCTGGGAGCTCGGTGGCTGAACGGCACGAACGGTTCCTTCTGGCCTCGCACTCCAAGCAGCTTTCGGCACCGCTGGGAAGAAACCCCCATTTTCCTGCGCCCGAGACCCGGTCACGGCTCCACTGGTTCTGTCCCGGATTTCACCAGCCTCAGCCTAGGCCAGCCCCAGGACTGCTCTGAAAGTGCCCAGTGGACAAAGCGAGGTGGCTTTCCCGCCCCACACCCAACAAACAAACACAACAGGTGCCCAGGGCGCAGAGGGCCTGGCCCGGCTCCAGGAAACGCCGGCCGTTGAACCAGCAATTCCAAGTTCCTTAACTTGCCAAAGCCTGTTAGTCAAGTGTGCTCAGGAGACGGGGCCCCGCAGAGAGACCGAGAACTTGTAAAGCAAGATACCAGAGTCCTGCACTTGGCCTCCCGCGCGGCCTTGTCCTCGGGCATCTGCTTTCCCGCCGCCCGCCCGGCACATTCCCACTCGACACTGGGAGGCAGGAAACCCCGCAGCAGCCGCTCCCCTGCCCGGGCCGGTGAATTCCTCCTGCTCAACCCTGGGTGCTGTAGCCTTGGCCGCCAAGGGGGAGTGTGTGTGGGGGGGATCCTCTGGGCCCTGATCCTGAGACAGGGCCCTGCCCGCGGGGACGTGACCGTCGGACCGGGGCCTCGGCTGGCCCCCAGACACATCCGCTGCCCTGCCACACTTCAAACAGATCAATTCACTGGAAACTCCCGAGGAGGCGTCCCAAGCCAAAGGCCACCAATTCTCTTCCAAAGCCGAAAACAGGCAGAAGGGGGGAGAGTCCGAACCTGCCCCTGCGCCACACGGTGATTTACGCACCTAACTCCCATGGGATTAGGCACCTCAATCCCTTTGAGCCCCAAGAAATTCTCCAGGGCAGAGGCTAGAACTGTGCAAAGGCGGCTAGTGACTCCGGGGGGCCGGAGCCGGCTGGTCACCAGCCCCGGGGCTCCCTGACCCACTCGGCGGCACCCTCCAGCCCCTGGCCTCTGCCCGGCGCTCGGGGGCAGTGAGCTAAGGAACCTCAGTTTACCAAGGGGGAGAGCTCCAGCTCCCCCCCACCCCCCGGAACCTCTGAGGCGCCCCCCCGTGGCTTTACGATCCACCTGCCTCCGCCCTGCGCTCCCAGCCGGTGCAAACAACCCAGGTTCAAGTCTCGGCTGGGGCGGGGGCGGGGGGCCGGTTCAGTGACACCCAAGGGTGCAGCCCCCGTTCATACGCTGCCGGGCGCTCCACGGGCTCCGGCTCGGGCTCGCTCTGCCCTGACTTACCCGCCTGGGCGGCGGCGAGCTCCGGGCGGCAGAGCAGCAGCAGCAGGCAGAGGAAAGGTCCCGGGCGCGGGCTGCTCCGCATCGTGCCGGACGCGCTAGGACATGCTCGGGCCGGGCTGCGAGCCGCAGCCACCTGCTCCCCGCTGGGGCCGGGCGGGGCTCCCGGCTGGCGGATCCGCGGCGGCCGCGCAGCTCCCGTGTCCCCGCCGCTGCGATCCGGGTCGGGCACCCGCCGCTCCCGGAGTCACTCCGCAGCCACAACACACTTCATTCAGGAGTAGCTGCGCCGGCCGCCCATTGGCTGGGGCTGGCAGCCAATCAGAGCCGGCCCAGCTGAGGTTGGGTTTGGGGCGAGGCTGGGGCTGCGGGGCCGAGCCCCCGGGGCCCACCCCCCTGCGCGCCCCCCAGGACCGGGCCGGGCACTGGTCGGCTAAGCCCGCGGGCAGGGCCCTGTGTGCCAGGCGCTGCACGGCCGCGGGTCTCTGCCCCAGGGAGCTTGCAATGCCCCAGCCCAGGGCCCGTCAGTCCGCCCCCTGCCCAGCCGCCGGGTCTCTGCCCCAGGGAGCGTCCAGACACGAGCCAGGGCCCCAGGTCTCTGCCCCAGGGAGGGCCCAGACACGGGCCCATCACTCTGCCCCCGGAGCTCTGGCTGGGGCACCGGTGCCCTGGCGTCATGGGGTAAGCGGGACCTGGCTGCGGTGGGAGCTCCAGCCCCAGGCCCAGGAGAGCAGAGCCAGGCTGAGGGAGGTGCCAGCTCTCACCCCCTGGAGAACTGCTGGGTGCCAACGCTTGTCCCTCTCCCCAAGGGACCTTGGTCCAAGCAGAGAGGTTCCCTCGCCCGCCTTGTCTCTCTCGGCTCCTCCAGGGAATCGCAATCCCCTGAACACCTTGGAGGGCCCGGCCCCATCACGGCAGAGAGAGGAACTGGACCCCCACGCTGGGAAATAACCGTCTGCCCCTTTGGCATGGGGAGGGAGACACCGAGGGTGGCCACGGGCACCGCAAGGCATCAGGATTAGAACTCAGACCCCCCAGCTGGTAGCCCATGTCCCCCTCTCCCCCGCCCCCCCTTGCCAGCGTCTCCTCTCCTCCCAGGGCCTGGCTTCCCACCTGCGCTTCAGTCTCACCGTTGGCACGTCACCCCCGGGCTCTGCTCCGCGTCTGTCCCTGGCACAGCAGCAGCCGGCACGGCCTCCCGGGGCCTGGGCACTGCAGCTGGCAAGGCAGTGCCAGGCAGGCCAGGGGGGGCACGCTATGGGCTTGGGGTGGGCGGGGAACAATGGGCACAGTCAGGGAGGGGGGCGGGAGGAAATGAGCTCAGAGATGGAGGTGGGAGGGGAGCTGACGCACGCCGGGTGAGCGCCCCCCACACCACAATTGTCAATAACTGGCAGCCCCTGATCCACCCCCGCCCCAGCGGGAATGGAGCCAGCGCAGCAGCCTGGCAGAGTTCTTCTGGCAACCCACCTCCCGCTGCCAGCATGCCTCAGCCGTGACACCGGGGGGGATACGCACGCAGGGCCCATCTTCAGTGTCACCAGGCACATTAGGGACACTGGAGACAAAGGAGGTTATTTTTTACCCTACTTTAATCACAGAGTCTCATTTAGTCAGAGTCTTTGGGCCCAGCTGAACTCTTGGCCACAGTGAGTTCTTGTGGCAGAGAGTTCCGCAGGCCCATCACACACTGAGGGTAAACAAAGGCGCCCTTACAGCCCCTCTGCTTGTTCTCTGTTCCTGTCTCCGCCTCCTCCCAAATCTTTTCTATTCCTCCTTTTCAGGCCTCCAGGGCTGCTCTCCTTGGCTGGACCTTTCCCACGGCTGCCGGAGCCTCTTGGAGATGGGACTGGCCAGAAAGAGCCCCACACCCGCTCAGAGTAATCAGCCCCCACAGGGCAGAGCAGGAACTGGAAGGGTGAAGCCAACACCTGTTCCTGCCCTAGGGCGCCCCCCCATGGCCATTTCTGGAAATTCCTCTCATGGGACTGGGCCTAAGGACACTGCTCACTCGGATTTCTTCACTTCATTATCTTCTCACCCAAACCCGCGGTTCCTTCCTGGGCCCCCCGCCCCGCCCCAGGGGAATTCCCCCCACTAGCAGGGGGCAGAAGCAACATCTTCACCCCCAGGGCTGATGCAAAGGGGCCCCCACCACAAGGGGGAACTGGACCCTAGGAGCGTGTATGCTCCTGTCCTACCTGAATCCCAGCAAGTTCTCCAGCCACCCAACGCTCCACCCATGGCTGAAGCCTGGATCTAGGGCTGAGAACCAGGCAGGTAGGAGCGATAGGGTTTGCCAGACGGGCACAGAGTTAAGGGAGCACCTCAGCCTTCCGCCCGGGGGAGCAGAGAATTGCAGAACGGGGCCGGCCCGGGCCGCTTTGCTCCCCTTGAACCCAATCAGTGCAACCGCACCCACTAACCTAGCGTCACTTCAGGGCCCTGCCAAGCCCAGTGGAGCCACCCGCAGAGAAGCGAGGGGTGATCCCGGCCGACACAGGCGAGCCCCCCCCCACGCAGGACGCTAAGTGCCAAGCTGGAGGAACTGCCTACCCGCCCCTGCTGGCTGCCCGTGAACAGCCCGGGAGGAATGAGAGGGGGCAGGAGAGACGCTCCCTGCACTGGATCCGCGAGCAGCTACGGGTCAGGATCGGCGTCTTCACTCAACCGTTCAGCTTCCGGGTTCGTCTGTTCCCTGCATTTTTGGCCGATGTTGATTTGATGGAGCTCTTGGCAGCACTGACACCCTCCCGAAATTGTGCCACAACAGCAGGTAACACCCACAGTCCAAAATATTCCCTCCCCCTCCCCATGGTACTGACGGGCCTTCAGCTTCCATGCCAAACATTCCAGTTACCCTGTGGGGTCCTGTCAACCCCAGCAGAGACCCCTGAGCTCCCTTTGGGAAGCCACGGCCAGTTACTGGGATGCTTTGCTGGCAAACAAGAGCCCCTCCCATGGCATCTTCTGGCAGCCCTCCCTCCCCCCCCACCTGTGCACTGGGATCTGTCCATAAAGCCAAAGTCCTGCCCCCCCCCAGTCAGCCGAGGGAGCCCTGCCACCCCAGAGGGCATCTAATCCTCACCCTCTTGTTTCCAGAGTCAGTCACTGCCCTGCCCACCGGCTCCCAGTGAGGGCAAGGACCCGGTGCCGTCCCCCCACTCCCCACACAGACTCGCACCCACAGACCAGATGTAAAGTCATTTATTGAGGCAATGTCTCAAGATGCACTTTTCCAGCCCCATCTCCTCACATGGGCTTGGGGGGAGGTCTCGGGGCAGCGCCCTAGAGGGGAAGAGAGGAGAACGTTAGGACACATTCAGCCAGTGGCTCAGTGGTCTGACTCCAGGCAGGGAAAGGCCCGTCAGCTCAGGGGAACCGCCGGCCTGGATCGGACCCGAGATCCAGCTACCTCCAGCCTGTCTCTGATCGAGGCCAAACCAAGGGAAGGTGGAAGAACCCAGCCGCGGGCAGGTGGTTTAATATCCCTCCAGGACGTGTCACACGTGATAACGACCTACCCCCGTTACCCACATGGGCCAAGCCCCTTGGTGCCAGCTCCCCTCCCCACACATTCACTAGTGTCCCGAGCACAGGGGGCTTCTCTGAAGAGACTATTCCCCGAGAGCCCCAGGCCTTGGGTGCGGTGTGCTCGCTCTGCGCTGGGCAGCTCTGATCACTGCCACGCGGAGCAATGGGGTGGACACCAAGTCACTGGCATGGGAGGCGCCACCATCCCTGGCAGAGAAGAGTTTGCGGGGGGTTGGCAGGAGTCCCTGAGCCACAGGGGGATGGGAATTTGGGGGAGGGGGGGAACAGAGGGATGCGGTGAGACCCAAGCGCGTGCCCTTGGCCTGCCCGCTGGAGAGCTTTGTGCACAATACGTACCGCAGGCCTGAACCTGGGCGGAGGGGTACGGTCCTTCCGGGCCTCCCGGGAACGGTTCCTCACCACCTTGCTGTGGATGGCACAGCTGACGCAGTAATGCAGCTTCACATACAGCTTGGGCAGCACGTACGCTGGGGAGAGACGTAAATCAGGAGCCTGAAGCCGCGGCTTCCCCAGTTCCGCTCCAGAGGGATCGGTTAGCGTTGCCCCAGGGTGCCGGAGAGCCGACCGCGGGGCCGGCGATTACACACAGGAAGCCGCGCTCAGGGCCAGGCCGGAGCGCTGCACGAGGGGACATGGGCTCAGCTCCTCAGTCTGCTCATTCCATGCCCCCCAGGTGCATCCCGGAGCACAAACAGGCCACATTCCCGCTGCTTCCCTGCAACTGGTTTCTGGCAGGAATCCTGGACCTCCCGATGGCACCTGGCCTGGGACTTCCACCCCAACGGGCGCCCGTCAGGGGACCAGAAGCCCCACCTGAAACCCCAGGCACCATTTTGCGGCAGAGGGGCTAATGGTTAGAGCAAGCAGCCAGGACACCTGGATTCTACACCCAGCTTCACCACCCTCCTCCTTGCAGCTTTTGGCAAACGAGTTCAGCCCTGTCTCTGCCTCCCCCCCAGCATAACGAGGAGACCACTTAACCCTGCTAGATGGGCAAAGTGCTCTGGGACCCTCGCCAAGGCAGCGTCTCATCCATAGGCTACTAGTGCTCGGCCAGCTCAGCACGTAGCATCAGCCGGGAGACACGCTGGGGGAGCAGCTCACACAAGTCTGGGCGCCTCTTCACTGCCATGTTATGCTTGATTGAGCTCAGAGGTACAATCCCTGGGGTATTCGTCCGGCCTCCATCCCTGCAGCGTGCGAGTACCTCACCCCCCTCGACTGTGTTTATCCCCGAACGCCGCTGGGAGGCAGGCGCTGCCACTGTCCCCATTGCACAGAGGAGCCAACTGAGGAAGTGGACCCAGGTCTCCAGCTGGGGCCTGAACTCCTGGGCTGTCCCAGGTAACAGGGGCTGCAGCCAGGGCTGGCCCCGCTCCCCGCAGCCCAGCGCCACGCCACCCCCCGGCCCCGCACCGGCCCCCCCAGGGGCTCACAATCGAAGACGCTGGCTTCGGAGATGTCCCGCACCGCGGCCGCCTCCACGATGTTCCGGATGACGAACTTCTTGATGGCCTTGTCCTTGGGGACGCAGCGGGCGCAGTTGGTGCAGCGGATGGGCTGGACATGCCCGCGGCCCTTCTTGGCCCGCCCGTTGTTCCGCCTCTTCTTGGTCTGGGGGGAGAAAGGGGGTCAGAGGCGCTGGGGGGGGGTCAGAGCCAGGGCTACGCACGAGCCCCCCCCCACGCTGAACCCGCCCCCCCAGCTCCCGGGGGGGTCAGAGCCAGGGCTACGCACGAGCCCCCCCCGGGGAGCGTGCCCCCCCCACGCTGAACCCGCCCCCCCAGCTCCCGGGGGGGTCAGAGCCAGGGCTACGCACGAGCCCCCCCCCGGGGGAGCGTGCCCCCCCCACGCTGAACCCGCCCCCCCAGCTCCCGGGGGGGGTCAGAGCCAGGGCTGCACAAGCCCCCCCCGGGGAGCGTGCCCCCCCCCCCGCTGAACCCGCCCCCCTAGCTCCCGGGGGGGTCAGAGCCAGGGCTAGGCACGAGCCCCCCCCATTGCCCACCCCCAGGAGGACCCTCCGCCGCCGTCGTTGCCGCTCACCATCTCGGAACAGACGAGGCGAAAGAGGATCCGGCCGCCACGCCGAACCCTTATATAGTGCTCCGCCCGTCCCGGAAGTGCCTCCGCCGGGGGAGCGGGAGCCCGGGGAGGCGCCGAGAGCCCCCGTCCGGCCTCACGTCCCTTCCTCCTGCGGAGCAGGGGCTCCGGATCGCTGCGGACGCGGAGGAAGCCGGTACCGGCTCTTCGGCGCTCGGGAGGGGACTATTTTTATGCCTTGGCGGAGGGATTATATGTCAAGTACAAGAAAGGTGACAGTCCAGCATGCACCGCGGCGGCTAGGCCCGAGCCGCCCGCAGGCACGTGGACGCGGTGCATGCTGGGACCTGTCGTCCTCTGCCCAGTAGGCCCCATTGCATGCTGGGACCTGTAGGCCCCGTGGCGCCGCATGGCCCAGGCTCTGAGCCGCAGGCGGGGAGTGGGGTGGGTCTGGGGACCCAGGAGTCCTGGCTCCCAACCCCCTCCCAGACCAGGGAGAGAACCCAGGAGTCCTGGCTCCCAAGCCCCCGCCCCCCTTAGACCCCACTCCCCTCCCAGACCAGGGAGAGAACCCAGGAGTCCTGGCTGCCCACCGCCCACTCTAACCCACCAGCCCCCACTCCCCTCTCGGAGCTGGGGAGAGAACCCAGGAATCCTGGCTCCTAATCTCCTCCTTCCACCCCACCCCCACTCTCATCTACTAGTCCTCTCTCCATCCCCCCAGCCTTGCTGCTGAGGACAGAACCCAGGAGTCCTGGCTCCCAGCCCCCCGCCAACTAGGGAGGGAACCCAGGAGCCCTGGCTCCCCCAGTGTTTTAACTACTCCCGCACGGTGCTGGGCCTTCAAATACAAAGCTGATAAAGAAACAAAAAAACAAGTTCATGTCTCAGAATCCTTAAGATTTTATTGTAGCCACAAAAGCAGGAGGAAAAAGAGACGGCCCCAGGCCCCCACATTCACTGAACTCCACTGGGGTGAAACCTCGGGTACCGTGATGCAGAACAACAGACCCTGGTATCATGTGCGCCACTTGCAGACAGAGCGAAACCTCCATGCGCTCGCGCTGTGGAACGGCTCCCTGGGAGGAGACTCCGGGACATACAGACGCCCCAACTGAGTCGAAACCCCCCCCCAACCCTCTGTTGCTATCATTCCATCGCTGCCTGGCAGAACCGCGCTCAGGTTACTCATGGGCTTTGGGTTTCACACTGAAAAAGCACAGTGCAAAGTCTGGCCCCTCATCAGCGGCTCTTGCTCGAAAAGGGCAGAGATCCTAATCTGCCCAGAAAGGCAGCTCTGACCTTTCTACCTGTGGTAGCGGAAAGGGGATAAACGTCTCTCACCCCTTCCCTCCCCCTCATCCCAGCAGCTCAAAGCTTCCTCCTGCTGCTATGAGAAAGATCCCAACGGCCCCAGAGCCTCAGCTGAGCGAAGTCCCTTGTGCGCTCACTGGACATCACAGGCTGTCCGCAAAAGCCTGGAAGTTACCCAGAGGGCAACCTTCAAAAACAGAATCCCTCAAGTCGCATTTCCCCCTCCGAGTTAAACCAGGCTACTCCAAGCCCTGCCGAAGGAGGGCGGCAGCTTTAATACATTTTCCAGCACCTGGAGCAAGCAGCGTGCTGAGAGCACTGCCCAGTGCCGTCTCACTGCGTCCTCGCGTTCCCCCCTCTGCCTGTCTGCAGCTGCTCTCTCTCGTCTTACACTTCGATTGGCCCAGAGAGCTCCCAGGGACCTTGCTGTCGTTCTGTTTGTCCAGCGCCTAGCGCAAAGGGGCTCGGCGTGTCACCAGGCCCTCCAGTAATATCACTACCACAGATGGCCAAGCACTGCACCTGCAGCGATACCAACGCTGCTGGCTAGGTGAAAAAACATCTGTGATTAGACTGAGTGGGGAGAGCTCTGGCACGGCCCTGTTAGCCCCTCTGTGCGACACCGTCACTGTACTGCCGGCTAGTGAATAGGGCACCGAGGCAGAAATCAGAAAACCTGAGCTCTGACGCTCTGCGACTGACCTGCTGTTTGACCCCACAGGTCGCTTCTGACGTCTCCGTCTGGTCTCTCGACTGTAAGCTCTGGAGGTCCTGGTGTTTGTACAGAACCTGGAACAATGGCGGCTACGAGCGCTCCCATCGGGCAGAATTAACGTCCTAGGTACCGGCCTTGTCAGCTGAAGGGCTGAAGAGCCTCAAGGGGCCTGGGAAGTAGCAATGAGGAAACGAGCACCTAGAGGGGAAATAACCTGCCCTGGTCACACACGCAGTGCAGGGAGCAGAGCCCATCGACACTGCAACGAAAACCCACCGCCCCGAGTCTCAAAGACCAGGTCAATTGACGGGGCTCTCAGGGGTCAGGCTCCAGGGCTAAATATGGAGCGTAGACATTCGGGCTAGGGCTGGAGTCCAGGCCGAGACCCCTCCCCGCTGTGGTGTCTCAGCCCAAGCCTGAATATCGACACGGCACGATCTCAGCCCCGCAGCCTGGGCCTTTGCCAGCAATATGGACTCTCCCCCCCCCCCCCCCCCCCGAGAGCCAGGCCAGTGTCTGACCCAGACAGATCTTCCAGAGATGGAGCCGAATTCAGAAGTGGGGAGGAAGTCGCGGTCGTTCCATTCACGTCGAGGGGGTTGCCTGAGTTTGGAGGCTAGAATGCGGAACTGGTCCTGGGACCAGCACGGGAACCCAGCTCGATGGAGCGCGCTCTGGGGAGGTGAGGCGAGGCGAGGCCTTTCCACTTACCACCTGCCTCTGGCTCGGCTCCACTGCAGAACAACATTCCCAGGACCTCAGCTGGAATCCCAGGGACTCCGTCAGGGAGAGACGTTCGTGTCCCAGAGCCTCCCTCCCCTCTGAGGCTCCTGTTCCGATTCTAGCTCCCTGCTTTGAGCGGAGGTGAGAGATGCAGCCTGGCCTGGCCTGGCCTCCGTTCAGAGCCGCTCGGGAACACAGCCCTGTTTTGCAGGTGTGGAGTGGAGCGGGGAGGATGGAGTCCACAATGGTCTGGCTCAGCAAACCTCCAGGCTGAGAGGAGAGGCAGGTCCTAGTCCGAATAGCCAGGCCCCGGGGAGCTGGTGTCCGTATTACAGATCTACCCCATGCAGCTGGACCCCCTGCTGGCAACCTGCTGACCAGATGGCCCGATTTTTGGGTCTTTTTCTCATATAGGCTCCTATTCCCCCCCCCCCCACACCCCCCGTCCCGATTTTTCACACTTGCTGTCTGGTCACCCCAGAGAGGCTGAAGATGGATGGGGCTGTGGTGACGAGGTGGCCCTGCATGGCTGGGGTGGTGCGAGGGCGGATTGACCTGGGGCTGTCTGCATGGGGGAGGGGAGAGCAGGGGGTGACTTTAGGTGAGGGACGGTACCTGAGCCAGGAAGGGGGGTGGGGCGACACCTTTGCCCGGGAAGCTGGACAAAGGGAGGGGATGGGGGGGGGGAGTCGGTTTTTGGTTTCAGTTTGGGGCTGGCTGGGAGGAGGCAGGAACCCCAAGTCTGGGGTCTAAGATCTTTGCCCCCCAGAGGGATCTGGCTGAGGGGTCCTACAAGCCCTGCTTGGGGCCATGTTCCTGTCGTCTAATAAACCCTCCGTGTCACTGGCTGGCTGAGAGTCCCAGGGAATCGCAGGGAGTGGGGGTGCAGGGCCCTGACTCCCCCACACTCCGTGACAGCTGGGCTGAGCGGTAAAGAAACGAGCCTTCTCATTTACTCTCCAGTCCCTTTAAGCTGCCCTGACAGTGTCAAGGGGTCTTAAAATGGGCAGAAATGCCCCCCCACACACACACACCCCAAGAACTGCTCCTGCCCTAAAGGACCCTCCAGCTTCCGCAGAGATGGCATCAAGGATCTGGAGAATGCAGTTACAGCTGTTCTCTGACACCCAGCGTCCACAAGGATCAGTGGGAAGTAGAACACTAGTTAGAGCAGCCCCAAGGCTGCTCTAACTTACACTATGTGCCAGTTAGGACCCTGCAGGACCCTACAATACCGGGAGCTTGTAGGTGAGTTCTAGGGCTCTCTCCCACAAACCTCCATCCTCTTCAGGAACGAAGTAACAGAATCAGCCGCTGTGAATCAGACCGTACCTGTTCTCGGGACTTACGTCCAGGGCCATCAATCTGGCATCTTTCCCCAGCAAGTTGTGTTTCTCAGGTTCAGCTGTTTCAATTCCTTCCTCCCCCAAAGAGGGTCCTCACCCCTTCCTCCTTTTAATCGTCGCTGTAACAGACACAGCCCACATCTTTCCTTGGCAGCCTCAAATCAACAACATAGAAATAGGGCTGTGAGCAAGGTTACTCGAGTGCCGTTCAAGGCAGACACACCAATTGTTTGCCATGACGGCTCCCCATCTGTGAGCTATTACGGTGCAGCACTTAGGCCGGCAAGCAGCAAGGCTGGGGTAACAATAACCCAGGCACAAAGAGAGAAGCGACAAAGGATTCTTTGCTTTTCAACTTGGCCACCATTCTGTTCAGCTGTGTGTACAGACACGCACTCTCTGCTCTGCTCTCCCTGGGAAGGGTCTGAACCCGGGGTTTGTCACGCAGGGGAACTGACCAACAGAACCGGAGCAGAATAATGATTCCCAAACAGTTCCGCCCACTAGTCAGTTTCCCAGCAGACAAGTCCTTAGCCAAGCTGGCTGGACCATTGTCCAGGGAATGGCTTCTCATGGCAACACGCTGCTTCGAAGCTGAAACATTTCCAGAGCTGGAGCATTTTGACAGGAAGGCTTCTGAGATCCGGGGTGGACTCGTCAGGCACTTCCAAAGAGAGACCCCTGAATTGGAAACCTAAACGTCTCGATCCAAAGAAGGGTATTTCGAGACAATTCCCCATGGGGGGGGGGGGGAGGAGGCTTTTGAAAGGTTTTGGTTTCGCTCCGACACAAAATGAAAAAAATTCCAACCCTTGAAAGTTCTCGCAAACTGGAATCATCATTCTCCAGCCAGCTTTAGTCTTGTAACTAAGACTCTGCAAAGCTGGCTTTAGTTCCCAGCAATGCCAGCCTTGGATAAGCCAGAGTCATGATCCCTATGTTACAGACAGGGGAAGCCACTTCCCTCTGTCACAGGGGGTCGGGAGGATAGATTGTGCCGTGTTTGTGAGGTGTTCCTGAGGATGGGGACATCTTTGGGCACATCATGCTCCAGAAGCCATGACGTTTGAGCAGGAAGAGGCCTGGGACATTAAATTACTCATGTTTATTTATAACAGACTTTCAGCCAGTACAGTACAAAACTTACAGTAGTATATCTCCATTACACAAATATTTACTTACAATATATTACAGATACAAAAAGCTTCTGCGGTAAGAGAGAGTTTTGTTGTTGAAAAGCGAGTCTAACCTCACAAAAAAGGGAAAAAAACCCAGACAACAGCGAATCCATTAACGATATACAAATGAAAACTCGATCGAAAGGAAGGAGGAGGCGTCGGAGCTGGAAGAGGGCTGGGGTATTGCACATCATATTTTTTTGTTCTTCATACATCTGATTAAAAAATATCTATATATTTACACAAGTCAAGCGACCTGGAGTTTTACAAAATTCCTACATTTGTTTTAGACTCTTTTTACAGGTAAAAGAAAAAAGATGCGGAAAAAAGGTGTTTATAAATTTCAGAACTTCCCTTTCCCTTTGTTTAAAAAACACCCCCCCCCCTTGGAATATTGTGTTGGTTTTACCTTTTGAAAAGGGGAACAGGAGGCATGGGGGGGTTGTGGGGCTCTTCATACTTATTCACAGTCTACTGGGGATAACAGTCAGGTCCAGATAAGCTGAATTTCGTACCAAATCAACAATACAACAGTGCAGCGGTTGTGGTCAGAAAGCGACTATAAAACTGATGCTTTCCTGTAGCTCCTTGGCTGTCAGGGAAGCTGAGCGGATCTGATCTGGGCAAAGGAGTTTTTACTCCCGGGAGCCCCGCAGGAGCCAGCTGAGCACTCGAAGGGTGATTATGTCCTGCCGTGTGCATTAGCAGGCAGCAGTGCTGCTCCACCTGTGGACTTTAGAGGCTGGAGGTAGAACTAAGCTAGCCGGGTTTCCACACTCAGTGGGGGATGGTTGGTGGCACAGAAGTTGCCTTTGCAAGTCAAAAGGTGGATTTTTCGAAGTGAATCAGAGAGCACACGCAGCAGCTATAATGTCACTTCTACAAGCCTGCTCTTCAGACCACAACCCTGCTTTCAAAATCCCCCAAACGGCAGCCAACCGGGGCACCGGCGTCCCAGGACGGAATTTACCCAGTGACAGTAAGAAAAGGAGACCCACGTCTCGCTCTCAGCTTTGTTTCCAGCTCTGCTCAGAGAAGATGTTTGTTTCCTTCTCGCTCGGCCTGCTCAGTGGCAGACAGACGGCAGGAAAAGTGCATCGTTTCTGCGCGAGAACCGACAGCTTGGGGCTCTGTTGGAGAAGACGTCTCAAAAATGACACCCAATCGAGCCATTTTGCCTTTTATTGTTACCTTGCTATCCATCACACCCAGAAAGCCTTAAAGGCCAGGCCAGTCCCACCTGGTTTTCGTATTCACGACGTACCTAGGTGGAGATCTCTAAAGTCAGATCATAAGGGAAGAGAAATGATTTCTGAGCATATTTCTGAAAAGGGATTGACTCCCGAGCCTGGAGCAGTGCTGAAAGGGACTTTGAAAAGGTCAGATCTCTCAGAGCACTAAGCCTAGAACCGAATGCTCTGACGTAATGGAATCGTGTCATTCTGATTAACACCTTGCTTCTCACTTCAGTTCTGTTCAAAGCAGATGCTAGCCCAAGACCCACTAGAGTTGAAAACCCTCATCTGCAGCTCAGGAATCCCACCTTTTGAGAGGTATAAAGTCTGAGGTCAGCATGTTCAAACGAGGATGACATCAGGCTCCTAAATCTACACGTCAGCCCCCGAATAAGTAGCTCTATGTTCAAAGGTGCTGGCACCTACAGATCTCCTGGCCTTCGGCAGCAGCTGTGGGTGCTCTCCCATTCCAAAAAAATAAATAAAAAAGTAACAGGCCACTTATTTTAGAAGCTTAAGGACTGGGGTTTTCAAACACGTTTGAAGAATGAAGTGCCCAACACCCAGAGAAAGTCAATGAGAGTCGGGTGCCTTTTGAAAAATCCCAGTCCAAAGGTGGAGGTCAGTGCTCAATTTTAGAGCAAATTTTAGTCTCAGTCTAACTTTGGTCCCTCTCCAGAATGACTGATAAAACCAGGCTTTACTTGGCACTTCAGCTGGAAGATGGTAATCAGAATGCCAGGATTTTATGGTCTGGTTTCTCGTTGTCTGCTGGGGCTCAAACCACTTTGGTAAAAACGGTACAAACTGCTTTCTGAGCCAGTCAAACATTTCACTGGCTCTGGGGGAGAGAGCAGAAAGGAATAAGCGAGTTTGCCCCACAACGCTCAGATTAATGAACTGGAAAGGGGGGTGGCAAATGTCTGCTCGGGAACGTTCCTAACCTCCTCGCATGCTCATCGCAGCAGACATGCCCGGCCCTTCTGCCCAAGCCGGTTTGTGCCAACGGGCTTCAGAAAAAAAACGGCTCAGCGGTTTCGTTCCACATCCGGATACACAAACACCGTCAACAGAAAAGCAAGAAGAAAAGAAAGAGCAACGAGCGTTGCCGCTTGTGAGGTGGTTCTGTTTGTTTTAGTAGAAAAAGAACAAGGCTTTGGTTTAAACCTCAAGGGAGCAGTTTGTTGGGCTGCTGTTGAGTGATTATTTTTATGCATCGTGGGCCTTGGTATAAAGCAGGGATCCCTCCCCTCACGCCCCCCCATTATGGCCACTGGAACAGTCAGGCTCTGGGGTCCCCCCCACCCTGCGACTCATGTTTCCTAAGCGTTCCTAAGACAGAGCAGTGAGGTTAAATGACACTGGGGCCTACTGACCAATTAATGGGGGAAGGGGACAGCACATCCCCCCACTTTTGCACCCAGTGCCCTAGTGTAGCTCTCACGCCCCTTCCAAGTGCAAGTACCGTCAGGATCCCGGCTGCAGGGGATGGGGAGGATTTTTTGCTATAAAAATAAAAGAATGGTGGAGGCTGCCTGCTTCTCTGCCTCCTCTCTGGAGCAGTGAAAGCCCGGCCATTGGCTACCAAACCCCCCCATCAGTGCAGCCCTCCCGCACTTTGTCCACGGACTGAATGGACTGTTTTAAGATCCCTCTCCTGGGGATCACGGCTAGTTCTAGGATTCTGGGGACCTCCCCCTTCATTATTTTGGGGGGGTTCCATTGACATGATTTCCTGCTTCCAGGAAGCAGCAGCAGAACCCACAGCCCCACAGATCCTGCTGGCTTTGCAAGTCCCAGAAGCCAGCAGTCACCTTCCCCCATTTCTTGGATGTTTCCATACAGTAACAAAGCAAGATCCCAGTCAATTCCCTTGCCCAGGGGGCTTGAGCACCTGCCAGGAGTTAGCAGCCTGCTGGGGCAGACGCAACTCTCAACGGAAGCCACTTCTCTGATGCAGCAAATCCCTCCCACCCCCCCAGACTCACACATTTAACACATCACTCTAAAGACACAATCTGCTTACGCACAAGTGCTAGAGACACAACTTCCACATCTCTCTGCTGTGCCACGCAGCACCACAGCTACCTGTGGGGCAAAGCAACCCCAACCCAACCCAACAACAAGCTTCCGCATTGAAAGTGCAGCTCTTTAGGGCTTATGCAACGGACCCAATTCCTCTGTGCAAATAAGAGCCAGACACGTGCTCCCTGGGAAGCTACGGAATCAGACGGCAAAGTGCCCAGCGGTGACCCCTGGGCAAAGCTGCTGAAGAGGAAGAAACTCTTCAACCAGGCAGCATGGAATGAAGGGACGGGATTAGGGTTCCTAGGGGCTGGCCTGTTTAATGACCGTCCTTCCTTCCCTGGATACCGTCCCCAGCGACCGTTCACTAGGTGACACTACCAAGGTCCTCGTGGGATCAGGTCCAGGTCCCCAGGGCTCAGCAGGCAGAGGGGTCACCGCTATCCTTGCTAAAGGAAGCAAAGTGCTTTGGGGGAGCGGGTGCCTAATCCGGGACCGAGGCCTAGGCCTGTTTCTTACTCACACTTACAAGAGCTGAGCCCAGACACTGACAAGGAAGCGAATTCAGCCAGTGTTCTCCTCAGCAAAACCCGCCGGCGGATCCCAGATGCTTGCTATCCTCCCGGGTAAAGTACTTTAATCTCCTCACGGGCACAGCTGGATCCCACCCAGATCCGCCAAGCCTTTACCCTCCTACCTCTGAACTGAGACGCAGTTTGTACTTAAAAGCCATGAGCGTCGGAGCCCTGGCAAACGGCCTGCACAGCTCCACCTTCCTTCAGCAGGTGGCACTGCGACAGCTTCACCCTGCCTGCTACAGGAGACTTCATCACAAAGCCGTCAACCAGCCGCCTCCGGGACAGAGGGCTCCCGGGGGCACTGGTCTGCATTCCAGGCGGTTTCATGCCACAGAGACACCTCCCATTAAAGCTTGGGGCGCATTCACCCTACGGACACTCCCTGTGGCTAGCTCGGGGCTTCCTGGCCAGGGGAGTTCTCTTCTCTTTAGCACCTAATCTGAGATTACGGCAGCTTGACAGGTGGCTCAGGACTGAAACCAAAAAGAGTCAGAAGGAAGGGGCAGGGGCGAGAGGCTTAAACCGTAAGACGTGTGTTCACGCGTGTGCATGTTACGTCAACATGTGCTTGAGGTTTACGTGCTCCTCTCGGCACAGAGAGAAGTAGATCAAGTCTCTGACAAAAATTCAAAGAGCTTTAGGGAGAGTTTTCTAAAGAAATCAAAAGCTTAATAAATAACCAAGGGAGGACCAGGAAGGAAAAGCACAAAGAATGTAAAAAATCCGTTAACAATATTTAAATAACTCCGTTTATAAAAAGGCAAATCGTTAAGAGCTCCCCTCGGGATTTTTTTTTAATTATTGATTTTTTTTTTTAAATATTTTATAGCCAAAGTCAGTGCAAAGGAGTATAAAAGAAAAAGAGGTCCATGCCCAACGGGGGAGCGGAGCTAGAGCCGGGGGAGGAGTCACAGGGAGGTCAGGGCGAAGGGGGAGGACAGTTTGCCTACACTTTGTGCTCGCCCCTCACTATGTGGGAGGAGAATTCGTACCGATCCTGGCTGTGGTAGCCACAGATGTTGCACTCGAAAGGGTCTCTGAAGCCGTGGCAGCCCATGTGGATGGTGAACATCACGTGGTCCAGGAAGAGGATCCGGCAGTGCTCGCACTTGAAGGCTTTCACCTGCTCCCCCTCCTCGTTCAGCACACGCAGGACGTCTTTGGCTGAGCTGGGCGTTGCTCGGGCAGCGGGGGTGCCCTCCTGCAGCTTGGGGTCCTCTTTGGCGTAGGCTGGGCTCTGCCGGCTGCTGGTGCAGTTCCCCGCCGGCAGCTGCGAGCTCCTCTCTTCGTGGTTGCTATCAGTGTCTGTGGAATCCTGGCAGCCGTTGCTGGGCGACACGCCCTGGTCGCGCCCCCGGTACACAATCTGCGCCCCCTCGGGAATGTCCTCGTGGCCTTCAGTGGCTTCTCGGCTCGCCGGGATTTCCAGCCGGCCCGGGATGGGCTGGATCTGGGTGTAGACGGAGCTGATCACAGGCGTGATCTCCGAGATGCAGTTTGTGGAGGGGAGGCGGAGGGGGCGCAGGTGCTCGGACCCCACAAACGACAGCGAGCTGCCGTAACTGGGGTCGATGGGGTGGTGGGCGGCCACCAGCTCCACGTCCTTCTCGAAGCTGGAGTTCACATCGAAGGGGAGGTCGGAGAGGTTGAATCGCATCTGCTTCTCCCCTGGGGACAAGGAGCAAGGGGTCAGAACCCGGGGCAAGCCCCACACACTGCACAGAGGGGCTTTGTCTGCACGGCTCAGCCCACGATCCTTCCGCAGGCCTGGGCCTCGGCCCCGTCCACCAGTGGCGCTGCTACCCCAGGATGGGGCCGGGGGAGCCGTGTGTGCAGGGGAGGGTAGCTCAGCAGGGGGCGCTCTCCCCTCCAACAGTAGGATCAGGGCTCTGCTGTGCGCACCCTGACCCCAGGGTCTCAGCGAGGTCTGGTGCTGCTGAGGGCACAGACTTCCCAGCCCTCGGAATTACGCCCCCTCCTCCCCCACGCCCCCAGCAGGTTCGAATGGAGGCGAGGTTCTACGCTGCTCCCTGCGGAACCCCAGAGGTGACTGCATTTCGGGGAGGCGAAGGATCCCAATCTGTACAGGGCTTTGGGGGCGCTGGGTAAGTACGCCCAGGGCCGTAGCGCATTCAGGGGGGCCCCACAGAGACGGTCAGTTCCTACACGTAGGGGCAAGGAACTGCTGCCAACCCCTCCCTCACCTCTCCCTCTGCTCTTCCCGAGAAGCAAGGGGGAGCCCCTTACCCACAAATTTCTGAGGTGTGGAGCGTTTCCGTTTGGTGAGGCTGTTCGCCAGCCGGTCGATGAACGTCGGCCGATCGGACGAGGAGTGAAGCAGAGAATCCGGCACCAGCTCCAGGTCTCGCATCTCATCGCCTGCCAAGACAAGGGAACCCCACTTAGCCAATACCCGCTGCGGGAGGCGGGGCAGGTGAAGAGTGGGGCACACGGTCACACCTCTCCTTTTATCCACTGGGGGAAGGTCCGTTGTCCCGGGCTCAGTCTGGGAGCCAGACGCTTACCCACGTCTTCCCCGGATCAGTCCTCCAATGGCACCACACGCTCCTTTGCCTGAGCAGCCCTCCCCGCTTGGCCTTGGCTGTGCGGCACCATAACCGCTCTCGGTCGGTGCTTTAAGCATCCCCTGCAGCCACAGTGCTAGGGAAGGGCTTTGTGGCAGGAGAGGCGTCTCCACCCCCGCCGGCAATCTGTCGCTCTCACTGCCGCTGGCGAGGGTGCTTTTGCCATTGCTCCTCGGGGCAGCGATGAGCCAGTTAAAGTGTTACTGACAATCGCCCTCCCCGACATACCAGGGACTGGCATGACACTTGGGTCTACAGCTCCCCCCTTGCCCTGCAGGGAGACCCCCTCCCAAGCAGAGCTTTCTGGGCGAAGAGCCAGAGACCCTGCTACTGCCAGCCGAGTCTCCGTGGACGGGGCTCCGACAGCAGGGTAGCAAACCCTCGGAGGCTGCAGGCTGTTGGGGAAGAAAGGGCATGAGGTGCTCCTCAACTTGCCTTCCCCTCCTGGCCTGTCCAGAGTGCCAGGTCCCAACGTGGCATCTGACTCACACTTGGTGTTGTGTTTAATCTGGATTGTAAAGGTACCACCTCTGTCTCGGACAGCCTAGAAACACTAATGATGGTGCGGAAAATTGGAACTACAAAGAGGCTGAAAGAATCTCAGCCCAACTGGCCTTTTAGCTCACATCAGATCTGCCCTCTCTCCAGGGGATTATCCTGCCCTGGCTGGGGAGAGCCATGGAGCAGGTCCTGGAGGTCTGCAAAAAGAAAGCTTCACCGTAAGCCGGCTGCTCCGCTCTGGCAGCGTGTCAGCCAGGTTAGGCTTTGCTAGCAGGGCGGGTCTTTATGATCGTTAGGGCTGATTTTTCCTTTGAACCAAGGTGCAGATGGTGGCACTAGCCAGCTCTTACGAGCTGAGCACAAGTTGCAGTTCCACAGAGCTGACGGAGAGGCACAGAAAGCGTGCGAGATGCACGCCCACAATGCCAGGCCTGTCCCGCTGGGCAGGCTGCCATGCTGGGAGCCAGCGTGCAAAGGAACACGTGCAGAGATTCCATTTTGGCCCAAGGTGATCTCCTGAGCACGGAGGTGCTATCTGGGGAGCTGGAGGTGCTTTACCCACTGCTGGAGGTTGTTAGATTTCGGAGCACAGTTAGTTTGCTGTGGATCAGTTTGGAGATTATCCATTCGTTCGCAAGTCCCCTGCTCTGTAAGGTTCAATCCTTTGCTTACTAAGCATAAGCTGTAACAGAGCCTAGGAACGGCCATACAGGGTGAGAGCAATGGTCCGTGGAGCCCAGTGTCCTGTCCTCCGACAGTGGCCAATGCCAGGTGCTTCAGAGGGAGTGAACAGAGCAGGGGAATCACTGAGGGATCCAGCCCGACGCAAAGGGAGGCTAGAGCATGGTTCTGCACAGTAACGTTTTGTTTGTTCATGGGAAATGCTCTGAGGTGTTTTCTCCTCACAGAATGATTTAGAAGAAGGTACCAGGTTATGCCGCAAGCAATCGGCTCTACCGACCCAGAGGCTCTGGGCAAGGGGATCTGCAGAACGAGGGGAGACTTTGCTCTTCCTTGGTCCCCAATATTAGGAATTTGCACACGTTTAGCACCTTCAATCCCAGGGTCTCCAGAGCATTTTGGTTTAAACAAACTTCCGTTAATTACACCTCCCGCTTCCCAGAGCCGTGACCCCATTTCATCAGTGGGGAAAAAGAACTGGGAAGTGACCTGTCCCAATGTTACATAATCTAGTCGGGGTGGAGCTGGGAACACTCCCAATTTTCTACTCTAACCACTAGCCCACGTGCCCTTCCAGAGCCAGGAAGAGAAGCCCAAAGCCCTGACTCGCCCCCCCTGCTCTAAGCACCAGCAGGTGCCTGGGACTGGCTATTCACTCGGCCAACGCACTGACCTTGCTGGCTGGCCAGCGACTGCTGCTCAGCGTTCAGACTCTGCAGATAGTTGTGGCAGCGCTCCTTGTGCTCCTCCAGCGTGCTCTGCTGCTTGTAGCTCCGGCCGCAGTAGTTGCATTTGTAGGGCTTGCCGACTGTGGGGGAGGAGACTGGAAAAAATGAAAAAACAGATCCTGGCCATCAAAACAGATATTACACTGAAACCCAGATATTACCCGGAAGCCGTCGCAGCCACACGTGTGCAGCAACTCAGAGGGGTTAAGGGCGTAACACGGCTGGGATCAAAGCAGACACAGAGCAGGCGGATTTGCCAAGGAGCCGATATTGATGTGCAGTGGCATTGCCTAATCAAAGCGCCTCTTGGCGTTTGAGGCCACAGCATGTGTGAGCTGGGCACCAAATCGGTCAGGCCCTTCTTGCACACTCCACATGGACCCTTCACATAGTCCTTCTCCTCCTTGACAGTTTAGTCCCGTAGCAGCTTTCATAAAACACCTTTACTAATCTGTACAATGCACCAGTTAGTGTCTCACGTATGTGTCAGGTTTAAAATGACAGTTTTGAGCCAAGAGCTGATGAGATGTTTCCTCTGGAATAAACGCACACGCCAGCATGCCTGGCCTAGCGAGCTGGATCCCTTCTTTACAGGCCAGGGAACAGCGGGTCAGCACACGCAAGATGTCTCGCTGAAGACTGCAGTGATCCATGACGAGTTAGGAACTCGAACCCAGGCCACTCAGCTGGCTCTAATTATTGGGCCAACGGCCTTTCCAGAGCCAGGATCGGAGCTCAGGAGTTCAGCCCCCAGGCTCCTGATCTAACCCGGCTCCTTCACCTCATCCCAAACACAAGGTCAGTGAATACGCTGCAGTGGCTCTCACCCCCCTTGTTGAAGGTTTCTCTCCTCCCCAGCAATCCTGCTTCTGGCTTCTGAAAGGGGAGGGGAAGGTCTGAGCTTGTGGAATGCTGATTCAGGACAGCAGCCTCCTCTGACCCGTCCTCTCTCTCACGGCTGCCCAGCCGCACTGTCCTGCGCCTTGGCGTAAGTGTGGCTGGTCTGCAGGACTGGCCCGCGGAAGCCAGGGCAATATTTACATGTGCTGCCGCAGCCCTGCTGGAAATCCCCAATGCTTCGTTACACCTCTCAGCACACCCGCGCTGTGAATGGCCGGCCGGTTTAGACTGGTGACTGCTTGCTGCCGAGAGCCTGGGGGCTCTGAAAGCCCTGTGCTTAGGGATGGGTCGGAGCAGCACTCTCACCTCTGCTACTTTCCCCATTGATGGCTGCTGGTTCTCTCAGCTTCGACAGAGCCATGAAATGCTTTGGCCATGCTAGCCGGGCATGCGGCAGGTTGCACTGATGAATTAGTATGGAACTTTTAGCCAAGCACCTCCAGAGGCAGACGGGTTTGCAGATATAATCGTTACACCGGGCAGGGGCAGACAGCAGCCCTAGAGACCCCAAACCCTGCACATCTGTTGCAGTCGGTGCTGAGGACGGGAAGCACTTTTGCACTGGTTTAAGACAATCTGCTGCATTAGGAGGAATCCTGGTGCCGAGGAGCAGCGTTTTGCTAGGCATTGTACAGAGCAGGCGACAGCCCTTGCCCGGACGAACTGCGTCGACACAGACAGGCCAAAGTGGGATATAAACAAGCAGAACAATCCACGTGATGGTGGCAAACGTTGCGCGAGCTCCAGCTGGGGAGGGGGCGTTCGGCAGACAGGGATACGCTCAATGGAACGAAAAGGGACGGGAGAAGGGGACAGATCATGGGAGAAGGGCAGATGGGCCAGATGTGGAGTCTGTGGACACAAATCCTGCAGGTGAACGTAATACGCCTTCTGCGACTCATTCACACTCAGCAGCGATGCTCGAAATCTTTTCCCCCCAGCCGCGTGGGGCACGGGCCCCTGGTTGCTCATTCCTCTCAGCGTTCGATGTCAGAGGAATCTGGAAGCTGCCCAGATCCTGCACTGCTGGTGTAGCGGCAAGAGAGGCTATTTATTATGTCCCTCCAGTGGGGGATTTTGGCCACCTACTGCCCTGGAGGGAGCAGTTCTGCCCCGGCAAAGAGCGGGACTCACAGGCTGACAGGTCTTTTCCCACAAAGACGTTCTAGGGGGCGTGGAGCTTCCCTGAAACCCTTCCCAGGCCTTTGACATGAATTCTAGGTAAGCGGGAACCATCCCAATGCTCGACACGCCTGACAAGCCCTGTGCTCGGACGCAGAGGGGCCGAGCGCACCACCACAGCAGCCTGCAGTACCTTGGACCAGACTCCACTGAGCTGCCTCTCCCGGGTCATAGCCGAGAAAACCGAAGGCCCCGAGGCTCTGCAGCAAGTCAGCGACGGTGCTAGGGGCACAAGTCCTGACTCCTCGGCCTCCTGCTCTAACCACTTTAACCTTTGCCAAACGCTCTGCAGGGAAGGGACGCCAGTTCCTGAGCCAAGGGGGTGCAAACGGCACAGCTAAGGAGCTGGAACACGCCATTACCGCCGCTGGCGAGATGCACCACGGGGCAGAGTGTGGTGTGATGGGTACAGTGAGAGACTGCAAGTCAGGACTCCTGGGTTCCCTTTCCGACTGGAGCTAGAGCAGTATTCTGCTTTGCAGTCTCCAGTGAAACTGTCAAGTGTGCGTAGGGGTGGGGGTGGGGGGGATTCCTATGTTTTTAGCCAACTACCAGAGGAATATTCTGATACCGGCTCCATTTGCGAGACTCAAAGGCTTTGCCAGCGTTCTCCGAACCATTCAGAGGAAGTGCCTGCGTGGAACGAAACCGTCGCTCATCAGATACGGTGGCACCTGCGTCACGAACGCACCATCTTGGGGTCTGAGGCTCCGGCGGAGTTTTTCCCCTCGCTGAAACCGCCCTGCTCAGACCTGCCCGACCCAGACTTCTTGAGTCATGTCACAGAAACCGGCTATTTGCTTTGCGACGTGTGGTTTAACCTTTAACTACTCTGATTTTTCAAGAAAAAAAAAATGTTTGCCCCTCATCCGCTCACGTAGCTGGAACTTTACCGTTTCAAGTTTTGCACTCTCATAAAAATCACTTCCTATGTATAAAGCTCCGTTCATTGGAGGACCTCAAGGGTGCTTCGCATAGAATCAAATATCAAGGTTGGAAAGGACCTCAGGAGGTATCTAGTCCAACCCCCTGCTCAAAGCAGGACCAACCCCAACTAAATCATCCCAGCCAGGGCTTTGTCAAGCCGGGCCTTAAAAACCTCTAAGGAAGGAGATTCCAGCACCTCCCTAGGGAACACCCAGTCCAGTGCTTCACCACCCTCCTAGTGAGAAAGTTTTTCCTAATATCCAGCCTAGACCCCACCCACTGCAACTTGAGACCATTGCTCCTTGTTCTGTCATCTGCCACCACTGAGAACAGTCTAGATCCAGCCCCTTTGGAACCCCCCTTCAGGTAGCTGAAAGCAGCTATCAAATCCCCCCTCATTCTTCTCTTCTGCAGACTAAACAATCCCAGTTCCCTCAGCCTCTCCTCGTAACTCGTGTGCTCCAGCCCCCAATCATTTTTGTTCCCCTCCAATTTTTCCACATCCCTTCTGTAGTGTGGGGCCCAACACTGGACACAGTATCCAGATGAGGCCTCACCAATGTCAAATAGAGGGGAACGATCATGACCCTCGATCTGCTGGCAATGCCCCTACTTATACTTATTCGCACCCCTTAGGTAAGCCTCCAGCTTCTGGCACCAGGGCCAGTATCGTTACCCCCACGTCACAGAAGGTGGAAACTGAGGCCCAGAGCTATGAAGTGAGGTCAGAGAGTCAGTGGCAGACCTAGTGACAGGTCTCGCTCCTACACCACACCCAGGCTCAAGAAACCAGGGTTGTGCTACCCAGTTCTCCAACATGGGAAGGGATCTTAAGAGAATTAATACATCCTAGGCTTCCTCATTTCAATCTGAGCAGGAACACAAGAGACACTTTTCCTGGGGGTCAGGGCAGGGACTAACTAAGTGACTTGAAAGTGTAGCAGCCATAGTGGCACTGACAGGCCAGAATAAACAAACCTGTATAATCCTAGCTCCGGGAACCACATCCTAGGTTAAATTCTAGCCAGAGACCTGGGCTCATCTCAGGCCCTTCTCCATTCCTTATGAAATGCTCCACACTGCAGCCGGGTCCCCAGGATGTTAAATCTCTCTCACCTTTAGTTCCACGTTAGTTCCAAACTGCCCGGATGGGCAAGAACGAAAATCTAGACAGAACCGAAAAGCTGATGCCCTTGCGGGAGTTTATTGCTGTGGAAGCCAACTACATTCTAACTGCATTTGTGACGCAGACGAGCGACACGTTCATTCCACTCAGGCACTTCCTCTGAATGGTTCGGAGAACTCTGGCAAAGCGTTTCAGATTCTAGTAAATGGGGCCAGAATCCAAGTATGACTCTGTTAGTTGGCTAAAAACACAGGACCCCAACCTCCGCCCACCCACACATCCACTCCACAATCTCAGAGCAGAAGACTGCAAAGCAGCCTACAACGTAATGTAATTGTAACTAAATTATAAACTGTGTAGATGACACCACACTGGGAGGGTTGTGCGCATTTTGGAGAACAGGTTTAAAATTCAAAATGGCCCTGACAGATCAGAGAACTGGTCTGAATTCAACAAGATGCAATTCAATAAAGTGCAAAGTACTTCACTTTGGAAGGAAAAATCAAATGCACAAACTACCAACGGGGGAATAACTAGCTAGGCGGTCGGACCGCTGAGAAGGACCCGGGGGCTCTCGTGGATCACAAAGGGAATATGAGTCAACAAGGCAATGGACTTGCAAAGGAGGCTGATGTGATTCTGGGGTGCTTGAACAGGAGTAAACGTCCCGCTCTGCTCAGCGCTGGTGAGGTCCGGGCTGGAGAACTGCGGCCAGTTCTGGGCCCCGCACTTTAGGAAAGATGTTGACAAACTGGAAAGAGTCGAGAGGAGAACAACAAAAACCTCTTCCGAAAACCTGCCCCGAGGAAAGGTTACAAACAAACCCTGGGCAGGTGTAGTCTGGAGAAACGGCGGCTGAAGGGGGCCCTGAGAGGAGTCTTCCAATACACGAAGAGCCGTTCCAAAGAGGATGGTGAGCGACTGTTCTGCAGGTTCACTGACGGGAGGACAAGTAATGGGCTTAATCTGCAGCCAGGGAGACATCAGGGAAACCCTTCTAACGCTAAGGGGAGTTAACCTCTGGAACGGGAAGCTCTTCCCAGCAGGTTGGACAGACGCCTGGCAGGGCTCGGCTAGGTCTACTGGTCCTGCCACAGTGCAGAGGCTGAACTTGCTGGCCAGCCCCGCATTTCTTCCAATGCAGAAAGGTACGAGTCACACGCAGGACACTGCGGGAAGTGTCTGGCTCTGGATTTTAATAGAGGGAAGTTATGTGAAACTGTCGGGCTCTTGGGAAGATGCCAAATGCAGCCTGGGCACCACAACATTTTGGCACCTGGTAATTCAATCCCAGACCGCAAGGAACAGCCTCTGTCCCAGCGAAGCCACTGGCAGCTTCAAGTAGGAACTGACCAAGGAAACTTCACAACATGGACCTGGCTTGGAGTCCAGGGACCAAATTCAGCTTTGGGGTAAAGACTGGGGCC
Source organism: Mauremys reevesii (assembly GCF_016161935.1). Lineage (NCBI taxonomy): Eukaryota > Metazoa > Chordata > Testudines > Geoemydidae > Mauremys > Mauremys reevesii. The sequence goes on along the minus strand of NC_052647.1, from coordinate 15,881,938 downwards.
TCGTCACTGAAGCCCACGAGGGTTACACCATTGCTGTGGTTATACAGGGAGAGGATGGACGGGTCTGGACCGGCCCCGCCCCAGACAAAATGGGGCAACTAAGTCCAAGATCCTCATCAATCCTGCACGCCGGGAGCAGATGGCCACTGGCTGATGCCCTACACAACGAGAAAGCAAGTGTCAGCTCCACACTTGGCTTCCTCCATGAGCTCCCCAGCTTCGGAGCTGGGTCAAACCTCAGTCCAGGCTACTGGAACTAACAAGTCAGCGTTAATTTCAGCTGAAAACACCTCCTTCCAAATCGCTTGGGAGGAGCTGATTGCAGCTACAAACCCCTTCCTCCCTCCCCAACTAAACAGCATTATTTTCATACAGCAACCAACACTCTGTTTAACCCAGCCCCGAGGGAGACGGGCTAATGCAGTCTGCAACCACAGACAGGTGGCTTTGTGTTGGAAATATGAATTATTTCCCAAATCTTTAGCTATTGAGATGCTAGTGACTTGATGAAAAGTTCCATTGCCTCTCATTAGTCTAGCTCTCTCCGCTCTTATGGAAATAGCTGTCTGAATGGCTTGGCTGGTTTGTTTTTAATCTGCATTTATTTTTGGCTTCAGAAAAATCTTTTGAAAACCAGGCTGGGGTCCTGAGTTGGGTTTCCTAGGCCAGAGTTTTGAAGTTCCAGGATGAAAAGCCCCACAGTTATTTTCCCTTCCAGGGGAATCTGCCTTTAGCTCCAAAGCTTCTCTCTCTCCCCTGACCTGGCCGGGGTTGCAGAGTGCTCTGGGCAGACCACTCCCAGTTCTTCACAAAGAGATGGCAGAACACGCATGACCCAGACCAGCTCCTGTTCGCAAAGGAGTCCAGGTTTCAGCTTTAATTTCTGACACCGCTGGTACAGGTCTCTGAGCACCAACCTGTTATTTCCCAGGCAGAGCTCCCGCGCACACTCTCGCTAACGCAGCTCGGCTCTGTCCAGCAGCAGCCGCTTGCTCTCCTGGGACCAGCCTTCACCCGAGGAGAGAAGAAGTGTCACTCTATGGTCACATGGGGGGAATTTGTGACAAAGAGGCAGGATGATGTAATGGTTAGAGAACTGGATTTCTGGGTTCTACTCACTGGCTTTGTGACGACACTTCATTTCTCTTCCTCAGTTTACCCAGCTGAAAAACAGGTGCAATACCACTTACCTACTTTACAGGATTGCTGGGCATAATTTGTGTCTTCGAGAGCCTCCCTCCCGCCACCCCCACTTTCATCTGTCACCTGACCGAACGCTCTTTTGGCCAGGGACCAGGTCTGGTTCAATTGTCTGCAAAGCATCTAATGCCCAGCTGATGGCAAGCACACACAGCGTAATGATTGCAAGGAAGTAAGAGGGTTAGTTTGACTGTCAAGTCTCTACAAATCCTGAGGAGGGAAAATAAGTTTCTTCAGAAGAGGCTCTACGGTAAACTGGGGAAGGCTCCCATGTGAGCACAGACTGCCACGAGGAGCAGCAAACGCTACAACGGAAGGTGGGCTCCAGGGACAGGAGTCTCATCACAGCTGTCCCGTGTGTGGGATGCGGCTTCTGATCTATTTCAGAACGATGCGGCACCTTTGAGCTGGATTTTAAAACTTCATTCTTTTGGACAGCTTATCTTCTGAGATTACAGCCTGGGCACGCCCATGGGGGACAGCATGAAACGCACATGCCTCTAGCTAAGGGGGTGGGGAGGAAAACCCGTCCCCAGTTCCCTTCCACCAAGGCAGGGCAGCCCCCTTTCTGTGGCTGAAAAATCCACACACCAATGAGACTTTTTCTTAATAATTAGCTGTTATAAAGATGAATACTCTAAACCAGACCAGTTCCTGTCCTATTTCCATGCCTGATACAAGAAGAACTAAGGCTCTAAGGTAACCCTTCCTGTGCCACGAGGTGGAGGGACCTTACTGCAGCCCTACGACTGCACTGACTGGCCTCTGAAGAGCAGGAAGGTTGACGCATGGGATTTTCACCTCAGGAGACCTGGGTTCGAATCCCGAGAATGTCACGAGGGACTCTGCTATGGCCAATCTGACGTGGAAAGTGCATGGGTGGCAGGACAAAACCCTACAATCAATGGATTGCCTCAGGGGAGACGTGTAGCAGCCACCCTCCCCGACTCGAATGGCTGATCTGTCCAGCAGATAACTGGGTATGTTTGGCGGGTCTTTGCTTAGGAGGTGGCACAGCCTAGAACAAGGATGGACCCTTTGCCCTGCTTCTGCCTGCATGTTGCCAGATTACAGCCGGGATAAACGGCTCCTTTCCGCAAGCACCATGTTCACCTTAAGGAGAAGAGACGAGAGCCTTGGTGCTCGCAGTGCAGAGCTCCGAGCCAACTGCTGGATCCCTTGCCAAGGGCCTAATTCACAGCCACATGCTACAAGATGCAGCTGATTAAGGCTGGTCATTTCACCTTTATGTAGACCCAGCTCCCAAAACGGGGCTGAGTGACACAATGCACAAACCAACCTACAGAACTCACTGCCCCAAGGTACCACTAAGACCAAGAGCTTAGAGGACTAAACCAAAAACATTCATACAGATAATGAGACCTTCCAGGTACAACAGAGAGAATAAGACAAACAGGAACCCTCATGCTTCAGGGCATGTGTCAGCCACTAGCCATCAGGGGTCAGGCAGTAACTTCCCTCAAGGGCAAATTATTCTGCAGTTGTCCACTAGGGGATTCCCTGAACCTTCCTCTGAAGCAAATGGCCTTGGCCACTGCTGGAGACAGGGTACTAGTTTAAACAAGGACCACAGGTCTGATCCTGTATAGCAAATCCTGTGCTCTACTCTCCCCAAAGAACTGCACTTACTGACCCTCTACGAATGCAGGGACAACAGAGATACCTGCTGGTGCTGTGACACACATACAGAGCAAGTGTCAAAGCACTTTGTTCTGCTATTTTTAAATCCCATTTTGTAACTTTTCCCCTGTTTGGAAACAAACAGCGCCAGACAAGATGGAACTCAGCTTGTGCTGAGCTTGGCAGGTACCTTCCGGCCTGCTCCCTAACAGATCGAGCGGAGCCGTCATTACTAGCTGTCGCCATGAACAACCAGGAGAAGCTGGGGGTGGACGGGAAGGCAACAGCTGATGCTGATTGCTGTAGACTGAAGGCCTCAAGGCAAACAGGCCGCAGCTCAGCCAGCCCTGGCAATGTCAGCGGTCTCGGTGCAGAGAAGAGAACCGTCGCTGTTACCTGGCTTTTCTCAACCTCCAAATGAGCCTGGATAAAACAGACAGGCTCTTTGCTCCCTCTGGAGTCAGCCTCATTAAGGTTTCTGCTCCCAGCCATTGACTTATTTTATTATTATTATTTTTTTTTTTTGACGAGGACGGTCTGGGGGAAAGGATCTTGTTACTGGCTCCCTGTTATCCCTGCAGCCCTAAGCCACTAATCTCGCTTCATCCCATAGGGTGAAACCGACCAGGAATAGCATCAAGATGGTCAGAAAAGAATCGTTACAATAGAAACGTCTGCCACATTCAGTCCAGCGTTTCACCAGCAAGTCGACTTAGTTTTGCTAAGTTACGGTTCACGCAGACACACCAGAGTTTGTTCCCTGCCCTGCAGAAACAGCCAGAGATGCAACAGGTCCAAACCCACTACCTTGCTGTAAAACCCACCAAACAACAGAGCAGTAAAATGCCGCCAATGGCGGGTTCATCGGAGAGCAGTCCCTGGCCAGGGTTCTTGCTCTGGGGCGGCGGGTGCCTCACATTTTTCAGATGCCCCTTTGGCATCTTCAGGCAAGTCACTGATGGAAACTGACAGGTTCCCAAAAGCCTTCAGCCCCAGGGAAAGGAAAGCTTGGGGGCTGCAACAGGAGGCCCCTTGTGCGGGGCTGTTAAGATAATCCAGGCTCTCCATCAAGGCCACGGACGGGGAACGAGTTCTGTGGCAGCTCAGTAAAGGACCCTGGGCAAGGCCCTGATCAGAAAAGTCCCCACAGAGGTTGGTTTTCGCCCCCCCCTTAGAAAAGAAAAGAAAAAAGAAAGAGGAAGCCACACACGAGACACCTGTTTCCCTTTGGCACTCGAAAGGTTAAACAGGAGACAGTCACAGATGGCTTCAGACACCTGTGTGAACTTTAAACCCCGGAGGGCGCGGGCGGAGCAGACACTCCTGCACACAAGCCAAGGGAAAACGAGCAGCGCTCACAGGGAGCTGGTATCTGTCACTCCCACCCCACGCCCTCGGCCAGCTGTTACGTCAGGGAACCGAAGGGAAAAGCCCCGTCTGAAATGCCACACTGAAAAGGACCCTGTCAAAACAACAACAGAAACCCCCAGCTGCTTGTTTCCGTTGGGCAGGGCCAGCCCAGCGGTGCACCTGCAGCTGGCCGGAGCCAGAGGGAGGATGCGCGTGCGAACATGAAGGCAATCCCGGGGCTCTCCTGTGCAATGTGCCGGGGCGGCCCCCAGAGCGCCAAGCACCATCCTGGGCCAGGGAGACACCATTTTGTTTCAGTCCATTCGGGGACGTTCCCAGACTCTTGACAAGACACCAGCGGGGGGTCCCACTGCACCAAGCTCAGCGGCCTGAGGCAGACACACCCAGTGACTCACTCAAAGCCGTGGAGCCTGTTGGGAGGACAGGCCGACACGGGATGAAGGCTGGGCCAGCCTGGGACACGGGTTCAAGTCCCTGTGTGACCTTGGGTGAGGCTTTTACTCTCTCTGGGTCTCAATTCCCCTCTGTGAACTGAGGACAACAGCCCTTCCCTCCCTCGCAGCAGGGAGGTGGTGCGGAGGGAGACTCTGGCCACCGGGAGGTGCTCAGATACGCTGGTGACGGGGGAGCAGACGAGGCGAGCTGGAACCCAGGAGTCCGGCCCCCCGAGCTACCCACCTGAGTGCGTGCGGAGGTGGCCGGTGAGCGCGTCTCTCCGGCGGCAGGCGTAGTTGCAGAAGGGACATTTGAAGGGCTTCTCGCCAGAGTGCAGTTTGATGTGCCGCAGGAGGTTCCCCTTCTGGGTGAAGGAAGCTCCGCACTGGTTGCAGTGGAACGGCCTCTCTCCTGAAACGCAAGCAGCTCGTGAGCCCCCTGCCTCCGCGGGACGGGTTACAAAACCCTCCTGACCGTTTGCCCTGAAACGTCATGCTGGGTGAGGGGTGTGGGATTGACAGCCCAGCAGGGAGGACGTCCCCCCCCCCCCCCCCGAGCCCCTCTATGCGAGAGCACTGCTAAGTGCCCACGGCCCAGTCGTCTCTGCCCCGGCCGCTCACCCGTGTGGCTCCGTTTGTGCACCATCAGCACGTTGGGGCCGATACACACCATCCCGCAGATGTCACATTTCAGCTTGCCATTGGGGAGCCGGATGCCGCCCGGAGAGTGAGGTTCCTGCCCCGTGCCGTCACAGTACCCCAGGGGCTCAGAGAGGGAGTCCTCCACAATCACGCTGTCCTCTTTCTCGAGGAGGCGGTCGTCCTGCGACAGCAGCCTGCTGGCTTCTTCATCACTATACATTTCCACCTTGATAGAGTTCGCTGCAGCGAGATGGGAGGGACAATACATAAAGACACAGTCAATGGAAAAAACCTCAACAGGCAGTTTAAAACAACTAATATCACTGACATTGGGTGTGTGTCACGGCAAAGAAAACAGGGAAGAAAGTTAAATGATTTGCTTGTCAGTAACACGACTGGTTACAGGTGCAGAAGGACACCACCCCTCCTGAGACTTCTGGATTGCTCTCATTTCCACTGGGAAACCGGGCAACCTCCCATCGCAGGACATCAAAGAAACTGACGCCTCGCAGGAGCCAAGAGTCACAAGACAACAATCGAGACAACAGTGACGTGGCCAAATGGAACAAGAAACTTTTCTGTTTTCGAGAGTCAGGGTTGGCAAGTAGTGCCGAGAGACCATCGCATCCGGGAGGAAGCGGAAGACGACGGGTTCTCGAAAGCAGCCACCGGGCAAGACACCACGTCTGAGCACTGACGGAGGAACAGCCGCATGGCAGAGCCAGCAAATCACATCACCCCAGAACACGTGCATGAGAACGAAGGGACGGCTTGTGTGCTTTAAACTGGCACGGCACGCGAGCCATCACATCGTTAAAGGTAGGAAAAACGAGCAAGGCAGCGCACTGAGCGCCTGAAGCCAACAGCTCCCCTTTCCCACCAGTGACAGCCAAGCAGTCAGAGCAGACCTTGAAACGCACGTGTCCAGCACGGGACACGCGTTCCTCACGGAGAGCTTTGCGCCGACGTCGCACTCGCAAGGGAACTCAGCGATCACGTGGCAATCCCTGAGAGTCGACAAGCGTGTGAGCAGCCACACGACAGTAACAGGAACACTGAGGCAGACATACCTGGTGGGGGTGCTAGGTAGCTACAATGGTAGATGCTATGCCGGAGTTCTCAAACTGGGGGTCATGAGGTTATTACATGGGGGGTCGCGAGCTGTCAGGCTCCACCCCAAGCCCCGCTTTGCCTCCAGCATTTAGAGTGGTGTTAAAGTGGTTTTAATGCCTGGGGGGGTCGCACTCAGAGGCTAGCTGTGTGAAAGGGGTCCCCACTACAAAGGGATGAGAACCCCTGTCCTATGCAATAGGGCCCTGGGTTACTAAAAAGGTCTTGGAACAATCCAGAGCCTCTGGAAAAAAGGGGGTTTGTGGTAAGCCGGGGAAGGACACATGCATGGTGCGGGCCCTTATGGAGGAGCGTTCCATAAAGAGTGGCTGGCCAGACTGGCCAGGGGCTAGCGAACCAAGCGGGAGAAGGGCTGGGGCCACGGAAAGGCAGAGCATTTCTGGAAGTGTACACCCTGCCCCTCCCCCGGGGGGACGAGGAGGAGGGTACTGGCCACAGAGGTTATGGGGACAGTTAGCCACGCAGATGCTGCCAAGGTAACCTGTACAGCACGGTTTGGAGGGTGGGGGGGTTCTAACTGACACCGCACAGTGTACCTGAGCTCCCAGCCCCCGCGGTGACAAGCCGCATCCATGCACGCGTCACACGGCCCCCTGGTTGCTACCTTCCTTCGCCTCTGCAGCATCGCAGGCTGAGCCCGGAAAGCAGAATGGAGACGCCAGCCGTGACCTACATTCCCAGCTATTCTAATGATCTGTGGAATGCCACAGATCAAACAGCCCTTGGAAGACAACTGGCCAGCGATAGCTCCCTGCTTAGTCTGCTGAGAGCAAGGTAGAGCCTCGTGGGCAGAGGAAGGGCCGGGTCTCCCTGTCCCCAGCCTGCTCCTACCCCAGCGTTTTCTGAGCCGTCTCGCTCCAGATCTTTGGTGCTTTCAGGCCTGGGGAGGGTCGTTTTCAGAGTGGCTGGGGAGCCAGGAGAGCGCACCCCAGCCCATTAACGGGCGTCACACCCTTAACAAGGCCCAGCGTCTCCTCTGGGTGGCGTCAGCCTCACGGGAAGCGTGTTTCACCTGGAGAGCAAGGTCTGCGCACGATTCAGTTCAGAAGTTTCCTGCTGTTTAAAGCCATCCCATCAGCCAAGAACTAGGGGGAATTCCCTGCGGGGATTCCTGCTGCTCTTTAGCCAGAAAGAGCTGCTTCTTTGTAATGGAGACCCCCCCCCGGCCTCGAAGCTGTTCTCCTAGTGCTCCTGCGAGGGCTGGGTGGGCCGCTGAGAGACGGGGAACTGAACAGGTCACCCCGCGGGAGGGCAAACCCCCACTGAGCCACAGAGAATTTTAATTGCCTCCTTTCAAATCTCAGAGTCCGATTTCTTCCATCTAATGCAACAGATGTGGCTGTTCCTGACCTCTCAGCATGCCAGGAAATTGATGGGCGTGAACTTCAGCTTCCGAACAGAGGGGCTTGGAGGGGAACTGACGTTTGGATATCCTCCCAGCGCCCACGTTGCCTTCTGGAGACGGGTGTGAGGGCTGGACGTGGGACTAATCGCCCTGAACTCCAGAGGGCTAATCCCAGGTTTGATGCGGACACCACCCGACGGAGCAATTCTTACCTCTCGCCTGGGGGGTTCGGTTAACGTGGGCAACGTACTCCGACGAGCTCGGCATGGATTTAGGGCTGTGATTCAACAAGAGAGGACAGTGATTTGAATATCAGCCAGTCAACGGGATTAGAGCCTTAATAATGAGCCAATTCTGGGGCAGGGCAGGCTGGGATGCTGCAGGTTTTCACAGCCCTTCGGTGCGGCAGGCGAGGTGGCTGTTAGGATGGAGCGTGGCATCTTCCACTCAGGTGACCTCCTGGGCCCGCAGGCTCAGCACTGACACTCTTCAGCCCCCCCTCTTTCCAAGTGAATCCCACCCACACTCTGAAAGTGACCGGTCCCTACTGCCTTCCCAGCGAGCATGGGCCAGCAACAGGTGCCCAAGTGCAAGCGAGGCAGCTGCTCGGACTGTCGGAGAAGGATGGTAAATGCTACATTCCCTTTGCGCGTCTCTGGTGCCTTCACCCGAGGATCTCCAAGCGCTCCAGGAGGCCCCGCTGCGGGAAATGGAGGAATGAAGAGTGGAAGGGACTCGTCTAAGGTTGCTTTGGGTCAGTGGCTGAGCTGGGCTCTGGCTTTCCAGTCTTGCTGTAGCTAATGGACAACACGGCCTCCCAGAAATCTCTTGGAGAGAGGAACAAAGCTTCTGCTCGGACGTGGGCACTAACAGATTCCCTGGCACGCCACCGGTCGAGCCTGCCGCTGGACGCTGGCTGGGATCAACTCTGAGGCTGAAACGCTTTCTTGGGGGAAAGCGCCAAGTTCAAACCACACCACATTCCACCGGGTGCATCCTGGAGACACAGCACGAACGGAGGCCTCTGCACAACCACCAAGTGAAAAGCTCCTCTCCCTTGGCAGGAGCTGCCCGCATACGCGGCTCTTTGCTGCACTTGGATTTTTTCCATCCCCCTGGGCCTGTCATTTTCTTTCTGGGCAGAGGGAGGCCGACTATTGTTCTGCCAGTCTCCTTTCAGAACCAACGCGGAGTCCAGTCTCGCTGGAGCGCGCCTCTCGGCTGGCAGAGCAGGTTATATAATATCCCCGCTCCTCTGGGGCACGATGCTGGCTGGATGAACCAGCTGTGAAGTCAAGTCAGATCAGGAGCAAACCATCACCAGCATCCCTCTGTTAAAGGGGAAGAGAGCTCGCTCTTTCTTTAGGTCTCTCCATGGCTTGGATTCCCTCTGCTTAGGTCTCTGGGTTTTCCTGCACGAGACCTCACATTTGATTCTTTGGGGGGCCTTCTAACCATTTTTACAGGACAAGAACCACATGCCAAATAACAGAGGAGAAAGGGGACCAGACCAGGGCTAATTCGCCCTGATGCAACCTTATTGCTTTGGGTCTAACTTGTCCTAGCATCCTTAGGGCAACCTCCAGATCCAAGCCCCTGGGGAAAGTGGATGATCTATACGGCAATTTCTCTTGTATGGAAAGGAACTTCCGTGCTTACAGAGGAGAGGGGAGATCACAGCGAACCATTTTAGCTGGTCAGTTTCAATTTGGGGTCAATTTTGGGAAGCACTGAACTCAGGGCTTGCAAGCGGAGCAGGAATCAATTCTCAGTTCTCTTGCTTTGATACTATTTTTATTAAAGGGACGACGGTGCTCAGAGCTGTACGAGCTGTAGGGAGACTCGGCCACTGCCCAGGAAGCTTGTGATGTAAATAGCATGTTTACAATTCAAGCCTACATCAGGCTTGCTAAGTTCCACTTGTCCTAGGGCCATGCCATTTTTGACATGCAAGTGACACATTACATTTCTCACCAATTGCCACAGTGAAGGGTGGGCGAGTAGACTAAGGATTTTGGGGGCAATTTTGAAATCAGACCTGCCTATTTTACCGAAGTGGGCTCTGAAATGTATTTTAAAAAGAAGCTTAATTCACCTTTGGACCGTGGAGAAAGATTTCAGTCACAACACAGAGACGGAGCTGAAATGTTTCACGTTACAAACTTGCAATTGGAAGTGCCTCCAAACCCCACTGCTACTTCCCACCCCAGCCTGGCTCACCACTCCTCCTAGCCACACTCATGTCACGGAAAGCCCAAGAAAGCAGCAGCATGACACAGATAAGCCTTTAATGGGCCACGCCAACGTGACTCCATGCGGTGACGTTAAAGTTCCGCAGAGGAGGGAGACGACATTTCCCGAGAGCGCTGAAGATAGATCTTGAGCAGAAGGAGAAAAAAAAACCCAGCAGGAACTGGACGGACTTGACAACATCTGTAATCTCAGGTGATCAGAGTTTGCAAGTCATTGGTCATGGCTGGCGTTAAGATGGCATACGCCTTCGATTTTCAGTGCAATGCAGCAGGCTCGTTCCATCTCCTAGGCCCGAGGTTAAGAGTTAATGTTCGCCAACCCTACCAACACGTGCTTAAGAGCGGCTGCTCTTAGCCCTCTGTTTTGCCCATCCCTTCACCAACCTGGCAGTGCATACCCCTGGACTTCCAGATATCTGCCGCTTGCTCAGCAAGCCAGGCTAGGAGGGAGCCCTACGCAAGGCTCTGGATGCACCCGAGCTGTCACAGTGTCCCGAGGGCTGAGCTGCTCATGTCCAGAGTCATGTTCTCACGCCAAGATCTTGTTTCAGACATTGCTAGCTCTTAACTGCTTGTCTGGGGAGGGGAGCGTACGTTGGGCTCATGCTGAAGAGGTACGTTTCAACACGCCCAGCAGCTTTCAGAAACCTACCATAGCTACAAGAACAATCCCTCTCCTGCTAAAACACACTCCCAGCTGCTACACTTCTCCAGACACACATTCTCCACTGGGTCCGAGTGCAGAGAGCCCGGCCACAGGAATAACTACACCTGCCCCAACTCCCAACGAGAGGGGTAATAGGGAGGTGGCCCTGGTCCATTTCCAATGCATCAGACCTGGTGGTTGCAACGAGCACTTGGTTCCTATGTAGCCCTGGGGGTTTACACCCTCCCCCCCCCGAGCAAACTCCTCTCCTGTTAACGGAGGCCGGAGCACGCAGCTGTTTTGCTTCTGTGCCAAACGAACAAAGGAAGCTTATTTGGGGAGTATGGAATTTAGCATGGCAGGGTTACACGCGTGACTTTAAATCTCAAGGCAGAGAGGCTGGTAGCTTAGGTAAGTAACCCCACTGCAGCTATGAACACAAGAACCGAAGTCAGAATTTATCCTCTTCAGTTTGAAGAGTCAAATTCTAAAGGAAACTCATTGCACCAAACTTCCGGGTCAGCCTAACAGAGCCCAGCCGTAATCCGGCGGAGCCAGCTGCACCTGGCGAGGAGGGTGGGTACTCACCACTCAGGGAGCGGCTCGGGGAGGAGTGCTGGCTGTTTGGGGTGCTCACCGTGGGTCCCACGATCGCCGAGCTGAACTCCTTCTCCAGAGAGGAATCCCCACTACCTTCGGGAATAAGAAGCAGGGAACACAGATGAGATGTGGCTGCTCCTGCCAGCTTTAAGATCGGTTTCGGTCAGTGAACACCTCTCCCTCATTACCAAAGCAGCGGAGCCCTGGAAAGAGGCTCTGGCTGGACTGCAGACACCTCTAGACTGGTGTCAGAAGACAAACACTACAGTGTGCTGCTCACAGCAAGACAAACCCTTCCTTACCACGGACCTGGGTCCATTCCAGGTGCCATGCAAACTGGGTGCTACTTTGCAGTGAAGTGGTTAGTGGACAGACAAGCCCAGCACACTTGAAAGGATCCACACAGCTACGTGCCAGGATGACTGCCGGGCCGCAGTGGAAAGGTGGATCCCAGGTGTATTGGGCCCCTGGCTACACAAGTGTTTGGGACGGCTCCCAAGGGAGCCCCTTTGCCAGAACAACATGGCAGCAGTCGGACGGGCTGAAGCTCTCCCAAGACACAGGTCTGTTTTCTGTAGCCCGACGGGGACTGAGCGCCAGCACGTGACGCACGCTGGTTTGCAATCACCAACTGGGGGGTGGGCATTTCCCACAAGGTGGCTGTCAAAAAATATCAGCCCTGGGAGGCCAGGGGTTCATTCAATCCAGCAGGGCAGATTCAGCTCTTCAGCCTCCTGTGATTAATGATGCACTGCACAGCTTCTTGCCTGGACAAACCCTTCCCAGCCAAGAGCCCCCCTGCTGCAAACAGACACGCAAGAACCTTTGGGGCAGCGCGCGTGTGCACAGGTGAACATCCCCTCCCCACTGCTGTTGCGTGCTGGCTGCTGCCCTGCACCCCAGAGGTGGCTGCATCTCAGCGGCGCGGCATGAGCAGAGTTGGCGAGGAGCTTTGGGATGAAGAAGGCTGTAGCATTGTGCACTTTTAATGCAGATGGTAAAACTGGTTCCAGTAGCTGATCTGGGTAAACCCGAGTCCTGACACACCCAGGGTCGAGCTCGCCCCAGAGGGAATGCTGCATCAGGAGGCCAAGCCGGCAATGGGCGTCATTTACCATAAATGCCCTGAAGTGATGTGGTGGGCTGTAAATCACCACCCGGCACGGAGCCACCACGCTGAGTTGGGACTCCTCAGGCAGCGTTCTGCCCGCTCCAGCCCACCTGGAGCAATATTTTAAGAGAGTTTCTGTTCCCCTGGGCTGGGGTGGTTGAGATCCCCCGGATCCTCTCCCCCATGCTTTGACTGGCTCAGTAAGATGTTGCTGGCAAGTTTGAGTCATGCAAAGCCAACAGAAGCCACCCCCCGGGTAACGGATATTAGCTCTGAATTAGGAGAGGTTAACGAGACAATTTCAGACAACCAAACCCAACACTAGGAAACCCAGTGATGCTGCCGGGGTCAGTCAGGGCGACTGAACATCCCCTAAGAGCTGGACCCAGCTTTGTCTCAGCCCCTGCCGGCAGCAGCTGGGCGTTACGGTTGGACTAGATGCATGGAGTGTGTATTTGACAGCCGGAAAGCCTCTCGGAAAAGGCACAGGGGGGTGGGGGGGGGCCGGGGCACCCTGATCTCTGTTAAAGGCACTTAGCACCTCTGAGTATAAACCATGCTCTGTTCCCACATCCCTGCCAGCGTTTGCCTTTTTCTCATTCTTCCATGGTCAGAAGCCTGTGGTAGCATTTCAAATGGTCAAGTGTTTCCCTATTCCCCCCACCCCCGCAATCGCTTAATCTCCATCTAAAGATATTTCTCCTGCACAGCATGTTAAAGACCCCGCACCCCCTGTCTCCTCCCCACCTCGACGACACAGAAATGACACGGAGTTCTTCCCCCAGCCCTCCCGTTTCACTTACATGATTCTACCTTGCTGAAGATACCCTGGAGTGTTCTCACAGCCAACTCCTTGGAAACAGCACTGAAATACAGGCTGTGTGTGCATGTCTGCATGGCAGTGGTAGGGTGAACTCAGCCACTCACCTTCCAGGAAGAACAGATTCCTGGAAGTGAGAGAAACGGCCGTCATTTTACAGGCAAGCGGCACAGTTAGCAGGAATTCAGGGCTGCGGCATCCCCTTTTGCAGAGATGCACACTCGCTCCTCCGGCTGCTCGGCGGGTGGGCGCACGTGTCCGAAAATAGCACAGCCAGCGAGAGGGCAAGGCTGGGCCATCCCTTTAACAAGCCAGCTAGGTGCTAACCCCCGAGCCCTGTCTCCATGGGGAATGGCTGCAGGGCACCCAGCACACCCAGCACTGTCCAAACGCGGGGAATACACCTCACACTGCAAAGCTACAGATCTGCCATCATGGCCCTTGCAAGCCACAGACATGAGATGCTACTGAGCAAAGCACCATGAAATACAATGGGGGGGGGGGGGAGACACTTACGCCAAACAAGCAGCAGCCACCCTCCAAGCATTCAGTTAATGACAGAACACGGGGGCAGCCCCTCCAGCTGTAGTAATGGGTTGGGAGAGGACAGTGTCTTTAAATCTTAGTCATGGATTGAAGATGGGTGGGGAAACCCTGGCAAGCGACCTGTGTCCTGGGGAGCTCCGAGACAGCCGAGTGCCCCATCTTCCAAGAGGACTTTAACCCTTCCCTTCTACCCGGACGGGGAGTTCGTGCGAACTGCTCTGGATAAGGCACCCGCACCTGTCAGAGAGGCCCAGGAACACACAATGGAACTAGCAGGTTTCCTTTCAATACACACAAAGAGAAGAACTGCAGCTTTCTCTCATTCCTTTGACCTACTTCCTGGAGGGACTAGTGTAGGGCTTCTGATCCTCTCTTCAGAGTTTTCGACTCGAATAACTCTTCCAGCTTTAAGACTTCAGGCAGCGTAAGGTAACACTCTTCACTAACTAAATGTGGGCACAAGTCTTGCACACAACATAAAATAACAATGTGTTCGTCTATAGCACCTGTTGTCCAAAGTAATTAAACCTCACTAAGCCTCTGTTTGCTATTATCCCCATTTCATAGATGGGGAAACTGAGGCAAAGAGAGACCAAAAGCAACTAGCTTCACCCAGACGAGTGATCTGACATACAAGTAAGCGGCAAAGTTGGGAACAGAACCCAGGAGTCCTTGCTCCCATGGCCCCACCTCACACACACATTTCTCTGCTTCCAGCAATCACCTCAGGCAAAAGACGAGGCAAACGGACAGTGTCAGTAGGCAGCAAGGATCCCAGTCTCAGAGAGCACATGTGTTTGATGGTAACAGAACAGCAAAGTTCTAATCACAGAGAATGGCTCTTACTTTCTTTTTAAAAACCATGGAGAGAGTGTTCTGTCTCCACAATCCGAGGACTTGCTGCCTCAGGGAACTGATATGCCATACGTGTTGTTTACTGCCCCCGTGACTGAGTCATTACCGGAGCTGATCAAAAACTGTACTTTATTTTCCCAGAAAAAGTTCCCATTTTCTTAAAAACATTTTCAGGTTTTCAGTTTTCCAAGGAAAGCCTGAAAAACTGACAAAACCGGAAATTCCCTTTAATTACAGAGCCAGTTTTTGTGGAAGAGAGTTTTGACGCAAGTTTTGGTTCTGTTTTTTTTTCTTTTTGAACCTACTCAAGACCCGAATCAAATGATTGGGTGGCTCTTGGTCTGGTTCCTAGCGGAGAGGTAACCATTGAGAACATCACCCGGATCCCCCTTGCAGACCATCTAAACTGTGAGGTCAAGGATCGAATGGGCCCTGGAGAGTGAATTCCCCCACCCCCCAAAGGGGGGCCTTCAGGGTAGGGCTTGGTCTATGCTGTTGCTGAGCACAAGATACTCGTTCTGGGGTTCGAGGACTTTGATCCATCAAGCACTTTTCATTGGCACTAAATTCACTTTAAAAGACAGACTGAATATAAGGTCTGGGGTCTGACTTTGAGCAAGAGAAGCCAAGACACTTTCTGATGAAGCCACTGCTCCATGCTCCACTCACCACGTTGTGGACTTGCCCTCTGGGCCAAATTTAGATGTGGCGTAAGCAGGTGCAACTCCATTGGCTTCCACTGGGCCTGACTTTCGCCCCCACCAACGTGGTATCAAAGCATCAGTAAGAATGGAAGGTGGAGCCCGATCCCCTGGCTATAGTTCACGTTTTCCTGGAGAAAGGTTTCCTGCTAGATATGCCGGTGTGTTTAGTGTCAGATCATCCTTGATCACACCCCTTTGCAGCCTGGGACGACAGGCCAGGATAAAGCTGCTTCTGAATTCCTTCTGGTCACACGTGTCCCTCTTGCACCAGGTGGCTACAGGGTGAGTGCAGAGAGCATCCTTGACAAAAAGCGAACACCGGCCCGGACAGCTTTGCCACCCCACAGGGAAGAGGAAAATTTGATTGTGTGACTGCAACTCATCTTCCCTCCTTGGTCGGTCCCTTTGCTACTTTATCCTTGACAAGCTGCCAGCAGCTGCTTGCAATTCGGAGTTCCCGCACCCTAAGCTCAAGCAGGATTCAAATTACATCAAGGGAGCTGCTCTCTTTTCATTTCAAGCATTCTTCCCGAACTCCAGCATCTCCATGGAGTTCAGGGGCAAACAGCAACCTGCTGCAAAGGCGGCGGGGAGGGGTGAGGCTCACCAGAAAATTCCCAAAGAAAAGGAAAGCAACAGCTTGCAAGACAATGCAACCCCCTGAGCAGAGTGCACCCAGGCATGGTCAAACTCGGCTGCTGCAAAGCAGGGAGATGCAGCTCTGCCGAGTGGGAAAATGAACTAACCAAGCAGAGCAGCCACTTCCAGCAAGCGCCCACCCTCGCTCGCTCCATACGAGCCACCAGCCTCTCCTCACGGAAGCGTTTCATGACTTAACAAGGGGGCATCCCGACAGCCAGACCCCAGGGCTTTCCGACGACCCACACCCCAAGCAGCAAAGCACTGCCAGAAACCAACGATCCAGCCACCAGCACCCGCCCTCCAGGGAGCAGAGGAAGCTTCTTTTCTTAAAAGCAAAAAAAAAAACCGAACGAACGACTCAGGCTCGTTGGATTTGGTCAGTCAGAGTCTGATGCAAACAGACACTGTTCAAGTTTCCTTGCCCAGCTCCAGCAGTGCACCCCAGTGCTGGCCGGCGGCAGTACCCCCGTTTAACAGGCCTGGCTCTGTCATGCACTTCACTTCCCACCTTCACCCCTGGGAGTCCAGGCCTTTTGGGCACTGCCAAGGAGCTCCATCCGCCTATCACCTTAGCCTACAACCTGAATTCAGGGAAGCCCCGTGGCCTGTGTTATGCAAGAGGTCAGACAGCTGACCTCAGTGCTCCATTCTGGCTTTGTCATTGATGAATCTACCCCAACCCTTATCCTAGCCCAAGGCTTTCCTTGAGCAGAGACTGAAGTTCAAACTGAAAGGAGATGAGATGGACGCACATCCACTAGAGAACTGCAGGGCCCCGCCAAGCTAGCACGCACGGCTCACCTACAAAGACTAGGCAGCAGGTTTCCAGCGGCAATCCTCTAGCCTCGGAAACCCCCTGGCACTCGAGCCCACGTCTGGAGATGTT
Source organism: Mauremys reevesii (assembly GCF_016161935.1). Taxonomy (NCBI): domain Eukaryota; kingdom Metazoa; phylum Chordata; order Testudines; family Geoemydidae; genus Mauremys; species Mauremys reevesii. The sequence goes on along the minus strand of NC_052647.1, from coordinate 15,865,112 downwards.
CACAAGTCACTGAATCCCTGGCACCATCATTCTGACCCACGCTCTCCACCCACACCCAAAAGGGTAGGGTGACCAGATGTCCCAATTTTATAGGGACAGTCCCGATTTTGGGGTCTTTTTCTTATATAGGCTCCTATTACCCCCCCACCCTCCGTCCCGATTTTTCACACTTGCTGACTGGTCGCCCTACGAAAGGGTCTTCATGTTACCAACAGATCGTAACAATCAAACAACAACAAAGAGGTGAACTCACCCCACGCACACACCTCACCCTCTCCCCGCGCAACATTTCATGGCTCCAAACCCAGCCTGAGCTCCAGATTTAATCTTTACGCTCTCTAACGAACAATAGTGCAGTGTTTGGCAGGGCAGATATTTCAGAGCCGCCATGGGGGTCTTAAATATCACATGTTTGCAAGTTTAGCATTGATTCATGTGCAGAAGAATGGAGTCTAACAGGAGAGAATAAAATATCCATCCGATAAACATAAGCAGGGTATCAAACTCCTTCGACTATCTAGCATTGCAGATCAAGCCAGATGTCACTGGAAAGATACTTTTCCTTCTGTTTGCAGCGAGGGCCGAGATCTGACCTGTGGTCTGGAGGACCCGCGGTACTAACGATCACCAAACCAAGGAGCAATTATGACATTGGCAGAGGGCAAGGGGCTTCCTGATATCTAGCAGTGAGTGGCAGCTGGCCTGACCAGCCCAGCATCCCCCAACTCACTATTGTTACAATCTGTGTCTGAGGTGCCATGTAATGTCATTGGAAAGCTCGTAACTTGCTGGTTATTAATATCAATGTGTCATGTAGGTGCAAGAAACTGGTGCAAAGTTGTGGACAGAAACTGAAAGTACAGTTCTTAAAATATGTTTTCCAGTCAAACAGGAGTTACCCCACCCCACACAAAGAAATGTGGTTTCTCTACTGGGCAGTTACTTCCAAGGTACTTGGAAAGACAATGAGAATGCATTTACAGACAAAGCTATCAAGCTAACACACGGGAGGGGGTGGGGCAGGAGAGACAGCATGGTTACACCCCAGCAGGGAAGAGAAATTTTATCTGAGCTATAGAGATGATGGAGAATCTAAGCATCAAATCATATGCAACTGAATCAACTGCCTGAATACAATATCAGGTCATTTATGAATGCCTGGAACACGCTGGAGATTAACGTCCTTGGGAAATGTCTGCATTAACGCTCGAGGAGGAATCATGAAGACACTAATAGTATGTTTTAAAACGTGTGGCTGAAGAAGAGAAGGAACAGCTCCCTCCCAGACAAGGAGACAGGGGAGGCAGCTGTGTACCAGTCTCTAGGATGGGCACGGGGGTTGCCGTCTGAGGGAACTGGACTAGAGAGAAGGGGAAGGGACCCCTACGAGCTCTCTCTCTTGGGGAGACAGGGGAAGCTAGCCTGTTGCTCTTCTGTGACGAGGTCCTGGCCTTGGAGTGATCAGCCATTTTGAGTTATCTTGCTGGGAGCACGTGGTAAGGATTTTACCTTGATCCCAGACAGTAGCTTGGTAAGTGAAGTCTTAGCCATTGGAAGCATGTTTTGTTGTGTGTTACTTGGAATCCTTTCTACCTTTATTCCCTTGAACTCACTTCATTCGTGCTCTTTTGTTAATAAAATGGTTTATTTTTACTATAGACCGAGCCAGTGCTGTGTTGAACTGGCGGTGAGTATTAACTCCAGTTAAAGTGATGAGCTGGTGGGATGGGACTCTTCACAGGAGCAAATCAACCTTATTATTTCCCTGAGCTGGCTGGGAGAGGGCTGGACATGTCAAGGCATATGGTTTTGGGGAAACTCAGGACGGGGGGGAGTTGGGGTCATCTCACTGGTTGTAACCCAGGCTGGCGGAAGCCAGAGTGGGGCTATATTCAGGCTGTTGAACCATGGCTGTCGAAGCAGACACTCTCAGGATGCGATTTGCACGCTTCTTGCTGACTGTGAGCGTCCCAGGCTGAGAACTCCAGTATCAAGGCCTTGAGAGGCACCCAGTGTTGCATAGCAAGTGGTGACAACCCCTCGCTGGCCTGGATTTGCACCCTCAACAGACTGGACCATCACACACGACTAACCAAGTGTATAAAATCTGGTACCATTAGGTTGATCTTGGCAAACTAAATTCTAAACGATCCTTCTTGACAGTGGACGTGTCTGTTGCTGAGAAGGGGAATGCCAACAGCATGTGTTAGCACTTTTCAGGTATTAGTATTAACAAGACACACTAGATAATCTGAAAACAACCCATATCACCACCATAGAGCATGCGCCTTACGGGAGAGCTGTGGAGCAAGGCAACACACCGGCATTAGACTCCCAGGCAGGTAACTACTGAGCATCGGAAAATGGCCTTTTGAAATACAGCTATCCAAAATATCGGATAACAGCAAAACAAGTGACATACCAGATATGTAGGAGCGTCCATTGCAGTCTTCTATATCCATCTTTAAGGTACTTTGCTGAAAGAGAAAGCAGAGCTCTGTCAGCAAGTCTCTGGAAATGCAGGGCTGGAATCTCTTTCCAGACACAACCTCTTTAGTAGAAGGGCCCATCAACCTCTGACAGTGGATGAATTACCCAGCCCTGAATGATAAATGCCAGCTTGCAGCACTAACTTTGACACAGTGGAACAAGCTAAAACTTTGATTTGATCCCCACTTTGGAACTTAATGTGTATTGCCCTCTAAAGAGCTACTTTCTAGGCACCGAGAAACAACCTTCTATTAGAAAGCAAAACCTGCTTTTAAGCTGTAGCTATTATACAGCAGTCAATGCGAGGCAGGGTTGGCAGTTTGCAGTACATAGCATCCAACTAACAAGCAAGGATTCCCAATAAACAACATGAATACAGTGCGTTTTCATCCGAGCCCCTGCCTTCAGCGCTCCACCATCACAGGGCTGCAGCAGTTACACGGGAGTCTCTTTGTCAAATGACATTAGTTCTTAAAAGTCAGACTTGTAACACTGGGAGTGCTGTAAGACGGGGAGGAAAAGCAGCTGTCAATTCTCCTGGAGCATCTGACAAAGTAGGACCTGATTCAAACTTCACTGGTCCAGAAGGACGAGCGCCCACAGGTCGTTGCTAATTAATTTGAAACCTCAAGTGGCGAGGTATGATAGCAGTTGTACATACAATTCATTTAATCAACCAGACTCCTTGCTGCGATGCCCCATTTCAACAGGGGACTTCTCTACTGAAAACTGATGCTGGAATCTATGGGGTGGCAGCAGGTACCTGAAGTCTGGAGTGGGAGAAGTGTTTAACTGAAACATTCTGCTTCGTTTTATCAATGAAAAAGGATGCATCTTTGGGCAATGAGATTGAAAACTCGCACCCAGTGTGCCGCTGAGCAGTCTGGCAACAACCATTCCAAAGATCACGCTAGAATAAAAGCAAATCTGCCTTCTATTTTGCTACTTGGTGCCCTGCAGAGATAATGAACATTGTAGACATCCAAATGGCTTTTTGTCAATTACATTTGTTGTTTAAAAAACAAAATGAGGACAGCCTCACAAAGCACAAGTTTGGCTGTTTAGAATTCAGGCTGTAATTGGCAGTTGGTACGTTCAGAAATGAGGAGAAGTTGCTGCAGAGAACAATTAAAAGTGATCATTTGCCGCGATGAATTGTCTCCTTGAGAAGGAAAATAAATGCCATTTACAAATTGTGAACACAAAGGCCAAAAAACCAATAGAATTAACTTTTTTCCTCCCTTTTTTAATGATCAAATGTTACTTAAAGCCAGTGCAAACTGCTTTAAAAAAAAAAAAAAGGTCAGAGAAATAATCCGAGTTACCCCCCTTCTGATAATTCCCATTTTAGAGAGGATTTTTTTTTAAGCCAAAGGAACTCAAATAAATGGTGTTAATGTTACAATTTTATGAGCAAACTGGGGGCAGCGTAGAGGAGATCAGTACAGAGATGGATGGGGCAGCCAGGGAGACAGGATGGCTTAGTGGCTTGAGCAATTGACTGGGACTCACGAAAGCTGGGGTTTAATCCCAGCTTCGCCCCGGCCTCCAGGGGGACCTTAGCCAGGTCACTCTGTATCTCATCTGCAAAGCAGGGACAAGGTTACTGACCTCCTTTGTAAAGCATGTTCAGATCCCTGGATGAAAAGCAGAACATATTTGTTTCGTTACTAATCACTTTCTATTAACCCACCAGATCTAATTACTCGTTTTTAAATAAATAAAGTTTAGGTCTTGACAACCCCCACGGAGTTGAAAAGCACCCTTCAAAACAAGCTGGCTTTGACAACACGGAGCCTTTCGCTCCTGGGTCTCCAGCTTACAGCCAGGCTAGGTCAGCAGTGGTGGTTTCCATTGGACAGCTATTTGTCAGCCTTTGTCCCGTGAGTTGGTGGGTCTCCGCTCAGTTTCCAGTAACGCAAGTATCCCCGTTACAAATACTAAAATGGGCTCTGCTGCTGGTAATTGCAGCAGAAACTGCCCTCTCAGCCCTAAAGGTGGTTTGGAATCTCCAGAACGAAGACAAACCTTGATGGTGGGAGTGTGGGGGAGTTTGTGAGGCTGCTTGCTCCTATTTCGGAGATAAACAAGAGGACTCGGTCCCGATGCATCACTAACATTTTCACAGTTAATCACGCTAAATAAACTGACCCCTCCACCCTCCCCCCAAAAAAGCAGAGAGCCAACCTTCTTTTATTGTCCTCCCAGGACAATAAAACAACTATAGACAACGGGCCCTTGCTCTATCTGCTACTCAAAACGCTGGATTTGCTGGTTATTCAGTTCCAGTTCCAAGGGCTGAATTACACTGGAAACGCTTCCTACCCACAGTGGCAATTAACTTTACGAGATGAAAATAATTTAGGTTGAAATATATATTTCAAGGCCAGGTTATACGGTAACTGTGCCTCCTGCCGTTTTATTTTTGTTGAATCCATAATTTTGCTGTTTAATGTTATGCGCACACACTTGGGGATTCGCCTGGCTCCATACGAAGGGCACACGACACGCTAATACAAGTCATTTTTAGTTAGTTCACTCTCCCGCCCCTTTCCCTGGACTCTGCAGAAGCCATTGAAAACACTCAATTAAAAAAGACCCACAAGAAAATGCAAAGGGATTATCCTAAAATCTTTGGAAAGACGAGTGTTTATTGATGTTCAAAAGTGGATTATTTGGTCAGAAGTGGGTCCATTTCTCAGGTTTCCCCAATTTATGTTTAATAAAGCAAGTGCCCCTTTCAAATCACGTTCTCTCGACACCAACTTGAACTAACACTGCCCCATCTATCGCCATAAGACCCTTGTTAATTACAAATCAGAGTTTGCTTTGGCTCTGTAACGCCAGACTCAGGACAAGCCGAACCAGACTCACTCTTGCAGCCAGCATGTTCGTTGCTTTTCCACCGACTTGGTGCTCACCAGATCATCATCAGCTGAACACACAAGCAGTGCAGGCTTCCCTGTACGCCCCCAATATGCCTCAGCCCCATCCTAGAGGGAGCTCTGGGCCCCATTCAATCCTTGGCCTCTTGGCCACGGTGAAGAACAATTTCAATTTTTATTTTCAACTGTGCACAGGGGCTGGCAAGGAACAGGACCGAGATCGAGTAATTTCACACACGCTAAGTAATCGGCTAGTAATGCCAAGAGCGCCGCCGAGCCGGAGACCCAGTTCCGCAGCCATTACTCCTTATTCACACCAGCAGCCCCATTCGAGTCAAGAAGTCTGTGCCCAACATCAAGGAAGCGAGGCTCAGACGCCAGCTCTGTATTTTAAAAGGGGAGAAGACAGCAGTTGGCCAAGCCAGGTGCCGGCCAGCAGGAATTTTTACTTTGGAAGACTGGCTACATCTGGTGAATAAGGCACTACTCATCTAAGCCCACTAGCAATGACTGGCCTTAAGGACCCTCAGCTGAACAAACAGTTTTGTTGGTATTTTTTTCTGAGACATTTTTACACACACACACACACTCATCTGCACTGATCAGACCCTAGACCTCAAAGTCAGCAATGCCAGGTGACTGAAAACAATCCCTGGTTTAAAGAAACGGATTGCTTCAAAGGATGAATTTTCCATTTTGGTGACATGCGCTGGGTCTGGAAGGAATTTGATTATAAAGGAAGATCAAACGGTTACGTTCTCAGGTTTGCTCTAAATTGCCAGTTAGCAACTGCTTGATAGGAGTGTGCTTGTATTTGCAACACTAGCTTTGTCTCAAAGCCTTTTACAAACGCTGAATGATCAGCCCCTATGAAATACAGCTCCTGAATGGTCTGCACAACTGAAAGGGAAGGGGATATTTAGATCACTGGAGGATCCCCTATTCTTAAGAAAAGTGTCCCATGGGATCTTTGGTGCCCACACAGAAGAGACGTGACCCTCCTTGGTTTATAAGGTCTTGTGTGAAAGATCCAGCACAAAATGCCCAAAATCGTTTATCTCCTTGGAGAGGGTAGAGACCCTGCTCCTGGAGACCTGACCCTGCAGCTACAGGGACATAAAACATGTCAGACTTTGCCCATTGAGCCGTGCCATCTCACACTGCTACTGTGGCAGAGAGCAGGCCAATACCTACCCTCTCCTCCTAGCTTTCAGACATGAGCGTGTTAGAGCATTAGGAACTTCAATGCACTAAAATTAGAGCAGAGTGGCTTTAGAACTGCTTGGAGTTCTCATCTTCTCTGAAATAAGGACTTTTCCCCTAGTGACAAGACTCAGGGGGGAAAAAACCTCAGAAATAGCCCAATTAAAAGCAACATTTACAAACGGCATCACAGTGAGATTGGAAACGTCCTTTGCACTGAGAGGGGCTTTGAGAAAAGCTAGGACTGGACTGCCTTATGGAGGGGGGAAAGGGCTGCCTCACTGTGTATTTAGTCATTTGGATTATGAAAGAATTCTAGAGCTAGAAAAGTCGTTAGGTCACACCTCGTCCATCCGTCCCCAGACTCCCGTCTAATTCCAAGCATCTCAAACCATGAGGATTCCATCAGTCCCTTGGGACGCAATTCTGCAGTCCTATCGTTCTCACTGGAAGACAGCCTCAATTTTTCTTCTCTTAATTTCATCCCATTACTCTGTTTATACCTTAAGTACTGTGAAATAGTGCTCTGCATTTTAAATATCCCAACGTCAGCCGTGGTACACTTTTCAGATTCCTGATGCCGTAATTGCAAGAGCGAGAACACTAAATTCCAACCAAATTATACTGAGGCATCTGCATTATTACGAGTAGGATCACAATGAACATTAACCCCTAATGAGAAGAAGCCTGCCTTCTGCAGAAAGCTCCAGATCCTACAACAGGTTTATGGAAAGCCTGGCCACGATGATTAAAATTCTTCAGATCCTCACGAGAGCCCAACACTCCAAGATGATCTGCATGTGTATCGTCTCCCTGGAGAGAACGGACGTTTATTTTTGTGCTCGCCATGATTCACTGTTTAAGATGCACAAATTGGACTCTTCATGCCATTCAAGCTGTGAGCTGGGATAAACAGGAGCCTCCCTAGGGAACGGTTCAAATGAACACCCTCACATTTTAATGGCATGAAAACAATTAACCGACAAAAGCAACGCAACAGATCGCAAGGAGCGATGAAAACGTCCAGCTTCAGTGAAGCCACTAATCAAGGCAAAAGCAACAGCTTGTGCTTTTCAACTCAGAAGCAAACTTGCCACAGCCAGCTTCCGAGCTGTACATTTATTTTTCCCTCCACTCAGGGTGCAAAGAAAACAAGATACTCACAGGGTTGATGGTGCTAAAACGTACTCGCTTCATCCTCTCCTTGAAGGAGACGGACCTTGTCTAGACTGAGACTCTCTCAGTGACCTTTAGGGTTAGCATGCCTCCACTTACTGTGCTGAAAGAGCTGGGGAACTACCTAAGTGAGTGAGTTCAGGGCCCCCATTCTGCACAGGGGGTGGAGGGCTAAGATGATATGTCAAGATGTATACTTAGCTTCCAATCAGTTACAGAGTGGGACGTGACCTTAAAATGGCCCTATTAATACTGAAAGATCCCAAATTTAAAAGGTGGCATCAAACCAATAATTGCTGTTAGAACTGACTTCATCCTACCACAAATTGCAGCTACAATCCATCTTTTCTCTCCTGCCTAGAATCTCTGAATTTCTCTGCCCCCTCTTCAGCCAAAACTCCTTTCTGTAAACCTCCCTTCCACTAACTAAGCTGTTATTGAACTTTGTTCGGGGATAAGAAATACAATATCAAATAAAGCTGTAATGCAAAAAGAGCCAGGAGGGCCATGCTTTAAAAAAGCAAGAGAATAAACTTTCAAACAATAGCCTGGAACATACACTGGATAAAATATTCTGATTTTTCAGTCAAACCCACGGAGGGTCTGCACCTGATGGAATATGTCTGAGAACTTACGTACTTTCCTTCACAGACAAGGGAAGACACTAACACTGAACACTTTTTGTTCGGGAAAAAGGAAACATACAAATCAAAACACCTTCAAGCCAAACTGCATTCATCAAACAGAAAGCTGCATTTCTCCTCCCCTGTTACAAACAGTCCCTAGACAAAGCCCCCTTCAAATAATGACATTTTAAACTTAATTTTTATTTTACCATTAATCCAAACTGCATGGCAGTAGTGAGGTTTCAAGCTGCTTTTAAATCCGTGTGGCTAATAACTGTCCAATAGGTTTTCTGAATTAAGAACATAAAAAGGGCCATACTGGGTCAGACCAATGGTCCATCTAGCCCAGCATCCTGTCTTCTGGCAGCAGCCGCTGCCAGATGTGTTAGAGGGAATTAACAGAACAGGGCAATTTATTGAGTGATTCATCATCCCGTTGTTCAGTCCCAGCTTCTGGCAGTCAGAGGTATAGCGACACCCAGAACATGGGGTTGCGTCCCCAACTATCTTGGGAAATAGCCATTGATGGACCTCTCCTCCATGAACTTATCTAATTCTTTTTTGAACCCAGTCACACTTCTGGCCTTCACAACATCCCCTGGCAAGGAGTTCCACAGGTTGACTGTGCGTTCTGTGAAGTAGTACTTCCTTATATTTGTTTTAAACTTGCTGCCTATTCATTTCAGCAGGTGACCCCTGGTTTTTCTGTTAGGTGTAGGACGTAACTAACACTTCCTTATCCACTTTTACCACACCATGCTTTTACAGACCTCTATCATATCCCTCCACAGTCATCTCTTTTCCAAGCTGAACAGTCCCAGTCTTTTTAATATCTCCTCCGATAGAGGCTGTTCCATACCCTTTATCACTTTTGTTGTCTTCTCTGTACTTTTTCCAATTCTAACATGCCTTTTTTGAGATGGAGCGGCCAGCACTGCAGGCAGTGTTCAAGGGGTGGGCGTACCATGGGTTTATATAGTGGCATTATGATCTTTTCTGTCTTATTATCTATCCTGTTCCTCACATTGTTCGCTTTTTGAACTGCCACTGCACACTGAGCAGATGTTTTCAGAGCACTATCCATGACTCCAACCTCTTTTTCGTGAGTGGAAACAGCTAATTAAGACACCATTATCTTGTATATATACTTGGGATTATGTTTTCCAATGTGCATTATTTTCCATTTATCAACGTTGAATTTCATCGGCCATTTTCTTGTCTAGTCACCCAGTTTTGGGAGATCCCTTTGTAGTCAGCTTTAGACTTAACTATCTTGAGTAGTTTTGTACCGTCTGCAAACTTTGCCACCTCACTGTTCACCCCCTTTTCCAAATCATTTATGAATATGTTGACCAGCACTGGTTCTAGTACAGATCTTTGGGGAACCCCACTATTTACCTCTCTCCACTGTGAAAACTGATAATTTATTCCTATCCCTTGTTTTCTATCTTTTAACCAGTTATTGATCCACGAGAGGACCTTCCCTCTTATCCCACAACTGCTCACTTTGTTTAAGAGCCTTTGGTGAGGGACCTTGGCAACGAACGGCTTTCTGAAAGACCAAGTACACTATACCCACTCAATCAACATGTTTGTTGACCCCCTACAAGAATTCTAATAGATTAGTGAGGCATGATTTCCCTTCACAAAAGCCATGCTGACTCTTCCTCAACAAATTGGCTTACTGGTATATAATTGTCAGGATTGCCTCTGGAGCCTTTTTTAAATATTGGTGTTATATTAGCTGTCTTCCAATCCTCTGGTACAGAGGCCAATTTAAGCTATAGGTTACATACCACAGTTAGCAGTTCTGCAATTTCATATCTGAGTTCCTTCAGAACTCTTGGGTGAATTCCGTTTGGTCCTGGTGACCTATTACTGTTTATCAGTTTGTTCCAAAACCTCCTCTACTGACACCTCAATCTGGGACAGGTCCTCAGATCTGTCATTCTAAAAATGACGACTCAGGTGTGAGGATCTCACTCACATCCTCTGCAGTGAAGACAGATGCAAAGAATTCATTTAGTTTCTCCACAATGGCCTTGTCTTCCTTGAATGCTCCTTTAGCAACTCGATTGTCCAGAGACCCCACTGTTTGGCAGGCTTCCTGCTTCTGATGTAGTTAAAAAAAATCACCGTTAGTTTTTGTGTCTTTTGCTAACTGCTCTTCAGATTCCTTTTTGGTCTCCGTAATTATACTTTTACACTGGATATGCCAGAGTTTATGCTCTTGTTCTAATTTTACTTTCTTTTTGCAATAGTAATTTGGTTTATTTTCTCCATCACCAATAAATGTTTTATATTAAGAATCAGCCATAAAAACTGAAAGCTAAGCAATTAAGAAGAGGAAGATTTGTTGAGGTTTATTTTTCAGCCAGACTTATTCCAAACATTGTTTTTCTAAGTGTCTATTTAACTCCAACATCTGATGCACTCTTGGGAGAAAAGCTGTGTGTGAAAGACTCAAACTGGTACTTCAACTGAGTGCTGAGAAAGTTCCCACAACAATTTTCTAGTCCTCCAGGAAACTTCCATTAAAAACAAGACAGACAAGACTTGATATTGCCAATGGTTAAAAAACCAAGCAAAACCTTTACATTTTATCATCACATGGAAGCAATAAACAAATAAAATACAATAAAAAATGACAAACTTTTTATTCCTTTGCGGGTCAGCTTTATATTACTAAAGTTTCTTCAGGAACTTGGTTTCATAAGGAAGCATTGTCAGAACTTTGAAATACATCCTTGCTGCCTTCCTACAACACAAGACATCAGAGAGATGGCATAGTCTAGCAGTCCTAGCATCAGGTTTGGCAATCAAGAACTTCAGAGTTCCACGCCCAACCACCACTGATACAGACAAGTAAATTTCATCTCCTGTGTTTCAGTTTCCCCATCTGTAAAATACAGGTGAAGATACTCATCTCACAACTGATGTTATTAGGATTAGCTAATGTTTGTACTGCACTTTGAGATATAAAGCCAAATGCCAGGAACTGAGATAACAATGATCAGCAGACAAGCAAGTGCTTAATAAGCAGCATCACTTCAAAGATTTGCAGAACCTCTCTGCTTGGACTGTTCTATGGTGGTTTTTCCAAGTAGAAGAATGCTTTGAAAACTGAAGACAATTTCTTTTACTATGGTGATGGGATATAATTGAAATATTTTCAGTCCAGATATGAAGCTAATCAGGAACAGCCAAAGACATTCCCAATCCTGAAAACATGCCCATGGAAATCAATACCACTGCAACATAGGCTGCACCTTTTTCCTTCCAACCCAGGGCTGTCCAGGAAGAATACAGGGAGGCCTCACAAGCTGACTGCAATGTCAGTTCAACAAGTGGATCATTCAAATGTCGCAAAGCAAACTCTTCAGAACATCTTCATTCGTCTAATGACTTGGTCAGCCACGGAGTCACTGACAGAGGATAAACTTACCCAAGAGGCTGTGCACCTTTGCAGCTCCAACCAAAGTACTAATGGTGGGAGTGCTAACGCACATAGAGTCCAGAAGAGGACTATGCTCTGAGGCAGCATGGCCTAGGAGGACAGAGCACTGGACTGGTACTCAGGAGAGCTGAGTTCTATTCCCAGCTCCACCACTGGGCCAGTCACCCTAACTCCGTGCCTCAGTTTCCCCACCCTACAGATAATGATACTGACCTCCTTGGTAAAGCCCTTTGGAACTTATGGATGAGAAGCCCCTACATAAGTTCTGGGTATTATCATTTATACAAGCAACACACCACCAGTTGAACTCCAACTGTGGGACGTGTGAAGAAACAGATTTAGGGCAGACGCAGCCATAATTAGCATCTCTGCTAGGGTAAAAATTAATAAGAGCCATAAACGCCCCTGTATTTTCTTTTTCTAACCCATTGTTTCCATCACCAGCAGTTTATTTTCCAGCATGAGGACTTTTTTCCACTTTTGCTACAGACAGACGTTCATCGGATGAACCGGCTTCTTTTGACATTTGGGTCATTGGAAGCATTTAAAAAATAAGCTCAGCGCAAAGAATTAAAAAAAAAAGTTTGTTTTTAATCAAACTGCCAACGCTTTAAATGCCAAGGAAGCTGCTTTCAGAGCTCCGAGTGGCGTACCCATGCACTGCTGCGAAGAGCTGCAGTTATCTGGCAGGGCAGAACTGGAGAACACCCTTTGCAGCCGAGTGATTGTGACAAATTAGCAAGTAAATAGACAAAATCAAAACAAAGAGCTGGCGCATCACGATGTTGTCTTTGTCCGTTAATATTATCCATTGCAGCTGAGTTTACTGATCTATTACAAAGCATTAAAAAATTAAAACAACCTGGAGTGTAACTGGAAAAATAAATTCAGTGTAATACTAGACCGAAAGGCAGCGTCTACCTGGGCATCATTTCTGAATTGGGAAGGGACGACCGATTTTCTTGGGTGCTTATTCTGAAGTGTGCGTCTAATGAGGTGGTACTGGGCAAATTTAACGTAATATTGAAGTGTTACGCTGCAGCCTGTTCAAGTTTCTGCTTTAGGAATGGGAGAAAGAAACGTGATATAGAAATAAATCTAACTCACCCACTCAAGAGAAGATGACTATGTAAGAATGGCCATTCTGGGTCAGACCAGTGGTCCATCTAGCCGAGTCTCTTGTCTTCCAAAAGTGGCCACTGCCAGAAGTTTGAGGGAATGAACAGAACAGGGCAATTTCAAGTGATCCACCCCCTCATCCAGTCCCAGCTTTTAGCAGTCAGTGGTCCAAGGATATCTGGAGCATGGGATGTGTCCCTGGCTCTCGTGGCTAATAGCCATTGATGGACCTGTCCTCCAGGAACTGATCTAATTTTTTTTTTAACCCACTGACACTTTTGGCCCTCAATACCCTGTGGCAATGAGCTCCACACTTCGGCTGTGCGTGTGTGAAGCAGAACTTCCTTTTCTTTGTTTTAAACCTGCTGCCTATTCATTTCATGAGGTGAGCCCTAATCCTTGTGTGATGCGAAGGGGTAAATAACACTTCCTTAGTCACTTTTTCTCTGCCATTCGTGATTTTATAGACCTTGGACATACCCCCCTTTAGCCATCTCTTCTCTAAGAGAAACACTCCCAGCCTTTTTCATCTTTCCTCAGATGGAAGCTGTCCTATACCCTTAATCATTTTCAATGCCCTTCTCTGCCCCTTTTCCAATTCTAATGTATCTTTTTGAGATGAAGCGACCAGAACTGCACACAGTATTCCAGGTGTGGCCATACCATAGATTTATAATAGTGACATTCTGATATTTTCTGTCTTATTATCTATCCCGTTCCTAGTGGTTCCTAACATTGGTAGCTCTTTGCTCAATGTGCAGCCGCAGTCCAGATGTTTTCAGGGAACTACCAATGATGACTCGGAGATCTCTTTTGTGAGCATAACCAGGTGCGGCGCTAGGCATTTTGCCGCTCCAAGCACGGCAGACAGGCTGCCTTTGGCAGCTTGCCTGCGGAGGGTCCGCTGGTCCCGCGGCTTCGGAGGACCTCCCGCAGGCGTCCTCTGAAGCCGCGGGACCAGCGGACCCTCCGCAGGCAAGCTGCCAAAGGCAACCTGCCTGCCGCCCTCGCGGCGCCGGCAGAGCGCCCCCAGTGGCTTGCTGCCCCAAGCACATGCTTGGCGTGCTGGGGCCTGGAGCCGTCCCTGAGCATAACAGCTAGTTGAGAGTCCATCATTTTGTATGTACAGTTGGAATTACACACACCCCCCCCAGTGCATTACTTTGCACTTATCACTGAATTTCATCGGCCAGTCACCCAGTTTAGTGAGATCCTTTTGTAGTAGGGACTTATCCTAATAAACAAGTCCCCTTTACAGCTCTGGTCAACTCATCATCACCACCATTACACTTAGCAGCATCCTAAGCTATAAGGATAAGTTGGATATTTTTCCCTCTAAGAACATCAGTGGACAAGCACACTTAACACCAAGCAGCTCTTAAATAACTTCCATGCCAGAGTCCCCTATTCCAAAGGCAGCCTAAATATGAGTAAAAATTCTGTCCTTTCTATAAAGATAATGCTTGAAAATCAGGGTGTGAGGTTGCCAGGGATACGATAAACCACTTTAGAGATCTAAATCCATTTCCTCTGGGCAACACCCAAAATTAGGTCCAACCGAGTGACTTTCTGTAAAATATGAACTGTTACAAGAACTATACTTGACTGAAGCAAAGGTGCTTTTTTTTTTTTTTTTTAGGATTATATCATTGGAAAAGCAGCAAAGAATCCTGTGGCACCTTATAGACTAACAGATGTTTTGTATTCACCCACGAAAGCTCATGCTGCAAAACATCTGTTAGTCTATAAGGTGCCACAGGATTCTTTGCTGCTTCTACAGAACCAGACTAACACGGCTACCCTTCTGATACTTGATATCATTGGAAAGAGTCTCCCAGAGATGAAACTTTCTAATAATGCTAATAGGAGGCCTGTGTGTAAATTTCCCATGCAGCAATCTACTTTTTATTTAAAGGCCATTGACGGAAGCGTAATAAAACAGTAAGTTCAACTACTGCTCTTAGCCATTAAGATTAAAAAAACTTTTAAAACAAAGTTTGAACTGAAAGCGTAAAAAGAAGGACTGTCTCTTACCGTGTTTTTGTACAGCATCTGGAGCCTTGTTGAGTTCTCTGGGCACTACCACAATTTGAATAAATAATAACCATAATCATGGGCTGCTATGCTGAAAACTACAAGAGGTAGCATGAAATGCAAGAAGCTTCTTTTCTTTCTAAGGGAATGAAGGAAAACCCGACCTCCTCAGCATTTGCCTAGACGGATTCACAGACAAATGGAAAGTCAGTCCCACTCCCACCCACCACCCTCGAGTGACAACGACCTTTACAAATCAAGGCGGACTGCACTTCTGAACACCAATATTTTGAGATCCAACATGAGGCAGTATAGAAACACAATGTACTTCACTAACATTAACTGTACCGATGCCAGACGCACACAAGCTTTCAGCTGAACTGATCCACTGCAAACAGAATAAATAATCCTCACGCGCTCCCCCCCCCATTGGCATTTTCTACCTCTTCCTCCTTTGGTGACCTCAGATAACCCCATCTCCATCTCACAGGATGGGACACCAAAACCTAATATCTGCGACCCTACAAGTCCGTTACCAGCGTACAAGCTGCTGCTGTATAAATTCCCCCAAAGGAATTAAAGCTTTTGGGGAATCAAGTTAACTACTAGGCCAAACTGCCTCCCACTCTAAACAGTGACACTTTCACTAGGTCTCCCAGCTCAGCCTTTGCAAGCTGAGGGGCATGACTAGCTCATTATCCCGTCTGCGCTGGGTCTCTCGCTACATGCACAAGACAAGTTCTAAGTGAGGACAAAACTTACCTCTGCAGCCTTGATCAACAACTCAGCAATGACCGTGCCCTGGTCTTCACCAAGCAAAAAGGAGAGTGATGGTACCATGCGCTAGCTGACATGAGCTGAAATCCTAGGGAAGCGTCCAAGCATGTACCTCAACCTGCCAACACACATGAAAACTACATACTGCCTTGTCTTTAGGACTTGAACATGTGGTAAGAACACACCTTGATTGCTAGTCTGAGCACACCCCAAAGCTCTGTCTAGATAACACCTCTGTATGCCAAACTTACTGCTTCAGGGGAGCAGCCTCAGTGCCTGAGGAATGGACTGCACCAACCCAGCACCGCTTAGCTGAGGACCTGGAGACACTTTACAAATATTATGATTAAAGCGTTACATTTTCTTAACCTTCCTCAAGAGATTACCCCAAACTTACTAATAGGGAAACTGAGGCACGGGGACATTATATGACTTGCCAAAGGGCACACACTGAGTCAGTGGCTGGGCTAGGAACATAGCATGGGACTCCTGCCCTGTGCTTTGGTCACAAGACCATCCCTCCCTCGGGGGGGGGGGGGGGGGTGGCAGCTGAACCACAGATAAGAAATATTTCTTCTAGCGTGCAGGTCCCAGGACAGGCCATTTCTGAGCCTGGTAAGCTCACTCGAGAGTTCAGATTCAGCATCAGGAGCCACAGAACCAGACAGAGGAGTCCATAGCCGAGGCAGCTACGTTTATCCTCAAGCTGCCAACAACAGCTTGTGGTCCAAGAACATCTCGCCGCAAGGCTGCTGCTGCTGAGTCTTCATGCGCCTTACCCCTGCCACGCTAGGAAATTTGGATCCTTCTCCCTTAAGTCTCCACGGCCCCTATCTATGCTGAGATACTGCATGTGGATAGAAAAGAATTAATCCAGCCCTCCTCTGCGATTGCTGGAGAGCCCAAGCCTAGCCTCTGTGGAACTGCACATGGACTGCATGGACAACCAGGGCTGATGAGGGGCAATTGTACTGGGGCCCTGAGCTCAGGGTCGCCCCCCAAAACATCTGTCACCGCTACATAAATAAAGTGAAATGGGAGTGGTGGGGCCCTAGTGAACGTCATACCGGGCCCCCAAATGTCTCAACGGCGCCTGTGGACAATGCCTTGTCCCAGTGAGGAATGCTTGTGTGTGCTGTAGTGAGGCAACACTCCTCATGTGGGAAGAAAGTTTAGATTTTGTTTGGATCTAAGTCGGCTTCAGTTATGAGGCGAACAACATACATCAGTGGTCGGGTACCATCCAGCAGATGGCACTCTGCACAATACATCCTCCTCCTGAGGTACCGAACATCAGGTGATAAAGAAAGGATGGTCCACTGGCTAGATCTGTACAGCACCGAGCACAACGGAGCCTGGTCCATGACTAGGACTCCTACGCACTATGGTAACACAAATAAAGTAATCACAGGTGCTAGCCTGGGACATGGGTGTTCAATTCCCTGCTCCACCACTGACTTCTCGAATGACCTTGCTCAAGTCACTTAGCCTCTTGTGGCTCTGCTCCCCATCTGTAAAATGAGGATAACAGCACTTCCCCCCTTCTGAGGGGTCTGACGCAGGTAAAGACGTTCAAGATTATAAGTAAATCTTCCAAATACCCCAACAAATGGAACTGTTAGTGCTGAGATAAAGCTGAGCAAGGAAATCATCATCTAAGCCAGACACCAACCTGACAGTTTCACGCTTCTCAGATGAAAAGTGCTAAGTATTATCCAACAGCAGCCTTAACCTTAACTCCGCCACCATGTGCATGTGCACCATCACACCAGCTGTAAGTAATACAACGTGCACACGGCTGCATCTGCCGGGCTAGGGAAAGGCAACCGAAAAGAAATTCCTCCAAGAATGTAAGATGATCAGACAAATCAACCTACAAGACACTGGACTGAAGCAGAGAAGCAAAGCAATTTTATGGAAATCCAACAAGATTCACTGTCCCTGAAGGACTAGAAATAAGAAACTTTAGTTGCATTTCTAAAAACGTGAAACCCTTCACTCTTCCCACACCCCCACAGGGTGCCTGGTACCACCAAGTGCCAACAAAACAGGCAGGTTAAGTTTATGTTTTCTTATAGAGGAATATCATGACGAACTACAGCACCATTAGAGAGCTGGGAGCGGCCAAAGTAAAGGGAGAAGGGTAACGGGCTGGAAGTGGGGGGGGGGGGCGGATGTCAGCGAGTGTTTCTTTCCTCTTTCCCAAAAGTAATTACAAGGAAAACCCTAGGAGGCGAGGATTTATTGTGGATTCGTTAGTCAGGTGGCTGGGGAGGGGAGGGGAGGGGAGGGTGTACCTGCCCCCACCCCAGTTCCCCAACGCTACCAAGCCTGCAGGGCAGTATACGGAGAGGAACCGAGAAGGGAAAATAGAAGGACCCAGGTACGGCCCCAGTCTGTCCCCTCTCACGCCAGCGCCCCACCCCGTCAAACATGAAGAAAAGGGGCTTCATAAAGGAAGCCTGGGACTCCTGAGCAATGGGGAAACACTCCCCAGCTCTCCCCCCATTCCCAATAGGTCCCCTATCAGCCCTCCGGCCTCAGCCAGCTGCACCCCATTACCCCAGCCTCCCCCCCACCTCCCTTATCCCCCTCCCCACTGCTGGGCAGCCGCCCCTCCCTCCCACAGACACTCCCCAGCCCCCTCTATCCCCTCCCCGGCCCCGCCATCTCCCCAGCCCCAGCCCCTGCCTTGTCCTCCCAGCCCCCAGAGATGCCTCTGTACCCTCCCCAGCTCCCTTATCCCCTCCCCACTGCTGGGCAGCCGCCCTGCCCTGCCCCCTCCCACAGACACCCCCAAGCCCCCTCTATCCCCGGCCCCGCCATCTCCCCAACCCCAGCCCCTGCCTTCTCCTCCCAGCCCCCACCAGAGATGCCTCTGTACCCTCCCCGCACCTCCCTTATCCCCTCCCCACTGCTGGGCAGCCGCCCTCCCCTTCTCCCCTCCCACAGACACCCCCCCAGCCCCTCCCCCGGCCCCGCCATCTCCCCCAGGACCCCCCCCCGCCGCCAAGCTGCCCCTCCCCCTTCTCACCTGAGGGGAGGGGCTGCGGGGGAGGGGCCCCCCGGCCCGGCCGCTGGGGGGTGGGGACTGGGGGGCTCAGCGGCTCCGCAGCGGCGGCTCCATCGGCAGCGGCTTCACCTGAGGAGGGACCGGGCCCCCCTCCCCTCCCCGAGCCACTTCCGGTCCCACTGCCAGGAGACAGGCGGGGGCAACCGCGCGCCGAGCGCATCGAGCTGGCAGGGAGCAACCGAGAGCATCGTTCCGGGGGGGGGGTTGGCAGCAGCCGAGCGCCGAACGAATCGAGCGAGCAGGGAGCAGCCAGGCGCCGAGCCCTCGTTCCGAGGGGAGCCAGGGAAGCGGGCGAGTGCCGAGAGCATCGAGCCAGGGAGAAGTCCCGGGCAGCGGCGAAGCGCATCGATAGCCAGGGGGCCGCAGGAGCAGCCGAGAGCATCGATTGGGGGAGCAGCCCAGCGTCGAGAGCATCGATGGGCAGGGCTGGCCCCGCAGGCTACAGCTGGCGGCAGGGCGGGGTGGAGGGCGTCGGAGATCATCGATTACCAATGATCGATCAGCGATATTGGCAACGATCGATCCTGAATTAGCTCCCCCGCAACGAACTTTCGTTATTCATTTTGATTAGCAAAGTATTTGCAAAGCGACGGCTGATCACATCGATCGATAATCGTCTGATTAATAATCGATAATCAGCTGATAATCACTCCGCCCTAACCCTCGGGAAATAACAGGGCAGCAGCTTGGCAGGAATCGTCGCAATGACCCAGTAACGGGTTAAATAGCATCAATTCACCTAAATCACAGACCGAGAATCGATCCCGTCGCCGACAGGCCAGTGCGAACAGTTAGCAAATCAGCATAACCTGGGGATGACGTAACATTAAGGACTCATTAGTGCATAACGATTTCCCAACCGATTCATTTGCATTAAGGAATTACACATTAATCATTAAGCTCATTCCTTACTAACGAACGTGCAGTGGGTGCGTCCCTGTCTATTAACACGCAGCCTCTCATGGCCTCCCTGCGCTCCAGGCCTTTCCCGTACTCCCCACCTGTTCTAGGAGTTGGTGCTGTCTGTCTTTTTAGTGCAGGGCCCAACACAACTGGAGGACTTGCCAATCCAGCAAGGAGCTCTGCTTTCACACAGGGTTCGGCTGGCACACAGCTCACTGCAGGATTGGGACCACAGTCGGTTTTATTTTGACCCTTTAAATGAGCCAAGCTGCCTGGAGTCAACAGGAGCTGTGGATACTCAGCACCTCTGAAAATCAGGCCCGAGGGGGGGGGGTGTCTCATGTTGGGTTCCCAAAATCAGTGGCCACTTTTGAACATTTGGCTGCAAAACTCCCATCCTGAGGGTAGGGTTATTACTAACCTGCACTTGGCAGAATTCATTTCATTACAGAAATTAAAGACAAGAAACATGGATGATGGGCCAGATTCACTCCTGCCACAAGCCGGTGCAATTTCAGGCTTCAGTTGGGAGCTAGACCTGCTTACGCTGCATAGAGCGTCAGGTCTTTTGTCGTGTGCATGTACAGCACCTCACACATGGGGGGCCACAACGGGGGCTTTTACTGCACTACAAGTTATACGTAATGATCGTCATCGGAACAGAGTTGCTCTTACCAAAGCTCAAACCACAACTACCCCTGTGCCGCTTCCTCTCGCTGCTTCTCCGCCTCTTTAGGCCTTGCCTGGGCAGTCCCAATCTGAAATTCCCTTTGAAGCCTGAGGCACTGTCTGAAGGACGCAATCAATTCCCTGCAGATGCTAATTCCGATCTCTTTGGAGTTGGGAATTTTTGACCAAAGTAGCTAATGAAATCGTTGTAGCCAATATGCAAATGGCACAGAGCCTCAGAGCCGACTGAGTCAAATGACCTTTTGCTCCTAGAATTTCCCTTTGATCCAGACATGAGCCACTTCAAACCTTTGCTGGCTCGCGGCAGGAAAGCTGGAGTTTTTCCTTATGTGCCATGAAGTGAGGGGACCCTCTCTTGGCTACATCATGTTATTGTTAGGCCCCTGCTGTTTACACAGCGATGGCTGCGGTCTGGGTGAATGATGCTCTGTCAGTTACCCCGGGGATCAGGTTTGATTCCTCGGTAGCCAGGCTCATCCGCATTTCTCCCTAAGCAGCCTGCGGCCCTTCATCACTTGAAGTGCGTTGGTGGCTCGGTAGGTGGCAGTCTTCCCTTGGCGCTCACTGAGGGCTGGATCCTCAGGCAGGCAGGCACCTAATTCCCATTGCAATCCAATGAGGCCAGATGGGCAGTGCTGGCTGATGTCAATGGGAGTGAGGCACGTTGAGGATCTGGGTCCAAATCGGAGCACCAGAGATAGATGACAAAGACCCCATGACACAGTCTGAATTCGCCTCAGTGCCCTGGCCCGGATCGTTATAGTCTGTTTCCTTTTGTCGTTTCAATGGTGTACAATGTTCCTCTTCATTCCCCCACCTGGAATCATTGCAGCCTTGTCACGGGCTGTTCTACAGCTGCCACGTTCCA
The DNA here is from genome assembly GCF_016161935.1 of Mauremys reevesii. Lineage (NCBI taxonomy): Eukaryota > Metazoa > Chordata > Testudines > Geoemydidae > Mauremys > Mauremys reevesii. The sequence continues at coordinate 15,843,811 of NC_052647.1, read as the reverse complement.
CCCCAGCGGTGGCTGCATTTCTGTGGCGGGTGGAGAGGCTAGAAAGCGCTAGCAGCTGAAAACTGCTAGAGAAGGAAGGTAACATTTGTTTATGAACAGGCCCATGGAAAGGCTGCAGTGGTGGCACATCTTCCTGCTGCAGAGCAGCTTTCCACGGTTCCCAGCCTCCCCTGATTATTAAAATAGGCAGTGGTCTCCGGTCTAGCTCCCCCTCCCCGCCCTTTGATTTCAATGTCTTGTGACACCCGCCCCCCATGCAGCACATACCAATGAATCCATTAGCCATGAATCACTGTCACTGGCTCAGAGCCAGGCCGAATAGCCCAGTTTCTAGGGTGGTTGTTTACAGGCCCGATCTAAAGCCTGTGGACGTGAGTTCCGCTGACTCCAAGGGAGGTTGGCTCAGATCCGCTACGCCTGCCACTCGCGTTACAGGGGAATCTAGATGCCTCGAGTGTGACTGGACCTCGCTGTGCCAGGTGCTGCATAAACACGGGGGCAGGCTCTCTCCACTAGGCCCTGCTGCCTCCCAGAGTCTCTATCACATGCTCTCTGTTGAGGGGAGAATTCCCCCACAGTCAGTCAAACCCGGGCAAGGCCAGCTGGTGGCACAGCCTGACACCCCCACCCCCACACACTCCTCAGCATTCCTGGGTCCCACTGAGCTGTCAGCCCCTCACCAAGGCACTCTGCTCTGCCTGTGAGAGGACAAGCCCCCGAATGCGGGAATGCCGCGTTCCCTCCCTCTCCCTGCACTCGGGCTCCTGCCACCCCTCGCCCCTTCTAAACCAGACCCACCAAGCGTGCCCTTGTGTCCTTGTCCTTCCTGGGCGGGTGGGTGGGCGTATCCTGGCACCAACCCACAATCACTCCTTCGGCCCACCCTGACCCCACCTCTGCGGGCTCCCGGCGAGCCCAGAGCACACCCCTGGGGGGCTCCTTCCCGCCCAGCTCAGGGCTGGTTTGGTGGGTTAGCCAAAGGGGGGGGGTGTCAGAGCTTCTCAGCAGCCCCCAGAAGCACCCCCTCCAGGGTGCAGTATCACTCGGTCCATTCATTCCTTCCCGTAGCATTGGGAGCTGGTGCCTTTCAACACAACCGGTCTGCGAGCGGCCCCGTGTCCACAGCCCTCCCCAGGGGCCGCGACATGCCGACGCGGGCCCATCTCTTCCCATCGCAGGCCCGACGGTGCCCTTATCCCCCCTGCGGGGGACAAGCCAGCTCTGTGTATTCTCCCCACACACTGGGGTCAGGGCCTTGTACCTGCTCTGCATCGGCTGCCCACTGGCCGTGCTGGTTGGACCTTCCCAGCCGTGAAAACGTGTGAAATCTGGAATCTGAGCAGGCAGGGAGTGGGGAGAGCGGGCAGCGCTCTGCTCTGCCTTCCCGGCCTTTTTTTTTTTTTTTTTTTGACCTGGGGCAATTGGAGCTGCCCGCAGGATTCAAGGTGTGGGCCTACCCTGGATTTATACGGTAGCGTTACAGTTTCTGTTGGTGTTATCTCGCCCCTGTGCTAATGTCCTGTTTGCTTTTCTGACGGCCGCTGCACACGGAGTGGATGTTTTCAGAGAACTATCCGCAATGACTCCAAGATCGCTGGTAACAGCTAATTTAGACCCATCATTTGATATGGAGAGTTGGGATTGTGTTTTCCACGGTGCATCACTGTGCATGTATCATCACTGAATGTCATTTGCCAGTTTCTTGCCTAGCCAGTGCCTCAGAGTCTCATGAGATCCCTTTGTAACTCTGCGTGGTCAGCTTTGGACTTAACTAGCTTGAGGCACGGTGCAGCATCTGCAGACTTTGCCACCTCACGGTTTACGCCTTGTTCCAGATCATTTTATGAATATTCTGAACAGTGCTGGTCCCAGTACAGATCCTTGCGGGACCCTGCTATTTACCTGTCTCCACTATCAAAACTGACCCTTTGGTCCTACCCTGTGTTTCATTGTTTAACCTGTTACTGACCTGTGAGAGCACCTTCCCTCCTGTCCCTCGACTCCCTACTTTGCCTAAGACCCTTTGGTGAGGGGCCTTGGCAAGGGCTTTCTGAAAGTCCAAGTACAGTGTATCAACAGATTTGTTGACCCCCTCAAAGAATTCTAGTAGATTGGTGAGGCATGATTTCCCTTTACAAAAACCATGTTGACTCTTCCCCAACATATCATGTTAAAGAACAGAATTATCAGACAAAGATTACTGTAGTTTCAACGAATTTGCCTGGTACTGATGTTAGACTTACTGGCCTGTAATTGCCAGGATCGCCGCTGGAGCCTTTTTTAAAGATCAGCATCACATTAGCTACTCGCCGGGCATCTGGTCCAGAGGCTGATTTCAGCAATCGGTCACATGCCCCAGTTAGTAGTTCTGAGGTAGCTGGACCATAGAGAATGGGGGATGAGGCACCAAAATCACAACCACCAGGAGGCACTGCTCATCTGGGTGCAGATTAACGCTGAACTAACCTGCAACGTAGAGTAGAGCTCGACAAACCGGACGGCTCAGAGTCAGGCCAGCCTCAGACAAAAGATTTTATTTACAAATTTTCTCAACAGAAAATTGAAAAATGTCAGGGGAAAAAAAACCCTGAAATTTTCCTGGTGAAAAAAGTTGAACTTTGTGGAAGCCGCACATCCTAGTGGAGAATCCCCGGCCAGCGTACGGCTTATGACTTTTAACATCTCAGCAGACTGATATCGACCACAGCACGGGGGACATTTATGTAGCATTTTCCTAGTGGGGGGGAATCAGAGGAAAATCCCCTCACCCAGCTCTTGATCCCAGCCCGAGGCAGATGGCACCAGCAGAGCCAGGCTAGGCAGCATGGCTGGGGTGGTTTGAGCCGTTTAGAAATCAGATCATTCCCCTGGCCGAGACACGAGCTCGTCAGACTCATGCTCAGCTCCTGCTGCGAGGAGAACTCAGATCAGGGAGCCCTGACTTCCACCGGGGTTTTAACCTCAGCCTGACCCCAGGCAACAGTTAACCCCACAAAGCCTCGGTGGGTAGCCAGCTGCCCTGTAAATGAACGAGACGAGTCCATAAACGCGGCACAATCTTTACGGCCGCCTGCGTCTGACACTTCCCTGCAGCCGTAAAGCAATCGGACTTTGGCCCGGCCCGGAACAGCACCGGGGATGGGACGGGAAGAGCGAGCCGAGGACGCGGTGGATCGGTCGGCGAACAGGCCAGCTACGCGGCAGGAGGGAGGCGAGTGCTGGGGCAGCGCTGGGAGCAGAGGATGAACGGGCTCTAACCCAGAAGGCACGTCGGGCTGAAGGCAGGTGGAGGGCACAGGCCGGCACGGGCACCAAGGGCAGGTGGGGAGAAGGAGACGGCTGCCAGAAGGGGGAGTGGATTTTACGCCAGGTTAATGGGGGGAGCGGGGGGGGGGAAACGTGGGCAGGAATAACGGCACCAGCGGGAGAACTGGGCACTGCCATCCTGGCTCCAGGCCAGGAACAGCTTCCTCTCCCTGCCCCCGCCCAAGCCGGGGGGACCTGCCTCCAGGGATAAGCTCCGTCCCCGCAGGCCGGTCGGGGGGGGCGGGGGGGCCGCTTGGGGCGAGCAGGAACGGTATTTCAGTGCTAAGGCCCCCCTCCCCCATCCTCGTGGGAACTAGGCCGAGACCCACCAAACTCATCTCCCCAAGGGCTGCAGCCCCTGGCTCCTAGCTCACCCTGGGGCCAGCCCGGCTGTCCCCCCGCCTCCTCCCTGGGGGTCGCTGCTCATCAGGCCCCTCCAGAGAGGGGATCGTTCCCAGGCCAGGCCCACGGAAAGGGAGCCCTGGAGGGGCCTGCGGGAGGGTCTGTCCCTGAATCGGCCTCTCCAAGCTCCCCCTGGGGCAGGGTGGATCCGTTTCAGGGACTCCCTCCCCGACTCTGCCACCCATCTCGATCCATCCGAGGAGGGGGCAGAGGGCACTGGGGGGGCCGCATGTCTCCCCTGCCCCCCCCCCATGCTGCCGCAGGCCATTGGTGCCCACTGAGCGGCCGGGACCTGCTCCCCCCTCCCCGGTTAATCCTCAGCCACGGTGACGCGGACGCGGTGCCAGGCGTTGCTCAGCACCCCCCGCAGGTTCCAGATGGGCTCCACGGTGTCGGGCTGCACGTTGTAGCTGGCGTCCACGGCCTTGCAGACGATGTCCAGCTCCGCGGCGTCGGGGGGGACGGGGGCCGTGAGCCGCCACAGGCGCCAGGCCCAGGCCCGGCCCGGCCGCTGCTCCTCGCCCGTCAGCTCAGCCACGCGCCACGTCCGGCCGCCGTCCAGCGAGACGTCCACGCGCACCACGCCGCGCCCGCCCCCGCTCCAGGCGTAGCCCTTGACCGTCAGCTCCCCGGGCGGGACGGTGGCCCCCGGCGCGGGCTCCGTGATGGCCGACTGGACGGGCAGCTCCTGGATGGCGGGGGCCGTGGTGAAATCCACCGTGTCCCAGTCCACGGCGGGCGAGAAGCCCTTGTAGTCGTTGCGCTGCCAGTGGCTTGGGCTCTCCTCCCGGCTCACGGAGACCCGACCCAGCCACTTAACGTTGCGGGCGCCCACCACGCCCGGCACCACCACCCGCAGCGGGTAGCCGTGGTCCCGCGGCAGCTCCTCGCCGTTCATCTCGTAGGCCAGCAGCACGTCGGCCCCGCGGCCCATGGCCGTGCGGTAGGGGATGGAGGCGCCGTAGGCCGCCCCACTCAGGTCCTTATCCAGGCCCTCGAAGCAGACGTGCTGCTCCCCGGCCTCCTCCTCCTCCTCCCCGTAGCCGGCGTGCGCCAGGACATCCCGGAGCCGGACGCCGCCCCAGCGGGCCGTGCTGATGGCCGCCACCCCCCACTCCAGCCCCTTCACCTGCCGGACGCGGCTCATCTCCGACCGGCGGTTCCCGGCGCACTGCAGGGTGACCGTCACCTCGTGCTTGGGAAAGCGGCGCTTGAGCTCGGGCAGCGAGAGCGCCAGCCCCCGGCCCCCAGGCCCCTCCACCTGCAGCCGGTAGCTGGCGGGGTCCACGGCCGGCACCGGCAGGTGGTTGCGTTTGAAGAACAGCTGGTTGGGCGTCAGGTAGTTCTCGGTCAGCAGCTCGGCCGGCGGCTCCGCGTTGAAGGGCTTGAGGCTGTTGACTTTGAGGGCGGGGTGCCGAGGGGGGTCCCCGGAGTAGGGGTCCCCCTGGCTGGGCTGGCTCTGCTCCTCGGGGCTCAGCTCCCCCACCTTGTAGGCCCGCAGGATCTCCAGCACGTGCTCCTGGCTGTGCACGGCGTACATGGCCCAGAAGGGCTCCAGGGCGCCCCCTGCCGCCAGCAGGATCTTGCTCTTGCCCCCCGGGTGCAGCTCCACGAAGTCGGTGATGTCGAAGACCTCGCCCCCGTAGGTCACCCAGACCCGCTCGGCCAGGCTGCGGTGCCGCCCCACCTCCTGGCGGGTGAACACGGGGTACGGCGCCCCGGGCACGGCCTCGGCGTTTGGCTCGGCCTCCGCCGCCTGCAGGGAGGAGGAGAGGGGCTCGAGTGTGCGTCCGCCAACATCCACCGCAGGCCTCCGAGGGCCCGGCCCCTCACCCGCCTTGGGGGGGAAGGGATGCACCCCAGGCTACGCAGCACATCTGGTTCTGCTCCCAGTTCTGCCCCTGGAGTCCTGGTTCCCAATCCTCCCTCCCCACTCTAACCCTAGACCCCACTCCCCTCCCAGAGCTGGGGGGAGAACCCAGAAGTCCTGGCTCCCAGTCCCCCCACTTTAACCCACAAGCGCCCACTCCCCTCCCAGAGCTGGGGAGAGAACCCAGGCGTCCTGGATCCCAGCCCCCCCTGCTCTAACCCACTAGACCCCACTCCCTCCCAGGGCCAGGGAGAGAACCCAGGAGTCCTGGTTCCCAAGCCCCCCGCTCTAACCACTAGACAATGCTTCCTTCCCCAAGGTGCCCATCCAGCTCTCAAGCCACCTTCATGCCCTGAGACAGAGAGCTGAGCCCCAGCCCCCTCTGCTTCCCCACCCACTGCTTCCACCCCTCCCGGCACAGCACGGGCCCCTCCCCATGACGCTGGTCCCAGCTCCTTCCTCACCCGCCGGCGGTGATCTCCGTAGGCCAGGCCGGCGCCTAGGCCCAGCAGAGCCCCCACGGCGGTGACCTTCCATCTCCGGCTGCCGTCGCCCGGGCTCCAGGTGCCATGAGTGCGGGAGGGGGTCCAGGCAGTGCAGGCTTGTGGGTGGGACCCCCAGGCTACAGCTGCCAACCTGGGGGAGAAACCAGAACTCAAGTGAGGGCAAAAATCCCCCAGCGACCTCCCCGACACCCAGGGCACCAGTGCGGCTCGCCTGCCATCTACTGACTGTGCAGCAGGGGGCGCTCTCTGCACAGGGCTGATCCCACTGCAGCACTAGGGAGGCGCAGTGCTGCAGGGTGGGGCTCAGCCAGGGGCGCTCTCCCCCCGCCCCCCCCACACGTTCCTGGCCTGCTTCCAACCCAGCTAAATATATTCTGCCTCCCTAAAACACCACCTGTAATTTCAGCCCGACCAGGGGGTCCTGCGCCCTTCCTTTGCTAGGCAACTGTTAAACAGCTGCCACCTGCCACCCCAGAGGTGGCTGCATTTCAGCCTCCAGCCCCTGGGTGCCCTCTGGCCCGTGAAAGGTTCCCTTTGGGAGCAGCTTTCGGCAGCTGGTCCATGGGCTCCTTCCCAGTCCAGCAGCCGGTGGAACATTAACCCAGTGTTCCCCTGCCACAGGTCTGATAAGATAACGCCAGCCACAGAGCCATAAAGGGATCTCCCCTGCCAGATAAAACCCGCTGCTCTCTGGCTTGGGCTGCGGGGGCTGAGGCTGCGAGCTGTCTGCAGGGGGACCGCAGAGATTAGATTACAACCCAGATCAGATTAGAGCCGCTGGGTGATTCTGCAAAATCCTGGCAAGGTGTCAAAGCGGCAGCTGCCCTAAAGAGAATCCCAAAGGAAATTCACTCTAGCGCCCTACGGGAGGGGCACCGGCAGAGCTGCGGGAGGCAGGAACTGGGCTAGCAGGGGGCTGCGGGTCAGGAGTGAGGGACACCAGCAGAGCTGCGGGGGGGAGAGCCCGGGGCTGGGCAGTGAGGGGCACCGGCAGAGCGGGGGGGAGCCGAGGGCTGGGCCGGGAGGGGCGCGGGCAGAGCTGGGGGCGGGGGGAGACCAGGGCTGGGCAGTGAGGGGCACGGGCAGAGCTGGGGCGGGGAGAGCCCGGGGCTGGGCAGTGAGGGGCACCGGCAGAGCTGGGGGGGGCAGGAACTGGGCTAGCAGGGGGCTGCAGGGCAGGGCTGAGGTTCACCAGCGGAGCGGTGTTGGGGGGCCCAGGGCGGGAGCAGCGGGGGGGGGTGTAGTGATTTCTGCAGTCTCTCTCTCTCTCATACCTAGGTGTTCTCTGGAGGACCCAGGGTCCTCTCACAATGGGTCTGAGCAGCAGCATCTCCGCCGGACCTGTGCAGGGAGCGAAAGAACAAGAGATAAACGACCTCGGCCCCAAGCCATGAACCCGAGACACCCGAGCAGGCAAGGCAGGACCAGTCCCTCGGGGAGGAGGGGGGGGGGGAGACACGCAGCAGCTTCCTCCTCCCGGTGCAGGGACCCCAGACCCCACAGCGACGAGCATCGCTCCGCCGGGGGCTCCCAGCTCAACGCTGAGCCCAGCGGCCAGGAGCCACGTCCTCGCCGGAGCCCCCAGAACAGGCAGCAAAGGGACCGGGCAGGACGCGGCTGGCTCGGGCCGATCCTCCCAGCCGCGCCGGAGGAGCTGGGCGCGGAGCGGAACCGCCGGGCAGGACATTCAGCCAGTGGCCGGAACGGGCAGCCGAGCCCGTGGCAGAGTTCCTGGCCTAGCCGCTCGGGCTGTATTTCCCTCATTTTCTGAGCCCGGGGGCGGGGGGGGGGCAGAAAAACCTGCCCTTAACTGTTCCCCTCGCCTTAGCGACAAGGGAGGGATTCGAAATCCCCGGGGACGGTAGCGGCGCCGGGTCTTGTCCTTCCATTCCAACCCCCCAGGGGAGGGACCGCGGCGCAGCACAGACAGCGAGAGCCAGGCTGGATTTAACCCCCCCGCCCGCCCGCCCGCGACCTTGTGTTCAAACAGCCCCCGGGGCGAACACCCGGATCTTTGGCGGGATGGGGACGAGGCAGCTGGACAAGTCAACACCCGCTTCTGGGCATCCGGCACCACAGGATCCAGCTGATTTAGGAACCTGCAGCCACCCCGGCCCTGGGATCTAGTCCCTGCGACAGCGACTCCTTTGTGAACCGGGCGAAAGAGAAACGGGGCTGCAGGCAGGTGCTTGGATCGGCCAGAGTCAGAGCTGGGCTCCGCCCCCCCCTGTTCCCCCCAGAGGGAAAACATCCACTAAAGATTCACCAGCTGCCAGTCAGCTGGGGGCCAGGCTGCCCAGGCTGGGGGGGAGGGATCGGGAGCACAGCGGAATTTGGACCCGATCAGTCCAGATAGAGTCACCCCCCCCCCCGGAACCATCCCCGCCAACAGCCATGGGGGCGCCTGCCCCCATCAGCCAGTGGGGGGGCTCTGCCATAGGAGGATGGCATGAGAGTTTGAAGCCCCAGGCAGTTTGATCTCCTGGAGACCCCCAAACGCTTGGGGACCAGGCGCCCCATACAACTGGGCACTGCACAGGGAGGAAGAAGGGGGTCACGATGTGGGGTGTAAATCCCTGTCTGGACCCTGCCTGGGGGCACCCAGAACAGGTGGGAGAAGGGAACCACCTACTGCCCCCACCCCCAAATGCGCCTTAGCGCCCACTAGGGAAGGAACAATGTACAGCCAGAGCTCCAGGGAGTCCCAGAACACCCCCCAACCCCCCCCAGAGCAACCCTCCATGTACCCCCCAGGCACACAGCCCTAGAGCACCCTGCCCCCAGTGCAACCCGCCACATGCCCCCCAACCCCCAGGCAACCCGCCCTCACTGCAACCCTCCATGTACCCCCCAGGCACACACCCCTAGAGCACCCTGCCCCCAGTGCAACCCGCCACATGCCCCCCAAACCCCAGGCAACCCCCCCGAGCACCCTGCCCTCACTGCAACCCTCCATGTACCCCCCAGGCACACACCCCTAGAGCACCCTGCCCCACTGCAACCCCTACACACACACCCAGCACCCGCCCTGCAACCTCCACGAGCCCCTGCCCCCAAGCACCCTGTCCCCAGAGCACCCTCCATGTACCCCAGCCCCTGCCCCCAAGACCCCTGTCCCTGAGCACCCCTCCATGTACCCCCCAGGCACACACCCCTAGAGCACCCTGCCCCCACTGCAACCCGCCACATGCCCCCCAAACCCCAGGCAACCCCTGAGCACCCTGCCCTCACTGCAATCCTCCATGTACCCCAGGCACACACCCTAGAGCACCCTGCCCCCACTGCAACCCCACACACACACCCAGCACCCGCCCTGCAACCTCCACGAGCCCCTGCCCCCAAGCACCCTGTCCCCAGAGCACCCTCCATGTACCCCCAGCCCCTGCCCCCAAGACCCCTGTCTCCTGAGCACCCTCCATGTACCCCAGGCACACACCCTGTCCCCAGAGCACCCTCCATGTACCCCAGCCCCAGGCAACCCCAGCACCCTGCCCCCAGCGCAACCTCCACACCCCCGGCACCCCTGCAACCTCCACGAGCCCCTGAGCCCCCGTCCCCAGTGCTACCCCCCGCAATTACCCCACGAGCCCCCCATGCGCCCCGCCTCTCCCACCTGTGAGCGCGGCGCGCGGGGGAAGGAACGTCACCGCCCCCCGGCCCGAGCCTGCGCCTTTAAGGCCGGGGAAGGGCGTGGCCTCGGCGAGTGACATCAGGGGTGGAGCCGAACCCCGCCCCCTGGAGGGGGAAGCGGCGATTTAAAGGGCCAGAGGCCGCGCTCGGGGGGCGGGGCCCGGCGGGGGGCGGGGCCTGCCGCAGGCGCGGCACGTGCCCCCTGGTTCCCACGCCAGAGGCGAGGGCGGGGTAGCGTCCCCGGGGCGGGGGATTTGGGGGTGCAGGGGGGGGGCTCGTCAGGGCACCTGCAAACTCACCTGAGACCCCTCCCCCTCCCCATGGGGTGATCGGGGCAAAGCCCAGCCGCGGGTGCAGTGATTTACGGGGCCCGGCCCGGCCCGGCTGGGAACAGGGTGCAGCTCCGGTTCCCAGCCCGGGCGGGGGCAGAACCGCCAAGGACCTAGTTCCTCTCCCCTGGCAGCAGCACGGGGCTCAGGGCTACGCAGGGTGACCACATGTCCCGAGTTCAGAGGGCCAGGCCTGACTTTGGGGCCTTTTTCTGATAGCGGCTCCTATTACCCCCCAGCCCCGGCACACAGGTTGTCTGGTCACCCTACGGCTCCAGGAGGGAGGGGAGGTGGGTACCATCTTTCCACCATTAAATATCCCACTGACATTCACCTACAGCCTAATCCCACCACAGCCCCCAGCCCCGGGGCTGCTCGTCGCTGGGAATTTAATGCAGGAGCTTACCCTGGGCTAAGGTCCTGGGACACTGCTCCAACAGCGTCCAGGTACTGACAGCCCCCGCCCCCTGTCCCTGCCCCGGGGGCTGTTCTGTCATAGACCTAGAGCTTGGAGAAGGGCGATACACTAGCCCTGACCGCTAGGTGGCAGACCGAGGGAGGGATAGAGGGCTCCACCCTATAGCTGTGTTGCATGTCCCAGCAGGGTACGTTAGAGCAGCCCTGAGACTGCTCTAACTTCCACTGGGAACCAGCCCAGTCCCCGTACAGCCCCAGACCCCAGGGGAAGGAGGGGGGTGAGGCTAGTTATTGCCAGTTGTAGAGACACATTTTGCTGTGTAGACGCAACCCCTGCAAACCAGAGACAGACCCAGCACAGCCACGAAACAGGAGCAAACTCTGGCAAGTGCTACCGGCAGCTGGCTTTGAACCTGTGACCTCTCAGTGCAAGACTCCATCAGTCATCTCTCCTGGGGCCATACCCCTGCCAGCACGGTTCACACCCAGGAACCCGCCCCAGCGGCTGGCAAGGGGCAGCAATTCCCCCTCTCAGCCCCAGCCGTGTGGGGAGCAGCTACCCTACAACAACCAGCCCCCCTGGCCCACACCCCCAGGCAACTCAGCGCCCCCTGCCGGCCAGTGAACAGCTTCTGCAGCCAGAGGAAAGTCTTCATGCAGGGGAGGTGTGGGGAGTGGGTAGCTGCACAGGCACAGCTGTTCCCAGCCGGCCCTCGAGCAGAACTAGCCTTCTGGGGACCCCTTGCCCTGCCCAAGGCAGCACCCAGCCAGCACCCGCTGCCTGAGAACGTTTCTCAGTGCGGCGCGGTGCTGGTGAGAGCTGGGAAGGAGCAGATTCTATTTCCCACCTCTCCCCTGGTCTCCAAGCTCCCGTGTTACGGGCGTAAAGCCATCACCCCTCCCTCCCCCCATGCTGGGCCTGCAAAACCTTGGCTGGGAACCAGCTAATTACAGTCCCATTCGCTTCCTTTTCTGAGGCCCAGCCCCTCCCTCCTGGCACCAGCCCGTGAGAACAGGGCAGAGGGGCTCTGCTGGCACTGGCTGCCCTTGGGCAGGCACAGCCTGGAGGGGCCAGGGGCTTGCCCCACCGTAAATCTCAGCCCCCACCCGAGGGTGAGCTCCTCAGCCCAGTGCTAAGGCTGCCAGGCAGGTACCCATCACGCCCAGCCTCAGGACTCGCCTCCCCGCTTCCCACCAGGACTCACCCCGGCTGCAGAGAAGGCACAAGCTCCCTCGCCTCCCCCAGGCCCCAAGCTGACCCCTCCTGGGACTTGTTGATTTAACTCTGCGCCTGGGGGCGGTGACATGAGCGCAGCTCTTATCAGGCGGGGGCAGAGAGGCAGCCACCGGCTCCATTTATCACCAGGGACCGGCTGGTCACCCCAGGGAAGGGGAGTTCGGAGCAGAGGTGGCTAGAGCCTAGGAAAGAGGCTGCTTGGCCACCTCCAGCCTGAAGAGCTGGTGCCCATCAGACAGACCCAGGCCCGTCCCCTCAGGCGTTAACCTCACATCTCTCAGGGCCTGAGAAGCCCGGCCTGGCCGCAGGCTAGAGCCAGTTTCCTGCCAGTCACCCCCCACCCCCTCAGCGGGGGCGTCAGGTGGCCTGGCTGAACCCCTGGTCTATCACCCCCAGAGGGGCAGCGCACCTGTGCTCGCTGGGCATGGTGGGAGCACGCCCCAGCCCAGGAATCCCCCTCAAAGCAGGTGCTGGGCTCAGACCGGGCCTGTGTGGGAGCAGGGGGTGCAGGGGATGCTCACCCCCATCCAACGGGCACCTCGACAAATCCAGTGACCGCCCCTAAGCCAGTGCCAGGCCAGGCCCTGCCAGCCATGAGCTTCAGCTTACAGGCTGCTCAGCGGCCCCCTCTGCTGCCCAGCCGGGCAAAGGACAAGCCTGACCTGTGCTCCAGGCACCCCCAGCCTGAGGACCGGGGGCAGGGGGCGCGGGAGCAGCTCTGCAGCAGCCATGGAGTCAGTGCCCCCGCGGCTGGGGGAGCTGGGCTCACAGGCAGGGGAGCTACCTTTAGGCACCCAGGCTCATTCCCCTTTGCCTCACTGGCCGGCCACGAGCACAGAGAGGGAGGCCCAGGACAGGCAAGTTAAAATCGCAGCTGTTCCCCCACTTCTGGTGCTGGGGTCCGTGGCCAGGGGCTGAGGGGCAGCAGATTCTCAAGTCTACAGCCCGGCCCCCACCCAGAGAACAGGAGCCAGAGCCGGGGGTGCGAGCGGGTGCTCGGAGAAGCCGACCCTCCACATTCCCCCCGCCCCCACACCAGCTACCTGCAGACACAACCAAACAGCAGCTTCATTTAATACACTGATTTTTTTTTTTTTACTTACATTAAATACATTGGTAAATCAGCAGCTGAATTCTGTTACCATGATTGTTATTTTAAATGCGATGTAGGAGCTTTCTCAAAGCAAAAAAAAATTCATCAGAAAAAAAGGCAAGCGGGATTGGGGGGCAGGGGAGGGCTTTCAAAAGCTGCAGTGTCCCAATTTGGTCCAGGGATTTAGCCAGAAAACCACCCCCACTCCTGCGAGAGGGGTGTGGACCCAGGCTCGGGGCCTCCGGGCTTTGCCAGCAGGGTGGATGCTCGTGGTTGTCACACAGATCAGTAGAGTCTTTCCAGCAAGGACAGAGCCCCCCCATGTTACGAGTGAAGCCTGAAATCTCCAACAACGCCCTTGTGCTAGTGGCAGGGGAAGTTACGTGTCACGTCACTGCAGGGCTCAGAGGAGAAAAGAACCAAACACCCACGAGGCCATGTCACGCTTCAGCCCCCTCAAAGGTCTCCTGCCCCTAAGGCCCCCCATGCACAGCCCCACTCAGCGAGGGGGGCTGGGAAAAGCTAACAGCCTCCCAGCCCCTTCCCGAGCAATTCCCCCCCCTAGGCTGGCCTGGTGCTTCCCCTGCTTAGTTGTCTCTGGTTGACCCAGACAATAGGAGCTGCTTCCTGGAAGATGTTGGGGCTGCAGTTTGGCTAGTGCTGGGGAAGGGCACCACAGCTCCCCCTTGGAGAGATCCCACTTCAAAGCCACCCTCCCACCCCAACACACGCCCAGGGCAGCATCCTCACCTCAGCGAGGCAGGAGCTCCCCTGCCCCCGGGGCAGTCAGAGCAGCAGCAGCAGCACAGAGCGGCCCTGAGTTTCAAACCATGACTGACCGGCGAAGGGGCCGGTGCTGACAGCGCCGCAGGTGGCTGATGCAGAGACCAGGTGCAGAGGGACGTGCGAGATTCCCTTCGCCCCGGCTCACAAGAGGCAAAGTGCAGCCTGGGGCCCTGGCAGCCTCCGCGACACCTAAGAAAAGCCAGCAGCTGGCACCAGGGGTAACGGTGCAGCCAGGATCCTCGGCAGGTCGCAACACACCCAAGGGCGACTCGGAACCAGAAGCAAGAGACTCTGGGCCCTGGTTTCCCCCTGCAGCTGGGCAGGGCCCCAGGACCCGTCTGGAACCTGCTACGGCCCATTAAGCCCCAGGGGAGACCAGCCGAACAGGCAACCCCTGTGAAAGAAACCGGTTCCTGCTCCGAGCAGCTCCATCGGGTGCTGCTCCGAGGCAGCTGGGATCAGCGATTCCCGGACTACACCAGGGGCTTCCCAGACAGCCGCACAGGACCAAGCGCTGGTGACAGCCAACGTAAAGCTGCTGCTGCGCACGCGAGAGCTCGGATTTCACAGGCCCGCAGCCGTGGCGCTGAGTTTGAGACACTACATAGGCAGGGGCTGTGCGCAGGCAGGCTGGGTGCCTGTCTGACCCCCCAGCGGAGCCAGCTGGGGCAGGCGTGGGGCTGAGAAGCAGAAGACGCCCCCCGTGAGCTGTGACACCCCCACAGCGTCCGGAGAGGACGCAGACTGGCCTGTGAGTTGATGCAAGGAGAACCTGCAGGTGAAGCCGACAGGGAGCTCAAGGTACCCAGTGTGTTCCTCTTCCATGGGGGGAGCCGAGCCCTTGCCAGTGTCCCAGACTCCTCCCCACCTCCCCCAGGTTCCAGCCCCCGCTAGACAGACAATGGCGCGGACGGGGCAGCCGCCTCCCCCAGGCCAGGAAGGAAGGCAGGTCCTCTGCCTTTGCATGGCCTCCCACTCTCCTTCACCTCGTCTCTAACGGACTCCCAGCCCCACGTCCCGCCTGGAGCTCCCTAGGTTTGCTGCTCAGTGCGCCCCGACAGGGGGCCACCCCCATTCTGAAGTGAGCCTGGCTAGCCACTTGGCCTGCAGGGGAACAGACAACACGAGCCCCGTTTCCCGGCACACAGCCGGGGCTCTGCAGCGCACACGACACAGGAGCGGACTGGAGCCCGGAGGTGGGTTCCCTTAGCGGCGGGAGCAGCAGAGCTCAGAGCGGTGACCCCCTCCAGACAGCTTAAAAACCGAACGCGGCCCCAGGCGAGCTGAGCTCAACGGGACAGACTGGAGATTAAAGTGCAGACCAGAGAACTGGCGCGGCTGGTGATGGAGCTCTCGGCTTAGCCCTCCCCTGAGAGGCCAGGAGCTCTCGGGAGACGAATCCCAGCGGGAACTTTGGGGTTTTACACCCACCCAAGTCAGTATGAACGAGACCATCTGCCACACAGCCGTGGAATCCCCCCGGCACACGATGCTGGGTGCATCGGCCTGGTGTTACCACCATCAATGGGATTACGGGGCTGGCCACTGCTCACACTGGCTATTCATAGCAACGTATTTCACGATTCTATTCCTGCTACTGAGACTTAGCCACTGAAAAGTCATCGTCTGTGTTCGCTTCGTAGCGATCAGCACTAGCCAGAATCAGCCCTCCCGCTGGAGCACAGGATTCCAACCCCGCACTCCCCCCCGTTCCCCATCACTGCCGATCCCCTGCGGGAAAGGCCACCCAGGACAAAGTTAAGGACACTGCAGCTTCCCCGCTCCCCACCCCCAAACATTGAAAGAGATGAGGGGCGGAGGGGGGTAGAGAGAGAACAGGAGAAAAATTAAAGAGTAAACCCACAAAAGACACCCTCAGAAACCAGTGTTTTCTGTAGGTCCCCGTTCAACTTATTCTTCATAAAGTAAACCCACAAGGATTAAGTTTCCACCTCCTTTGGGCCCCTCCCCCCAGCATTAAATAAGGGGGGGGGCGGTAGAAGAGGACAGGTGGTATGGGACCGAGAACACAGATTTACCAAAGCAAAGAGGGGGCGGGCGGGTGGGAGGGAGGAGTTAGCTGGGAGAAGGAGACGGGAATCAATCAGAATTAGGTAGCGATTTGCACCTATAATACAAAGTGAAGAGTTTGTTTTTTGGAAGTTAAGTCCCTGGTCGATCTGGTTCCACTGTCACTGGCCTGGTGGGAACAGATGTCTGGCGGTGGTTCTGAAGCATTAAAAAGTGCAGTTAGAGGCGCCGGGAGGGCTTCGGTTCAGCCGGTGTTAGGGGAGGTGAAGTGTGGCGGACGGGGGTGGGAATGGAGGGTCTCTCTTAGCTCGTCGTCTCGTGCCGGCCTCGCTCTCGACCACCACCCTTCAGTTGCTACAACACTGGCTCTTGTTCTGCTGGGTCTGCTCGTGGAGGTCCACCCCTCGGTTCCGTCCCGCCACGCCACCCGTGCTCTGCGGCTCGCTCTTTGGCAGCTTCTTGGCTGGAGGGGGGAGAGGGGGAGAGTGAGCGAGGCCGACGGAGCGGAGCAGCTCCCCTCCCTGCCCCCTGGGACACTGGCACCCAGCCACCTTCCGCCCAGGCCGGTTCTCAGACGGCCCATTTCTGAGACTCAAATCTGGATTTCAGAGCCACCTCCCTGCTGCCCCCACCACCACGCTGCTCTGTGGGGAACCCGGCTCCTGTCCTGCTGTGACCCTGGAGCGCCAGCCAGCGCCAGGAGAGCTGGCTGGAGTCGCTCCTGTGCAGGTCCTGCTGCACGACCCATTGTTACGGGCACCAGCCAGGCCAGAAGGGCCTTCCCATGGATGCGGAGAGTTGGGCACATCCCAGGTGATGCAGATTCTGTGCAAGCAGCAGCTCCCAGGCCCTTTGTTTGCACACATGGATTTGAAGGCACTAAAGCCTGAGGTGCTACGACAATCAGAAACACGGGGGCCCTGGAGATGCGAGGAGCCGCCAAGGTTTCAGGGACGTGGGAGGTCTCTGAGGGCAAACACCCAGCAGCCTAACCTGTAACCGCAAAGACTAGCCTGGCGCTTCCCCAGTGGAGAGCGTAGGCACGGGTCCCCTCCGAGCCGGCCAGCACTAATGCAGCTTCAGCATGGAGCCTGCACAGAGCCCAGTGCCAGAGCCCGATGCTTCCCTACTGAACACGCAGCAGTACAGCTCCTCCCCTCGAAACGCCTTCAGGAACCACGGGCACGTCCAGCCCTGTGGTACTGGAGCAGGGCAGGAAGGGGAACTCCAGCCCTCCACACGGACTGGAGGAATCGGAGCGCCGGGGGGAACTGCCTCCCACAGCCCCCGGGACAGAGCTCCCAAGACAGGAGCCTGGTGCGTGCGGCACCCACACCTTACCTATCGCCAGGAAGAGATCGTTAACATTCATCGCGGTCTTGGCCGACGTCTCCATGAACAATAGGCTGTTGTCATCTGCATAAGCTTGTGCCTCCTGTAACAGAGATGCAAGTTCCACCGTTGAGGGTGTGGGAAGGGGGAGTGGCAGCCAGACCCACCAACGAGGCCCTGTTACAGGCACTGACAGTCCCGCCTCTACACAAGAGGCCGAGGTCCGTCCTCT
The DNA here is from genome assembly GCF_016161935.1 of Mauremys reevesii. Classification (NCBI taxonomy): domain Eukaryota; kingdom Metazoa; phylum Chordata; order Testudines; family Geoemydidae; genus Mauremys; species Mauremys reevesii. Next base: position 15,826,640 of record NC_052647.1, on the reverse strand, counting down.
GCTACGCAGCCGAGCCAGCAGCTCCAGAGACAGACCCTTAACCCCAGCTGGGCTGGAGGCAGGAAGCGGCAAACTCTGCTCTCTGGGAGGCTTCGAGAGGCCGCTGCAGGGGCTTGGCTGTGCCAACAGGCCTAGCTAGGTGCCCGACGGGAGCAGCGATCCACCTCGAACGCCCCGTGCCACTCAGAGGGGCTGCCAACATGGCCAGGACACCCCTGCTTCTGGGCGGATTAGATTCCAGGGGGCTGCTCCCCCTTCCCCGTGCAGCCCCCACCCTCGGATTCTGGGAGTACTTGACAGAGCACACGTCCAGCGGACCCACGAGCTGCTGCTGGCCGACCCCTGGCCAGGGCAGAGGGACTCCCGTGCTGCTGCAGCTAGATGCCAAGAGGCTTTCACAGGCCAGGGGCAGAATTCAGGTGGCGACGGGGGGCCAAGTCCACAAAGCCCAGCTACTCACTTCATATTCTACCATGCGCTTGTTGGCGAGGTCGGCCTTGTTGCCTGCGAGGGCTATGACAATGCTGGGGCTGGCTTGCCGCTGCAGCTCTTTCACCCATGTCTTCGCTCGGGCAAACGTTTCCTGGAGGGGAAGGCGGGAGAGGACGGCGTCAAGTCAGCGACCTGCCAGGTTCCGGGCGCTGAGCGGCCAAGCTAGACAGAACCCAGGTTTCCCAGCTCCTGGCCTTCCCCCGAGACCATCCTCCCGCCTAGAGTGGGACAATTCCCCCCCCCCTCCCCTTCCCTCCCTTAGCTGTCTCGGTGCTGGAGAACTCCCCGTGTACCTGGTTGGTGATGTCATAGACCACAATGGCAGCTTGTGCCCCCCGGTAATACATGGGGGCCAGACTGTGGTATCGCTCCTGGCCAGCCGTGTCCCAGATCTCAAACTTGACCGTTGTGTCATCCAGGCAGACGGACTGTGTGAGAAACGCCGCTGTGGAGAGGCAGGGAGACAGTGGTACGGTAGCACTCAGCCCATCGCGTAGGGCAAGAGGCCCTGCCCTGGCGCGCTGTCAGGCTAAGGAGATTGACAGCAAAGCCTGGGAGGGGAAGTGACTGCCCAAGGGCGCGCAGCAGGTCTCCTGGCTCTGAATCTAGGACCTTGGAGCCTGCCGCCTCTCTAGGCACACAGGAGCAGGTTAATCATTGCAAGTTGGGACATCAACATTCACCCCCTATTGCTGAAACCCTGCTGCTGTGCACAGCCGCTGCTCATCCAGAGATCAAAGAGACGGCTCCCATGGCGGCTGCCGTGTTCTGCAAGGAGCTGGGGGCTCCCGCCCCGTCAGACGTGGGGGATCCAGCCATGTCCAAACAGGAACAGCGTTTGTGCCCAGGCAGGTTGGCACATCCCGACGCCGTTGTGCGGGACGCATCGAGTCAGTGTGGGATACTGCGACCTACGTTTCCAAGAGGGACCAGCAACCCTGTTAAAAGGGGCTTGGTTTCCAGAGGAGCCCAGCACCCGCTGGTGTTAAGGTGGGAGCCCTAGCGCCTTCCCAAGACATTCAAGAGCCTGGTTCCATTCCCTGCAGCTTTTGGGGCGATACAAAGGCTTTGCATGCGACGTTCAAACCTGACTGGCCCCCAAGTCCCCCTGCACAGGGAGGGAAACGGATACGACGCGCTGGTGTTTGCCCGCAGCAGAGCCCAGGAGTCTTGGCTCCCAGGTCCCCACAAACGGCTGTCTGTGGCCACACGAGTGTGCTCTCGGTACCCCCGGGCTGGGGGACGACAGGCTGAGAGAAGGCAAAACACATTAAAAAGGTTCTACACGAGCCAAGCCTGAGCGCTCGGGTGGTGAGCAACCCGGGTGTCACAATCTCAGGGCTGGAAGGGGCCTCAGGAGGTGTCTAGTCCAACCCCCTGCTCAGAGCAGGCCCAATCCCCAGACAGATTTTTACCCCAGTTCCCTAAGAGCTCAGGTCTCAGCTCCTGCTTCAGTGCTCTACCCTGCCTCACTGCCCGTTACACAGACATGCCACCTACTCATCGAGATCCATCGTGCCTCAGCCGGGATCGGAGAACTGGCTGTGCCATCTCACACGCACTACGGGATTCTTTCAGGAGCCTCAGCAAGTCACAGCTGCATCCTTCTCCATACAGCGAGGCCGCAGGGAACTCCGGGAGGAGCATGGATTCCTTACGCCAGCTAGCACTGACCTCACCCCGCTACTCCCAGGCCTGGGGCGGCTCCCAGTGACACGACGGGGTCTGGAGGAGCGAGGGAAGCCGGGAGCGCCAGAGCACGGTGGGGAGTCTGCGTCTACCCCCCCAGACACGCCCCCGCGCCCTCGCCCAGCACTTACCCCCAATGGTGCTCTCCTGGTATTCGTGGAACTGACCCTTGACGAAGCGCAGCACCAGACTGGACTTCCCCACCGCGGACTCGCCCAGCAGCACCAGCTTAAATTGACAGATTTTACTGGCTTGGGACTGACCATTCGGCCGGGCGGCTCCTCTGCTGGTCATGGCCTGGATTCTGGTCACACCCTGCGCCCCAGCGGATCCGAGAACCTTTGCGCCACTGACCAGCTCTTGGCTTGGTTCTGAGCCCAGGAACAGTATCCTAGTGGCTCAACGCTCCTGAAACACAAGAGGGGGAAGAATCAACACCCGGCCCAGATACAACACTACAGAGGTGGACGTCTCAGACGGTGATCGGTTGGACTGAGCTGCCTTCTGCTCCAATCAGACAGAAGCTGAGTGCAGCAGGAAAGCACTGACTACTCTGCTAAGCCCCAAACAGCCCCACAAGAGGGACCGAGCCCCAATGCATGGACCAGTAACCGCCTTGCATACCACACCGGGGGAGCGAGGAATAGAACCCAGGAGTCCGACTCGCCTACTGCACCTCCTAGGCCGCGCTCCCTTTCCTGCCAAGAGCTCCGATTCGCCCACACATGAAGGCAGAGAGGCCTGCGCCCCGGGCCTCACTGGTGGATGAGCTTTAGAAAGGAGCATGCCGACGAGCAGAAATCGGGGCAAGGAGGGATCCTTACAGCTGAGTGAGTGAGTCAGCAATCCTAGCAGCTCTCACTCGCATTCCTGGAGACGAGCACACAGCTCCTGGACAGGACCGTGCATTGCAGCATGTGGTACCAAGGGCGGGGGCGGAGGGGCAGCGCCTCTGACCTGTTCTAGGAAGGGGCAGGAGGATTCAAGAGCTCTCTGTTGTGCAGCAACAAGCTCAGGCCCCATTTGCAGCCTGAATGCAGCTGTTCTGTTTACTGCAAGTGGCCTGAAATGCCACATTATCTTGTCTCCCCTCCCTCCCCGGGGCTCTCTGGGGGCAGGACGGAAGGACTGAACTATTTCATCGCTGCCGCCCTTGGGAAGGGAAATTCTTAACTGAGGGACAGTCAGGTCAATGTTTGTTTGTGTCTTTGGAGATCCCCATTCACGCAAGCAGTACAGGCTCACCGCCTCCACACCAGGGCTATTGGCAGGCCACATTCCCTGCCCAGCAACCCCCACCCCTTTTAAGGCCTTTCCTGTGAAAAAAGCCCTTGCACGGTCTGCAGCAGAGTGAAACTATGCAAGCCTGGTCAGTTTCACACAGCCACTCCCCATGGCCATAAGTGGTTCTCCCCCACCCCGGCAATGGGTGAAAAGAACCACCCTGCGGGGCGTTCTCAGGGGGGACACACGGCGACCACCCAGAGCTGTGCTGGTTTACCTTACACCAGTTAGACCAGCGCCAGGGGCTGCGAGAACAACTTACTGCAGTTTAAGTGAAGTCAACTAGGAATCGGTTTAAACTAGACTGAAATAAGCCACTCTGAAACCTGAGGCACCCAAAGGTTTGCAAGAGTGGAACATGTACAGTCAATACCAGAGATCCTATTTCAAGTGGTGGCCAGTGGTGGGTGGAGGGGTTAACCAGGTAGGGCTAGAACTGGAATTGCAACAGGACACGATCTGAAATAAGCACCCAGACATCTGCACCACAGACTCTTGGTTTGGTTCCAGTTTGTGCGTACCAACGCCTCCGGTCTGCCAGCGGCTGAGAGTTCAGGTCCCACAGGTCTCAGGGCTTCAACTCAATCCTTTGTTCAATGCACTAAGCCAGGGATCAAGGATTCCTTCGACCTGATGTGAAATGCATTTGAAGAGCTCAAAGCACATGCATGCTAGCGATGCGTCTTTACTAGACTCCCCTTCGAAAACAATGTAAGAAGTGGGCTGTAGCCCACGGAAGCTTATGCTCAAATAAATGTGTGTAGTCTCGAAGGTGCCACAAGGGCTCCTGTTCTTGTTGTGTTCATTCCAATAGCTCTACGGCTGCTTTGGGATGTTCGTAGCTGCAAGAGATATACCGGGAGCAATGGAAGAAAACGGCATTAAACTTCAGAGTGTTTATTTCACTGTTTAACGGATTAAATTAAGTGATGAACATCGTAGCCCTTTATGCCAGGGGATTCGTACCCCTGGCGATGAGTCAGGGGAAGTTTAGCAAAATGGGTGGTGGTTAGTTTGCCTCCCAATTCTCCGGAGCCCATTTCTGGATTCCATAGCCAGCACCGGTGACCTTGGCACTAAGGGCAGACAGGTTTCTCAAATGCAGGCAACTGGGCCAAGATTTTTCCAGACGAGTCCTGATTGTGGCTATCAAATCTGAGACACCTTAAAGGGACCTGATTGCACAGCCTCTGAGTCGGGTCTCTTGGAGACCTCTTAAATCAGACACCCAAAGATCACTAGCCATTTTTCAGTGTCTCAGGCCTTTCCTTCTGTGTTCAAACCCTAAAGGAAGCACTTCCAGGCCTTGAGGTGAGAGATCAGATCCAAGTCTGGTGTGTTATAGGGAAGACCCTGGAGCAAAGATTTGTTAGCATTAACAGGGCCAAGTCTACAAGAAAACAAGGGTCATCTGAAGACCCACCAGCGAGCTGCCAGGAAAAGCCTGGCCTGGCCATTTCCCGTTCCCCATCTGCTTGGGGACACAAGCAGGCGAGAGGCCAAAACCTGGCAGGAAATGCTAAACGGACCCACTGATTTGTACAACTCCAATGCTGGGCAGCCCGATACTTCCCAGCCCCACCAAGGAAGAGGGACAGTCGCCCGTTTATTTTTCTAAACCAAGACTCCAAGAACAGTGTGAAAAGGTTTCAAAGCCCGTAACACCCGAAGCCAAGAACTGCGTGTTCAGCTTTCCTGGAGCTGAGCTGGCTAAAGCCAGGGAAACGCTTCCTTCCGCTTTGAGGACCTTGTTTTGTTAAATATGTAAGAGGAACGATTAAGCAATGACCTCGTCAGCATCCTACGAGAGTTTCCTGGGGAGAGTCCTGCGTGGTTCTGGAGAAGCAGCCTGCACAAGCCACAGTGCTCTGATGCTTAGCAGCCACTCTCTGCTTTGCCTGTCCAGGAAAACGCAGGCTGCAGCGACGCCAGGTTAGAGCTTCAAATTAGGCCAGACACAGATGGGGAGAGTTAGATACAGAGGGAGCAATAAGAGGGTTTAGCAAGTACAATTAGGGCCAGATTTGAAAGTCCTCAGCGCCTCCCTTTGTGAGCCGATCTCTTTTGGAAGTCCGGCCCTCGGGGTCAAAAGAATATTGGGCTTCTCCAACTGAAGACATTGCCATTGCTTGTCCCGCAGGGTGAACTGTGGGTCACCCCACCCTCTATCTCAACCTGCCAATCACTGGTCAGTCCCAGCCCTTCGTATGCTGGCTTAAGCAAGTCCCAAGAGGCTAAACACGAAGGGAAGCACAGCCTCATTGCAAAGCCAGTCACCGCAGACCCTTCACGCCATCCGCAAAGGGTGGCTTGGTCGGGTTTTTGACGGGGCTTTGCCTTTGAAGGCTTCCGCAGCAATCAGGAGCCTTGTCTGGCCTTCCCTCTATGCTGGAGGTTCAAGCTCCCACAAAACACGAAAGTGGCGTCTCTCCCGAGCGCGTGTTACATATTGGGTAGCGGGGGAAAAGATGCTGTGACCCTTCTGTCAAAAATCCCTTCTCCTCAATTGCTGCAGCTTTCACTTCCTTGTGACGCGCTCGTTTCATTCGCTCCCCAAGTCACCGCAGTCCTCCAGGGTGGGTGGACAGGAAAGTCAAACGTAAAGACACTTTTCAGATTCTTCCACAGCATAAGGACACAGACACAAGCCAAGTTACCCAGCTCCTCACTGCAGCTCAGGTCACCTAAGTGCCTAGTAAATTAGTACCAGAGAAAACTCATCTCTCAGCAATCCTCTGCACTCAGACAGGGCCTTCCAAAACCAAGGATCTACAAACCAAGCTGAATTAAGCCTCCCCATGCCCCCGGGAGTAGCACCCCCATTTGAGACAGGGGGAAGGGAAAGCACAGACATGAAGTCGCTTGCAAGTCTGCAGAGCCGTGTGTCAGGCATAAGAACGTTCAACCTGCACGTTATTTCACCCGATAGCTCCTAAGAGCTTCTTCTGTTCCGTGGGTTCCCTCCCCAACAAGACCAAGCTTCTTCAGAGTGTTTGACAGTGAGGTGTGTACACACATCACAAGAACAGACAAACCGACACCGCTCATGGAGGTACCCAGAAAGGTTAGAAATCCTGTTGTACTATTGGTGTCCAGAGACTGGCATGAGATGGGAAACTGAATACAAGTGCTACAGCCGCTCTTTAGACTAAGCTCTTCGGAGCAGGGACTGTCTCCTCTGCATTGTGCCGAACAACGAGGCGCTGTTCTTGGATGGTCCCTAGCCACCGCTGTAATACGCACCATCAGTACAATCCCAGGAAAGCTCCAGGAACTCACCCCCCGTGCAATCAGAGTAGCTGATCCAGCCGTCCACTCGTATTCACTAAATACAGAGCTCCAGCACAACAGAAGCTTCCACCAACAAGAATGAATTTAACTCAAAGAAATTCAATCAGAAAAGCCCCCCTCTGACGCATGGGGGCCCCTACAATCAGGGGTTCTCACCCCCCCCCCATGCTATAAAATCTCCATGGCCCAGCTGTGCCACCACAACTGGTTTTCTGCATAGGGAGCAGCAAGGAGGACGATTGTCTGGGGCCCCACACCACAAGGGGCCCTGCAAAGCTAAGTTGCCCAGGCTTCGGCTTCCACCCCGGCCCTGGTGGTGCGGCTTGGGACCCCGGGCTGCAGTCTTTCTGGCCTGGGCCCCAGCGAGCCTAATGCCAGCCATGCTCGGCAGAGCCCCGACCCCTGCTCCTGGCCCCCCTGGCTGAGAACCACTGCTACAGATCATATGGACCCCTTTCTTTAAAAGGCTCCTGCCCAAATGTAGCTCTTTCATTGACTACCTGAAATAACCGGCATGAGGTATCCGACCCCTAACAGGTCAAAGCCCACGGTCCATCAGCTCTTCGGCTCTTCCAGCAGATCAGCGTAACCAGCCGTAGCAGCCTTTGGACATCTCCAGAGTAATTTTACACCTGCATGACTAATATTAAACATCTGCTGGAACCACAATTACTGTCCAGAAAGTCACTTACCAACCAAAGCAAAACCTTTTCAGTAAGCAACTAACAGCTGGCCCAGCAACTGATACCCCCCCACCCCTCGGAGCCCCATTTTATTCTGCGGCAGCAACTTACACATCACAATCCGTAGCTTGCACAAGTCACACCAACGGTGTTCTAGCAGCAGGCAGCCAACCAGTCACGCTGTGCGCCGGCATCTCCACTGCCAGCATGAGAGATCCAGGAGTCCGTTTGGCTGACCCCTGCTCCGCTTCTCGGGGTAACACAACAGCCGCCTCGGATGCACTGAGCAAGTTCACCTTCTTGTGGACAGTACAGGGTGAAAGATCCGCACAGCCCAGCCCTTGCGGATTCCTCGCCCCCTAGTACCGATACCGGCGTAGGGAGCCAGCTCGATATCCACCCTTGGCTCAGATCAGGCCCCGTTTCACTGCACTGCCCTGGCTGGGGTCACGGGAGGGATGAACGCGTCCATTGCAATTCAGTCATGAAGAGCTTCAATAGCAGAACTTGGTTTCAGGGAAGGGCCTGCTCAGGAGATACCCCCAGGAGTTGGAGTTGCAACAGCCTATCTGGGTTAACTGCTTTCCTGTTGCCAGTGTTACTTTTCCTATGTCTTAATCACATACAACATAAGCCACTGCCATCCAAACCGCATGCATGGGTTACCCTGCCGTCAGCCTCTTTCCCCCACCCGGCTTTATTACCTAGCCAGACAGCCAAGAGGATGCAACGTTCTAGAGCCGTTGCAGACCTGGATCCTACCCGACCACTCGGTATTTGAAAGCCTGAAACACGGGAGTTACAGATCCGACCCCCGGTGCAAACCTGAGTAGTGCGGAACCCCATTCCCTTCAGTCCTGGCCGGCAAGGGCTGCAGGCAGGGGCGGCTCTAGCTTTTCTGCCACCCCAAGCACGGCAGGCAGGCTGCCTTCGACGGCACACCTGTGGGAGGTTCCTGGTCCCGCAGATTCGGCGGCTTGCCTGCGGGAGGTCCCCGGTCCCGCGGATTGGGTGTACCTGCTGCCGAATTGCGGGACCGGGGACCTCCTGCAGGCAAGCCGCCCCCTCGCAGGGACCAGCAGGGCGCCCCCCGCAGGTTGCCGCCCCAGGCGGGCGCTTGGAGTGCTGGTGCCTGGAGCCGCCGCGAGACGCTGAGAGCACATTACGAGGGAGCCACTGCTCTTGACTCTGAGATGTTAGTGAAGAGCCCCAGTGATGCACCATCAGATACAGGATAACGGGAGCAGAGCGACGTTCACTACCCAGCCTTGCTAGTCTTCAAAGCGCCATCCACACTAGTCCATCCTCAGCCTCCACAGCAAAGAGACAAGAATCCTCCCCTCCACTCCTCTGTTGAGAACTAAGCCCAAGAGCTGCTTGCAACAGGTGATGGAGGGTCTTGTCTACATGGGGATTTGAAGCTAAGAGTCCTGTGCCATAGCCACCATCAGAATGCTGCCATTCCTGCCTCCCGGTTCTCTCCTCCGCTCCTTTCTCAATACGGATCCCGGCCTCTGAACTATGCTGCAGTCCAGCCACCGCTACCCAGCTGGGTTCCAATGACAGTCACCAAACAAAACTTTAAGAGTCACCGCTGGGATAATTAGCACCTCTGTCTCAAGGGTGTTTACTGTGTAAAGTCATTGCACACCACTGGTCATTAAGTAGGTAATGCTCGTTGACTCAATAGTGATATCCGGTGGCTCAAGAGCCACCAATCTTCTTTCTACTAGACAGATTAGGAATATCCTGTACAACTGCAGTCACCCAGGAATGTCCTGTCGTCTCCAAATTAATGCAACACTCACACAGAACTTGAGCAGCCACAGAGATAGGACCCAGCCCCTCTTGCTCCAAAACACACGTCCATTCAGTTGGGGGGGAAAAGGAGAATCTCCCTTAGCAATACAAGGCCTATCTAACACAGATGAGCAGTTTTGATTCCATCCAGTGGAAGGCAGCGATACATGGATGGAATTAACCAGCACAATATAGCAAGTCTTAAATCAAAGCTTGTTTTCAGCAGGCATTGGGCGCGGGGCCGGCTCCAGGCACCAGTGAAGGAAGCAGGTGCTTGGGGCGGCACGTCCGGGTCTTCGGCGGTGGGTCCCTCAGTCCCCCTCAGAGCGAAGAACCCGCCGCCGAATTGCCGCCGAAGAATTAAGCGGCGCAGTAGAGCTGTCGCCAATCGGGGCTTTATCTCTTCCTCTCCCCACCCCCCACCCCCCCCCCGGCTTTGCCCTGACTGGGCGATGTAGTGCTCTGGCGAAGGATCAGCTAGAATTTGCCAGGCTTAAGAAAACGTCTCACCCAGGGCAAGCATTAGCTCTGCAGACACCAGCTGAGCTTTCAGGGCATTGCTGGAAGACTAAGGGACACCCGGTTTATTAAGCACCCCACAACAAAGCTGTCACTTGTCTCTATGAACCTGCCAGGTCACAACCACTTGTTGCAAGCGTAAAATAAAAGCGGGATTTACCATCAAACACCGGCTGGCGGAGAGAGGACGGAGCGTGTTGCAGGCAGCATGGAAAGCTCTTGTGCTGAGCTTACAGCAAACTTTGGAAATTAGACACACGAGAAGCACCTGGAGGGCAGGGCTCTCTCCAGATAGGCCAGGATATTCCCTGCCACACCCCCCCATACATGAGAACAGAGGCACTAATGCTCCCACAAGTTGTCTCTAGCAAGGGCGTGTATTGATTTAACTACCAGGAGAGGCCTTGAGCGTTAGCTCTCCTTGCCACACTGGCCTGGCCACTAACATTGCTGAAGGGCTAACAATGACAAAGCCACGTTCTAGGCGAGCGTGGGGAGGCGATCGGCAGTCACCTGGCAATGTTTAATAGATCCCGACACCCAAAGAAGGACAAACATCCCTGCCTCTTTACAGATGGGCGAGTCACTTTCCATGTGCCTCCATTTCCCCAGTCACTCAGTGAAGCTATGGCAACGCTGGCAGTGCACCCAGAAGTCCAAGCTCCCAGTCCCTTGCACTAGCTATTAACAATGCAGCATCTCTTCCTTTCCCTCCATAAGAAGTTACGAAAGTTCATATGGGTGCTAGGCCAGTCATCAAACATTAATAAGCGGAGGGGGGGGGGCATTGCACACATGAATCCACTTAGAGAACACAAAGTATTTCTGAGATTGAGTTGAACCTAGGGGGAAATCCAAGGTAAGGTTTGAGAGAGTACAACGCAGCTGCGACCCTTAAGGATTTCAGCACTGGGAGGAGTGAACCCGCTTGACCATTGTGAGAGCAGGAGATCTGCTTCCACCCCTCCAGCACACTTAGAGGAAGCTGTTCACATCACTGGAGAGAATGAGAATAGTTGGAGCAATGGGATGAGATAAAGAGGCGGCAAGCTCAGCCTGAATAGCAGGACAAGCTTCCCAAGAGCAGAGGAGACCTGCTAAAGGATGGAACAGTCCTCAGGGTAAGCCCACACTGCAATTTAAGCCCAGGGATTGAAATCTGGCTCAAGCCTAACCCCCCTTCTGTCTACACACAAATGGTGCAAACCCAGGGCCCCAGGACCCCACAGGGGCGGAGGGTCCAAGGCCGAGTCAAGTTCAAACCCTTTGCTTTGCAGTGCAGATGCAGCCCCACTGGACTTGCGCTCTGAGGGGATGTCTACACGGTGATAATAAAACCCACAGCACGACACAGGTCAGCTGACTCAGGCTCCCAGGGCTAAAAACTGCAGTGTAGACATTCAGGCGGGGGCCCATGCTGGGAGACCAACCTCTCAGGTCAGGGATATTTTCTCACAATGTAGATGTACGGTGGGAGTCTGCCGGAATTACTGCACAGTCTCACGGGCCGACTTGCTTTGTCCTCTGGACAGTCAAGTTTTCCCACACTGCACCACAAACAAACACACTTCGGGAGGGTGCTAGGGAAGTCTGGGATATGGGTGGATGAACTTGGGCCTGCAAAATGGAACGTAGACTCTGGAGCCCCAGCGTCCTACAATTCCTAACCTGGAGTTAGAAATGAGTGTAGGCGCTCAAACCTTAGGTTAACAGTTCCAGGGTCTGCTAACTCAAGTTCTACTAGCCCTGGACTGACACTGCAGTGTAGACATACCCCCAGAGAGACCTGGTGAAAGCACCGTTATTCCAGGAGATTTAAAACTAACCGGATACAGGAGACAAGACTGTAGGTAGCAATTACGCACTAGTATAGTGTGGACTGGATGATCTCCAAGGCCTCCCCAATCTCTGAACGTCCATGATTCACTTCCTCCTTTCCTTAATTGACATGCAAATAATAGAGTATCCGATCCGACACAGACACATTTAACACGAGCAGGCTGCACTGCGGCCATCCCAGAAGGGAAAAGAACTAACCTAAATACCAAGAGCCCTCGAGGCAAGCGCCCTGGAAATAAACATTCCAGCACATATTGCATGTGAACGTGCCCATCACCATAGCCTCGACTTATGTTTGGAGCCAGCCATAGGATTCCAGCTGAGAGACTCACCCATACTCCCAGGTGGAGTCTGGCAGTCAGCCCACACCTGATAATTGATGGTATGCCGGGGTATCGCAGCTACCCAGCCGCCCCTATTTAGGAGACAGGGTCCTTTTTGGCTCTCTCCAATAAAAGAGATATTTATCCCTTTCCCCTCCGGGAGGATCTCCTGTTCCAATGCATTTTTAATGGAGTTAAATAAGGGGATTAGAAGCACCTCAGGGCTGTGGGAGTCTATCCATGAATTTCTAATATGCCCGTCTTCGCACTATCCAGGGGCTAATTACAAGGATTAGTGGAACCATCAGCAGTGCCCAGCCAGGAGCACGTTGGAGGCTGAGTCGACAGACCAGCCCTGGATGTTAATTATACACTCCGTGGTTCCCCTTGCACAGGTCAGCTCGCAAGCACGGAGAAGCAATGAGGTGGTGTTTTCCCGCCCCAGGTGTCCCTACTGTGAAGAGCTGTACGCTGCTGGTGTGTTTGCTGGGCTGACCAGGAGGAGGAGGAGGAGGAGTGGGGAGCATCTGTGCTGTACTGCCCTCGCTATGGAAAACACACATTCGCAACATGGGCAGGCGTGAGGCCCAAGAATGAACTCAGGCCCCAGCCCCGGGGACAGGTGCAGCCAGGCCTCAAGCGAAGCCGTGTGCAGGGAGGGGGGCAGGGGAGATGGACGAGCGTCTCTGTAACCTCACCTAGGCAAACAGAGCACAGCGGGGCTTGCTGGGACCTCAAGAACCCGGCCCTGGGGGGTGGGGGATACAGCCCCTTTGCCATCCTACGGGAAGACGCACCCTGACCCCAACCCCCGCAAACGGGGCAGCTGGACCAGCTGCCAAGCCCCAGCCATCCTACGACCCTGGGCACCCTGAAACCTTTGCTCCCCCCAGAGCGAGCCGAGTCTCCCCGCTTCCTTCCAGCCTGCCCCCCCCAGCAGGTCAGTCATCCCTGCCCCCCGCCTGCCACCCCCGTGCAGTAACCCCCAGCCTGCCCCCCCCGCAGGCCAGTCATCCCCTCCCTGCCCCACGCCTACCCCCCGCAGGCCACTCATCCCCTCCCTGCCCCCGTGCACTAACCCCAGCCTGCCCCCACAGGCCAGTCATCCCCTCCTGCCCCCGTGCACTCATCCCCTCCTGCCCCCTGTGCACTAACCCCAGCCTGCCCCCACACCCCTGCCCCCCCAGCCTGCCCCCGCAGGCCACTCATCCCCTCCCTGCCCCCAGCCTACCCCCACAGGCCAGTCATCCTCCCTGCCCCCCGTGCACTAACCCCAGCCTGCCCCCTGCAGGCCAGTCATCCCCTCCTGCCCCCGTGCAGTGACCCCCCCAGGGCTCGCCCCCGCAGGGCTCAAGGGCCCTGACCCCATCCCCGCTCCCCTCACCCCACGGGGCGGGGCAGAGACCCCCCCGCAAACGGGCCAGGCCCCCAACCCGCCCTGGGGCCCCGCCCGGCTCCCGCTCCCGCTCTCCGGTACCTGAGGCGGCTCCAGCTCCGGCTCCGTCCCCCCCCCAGGTCTCGGCCCCCTAAAGTGTCGAACACACAAACAGCTGCTCTCAACCAAACCTTCCTCTGGTGGGCGGGGCTTAGCGGCGGCGGCGCCAATCCGTGCCGGGCACCTGGCGAGCGGACACGCCCCTGCCAGCCGTCTCGCCCAATTGCTGCTGCGGAAAACGCATTACCGGGCCACCCAACTCGATTCACCAATAAGAGCTCATAAATGGCCGGACGGGCGCAAACGTTAGCCAATGACGACTGGGGCACGATGGAGCTAACAGACCAATAAAATGGAAGAACGTCATGGTAGGGGGTGGATCTTATGTTAACTGACGGACCCTGAGACCAATGAAACAGCAGTTGTTCCGGGGACTGCAGCCACAACAAATAAGGTGACCTAAAGGGGCGGCACCCTCGAGCTCCACTGTCCAATCACAATCAGGAATGCGGTCCCCTCTGTCCAATCACAGGGACCAGAAAGCGATGATTGACAAGCGACGGACGGCGTCTCACCCTCCCTATTCAGGCCAAGCAAAGGACGGCCCGCCTCCCCGCTGGCCAATCAGAGACGAGTCGGGGAATGATTGGCAGGGTGCGGGTGAGAAGGAAGGTGAGAGCCCGGAGGCCTCTGGGAATCTGACCTTTGACCTTGGCATGAACCTCTCCCCAATTAGCTTAATTGAGCTAAAAATAGACGATGGTTCCCGGGCTCAGAGACCAGGGGCCGGGGCCCAGAGAGGGGCAACTAGGGGGTGGAGCCAGGCACCAGGAGCCCAAGGGGGCGGGGCCCAGGGATAGGGGCGGGGCCTGAGGGGTGGGGCCCGGATAGGGGCGGGGCCTGAAGGGCGGGGCCCAGGGAGAGGGGCGGGGCCTGAGGGATGGGCCCAGGGAGAGGGGCGGGGCCTACAGGTGTAGCCCAGATAAAGGCGGAGCCAAGGGAGGGCCGGGGCCCAGGCACCAGCAGCCAGGCCGGGGGGGGGCACGTGGCCCATGTGGGGCTCCAGGCCCCCGGCTTGCCAGGCCCCTGCTCCCTGATAGCACCAGGGCTGCAGGCGGCTGCGCCAGGTGCTGCGCAGACACCACAAAGCTGGCCCCTGCCTCCACGAGCTCACACCCCTTCAGCAACGTGGCAGCTGCTGGGCCAGAAAGGTGGCAGGAGGAGGGAGGGCCGTGGGTGGGGCCGGCGGGGTGGGCCGGGAGCCCAGGGCTGGCGTGGCCGGGCGGCTGCCCCTTGCAACATTCCCAGAGCTCATGGGAGCTTCGGCCAACGGCTCTACCCTCCCGTACGACAGAGCTGTTAGCCTCTTGCCCTCAGCGCTAAAATCGCCCCTGACACGGCCCCAGGGAAGAACGCGAACTTTCCCAGATAAACATAATGGACCTAGTCCAACCGTGCACGTCACTGGTGCTATTCTGCTTATGCTCGGTCAGCTGCTGGCTCTCATCTTGCCTTGTAAGCACTTTGGAGCAGGAGCTGTGTGCAGCACCTTGCACAATGGGGCCAGGCCCATGACTAGGCACTCTTAAGCCCAGAGCCTGACAGGTACTGGAGTGGCCAACTGCCATTGAAATCGGTGCCTAACGCTCACTTCAATACCTCTGTATTTGTACCAAGGTCTGTAGCAGAGCTGGGAACAGAACCTGTTTCTAAGTGACCTACTCACTGGACAGGACTTCCTCTCTCAGCTCACAGAAGCTATTTTCCTCTGTAGCTATCCCCTTGGAAGAAAATCACATTCACGACAAGTTAAAACTAAGAATATTTTTAATGATTTATAAACCAATCCCATAATATTATTAACATTTGGTAAGAAACAACAGTCTACAAAGAATTACAAAAATCAAGGACGACAAATATATTTGAGGGTTTGTTTGTTAAAAATATTCACTTAGACAAGCACCGTGAAGTTTTTGTAACAAACTTTATACAAATCCGGAGCGCTGCTTTAAAACTAACCCAGCCTTATAAATATTGCCCTATTTATTCCAGTCCAAAAATATATATTCATGCTCCCAAATATTGTGTCATTATAGCTAGTAACCCCCATCTCCGTCTCGCCTTCCCTCTGTTTTCATCATGAGTTGGCAGGACCACCATTTTGGGGGAATTCTCTTCCGCCTTCTGTAGGCGGCGGCTCGGAGACTCAATTTCCCCTCCCTCCTCAAACCGGTTCCCATCAGGCACTTTACGTTGCTGTCCTAATCCTACATTTTTCTTTAGGCAACTGAGTTGAGAAAAAAAGCTAGTCCGCTGTGGAAGGAAATGAGACACAACCCTTCTGCTCTAAAGAAACTCAAGATGCAAGAGCTCAAAATAGCTGTGCTAGGAACAGAACCATTCGGACTTTAACCCTCACCTGGAAAGGGCCCATGTGGCTTATGAGCTTCCCTTAATGATCATTCCTCTCCTGGAATGTTAATTTGTACCCCTAAAATACTTTTATAAACAACCCTTAAATATAAAATGCTTTACTATAAAATACACTAAGTCTGTTTTTAAATAGTCTATTCCTCTATTGTCAACTGATCACTTTTGGTTTAGACGTGGATTTCCCCCTCCCCCCATCTCCTCTTTAAGCAGACCCCAAGAGCTTGGCGGTGGGCGGGTGAGAGCAGCCCACCATCCGCACCGTGGGATGTTCCAGGCTGTTACAACTGGGGCTGTTAGTAGGGAAACGTCACCAACGCATCCGGAACTGATCCCGTTACGCTGGCGGACAGCTGCCCCCAGCAATAGCTGCCTCCAGTGAGCTCGACTGGCGCCTTCCTGTCCATTCAAACACCCCATCTGCACTGGAGTATCTGCTGCCACCGAGGGCTGGGTGATGGGGGATACCTTCCAACACCCTTCCCCGCCCTGCAGGGCAATCCCAGTGGAAGAGTGCTTCAACCCAGACTCAGCAGCACCCCCCAGCCCCTTGAGCTGCCCCTGCTTCCCCAGGTTTGGGCCGTTCTTTGTGGATTTAAAATCAGATTCGTTGCTGGGTGGCCAAATCAGACCTTCCAGGGAAACACAGACACCAGGGTGGCGGGGACACCCACAGGAAAGGAGGTGAATTAAAATCGCAGTTTGGGTGCATGTACTAATTTCACAGGCCAGATCCTCAGCTGGTGTAAATACGCATCGCTCTGCTGAAGGCAGCGGAGTTTCACCGTCCGCACGAGCTGGGGATCTGGCCCCACGTGCCGGAGCCAGCCTTTCCACGGGCTGAAGCGCCTCTGGCATGGAAAGATCTGAGCCAAAGGAAAGCGGCAAGGAATCCCACCCCTCCGGGAGCCAGCCCTCCAGCCCGGCTGGCAGCAGTTCTAGTGAGGTGTATGTCAGATTGTGGGGTCAGATCCGTACCTGGCATAAGCTGCCATTGCACCATTGACAAGTCAGTGGAACCCCACTGATGGATGCCCACCGAGGCTCTGTCCCCTTGCAGCGAGCTTGGCCATAGGCAGTGCCACAGAATGAGCGGCCAATGATGCAGTGGGTGGAGAATCTGCCAGAGGAGACTGCAGCACCGTCAGGTTGGGGGCTCCTTTCGGGGCCAAAGACCTTTGCTTTCAAAGCCCTCCAGGGAGCAAAGAATTGGGGGATGTCTTGCGGGGAAGCCATGAGAAGAGCCGGCTGCAAGGATGTTTCAGCTGCTGGGTGCCTGCTCCACCACCCGACGCAGGGTGAAGCCTTTAGAGCAAACCCCCTCCTGTGGGTGCAGATTTTCCCCGGAGCGGATGAGGAACCTGCTTCCCCGCAGAAGCCACGTGCATCAGGTCACACCTGGTGAGACTTCCCGTGGGGAGGAGGACGCCAGCGTCGGACGTGCGAGGGTCTCGGGCCCCGTCGGTCAAAACGCTTCTGCCCATGGGACATGGGGGGATACTAAGTGAGCAGAGTCCCTGCTTAGGGTCAGATCCTGCCAGGGGAGGAGGGGAGCTGAGCGGGCCCAACACACTGCAGGATCAGCCCTTACAACGCATGTTTCCTGAGCGGTTGGGGACGCGTGGGCCCCCCTGACCCAAAGAGCCGCTGGGGATTCAGGCAGCCGATCCGCAGCAGGAACAGGAGTTGCCAGCAGCGACGGCTGCAGTTCGAGGCCCTGGTGCAGCAGACTCCAGGGTGCTGGCCTGGGAGCAGGCAGCGGGGAAGCGGGTGAGTTCACCGGGGCCAGGGAGCGGATCTAGTTTGTGGTTCCCCAGCCAGACCCTCCCTGCCTTCCACCCATCGAGGAGGCGTGCGGGCTCCAGGGGGGTTCACCCTGTGTTGGAGCAAGAATTCGGGGGGCTCCGCTGAAGAGGCTGGGGGGGGCATACCGAGGGAGGGGAGAGAAGGGGCTCAACCAGGGCAGGGGGGGGGCGCTCCCAGCTGCAGCGAGCAAGGTCCCATTGCTGGTGCTGAAATCCAAGCCCTCCAGGGAGGGTCAAAGCCACGGACTAGGAGCTCCAGCCAGGGCAACGGGGGCTGGGCTGGGCCGAGCCCCACGCCCCCCGTCCAGCATCCCCACGGTCGGGGGGCTAAGTGCAAGTCCGCAGGGGCAGGATGAGTCACAGGCCCCCCGGGGCAGCCCCAGCCCCAGGAGACGGATCCAGACACAGGCACAGGCCAGACAGCGCCAGCGTGGGGGCAGCAGAGTCCTGGCTGGGCCGGCCCCCTCCCTGAAGCCACTTCACAAGCGCAGGTGAGGGACGGCCTTGGTGACGTCCTGGAAGAAGGGATGGTTCAGCGCTGACTTGGCCGAAATCCGCTTGTTGGGGTCGTAGTGCAGCATTTGCTGGGTAGGAGAGGGGTGGGTGGTTATTGGGGGTGGGGGGAACCCTGCCATTCCCATGGCAACTTTCATCATGAAGCACCAAGGTGGGTCACACCCAAGGCCGTAGCGAAGCTGCCTCTGGGGTGGAACGTGGCCGTTGCTCCAACACCACCACTAAGAACAGGGAATGAGATGGAATCTCGAACATCTCCCGGGGGAACTCAGAGACAACGCGATGGACTCTGGTCCGGACGCCGGGGCTAACGCCTCTCGCGGCGGGAGGGCCTGGCAGGCAGGACTCCTGGGTCTCGGTCCAGCTCTGGGATGGGGACCTGGGGTCTATTCCTGGTTGTGCCGCTGATTGCGTGGCTCAGGCTGCCCCGGGGGGTGGGGGTGGGGGAGGCTGCTTGCTGTCCATGTAGCACGGAGCTTGGCTACAGCTGGAGGGCAAGTGGCTTCCAGCCTCCAGATCCAGCCCTGCCCTCTCCCAAGAAACCTCGTTCCTCCCACCCCCTTCCCAAGCTAACCAAGGTACCAGGTCAATTCTGGAGCCCCCCCCAGCTACTCACAGCCAAGAGCTTCCTCCCCTCCTCGTCCAGCGGGGGCACCACCTTGCTGAAGTCCTGCCTGGCCCATTTGGGGAAGCTGGGCTTGTAATCGGGCATGGAAGTGACCCCCGGCCACACGGCCTCGTCCGGGGTGCCCAGCGTCCGGAAGATGCGGAAGAGCTGGTCAATTTCCGAGTCTCCGGGGAACAGGGCTCGCCTGGTGATCTGGACGGCAGGAGAGGGGTCACGCAAGGTCCCAGCACGGCCCCACCCCCCACTGGCTCAAAGCGGAGAGGGGGGCTTTCCCAAGGGAGGGAGCTGAGGGCTAGGGGTGCCCTGGGCTCAGCACAGGGGAAGTCAATGGCCTGCATGGATCCTTTCACGATCCCCTCTGGCCTTAAACCCTACGAACCGTCCCCTCCCTCTACAGCCTCATGACTGCCCCCCCCCCCCGCAGCAAAGCCTCTACCCGGCGGGGGTGGGGTGACCTGGGCACGAAGGGTTAAGGCCAACTGGCTCCCGTGGGAAACGAGCTGCTCCGTGGTCTGCTCCCCCCTCGCCCACCCCGTGATGCAGACGCCAGCCCATGTGCTCCGCATGACACACCTCTTCGTGCCCCCGCTGCCAGCACAACCCCTTCCCCCGGGGCGGGGGACATGCCAGGCAGGGCACCCCCTCGAGAAGGCAACAGAGCCCCTTTATTTCCTGGTTCCCGCTCCAGGGACGGGTGACGTCACCCAGCGCATCCCGGAGCTGCCCCCGGGCAGAGGCTGCCCATCTGACACCATCAGCAGCTCTGGCAGCGTGTGGGGAGTGGGGGGGCCTTGATCAGATCCGGCCAGGCTGGGATCTGCCCCAGCGCACCCTTAACGCTGCCTCTCACGCCTGGGGGGGAAACTGTGGAGCACCAGGCCAGGCAGCGGGACCTGCTGCCCCTGCTGGAACCGGAGGTGGCTGGGTGCAAGAGGCAGGATGGAGTAACTCACTCACACGCCTTCCCCCAGCATGTGACAGGACGAGCTGGGAACAGAGAGGAGCCAGGTACAGCCCCCCCCACCCTCCATCTCACAGACACACACGACCTCGTTTCACTCCTCCCCCCACATGGGCCACACGTGGCCCCTCCCTGACTGCGGGACGAGAAAAACCACGTGCCAGGGGGCAGGGGGCACATACCATCTCGGCAAAGATGCAGCCCAGGCTCCAGATATCCACGGCCGTCGAGTAGTACTTGCAGCCGAGCAGGATTTCAGGGGCCCGGTACCAGAGAGTCACCACCTGGCCAAGTGGGGGAAATCCTTGTTAATCAGACAGGGACGTCTCTCACCCTCTCCTCGCCAAGGACCCCAAAGGCCTTTACACACAATAGGCCCTCGGGAAACCCCATTTTGCAGATGGGGAAACTGAGGCACAGAACGGAAAACACACCCAAGGCAAGACAGCGAATTTTGGGGGCAGCTGAGAATAGAACCCAGGAGTCCGGGCTCCCGGCCTTGGGGGGGTAACCGTTAGACACCCCTCTCCCTAGCAGGGCTTTGGCCCAGGAATGGAGTGGCAGGCAGGGTGGTGAGAGGCCATGGATCTGGGAGCCTGGAGTAGGCGCAGGGGCTACAGCCGGATCTCTCCCACCTCCTAGGGGCTGGTGGTGGCATGACAGCCTTGGAGGAGGATGGGTCCATGGTTCAGCCCTTACAAGGAGGAGGTTAAGTCACATACGCTCCGCAGGAGGCAGGATCAGCTGGAGCCGGGGGTCCTGGTGCAGGGAGGACAGGGATACTCAGCCCATCGGGGGCACCTACCCGGGTGAGGTGGCCCCATCTCACTACCTAGCCCCTGGGTCCCAGCTCCCAGCAGGTGCCAGACGGCTGGAGGAGGGGGGAGCCCCCCCGGACGCACCTCATGGGTGTAAGTTCGCACCGGCACGCCGAACGCCCGCGCCAGCCCGAAGTCTGCCAGCTTGATGGCTCCCTCGGCATTGATGAGCAGGTTCTGCGGCTTGAGGTCGCGGTGCAGCACCCGGTGCGAGTGGCAGAAGGCCAGGCCCTGCAGCAGCTGGAACAGGTAACTCTGCAGCGGGGAGCAGACAGGGCTGGGGTCAGAGGGGACCTCGGCTCACAGGTCGCGGGGGAGGGGAGGAGAGGAGGCTGGGGAGGGGGCTGAGCAGCCGGCCGGGCCGGTTACCTTGATGAGGGGCAGAGGGATGCCGCTGATGGAGGACGCGTCCATGAACTTCTTCAGGTCCTGGTGCAGGAACTCGAAGACCAGGTAGAGCTTGTTCTCCGTGTGGATCACGTCCAGCAGCCTGCGGGCGCAGGGAGAGGAACGAGGAGACGTCACCGCTCCCTCCCCGGAGAGGCCCTTGCAGGAGGGGCGGGGGCCGTGCCCGTCCTGGCCTGTGCTGAGCCCGCCAGCGGGCAGCACCCGGCGTGACGAGCTTGTGGGGCACACGTCCCACTGGGGAGCCGGGCCCAGACCAGCCACGATGGGGGCCACAGCTCTGGGTCCCCACCGGCCCCGGGGGAAGAGGGGCTCTGGGTCCCGGTAGCTCGGTGACCGCGTGGTGCCACCCTACAGGGACTTTGTTAACTCACGTCACCACCCGCCCCCACTTACTTGACGATGTTGGAGTGATTCAGCTCCTTGAGCAGGGAGATCTCCCGGATGGCCGTGCTGGGGACGCCCTCCGTCTCTCTGCAGGGGGAAGAGAAGCCATGGGGAGCCTGGAGACACGCAGAGGGTCTGGGGCTCCAATCTACCCCAGCTCTCCCCCCCAGCCCAGCACACACAGGCCCCAGCCTAGTGCAGCAGCAATGGAAATGCAGCCCCCTCTGGGGTGGAAGCAACAGCGAGGGGAGGGGACAAAACTCCTGCCTGCCCTAGGGAGTGTTCACATCTGTGCGGAGCTGACGGG
This sequence comes from Mauremys reevesii, assembly GCF_016161935.1. Lineage (NCBI taxonomy): Eukaryota > Metazoa > Chordata > Testudines > Geoemydidae > Mauremys > Mauremys reevesii. The sequence goes on along the minus strand of NC_052647.1, from coordinate 15,805,028 downwards.
ACCCTGGAGCAGCTCTCTGGGGCGGAACGAGGGGGGCAGGGCCCTGCGCACGGCCGCATCCCCTCCCAAGGAGTAACTAACGGCCTCTTTGCTAGGCTCCGAGCCCCAGAGCATCAGCTGCTGGACACGGGCACCAACCGCAAAATACAACAGAGCAGCTCCAGGCACGCTGGGCCAGGGCCAGACCGGGGCCATTTCCCCACCCGAAACTCGTGACCAGTGAGTGGCACCCATCTGCCCGGCCTGTGCTGCCCAGCACCACGCAGGCAGCAGGAGCGGCCAGGGGCTGGGAACGCAGCCTCCCCAGGGCCATTGGGATCACCCGGCCTGGCCAGCGTCTCGCAGGCAGCAGGAGCGGCCGGGGGCTGGGAACGCAGCCTCCCCAGGGCCATTGGGATCACCCGGCCTGGCCAGCGTCCCGCAGGCAGCAGGAGTGGCCGGGGGCTGGGAACGCAGCCTTCCCAGGGCCATTCAGACCAGTGGGGTTTGTGACTCGCAGGTTCCATAGGGCCATTGGGATCACCCGGCCTGGCCAGCGTCCCGCAGGCCCGGCATCCCCCAGCCGAGCTAGAGCTGAGCTTGGAGAAAAACGTCCAACGTCCACTTAAAAACGGCAAGTGATGGAGAATCCACTCTGGCCCTTGGGAAACTGTCCAGTGGTCACTGACCCTCGTCCTCCGGGATTTGTGCCTCATCTCCAGTCAGAAATTGTCTCACTTCAGCGTCCTGCCACGGGACCTGTTAGACCAGGGGTCTCAAACTCAACCAGTGCCAGTCCTCATCCTCCCAGCGGGCCAAGAGTGTCACTCATGCTGCCCAGAACCTGCCCCCACCTGCCTAACGCTCTGGGAGGGAGTTGGGGGGGAGAAGGAGGTGGTCTGGGGCAGGGGATTGGGGTGCAGGCTCTGGGCTGGGGCAGGGGGTGGGGGTGCAGGCTCTGGGCTGGGGGCGCAGGAGAAGGGGTGCAGGCTCTGAGAGGGAGTTTGGGGGTGGGGGGGTGTGGGAAGGGGGTGGGGGTGCAGGCTCTGTGAGGCTCTGGGTCTTCTCTGAGCTTCTCCAACGGCTCCACATCCCCCTTGGATTGCGGGCACCAGACGCCGGATGCAGCCTCAATTCAACCTCCGGCCCCCTACTCGACCTGCCCCCGCGCCCCACCACACGGCGCCGACTTCACCTGCCCCCGCATTAGGAGTGACAGCGACTGAGCCGGGACCCCCAAAGCCGGCACGGTGCCACGACCCACACTGAGCGGAGTGGAGCGCTGCTGATTGACCCCACAAACATCCAGCGCCCCTGGAGGGAGTGACCCGGGTGCCCCCCCAGCACCCCTGACCCAAGGGTTATCCGGGCCTCTGGCAGCGTCCTGCCCACCCCCGGCCACCAGCTTGACACTCGGGCTCTGTGGAACCGCCATGGACCCAGCCCACCTCGGCTGCCCCTCGCCAAGTACCTGGTGCCAGCCGCTCCCCGGGCACCCCAGCCCCAGAGGGAGGAAACCGCCCCCCCCCCGGATGCCAGTCCCGCCTCGGACCCCTTCTCTGCCAGATCTGCAGCCCCAGGGTGCCACACGCTTCGCCCCCGGGGGTGGGCTCACGCAGGAGGCCCCCAGCCCTCGAGGCGAGGGGTCTGCCCGCCCCAGGGAGGGGCCAGCTCCAGCCCTCGGGCCCCACGGCCGGAGACGGGGGGTTCCCTGGGACTCCCCCGGGGGGGGGGGGACTCACGTATCCAGGCGGATTTTCTTCAGCGCCACCACCTCGCCGGTGACTTTGTTCCGGGCCTTGTAGACAACCCCGTAGGTGCCCTCGCCGAGCTTCTCCACCTTCTGGAAGTTCTCCATGGGGCGCGGGCGGGCGGGCGCGGGCCGGGGCCGGGGCCGGGGCGGGGCGGGCCAGGCCTGCCCGCCCGGGAGGGCCCGGGCTGGGAACCGGGGATCGGGATCGGGCCCGGGGGGGCGGGGCGGGGCGGCCCGGACAGAACGTTCCGCAGCCCCCGGCGGTTACAAACCCACCCAACTGGCAACAATGTAGCGCCGCCCCCCCGCCGGCCGCTTCCCGCGTTCCACTCGCCCCGCCCACCCCGCCGCGCCATTGGCTGGCGCCTGGAGGGGACGCTGGGAGCGACGCGGGAGTCTCCTTAAAGGGACAGGCGCCGAGAAAGCAGCCTCCCCCCCCCCCCGTAGGGTTGCGGGGTGGGCCAGACCCAGAGCGGCGCTTAAATCCTAGGTGACCCCCCCAGCTGGGTGTCAGTGGGGGGAGCCCCAGGGGGCTCCACGCCAGTCCAAGGGCTGCTCCCCGGTGTGTGTATTATTGGGGGGATTTCCCCAGCCCCCCTCCCGAGCTGGAGCGGGCCAGGCCCCCCCTCCCTAAGGAGACTCCCCTCCCCAATGGTTTAACTCCAGGTGCTCCCCCATCCCCAGGGAGCTGCTCCCCTCCCTTCCCCCACCCCGCATGCAGAACCCCCCAGCCCTGCCTAGGCGCCGCCTGGCAGAATCTGAAGGGGGGTCCCCAGGGTTAAGATTATGATCGATTGATGGCAAGTGCCCCCCTCGGGACCCTGATTGTACAGAAGCCCTGAGGACCTCGCCCAGAGCCAGGGCTCAGACTGGGCTTTCGGCTTCCGTTCCAAACATTAAACCACTAAGGCCCAGCTCCGGAGAAGCATTGAGGATCCAAACTTCCTTGGAGGATCTGGGCGTCAGGCCTCCTCCGCACGGGGGATTTCAGACCTAGCAGCCCAAAGCAGCCAGCCAAACACGCAGCCCCCTTGCTCCCAGGGGACTCGTGCGCCCTGAGCTGCACCCAGCCCTGGCCTTTCTGAGCAGGAGCAGCACAATTCATCTGTGCAGCTGATCAATGAGACAGTCCAAGCGGTGACTTGAGCACAGCCTAGAAACACCTGCCCAGGGCTCTTTAATCCAGCAGACAAAAGAGCTGGCAGTGGAAGGCCGCGGAGTTCCTGCTGAACTGGTTTTGTTCTGCGCCTGCCATTTCGGGTGCCGAGCTCCCGTGTGGCGATGCACCTTGCTCCCTGCCCATCAGGCCTCAGCTCGTGAACCTCGGGACCCAGGGGGCTGCTGTTGTGGTGTGTGAATCGGCTCCTTCCTTTCCGCTCTCTCTCGTTTCCCGGAGCCCGGGGCTCTCCTCCCCGAAGGGATCCGGCTCCAACCGTTCTCTGTGTGTCTCGGATAGCGTCGGCTGGTCTGTTCTGAAAGCCCAGGGGCGTACAGAGTCTGACATCTCCTGGGGACGTGCTTTGGGGCAGTCTTCCACCGGCGGGGGACAAAGGCTCCCCAGTGTTTGTGTGTCAGAGTCATGGCACAGATGGCCATTGGTAACGATTTCATTGCTGACCAAAGCCTGTAGGAAAGGAGCAGGAGGACGAGGTGGGACGAGAACCTAGGAGTCCTGGTGCACAAGCCTGTGCTCTAACCACTAGACCATACTCCACCCGTGAGCTGGCTGCTGTTTAGAATAAACAAAATCCATTCTCTTTGAATCTGGCCAAACCAGATCTCTGCTACCCGAATCAGTGACCAATGAGCTAATGGAATGTGACCTGGGTTCTTCCAAATATTAAACATTATGTCGTTCTGCGAAGGGGGCTGTGACATTCCCCACGGTACAATCTGAACTGATGGACAGCTGTGTCCCCTCAACTTTTGAATCTGAAGTGCCTTACACTGCTTCGCTGTGAGAACAGCCACGCCTGGTCCGTTCACACAGCCTCTAGCATGCAGACTCACTCCCAGCTGAATAGATGAGTGCTTCTAGTCAGCTACTCCTGGATTATATTACAGAGCGACAGCAGCAAACTGCCAGTCCCAGACGTGTCCCCAGAAATGTGCGTCTTGTACTGCGCAGCTCTCTCCTGTGCAGCACAAACACAGAGAACGTCCATCATTACATTCATAGAAAATGCTACGCCCCCCCCCATTGTCTTAAATGGAGGTTCCCAAACACTTCAGTCCGAACACACTGACTTAGATAAACAATCAAACACGTTTATTAACTACAGAAAGGTGGGTTTTAAGTGATTACAAGGAACGAGGCATAAAAGTCAGAATTGGTTACAAAGAAATAGAAGGTAAAACGCAAACTAACACCTGACATCACGAGCGACGTGAACTCAAAGGAAATGGATTTCTCTCACCAGATGCTCACAGCAGTCTGGCTGGAACCCTTTGGCCAGACCCCCTCCCCAGTTCACTGCTGCTTCCTTTGTCTTTCAAATGTCTTTGAAGCCATGAATAGAGATGAGGGGAGAGAGGTGATTTGGGGCCTCTGTTCCTCATTTTTATATCTTTTCCTCCTCTTTGAGAATCATCCCTAACTGGGGTTCAGGTGACAGCAAGTCTGCTCTTTTGCCAAGATGTCAATTTCTTGCTCACATCCTTCTTCCTGCCAAAGAGCGGCTGCTTAATCGGGTGATTGTCCAGTTGATTTTGCTGACACCCGTCTGAGGCATCAATTTGCCTTTTTGTCTCTGAGGAACTTGCTTGGGCTGCTTCCGCGGATTTGAAATATGCTTTAGTAAAATCATACACTAGAAGCTTATAACTTCACATAGAATGCTGCCACACCAATTTTACCAGGACAATAATGATCAGCGAATTATGAGTTTTCAAATGCTACCTCATAAGGCAGACTTTGTACAAAATGTATCACAGTCTTGTAAAAGTGGTGAATGTAGGAACACAGTCTCTCACAGAGAAACCTTGGGCCAGGGGTTTATTAAACAGGATTTTGCTGATATGTCTGGGGTCTGGAGGAAGAAGTTACACAGTAATTGTTTTCTTAGCAGGATAATATCCTGAACACACAGGCTCAGATCTGCAAAGCTATTTAGGCACGTAACACCCATTAAAATCAATGGGAGTTCAGCTGCTAAGTACTTCTGATGATCTAAGTCAGACTCAGTAACTGCTGTGAATTATCCCTCCCGATCTGTTCCTTTTATTAAAGGGACACCGACGGATTCAAAATGATACATTTCAAAAACAAATTCCCTCCCTTGTGTTACTAATGCCTTTTGCACAGCACACAAGTAACGTGCGGAACTCACTGCTACAAGGTCTTGCCAAGGCCGAGAGCTTACCAGGGTTCGGAACAGGATTTGACATTTGTGCTGATGCCCCTTTTGCTGAGCACCAGCAGATTTGGGGGCCTTCCGGGTCAGTTTCCTGTCCGGAGCAGACATGGGTGATGCTGTCAGGTATTTTCTTAGTGTGACTTGTTTGCTTACAACAGGTACAAAGTTCCCGTTCCCTTGAATGGAGGTTGGAGCAGACCACGGCTTCCCGTACAGACAACCTTCCTTAGAGGTGTTTAAGGCCCGGCTTGACACAGCCCTGGCTGGGATGGTTTAGTTGGGGTGGGTCCTGCTTTGAGCAGAGGGTTGGACTAGATACCCCGCAAGGTCCCTCAAATTACCTGCCCTGGTTCTGCTAACTGGCAGTTCTGGTTTCTCTCTCTGCCTAGACCAGGGGGTGCTCAGACGTGACTTTCCTCTCTGCGCACAAGTGAACCGAGCACTCTGCACCCAGAACTCGCGCTGGTTCAACGTCAGTTGGTTTGAGAATGGATTTAGTGACACCGACCCTCACCCCCACCCCGCCCCGTATGCACCCTCGTCTAGTGATTTCCAGCTGGGGCTATCGGTTTCGCTTGCATCTACGAGCACGGACACACACTAAACCACTACGAGCCAGGTGCAAAGCCATTTTTTAAGAGTGTCCACAGATAAAGTTGCACCGGTTTGATTAGACTGGCTTTAAATCACACCCTAAATTAACCAGGCGAAGCTCTGCGTGTTGGCCAGGTCTAAGTCACTAGTGTTATAGGACCTGCCGCTGGAAGGCAAGTGCTCGGCTTCAGTATCCTGTAGCAGTGAGTTCCGCCTGCTAATTGTGTGTGTGTGTTTCACGTTTCCGTTGATCAGGTTTCAAGGTGCTGCCTGTCTCCTCGTCCTGTATCGGGGAGAGGGGGAATGGAAGCAGCCGGATGCCCCGAGCGAGGTGGGGGTGACTTGTCCCGTAGTGAGGTTGCGTCACGGGTTACTCATCCCTCCTGTCGGCCTGTGATCGTTAGAGACGCTTTCTTCTCAGAGCGGAAACCCGTGTCTGTCCTTCGCCCCGCGAAATTCCAGGCTCTGGCTGGGAGGCAAAGCTAGTGAGGCCCCATTGTGCTAGAAACACAAACTTGTGACTGGTTCTCACCCCCGCGCCCCGCTGCCGGGGTGAGGGGGGGGATTTTCCTGAGGTTGTGCCAGGAAAGGGGGCGGGGCTATGCAAAGGAGGTGCCTTCTTATGCAGGGCGTCCGGGATGCTTCACCTCTCTGCCGTCGGTCGGTCGGTCGCGGGGGTCCAGGCGCGCGCGGGGCGGGTGCGAAGGACGGGCCGGGAGATGCGGACGAGCTGGTACTTGGTGGCTGCCTGGGCCCTGCTGGCTGCGGCTGCAGCTCAACGCAGTGAGTGGGGTCCCGTCCTCAGGGTTAGCCACGGGCCTGGAGCGGGGGGAGGCAGGATCCACACCCCCGGCCAGGGCAGGATCAATCCCTTCACCCCTCGTTCCTGACTCCAGAACGCTGGGGCGGGGATGGATGAACCCCCCCCCGAGGCTCCGCAGGATCTTAACCTTGGGGGCCAAGGGGGGCATTGACCTGCCATGGCCTAGCTCAGGGGTCACACTGGGCTTCCCAAACGTGGTGACACCCCCGCTTCCCTGCCCAGATTGCTGTGTGGGGCGGATGGTCCCAGCTGAAGGGGAGACAAGGTGGGGGGTGGTGGTATGCAAATAGGGGCAGCAAAGACCCCAACTGACCCAGACCCCCAGCTCCATCCCTGCAGGGGGGAGCACGTTTCTTGGGGGGGGGTAGGTGCTTTTGGATGCAGTGATGCTAAAATGTGAAGGGATTTTAAAGTCCTGGGGTGGGGGGGAGCAGCGGAGGTGAATATCCCCTATAGCCCCCCCCATAGCAATTCCAGATCTAATGTGCCCCCTTTGGGCATGCAGAGGGTTTCCCCCCTGCAGAGGAGACAGACAGACAGACTCCCATGGCTGGGCCAGCTCCCTGGGCTGAGAGTGAGAGCAGAGACGGTGCTACGCCCTGGGGACCCCAAAGCCCCTTGCCCCTCACCCATCCCCAGTATTTCCACAACCCAGACCTAGCCCACCCCACTGCCTGGTCTGCCTGCGCCCCGAGCCCCCCGCCTCAAAGCTGCTCTGGGCCAGGCTGGCCTGGGGAGCAGGGTGGGGAGCGGCCCAGGGCAGTGCCAGCCTCACCCCGTCCGTCGGCTGCCCCCGAGCGGCTGCGCAGGGAGACGGGCCGGGCGCCCGCCGGGCCGGTTCCAGGCTGGAGCTGCTGGGTGCTCTGGTGGGTTTAACCCTCCTCGTCCCGGCGTGGCTGGAGCAGGGATGTGGCCCCGCCCCGCTGGGAAGCCTCTTGCCGGATTAACGGGGGCCGGGGGGGGGCGGCGGTAAAGCCGAACCGCGTGGGGAGCTGGCTCAGAGCCCCTGCTAATCCCCCGCCCTGGGCCCCACGTCTGGCAGACTGGAATGGGGCTGAATCGGGGAGGGGGACCCAGTGGGGGACCCCACTGCGCTCCTGAGGAGGGAGCCTGGGGGGCCTGGTCTCTGCTCCCCAAGGGCGGACGGGGAGGAGATGGGGCAGCGGCTTCTGGGTAATCGCCGTACAGCTCCTTGCGCTGTGCCAGGCGCAGGGATGTCCTCACTCCCCCAGCCCCAACCTACCGCTGCAAGGACCCTTCCCCCCACCTACCTACTGCCCCCTGCAGTCCCCCCCAGCTGACCCTCCTGCCTCCTCCGAGACCCCCCGCCCTGTGCTGAGAACTAACACTGCACCCGTAGCAGGGGGAGGCCTGGACACCTGGCCCAGGGGCTTGCCGGGGATCCCCTAAGCTAAGGGGGCAGGTTTGGGGGGCAGTTGATTCTCCGCCCTTGTTGGTCTCTCTAGGGCCTGTCTGCAGCGGGGAGCCCCCCTGAAGGCCTCACTTCTCAGTGGAGAGACACTGCGGGGGGGAGGGGGGCTGCCTGTCCGGCCCCATGTCTGCTGGGCGTGGGGTGGGGGCGTTGAAAGTCAGACCATTTCCCTGGGAAGTCTCCCCTCCCTGCCCAAGCATCCCAAAGCGCTTCACTGCCAGGTGCTGAGCCTGACAACGGGGTCGCTGGCATTCCCCGCATCGTACAGCTGGGGAAACTGAGGCACGAAGGGAGACAGGGACATGATGCAAGTCATACAATGAGTCACCCCAGAACTGGGACTACACCCCAGGAGTCCAGGCCCCCTGTTCTAATCCACCTTCCCCCACTCCTCTCACAGAGCCAGGCAGAGAACCCAGGAGTCCTGACTCCCAGCCCCACCCCTGCTCCAACCACGAGACCCCCCGCCCTTCACCCCCAGTGGTCACACTATCCAGGTGTGATATGGAAGGGCAGCGAGCTCTCCATCCCCCGTCCCACCCAGGGAGGCTGCCTGGGACTTCCCCCCTCCCCGCTGAGAGGTGGTGCAAAGGGGGGGGCATTAACCCCGCGCTGGCTGGAGCACCCTGCACCAGGGACTCAGCTGAGAGTCACATGCAAGGGCTCGGCGGAGGATTTAGAGGCCCATGTGATGGGTTTTGCCTGGAGCCCCGAGTGCTGGGTGGGAGATCGGTCACATGCTCCCTGCACAGGCAGCCGGGGCACGGGGGGTGGGAGGGCCGTGGCCAGGCTGGGCGCAGACACCCCCCGGGCCCAGCTGATGGAGCCTGGGGGCAGGGGCTCAGGCTGCCCGGCAAGAGCAGCGGCGCCGCGCTTCGCCAGCGGCTCCCAGTCCGTCCTCTTCCGCCCTCGGCATCCTGGGAGGCATCATTTGGAGCCGGGGGTCCCGCCGCCGGGAGCCTGCGGCAGGCCCGTCCCGCGTCGCCGGCTGGTGGACCTCTGCAGGCATGCGGCGGGAGCTCCACACGAGCAAATGACGCCCTCCCCCAGGATGCGCTAGCGCTTGGCCCGCTGGTGCCTAGAGCCGCCCCTGCCTGGGGGCCCGTGGGGCTGAGCCTGTCTGCGGGAGCCTGGAGGTGCCTCGGCTAGAGTCTCCATCCCACGCTGCCGCTCAGCCGGGACGCCAGGAGACAGGTGGTGCCCAGGCTGCCGGGGGCCATGGGCCCTGCCCCAGCGGTGGTGCCACACCCAGTGCTTTGGGGCAGTGAATCTCCCACCGTTCTCCTTGTGGGGAATTATCCGCGCTCCCCCCTGCAGCCTTCCCACCATGGAGCGCAAAGCACCTCGTTCATACTCCACACAAGAGCTGGGGACGGAACCCAGGAGTCCTGACTAAACCTGTCCCCTCCTCTCCCCTCCCCACTCTAACCCAGGAGACGAGACACCTCTCCCTTCCCAGGGCTCAGCACAGAACCCAGGAGTCCTGACTAAACCTGCCCCCTCCCCTCCCCGCTCTAACCCAGGAGAGGCCTCTCCCTTCCCAGAGCTCAGCACAGAACCCAGGCGTCCTGACTAAACCTGCCCCCTCCTCTCCCCTCCCCACTCTAATCCAGGAGAGGCCTCTCCCTTCCCAGAGCTCAGCACAGAACCCAGGCGTCCTGACTAAACCTGCCCCCTCCCCTCCCCGCTCTAACCCAGGAGAGGCCTCTCCATTCCCAGAGCTCAGCACAGAACCCAGGCGTCCTGGGTTCCAGCCCTCACCCCACTGGGGAACACTCAAGCTCTGTTCTAGCCTGATCCACCCCGGGCAGTGACGGGTCTTTGCACGCCCTGGCGGGGGATCGAGGCCAGGGTCTGATCCTGCCAGCTGGGCTCAGGGACTGCCCCCCCACATCCCATCCCATCCCATCTCGGATCCCGTCTCTCTCCAGGGGCCGGCAGCAGAGGCCAGGGGAGCGATCGACGGAACCGACAGCCCTCGGTCGAGGGGTCCTGGAACGCCCAGCTGTACCCCCGCTGGCAGGAGGGCGACCCCCGGCAGCAGAACTGCTGGAGAGGTAGGGGCTGGCCCCTCTGAGCCCAACGCTGTGCCACTGGGGGCTGCGGGTCGGAAGTGAGGGGCACTGGCAGAGCAGGGGGTGGGGGCAGGGCTTGGCTAGCAGGGGGCTGCGGGTCGGGAGTGAGGGGCACCGGCAGAGTGGAGGCATTAGGGATGAAGGATTCATCCTGTGACAAGCTGGAAACACTCGGGGGGGGGGGAACTGCACCCCTCCCCCGATCTGCACCCCACCAGCTGGCTGCTTTCCCCTCTCCCTCCCAGGTGGCACCGTGACCTTTGACATCAGCAACGACGCCCCCACCATGACGGGCGCCAGGGCCACCTTCGCCATCGCCCTGCGCTTTCCCGGCACCCAGACGGTGCTGCCCGACGGCCAGGTCGTGTGGAGCCAGAACTGCACCGTGAACGGTGAGCCGCCCCCCCCCCCACCTCCGCCGCGACGCGCCTGCTCTGGGGCTCGGAGGGACCACGTGCCCCCCCTCGGTATTTCAGCAGCACGTGGGGTGGAGAGTATTGCTGGGGGGGGGCTAGTATTCCCGGGGGGAGCTCAGCTGCATGCACAGTATTTCTATATGGGGGGGCAGTGGATCTAGGATTTCTATAGGGTGTGGGGGGGAAGCTGGTATTTCTATAGGGAGCTGCCTCGAAAGCCACCCGCATTAGTCCCCTGGATTTGAAAGGACCCCCTTGGGGGGCCGGTGCCAGGATGTGCTGACCCCCCTGATTTCCCTGCTCCTGCGGTTGAACCATCTGCCAGTGGCAGCTCCGGGCTGCATTCGGGGCAGGCGGCCCAGCCCGCCCCATGGTCCCCTGGTGCTGGGGGGCAGAAGCGCTGCTAGTGGCCATGTGGGCCAGAGTTAAGGGGCTCCCAGGCCGGGGTCCAGATGTTTCCCCCGCCCCAGCGCCACCAGATCCACCCAGCGGCAGCTGCCCCCGCCCCAGCTCCACGCAGGATCTGCCCCCTTCTCAGCCTGCTCCCAGGCCTGGCAGGGTGGTGGGGTGGGGGCGGGGCAGAAACAGCTCTGGCTGCCCCTAGGGCAACCCCCTCCCCAGATAGGGCTGGGAACAGAACCCAGGAGTCCTGGCTCCCAGCCCCCCCTTTTCTAACCACCAGCCCCCACTCCCCTCCCAGAGCCAGGAGAGAACCCAGGAGTCCTGGCTCCCAGGCCCCCCTTTTCTAACCACTAGCCCCCACTCCCCTCCCAGAGCCAGGAGAGAACCCAGGAGTCCTGGCTCCCAGCCCCCCCGCCTTTTCTAACCACTAGCCCCCACTCCCCTCCCAGAGCCAGGAGAGAACCCAGGAGTCCTGGCTCCCAGCCCCCCCTTTTCTAACCACTAGCCCCCACTCCCCTCCCAGAGCCAGGAGAGAACTAACGGCCTCCTTCCCTCCTGCAGGCACCCGGGTGAGACAGGGCGACGCTGTCTTCCCAGAGGAGCTGGGCGAGGGCCCTGGTGGCGTCTTCCCCGACGGGCAGCCCTTCCCCGCCAGCGCCCGGGGCAAGCGCAGCAAATTCGTCTACGTCTGGCGGACCTGGGGTGAGAGGCGGCTCCCTGCCCCACTGCCTGGCACCTCCCTGGTCCCCCCTCCACCCTGCAGGCCCCTCGCCGAGGGAGCCCCACAGAAGGCAGGGCCACGGCAGAAGGCTCCACCCCACGGGCAGGGCTGGCCCCGGCACCCCACGGGTGGGGCTGACCCCCAGCGCCCAATGGGCAGAGGTGGCCCCCGGCACCCCATGGGGGACTCTAGCCTGAGGCTGGCCCCCGGCGCCCCCCAGTATCCCTCGACGTCTTCTACTCTTCAAAGCCCCCGAACCAACGTTATCCAATTACTTCTCCCAGCGTTTCCTACCATTAGGCCAGATGGGGAAACTGAGGCACAGACGAGCCCCAGTCGCACTCCCTGGCAGAGCTGGGAATACAACCCAGGAGTTCTGGCTCCTGGTAACCCCCCAGCCCCCACTGTAACCAAGACACCTCCCTCTCCTCCCAGGGCTGGGAGAGAACCCAGGAGTCCTGGCTCCCAGCCCCCTGCTCTAGCCACTAGCGCCCCCAGCCCACGCTGCAGGACCCTCTCCAGTCAGAACTGGGGTCTGGGTGCACGTGCCCCCGAGCTCTGCCCCCCTGCTCCCTCCTGGGCTGCCCCCTGACCTCTCCCCCCCCAGGGCGGTACTGGCAGGTGGTAGACGGCCCCTCCTCGCTGCTGACGGTGGAGACGGCCGGCGTGCCCCTGGGCTCCTATGCCATGGACGTGCAGGTGTATCACCACCGCGGGCGCCAGAAGTTCATCCCCATGGGCCGCGCCACGTCCCAGTTCAGCATCACGGGTGAGGCCCGGGCAGGGCAGGGGGCGACGACCGGGGGCTGCTGGGCGGGAGGGGCCTGGACGGGTTTCACCCTCATCACCACGGGCTCCGTTTGGGCACCACGGGCTCCTCTTCCTCCTCCACCTCCCTGCCCCGTCCCGTGGCCACGGCCTCGCTCCGCTCTGCTCGCCCCCGCCCCAGAGCAGCTCCCCGGGCAGGTCGGGGCATGGAGCAGGTCCCAGGGCAGGGTGGAGGAACCATGGGGCTGTGGGGGCGGGGCGGGGCAGGGTCTGTGGGGCTCCAGGCGGCAGGGGGGCCCAGGTCTGTGGGGCGGGGGGGCCAGGGTCTGTGGGGCTCCAGGGGGCAGGGGGGCCCAGGGTCTGTGGGGTCCTGGGCCTGTGGGGGCAGGACACCCTGGGGTCTGTGGGGCTCCAGGGGGCAGGGGGGCCAGGTCTGTGAGGCGGGGGGGCCCTGGGCCTGTGGGGGCCTGGGCCTGTGGGGGCAGGACACCCTGGGGTATGTGGGGCCCTGGGTCTAGGGAGGGGCGGGGGGGCCAGGGTCTGTGGGGGCAGGGGGACCCCAGGGTCTGTGAGGCCCCAGAGGGCAGGGGGGCACCGGGGTCTGTGGGGCCCCAGAGGGCAGGGGGGCACCGGGGTCTGTGGGGCTCCAGGAGGCAGGACCCCATCACAAAGGTCTGGAGTCTCCCTGCCCCCCCCCAGACCAGGTGCCCTTCGCCGTGGACATCGCCCAGGTGCTAGACGTGGACACGGGCGACCGGCGCTTCGTGCAGAACCGGGCCGTGGCCTTCAGCGTCCGGCTGCACGACCCCAGCCGCTACCTGCAGGCCGCCGACGTCTCCTACTCCTGGGACTTCGGGGACCAGAGCGGGACCCTCATCTCCCGCACCAGCACCGTCACCCACACCTACCTGGAGGCCGGCCCCGTCCGGCCCCGCGTGGTGCTCCAGGCTGCCATCCCCGTGGCCTGCGGCAGCACCTCGCCGGCACCGGTCGTGGACCCCACCACGGCCCCCCCGGCGCAGCCCACCTCCGCCTCGGCTCCAGCCAGCCTGGCGCCCAGCGGGGGCCCCACGCAGACCCCGGCACCGAGCGTGGGTAAGTGGCGGGCATGTCCCTGGGGCTGGGCTGCGGGTGCCAGCCTGGAACCGGCTGCAGCTCTTGCTCTCTCTGCCCGCAGCGCCCACCGCCACGGCCGAGCCAGCGACGCCCACGGCAGGCCCTGCCTCCGTCCCTGCCAGCCCCGCAGAGCCCGGCACGGGCACCACCCTCCCCAGTGCTGCGACCCCGGCCGCCGCCAGTACCGCAGCTCCCACCCCTGCCTCGGAAACCGGCACCACCGTGCCCGCCGTGGCACCTGAGGCCGTGGGCACCGTCATCGCCGCCGGCTCAGACCTGGCTGTGGCTTCTGTGGATCCGCCGCTCCCTGCCTCTGTCTCTGCCACTGGGGACCTGCCAGGCACCTTGCCACCAGCATCTGTGTCCTCCGTGGCCAACCCAGCGGGCACCTCGCCACCTACGTTTGCACCCTCCGTGGCCAACCTGCCGGGCACCTCGCCACCAGCATCTGCATCCTCCGTGGCCAACGCGCCGGGCACCTCGCCACCTACGTTTGCATCCTCCGTGGCCAACCCGCCGGGCACCTCGCCACCAGCATCTGCATCCTCCGTGGCCAACGCGCCAGGCATCTCGCCACCTACGTTTGCGTCCTCCGTGGCCAACCCGCCGGGCACCTCGCCACCTACGTTTGCATCCTCCGTGGCCAACCCGCTGGCCAGCATGGCAGGAACCGTGGCCAACACTAGCTTGGAAGTGGCAGGTGGGTGCCTTGCATAGGGGGGTCCCACGGGGCTGACCCAAAAGATCCCCCACGCTCCAATGATCTCAGGGGTCCAGCTTGGGCCTGCTCTCAGGCTGTGGGGGGCAGAGTCCTGCCCGGGCTGCCTGGGGATTGAGGCCGGGGAGGCTCGGCTCAGCCGGATACGGGGCGCTGGTTCCGAGTGCTGTGGAGGGCAGCGGGTCGCGGCTGCGCCTGGCGTGGGGGGGCAGCATGGTCCCAGGCCCAGCGGCCGGAGCCAGGACGTCGGGCGTCCGCGGGCGGGGCAGCTGGGACCCAGGGGGCTCGCCGGCTGGGCCGGGCCTGGCCGGGGGAGTCTCCTTCCTGTCTCTCGTCTCTCGGCAGACGCGGATCCTGCCGCCCCCGAGGCTCTGGTGCTGGCCAAGCGGCAGGCGCCCGCCGGCTGCCTCCTGTACCGATACGGCAGCTTCTCGACGGAGCTGGAGATCGTCCGTGAGTTGGGGCCTGGTGCCTCCTGCACTCGCTGCCCCCGGCCCCGAGCAATGGGGGGGGGCAGGCCGGCCACGGGGCAGTGACAAGCCACAGAGCTCCGGGCGTGGGAGGGGCCGTCCCAGCCTGGCAGGGCTCGGGGCAGGGGGCACTGGTGAAATCCAGGGGCTCCATGGTCCCTGGGGGTGAGTCTGCACTAGGGCCTGGCCCGAGATTCACCCTGAATGGGGGGTGCCCTGTCCCCCATGTGCTTGGGAAGGGGGCACAGTGCAGGGCCCCCAGTCGTTCCCATGCCACCCCCTATATCTGGACCACAGCAATGGGCACTGGGCCGGCTCCGCTGCTGGGCTCTGTCCGGGGGGGGGGGGGGGGCTGGAGGGGGCAGGCTGCTTCCAGGGGAGCGGTGGGTTCCGGGGGTGGCCGTGGCTGGGCGGGGACAGGTATCGGGGCACCGTGCCCCCCCTAATGGCCGCCCATTGCAGAGGGGATCGAGAGCGTGGAGATCGTCCAGGTGGTGCCACTGGCCCCGGTGGCGGGCGAGAACGCCGTGGAGCTCACCGTGACCTGCCAGGGGAGGTAGGGGGCACCGGGGGGTGGCATGCGGGACGGGCAGGGCTCCAGCTGGCAGGGCGGCTTCATGCACCAACCCCCCTCACCCCATGGCCTGGAGCCCGGCCCCACCCTGCAGCAGAACCTCAAAGCCCGGCTGGGGGAGATCCCCTGGGCCAGGCCACCCCCAGCATAATCCCATCCCCCCAGCACTGGGGTGGCCCCCGCACCTGCTGGAGCCTGGCTCCCAGGGGCACCTGGCCCTTCCCCCTCCTGCGGGCATCCCCCTCCCCCCGGCCGTGCCTTACCTGCCCCCTCCCCCCAGCCTGCCGGACGAGGTCTGCACCACCGTCTTGGACCCCACGTGCCGCACCCCCCAGCAGAGCGTCTGCAGCGCCGTGCCGCCGGCGCCCGCCTGCCAGCTCCTGCTGCGCCAGGCCTTCAACCAGAGCGGCCTCTACTGCCTCAACGTCTCGCTGGCCAACCCCGCCAGCCTGGCCGTCGCCAGCACCCACGTCAGCATCCGAGGTAGGGCCTGGGTTTGGGGGGCGGCACCCCCCTCCCGGGCGCTGGGAGAGGGGGAGGGTAACGGAGAGGCTGGCTGGCGGCCCCGCCTCACCGCTGCCCGTGTCTGTGCCCTGCAGGTGCCGATCCCGCCGCGCCCAGGATCACACTCATCGTGGGGCTCATGCAGGCAGCCGTGGCCCTCGGCGCCGCGTCCTACGCCTACAGGTGAGACCAGCTCCTGCCCCTGCCCCTGCCCCTGCCCGCTTCGGCCGCCGGGGCCGTGCCAGCCCAGCCCAGCTCGGCCCAGTCTGGTCCAGCTGCTCCCAGAGCCAGGGCACCAACCGGCCCCCCCAACCCAGCCCAGCCCGGTCCGGCTGCTCCCAGAGCCAGGGCACCAACCGCGCCCCCCCAGCCCAGCCCGGTCCGGTCCCGCCGCTCCCAGAGCCAGGGCACCAACCGCCCCCCCCGCCCAGCCCGGGCCGGTCCCGCCGCTCCCCGAGCCAGGGCACCAACCGCCCCCCCCCAGCCCAGCCCAGCCCCACCGCTCCCAGAGCCAGGGCACCAACCGGCCCCCCCAACCCAGCCCAGCCCAGCCCGGTCCGGTCCCGCCGCTCCCAGAGCCAGGGCACCAACCGCCCCCCCAGCCCAGCCCAGCAGCACCCACATGCCCAGCTAAGATCAGGGCCCTCTCCGGGGCTGGGCACTGCCCAGCGTCCCCTGGCCACGATCAGGGCCCCACTGGGCCAGGTGCAGCCCCAGCTCCTGCCCCGAAGAGCTTCCCTGCTGCACAAAGGGGGGGTTCTGAGCTCCCAGTTATGGAGGGGGAAACTGAGGCACGGTGCATCAGTGGCAGAATTAGGGCGAACCCAGCTCCCGGCGTTGTGGGCTGCCCTCCGTGGAGCCAGCCCCCATGTGGTGGGGTTTTTTTGGAGGGGGGGCCCCAGTCCTGAGCTCCAGCTGGCCAGGTATGACCCCACCCCCCTCTCTTTGCCCCTTGGCAGGCGTGTGAAGTACAGACCCCTGCCTGCCGGCCCCGCCCGCAGCCCCCTGCCCCGGGCCTGGCTGCCCGACCGTGCCGCCCTGCGTCTCCTCCTGCGCCAGGCCTGGGGCACCGCGCCCACCGGCGAGAGCAGCCCCCTGCTGAGCGGCAACGTGGGGTAGAGACGGCGACGCCCCCCGAAGGACCCGGCCCAGCCCCAGAGCCGCACTGCTCCCTGCCCCCACAGCACGGGGGGGAGGAGGAGGGAGCCCCCCCTCAGCTGGGGGGTGCCCGTGTCCTTACCAGCTATTAAACACTCAGACTCCCGCCCGCGTCGGCTTGGTTCTGTCCGCGCCAGGGAAGGTGCTGGGTGAATGCTGGGGTGGGGCTGGCGATGCGTGTGGGGGGGTGAGATATTCAGGACCCAGCACCCCCAATGTGGAGTCAGCCCCCCCCCCCCACTATGGGTCATGCTTAGCACCCTCCTCCGGCAGGGGAAGGCAAAGCAGGGGGCAGGGAGGTGCCTGCAGGGACTGGAATGGAACCCAGGCGTCCTGCAACCCACTGTCCCCCAGAACTGGGAGTAGGAACCCAGGCGTCCTGCGACGCTGTGAGCCCAGCCCCCCCAGGCAGCGCTGCCTCTAACCCAGCTCACCCCTCCGGGCGCATGACAGGCACCAGGCTAGGGGCACCCTGGTCAAAGCCACGGCCTAGCGCCTGGGGCCCCGGGGCCCACCCCCCGCCTGAGAACTGGGGTTTGTGCCCCTCCCCCCAGAACAGAGACCACGGGGGGGGGGAGAAAACAAAAACTCCGACCTTTATTAGTAAGATGAGGCACTTGAAATCTCAAGGGGGGGGGTGTTGGACTGTGGGGGCAATAAATAGGGGGCTGGAATGTAGGGTACGCGGGGGCCCAGCGCGCTGCTGCCCCCCACTCCCCGCAGGGGCCAGAGCTGCACAGGAGGGGCAGGTACATACGCCCCCCTTGCCCCCATCATGGGGCAGAAACAGCAGAGAGGAGGGGGGGCAGCGGGGGGGGCAGACCAAGGCCCCCGCCCGGCCCCCGCTCGCTACCACGGACGGCCCAGGCTGGCAAGCAGGGGAGCTCGGGCAGGGAAGGGGCCCTGGCTGGTGGGGCCGCAGGTGTGACCCCCCATGACGCAATGGGTCTATACAGGGCATCCCGGCTGCAGCGGGCCGGGGGTTGGGCTGTCCCCCGCTGCGAGCCAAGGTGGCCGGGTCGGGGGGGGGTCCTTGTCCCCCAGCTGGGCCCCCCCTACGACTCATGGGGTCCCTTCTTGATGCCGAAGAAGCTGGAGGAGCGGGGGGGCGGGGCCAGGAGCATGGGCGCCTGGTTCTTGTGGGTGATCCTGATCTGAAAGAGAGAGAGAGTGGGGGGAGGACACGCTGGGGGGCCCTTCCCCCAGCTCCGGTCACCCCCCACCCCAGGTTCCCTGGTAATGCACCTGCCCTCCCCCCGGCACCTCCTGTCCATGGGGGGCGGGTGGGCTGCCAGCACTGCAGCCCCATAGCTCCGAACCGCACCAACACCTGCCCTTCAGCCAGCGAGGGGCCCCCGGGCCCCACACCCACTCCAAACGGGCCCCGTCTCCGCCGCCTGGCCCCCCCACCCCCACAACGCCAGGCGGCCCCGGCTTCCTTCACACCCCCACCAGATTGGCGGGGTAGGGGGGTCTATTGAGGCCTCTCGCAGGGGCTGGGAACGCTGCAGGGGCCCCGGATCCCCACCGCTGGGGGGCAGGGCTGGCTCTGGGGAGCACGGGGGGACCCCGCTACGGCTCCTTACCGTGCAGGGTGGCTGCATCCAGGGCTCCCCGTCGATCTGCATGGGCAGGCACTTCAGGGTCCTGCGGAGACCCTGGTGTGAGACAGGAGCACCCCCCCCGCCCCCACCATGGGGCGGGTCCCAGGAGCGGGAGGCCAGGGCTGAGCCAGCCTCCCTTGGTACCACGGGGGGCCGACCGCCCCCGGGGGACCCCCCAGCGCTCACCGCAGCGTGATCTCCGAGCACTTGGCCAGCCGCTTTCCTGCGCTCTTCAGCCCCGTGTAGATCTGCCCCATCTCGATCACGCCCTCCAGCCCCACCACTTCCAGCCGCCTGTCGCTCAGGTCTGTGGGGAGCGAGGGGGGAGGGGCCGTCAGCGCTGGGGCCCCTGCTGCCGGGGGCCCGGGGATGAGTGAGCCCAGCCCCCACACACGGGTCCCCCCCCGCAGCCAGCTCCGGGGGCCGGCGGACGAGTCCTCAGTGAGTGGGGCTGGTCAGCGGGCACCAGGGGGTGGGGGTGCCCGGTGCGCCCCTGCTCTGGGGAGCTCCCCTCCCAACCCCCCCATAGGCTGCTGTGCCTTTAAGGAGGCGGGGCTCTAATGGCTCCGCCTAGTGGGAGGGGCCAAGGGGGGCTGTGCCGGTGTTCATGCACAATTAGCCTGAAACCTGCCTGGGGCCCCACCCCCCCACCTGCACCTAAGAGGTGGCCCCGCCCCCGTTCCGCCTGAGGCCCCGCCCCCCGCCCTGCACCTAAGAGGTGGCCCCGCCCCCCACCTGCACCTAAGAGGTGGCCCCGCCCCCGCTCCGCCTGAGGCCCCGCCCCCCGCCATGCACCTAAGAGGTGGCCCCGCCCCCGCTCCGCCTGAGGCCCCGCCCCCCGCCCTGCACCTTGCACGCAGGTCTTGAGCAGCTCCGGGTCGGTGACGGCCTGGGGCTGGCTCCCCCCGCCCGCGTTCCGGGCCTCGCCCAGCGGCTTCTTGGTCTCGCCCCAGAGGTTGGAGCCGCCGTGCATGCTGGGGATGTTGAGGACGGCGACCCCCGAGAGGGCTCCACTCAGGTCCAGGGGCTGCCCGCAGCACTGGGGGGGCAGGGCCCGAGTTACCAACCGGGGGCCTCCTTAAACCAGCCCCCACCCTAGCGAGGCCGTCCGGCTCGCCTGGCCGATGCGCCAGCCCTGGGATCCGCCAGCGGGGGGCGCTGGGGGCGGGGCAGGGCAGGAGGGCCAGCTCAGGGGGCGCTCCCAGCTCTCCAGCCCTGGGCTCTGCCAGCGGGGGGGGGCGCTGGGGGCAGCGCGGGGCGCTCCCAGCTCTCCAGCCCTGGGATCCGCCAGCGGGCGCTGGGGGCGGGCAGGGCAGGAGGGCCAGCTCGGGGGGCGCTCCCAGCTCTCCAGCCCTGGGCTGTCCCTCACCTCAATGCTCAGATATTCCTTGAGCTTTTTGCAGGTGGCGAAGATGGTCTCAGACGTGGCAAATTCAAAATACCAGAGTTTGTTCTTCATCCTGGAGAGGAACCAGAGCCCCCAAACCCCGGGTGGAAACCAGAACAAACCAAACCACAGCAGGGGGCGCCGTGGGGGCGGGCAGGGCACTGGAGGGGGAGGAGGGGAGTGCCCAGCTGTTCCCGTCCCAGCAGGGGGCGCTGTGGGGGCAGGGTGCTGGCAGGACCCACATGGGACACCAGGGCCCCCCCACCTCCGGGAACCCCTAGGCTACAGCGCGGCTGGCAGCCCAGCCCCTGCCATGCCCCCCTGCCCCCCTCGCCCCCTGCCTGGCCGGCCCCTGCCATGCCCCCCTGCCCCCCTCGCCCCCTGCCTGGCCGGCCCCTGCCATGCCCCCTGCCCCTCGCCCCCTGCCCGGCCAGCCCCTGCCCCCCAGCCTGCCCCCTGCCCCTCGCCCCCGCCCAGCCGGCCCCTGCCCCTGCCATGCCCCCTCCCCCTGCCCAGCCGGCCCCTACCCCTGCCATGCCCCCTGCCCCCTGCCCGGCCGGCCCCTACCCCTGCCATGCCCCCTCGCCCCTGCCCGGCCGGCCCCTGCCCCGCTCACCTGCTGTTGAATTTCTCGGGGTACCTCTCCCTCATGAGGTGGAAGCGGTGAGCGATGGAGGCATCCTGGAGACGAGACAGACACAGTCAGAGCCCAGCGGCTGCCCCCTGCGGGGGTGACACTGACCAGGCCCTGAGCATCCTGGGGGCCCCCCCAAACCACCGCCCCCCCAGTGCCGGGCCCCCCCCGGCCGTACCACGCCGATGGAGAAGTAGTTGTTGATGATCTCGTAGGGGACGGGGTCCCCCTTCTCCGCGGGGTTCTCGGGGGTCACCTGCACCAGCCACCGGTCCATGGGCAGGACGCTGCTGCTCTCGATGTCCTTCAGGATCTTCCCCAGGTTCTCCCCGTCGTAGCCTGGGGGCGGGGGCAGGGCGTCAGGGGGGGGCGGTGCCAGGTGCCCAGGCAGAGACGGGCAGCGGGGCCCCAGCTGGGCTGAGCGGGGGGATCTGGGCAGGCCGTGCCCGTTGCTCTGACGGGGTCCGGGGGTGCCAGGCCAGGCAGACCCATGGGCCCAGCTCCCCCCCCCGGCGTCACTCACCTCCTCCCCAGCGCAGGCACCGCGCCAGGTCGTTGCCGGTGCCCAGCGGGAGCACGGCCACCGGGGGGCGCCGGGGCAGGTTGGCTTTATCTGCAACGAGAGGAGGATGGTCAGTGGGGGGGCCAGGTTACTGCCCCTCCCCCTCCAGCTTCCACCTACCGATGGCGTCCAGGATCCACCCCACGGTGCCGTCCCCCCCGCACACCAGGATCCGGAAATCTGGCACGTCCCGGAAAAAGTTCAGCCTGAGAACAGAGACACGGAGCTGGGTCAGCGCCGGGGCCCGGATTCCCCCCGCGATTCCCTGCCAGATCCTCCCCAAGGGTCAGTTAAACCCTGACCCGCCCTGGGCTCCCGCCCAGCTCTGCCGGTGCCCCTCACTCCCGACCCGCAGCCCCCTGCTCTCCCAGCCCTGGGCTCCCCCCTTCCCCAGCTCTGCCGGTGCCCCTCACTCCCGACCCGCAGCCCCCTGTTAGCCCAGCCCTGCACCCCGCCGCTCTGCCGGTGCCCCTCACTCCCGACCCGCAGCCCCCTGTTAGCCCAGCCCTGCACCCCCCCGCCCTGCCGGTGCCCCTCACTCCCGACCCGCAGCCCCCTGCTCTCCTAGCCCTGGGCTCCCCCCTTCCCCAGCTCTGCCAGTGCCCCTCATTCCCGACCCGCAGCCCCCTGTTAACCCAGCCCTGCACCCCGCCGCCCTGCCGGTGCCCCTCACTCCCGACCCGCAGCCCCCTGTTAGCCCAGCCTGGGGCTGCCAGAGCCCTCACTTGGCCGATGCCCTTTGACCCTCGCCCCCACCCCATTCATACTGTGGAGCTGCCCCGTGGCGTTGCAATGTGGGCAAGAGTCCAGTAGGGGGCGGGGGCGAGCCCCACCCGCGAAAGGCCGCGGGTCCCCTGAATTCTCACTCACCCGGGGGCCGGTCCCCCCTTCATCAGGTTGTAAACCTGCCGCGGGTTGAGGAGATACTGGAGCTTCCGGAGCACCCTGGTCGTGGAGACGAGGGGAGGGGTTTCAGGAGCGGCGCCGACAAGCCTAGAACCCACCGGGCATCGCCATGGACACGCCCCCTCCCGGACAGTCTAGAGCTGGGAGGAGAACCCCGGAGTCCTGCCGCCTCCCTCCCCCCACCCCATGTCTAACCATTAGACCCCACACTTCTCGCACTGCCAGACATAGAACCCGGGAGTCCTGCCTCCCCCCCTCCCCCCCCCATGTCTAACCGTTAGACCCCACACTTCTCACACTGCCAGACATAGAACCCAGGAGTCCTGCCTCCGCCCCTCCCCGCCCCATGTCTAACCATTAGACCCCACACTTCTCGCACTGCCAGAAATAGAACCCAGGAGTCCTGTCTCCCAAGAGCGCCCCCCCCCACTAGATCCCACCTCTCTTACCTCTCCCCCTGTTTCCCGCCACTCTTGGGGTTGACGAAGACCAGGAGGGGGTGGGTGTCGGGCACTGGGATGATCTGCAGGGTGAGGGAAAGGGGGAAACGAAAGGATGAGACACGAGTGAGTCACGAGCGCTGGCCAGAGCAAAGCGCAGCCGGGTTCCATCAGGACGACCGCACCCCAGCAGCAGCCGCGGCACGGCCGGGGCGGGGATCTGCGGCTCGTGCCGAGGGGCTGGGGGGTCAGCAAGGCAACGCCTGGCTAGTGCCACTGCGGGCGTGGGAAGAAGTGCCCGTGTCGGGGTCTGTGCCTGCCGAGGCGACGCCAAGTGCGCCGGGTTTCACCGGCTCCCTCCAGCCGCACCGGCTCAGGGGAGGCAGCTGCTGTGGCCAAGTTGCATGGCCACCTTCTGCCACCGGAGGGAGCCACTGTGCCCTGTATGAGCCAATAGCGAGTGTCCTCGGTGTGTATGGACCACTGTGAAGGAGGGGCCGGGAAGCCCAGGGCTGGGCGAGCGGGGGCTGCAGGTCAGGAGTGAGGGGCACCAGCAGGGCTGGGGAATGGGGGAGCAGGGGGCTACAGGTCGGGAGTGAGGGGCACCGGCAGGGCTGGGGAATGGGGGAGCAGGGGGCTGGGCGAGCAGAGGGCTACGGGTCGGGAGTGAGGGGCACCGGATAGGAATAGCTGACCTGGGGGGCGGGGTGTTACCTCGTTCTGGGCAGGGATAAACTCCCTCATTTTTTGAAATCCCAGCCCCGCCCCCGCCCGGGCCCTGCCATGGGGCCTCGCCTGGTGCCTATTCCAGGTGGCCGCGCCCCGCAGGTGCCAGCCGAAGAGCAGCGCCGTTGGGGCGTCGCCCCCACTCACCCGCAGCGCCTGGCCCTCGGGCGTGGTGCAGGGCTGCGGCGTCTCCTCCACCGGGGTCCCGCCGTCGTTCTTCTGGCTGTTCTGCCTCTCCTGGAACCCAGAGCCAGGACGTCACCTGGGGGCAGGGGTCCGGAGCTGGCGCTGGAGGTTCCGTGGGGGCGGGGGCCCGGAGCCGGTGCCAGAGCCCAGACGGGCCCGGAGCCCTGGGAGAGGAACCAGCAGCCCCCCGGGGCTCCGTGGGGGCGGGGGCCCGGTGCCGGCGCTGGAGCCCAGACGGGCCCGGAGCCCTGGGAGAGGAACCAGCAGCCCCCAGGGGCTCCGTGGGGGCGGGGGCCCGGTGCCGGCGCTGGAGCCCAGACGGGCCCGGAGCCCTGGGAGAGGAACCAGCAGCCCCCAGGGGCTCCGTTGGGGACTCCGCCCGGAGCCGGCGCTGGAGCCCAGACGGGCCCGGAGCCCTGGGAGAGGATCCAGCAGCCCCCAGGGGCTCCGTGGGGGCGGGGGCCCGGAGCCGGCGCTGGAGCCCAGACGGGCCCGGAGCCCTGGGAGAGGATCCAGCAGCCCCCAGGGGCTCCGTGGGGGCAGAAGCCCAGAGCCGGTGCCAGAGCCCAGACGGGCCCGGAGCCCTGGGAGAGGATCCAGCAGCCCCCAGGGGCTCCGTGGGGGCAAGGGACGAGCTGCTGCTTTGGGTTCAAAGCCCAGTGGGGCACAGAGCCCCTCGCCGGTGGCCTCTGGTCTCACCCCAGCGTGGAGGCGGGGGGAACTCCCCAGCCTGGCAGGCCTCCCAAAGGCGCCCGGCCTGGTCCAGAAAGCCCCTAGCCAGCGGCTCCGGGCAGGTCCATCCGCCCGGCGGGGACTCACTCACCAGCACCACGGGGTAGATGGCCGAAGGGGGCAGGACGTGGTCGCGCAGGGCCCCGCAGTCGCAGGTCGGGGGCACGCTGGGCTGACACTCCTCGTGGATCTGGGGGAGACGGGGGTTAGCACGGCGCATGCTCTGGCCCCACCTCCCCTGAAGCTGCCCCCAGCCCCTGGCAGAGCGACAGGGGCACCGGGGGGAGGGGGGGTGTCGCACCCACCTTGAGGTGGCACCAGACGCAGTGAAGCCCCGTCAGGCTCTGGAAACTCTTGATCTTCTTCTGACACTTGTCGCACTTGCTGGCCTCGCAGCCGCCCTTCACCCACACGTGGCTCTGCGCCTGGGGAGGGACGGGACAGTGAGCGCTACGGGGGCTGGGAGCCAGGACGCCTGGGTTCTCTCCTGGCTCTGGGAGGGGAGTCTAGTGGTTTACAGGGGGGTGGGGGAGGGCTGAGAGTCAGGACTCCTGTGTTCTAGTCCCACAGTGTGTCAGCCCATCAGGGGCAAGTCCCTTCGGCGCGCGGTGCCTCAGTTTCCCCCCTGTCCGTGGGTTAGTGAGCCCGTGGCAGGCCCTTGGGGGCAGATGCTGGTTCTGGGGACCGGCCACGGGGGGCCCCTGCCCCCCACTCACGCTGGTGTCCTTGCGGGACTTGGCGTAGGTGCTGATGCAGCTGAGGGGCGCCCGGCGGGCGCAGCGCTCGTGGGCCGTGAACTTGCAGACTGGAGGCAGAAAAGGCAGGTTAGTGACCAGGGAGGAGGGGCATGAGCTGGGCAGGGGTGGGCTGAGCTCCTCCCCTAGCCACACCCCCTTAAAGGTCCTGCTCAGTGATTGGCTAGGCTTCGAGCAGGCCAGCCAATCACATCTGACTGGAAGGAGGTGGGCGGCGGTTAGCACAGACACAATGCTGATTTGCTTGTGTTTCATTGGCTGAGTGAGAGGTGGGCGGGGTCGCCCCAGGCTGAGCCCCCCCCCAGCCCCCCCACTACTCACAGCGCCCCCTGGGCACCTTTCCCAGGCTTGTGACCATTTATCCGGGGGGCCGAGGTGGGGGGGTCCCCCTCCCCCGGCCATGCCCGCGTCGGGGGAGGGGGGCAGAGGGGACCCCCCACCACGCCCCTGTCGGGGAGAGGGAGTGGGGGGCCGAGGGGGAACGTGCCCGTGTCGGGGGCCGAGGGGCAGAGGGGAACGTGCCCGCGGGGTGCCAGGGGAACGTGCCCGTGTCGGGGTGCCAGGGGCCGAGGGGCCGTGCCCGCGTCAGGGGGCCGAGGGGGCAGAGGGGGCCGTGCCCATGTCGGGGGCTGAGGGGGCCGTGCCCGTGTCGGGGGCCGGGGGCCGAGGGGCCGTGCCCGCGTCGGGGGCAGGGGGAACGTGCCCGTGTCGGGGGCAGGGGGCCGAGGGGGCCGTGCCCGCATCGGGGGCCGAGGGGCAGAGGGGAACGTGCCCATGTCAGGGGCCGAGGGGCCCGTGCCTGTCGGGGGCTGGGGGCCGAGGGGGCCGTGCCCACGTCGGGGGCCGGGGGCCGTGCCCGTCGGGGGGGCCGAGGGGCCGTGCCCGCGTCGGGGGCCGGGGGCCGAGGGGGCCGTGCCCGCATCGGGGGCCGAGGGGGCAGAGGGGAACGTGCCCGTGTCAGGGGCCGAGGGGCCGTGCCCGCGTCGGGGCCGGGGGCCGAGGGGAACGTGCCCGTGTCGGGGCGGGGGCAGGGGAACGTGCCGTGTCGGGGGCCGAGGGGGCAGGGGACGTGCCCGTGTCGGGGGCCGAGGGGCCGTGCCCGCATCGGGGGCCAGGGGCCGAGGGGCTGTGCCCGCATGGGGGCACTCACAGGTGCAGCACAGGCCCTGCTTGCGCAGCCCGAGCAGGAGGGTCTCGCAGACGTTGCAATAGACCGGCCGGTTAAAGTGCTTCAGCCGCCACATGTGCTGCCCGTCGTCCTTCATGTTCTGGGGGGGGGGAAGACGGTCGGTGGGGGCGGGGGCACACGGAGCTCACTCACTTCTCCCCGAGGGCGTGGGGCTCCCCTATGGGCCGGTACCACTCGGGGGGGGTCCCAGATCCACAGGAGCTTCCCCCCGACCCCCCAGTCCCGCCCGCCTGCTCCCCATCTTGCTCCATGGGGATCCCCATTGCTGGAGGGGGTCAGACTCCCACACAGCTCACAGCATTTCTGCCCCTCCCTAGGATCTCCCCCTCTCCACCCCCCAGGTCCCCCTGCCCCCCCAGGGATCGCCCCTCTCTTCCCCCCCCCCAGACTCACCACTTCCAGGCCCAGCAGCACCAGCAGGGGGATGGTGGTGACCCCCCCTCGCAGCCACTCGGCCAGCGACACCGTCCCGCTATCGTCATAGTCGATCTCCTTCATCATCTCCTGCAGGATCTGGGGGGGGGGGGGCAGGGACTCGGCTCAGGGACTCCAGGGGGGGTTGGTGAGCCCCCACCCAGCAGCCCCCCCTCCAAGAACCCCATCTCCCCCCGCAGCAGCCCCCACGGCTGGCGCAAGGGCCTGCCCCCAGCCTGCCCCCCCCACGGGCTCGGGGCAGCCCCCCCCCACATGCTGCCGCCTGCAGTGCCAAGGGGCTGGTGCCTCTCCAGGCAGGAGGGGGCAGGGGCAGGGGCAGGGCCAGGGCCAGGGCCAGGGCAGCCCCCCACACCCACGGCGCCAGCCCGGTACTCACGGGTTTGAGCTCCGTGACGTCCCAGTCCAGGTACTCGGCCACTCGCATCATCTGGGTGATGATCCGATCCACCTCCTGGGGGGGCACGGAGGGGGGAGAAGAGAGCGGGTCAGTACCGGCCCATGGGGGGGCAGGGCTGGCAGAGCGGGTCAGAACCGGCCCATGGGGGGGGCAGAGCGGGTCAGAACCGGCCCATGGGGGGGGGCCGAGTGGGTCAGAACTGGCCCATGGGGGGGAACAGGGGGAACAGAGCGGGTCAGTACCGGTCCATGGGGGGGGGCAGAGTGGGTCAGAACCAGCCCATGGGGGGGGGCAGAGTGGGTCAGACCCGGCCCATGGGGGCAGAGCGGGTCAGAACCGGCCCATGGGGGCAGAGCGGGTCAGTACCAGGCCACGGGGGCACAGCGGGTCAGAACCGGCCCATGGGGGGGGCAGAGCGGGTCAGTACCAGGCCATGGGGGGGGCAGAGCGGGTCAGAACCGGCCCATGGGGGGGCAGGCGACCCCCCAGGGACAGGGCACTGGGGATGGACCCGTCGCTCAGCCCTGAGGCCAGAAGCACCTGGGGGGTCCCTGGAGAGGTGGGGGGGGGCAGCGGCCTCCCTTGCCTGCAGGGCTGGACCCAGCCGGGGGGGGGGGTCCTGCAGGGGCCCGGCGCTCAGAACGGGCAGTGGGGGGCACTGGAGTGAAGGGGGTGAGGGGGGCTGCGGCCCCACCCCACGGCACGCACCGAGCTGTCCAGCAGGCCGTTCCCATCCTTGTCATAGAGCTTAAAGGTGACTGTGGGGGGGAGATCGGAGTCAGTGGGGGGGCCCCAACCAGGCCCAGACCCCCATGGCCACCCCCTGTCCAGCCCACCTCCTAGCACAGCCTGGCAGCCCCCACCCGTCTGGGGACCCCTCCCCCAAAGGTCTCCCACGAGCCCCCCCGGGGCCACCCCCACCCCCCTTAGGAACCCACCGCAGGTCTGAGCCCGAGAGCTGCCCCGAGCTCGTCGCCTCTCCATGGGGCTGGGGCGGGTGGGACATGCCCCCCCGGTGCCCCCCCAGACTCACACTCCAGCTTGTCCTCGGGGCGTCCCCCCTCCAGCAGCGAGAAGTAGCAGGAGACGTCGTTGACGCAGACCAGGCCGCTGCCTGCAAAGGGACAGAGCCGGTGCTGAATCCCGCAGCCCCCCTGCCCCACACGGGACCCAGGAGATCGGGCCCCGAGGCACATTCACTCCTCGGCTTCAGCTGCCATTGGGGGGGAGGAATGGTGAGCAGTGACGGGAAACAGGGGACCCTCTGCCCCCCCCCAATATCAGCTGCAGCCCCTAACCCCAGGCAGCCTGTGCCCATGTCACCCCCCTCCCCAAGGCAGGGGGGGGCCCAAGACACAGGCCCTATCCTCAATTCAGCTCTGGCCACTGCAGCAATCTGGCTAGCAACTGCCCCCTGCTGCCTGGGATGAGAACTGCTCCTCTGCATGTCATATCCCCCGTACAGTCAGCATCTGATGGGGATTCTCCTCCAGCTCAGTCAGGCTGACGGAGCAGGCGGAGCCGGTGCACACCCTTACCTGGCTGCTCCCCGAGGCCCGGCTGCTGCCCGGGGGCCTCCCCGGGCGAGGTCTGGAAGGACAGGAAGAGGTGCTGGCAGAGCGCGTCTGAGATCTCCTCGGCCTCCAGGTAGCTCCGCATAAACAGCTTGAAGCCCTCAAAGTCGATCGACTGGGGGGAGGCAGCGGGGGGGGCAGTTAGGGGGGGGCCTGGCTCAGAGCAGGGGGGCTCTGGGGTCAGACTGGGACCCCCCGAGTGGCACGGGGGGGCATTGGGGCAAACTCACGTCTCCCTGCAGCTGCTGCACCAAGGTACCATCTCCATAGAACTCCTGCAGCACGTCCTGGACCTTCCTGCTGCTGTCTGGGGGGGAGAGACAGGGGGGTCAGGATCCCAGGTTCCCCCCCCGGAGCCAGGAGGGGGGAGCAGCCCTGGCCTGGAGCAGATACTGCCCAGACCCACGGCCAAGCCCTCCCCATCCCACAGCCCTGCCGGGGTGGGGGGGGGGGAGCTGCAGATCTGCCGCCGTGACCCCCGCCCTGCTCTGGGGGCAAATCCAGCCACTCTACTGCCCCCCCCAAGCCTCCAGGCAGGTCAGCCCCCCACGGCAGGAAATCAGCCCCACCTGCGGGCCTGGAGTGGTGGTACCAGGGCAAATTCCCAACAGAGGCGACCCCTCCCCCACTGCAGAACCTGATGGGGGGGTCCCAGAGGGGCCGATCCCCCCAGTGTGAAGCGGGATGTGGGTGGGGTTAACGCTGACATGGCTGGGCTCAGCTGCCACCCACCACCCGGGGCCCGATCCTGCTCCCGTCAGAGCAGGGGCAACTCCCCCCCCGGCCCCCGCCCGAGGCGGAGCCCAGACCAGCAGGGCTGCGGGGGTGGCGCTCGCTGGTGGGGGGGGCCTTCCCCTAGGCACCCCGATGCCCTGGGGGGGACGGGCCGTTCCCACAGGGATCCCCCGGGGCAGCGGGACCACGGCGAGGGCAGGGCCGTCCCCGGGGGGCCGGTTACTCACAGTCAATGTACTTCTGCAGGTGGGCAAACTCCTCGGGGCTCAGGGTGGCCCACTCCTTGCTCTCCGACATGACGCTCTGGGGCCTCCGGGCTGCGGCTGGGGGGGGGTGGGGGGGGGGGCAGTTAGACTCCCGTGGGGGGGGGACAACAGGAGCCAATGGGAGTGAGGCCGCAGAGCACGAGGGGCCCCAGGGAGGTGCCGGGGGGGGGCGCTGGGCAGTGCCCCTCCCGGATTAGCTGAGTCGGCACATTCCCCGTCTCCAGCCCCCAGGCTCCGCCAGCCAAGCCCCTGGCGCCCCCTGACCTCCTGGGCCAACCCGGGGGGGCCTGCGCGGGGGCTGCCGGGAGTGGGGCCTGATCCGCCCCTTCTGGACCCACCGCCGAGACCCCCGGCCCCACGGGCTCTTAAAGGGATGTTCCCCAATTACCGACGGGGGGGGGCTGGCCGCCTGCCAGCAGACGGGGGCACCGTTTGCCCCAGAGCAGCCCCATGGCCAACACAGACACCCCTGCCGGCTCCAGTGCCGCGGGGATCCGGAGCAGGACACTTGGGGGGCGCCTGGGCCGGCCGGTGCCCCAGCAGCCTGGCACGGAGCTGCCGGCCCAGCGCCGCGGGATCCGGAGCAGGACACTTGGGGCGCCTGGGCGGCCGGGGCCCCAGCAGCCTGGCACGGAGCTGCCGGCTCCAGCGCCGCGGGGATCCGGAGCAGGACACTTGGGGGGCGCCTGGGCCGGCCGGTGCCCCAGCAGCCTGGCACGGAGCTGCCGGCTCCAGCGCCGCGGGGATCCGGAGCGGGACACTTGGGGGGCGCCTGGGCCGGCCGGTGCCCCAGCAGCCTGGCACGGAGCTGCCGGCTCCAGCGCTTTATAGCCGCCACGCCGCCGGCTCTGCTCAATATTTAATGGTGCCAAGTCACGGCTGGGGGGGAGCTTTGTGGTTCTCCAATCGCGGCTGTGAATTGGGGACGGGGGGGGAATCGTCTGATTCAGAGACACAAACTGGGGGGGGAGAGAGGTGGGACTTGGCAACAGGCCAAGCCCCGCGAGGTGCAGGCCGGGGCCTGGGGCGCAAATCGCGTAAGGACCAGCTGGGGTCCAAAGGCAACAGCAATGCCTGGGGGGGGGGTGTGAGCAGCATGGGGGAGGGGCCGCCGCCGCTCCAGCCTTCCCCGCCCTGTTCCCGGGTCTAATGGTTACTGCAGGGGACTTAGCAGCCAGGATGCCTGGGTCCCATTCCTAGCTGTGCCGCTGACGCTCTGCTGACTGCCCCTCTGTGCCTCAGTTTCCCCCTCAGGGGAGACTAGAGCACTGAGTGCTTGGAGAACCTCCCGCTCAGTGGGAGCAAGGGGCTGTTAGCACCAGGGGGGCAGCCTGCTCTGGGGCGGCCCCCCCGTTTCTTTCCCCAGCAGCAGCGTTTTCCCAGGATTCGAGCCCACCAGAGGCCCCCCCCACTCCATTACGGAGATGATTTATTCATGTTGATACCGATCTCGGCGCACACCTGGGAGCTGCCGGCCGCACTAAGTGCTCCGAGGTCTCTGCGGGGCAGGGAGAGGACGGGACGTGCCGCCCCCATTAACGCTAATGGGGCTAATCTGAGCACCAGGGCCGCCAGCCCCCTTGCAGCCCAGACAGCAAGTCTGAGACCCCAGAGCGGCTTGGATGGTGCCCTCAATCCTGACCCACAGTCCCTGCTAGCCCAGCTCTGGGTCCCCCCAGCTCTGCCAGTGCCCCTCACTCCCGACCCACAGCCCCCTGCCAGCCCAGCCCAGGGTCCCCCCAGCTCTGCCGGTGCCCCTCACTCCCGACCCACAGCCCCCTGCCAGCCCAGCCCTGGGTCCCCCCAGCCCTGCTGGTGCCCCTCACTCCCGACCCGCAGCCCCTGCTAGCCCAGCCCTGGGCTCCCCCCAGCCCTGCCGGTGCCCCTCACTCCCGACCCACAGCCCCTGCTAGCCCAGCCCTGGGCTCCCCTCCAGGACAAGCTGGAGCAGTAACTCACTGCTTAGCCAGGCCGGGCTGACGGTCACTAGTGCGGCTGGAGAGGGAGCCCACGGCTGGTCTAGCAGGGGGCTGCGGGTCGGGAGTGAGGGGCACCGGCAGAGCTGCGGGGGAGCCCAGGGCTGGGCTAGCAGGGGCTGCGGGTCGGGAGTGAGGGGCACTGGCAGAGCTGGGGGGGAAGGGCACAAAACTGGGGGTGCTGGCTAGGGAGATGGGGACTCAGGGCTGAGCTAAGAGGAGCTGAGGGGCTAACACGCAGGACAATGAAAATGAAGGAGGGGCAGGAGGCAGGACTCCTGAGTTCTCCCCAGCTCTGGGAGAGGAGCAGGGGCCGGGGGGGGGGGCTGGGAGCCAGGACTCCTGGGTTCTCTCCCGGCTCTGGGAGGGGAGTGGAAGCCAGTGGTTAGAGCAGGGGGGCTGGAGCCAGGACTCCTGGGTTCTCTCCCGGCTCTGGGAGGGGAGTGGGGCTGGTGGGTTAGAGCAAAGGGGGCTGGGAGCCAGGACTCCTGGGTTCTCTCCCGGCTCTGGGAGGGGAGTGGGGCCCAGCGTTTAGCTCTGCCAACCTTCCTGTACCCCGACCGGCCCCACCCCCTGTTCCACTAGCTCCAAGGCCCTGCAGCTGGGGGGGGGCTCTGACTTTGCCTCATTCCCAGCCCCCCCTTTTCATCCCAAACATGTGACTAACCAACCCCCAACTCACCCCCCCCCCGGGGCAGCTGCTCTGGGGCCAGCAGAGCCAGGAGTCCCCCCCTCCCACCCTATGGGGCCGGCTGGGGGAGGGGACGACAGAGCCAGTCCAAGCCCTTTAACAAACGACTTCTGCTTTCGGTGGCTCCATTTTTAGAGCAGTTGGGGGGGGGCCACACCCACAGGGATCCCCCGTCCCTCCCTGGGTCAACATGGGGCTGTCCCAGGGCAAGGAACAAACCACTGGGACCGGGGGGGGGGCAGGGTGCTGGTGCCACCTCCCCCAACATACCCCCCCAGCCACGCCACCATCACCCTACACAAACCTCACCCCCTGTGCCCCCCAGCCATGCACACGCCCCGCACGCAGCCCCCACCCCATGGTGCATGCCCAGCTGGGGGGGCAGGCGGCCGCTCAGCACCCCCCACTTTCACGCAGGGGGTTGGGCTTCGAAGGCGGCTTTGCTCAGTGCCCGCCCCCAGGGACCCCCTGGGCGAGGGGGGGCAGGAAGGAAAGGGGGAGGCGAGAACCATGCCGAGGGCCGGCCCAGGCAAACGGCTCCTGGCACCCGAGCCGAGACTGCAGAGATCCCAGGGGCCTGGCTAGCTACCCGCCCGCCCCCGGCTGAATGGAGTCCCTGGGGGGAGGGGGGGCGCTCAGGCAGCCCGGCTGCACACGAGGGGTGGGGGCTACGGGGTATGAGGGGGCTTCCCGACGCCTCTCAGGGAGGCTGCTGTCAATGCAGCCCCTAGGATGTGAGTTTAGTGGGTCCTCAGCTTCACCCTCACCTCTGATTGGCAGCAGCTGACCCCCCCCCCCCCCCGCCTGATCAGGACTCAGAGATGGAGCCCAGCCCAGGGATGGTGCAGCTGGGGTCAGGCAGGGAAATTCCTGCCTGACCCCAGCTGGGGACCAGGCTGTGCCTTGGAGCATGAGGATTGCCAGCCCCCTGGGAGAATTCCAGCCTTGCTCCTCCAGCCGGCCTGGCCTTTCTGTCAGCTCACTTCCCCCTTTGCCCCCAGAGGATCCTGCTGCCAGTGACTTGCACAGGGTAATCACCCGGGGAGGGGGAACCGTGAGCTCTGAGCCCAGCATCAGTCAGAACCGGGGCAGGGAAGGCAGATGCAGCCACAGCCAGGGTGAGAGGCCGGGCACTGCATCTGCCTGAACAAACTTAGTGGCAAAGCGAATAAACCCTGTTGTTAATAGCGCCGTGAACCTTCGCTACCAGCTGTCCTTATAGCCCCGATAGGATCCTGCTCCCCCGCCCTTTATAGAAGGGAAACTGAGGCAGAGCGGTGATGCGACACAAAGTGAACCAGCAGGACTACTGAGAAAAGAACCCAGGAGTCCTGGCTCCCAGCCCCCCTACTCTAACCACTAGACCCCACTCCCCTTCCAGAACTAGGAACAGAACCCAGGAGTCCTGGCTCCGGGCCCCCCCGAGCTGTCGGGAGGAGGGCAGGCACGCCAGGCCTGGGGGAAGGGGCACCGACTCCACCCTGGACACATCCCAGTGAGCCTGAGGTTACCGAGTCCTGCTAACTCCATCAGCGGCGCTAAATTTAGCTCAGTTCTGCCTGCCCCTGGCTCCAGCTGCCGAGCGGCAAATGGAAACCAGATGCTGGGAGAAGCCGTGTGGGGTTGGAGGCCAAAGCTTAACACCTTGATCCCCAGGGGACGGCCGAGCAGGGGGCCCGGCCCCGCTGCCCCCGGCCCGGCCCCGCTGCCCCCGGCCCGGCCCACGACTCGGAGCAGCCTCGGCTCTGACCCAGCACTGGCTCCGCTCCTGGGACGCCGACTGGCTCGGGCCAGGGAGGAGAGAAGGGACCCCAGGGACTCACTGTGCAGCCCCCCAACCAAGGGTCCAGCCAGTCCCCCCCAGCCCCAGCTCCAGTGACACCTGACGGGCGTCTAGCTGGGGCCCAGGCGATCCAGGGCAAAGCCCCTCCCCCGACCCTTTGTCATGAGTGGGGCAGCGCGGGGGGGGGGGAGGTCAGACACCAGCTCCCTTCCCTGGGACACCGTGGGGCCTCTCCTCACCAGCCCCATTGCTCCTGGGGGGGCACAGCAGGGCTGCACCCCAGCCCGGGGTGTTATCTCAGCCTGACAGAGGAGATTTTTGGCAAGGCGGCTGCTGTGCTAACGGCCCCACCCCGCCCCCCTTGGCATGGGGCCGCAGCTTCCCAGCCTGGGGGGGGGCAGCTCCCCTGCTACTGCGCCTCGGCCTCCCCCTTGCCACGTGCATCATGCCTCCCAGCGCCCGTCACCCAGCAAGTGCCAAGGTACCTGGGGGCTGCACAAGGCAAGGGGGGGGGGAGGGGGGACACCGGTCTTAGCAGCTCCTGACCCACAGCCCCCTGCTATCCCAGCCCTGGGCTCCCCCCCCCCCAAGATCTACCAGTGCCCCCCAATCCTGGTCCAAAGTGCTCTGTAAACATGAGTCATTAGTTTAGCCTCACAGCCTCCCTGCTTTCCAGATGGGGAAACTGAGGCAGAGAGGGGCAGGGACTTGCCTACAAGCACCCCGAAAAGAACCCAGGAGTCTTGACTCCCACCATTCTCCCTCTGGGGCTGCCCATCTTCACAGCATCACATCCGCCCCCCCCATGCCACGCCGCCCCCCCAGCCCAGCTGAGCCCGCGCTCCCCACCAGCCAGTGCTGGCCAGAGGCAGGGGTGGGAACACCGGGGTGCTGGCCCAGGCTGGCAGGCTCCCCCCCCCCTTCCCCGGGATTCCTGGCTAACCTGCTAATGGGATCGAGCTGCCCTTAAATGCTTCCCTGACTTAGCTGGGGGTGAAGCCCTGCGTGGGGCTGGGGCGAGGGGCTGGGCGAGGGCTCGCCAGGGGGCCGACTGGCCACGCAGGAGGGGTGGGAATGTCCAGGGAATGGCTCAGTGCCCTGCTCTGGGACCCCCCCCCCCATCCAGCTGTCTTCCCCACTCTGGGCATGGGGCTTCCCGGGCGGGCAGGCAGGGGCAGCCTGGCCCCACTGCCAGGAGCCTGGGAATTGGCTGGCCCCCACCCAGCCCCCACCTGACTGATGGGAGGGGTCATCCCCCACAGGCGGGACTTAAAGGGACAGCACAAGGAGAAGCTTTGGGGAAGGTGGTGGGGGCTGGGAGCCAGGACTCCTGGGTTCCAGCCCCAGCTCTGGGAGGGGAGTGGAAGCTAATGCATGGGGAGGGGGTGGGAGCCAGGACTCGGGGGTTCAGTGCCCTGCTCTGGGAGGGGAGTGGGGTCTGGTGGTTAGAGCAGGGGGCTAGGAGCCAGGACTCCTGGGTTCCAGCCCCAGCTCTGGGAGGGGAGTGGGGGCCAGGACTCCAGGGCAGGGACTCTCCATTTTAACTCACTCGCACTGGACACAAGGCAGCTGTCCCAACGCCGTGAGCCAAGCGACAGTGGGTCTGAACTGCACCTGGCAGCCGGCTCCCCGCACAGCTCTGATCTCCCTGGGCTTCCCCGCCAGCCCAGCCATCGGCTCTGACGCAGCCCCCAGCCAGATCCAGACACCGCGAGTCGGTTCCTCCCTGCCATTGTCAGGCCAACACCCTGCGTTCCCAGCGAGTTCAGGCCTGCGGAACCAGCAGGCTTGAATGAAGGAAACACTCCTGCCCTGGGCTGCGGCTTTAACAAGTGCTTCGGCGCGACTGCTGGTGCCGGGCCCCTCACCCGGCGTCTGACTCCGGGGGACCCTGTTCCTAGGCCGGGGCAGGGCGAAGCCCTAACTCACCGCACTCCCCGGAGCCTGGGCCTGGCCTGCCTCCCGCAGAGGTTCCAGCAGCCCCGAGGCAGCTCTAAGTGACACACTGGGAAATGGGGGAACAGTCACCACACAGGGCCCTGATCCCAGCTCCACAGGGGGGGCCCTGGGGGGGTAATAAGGTAATAATTGGAGATACACCAATCTCCTAGAGCTGGAAGGGACCTCGCAAGGTCATCGAGTCCAGCCCCTGCCTTCACTAGCAGGACCAATTTTTGCCCCAGATCCCTAAGTGGCCCCCTCAAGGATTGAACTCACAACCCTGGGTTTAGCCGGCCACTGCTCAAACCACTGAGCCATCCCTCACCCCTTTCACCCAGCCACAAGCTGAGCGTCACCGAGACTCCCCCGCCCCCACCAGTGACTGCGGCTCTCCCCTTGATTAACGGAGGTTCCTGCTTCATCCCGGTCTCTCTGCAATGCCCCTCCCGCCGCACTTCAAAGCAAAGCCCCATCGGCCACCCCCTGCCCCCCACCCACAGAGCAACAGGACAGTCTAGGCTGCAGCTCCCCAGAAAGGGTTCGGTCAGCTGGACCCTGCACCCCCTCCCGCCTCAGCACAGTCAGAGGGATCCAGCGAGCCAGGCCCGCCGCTGCCCCAGTCCCTCCACACGACCCACAGAAGGGATGAGCATGGGGGAGGGGGGGGTTCCACCCAGTCTTGGGTCCCCCCCTCGCTTGGCATCCTGAGCTGGGTCAGCGCTTGGATGGGGGTGGGCCAAGGAGCTGCCGGCCCAACGAGGGCACCCTTCCCTCTGCCCTCAGACCTCAAACCACCGCTCTGCCGGGCCCTGTCTAAACAGCTGCTGCGCCTCACCCCAGAGGTGGCCGCATCTCCGTGGCAGAAGATGACCTGTCTATAGCCAGTGCTGGGGGAGGAAAGGCGCTCGGGAATCGCACGTTATTGTTTGTCCACCGTTCAGAGCTTGGCAGGAAGCAATTCTATTTTCCTTAATTAACAATCACTCCTGCCCCCGCCCCTGTTATTTACCCAGGAGCGCTCGTAAACGTGCCCTTTGGCACATGACTGGAGCTGGGCTCTTTAGCACAGGTGGATGCTGCCTCTCCGGTCTGAGGAGAATTGCTGGGGGCAGGACAAACCCTTCCCAGCCCCTGCGCCTGCAGCGTCGCTTTCTCACCATGGATCGTTCCAGGCTCCAGAAAAGAGAGTGTCAAAGCCAAGCAGAATATGAAGCGTAACCCCGGAAACTCGCCCCGAGGATCAGTTAACCGAGGGGCGGGTAGGACTGGGAGCCAGGACTCCTGGGTTCCATTTCCCCGGGAGCCTTCCCAGCGCTGAAGGAAGGTGCCCACGCTGGCGGTCCAGTCGCGACACACTCGGGGCGATTTCTGCCCTGGCGGCGAGGGAGCCGGACTGGCCGAAGCCCCAACCTGGCCCAGGAAGGATTTTTTCCCCCCATATATAAAAGTTAAACAAGATGGCGGGGCCTTTGTGACTTGAGTCCCGGGGGCTGGTTTTCTCCTGGGCCAGGGCATCACACACCGAAACCTGCCTCCGAAATCCCGTGGGAGGCTGAACCCCTAAAAGCTCCAGGGAGCCGATCCTCGGCTAGTGTAACCATCAGTGCTCCCCCGTGCCCCCAGGCACCAAGCCCAGGCCCCCCGGCTCCCGCACACGGCGATTCGGCTGGGCTCTCTCGTTAGCAGAGCCAGAGGGCCCAGCAGGCAGGGTTGATCCCAGCCAGACCAGTCCTTGGGGCTCAGAGATTCACCAGCCGCGCCTGGAGCCAGAGCTCAGCACCCAGCAGGAACCGGGGTTGGGTTCGAGGTGCTCCACCGCGTGCTTTGCTGGCCACACAGGCCCATCACTTCAGGCAGGGGTCTTCCCCTGTGCCCTGCCTCGCGGTTCCCCCTGGTCAAACCTCTGCCCCTCGCTACACGGCCACCCACTGCCGCCCGCTGGCCCCACTCGGCCACCCGCCGGCCCCACTCGGCCACCCGCCGGCCCCACTTGGCCACCCGCTGCCACCCGCCGGCCCCACTCGGCCACCCGCCTGCCACCCGCCGGCCCCACTCAGCCACCCGCCGGCCCCACTCGGCCACCCGCTGCCCCCCGCCGGCCCCACTCGGCCACCCTCAGCCAAACACCCCAGCGCCTCCTCCTGCGTCCCTGCAGCCCCCCAGCGCGGCGACGGCTCCATGGCAGCTCGGGGGGTAGGTGGGGAACGCGGCACCGACCCGGCGGGGGGAGCCCTGGACCCCTCCGGCCCTGGCCATGCGGGACGGGCGCTCGGGATGGTCCCTCCTGGCCAGACTCTATGAATGGGGGCAAGAGCCCAGCACCCCCTCCCGCTCCCGGCAGCCCCCCCAGCCAGGAGGGACTGAACCAACTCGCCCCGTGGGTCACCCTGGGGCCAAGCCGGGGCACGGAGAAGCCCCTCCCCCTGCCCAGCGCCTGGCACAGGAGCCAGACCCGGACTGGGGGGGGGGGGCTGCGGCCACCAGCTCCTGTGCCCAGCGCCGGGCACTGCAGGGAGCGGGGCACCCACCGGGCACCGCGAGCGGGGAGCGGCCGGACCCGGCTCCGGCTCCGGCTCCTGCCCGGGCGCTGCGGGAAGGGGAAGCCCCGGGAGCGCAGGGAGCCCCCGGGCCGCCGCAAAGTTTCTTTGCCCCTCGCCGGCGCCGGGGGCTGCGGAGCCGGGCGGGGTCCCCGCAGCCCCGTCCCCCCGGGCGCGCCCTACCTCGTCCGGAGCTCGGCAGCGCGGGGCGAGCCTGGGGCGCCGCCCGGCCGAGCCCGGCCCCGCTGACATCACCCCCGCCCCGGCACCTCCCCCCCGCCGGGGCCCCCGCACCTTCCTCCGGCGCGGCGCGAAGCGAGCTCCGGGCGAGGCGGGCAGGTTCTCCCGGGCCCCGCAGCGGGTTTGCGACGCCCCCTCCCGGAGCCTCCTGCCCCGGCCGGCTCGAGCGAGCCGGGGGGGGGGGGGGGCCACGGTTAAAGAGACAGCAGCGCCCTGCACCAGCCTGCAGCGAGAGCAAACCCCGCAGAGCCCCCCCCCCCCCCGCGGGGTTAGTTACAGCAAGAATCCAACCCGGGGGCTGGGGCTGGCCCGCTGCCAGCAGAGCTTTTCTGGGGACCCCCCCCGGAACCCCCCCCACGCCTGGGCCTTGAACCGCAGGGCTGGGGGGGGGCTTGGGGCCAAACTCAGGGGTGGTGCAAGCAGCTCCCACTTCAGCGTGTGGGGGGGGCTGAGGTGGCAGGACTGGGCGGGAGCCCCCGGCGCCCCTGGCAGGAGGAAGGCCCCAGCCCTGGCAGGTGTTTGCCAACCTGCTCTGAAACCCTCCAGTGATGGCGATTCCACCACCTCCCTGGGCAGTTACTGAGGCGTGTGGGGGCAGCCGACTTCCCAGGCCGGCCTGCGCCCGAGTCTGGGGGGCTGGATTCGTGCAGGGGGCCTGGTGTCTCTCTGCTCCCCAAGCCGGCAGCACGCGGGGGCCTCTGGCTCTGTGCAGGCCTGACTCGATGGGGCCGTGTGGGCACCTGGGTGCTGGGCCTGGCCCCGTCTCCGTGCTGGGGGGGGGGGTTCTGGGTCCCTCCGCGTGTGAGGACTCGATCTCGGTGTGTGCCAGGTGCACGTCCGTGTGGGGGTGGAATCAGCCTGGATCTCTGCATGTGGGTGCAGGCGTGTACCTGTCGCTGGCTCATCCCTCGGCACCGACCCGTGGGTGTGCCAGAGCCAGCCTGTGCAGCTCCGTGCACGTGGGTCTGCCCAGGCCTGCCCTCGCCAGGCGCCTGTCAGAGCCTCGCTCCGGGCGCGCGGGCTCCGAGTGCTCTCTGGGATCGACGCCAGGCTGCCAGGTGCGAGGGGGCGGCACTGATCCAGAGCCGGCGGCAGGAGGGGACCTGCCCCCCAGTCCCCTCGAGCCGTTCGTCCCTTTCTAGGCCCTCATCCTTCTCCCCCAGGCGTGATCAGTGGGCACATGTGTGCTGCGAAGGGGCTGCCCCCCCACAAGCCCCTGCAGTCTGGGCAGGTGAGCGGTGCTCCCCGAGCAGCTGGCTCTGGTGCGGAGTCTTGCGCCCTGGGCTACCAGTCCAGATCCAGTTGAGTTGCTGCCACGTGACTGGCACAGATGGGCCCCCTCCCAGCCAGGCTCGGAGGAGAGGCCAAGGACTGACCGGGCCGGGGAGACTCGACTCCTGTCACTCCTGCTGGGGCCGTCTGCAGACAGAGGAGCCCAGAGTGGAGGGTGGTAGCCCCAGAGCCCCAGGGCGAGGCACAAACCCTGCAGCTGGAATTTCCCCTTCGTGGGCTGCCGAGCTTTGCTCTGCGGGCTGAGCGTGTGTGTGGGCGGGAGGCGCGAGTGCTGCGGGGAGCCGATGCCGCCTCTGCAGCTGTTTCCATCCAGGGCCACCGGGGGGGGGGGCAAGTGGGGCCCCCACGAGAATATAGTATCTATAGTATTGCAACTTCTTTTTTATGGAAGGGGGCCCTGAAATTGCTTTGCCTCAGGCCCCCTGAATCCTCTGGGTGACCTGAGCCCATCTCACGTGACCCTGTTACCCTCCTTCGCGCCTGGCTTTGCAGATGGGGACAGGGAGGCTGGGAGAGGAGAAGGGACTTGCTCCAGGCCCAGCAGTGAGTCAGTGGCAGAGTTGCTTGGCAGTTCCTGGCCCACTGCTGGGGACCCAGGCAGTGCTGCCCTCCACGATTGCACGGTCTCTTCAATGCCGCAAACCAGGCTGGGGCGGGGGGGCTGGACTCTGGGCCATGTGCTCTGCCCCCCTCTCTAGTTCTACCCCCCCCCATTTCGTACAGAGTCTGGGAAAGCCTCTAGCAGCGGCTCGCGCTGGGAGCAGATCGAGCAGCCCCCAGGGCTCTGCCCGAGGACGGTGCAGACGCTGCGGCAGCCAGACCTGCAGAAATTCCGGCCTGTCGCTCAGCCGCAGCGGAGCCGGAAATAGGAGCCGAGTAACAAAAGCGGCGTTTTTATCTCCCCTGGGGATCTCCGGCTGTTGCAGCATTGTGTGTGCTCCGCACGAGGGCAGGATGTGCCCCGCCTCGCGCCCGGAACCCCCCCGCCCCAGGTGGGGCCGCACGTCCCGGCCCTTGGAGGGAACGAATCGATGGCTGGACGTGGCCACGCGGCTCAGGGCGGGAGGATGTTACCGAGGTGAAGGGACTGAGCACGTGGCAAGGGGAGACACCCGGTGCGGAGCCAGGAACTGGCAGCCCGCGTGGCCGCCCCGGCCCCTCGCTCAGTGGGAAGGCCCAGGAGCCGATGAGCCATGTTGATGGAGCTCGTGGGGTGGGCAGGGTCCCTCTGGCTGGGGGGGAGGGGGGCGGGATCTCACTGTGCTGTGGGTCTGGCTCAGAACGAAGCGGGCACCGTTCCCAGCCCTGCATTGACTCAGTGACTGTGCTGCCAATCAGGCTGTCGAATCGAAATACCAGCTCGGCTGAATCACGCCGCTGTGGCGGGGCCAAGGGCTCTCATGGGCCAACCCTGCTCCGGCTGACGAATTCTTCAAAGGCGGCTGGTTCGTCAGGCTTTCAAACGACAGCCGGGGGGGGGGGCAGGAGCATATTTACCATCCTGTGAAACCCAACAGGAATGGGGGGGGGGTGTTCAGGGGTTCCTAGCCATGCTGTGTAGTGGGTGACAGCTTCAGTTTGGAGCAGAGGTGGGGGTTGGGATACACTCTGAATGGGGTGTATGCATGTGTATACACACACCATGACTCACACTCACAACTTCACCGTGTTGGCAAGGCTAGAACCCAGGTCTGCTTGCTCCTACCCCTTAAAGGAGAATCCCCAATAGCTGAAAGCAGTCTGGGTGCTATGGTACACAGTTGCCATCCTCATCCCATCCAGTAGAGGGCAGTGTTGAACATATTCACGAACTGGGCCGCTAGAACCTACGTATTGTTAAAAGCTTTGCCATTTGTCAAACATAAGAACGGCCAGACTGGGTCAGCCCAACGGGCCATCTAGCCCAGTGTCCTGTCTTCCGACAGCGGCCAGTGCCAAGTGCTTCCGAGGGATCGAAATTACTGAATGATCCACCCCCTGTCATCCAGGCCCAGCTTCTGGCAGTCAGAGGCCGAGGGACACCCAGACCCCAGGGTTGCATCGCTGAACATCTTGGCTCATAGCCAGCGATGGACTCATCCTCTGTGAACTGATCTAGTTCTTTTTTGAACCCCATTATAGTCTTGGCCTTCACAACATCCCCCGGCGAGGAGTTCCACAAGTTAACTGTGTGTTGTGTGAAGAAATACGTCCTTGTGTTTGTTTTAAACCTGTGGCCTATTAATTTAATGGGGTGACCCTGGTTCTTGTGATATGTGGAGGGGTAAATAACACGTCCTTATTTCCTTTCTCCGCACCAGCCACGATTTACAGACCTCTCTCAGATCCCTCCACGGTCGTGGCTTTTCGAAGCCGAACAGTCCCAGTCTTTTTAATCTCTCCTCAGACAGAGGCTGTTCCATCCCCCTAAGCAGTTGTGTTGCGTATCTCTGTACTTTTTCCAATTCTTCTAATGCATCTGTTTTGAGACGAGGCGCCCAGACCTGCCGGCAGTATTCAAGGGGCGAGTGTACTTTGAATTTATATCACGGCATTATGATGTTTCCTGTCTTATGATCTAGCCCTGTCCTAATGGTTCCTAACATTCTGGTCGCTCTTCTGACGCCCGCTGGACATTAAGTGGATGATTTCAGAGAACTCTCCATTACGACTCCAAGGTCTCTTTCTTGAGCGGTAACAGCACATTTAGACCCCATGATTGCAGAGCTCTAGTTGGAATTCTGGTTTCCAAGGGGTGTTACTTTGCACTGATCAATGCTGAATTTCATCTGCCAGCGTGTGGCCCAGGCACCCAGGTCTGCGAGCTCCCATTGTAACTCTCTGCAGTCTGCTTTGGACTTTGCTATCTTGAGCAAATTTGTATCGTTTGCAAACTTTGCCACCTCACTCTCTATTTCTTTTTTCCAGATCATCTGTCTGACAGCACCGGCCCCGGGACTGATCCTTGGGGCACCTCGCTAGCTACGCTTCACTGTGAAAACTGGCCATTTCTTCCTACCCTTTCCCCTGTTACTGACCGGTGAGAA
This sequence comes from Mauremys reevesii, assembly GCF_016161935.1. NCBI lineage: Eukaryota > Metazoa > Chordata > Testudines > Geoemydidae > Mauremys > Mauremys reevesii. The sequence goes on along the minus strand of NC_052647.1, from coordinate 15,762,154 downwards.
AACCTTCCCTCTTAGCCCACGACTGCTCCCGTTGGGGAGGGACCGGGGGAAAGGCTTTCGGAAAGACCAAGCTCACTAGAACCACGGGGTCACTTCTGTCCATGTTTGCTGACCCCCCCTTGAAGAATTCTAATAGATTAGTGAGGCGTGATTTCCCCTCCCAAAAGCTGTGTTGACTCTTCCCCAGCAAATGGTGTTCAGCTGTGTGTCTGATCCGCGTCCACAAACAATGTGTGCCCCAGCCATGCACCCCACGTCAGGGGGAATGGGGGGAGAGCCTTCCCAGCATGCCTTGCAGGCCACCAGCCTCCCCGTGCACAGACAGGCAGCCTGCTACGGTTGACTCTGTTGAGCAATGACAGCAGCTGGCAGGAGCCTGCAAACACAGCGGCGTCACCCCCGCTGGGACCACGCTGGCAGAAGGAAGGGGGTGGGCGTGGGGAAGGCAGAGGCACAGTGCAGAGGAGCCAGGTACAGAGGAGCGAGTATGTTCCTGCCCTGGGATGAGTCACAGGTGGGGCCCTGCCCACATGCAGCACCTACTTCCCTGTCAGCCCCAGCGCTGCTGCCCACGTCTGAGTGAGAGCGAGAAACCGCCAGAGAACAAAGGGAAAGGAAAGGAGGAGCGAGACTTGCTAGAAAACAACCGAGCCGCACTCTGCAGAGCGGGGCTCCGGTGCTGACGCCACCGCAGATCAGCTCTGCTTCCTTCAAGCCCTGGGTTTCTGCCCCACGGTGTTCTAACCACTAGCCCATGCTCCCTCCCACAGCTGGAGACAGGACCCAGGAGTCCTGACACCCAGTTCTCTGCCCTGGCCACTAGACAACGCTCTCTCCTAAGGATGAGAACCCAGGAGTCCTGACTCGCAGCCCTCCACTCTAGCCACTGAAATACCGAACAAGCCTAGAATAGCCCCACTGTGAGGAGCTCGTCTCGCTTTGCTAATGATTGAAAAACACACAAAGAAGAGGGCTCAGAATTACTGTTCTGGGCAGCCCACCGCCATCTCCGCGTAGCCCCGGAAGTGCCCGGCTCGGAGCTAACGGATGCTGCCCGACGGCACGTGGGAATTCGCAGGCACCATCTGCTCTAAGAAATGCACATGCTTCAGTGAGGTCTGTCTGCCCCGCACCTGTGAGCTGGAGAAGGGGGGAGGCGGCAGACTGGAGTGAGAGGCAGGGAGGTGTGGGTGTGTTACAATGCATCACCCCAGGGAGCAGCGCTCCAGAAATACCTGGACAGACACGGAGACGCCCTGAGGCTGCTCGAATGCCCATGGCTCCCTCTGGCCCTCGGGGAGCAGGGAACAGCCCCGGCACAGCGTGTTCGGGCCACTCCCCCGCTCTGCCCCGCCAAGGCCCCGAATCCGGCTCGATCCCCTGTGTCACGCTGCTTTTCTACTGGCTGAAGCCCAGCTCACCGTGCGAGTGCCCGAGTGGATCACGTGTTGGAGCTCTCGTGCCGTTGTTTTCACTGGAGCCAGGCGAGCGTGCAAACCCCTCACCCCCGTGCAGAGTTCCACACTGGTGTTAGCGACGAGGGACTCGGAGCCCGGTCCGGTTCTGCCAGGGCCAAGCGCAGCTGTGTCCAAGCCGTGGTTTGGGACTGATGGGGAGGTGGAAGGGGGGGGCACTGGGGCAACCGAAGCCGAAGCATCGGCCCCTCGCCAAGGCTGGGCCGTCTCCCCGGTGCTCAGCACGACACCTGCTGGGTACTCGCTGCAGGGCTCAGGCCGGGTCTGTGAACGCAGCAGCTCGAGAAAGCATAAAGCAGACACAGCTGAGCAGCTTCCTCCCGCTGGGTGTATCTCTCACTGGGATCAGAACTCAGCCCTGCCGGCAGCGCTTCCCTGCCTGCTGGCCACTCAACTGGTAAACCTCAAATCTCCGCCGATAGGGATCACCCACAGAAGCTCCTCGGCGTGTGCCCCGCTGAATGGAGAGCGGTGATTGAGTGCCGGAGCTGGCAGCAGCGCCCTAGCAGCATGAGGGCTGCATGGCTGAGACGAGGGAGCCCAGCCTTCTCCTGGGGCGGCAAGGGGGGGTCCCGGGAGGCCACCAGGGTCACCCCAGACATGCCCAGCCAGGTGTTTGTCCCAACTGCTCTTACAAACCTCCACCTCCCTTGGAAGCCCCTTCAACTGCCCGGAGAGTCAGAAAGATTAAATCTCCCTTGCTGCCAACTAAGCCCCTTGCATCTTGTCCTCCCTTCGGTGGACCTGGAGAACACCCGATCCCCGTCCTTTTTCTAACAGCTCTGCCATCAGGGCCCCTGACAGCCGCCTTTCCTCACGACTCAGCGGATTGGAAATCGGCCGGGTCACGGTAACGGGAATCGCCCCGAGGAAGGGCTCCCGGCCAAGGGCCCGTTATGCTACACACACAGGCTCGTCTTCACTAGGATTTTTGAATTGCCCATTGACCCCAGGTAGCTTCCGCGAAGAGAGAGCTGGCTCCAGACCAGCCAGTCCTGCTCAGGGGGAACTGCTGGAGCCGAAGGCTAGTGGGTAAAGCTGGGGGAGCCCAGGGCTGGGCTAGCAGGGGGCTGCGGGTCGGGAGTGAGGGGCACCGGCAGGGCTGGGCTAGCAGGGGCTGCGAGTCGGGAGTGAGGGGCACCGGCAGGGCTGGGCTAGCAGGGGCTGCGGGTCGGGAGTGAGGGGCACTGGCAGGCCTGGGTGCTGGCAAGGGAGGGAAGTCCCCAGTCCCTTTATCCCTCACCACCCACCCGGCCAAAGGGCTCCGTCTGTCTCCCCAGAATTCGAATACAAAGATTTGCCAAGGCCTGGGGCTCTGCTGCCCCCAGGTGAGAGCGGCACCAGACAGCAAGGCCGAGCTGTCAAGCAGCTAGAACAGGGCCTGGGGCGTCGGGGGCCTGGCTTCTGTCTCCCTCCGCTCCCAGCAGTGAAATGAGGGTGACCAAGTGCCCACCGTGAGCAGGGCCCCAGGAGCAGCCAGTCAGGGCTGGCAGGTGCCAAGCAAACACGGCGCAGCGCGGTTCTCCGGCCAGCACACGCCCCCTCCCTTGCCCCTGCTGCCAGAAACTGCCCTGCCGCTGGACTGCCTCCCTTGTGCTCCCCTTGCGAAACTGCCGCCCAGCCCAGCGCAGGGAAAACGGTGTTAAGCCCCCCCAGGGTTAGCTAAGGGAGCAGCAGCAGTGCAAGGCCCCCGCCACATGCAGCTCCCAGCACTCACAGAAAAGGTGGGAGGATGGAGCCAAGCTCACAGCCCCACCCACAAAGCCTCTAAAAAGTCCAATCAGCTGCTCCCCTTTCTCCCCAATACGCCTGCCACTAGGGACCCTAATGCAACAGGTGAGGGTGGGGAGATCCCCAGAGCGGGAGAATCCTGCTGCCCTGAGAGGTGCAGGCAGCCGCTGGGGCGCAAAGAGGGGCTCCAGGGGTGTTTGCAGCTGGCCCGAGGGCTCCGCTCGTTACAGAGTCTGGCCCTTGTGTTCCAAAAGCAGCTTCAGGGTTTAAACGCACAGGGAGCACCTGGGGTTTTGCCTAAATCAATTACAGGTTCTCCCTGCCTGAGTAATGGAGCTAATCCCTGTGTAACTACATTACCCCACGCTCTGCTAATTGGATTGATCATTGTAACTAGTTAATGAAACTCCAGCCAATCTTCTTAAATCAGATTGTTGGCTGATATGGAACTAATTATCTACTGACCTGGAGGTTGTGAATCAAATCAGAGGTTTCACTGCAGCTCCAGGGGAAATGGTCTTTTCCTTGCCATCTGGCCTTGCTCTCCGGCCCTCATGATGCCTTGTTAATGGCGGCAGGAAGGAAATGCTGTAGCTGGGGAGGGTGCCGGCTCTTCTCTGCCACTAACGAAAGACCCAAAACAAAACACAAATCTCCTGGGTTGCACATCGTCTCCGGGGTTAATCCGAAGGTGGAACATCCAGCCAGGTATCAGCTCGGCCCATCCGCTCACTTCCCTGGGGAGGCAGGATGGCGCAACGGTTACGGCGCTGTCTAGGATGGGGGAAACCCAGCTTACATCCTTTCTGTGCCCCAGGAGTGTGACCGTAGCCGCTCTGGGCACTTTCCCACCTGTAAAATGGGATTAGTTGCACTTCCCAGCCTCACCGGGCATCTGTGAGAGGCTCAGATCCTACCAGTGGGGGGCTGGATACAAGCAGGAGACAGACAGCTCCACAAGGGTGGAAATAGAATCTGTCGCCACCGAAAGTGGTCAGGCAGCTGATCCCACCCTTGGGAGATGCTCCGTTCCCTCTGTGATGGGTTGGATCACAGAACCCCCCTTGGGAGCTGCTACCCAGTGTGCCAAGACTACTTCTGCCCCTGCCTTCCCTGCCAGCTCGGGGCCCCCGCACCCCGTCTTGCCAAGCCAGACACTCCCCTCTGCTCCAACACAGACCCAGCGTCTGAATTACTTGCCCCAAAACTGCAGGTTTAGCTGAAAGCAGCTCACAGGAGTGTTCTTGTCTTTAGCACTCAGATGCCCAACTCCCAGTGGGGTCTAAACCCAAATCAATCCGGTTTACCCTGTATCAAGCTTATGCAGGGTAAACTCATCGATTGTTCACCCTCTATGACACCGACAGAGAGACGTGCGCGGCTGTTTGCTCCCCAGCTATTAACACACACTCTGAGTTAATAACTAAAAAGTGATTTTATTCAATACAGAAAGTAGGACTGAAGTGGTTCTGAACAGTAACTGACAGAACAAAGTAAGTCACCAAGCAAAATAAAATAAAATGTGCAAATCTGTGTCTAATCAAACTGAATACAGATAATCTCATCAATTCCAGGATACTCCCTTTTACAGACTAATCCCCTTTCAGCCTGGGTCCAGCAATCACTCACACCCCTTTGTTCCAGTTTCTTTCAAGTATCCTGGGGTGGGGGTGGAGGCTCTCTCTTTAGCCAGCTGAAGACACAATGGAGGGGTCTCCCACGGGTTTAAATAGACTTTCTCTTGTGGGTGAAGACCCCCCTCCTCACCCCTATGCAAAGTCCAGCTCCAAGATGGAGTTTTGGAGTCACCTGGGCAAGTCACATGTCCAGGCATGACTCACAGTTTTTACAGGTACCAGGTGCTACCTTGAACGTCCTCAAGTAGACTTCTTATATGGATTGGAGCATTCCAGGATCCATTGTCCTTTAAGTATCAGAGGGGTGGCCGTGTTAGTCTGGATCTGCAAAAGCAGGAAAGAGTCCTGCATGCATCCACGAAGCGGGGATTCACCCACGAAGGCTCCTGCTCCAATACAGCTGTTAGTCTATAAGGTGCCACAGGACTCTTTGCTGATTGTCCGTTAAGTGTCTCTCCATTAGGTACTTACCTTCAACAGTCCTTTCTCCAGGAACTGGTCTACTGGGGTGATTTAGGAATCGAGCCAGTACCCAGGCAACATTCATAACTTCCAATACAAAGTGACACGTGCCTGCAGACAGGATTAATAGAGTCAGGCGCTGTTACACGGCGTATGTAGCACACATCACAGGCTAAGCATAGTTCCATAAGGCCTTATGGGCGGCACCGTCACACCCTGCGCCGGCCTGGGGCCACGGCCACTCCCCGAGGTGCCCGGGCAGCCCCGTCTCCCCCCACGCCGGGGCAGGATTCGAACCCCTGACGCCCCCCCCAGCTGCTCCCCTCTGCCCCCCACCCCGGGGCAGGATTCGAACTCCTGACGCCCCCGAGCTGCTCCTCTGCCCCCACCCCGGGGCAGGATTCGAACCCCTGACGCCCCCGAGCTGCTCCTCTGCCCCCACCCCGGGCAGGATTCGAACCCTGACGCCCCCGAGCTGCTCCCCTCTGCCCCCCACCCCGGGGCAGGATTCGAACCCATGAGCCCTCCCCCCTCAGATGTCCCCCTGGGGAGGCCTGTGTCCCACGTGACTCGCTGTGCTGGGGGGGGCGGGGATCGCTAAGCCTCAGCCCCAAAGGATTCTGGGAAATGACTCCCCTCCCCGTTTAGCCCGGTGGCGGTCGGTGTCTCTTTAAAAACAAGATGGCCCCCGGCCCAGCTGTCCCCGCCCCGGTCACGCCACTTCCGGGGGCGGGACAGAGTGGCCGGAAGTGGGTCGCGTTTCCAAGATGGCGACTCCCTATGTGACTGACGAGACCGGTAAGTCCGGAAACCGCTTCCGGGAGGGGGGATTCCCCCCCCCGCTCCGGCCTCACCCCCCTGCGAGCCCCCCCGCCTGGCCCGTATCCCCCCCTCCTGCCCCAGCTCCCCCGCCAGGGCCCCTCCCCGCCGCCCGCATCTCCCCGGCCCCGCCAGGGCCCTCCCCCGCCGCCCGCATCTCCCCCGGCCCCCCGCCAGGGCCTCCCCCTCCCCACCGCATCCCCTCCGGCTCCGGCTCCTCCCCCGCCCGCTTCCCCCGGCTCCGGCCTCCTCCCCGCCCTTCCCCGCCCCCTTGTCCCCTCCCCTGTGCCTGGGTGTTGTGCAGCCCCCGGCCCCCCATAGCCGGTCACGTGTCTGTGCCCCCCCTTCCGCATCACTCCGGCTTGCGGGGGCTGTTTCCGGCCCGGCCCCGCCAGAGAAGCCCCATCCTGGCTGCGGCCTGGGGGGCTGCGCGGGTGGCGTGGCCGCGGGGCAGGCCCTGGGGGTAGCGACCCCCCGAGACGGCCCCGGGACAGTCGCACTGACTCGTTGGGTGACCTCAGGCCGAATTCCCTTTCCTGCCCCGTGCCTCGGTTTCCCCATCTGAGGGTCCAGTACTGACCGGGGGGGGGGCAAAGCTGGCTTTCAGTGTTTCTGTAAACTGGAAGTTGGCAGAGGGAAGGTGGGGAGGTGACGTCTCTCGCTGGGCCGGGTTCTTAGCTGGCCGTGTCTTACTGAGCAGCCGTTAGGTGAATATTGAAATCACTTTTTCCCTTCCCCCCTTTAAAATATCCCATCACAGACCAAGCTGCTTGTAACGTTTCAGGGAAGTACATCGCCTCCACGCAGCGCCCTGATGGGACCTGGAGGAAGCAGCGAAAGGTGAAGGAGGGATACGTGCCCCAAGAAGAGGTGCCAGTGTAAGTCGGATTCCAGCCCTTATGGCCGCCCCCTCCAGGGCCGCTGGGATCTCTTGCATGGCCCATAGCGGGTGGGCTGTTCCGCAGTCCAGCTGCTCGCATCTGAAAACCTCGACAGCTCCTAACGCCGTGAGATTATCCGCGTCTGCGGCACTGAGTGTGTGCCTGGCGCTTCGGCCCAGTCAGCTTCCGCAGCTGGGCTACCCGAGGAAGCGGCACTGGGTTCGCTTAAGGTGTGATTTTAAGCGGGGGCGAAGTGTTGTGCGCACTCTTTGGGATTCGGGGCGGTTTCTTTTGGTTTAGCTTAAACCTGTTCTTAAAGGCCATAAGCTCACCTGAAGAAAGCCGCGCTCACTGAAATAACTGTGCCCATGGGTTTGCACAGGGATAGGTTAAACTGCCACCATTTCTGCATATAGGCCTGAGACCCGTCCCTCCTTCAGCTGGCTTCCTTTTAGGGTAACGGCACATCTTACAGTCGTTAGTCCTCTCCTGCTCCACTTCTAAGCTGGGTGCAGCGTGACGAGCCAGACAATTGTACATTTGGGGCCTGCTCACCACTTGGGGGTGCTTTCCCCAAAGGATCCGTGGGAGGCTTTTTGGCTAAGCCGGAAACACATTCTTTAAAAAGAGGAGAGCTCAGTGCTCCACAGAACCAGACTAGGTGATCCCAAGGTGTCTTCTGGCTTTAAATTTCTGAATCCTCTTCATTCCCTAATGCGAGCCAGGCATTCCTGTCAGCCCCTGGAGTGCTGATCCCAGCTCTTCTCCCATGGCAGAGCGTGTTCAGTGAGCTCCCGGGGCATCTGGCTTGTCTTCACAATTCCCATGGCCACAGAAAGGTTATTAGTAAGCTGGGACGGGGGGTTGGGCTCAGTGTGCCGCTGTGGATCTAGGTCGGCGCCCGTGGGGGCTCATTGACTCTCATGCATGCGATGTGGCTCCCGCTCCTCGCTATAACCTAGGCCAATCGGCTGTCAGCTTTCTAGGCTTCCAGATTGGGCCATGAAGTTTTGGGAACGTGGCCGTTGGTTGGAGTCGAACCTGCTGTCTCCAAACCCTTTGGGGAATGCTAAAGATGGCCCCCCTGCCTGTCTCCCGAGGCCTTGCCCTGCCTCAGAGGGAGTCCTGTTTTCAGCGTGCTAGTGCCGAGCGCTGCACTTGTGCAGTTCTTACACCCCAGACATCCCCTCGCTGGCCCAGCGTGAGTCGATCCGAGAGGGGCCATGGTGCAGCAAACTGCCTGTCTCCCATTGGGCCACATCTGTCAGGAAGGATGAAATGGAGAGGCTGTCCTGCGTTTCCCAATCAAGCCCCTTTAAAATCCCCCCCGCCCAGCGCCCCCTCGGCTGTAATGATTTATAACCATGTGTATGTACTGTTGGGTTACATCGTGAGATCTGAGTCTTTTTCCAGGTGCCCGACCAACTTTGACCCCCTCTTATACCATAAGATGTAACCTGGCGGTATGTATTAACTCCCCTTATAAATCATTCTGGTGGGTGGCTTCGGATGTGTCCTGCCTGCGAGGATAACCTCTGCTGGCATCGCTAGTCTCTGGCATAGAGCTCAGGTACTCGCAAACAGTGCTCAAATCCTGTAATGTTCGAGGGGCGCCTGTTTCACTCCTCTGGTCCTGGGCGTCTCCTCCCGCCCTGAGGGCGGTGGCCAGGTGCTGCGATTCCTTCGCCCTTCAGAGTTGTCACTCAGTGATGCCGCTGTTCTGTGGGGCCTGATGGGAGGGGCTGAGCATTCGTGACTGGTTGGGTGGTGATTGGAGCAGTGGGTTCTCAGCACCTCTTGCGGTGGGCTCTGGGTGTAATGGGGTCAGAGAGCCTTGGTGCTGACGGCTGCCGCATGGACCAGCTGGCCGGCCCCTGTTCTTTGTGCGTGGGAGAGGGAAGTCCTGATGGATTTTGTTCTGTGCAGGTATGAGAATAAGTATGTGAAGTTTTTCAAAAGCAAACCAGACCTGCCCCCCGGTCTGAGCCCCGAGGCCAACATGCAGCCAGGCAAGCAGGCCACCAAGGCGGAGAGCGGCGAGAGCGGCCTGTCCAAGACAGCCAAGAGGAACTTGAAACGTAAGGAGAAGAGGAAGCAGCAGCAGGAGAAAGGGGAGAGGGAGACAGACGAACTGATCCAGGCACTGGAGAAGGCTGCCCTCTCGGGGGCCAGCAGCAGGGACAGGGACCCCCCGGGGGATGGTAAGTCGGCCCTGCAGCAGCAGCAGGCCTGCGGCGGAAAGGCCCTGGGGGACGGGGACTCCTCAGCCGCTGAGAAAACAAAGAAGATGAAAAACCTGAAAAAGAAGCTGCGGCAGGTGGAGGAGCTGCAGCAGCGGCTGGACTCGGGGGAAATAAAGCAGCCGACGAAAGAGCAGCTGGAGAAGCTGGCGCGGCGGAAAGCGTTGGAGGAGGAGCTGGAGGACCTGGAGCTGGATTTGTAAGGGGGGGCCGGGGAGGGAGACTCGGAACCAGACTCAGTGCGCGCAGGTGACTGAATTCTGCGAGCTGTGGTGACCAGAGCCCAGCTGCCTCGTTGGGCCCGGCTGGGTTTTTTGTTGGGTGCTGCCTGATTTTTAAGAACAATTTCCCAGCTATCGATGTTAGAAACTCGACAACTTTTCACATACCTCTCTCCTTTTTTTATTATTTTCTTTGGGGGGTGGGGGGAGGGAAGGCTGGGGATGTCGTTGGGAGGGGGTGAGCGGGGCTAGCACCCCACGGCTGTTTCCCCAGCCCCGTAGGATTCCCAGGTCCTCAGTGTTCTGTGCTCCAGCCACTCACTCCTCCTCAGATTTTTAAAAATGATGCAATAATAAAATTGCAGTAGTGACCTCGGCGTCTGGGATTTTGTTTTTCCTCCTTCGAGCCAAGCTGCCTTCAGGCCCCCGCAGAGTCTCGTTGGCGTCCCTGGAGAGTCCGCGCTCTGCGCGCTGGAGGGAAAGCAGAGAAAGCTGAGACGTGCCCCTCTCTCAGGAGAACACGCCCATCCTCCCCCCTTCAGCCCCCCAGCGTGGTAAAGGCTACTCGGAGCAGATTGTGTAGCTTTCTGGAACACGGTGCTTTCTCCGTGTCTTCCATGATCCGATGAGCAGAGAACTAGTTCAGTGCTGGCCCTTAACGTACCTTCACCAGCATCTGAGACCGCGCTCATTGGAATGACTGGTTCAGGCTCTCTGCAGACTCAGGAAGGTGCTGCTCCGTCTAGGTCCCATTTTCCAAGTTTTTTCTGTGCAAGTCTCACTGCTAGAGCCTCCTATAATTGAAAGAACAGTCGGGGGGTGGGGGGGCTGACTGTGCCCCTGGCTAGTCCTTAGTGCACCCCGGGAAGGTGAGTGCAGCACCTCGTGTTGGGGGTATATTGAGCCCTCTGTAAACGGGGCCCTGTTCTGCCTGACAGTGGCCACCAGGTGGCTCTGTAGGGCCCAGTCCCTGGAGTGTGGTGGGCTGAAAACGAGAACCTTGTGAACTGCTCTGGGGACGCCTGTTCCCCGGCGGCGTGGCCAGGCTGCACGCGCGAGCGAAATCCGAGCAGCCGTGTCCGTTCGTGGAGTGCGGGCGCCTGGGTGGGGTCTGCCAGCCCAGCGGTAGCGAGTGCAGGCTGGGGTGGGCCTTGCGTTTTGGGGGCCGCTGGAGGCCAAGCCGCAGCGTAGCGCTGCTGGAGAGGTGAGGGAGGCAGGGGACCGGGTGGGTGGGTCCTGCTGCCGCAGACACCACATGAAGATCACGATTTGTGGCTGGGGGAGGGGGTTGCGAAGGGGTTTAAACAAAACCCTTCTGGGCTTGTTGGTGGCTGAGGGAGTGAGGCCTCGATCCCCTTTGACTGGGCTCCAAAACGCGGCCTGTGGCTCCTGCTCCCTTCGCCTTGTCTCAGAAATGGCTGGAGAGTTTTGGCTGGAGAATCCAGCAGCAGGCAGATGCCAGGGGTGGGAAATGGCAGCTCGAGCGGTTAAAGCTTAGCCAAGTTCTAAGCAACGAAAACAGGGTCTTGTAATGGGAAAGGTCGGAAACCCTTGCTGGGTGGTGCTGCTGCCTCGGGGCGTGGTGCCTGGCTAATTGACAATGGCGACTTGCCTGGCTGTGACCCCAGTGCCTAGATCCCCCTGGCGGGTTTGTTGTCTCCAACACCAGGCCTGGCAGTGCCCGTCTGCCTTGAGTATGTGGGGATGCTGGGGGGAGCCCCTGGGGGCAGGTTTTCTGGGTGGGTGCAGCACCCAGCATGCTGGGCCCCTGATCGCCTCTGGGTGCCTCCTAAAATACAGGGCAGAGTCCTCTGCAAGCCCCAGCTCCGCCCGGCCCACCCGCTATTGACCAGCCAACCCCTCTTCAGCTCAGTGCGCGGGCTGGTTCCCCGAGGTAACGCTGCCACCGGCGTCCTGCCCTGGCTGCGACGCCCGGGTGCACCCCCACGCCGCAGGGCCAGTTTGCTTCACGAGCAGCTCGGCGCCCCTGCTCCTGCGCTGGGGCCGTGCTGCACTGACACACGCGGGGTTGTCGGTGCAGCCGGGTGTTCGCGGGCTGTAAGCGCCCTACAGAGCTGGGCCTGGTGCTGCAGAGGCAGCGCGTTACCACGGCCAGGGAGAGGCGGCGCGGGGGGCCCGGTGGGGGGAGCAGGGTTCTAGTCACTGGCCCCTGGAGACCTTGGGCAGGCGACTGGGCGGTGCCTCGGTTTCCCCAGCTGTGCAGTAACAGCAGCTCAGCCAGGGTCCATCCCAGCGGAAGAACCCCGCAGCAGGTAGATGTGAGGTTATCTGCCCCCTTCCTCTCCAGCGCTTGAGGAGCGATGGATGGGAACAGGCCGGACCACATGGTGTCCGGTGCCCGGCTGTGGGCAACAGCCCCCCCGTGTCTCATGGGAACGATATGTCCCCCCACGCTGGCCGAGTCATCCCTCCCTTGCCCTTAACGAGCTGCAGCTGTGGGGCCGGGACAGCAGCCCCCTGTGCGTGACCCAGCCCGGCGGTTTTTGGGTAGCGCCGGGTTTTTAGGGCACAGAATTGGTGACTAATTAAAAGCCGCACAGAACACAGCTTCTCTTGTCTGTGTTGCCATAGTGAGCAGAGGGTGACTAAGCGGGAGACGTGCCAGGGTGACTGACGCGGGTCCGGTCAGTGTCACTGCGGGGGCGGGCGCAGCGCAGCGGGGACGGGGCAGCGGGAGCGTCTCCTGGGCATGCAGAGGGCAATTTGTTACCAGCGTGGCTGCCTCTTGGGGAAACTGAGGCACGGGGGGGCGGGCATGACTTGCCTGAAGCCCTGCAGTGAGATGGCAGCAGGTCTGGGCACAGAACCCAGGCGTCCTGGCTCTCGATCTGCCTGTGATAACCCCTAGACCACGTGGCTGGGCGGGGCCAAAGCCAGGGGAGCGCAGGGTCCTGATGGCAGCAGTGGCATGAACCCGCCATGGGGCTGGGGCCCACTGCTGTGTAAATACTGGCCTGTGGGCTGGCTCCTGCCCCACCTCTAGGGGGAGGGGGGCTCATTAGCTCCTGCGGGGCTCTTGCTGGCTGTGGGATCAGACTCCTCGCAGAGCCACCCGGCCTCCGGAACGTGCGCGGCCCTGGGCTGGCTGGGAGCAGAGACGGTTCTTGGCCTGTCCCCGGGCCGGGCAGCGGCCGGGACCCGCGGCTCCGTTCCACCGCTGAGCTTGGCGCTGGGCGTGAAACCCCTCGCTGCGTCTACGTGGGCTGAGCTGGCACCGGCGCATGCGGTGACCCGACTGCCCCCCCCCCCCGCCTGGGGACTGCACGAGGTCTGTTAACGCTGTGTGATGGGGGGGGGGGCACGGGCTGGCCCGTCTCCCTGCAGCCCCTTCCAGCTCTGGGAACCCGTTAGCATTCATTGATTGGAGCGCTGGGTCCCTGTGGGCCGGGCACTGAGTGCACACAGAGACCAGGCCCTGTCCTGGAGAGCTAAAGGCCTGGAGTTCCTGGCACTGTGACTCAGTTTCCAGGTGGAAATGGGGAAACTGAGTCACGGTGCTGGGACAGTGACTTGCCTGAGAGCATGTAGAACCCAGGAGTCCGGACTCCCACCCTGGCGCTCTAATCGCTGGGCAGTGGGAGGAAAGCAGCTGAGTGGGTTGGAGCAGGGGCTTTGTCTGGGCTGACGGCCCCGGAGCTGCGGCTGGGATACAAAGGCCATTTGTCATCCCCCTGCCTGCTCCCCCTCCAAGCTGCACTCTCCTGCTCAGTGACGCGCCCCCCCCCCGCCCGTTAGCTCTGCCAGAGCAGGCAGCGCCCGCCTGGAGCTCCTGGCAGTGCTGGGTCACTGACTGTGCCCCTTGGCCCAGCCGCTCGCCCCAGCCCAGGCGGGGGCCGAGCCCCAGGGACCAGAAGGGCCTTGGGGGGGGTGTTCGGCTTTTGTGCTTGAAGGTTAAACTGTTTCCTGGGGGCCGGGCTGGGCTGGGCAGCAGGGCTGGGCTGGGGTGCTTGGAGGAAGTGCTGCCCAGGGAGATGGGCTGGGGGGGGGTTGGGATTCCTGGGTTCTATCCCCAGCTGTGGGGTCTAGTGGTTAGAGCAGTGGGGGCTGGGCCCCAGAACTCCTGGGTTCGATCCCCAGCTGTGGGAAGGGAGGGGGCTCTCGTGGGTTAGAGTAGAGGTGGGAGTGGGAGTCTGTTTCCAGGAGTGGGGAGGCCTAGTGGTTAGAGGGCAGAGTTAGGACTCCTGGGTCCTCAGCGTGGTTCGGGGGAGGGGGTCTGAACGAGTTCTATCAGGGCGTTTGTACTGTGTTCTGGAGACCCCACTCCAAGCTCCTGCCACTAACTTTCACTGTGACAGCTTGGGTAAGGTCACGCCCCTCCACGCCTCAGTTTCCCTGTGAGCACAGAGTGGCAGGGCCGCACTCTGCATCTCAGCCAGGTCTCTGGGCTCATCTCTAGGCAGGTTACTGGCTCTGTAACTCATCTCTCCATTCCCTTCCCTCCTGCCAGCAGGGCAGGGTCCATGGTACGTCCCTCTCACCCACTGTGCCCTGATCCCAGCTGTTCCCCGTCCCTCACTCCAGTTACCCCACAGGGCTGGCACGGTGCCGGAGTCTGATCCCACTGGCCAGGCTGTGTCTCCCCATCAGCCGGTGATGGCGGGAGCCCTGGAGCCGTGCCCTGATGGTTTCTCAGCTGGGGGAGTTGGCAGGAGCTGGCAGCATGGAAAATACCCATCGTACAAAACAGCAAATATGGGGCAGAAGGAAGGAGCTGGGTGTGGGAGCCGCTGTCCTGGCCCTCCCCCACCGCTGGTTGTCCCCGTCTGCCTCCCTCTGCAGCTGCAGCTGGGGTGGGGGTTCTGCCTCCCTACTGGCTTCTGCAGTGCAGGTGTTAACAGCTGCCACGTTCCACCCCAGAGGTGGCTGCATTTCGGTGGTGGCGGGACTGATTGCTACGTGGACTTGTTGGCCCTTGTAACTTTTATCATAGCTGGGTCCTGTCCTTAGTCCTGTACATATCTAACCCCTTGAATCCTATGCCTCTGTCCGATCCTGTTGCAGTGAGTTCCCCAGGTGAATTGTCCGATCACACCCCAATTCTTTCCCCTTTCTGCAGGTGAGCGGAGGGGAAGGGGAACCCTTGAACTGCTGTGAAGGGGGGGAGCCCTCGGACTCAGGCCGTGCAGCAGCTGGTTGTGTAACGAGCTGCCGCTTCCCAGGCGTGTGTGGGGCCCGAGCCCAGCTGGGGTGACCCAACCGGTGCCCACGGGCGTCAGTGGGGCCCGAGCCCAGCGGGGACGACCTGACCGGTGCCCACGGGCGTTAGTGGGGCCAGAGCCCAGCGGGGGCGACCTGACCGGTGCCCACGGGCGTCAGTGGGGCCCGAGCCCAGCGGGGGTGACCTGACCGGTGCCCACGGGCGTCAGTGGGGCCCGAGCCCAGCGGGGGCGACCTGACCGGTGCCCACGGGCGTCAGTGGGGCCAGAGCCCAGCGGGGGCGACCTGACCGGTGCCCACGGGCGTTAGTGGGGCCAGAGCCCAGCTGGGGCGACCTGACCGGTGCCCACGGGCGTCAGTGGGGCCAGAGCCCAGCGGGGGCGACCTGACTGGAGCCCCACTGACTTCACCAGCTTTACACCCACTGGGGCCCTGGGGGATGGGTCCCAGCCAGTCCCTAGGGGCACGTGCAGACCCCCAGCAGCTGACCCCAGGGGGCTGGAGAGATCGCGGCAGGGGAGGGCTGGGTCTGTCCGGGCTGGGGGCAGAGGGTTAATCCCACAGGCTTGTTGAACTCTGCTTTGCCCCCAGGGTCAGGCTGGGGGGACACTTGAGAGCATCCCAGAGCAGTGACCTGGGCCGGGCTTGGGCAGCATCTCACAGGGAGAGTACGTGAAGGGAAACTGAGGCCGGGGGGGTCTGTGGTTGTCCCAGGGTCACGCGGCAGAGCCGGGATTAGAACCCAGGAGTCCTGTGCCCTATTTCAGGTGCCCAGAGCGCGCAGGGCAGAGACTGTCCCGTGTGCAGCCCCTGGCCCAGCGGGCCCTGCGCTGGGTCGGGCCGTCATGCAGCCCGCTCGGGAAGGGGTTAACTGCCCGTCCGTCCCCCAGGGGCTCTGGCCTGCGGTTGCAACATGGTTTAGTTTGGAATGAGTCATTCGGGCTGTTCAAGGTTTATAAACTTGGGAAGGGGCGGGAGGGCTGGAGAGGAGTGAAGGGCCGCTGGGAACCCGGCGGGCAGGAGGGGACGAGGGACCAGGCCCAGAAAGACGGTTTCCAAGGGCTCAGAGGAGCGTCTAGTGCCCCCCCCTAGAAACCGCCATTGGCCGCTGCTGCTGGAGGCTCCGGTGAGGATGACTGGGCTGGAGCTGCTCTGCCAGGTCTGTGCCCTCGCCCTCTTCGCCAGCGCCGCTGCCAGCGACCCCTCGGAGGAGCAGGAAGCCGTGGTGAGCGTCCTCGTGCCCCAGAGGGAGCGCGGCTCCGGGGCCCAGCCGGGACGGCGCTGGGGGGACCGGGGATGGGGCGGGATGGTTTGCTGACCAAAGTGAGAGGCAAGTGCTGAGAAACTGCCCCGGGGCAGCTCTGCCGGGTCCCCCCAATCCCTGTCCCTTTCCCGGGACCCCACCCAGCTCTGCCGGGGCCCCCAATCCCCATCCCGTTCCCGGGATCCCGCCCAGCTCTGCCGGGGCCCCCCAATCCCCATCCCATTCCCGGGACCCCGCCCAGCTCTGCCGGGGCCCCCCAATCCCCGTCCCGTTCCCGGGACCCCGCCCAGCTCTGCCGGGGCCCCCAATCCCTGTCCCTTTCCCGGGACCCCGCCCAGCTCTGCCGGGGCCCCCAATCCCCGTCCCTTTCCCGGGACCCCGCCCAGCTCTGCCGGGGCCCCCCAATCCCCGTCCCGTTCCCAGGATCCCGCCCGGCTCTGCCGGGTCCCCCCAATCCCCATCCCGTTCCCGGGATCCCGCCCGGCTCTGCCGGGTCCCCCCAATCCCCATCCCGTTCCCGGGATCCCACCCGGCTCTGCTGGGTCCCCCCAATCCCCATCCTGTTCCCGGGACCCCGCCCAGCTCTGCCGGGGCCCCCAATCCCCGTCCCGTTCCCGGGATCCCGCCCAGCTCTGCCAGGGCCCCCAATCCCCGTCCCGTTCCCGGGACCCCGCCGAGCTCTGCCGGGTCCCCCCAATCCCCATCCCATTCCCGGGACCCCGCCCAGCTCTGCCGGGGCCCCCAATCCCCGTCCCGTTCCCGGGATCCCGCCCAGCTCTGCCGGGCCCCCCCCATCCCGCCCCGCAGCCCCGTTATCCCAGAGCTGGGGTATGGGGAGCTGACAGTCCTCCAGGGCTCCCCCAGCCCAACCCTGCCAGCCTTCCCACACCAGCCCTGGGACCTGTTTCAATACAGAGCCTGCCCACGTGCCAGGGCCTTGTAGCGTGGCTGGGCCAACGGGACACGGCAGCGAACCCAGGTTCCTCCCCAGCTGGGACAGGCCAGGCCCCTCACTGACGCGCCAAGCAGGCCGTGAGAATTTCCTGTCAGCTTGTTCACCCAGCTGTGCGGGCCACGCAGGCCTGGTGGCCAGGATGCCTGGGTTCTCTCCCTGGCTCTGGGAGGGGAGTGGGAGGGGTGTCTAGTGGTTAGCGCAGGGGGACTGGGAGCCAGGACTGCGGGGTTCTGTCCCCGGCTCTGGCACTGACCTGAGACAAGTCTCTTAGCCCCTGCCTCAGTTTCCCCATCTGTATAATGGAGACAATGATCCCCCCACACACCCTGGGGGGCTGTGAACCTTAAGGGACAGGGTTTTGAGCTCCTCAAAGCATTATGGGAACTGCCAGCCCCTAAGTGCCCAGCATGAGCCCACGCAGCTCATCCCCTGCCAGGCCCAGAGCCCGGAGCCGGGTGGTGCTGCACCCCTCTGGCCAGGGCCCCGTTTCGCACCTGCGGAGCGATGCCCAGGTCCCTGGGGGCCGGAAGTGTCCCGCTGACCCGTGTCCCCCCCCCCAGCGTTACCTGCTGCAGTTCGGCTATTTGCAGAAGCCGCTGGAGAGGCTGACGGACGAGTTCAGCGAGGCCGAGCTCACGGAGGCCATGAGGTAACACGGGGACAGGGCCGGGCTGGGGCATGGGCGTGGCTGGTGGTCGGACTCGGAGTCCCAGCGGGGCGTGTGCGTGACCAGAGCCATGTTGCCCCTGGGCGTGCTGGGCCGTACCCAGATGTCCCTGGCACCCCCAGCCTGCGCCAGGGGGGAGCTGGTCTCTTCCAGGCTGCATGTGGGAATCCCCTTCCCTGGAGCGTCGTCGCCCCAGCTGAATCTGCCGTCTGTGCCCCCCGCGTCCAGGTCTTTCCAGCTGGCCTCCGAGCTGCCCGCCACCGGCCTCCTGGACGCTGCCACCCTGGAGCAGATGAGGCAGCCGCGCTGCGGGGTCGAGGACCCCTTCAACCAGAAAACCCTCAAATACCTGCTCCTGGGTGAGGGGCGGACGGACGGACTGGGACTGGGTGGGGGGAGCTGGGCCGCCTGGGGGGCTCGAGGTTCCGGCTGGGTCCGGCCGGGGCCAGGCAGGCGTTAGGGTCGTGCTGGGCTGGGCTCGAGGTTACGGAGCTAGGGATGGGCGGGGGTCAGGTCGGCGTTATGGGGCTAGGCCCAGAGGTGGAGGTGAGGGGTGATGGATGCCAGGGCCGTGCAGGGCTGCCCCTCTCCTGCCGCCGGGCACCAAGGGGTGGAGGCCGGGTCCCAGCGTTCCCTGGGGCCTCGGGAGGGGGCTGCTGGCACAGCCGCTCTCCTCCTCCTGCCCCCCAGGCCGCTGGCGCAGGAAGAACCTGACCTACCGGATCTACCGCTACACCCCCGACATGGCGGCCAGCGCTACCCGCCAGGCCATCCAGGCTGCCTTCAGGTACTGGAGCGACGTGGCGCCGCTCACCTTCCGGGAGGTGCGGCACGGCACGGCCGACATCCGCATCTCCTTCCACGGCACCTACTCCTGGACCTGCTCCCGCCCCTTCGACGGACCTGGTACGCGGGGAGGGCCGGGCTCGGGGGCTGGAGGGGGGCCGTGCTGGCTGCAGGGCGGGGGGCTCCGGCGGGCTGGGGGAGCTGCCCTCAGCGCGTCTCCGCCCCGTCTCCGGGCGCAGGGAAGGTGCTGGCTCACGCCGACGTCCCGGAGGAGGGCACGGTGCACTTCGACGAGGACGAGCTGTGGACGGAGGGGACGTACCGTGGCGTCAACCTGCGCATCATTGCGGCACACGAGATCGGACACGCCCTGGGCCTGGGCCACTCCCGCTACCCCACGGCCCTCATGGCCCCCGTCTACGGCGGCTACCGGCCCCACTTCCGCCTGCACTTCGATGACATCGACGGCATCCGGGCCCTGTACGGTGAGGGAGGCCGGGGGTAGCTCGGGGGTCTGAGCACTGGCCTGCTAAACCCAGGGCTGGGAGTTCAATCCCTGAGGGGGCCATTTAGGGATCGGGGGCAAAAATCTGTCTGGGGGTTGGGCCTGCTTTGAGCAGGGACTAGACACCTCCTGAGGCCCCTTCCAACCCTGCTAGTCTATGAACAATCTCCCCTGCCTGGGTCCTTCCCCTCCCACACCAATATCCCCCTTCCCGGGTCCTGCTGGGCCTGGTATCCCCACACCCCTCTGGTGTTCCACGGGGGGACCCCACTTCTCCTTGCCATGCCCTGCCTGCGGGGCCCCACCTCCTGCCCCATGGGTCCAGCTCCCCTGCCCCTCCAGCCCCCGCCTGGCCTGTAACAGGCCACAATAACTGCTGTCTGGTGTTACTTTAAGGCAAAAAGACTCCACCAGTGATGCCGTCCGGGACCCTGCCGGGCCTGTCACCTACCTCCTCCAGCCTGCCGCCCACCAAGGTGCCCGACCCCTGCGCCGACGGCTTGGACGCCCTGATGTTCGGTGAGCCGGCAGGGCTCTTCGTGGGGGAATTCCCAGGGGCCGTGAGAGAAGGAACCAAAGCCCCCTGGATTCTCCGGGGTTGGCGCCCGGGGATGGAGGCAGATGCCGGGCGTTCAGGGAGGGCTGCGAACGGCATCAGAGGAGCACAAGGGCAGCTCCCCAGCCGTGTCGGGCATCAGAACCGGGCCAGCGGCTGCCGACAGCCTGAGCTGAAAGGGAGCGTTTGGGGGGGGGGCTGAGCAGGACGAATGGCCAGGCAGCACCGACCTACAAATCAGCCCCTGCCCCCTTCTCTAACCGCCGATGAATGACGGTCGTCCCCCGTCTCTCTGGTTCTGTTCAACGTGGTCTCAGACCAGATCCCGTGTAAACCCCACCCCGGTGGAGCGAGCGTTTGCCAGCCCAGTCCTGGGAGCTAAAACACAGGTGCAGACCAGGGCGGCCCAGCCCCCGCCTGCAGCGGGGCCCCGACTTCCCTGCGACGTGCTGAGGGGCCCCAGGCCAAGTGAGGAAACGGGCGAGTTACATGGTGCCCCGTCTCTGCCTAAAGACAAGCCCGTGTCGTGTCGTCGCTCCAGGCTGCACTGCCTGGCCCCGAGCTCAGGCACCTCTCCCCAGCGCCCCACAGCCGTGAGGTTGGGGGCCGCCCACCAGGCATTAACCCTTTGCTCCCCTCTGCCTCCCAGGCCCTTATGAGCAGACCTACGCCTTCAGGGGGGGCTACGTCTGGACCGTGACGGATTTCGGGACCGGCCCCCTGAAGGAGATCCCGGCCCTGTGGAAGGGGCTCCCGGGGCGGCTGGACGCAGCCGTGCACTCCCCACGCACTGGCAGGAGCTACTTCTTCAAAGGTGGGCCGGGCCTTGCCGGGCGGTGGCAGAGGGGAGATGGGGGAAGGGGCCCAGGAGGTTGTGGGGAGCTGCTCGTGGGCCCGGCTTTGGGCACCATTCTGCAGCACAGACACCCCCCCGCTTCTGCCGCAGGTGACAAGGTCTGGCGGTACCGAGGCTTCGAGCTGGACCCCGGCTACCCCAAGGCCCTGACCCGGGTCCCGGCCAAGATCGACGCCGCCTTCTACTGGCCGGGGAACAAGAAGATTTTCCTCTTCAAGGTAGGCGCCGGGGCCCGGGTCCTGCTGATCTCTCGGAAGGTCCCCGGCCTCCCCTCTGGCCCCTGAGCCAGGCAGCTCCTCTGCCCACTCCGGCTTTAGGACCCAGCAAGCGGAGCCGGCTGGGGTGGGAATTCCCAGCCCCGCCCCCTCACCCTGCCAGCTCCGCCCCCTCACCCTGCCAGCTCCACCCCCTCACCCTGCCAGCCCCTTGGGGCAGGGAGCTTTGGGTCCCGCCTTGTTCCCATGCTGCCCTGGCCTGAGGGCGGGTTGGCTGGCAAAGTCCAACAGGGGAGGCGTAACCGCTCAGCCAAGGACGAGTGCAGAGTCCTGCACTTGGACGGATGAATCCCAGGCACCACTACGGACTAGGGACCGACGGGCTAAGCAGCAGTTCTGCAGAAAAGGACCTGGGGGTTACAGTGAACAAGAAGCTGGATATGAGTCAGCAGTGGCCCTTGTTGCCAAGAAGGCTAATGGCATTTTGGGCTGTATTAGCAGGGGCATTGCCAGCAAATCGAGGGACGTGCTCATTCCCCTCTATTCAGCACTGGTGAGGCCTCAGCTGGAGACTGTGTCCAGTTTTGGGCCCCCCACTACAGAAAGGATGTGAACAAATTGGAGAGAGTCCAGCGGGGGGGGCAAGGAAAATGATTGGGGGCTGGAGCACACGAGTTATGAGGAGAGGCTGAGGGAACTGGGATTGTTTAGTCTGCAGAAGAGAAGAATGAGGGGGGATTTGATAGCTGCTTTCAGCTACCTGAAGGGGGTTCCAAAGGGGCTGGATCTAGACTGTTCTCAGTGGTGGCAGATGACAGAACAAGGAGCGATGGGCTCAGGATGCAGTGGGGGGGGGGGTCTAGGCTGGATATTAGGAAAAAATTTTCACCAGGAGGGTGGTGAAACACTGGGATGGGTTCCCTAGGGAGGGGGTGGAATCTCCTTCCTTAGAGGTTTTTAAGGCCCGGCCTGACAAAGCCCTGGCTGGGATGATTTAGTTGGGGCTGGTCCTGCTTTGAGCAGGGGGTGGGACTAGATACCCCCCCCCACCCCCAGGGTCCCTTCCAACCCCTCCTCACGGGCTGTGTAACAGAGCCTGGGCCCAGGGCATTGTGGGAAGTGTAGTTCCCATCCTGCAGTCTCCTTTCCCTGGGGCCCTGGAACTGTGTAGCCATCTCCAAGCTGGTCCTGAGGGACCCCCCCCAAGCATCCTGCCAGATGCATTCTGGGAGAATCCGTCTGGACTGTTGTTGGCTCCAAGCCAGCCAGCCCTGCCTGCCAGGACCAGGGGCTAGTACCCGGCACGGGGGAGGGGACCTAGCCTGGGAGAGCCAAGCCCCAGCCCCCCCCTCTTTGCCTTCCTGCTCAGGGCACCGGCTACTGGCAGTGGGACGAGCTGGCCTGGAGCGACTTTGGCGGCTACCCCAGGAAGATCTCCCAGCTGTTCACCGGGGTGCCCTCCCACCTGGACGCGGCCGTGGCCTGGGAGAACGGCCGGGTCTATTTCTTCAAGGGGAGGCAGTACTGGCGGGTGAACGCGCAGCTGCGGGTGGAGAGGGGGTACCCGCTGAGCACGGCCGAGCGCTGGATGCACTGTGAGGCCTAGCGCCCCCACGCATGGGCCCGGACGCCTTGGGATCGGGGATTTGGGGTGGGGGTTAATGGGCCAGAGGCGCCACCTGCAGGCAGCTGGTGGGAACGGCACTGGGACAGGACATGGTGGGTGGGGAGGGGTGGGGGCCTTGCCTGGGCACTGTACCCCTGGGAGCCACTGCTCCCTCCCTGCACAATAAACCCCGTCCCCCGTGCATCATGGGGACCCTGCCAGCTCTGCGCCGCGGCCTCCCGGGGTGGCTGAGCAGCCCCTCCCCCCCAAATCCAGCACCCCCCGCAGCTGGGAACCCGAGCCCTGAGCTGCTCAGCCCCTGAGGTCCTGCCGAAGGGGGCAGAACCGGCGCCCCCAGGGCCCCTGCAGGGAGACACACGGAGCCAGCCAGCCACACCCGGTCTCTAAGGCAGTTTAATGTGCCCCCCCCGGTACAGTACATAGGGTATAAACAGGGGGACCAGCTCCCTCCCCCCTCGGGAGCCAGGGCTGAGATGTGGGGGCTGCTGGAGCCGATGGGGCAGGAAAGTGCTGCTAGAGGCAGCTGGGCCTTGGCTGTCGTCCTTGCAGGCCAGGGGATCTAGGTCCCCCCCCGCTGGGCCCAACCCTGGCAGAAGACGCCCCCCGCCCCCCTTGCAGGGCGTCTGCCATGGCGGCAGTGCTGGTGTGTACAGACCCCCCCAGCCTGCGAGCGCCCTGTACCCCCCAGGGCTAGCAGACGGGGCTCGGGCAGGGGCAGCTGCTGAGTTCCCAGAATGCTCCGCGCCAGCCCCCCCCCGCTGCTCCCCACCCGGCCTGGGCAGAGCTTGAACCCGGGGCCAGGGCAGAGCCCCCCAGCGATGGGGCCCGGGGCTCAGCCCCACCCGGCCTGGGCAGAGCTTGAACCCGGGCCCAGGGCAGAGCCCCCAGCGATGGGGCCCGGGGCTCAGCCCCACCCGGCCTGGGCAGAGCTTTAACCCGGGCCCGGGGCAGAGCCCCCCAGCGATGGGGCCCAGGGCTCAGCCCCACCCGGCCTGGGCAGAGCTTGAACCCGGGCCCAGGGCAGAGCCCCCCAGCAATGGGGCCCGGGGCTCAGCCCCACCCGGCCTGGGCAGAGCCCGAACCCGGGCCCAGGGCAGAGCCCCCCAGCGATGGGGCCCGGGGCTCAGCCCCCACCCCAGTGCTGGGGGGGACGGGGGAGGCTGGACATCGCGGGGGGCCCAGAGCAGGGTCCCCAGCCTGACACTGGAGAGCAGATCGAATGGAACCAGCTGTATCCCCGGAGCCCCGCCTCCCCTCTGGACAGGCCAATAGGAGCAGGGGAAAGCAGCTGTTTTGAATATTTAAAGGGCCAGGCAGGCAGGTGCCCACTCTACCTGGGAACTGCAGCTGCTGGGCTGGGGAGAGGGCACGGGGGTGGGGTGGGGTGAGGGGGGGTCAAGTGTCACCAGCAAAACGGTCTCCCCGTCCCCCCATCGCTGCCGCCTCCGCCCCCAAGGCACAAGTGGAACGAAGTGAAGCCCCTGCCCCGGTCAGAGGCGCCCGCCGGGCGCAGGGGCCGTCAGGGGCACGGTGGAGCCGCAGTCGTAGTCCAGGTCGAGGACGGTGTGGGTGGCGCTGCCGGTGCCCAGCTGGCGATCCCGCAGGCTCTGGATGTAGCTCTGGGTGCGCAGAGGGGACAGGTCAACACAGGGGGGGCCCCACTGCCTCCCACCCACTGCGCAGGGAGGCTCCCCCTTCATCCCCGACCCCTGGCCAGGCAGCAGAGTCCAGCATTCACCCCATAAACTGGCCGTGTGGCATCCCCCTTCCTACCCCCCCACCCCCTTACAGACTGCCTGGGCCTCTCTCCTGCCCAAACCCAGCTGGCTCTGGGGCGGAGCGTGGCAGCTGAGTATAACGGGGAGCCCAGCTGAGCTATTCAGGGCGTGGGGCTCCGTGCTCACTCCGGGGAGGGGGTGAAGGGGGCTCCCCACTCACCGGCGCCAGGACGTCGCCTGCATAGCGCTTGACGGGGTTGGGCTTGCGCCGGTAGCTGCCCTCCTGCGGGGGGAGGCTCTGCCGTTTCTTGGCCTCCTTCTGCCGGATCCGCAGCAGCTGCAACCGCTTCTGCCGCCGGCTGATGATCACTGGGAGGGTGAGTCACCGTGAGCACCCGCGCCAGGCCCCCCCACTCCGCGCCAGGCCCCCCCCGCTCCGCGCCAGGCCACAGATGTGGGAAGCACAGGACCAGCCTGGGCTTGCTCCTTCAGTGCGACAGGGAAACTGAGGCACCACCAGGTGAGGGAATTACCCAAGAGAGGGTCAGTGGCTGGGAATAGAAATCAAGCATCCTGATTCCCTGCCCCCATCCCACCCTCCCTGTGCTCTCACCCACCAGCCACAGCCCGGGAGAGAACCCAGGAGTCCTGGCTCCCAGCCCCTCCCTGCTCCGAGCACTCAGTAATGAGACAGTCCAGATTTTACAGGCTGGGGGGGGGGGTAAAGGAGGTCCCCACCCCATGCCCCCCACCCGAGCCCCAGGCTGGCTCATGGCCCCCCATGCTCTGCCCCCGCCCCGCTCACCGTCCGTGTGCGAGTAGCCCTCGGCCGTCACTTTCCACTGCAGCAGCAGGCCCAGCACGCTGAGGGCCGGCCAGAGCGCCAGGACGGCCCAGCTGTGCCAGCAGAGCGGGGCCGAGGGCGCCAGGCGCAGCCGGTCGTACACGTGGCCCAGCAGCGCCAGCAGCTCCACGAAATAGTCCACGCAGCCCACGATGACGGCGGCCCCGAAGACGGCCGTGGAGAGCACGGTGAGCGGCTTCTGCCAGCGCAGCGCCAGCAGGGCGCAGAGCAGCGCCAGCCCCAGCACGCTGCCCACGGGCACCCACAGGCTCTGCGGCTGGTAGAGCGGCTCCGTGGCCACCAGGCCGGCCGTGGCCAGCAGCAGCCCCAGCAGCAGCCCTGTCATGAAGAGCCCCACGCTGTGCACCAGCATGGTGACCAGCCCGCACAGCGCCCCGATGCCCAGCGCGATGCCCGCGCTCACTTCCAGGCTCAGCTGCGTCTCCAGCACTCGCTCCTTGTAGCACAGCAGGAAGATGACCAGGGAGCCGAAGAGAAGCCCCGACAGGAACATGATGGCTTTGAAGCAGCGGTAACCTGGGAAGTGGGGCCGGGGGCAGATACATTAGCAGGATCCAGCGTGTGGGGCAGGGGCTCTGGGGGGCTGTAGGAGATGGGGGGCTGCGGGTCAGGAGTGAGGGGCACCGGCTGGACTGGCTAGCAGGGGCTGCGGGTCGGGAGTGAGGGGCACCGGCTGGGCTGGTTAGCAGGGGCTGCGGGTCGGGAGTGAGGGGCACTGGCTGGGCTGGCTAGCAGGGGCTGCGGGTCGGGAGTGAGGGGCACCGGCTGGACTGGCTAGCAGGGGCTGCGGGTCGGGAGTGAGGGGCACCGGCTGGGGTGGTTAGCAGGGGCTGCGGGTCGGGAGTGAGGGGCAGCAGCGGAAGTTGGGGGGGGGCTCAGCAGTCACTGCCCACAGGTTCCAGCCCCACAGGAGGCCTTGCCGCCCACTCACCGAAGCAGCTGTAGATGACCCCGAAGAGGCAGCAGAGGGCGCAGACTGCGGCGGGCACGGCCTGGTAGCGACGCTCCAGGTCCAGGCTGCAGGGGTCCAGGCCGGGGGTGCCCGGCCCCAGCTCCGTGGCCTGCTGGTTAAAGCCCCAGGGCTCAGCCGTCAGGACGAGGGGCAGGAGGTCGGGCTCCATGCTGGGCGGGAGTCAGGGCCCTGCAGCCATCCACACAGGGAGCCTGCGGGGGGGCGCCTGGTGTTAGCCCTAGAGATCTGTGACACCCCCCCACCCCGAGCTCCTGGCTCCCCCCTACACCCCTGTGCAGCCAGAGACAGTCACGTCAAAACCCCCCCTCCTCCCCCACCCCATTGGCCCAAATCTACCCCGAGTCCCCCCTTCCCGGGGTCTGATCCATCCCCTGCCCGGGAGAAGCTAATCTCTTCACACGACCCAAGCTGGAAAAAATGACTAATTCCCCCCGAACAGCTGGAATCAACACACAAAACACCAGCCCCTCCCCCCCAACATCTGGCGGCTGCTCCAGAGCCAGGACACATGGACACATCTGGCAGCGTCTCCTTGGGGCGAGTTGGGGGAGGGATCAGAGGAGCACAAGGGGGATCTCCCCAGCTGTGTCGGCTCCCCGATCTCCCCTGGGTGCTGCCCCCGGAGCGGGGCCCTGTACTGTGCCCATCCCCACTGCTTCCCGCCTGCACCCTTGCTGGCCCACGGCTCCCTGGAAGCCACCCCCCCCATTTCATACAGAGACACCCCCCTCCAGCTTTCTCCCACCTGCCCCAAAGCCCCACACCAAGGGTTCCCCTCCCCAGCTAATGTCCACGACCCGCACAGCCCCCACCTGGGGGTGCCACCCCCCTAATGAGGGTGGGGTCACTGCTCTGACCCATCCACACCCAAAATGAGGGAATCCTGCAAAATCCAGGGGCTGGCAGCCTGCCCCTCTGGGGGCAGGGTCTCAGGCATCATCCCGTCAGAACCTGATGGGGAAACTGGGGCGGCCCCCCCAGCCAGGGGAGACAGAGCCTGTGAGCAGCATGGGGCCTTTCTCTGCTCCCCATTACCAGCCTGCCCTGCTGGGGGTGCCAGGAGAATCCCCCACCCTGGGTTCTGCTTGGTCTAGCCAGGCCCGGGCAAGCCACGTCCCGTTCAGTGCCTCAGTTTCCGCTTCTGTGGAACGGGGCTCCTCTACCATCCATGGGGGTGTGCCCGAATGGCAGGGCCCTCAGCCAGGTGGGGTTTGGAGAGACAGAGGGGACGCAGGGCGGCTGCTGCGCTGCTAGAGCCGGTCCAGGGGGCAGGCTTCCCCCTAGCTGGGAGGGGAGGGGGTGTGGAAGTGGCAGCCCCCTGCATGAAAGGGGCCAGATGTTTTGATCTCAGCCCACAGCCCCCCCCTCCATGAATCCTGATGAACCCCCTCCCTGGGGCACTAGGAGCAAAAGGGTCCCCCCTCCCTTGGGGCCAGAGCTGGGGGCTGGGGAGAGGGTGCGGGGGGGATCATTCATCACCCCAGAGGGAAAGGGTGAGTCCCTCCCAGCTGTGGGGGGGCAGGAGGGCCTGGAGCCCCAACATCCCAGGGTTCCCCAGAGCCCTGCTCTGCTGCAGCTGCACCCGCCAGCCAGCTACGCCTCGGCACAGCCGAGCCCAGGCCAGAGGGGCACAGCAGGGAAGGGGTTAAACTGCCCAGCAGGGACTTGCTGCTGGATCCGGCCAGGCCCTTGGCTGTCCTGGGGCAAGGCTGGGCCAGGCAGAGAGGGACAATCCCCAGCTCCCCCCCAGCTCTGCCGGTGCCCCTCACTCCCGACCCGCAGCCCCCTGCTCTCTCCGGCTGCAGAGGTGCCCAACAGTGAGGTAGTTTAGGAGACAAATACCAGCGAGGACAGAGGAGACTAAACTCCTTCCACTAGTGACCTGGAGGCAGGACGGGGAGTCCCAGGCCCAGGCCTCAGGGTTTGTGCACTGACCCTGCAGAGCCCAGGGGGGACCTGTGAGCGAGGGGGGGTCGCTGCTCTCCGGGGAAAGGCCTGTTGGACTGAATGGAATAGAGATTAAACCAAGAGGGAGACAGAGAAATCCCACAGACCAACAATGCCAGCAAATGGGACCCGTTCTATGACCCATCCTGTACCATTCTGTAGTGGGGAGAGAGGGGCTGTGGGTCAGGAGTGAGGAGCACCGGCAGAGCCAGGGAAGGGGGGAGCCCAGGGCTGGGCTAGCAGGGGCTGCAGGTCGGGAGTGAGGGGCACCGGCAGAGCCAGGGAAGGGGGGAGCCCAGGGCTGGGCTAGCAGGGGCTGCGGGTCCGGAGTGAGGGGCACCGGCAGAGCCAGGGAAGGGGGGAGCCCAGGGCTGGGCTAGCAGGGGCTGCGGGTCGGGAGTGAGGGGCACCGGCAGAGCCAGGGAAGTGGGGAGCCCAGGGCTGGGCTAGCAGGGGCTGCGGGTCGGGAGTGAGGGGCACCGGCAGAGCCAGGGAAGGGGGAAGCCCAGGGCTGGGCTAGCAGGGGGCTGCGGGTCGGGAGTGAGGGGCACCGGCAGAGCCAGGGAAGGGGGGAGCCCAGGGCTGGGCTAGCAGGGGCTGCGGGTCGGGAGTGAGGGGCACCGGCAGAGCTGTGGGGGGCAGGACTAGGATTCTGGGGTGCAGCATCTGTGTCAGGCACCCTGTGAAGGGCCAGCAGGAGGGGAGGGGGCTCCTGGCCAGAGTGGGACTCGGTGCGGGGGGGCCGCTGGACCAGGGCTGGGAGCGAGGGAGACAAGGCTGAAGAGTGGGGGGCACCCGTGCGGGGGGCTCGGTCCGGGAGCTGGGGCGAGCACAAGGGCTGGGGGGGCTCGGCCCCGGAGAGGCACAGGGTTGCGAGGCTCGGGCAGGGATCAGCGTGGACACAAGGGTTGGGGGGGGCTCGGTCCGGGACGGGACACTGGGCTGGGGGCGCTCGGTCCGGGGGGAGGATTCCCGGTTCTCGGGGCTTGTTTAAAAGTTTGAGGGGTCTCGCCCGCCCCCCCCGCGCTCTCTCGACACTTTGTTTTGCTGTAAAGCTCCCGCGGGGGCCCCCGCGCGGGGGCCCGCCTCCCGGGCCGAGCTGGGGGGGCACCTAACCCCCCCGGGGCCCCCCGACCCGACCGCTCCCCAAACTTCCCCGCAGCGCAGGCGGCTCCGGCCCGGGCCCCGAGCACTCACCGCCGGCCGGGAAGGGCCCCGCGCTCCGGGGCTAGCGGCGCATCCCAGCCCGGCCCGCTCCCTCCGGCTCCGGCTCCGGATTAAACTCCGCCGCGGCCCCGTCCTGCCCCCGCTGCGGGCTGACATCAGCCGCGGGCGGCCGCAAACCGCGTGGCCGGGCAGGGGGGGCGGAGCGGGGCGGGGCCGGGGGGCCCCAGGGGGCCGAGCCCCCCCCGGCCCTGGGAAGCGGCAGGGGGGCGCTCGCTGCTGGGGGGTTGGCTCCTTCCAGCTCCGGCGAAGGGCTGCTGGGTCCGGCTGGGAAAGGGGGGAGCTGTGGGGCCGGGGGGCTCCCAGGGCCAGGAGCCCGTCGCACCCCAGGGTGCTGCCCGGGGCTGAGCCTCCCTCCCAGCTCCTGCTCCTGGGTGCGAGCCCCAGGGTGGGTCTGGCTGGGCTGGAGGCCGGGCTGGGTTCCCCCCGGGCAGGAACCAAGGGCCCCTGGTGCAGTAAGAGGGTGCCTGGCCCAGGGCAGTGCAGGGAATCCCAACCTTTCAGCAGGCAGCGGTGTCCAGTGGTTGGAGCACGGTGCCCCGGGCTCTGATGGCCGATTCCAGCGCTCTGGGTCTCCAGGCCTGTCGCCCGGACAAAGGCCCCGCGGTCTGGAGCCAGCGTCCCACGGACGCCGTCCAGAGCCATGTCACTTCCCCAGCCCCTCTGCCTGCCGCCTGCCCCCTGCCCCGAGGACCCGGCGCTTCGGGGCGCCTGGGTTCCAGCCTGGCTATAGGGTAGTGGGGTCTCACGGCTAGTGCAGGGGACGCTGGGGTCCTGCCCATGTCTACACTACACAGAGTGGTGACTGATCTGGTTTCGCTGCAGGTGGAGCCGGCCCCTTTCAGCCTCCTTCCCTGGAATGCGGAGCTGCCCTGGCCCTGTTCCTGGCAGCCCTGCCTGTCCCTGGGGCTCGCGGTCGCTGGCGCCTGCCCAAGCAGGTGCCTGAAGCCACGCCAGCATCCCAGCAACTGGCCAGACACCAGCTGGGCCACAGCTCCGTCCTGCGGGGAGGGGAGGGCCTCGAGGGGTCAGGCAGCCCCACTGCTCCTTCCCAGGGCCTGGCCATAACGGGAACTAGAGCACCGTGCAATAGAACCCAGGCGTCCTGGCTCCCAGCCCCCCAGGCTGAGGGTAGAACCCAGGAGTCCTGACCAGGGCCGGCTCTAGACCCCAGCGTGCCAAGCGCGCGCGTGGGGCAGCATTTTGCCGGCAGGGCGGCAGGCGGCTCCGGCGGACCTTCCACAGGCATGCCTGCGGGAGGTCCACCGGAGCCGCGGGATCAGCGCACCCTCCGCAGGCACGTCCCCCGGAGCCGCGGGACCGGCGCCCGGCAGCGCGCCCCCTGTGGCGTGCCGCCCTGCTTGGGGCGGCCAAATTCTTAGAGCCGCCCCTGGTCCTGACTCCCAGACACCCCTCCCCCATTGCAATCTGCTCTGACCCAGCTTCAGCTGTGGGGACAGATGGCGCCAGCAACAACCAACAGTCACCGGAACCTGCCCCTGGGTCCTGCCTCTGCCCCAGCAACCACCGAGCCCTGGGGAGACCAGCTCTCCTCCCCGGCCTGGCCTGGACGGGCCTCAGCGTCCCTGGCCAGTAGGTCCAGTCCCAGGGCGCATCCACGCCCCAGCACCGCCCTGGGCGCTGCCCATCCCCCCACGCCCCCAGCACACCTGGGTGCCCCCCAGATCCTGCTCCCCGCCTCGTTTTCCCAGAGGCAGGTTACTCCCCTGGCCTGTGTCCCCCTAGCCGTTCCCGCTGGGTTCAGCCTGCCCCTCCCTGCCCGGGGCCGGTGCCAGGGGGAGCTGCAGAGGAGCACCCGGCTCATTCACAGGAGCCAGGAGCCTGTGGGAGCCTGAGCTCTTGGCAGCTGGATTTTCTCACCCTCTCCTGAGCCAGCTGGGCCAGCCCTGCCCCGGCCTCCCCGCCTGCGCGGTGCCATCAGCGGGACAGAGACGCCATCCAGGCCTGGGGAGCAGCTGGATCTCATCTTCCTCCTTACTGGATCCCCGGACTCCTGGGTTCCCCTGACAACAGCCAGAGAGCGCTCCTTGGGCGGGGGCCGGCCTGGGAAATGACCAGGACTCGCCATGACCAGCCCCCCAAGCCTGGGCGCGGCTCCTGCGGATGAGGGGCGGGGAGTGCAGGGGGCTGCGGAACAAGGGAGCCAGGCCAGGCAGCCCCTTGCCCGCTGGTGAAGTGTGGGGCTGGCATGGGTGCCCCTCCCCCCAGCATGTGAGAGGGGCAGGAACACGAAGCACCAGCTGCCCAGAGCTAAGCCTAGAGCCATGCCTAGGGGTCAGGCTCGAAGCCTTGACCAGCATGTGGCACAGCCACTGCACCTGGGGCCCCATGGCCCTGGGCTTCCCCCAGGCAGGCTGCCCCCCTCCTCGCTCCCCCCACTCCAGAGCCAATCCCCTCGCCAGTGCACCCAGCCCTGCCCTGCCCTCCCCCCAGGACAGCAGGTTTGCAGCCAGGATGTGAAGGGACTTTCTGTCTGGCTCTGCATGGATCAGGAGTGAGGGGCATTGCAGGTCTCTGGGCCGGGGGGGGGGAGCTCAGGGCTGGGAGAGCAGGGGCTGCAGGTTGGGAGTGAGGGGCACTGGCAGAGCTGCAGGGGGGGAGCTCAGGGCTGGGAGAGCAGGGGCTGCAGGTTGGGAGTGAGGGGCACCGGCAGAGCTGCGGGGGCCGGGGGAGGAGTCCAGGGCTGGGAGAGCAGGGGCTGCAGGTTGGGAGTGAGGGGCACCAGCAGAGCTGCGGGGGGGGGGGAGCTCAGGGCTGGGAGAGCAGGGGCTGCCGGTGGGGAGGGAGGGGCACTGGCAGAGCTGCAGGGGGCGGGGAGCTCAGGGCTGGGAGAGCAGGGGCTGCAGGTTGGGAGTGAGGGGCACTGGCAGAGCTGCGGGGGGGGGAGCTCAGGGCTGGGAGAGCAGGGGCTGCAGGTTGGGAGTGAGGGGCACTGGCAGAGCTGTGGGGGTGGGGGGAGCTCAGGGCTGGGAGAGCAGGGGCTGCAGGTTGGGAGGGAGGGGCACTGGCAGAGATGTTGCGGGGAGGGGAGGAGTCCAGGGCTGGGAGAGCAGGGGGCTGCGGGTCGGGAGTGAGGGGCACCGGCAGAGCTGTTGCAGTGGTGAGGTGGGGGAGCCTAGGGCTGGATCAGGACCGAGAGAGGCATGTCAATGTCATTTTTCCTGTTACCTGTGGGGAAACTGAGGCACAGAATGGGGACGCTGGGAACAGAACCCAGGAGCCTGGACTGCCAGACCTCGGTCTAACTCAGTGCTAGGTCTCGCTGTCTCTCACGCCCCAGCCCTTGGGGGAGCGGGAGGCCACGGTGGATGCCGTGTCTCGGAACAATGCAGAACAGCACCCCTCCCCCCGCCAGCCCCCTCCTTCCTCCATGGCACAGTGGAAGCTCTCAGGCCCGGACCCTGGAGACAGAGGGAGCTTTGTGTCTCCCCAGCGCCGAGGTCGAGGGAACGCGGCACATGATCAGCCAGCCAAGCCCCACAGCCGCTGCGTCAGCCAGAGCCAGGCAGCGGGCACCTCCTGGCAGAGGGTCTGGGGCAGCCATAGGGGCCTCCCCAACGCCTGCCCCTCCTTCATAGTGATGGGCAGCATCCTCCCGCACTGAGCTGGCAAGGCCCAGGGGGCTGCACATGCTGGCAACAGGGTCAGCAAAGTCCTCTGGCCACCACGGGGGGAGGTTAGTGCAGGGGGACTCAGAGCAGGACTCCTGGGTTCTCTCTCCAGCTGGGAGGGGGGCTTAGTGGGTTAAAGCCTGGTGGGCTGGGAGCCAGGACTCCTGGGTTCTATCCCAGCTCTGGGAGCGGACTGGGGGCTGGTGGGTTGGTCCATGGGACTGGGAACCAGGACTCCCAGCATCCTATGCCCAGAAGTCAGATTCTTTCTCGAGTGGTGAGGGCCGGGCTCTGCTACTGAGTTGCTGCCTCATCTAGTCACAGCCCCCGTGGCCCCCTCTTCCTGGGCTGGAGAACCGGGAGCGCAGCAGCCCCACCTGGCAGAGGGGGCCAGAGCAGGAGTTAACGCTGGTGGAGCCAGTCGCTACCCCTGGAAAGAAGCTGCTAAGACCAGGGGAGCCAATGATGTTTCTTTAAGGTCCAAATTTCTCGGTCAAGGTCCAGACTCCAGAGAAAATAATTCAATAATGTTCATAAGTCAATGACAAGACAGCGGGGAGTGTTCACAAGTGCCTGGTGCTCTGGGTTTGGCCTGCGGGCTGCCTGGTGACTGCCCCAGTGCTAAGGAAACACAAAGAACCTCTGATACCATCTCCCTTTGGTTTAGCTCCTTTCATGGGGCAGCCCAACATGATGTACAACGTACAAATGGCAAGTGCCTCACCCAGGAGAGCAACACTTCACAGGGTTCAGCTGCCCAACGCTGAAATGCAGCTGTCTCTGGGGTGGAGCCTGGTAGTTGTATACCAGGGCACAGTGACAATGAACAAGGATCAGTTACCTGGGAGGGAAATGCAGCTGTCTCTGGGGTGGAGCACTCTGGCTGTTTAACAGCAGGCCGCACTGTGATGCACATTATGGTAGAAAGGAAGAAGACTGTATCCAATGGAAACAACGGGAATCGAGGTTGGTTAATTAAGGTCACATGATGGGAAAGGACCCACTGTCTCCAGGGTTCACTTCTCTGGAGGGGATTGACCCAGGAGGTACGAGCCAGACCAAAGGCTCAGTCCCCCTCTCTACATCCAATTGTAGGCCTAGTTCCTGGTCCTGTTTACATGGGTGTAAATCTGGATCGGCTCCAATAGAGAATATTTAAAAAATAAACTATACAAAGTGTTTGAAGCGTCAGTTATTGTGTCATTGGGGGTAACATACAGGCTGTAGGGGGATATTAGCGTTTTGGTGTTAGACAGCATATACCATATACAGTCTGTCATGTCCCCAATGCGGGGTATACGGTGGGCGAGTTCAAGGTACAGCCAGCAAGCAGTGAGGGTACATCATTCATAGAAACGAGTTACAGACAGTCATGGGCATGAATAAGCGGGCTGAATAATGGGGCTAGGACGACCCTCACATGGTGGAGTTCGGTTTGGTGGGTTCAGGGCTTAGGGGATATGGATTTACAACAGGACAGTCGAGGTCAGGATCTGGCCTTATCTTTTTGGGGGCTGGAAGGAAAGTCCCACAGTGTTGGAGGAAAGGGGCAGATGGGAGACTGGAAGGCCCCGGGCTGAACCTGTGAGGGATCACGGGCCAAATTCCTATCCGGTGCAACTCAGTTGGCCCCAGTGGAGTTACACCAGGGAGAAGTTTGGCCCCATCTGTATGTGTGGGGTGTGTGTGGACAACTGCTCCTTCCTCTGCATCAGGTTGTTTTGCCCGTGATCCAGCTGTGACGTCTCCGGGACTCTCCCGAGCGCCGTCTCTGCCTCCCCGAGTTACGGGCTCCACCAAGTAGTCACTCAGGAGTCGCACTCGGGGTCAGGGAGGCTGGAACAATGTGTATAGTGGGGGGCTGAGAACGACTGAACCAAACTGTAAACCCTGCAGATGATAGAAACCACTTCAAGCCGGGGGTCATGGCAGCCCCCCAACCACTCCTAGTCCCAGCGCCTAGGCTCGGAATGCCTCCCCCCTCCCCCCGTGCAGATCTGCTTTGCATCAAGGTGGCCAGACACCCCCTTCCCTGAGCCAAACGAAACAGCAGTGGGTGCGGCCTCCCGGCCAGCAGGCTGGAGCGGGGTTTGAGGGACACATTGCTCTCTGCTGGACAAAGGGCTGATCCTTCTCATCTGGGACTCTCCAAGCAGAAACACCTGGGCAGCGGAGGGTTTTTCTCAACAGCTGTTTTATGTCCTATCTGCGTCGTAGCCCCCTTGTGCCAGGTGCGGCACAGACCCAGAACAAGGAAATCGCCTCTGCCCCACAGAGTGTAACACTGACAGCTCTTCTCATCAAGAGGTCTTGTGGTGTGTTACAAAGTCATTATCCCCATTTTACAGATGGGGAAACCGAGGCACTGAGCTGGGTCGTGACCTGCCCAACGTTACCCAGCCGGCCAGGGCAGAGCGGGAATAGATCCCGGCTCCGGCTCTTTTGACTCTTTTTCTGTGGAGGCTGCTGGGGAGGGGGCTGGGTAGCGCCAAGGGTGATGGCGTGTCGGGGTGCGGGGGACCGGCTGGCTCAGGGGCGTGGGGCGATCTGGCCCTGGAGGAGGGAACTGGCTGGCTTGGGGAGGGGCTGGGGCCCGATTCAAACCCGCTGCCCCTGCCCCAGGCTGAGGCCTGACGCGCTCAGCACATGACGCAGCCCCGCAGAGCGTTTCTGGGGCGCTGGCCCTTTAAGGAGCTGGGAGGGCGGAACGCTCGGCAGCCCCGCCCTCTCCCCCGGAAGTAGAAGCCGCCGGGGTCACGGCGGGCGGAAGGCGGAAGTGCAGCGAGACGGGAACCGGGGGGGGGGCAAGAGGAGGCGGCGGAGACCCCCCCCGGGCACCGGGATCAGGTGAGTCCCCCCCCATGTGGGGGGCGCCCCCCCCCGGGCTGAGCCCCCGTTTCAGGGCGGTTCCAGCGGGGGGGGGGTCGCTGCCCCAGCTCCCGCCCGGGGGGGTGGGGGGCAGAGGCGGGCGCTGCCCAGGGGCACGTGGCGGGAGCCGGGGGGTCCCGGAGGTAGCGGGACGATGCCCCCCCCCGTCAGTGCTGAGGCGGGGCCGGGCCGGGCCTGTCTGACCCCGGCAGCGCCTCCCGCCCCCTGGCTGGTTCCCCCGTTGGGGGGGGGGGGGCACGTGCGGTGCCTGGGCCCCGGCCCGGGCTCTGACCGCTCCCCCCCCCCCCGCGCTGTGGGTAACGCGCGCGGCCTTGAAGCCAACCTCGCAGCGCCGGGGCCGGACTCGGGCTTCTGAATGTGGCAAAACGGGCCCCTGAGTCTGTGAAGGGGCCAGAGCCCCGATACCGGGGTGAGCGGCGCCTGGAACTAGGAGGCGGGTGCAGAGCTGCCCCCCCCATTGCACAGCAGACACGAGGCGTGTGATTCCATAGCCAAGCTTGGGGCAAGGACTTCAGGGCCATTGCCGGGGTAAATCCAAGCTAGGAAGCTAAAGCTTGTTGAGTAGCGAGCGTGGGCTCACCGCGACTCTGCCATTTCGGGTGGGTTGTTTGTAATCCAGACTCAGATGCCTGCACTTTCCGCTCTGTTCTCCCCAGGGGCACTTGCACTGCTGTGCTCCGCAGTGACCCCTTACAGAGGGTCACTCCTGATTCCTGGAGCCAGTGACTGAAGCAGTGGCCAGTGGATTTCTCTTCAGGCGCTGGTGAAGGCTGCGTGCAAGGAAGTTCTGTACAGCCTTGGCTAGCACGAGCGTCAGCTTCTCACGACCGCTGTGGGGTGAGAGGGGAGTTCGCTGGCACTTGTGGGGGGAGAGCTGAATACCTGGGATCTGGGCTACGACCGTCTGCCGATCTCAGTGGCTCCTCTGCAAGCAGCTATTGGGGGTCGCTGCTGTCTACGAAGGAGCTGAGGTGGGGAAAGCTCTGTCTCCCCTTCCAGGGGCCCCAGTCCGCTCCGCTCTCAGTGTGTGTCAGAAGGTAGGTCCAGTCGTGTGGACTGGGGGTTTGAGAACGAGCCTTGGAGACCACTCGTGATTCATGGCCAGGGCTGCCCTTCGACCCCTCACGTTGTGTATCTTGGCCTTGAGCCTGGTTTTGAAGCCTTTGATTTTTATTTTTTATTTTTTTTAATTTGCAGGATAAAGGCTACAAAATGACAGCTGTAACTTAACCCTTGCTGGTCCAGGACGGCTCCGGGGGCAAGGCAGTGGAGAAGCAAACGTCTGGAGGAGGAGGGATGTGTGAAACCAAACTGGATAGTTCCTGCTGCTGGAGTGGCGAGTTCTCGGAGGGCAGGGGTGCACCAGGTGCCAGCCCTGGTGTGGATAACAGACCCTTGTTCTCAAGTTTTGGGGATCCGGGAAGCACTGGGCCTAACGGCAGCCAGTTCTTCCAAGAATGCTGCGGTCCTGAAGGCCCAGAGCGTACGTCTCCAAGCCGGAGCTGGCCGAAACAGCTCCACGGAGCCACCAACGGCTTGGAACCGATGGAGGCTCGTGGACCAGCTGCTGCTGGGACTCCTAGCGTACGTGAGACATTGCTAGCCGAACCATCAGCTGAGAGGTATGGGAAGGTGGAGGAGGCCGGCCATTCTCCCCATCAGAGCTTTCCAGAAGGCAGCGGGCAGGGGACTGCCTGCGCCGCAGGGGAGGGTGTTGGTTGGAATGGAAGCTGCGACCGAGTACCGATGGGGCTGCTTGAAGAGGATGGCTTGCACTTTACTGAGTACAGTGCCCCTGGCTCCGGTCTGTCCAGTTACAAATGTTCCTGTAGTTGTCAGGGCGAGAGTTTGGATCCCTCCAGGACTTATTTGGAAAAGGGGAACTGCTCGTGTAGCATCACCTGCCAGCGCTGGGCTTCAGAGTCCCCTGGAGCCGAGGATGAAGCCTTTGGTCCTGATTCAGCACCATTGCTGCAGGGCCAGGAGGAAGATGACGGCGTGTCCAAGGCCAGCGAGGACCCTTCCGACTCCAGCAGGGCGCTCAGCGGCCGGAAGAATGGGAGACGCCAGAGGCACCGCTCTGGCACGAAGGACAAGGAGGAGGGGAAGGAGAATGCCAAGCGGGAGGGTAGATCTGCGCCGGCTGGCGGGAAGCACAAGCAGGCCAGGAAGAGGAGCCTTGCGGACCGGCAGCGCCACCTAAAAGCGGAGGTCCCCAAGCAGCTGGAAGAGCTGGCCTGGGTCTGTGTCTCCTGTTTCAAGAAGCTCATCAAGCTGGTGCTGGTCATCACCCATGAGTGTGGCGAGTACGTGGAAGCTGGTGGGAGGCTCCTGTACTCCTGCTGCCAGCTCGATGCCTGGGACCTGGGCTCCGCCCAAGGCAGCATGAGGATGTGGAGCCAGCGGGCCAAGAGCAGCTCGGGGAAGGCGGCCCGGTGGCTGGGTTCCTGGGGGAACCGGCTGTGGCGGCTGCTCAAGATGCTGGGTGCCCTGCTCTTCCTGGTGCTCATGCTGCTCCTGGGCAGCCTGCGGCTGTGCTGGCGAGTCTCCAAGTCCCTGCTCCTTGCTGGGGCAGCTAAGCTGGGCAGAACCAGCAGCGTGGCCCGGCTCCTCTCGCTCCTGGACTCCCCCTTCCTCCGCAGAACATGGGCTCTCTTCACAGAAACCAGGACTTGCAAGTACGTGTCCCACTTGCTGCAAAAGTGGAGAGGGCTGCTTGGGGCATCCAAAGGACTAAGGACCAATGGGCTGGGAGAGGCTGTGGCTGGCCCTGATCCTGGCACAGGGGGGTGCTACCAGCCCAGCCAGGAGGTGGCACGGCTGCTGGCCCTGGCCGACGTGTCTGAGGAAGAGCTGAACCCCTTCCAGGTGCTGGGGCTGGAGGTGACTGCTTCAGACACAGAGCTGAAGAAGGCCTATCGTCAGCTGGCCGTGCTGGTGAGTGTGGCGGGGGATGGACTTCGCAGCCAGCCCCATGGCAGCCGAGCACCTGGGGGGCATGAGGCAGGAACTCCATTCGAGCTGCATTATCCTCTTATGGGGGGAGAGTGAGCCACTCTTCTCTAGCCTCTCCCCACTGAGGCTCAATATGCTTAACCCCCACCCCCATATTACAGATGGGTAACTGAGACGCACAGTTAGGGTGACTTGTCCAAAGGCCATGTAACGTGTCTGTTTCAGAGCTGGGGTGAGACCCACATTCCTTCCTGTGAATCCCTTGCTTTGGTGGGTCCACCGCAAGGCCTCACCAGTGGCGTGGGGATCTGGGTTAATCGCTGGCGGCACCGGCAGCAGCTCCTGAGTTAAGCTGGTGCTGAGACTGGCACGGGCTGCAGGGCTGAGCAGCTGACTGACTCTGATCCCCGGAGCTGCCTGGTATCTCAGCCGGGGACGCTGCGCTTTCCACGTCCTTTATAAAGTGAAAATTCTGCTTGACGTTTTGCCCCATGTGCTTCCTGTTTTCCTGGGTTCCTCTAAAGAGTCACGGCCTGGGGCAGCCTTCGCGTGCTTCCCGGCCCCAAGGTGCATCCGCCTCCTCTTGCAGTTCTGTCTCCTCCACTGTGCCCCTAGTTCAGCGCCATCAGCTGTGCTCTGACTGTGCTGGCTGGGGTGAGGAGGGACTGGCAGAAGAAGCTGAGCTCTGTGGGGACCTGTCAGGGGCAGGTGGATCCTGGAGGAGCAGGCCAGGGCAGCAGTGCCTTGGGGCACTCTCCGAGCCCTGACACCTCAGGGTGGTGGCGGCACGTCCTGACGCAGCTTTGTCAGGTGGAGTCGCCATGCGAGCACCGTGGAGTCGCGGCGGGGGCCGCGCTGGGAGCGTGTGATGGCTTTGAGGCTGCCCTTGGTGCTGGCCAGCCCTTCTGCCCCAGCCCATCAGCTGGGCACCCCCTTTTTGTGCTGGCCGGGATGGGGAGCCCTCCTGCCTTTGCTGCTCTGCTTGCGCTGCCGAGAAGGAGGGCGAGGAGCTGCCAGTCAGGGGTCGGGACCCAGGAGCGGCAGGTGGGGGCTGCGGCTTGCCAGCTCAGGAGCCTGGCCCCACCCACACCAGAGTGGACCAGTTGGCCTCATCTGAGGCCAGGTAGCACCCCCTCCTTTCTCCTGCCAGACCCACCTGGCTGTGCTGTCCTGCCCTGCCCCTAGAGGGGGCTCCATCCCGGCCAGATCCCTCGCACCAGATGAGGGCAGTGCCGAAGGAGCCTCTCGGTGTTCTCAGGTTTCTGTGTCTTGCTTCGCAGGTTCATCCGGACAAGAACGAGCATCCGCGGGCGGAGGAAGCCTTCAAGGTGCTGCGAGCCGCCTGGGACATCGTGAGCAACCCGGAGAAGAGGAAAGAGTACGAGATGTGAGTGGGGGGGGGGGCCCTTCCCGCCCCCTAAGGCAGGACAGGCGAGGGATGGAGGGGCGCCTGCGGTCGCTGGTGGCGGATTAGAGAACAGGGCCTCCTCCGTAGGGACGGGCGACGGCGAGGAAGGTGGTCTGGGATCTTGGGCTGTGCTAATCAGTCCCACTGTGACTTGCTGATCTGAGCTGCTCACCAAAGTCGGTGCTCTGCCATGGGACTTCTACCTCCCCTGCTGACTGGGGGAGCAAGGCTGGCGCCTTCAGACGGGTGTCTTGAGTGGGCCCAGTCCTCGCCACTGCGAGACGTTGCTTTCAGGCCTGAGCGTGGGTGACCCTCCTGCGCTCTGCTGGGAGGACACAGCCAGGGATTTCTGAGTGAGGCTTTTCATGAGCTGTTGGTCATGAGAGCAAAGGCAGAGCACGAGGGCTTTAACCGAGAAACCTCCTGTACTTAAAGACCCTTTAAAAGTCGCTCTTAGACAGGCTCCAGTCCCCCGTCAGAGAACTGGCCCGTGGGAATTTCCAATTATAAGTGAAATCCCTCAGGCTGTTCTTCTCTTCTCACCTGTGATCAGTGTTACGGTTGGGCCCAGGTCAGGGTGTGGGCGCTGTTGTGCTAGGAGCTGGACAAATGTGTCCTATAGACCGTCCCTGTCCTAGAGTGCTTACTGCCTGGGTTAGTGAGGAGCCGCCACAGGTGACAGGAGCCAATGGGTGGGGAGGGGAGGAGGGCTTACCATGCTGCACAGGCTGGTGCTGCGAGCGGTGCGGCGTCAGACCCGGGTTGATGGGACAGAGCGGAGGCTCTCCAAGCCCAGCTGCCCGGCACGGTGGCCTCCCAAGTGCTGTTCTAGTGCCGGGCTTCTGCCGCCCCCATCTCAGCCAGCAAGGGCCTGGGGAAGAGGTAAGGATGTGTGCCCCACGCTGGCTGTAGCAAGCGCCTCGTGCAAAGCCGGCCCTGTGCCGACGGGGCCGGGGCCCGAGCCCAGCAGCGATGGGCAGGGGCTGACTGCTGGGTGCAGAGGCTCCCTGCCTGGGGTGTGACTCGCTTCCATGCCGTTGTGATTGCAGCAAGCGGATGGCGGAGAGCGAGCTGACCAGGTCCATGACCGAGTTCCTCACCAAGCTGCGGGAAGACCTGAAGGAGGCCATGAACACCATGATGTGCAGCAAGTGCCAGGGGAAGCACCGGTAGGTGCTGCAGCCCTGGGGCCCTGCCTCCCCCTGGGGCGCGGAGTGTTACCCCTCCGTGGGGCCTGGGGCTCAGGAGTGGGCCTGGCCCTGTGTGGTGGCTGGAATGGAGCAACCAGACAGTCCTGCAGCTGGTGGACTCATGTCCTGGCTTTCCCAGTTAGCTGCGCTTAAGGCCACTGTGCCTCTTCCTTCAGCATAA
This sequence comes from Mauremys reevesii, assembly GCF_016161935.1. Taxonomy (NCBI): domain Eukaryota; kingdom Metazoa; phylum Chordata; order Testudines; family Geoemydidae; genus Mauremys; species Mauremys reevesii. The sequence continues at coordinate 15,721,097 of NC_052647.1, read as the reverse complement.
GTGTTCTGTGGTGCGGGTTGTCCCAGAGCATTCTGGGAATTTGGGGTGCTGTGGGAGGGAGGCTGGTGAAGCTGGCCCTGCTCGAATGGCGTTTGAAAATCTCCGCTGCTCTAGGAGGTTCGAGATGGACCGAGATCCGCTCAGCGCTCGCTACTGCGCGGAGTGTGGCAAGCTGCACCCTGCCAAGGAGGGAGACTTCTGGGCCGAATCGAGCCTGCTGGGATTGAAAATCACCTACTTTGCCCTGATGGATGGGAAAGTCTATGACATCACAGGTACGGGGGCGTCCGTGGGGCTGCCTGACCACACCGTGAAACTGCCCAGTTGTTTGCCAGCCCGCTGAAGGGCAGTTACCCCAGGCTGATTAACCTGTGCTCCTGCTGGGTCAGGGTCGAGCACGCTGAGCCCAGCTGGAGAGGAGGACACCAGCCCTTAGGGGGGGCGGGGGGAGGGAGGGAGTGTGCGGCTGCCTCCCGCTTCCCCTGAGCGTGTCATGGCTCCTGTGCTCCGGAGGCTTGGAGGGGAGATGGCGGCGGTTGCTTCCTGCGCTGAGCTAAGGCAGCTTCCCGCTGGCTGATGGTGTGTCCTGTCTGTCTGCAGAGTGGGCTGGCTGCCAGCGGGTTGGGATCTCTCCTGACACCCATCGCGTCCCGTATCACATATCATTTGGATCACGGAGCTCTGGCTCGGGTGGACGCCAGAGGTTGGTACTGGATGCTGTTCTGGTTCCTTCGTGCTCTCGCCTTGGTCTGAGTGGGTGGGGATGGGTCAAATTGCCGATCTTGAGCCCTTGTGGGGGAGCTGGGGCCAGCCATGAGTTCCCCCTGGCACCCCCCTCCTCCCATCCAGGCCGAAGGGAGCGGAGTTACTAGTGTCCCTGGGAGTCTCCTAGATGGGGTCAGCAAAGCTCCCCCCTTTCCTAATCATGCTGTTGCTGGGCCCTGGAGCAGTGCCCCCTTGTGGCAGAGCACTGCAGTGCAGCTTTAAGCCATGTGGACTGAGGACAGGTTATTCTGTACAGATAAATCTCCCCCTTTCTGTGGCTGTTGGAGGAAACCCCCCCCCCCCCCCGTCCTCACAGACGTGCCTTAAACCAACATCTGTCGCTCTGTCAACCTGTCCTGTTTCTAGCTGCCTGGAGTTCCAGCTGCCTCCCCCACTGGCTGGAAGGGTCACGAGAGACCTCTGCCAAGTACCATCCAATGCTGCTGAAGTTAACAGGAGGGCAGGTCACTGAGCCCCTGGCAGGATCTGGCCCTTAGCCTCACATCTCCCTTGCTGTGTGGCTGCTCTCCCTGGCGAGGAGACAGGGAGTGGCCTGACTTGAGAGGCCATGACTGAGCTGGGACTAGAACCCAGGAGCCCCTGCCAACCACTTAGACCCCCACTGCCTCCCTGAAGTGGGGACAGAACCCAGGAGTCCTGAGTGCCACCCCCCTGCTCTAACCCACTAGGCCTTGCAAACCTGCCAGGGCTGGCCCTACAACCTAGGAGTCCTGACTCCCTGCTTTAATCACTAGACCCCACTGATCTGCCCCTTGACACCCAACTACGTGTGTAAGGGCCGTCTCTTGTTTTTTTCTCCAGAACTGCCTCTGAAGGCAGCCCTGCCTCGGCTGCAGACCTGCAGGACTTCTTCAACCGCATATTTCAGGGGACCCCAGGGCAGATGCCCAACGGGGGCTTCTTCAGGCCACCCCAACCCCCCCAGGCAGCAGCTCCTTCTGCTTCTGCTCCCGCCCCGAAGACAGAGAGTGCAGCCCCAAAAGGGGACTCGAAGCAGAAAAGGCGGAAGAAAGTTCGCCGTCCCTTCCAGCGCTGAGGAGCGGCGTGGCCCGTGGGGGCTGCTTTGAACTCGGCCTGGCAGGAGGCCACAAGCACTGACAGGAAACGAAGCTCCTGTGTACGTTCCAGCAGCTGGGCGCGTCCCAGGCGTGAGGTCGGACACTAAAAGGGCTCTTTACAAGAAGAAGAATCTATTTTTTTTCTTTAGATATTTAAAAGTAACCAGGCGTTCGGGGAATTTCCGGCAGCCGCCGTTAACTTCTAGCGTAAAGAACCAGACCCAGTGATACCAAAGAACTCCAGCGGGGGGTGCCCTGCAGGATCCCTGGAGACACCAGTCCCATGTGTGTGGAAGGACGGTCTCTCTGCTGGGGTGGGGTGGGGTGGGGTGGGGGAAGCTGGACAGAGCCATGGAATCTCTTCAGGGTTAATTAAAAATCAGGGGATGTTTCCTTTCTGTGAAGGCCACAGGTGGGATCCATGGGGAGGCAGCCATGTCCCTTCCATCCACCTGCCCCTTGCTTCTCATGTGTGGCTCCCCTTCATTCCCTGTCCATTGAAGTCTGCGTCTCGCAGCCCTCCGAGAGCTGGGGGGAGCTGTAACCCGTCAGACACAGCGCGTGAGCAACATCCCTTAGAACTGAGTCTCCTAAAGCTTCTGCAGCAGAGCAGCTTCTTGTCCCCGCAGCTCATGGCCCCAGAAGCCTGGTGCTGGAGGGCAGCTTGCTCAGCTCACAGCTGCCTGGAGAAGGCTCCTAGGGGGCAGCCTGCCCTTGGCCCTGAGAGCCAAGACTAAGTCCTTGTCTAACTCTTGCAGTGTGTTCTCCACACCTGCTGCTGGAGCCAGGGCAGCTGGCAGCGCTCTTAGTGGAGCGGGTGGGGAAGCCTGTTTCCCTGGAGATGAAATGAGGCATTGGGGGGGTGGCGGCGGCGGCCTTATGTGAAATGAGTATAGGGTCTTTAGCTGGTTCCTTGCAGATGTACATCCATGTCCCTAAAAATTCCAGCTCCAGGGGGTGCAAATGGGGGGTCCTCAGAGAGGGCAGCATGATTGTATGCAGGACTGCAGGGTCTGACCGGAGCCCTGAGAAGGTGCAAGCTGTGCTCCCTCTGAGGTGGGGGGGGCAGCTTGGACTGTTTCTACCAGAGCTTTACCCAGGCTGCAGAGAGGTGGCCCACATCTGGCACCCTATCCCCTTGCTGCTGGGCTCAGTTTACCTTGAGCTAAGTAGGCAGACGTTAGCTCTAGGTTTGAAGTTGGTGGGAGGAGGAAGCAGTGTTTTAACACAGGGCCAGTCACAGGTGCATAATGGATGAGTGGACAATGTAAAGCTGTGCAGCCAACTGCTCATTTAGAAGGGCCAGGAAGGGTGCTAAGCGTACGAACGGCCATACTGGGTCAGACCAATAGTCCCGCTAGCCCAGTGTCCTGGCTTCAGCTAGTGGCAGGTGTCAAGTGTTTCTGAGGGAGTGAACAGAACAGGGCAATCACTGAGAGATCCAGCCTGTCTTCCCATTCCAGCAGCTGGCAGTCAGAGGTTTAAGGACACCCGGAGCGTGGGGCTGTGTCTCTGCCTATCTTGGCTAACAGCCATTGATGGACCTCTCCCCTGTGAACTTAACTAATTCTTTTTTTGAACCCAGTTATAGTCTTGGCCTTCACCACATCCCCTGGGAAGGAGTTCCACAGGTTGACTGTGCGTTGTGGGATCCATTGCTGGGTTTTAAACCTGCTGCCTATTAATTTCATTGGGTGATGCCTGGTTGGTTGGTTATGAGAAGGGGTAAATAACTCTTCTCTAGTCACTTTCTTCACACCAGTCATGACTTTATAGACCTCTCATATTCCCCCCTCCCCCATCTCTTTTCCAAGCTGAGCTGTCCGTTGCTTTTCAGCTCTCCTCACCTGGAAGCTCTTCCCAAGGGAGATCCACCGTGAGCTCTCACACATGGGCTGCTGGGGATTTGCTCTCTAGTTCTCCGCTGCAAAGGACAACTTGGCTGGTAGTGCCTCTGGGACCCCAAAATGTGCATTAAGGGGCCTTGGAACCATACCAGGAGGGCACAACTCCTCCAGTAACGTTCTAGCTGCTGTCACAGGGGGCAGCTGCAGAACTGTAATGTCCTCGTGGGCTTCTTGTTGGCTCCTCTTGGGCAGCTGCCCCAGCCACCTTGCTGCTCCTTATCCCTTCATGTTTAAGGGGGAGTTTGTCTACGGCTGGGCTGCCAGACTCCTTAGCTTGTCTTTTCATCATGAGCGCATACAGCAAAGCTTGTTGCCTTTGGCAGATGCCAGAGCCTCTCTTTCGCTGGGGCCTCCCTCCCCGAAAGCCACAGGCTCACTGCTGCAGCTTTGAGCTGAGCATGCACAGAGCACAGGAGAACAGCCACACCCAAGGACACCTCCCTGGTCTCACCTGCCAGCTTGTTCTGTTCTTTTCTCCCCTGAGCTTGTGTGGCTTCTGCGGCTCTGCTGCCAGGGCTGCCTAACTCCGTTCACAACGGAGGAGCCAGAAACCGAGTGACAGGCATGTTCCCTCTCTGCCCTGCCTCTGAGCTCCTGTCGATGTGCCTCTGCAGCTTCTCTGCGCTAGTGGAGCTTTGGGGAAGCCGATTGGCTGGATGCGCATCTGCTTGGGCTGCTGCGGAGCAGAGCTGCCTTAAGATGCTTAAATATGTTTTGCAGAAAAGTCAGTCTTGGACAATCAATCCCTCTTCCTGACCTGTACTGCCATGCGAGTGTTTGATGCCGGGTGCAGTCACGGTTCAGCTCCTGTGTCTCAAGGGCTGAGCATGGAGGTTTTTACGGTGATTGTGTATCTCTTTCTTATCACTTTTGTTAAATTAAAATATGATTTGAAGAAGCCTCTCTCTCTCCTGCGAGGTGGGGAAGGAACGAGGAGCCGGTTGTGGGATCCACTCCACATCCTCTCCCCTGAGCGACTATCTTCTGTTCTTTACCATCACCCCTGGCTGATTCCTCTAAGCCTAGGGCCCCCTTGCAAGACCACCACTCTTGTCTCTAAAACATCTTTATTACAGTAGAAGTTTATAAAACACAAGGAGGGGGAGGATGCACAGACTGGCTATTTCCCTCCCGCTGGGCATGTCGCAGTTACATGAGGGGTAGACACCTGACAGGGTCGCTCATGCGACACTTAGACCCCCTCCCTCCTCACAGCTCTCTCCACCCAAACAAAAGATAAAGCCCAAATACCGATGATTATTACGGAGAGTAACTTAATCCCCTGGCAAAATAATCCCTCCACGTGGCTCAGGCACTGGCTGGTCCCTTGCTTGCATGGCCGCCCTAGTTCACAATCAGGACCACACCCTCACGCTGGGTTCGTTACTCCTTCGCCAGAGCAGGAGGTTGCTGGGATGCGCCCTCTCTTCCCTCGCACCCGGCTGGGCAGCGCTGAATCTTAGTATTTGTTGATGCCAAAGATGCGCACGCCATGGAACTGGGGCAGCTTGGGGAGGAGGACGCTGAGGAGGGACGTTGTGTTGATTATAAAATGTGCAGGGTCGTATTTGGTATAAAAGCTGGTGAGGAGGTAACTGGAAGAGAGACAGAGGCAGGGTTAGTTCTGTGGCCATCCAGTCCCTGGCTGGGGTGATGGCACACAAAAGCTATTTCTGAGGCTGGATTGACAGCAAAGGTGGTCACGCAAACATCCCAGCCAATGAACCTCACGCCTCATGCAGAACCATTTCCCTGGCACAGGCAGAGTTCAGGCACCAGAGCCCATGCTGCTCAGGGCACAAGCCTTCAAGGACTAGTCTGCTGCCCACTGGTTTGTTTCAGGCCCGAGAGCTTGTGCCCTCCAGTTGCAATCGTCGGAGGGCAGCCACCTCGCCCAGGCATGCAGGGCTCTGGCCAGTTCCATTGAAAAGCGACGTATGCTATAGCCAAAGTGGCTTTCCCTGTGTAGAAGGCCCAACATAGGCTAGTGCCTCAGTGTGGCTTCACGCAGACTCCAGCAAACCCATCTTCTCCCTGAGCCATTCACGCCTGCGCAGCTAAAGCTAGAGCCTGGCATAATGTGCTTCTAGTCTCCAGGGGCTATGCAGGGGAACTGCAGTGAGCCCCACTGAATGCCTGGGAGCTGCAGCTCTGGGCAGGTTTGAAGCCCTGCTACCACTGGCCCCTGCAGAGCAGGTAGGTCCTGGAAATGAAACACCACTGGCAGCGCTACAGCTGACCTGCCGCAGCAGGAACTGACACTCACAGAACTACTGGTGAGATGCTGAGGAACTTGCGGGAGGAGGTGCACTGCGTCCCATAATCTATCTGTTCCCAGTGCGTGAGCAGGCGATCCTTGCCCTGGTCCGGCGTCTCAAAGGGGGTTCCTTTCACAGTGTGAAGAAACCAGTACATCACCTGCAATTTCCATGGTGAGAAGGGAGGATGTAAGGAGAGGGCCTGGGTCCTTATGCTCTTGTATCATTAACACAATAGGGGGGCACGGATCAGACAGGCCACACAGCTAGAGGGGAGTTGCGCTGTGGAACTCATTGTTACGGGAGGCCAGAGTCAAACACCAGGTCTGTGTTTAGAAAAGGGCTGGCTGGGCAGGTAAGTTCTCCCTAGGTAAAGTGACTTGCCTAAAAGAGTGTCAGCTGGAAACAGAACTCAGGAGTTCTTGCTCCTAAACTAGGAAAAGGATAATGAAATGTCATGCGTCAGGCCACAGCTGATCATCATCAGGGGCTAGGAAAGTACTTCCTATATGTCCTTAAGCTTTCCCAAATACAGCACCCTTTATAGCTAAATCTCTCCGAGTGCTGCCCCAGCAGGAGGGACTGGGCTCATCCCAGCTCCTCCAGGCCCAAAGAGCCAAGTCTAACCCTGCTCTTTCTAGCAGTACAGGAAAACGTGCCGGGAGGCTGAGATTCGACTCACCAGGTTGTGTATAACATTAGTGAGGGTCCAGACCACGGGAATGCTGAAGAACGGAATGCTGAGGAGAATGATATGGAGAACTCCCACCGAGATCACGTAGGCCAGCCAGATGCCACGGCTGTTCAACACCCGTGTGTTGGGATTCACCTCGCTGTGGGCCACCCCAACATTCATCCTGAATGAGAGACAGGGTGTAGGAGAAGAGTCCAACGTTACTCATCTGAGACGATGAGGTTTTCTGATTCCGCCGCGTGCCTGATGCCATCCTTCCTTGCGATCACGGCTTTTGGCACATGCCTGTTCCAGGTTTCTTTCTAATACTTTGTCCTTCTGCAACATCTTGCAGCCAAGAGTCCCCAGATGCTTTATAAACATTAATGCATGAATCATCGCAGCCCCCCGGCGGGTTGGTAAGGTCTCTGGATCCCCATCTTACGGGCAGAACATCAAGTCACAGAGAGGGGAAATGACCGGCCCACAGCCACAAACTGAGGTAGCAGCAATGAGAAGTGGGACCCAGGCATAGCTGCCTCCTCTAGCCCCCAGACCCCACTCCTTGCCCAGAGCTGGGGAATAGAACCCAGGCATCCTGACTCCCAGCCCCGTTCCCTCTCGCCCCTTTACCCCCCATCCTCATCCACTGGATGGCACCTGTTAGTGATTCTGGAAATCCTGCCAGCAAAGCTGAAATCACAGGGACCCTACGTGCTGCTTTTGCTTGTAATTCAGGTTTTAGTTTCCCCCATCTTTACGGCCACACAGCCCCACCGCACCCCAATACCTACAGCTCATCCTGCATCCCACATGTCTCTCTCCACCTCTCAGCCCTTGTATGGCCCCGCCACCCCTTCCAGTGGAATCATACCACCGCCGAGCTCTTTAAACCTCACTTTCCACCGGCGGATCTCAAAGCTCTTTACAACGGAGGGCGATATCATGCTCTCCATACTACCCAGGCGGAAACTGAGGCACAGAGCCAGGAAATGACTCGCTCAAGGTCACTGAGCAGGCCAATGGCAGAGCTGGGAACAGAACCCAGGTCTCCTGAGCCAGAGCTGTAGCCACCAGTACCTCTATAGGGATTTGGGCACCGCCTCCTGGTTAGAAATGGGGCCCAGGACTGGCCTTGTGCCAGAACCGCTAGACCCTGCTCTCACCCTTGCTGCTCTCTAGAGGCACCACGGGCCCCCCGCCCCCCACGGGCCGCCCCCGCCCCCACCGGTGCCCCCTGCCCCACAGGCTGCCCCCACGGCCGCCCCGCCCCTACCGGTGCCCCCACCCCGCAGGCCGCCCCGCCCCACTGGTGCCCCTGCAGACCGCCCTGCCCCTACCGGTGCCCCCACCGCCCCCCCCCCTCACGGCCGCCCCCGCCCCCCTACCGTGCCCCCCCCCTCACGGGCCGCCCCGCCCCTACCGGTGCCCCTCCTCCTACATCGCTCCCTGCCCCCCGCCCCCGAACGCTGCTCCTCCCCACGATCCTTCCCCCATCAGAGCCCGCGGGCCCCTACAACGGACCCCCCACCCCGCGCCCTCACCCACCTGGCGGCTGGGGCGGAACCTCCACACAGCTCCCCCGGCTCGTCTCCAGGAAGTGCTCCTGCTGCCGCCCATCTCCGTCTTCTGCGCACCTATTGGCCAGCATCGTCGTCGCTCACCTCTGCCCCGCCCCTCCCTCTGTGGCTACCAATAGGAAGCCGTAGGGAGGGTGCCGCTGGGCCAGTAGGAAGGCGCGATATTGAGGGGAGGGGGTTGGGCGCCCGCTCAGGAAGAGCGCGGGTGATTGGGCGGCGGGCGCTCGGGGTGGGCGGGGCCAGGCGGCAGCGACCTGAGGAGGCGACAAGATGGCGGCGGAGACCGTGGAGCTCCACAAGCTGAAGGTAACGGGGGGAGGCGCGCCGAGGGGCCCCGCCTCCCCGGGACCCTCACTCTCCTAGCGGGTGGGGCCTGGCCCCCGGCCTCCCTCGCCGCGGGGCAGCCTCACCCCCGCCTGCGGGAGAGACCGAGACCCCCCGGGCCGCCCGAGCCTCGCCGCCTCCGAGCGCTCAGCTCCCGCCCGCGGCGCGTGCGCTGACCCCCCCCCCCGCTCCTTGGGGCGTCCCGGGCGGCTGGGCCGCCACAGCGGGTGCCCCAGCTCCGGGGCGTTCCTCCGTCCCCGGGGCTGCTCGGGATCCCGCGGAGCTGTGGGGGGAGCGGGCGAGGCCTGTGTTATTAGCCATGAAATGGGCCTTGCGCCAAGCGCTTCCCTGCCCCTGGGAACGCGCCGTGAAGCCCCCCCCCCCGGGGGCGTGTGAAATAAGGTGTTCGTGAGAGTGTCACGTGGGAAGCAAATCAGGAGAAAGTCACAAAACCCTGGGCGAGTCGTGATCTTCCAAACGTGTGGGCAGGGCAGCCGCTTCAAATACTGCTGAGCAACCCCTCCCGCTGCGGCCACTGGCTGCCTCATCCCCAAAATATGGGATTTCCAGAGTGTGTGTGGGCTTAAAAAGTGGTGTATCTTCTAGTTTGTTGTGGTGAGTTCCTCCACGTGTTAGTGCGTGCTCGCTGTTGCTTTCACACCCTAGTGCGGGCAATGCTCTAAAAACGCTTAAATGTGCATTACTTTTACTGAAGGAAAAGAATAAAGATAGGATCTGATTACAGGGTAGCCAAAAATCAATCATTGCACACCAGGTACATATATTAACCTACCCAGAATAATCAACATGGGTTTTCTCAGCATGTTCTCTAGTCTTTGTCTTAGTAAGAAATAAATATCACCAAACCTGTATGATGCTAATAAACAGGCATGTCAAAATTCTGCAGGGGAAAAAACTTGGATAGCAAGATGTTTGACTGTAATATAATCTTGTGAGGACTGCGGTTGAAGCCTGTATTTAGGACTCTTAAAATTAGCCTGGGCAGAATACTAGGAAGAGTTCATTGGGGGATAATCTTGAATTGGGCCCAGGCAGATGGACTGGATAATCTAATGGCTCTTTTGTCTCTAACTTCTGTGGTTTCAATAACATGACTATGGTGTCATACAGAAGGACCTTTCATCTTAATGTCTTTGAAACACTTAAACAGAGAGGCACATATTTTTATTTATTAGGTTTGGGGGGAAACTGATCACAGGGAGATGAACCGATTTGTCCAAGGCATCAATAAATCATTGGCACAGCTGAGGGTAGTTTCAAGGAATCCTGACCCTCTGCCCCAGCTCTAACCACTAGAACACACTCCTCTCAAATCCCAGCAGTTGTGAGTCCTAGTCCCTGGGCACTAGGCATCATCTCTATGCTCTTATCTTCAGAATTTTCAATTGACTATTACAATAACACTAATGATAGCAAATAGCGATTGGAAGTTCTTCATATCTTGAGTATTTTGGGGGTGAGTCAGCAGGTTTAATTATACTTAAGGAGTATCACTAGCGAGATGTTACTATATAGAACAATGTAATTTTTCTGCTGTTTTTGTTCAGTGTGGGGTGTAATGTCTGCAGCTACATTTCTGTTCCCAGTCCCCAGAGCAACTCAGAATCTGCAGGATGTAAAGCATCTCTCATGGGGAGCACAGCACAGATTCAGACCCTCTATTGTTAATACATCTTTTGACCTACTCAAGCTCTTTTTGTCCAAGGATTGTGAAGCGCCTATCTACCTCAGAGGGCTTGAGGCATTTGACAGATGGGAGAAATGGAGGCACTGAGAGGATTACAGAAGTTGTGATGAAGAAATTCTAGTAGATTATCCGACTCCCTTCTAGTGCAGCACTGTTCCCTTCTAGTACATTTTCTGTGGAATCCTAGATGTCAGGGGTAAAGTAAATATCAAGTCTACACAAAGGGAGCCAATGAAAAAGCTGGAAAGAACCCGCTCATTGACTCCTGGTCCCCCCCAGCTCTAACCACTAGGCTTATTGCCTTTTCTTTTGTCAGTGCCAATGCCCTTGGTGTATCTGGTCTGCTCATTATTTGCTTGTTTTGATCCTTTTGCTTTGGTGGTGTTCCTCCTGTTCTTTGAAAACTTGAATGAATTAAGTATGCTAATGAGAAGTCTCTTCTGGTACGCAGCTTGCTGAACTGAAACAAGAATGTCTCGCCCGTGGCCTGGAGGTGAAAGGAAACAAACAGGATCTCATAAACAGACTCCAGGCCTACCTTGATGAACATGGTGGGTAATATGTTAGGCTGGAGCAAGCTTTGCAGTTTGAGGGTCCCTCTAGGAAGGTCGACTCAGGGCCCAGCTATGGCCTCTTTGTTTTTACAGGAATTTTGAACTCTCCCTAATTGGTCCCTTTTTATAGATTTTAGCTGTTGTGAACAGTCTCCATTTCACGGGCTTGCTGTGAGACTCTTGCAATAAGAGCTGTCCTGTGGCTGTAGCCTCTGAGAATCCCCCAATGAGACAGTCCTCAGATTTTTCTTGGTGATAGGCCCAATTCATCAGGTGTTCCTCATGTGGCGCTCCCATCCAAGTCTATGTATGGAGAGTGACTGTAATATAGAGTAATTCAAGGTGTATTCTTTTCTTCTTTGATCCCAATTCCCACCCCTAAAAAACCCCAAATTTATGAAGTGTCTGTGTATACATTTTGTATAACACAGGCCACAGAGCTTCTCCAAAACAATTCCTAGAGTATATGCTTACATATTGTGGTGATGGGCCTGATGTAAGAACCTGAATAGAATCTTTACAACATTAACTTACTTATTACTGTGGAGAACATCAGGTTTCTAGGAGTTAATTTCTCACTAATCTGTGGATTTTTTTTTAAATTCTTTTAGCTGAAGAAGAAGCAAATGAAGAAGATGTTTTGGGAGAAGAAACAGAGGTAATTCCTATTACTGTGAGCAGATTATCATACTGTCAGTCTATTTTTAGGTGTAGCTGTGTACCAGTTTGCCTGACGTCATCTGATCTTTGGCCAGTTTCCAGCCCAGTAGCAATGTACAGATTAATTACTCTATATATCATGTCAATCACTGTCGCAATTGTGGGGAACTCCCCTGTGAATGAACTGTAGTGTATTTATCAGAGGGGTAGCTCTGTTATTCTGGATCTGTAAAAAGTGAGAGAGTCCTGTGGCACCTTATAGACTAACAGAAGTATTGGAGCATAAGCTTTTGTGGGTGAATACCCACTTCGTCAGACGCATGTGGTGGAAATTTCCAGCGGCAGGTATAAATATGCAGGCAAGAATCAGTCTAGAGATAACGAGGTTAGTTCAATCAGGGAGGATGAGGCCCTCTGTACAGATCCAGACTAACACGGCTACCCCTCTGATACTTGACACCATGCAAGGCACTGTATTTGCCCGTATAGAGTGGAAATCCGTCAACCTCATGAAGAAACTTGCACAAGTACAGACAGATTATCTTCCTTTCCAAATGCAAACGGATGGACATCATACCAAATGGACTGAAGGTGAAAAATCCATTGCTATCTACATACTGCACAGAGCACAGTGAGAGATTATGCCATTCACTATCAAAGAAACTGAGGAACCACCTGATCAGCATCCTATACAGCAAACAGGAAAACATCAAAAAAGAGCTCTCCAACCTGGAGACTCTCATAAATAACCAACCTTCCACACAAACAGACTTTACTAAAATAAGACAGGAGATCTACATTACACACTTCACCTCTCTACGAAGGAAAAAGGATTGTGAGCTGTCTAAGATCCTACCTTTCACATGGGGCCACAGCAGTGGTACCCCTAACTCACCCAGCAATAGCATCCATTTATCCAAATAGACACAACCCGGCAGAAGAGTCTGCCCTATCTCGGGGATTCTTTTTGCCTCGCCGCCCCCATGAACATGATACAGTTCTGTGGTGATCTGGAAGCCTACTTTCGCCATCTCCGACTCAAAGAATACTTTCAAGATAACACTGAACAGCCCAATGGTACCCCACCACCAACAGCACAAGAAGAAGAACTCCACATGGACTCCTCCTGAGGGTAGAAATGACAGTCTGGACCTATACATAGAATGCTTCCGCCGACATGCACAGGCAGAAATTCTGGAAAAACAACATCACTTGCCTCATAACCTAAGTCGTGCAGAATGCAATGCCATCCACAGCCTCAGAAACAACCCTGACATTATAATCAAAGAGGCTGATAAAGGAGGTCCGGTTGTCATCATGAACAGGTCTGATTACCAAAACAACACTCCAATACCAAATTCTACAGGCCGCTTTCCTCAGATCCCATTGAGAAATATACTAAGAAACTGCACCATCTACTCAGGACACTCCCTACACTAACACAGGAACAAATCAACATGCCCTTAGAATAACCCTGGTCGGGGCTCTATCTACTACCCAAGATCCACAAACCTGGAAACCCTGGACGCCCCATCATCTCTGGAATTGGCACTCTCACTGAAGGACTGTCTGGATATGTGGAGACTCTACTCAGACTCTATGCCACCAGCACTCCCAGCTATCTCCCTGACACCACTGATTTCCTGAGAAAACTACAATGCATTGGTGATCTTCCAGAAAACACCATCCTAGCCACCAGGAATGTGGAGGCTCTGTACAAAACATCCCACACAGATGGAATACAATCTGTCAGGAACAGTATCCCTGATGATGCCACAGCACAACTGGTTGCTGAGCTCTGTAACTTTATCCTCACACACAATTATTTCAAATTTGGTGACAATGTATACCTCCAGACCAGTGGCACCGCTATGGGTACCTGGATGGCCCCACAATATGCCAACATTTTTATGGCTGACCTGGAACAGCGCTTCCTCATCTCTTGTCCACTCACACCCCTTCTTTACCTACACTACATTGATGACATCTTCATCATCTGGACCCATGGGAAGGAGATGCTGGAAGAATTCCACCATGATTTCAACAGCTTCCACCCCACCATCAACCTCAGCCTGGACCAATGTACACGGGAGGTCCTAAACACCACGGTACAAATAAGTGATGGTCATGTTAACACCACCCTATAGCAAAAGCCCACTGACCGCTATGCCTACCTTCATGCCTCCAGTTTCCATCCTGGACACACCACATGATCCATCGTCTACAGCCAAGTGCTGAGGTACAACCACATTTGCTCCAACCCCTTAGACAGAGACCAACACCTACAGGATCTTCGCCAAGCAGTCTCAAAACTACGATACCCGCACGAAGAAATAAGGAAACAAATCAACAGAGCCAGACGTGTACCCAGAAGCCTCCTGCTGCGACAATCCCAAGAAAGAAACCAACAGAACTCCACTGGCCATCACCTACAGTCCTCAGCTAAAACCTCTCCAATGCATCGTCAGTGATCTACAACCCATCCTGGACAACGATCTCTCACTTTCACAAGCCTTGGGAGGCAGGCCAGTCCTTGCCCACAGACAACCTGCCAACCTGAAGCATATTCTCACCAGTAACTGCACACTGCACCACAGTAACTCTAACTCAGGAACCAATCCATGCAACGAACCTCGATGCCAACTCTGCCCACATATTTACACCAGTGACACCATCACAGGACCTAACCAGATCAGCCACAACATCACCGGTTCATTCACTTGCACGTTCGCCAATGTAATATATGCCATCATGTGCCAGCAGTGCCCCTCTGCCATGTACATTGGCCAAACTGGACAGTCTCTACGTAAAAGGATAAATGGACACAAATCAGATATTAGGAATGGCAATATACAAAACCCCGTAGGAGAACACTTCAGCCTCCTTGGACACGCAATAGCAGAGTTAAAGGTAGCCATCCTGCAGCAAAAAAACCTTCAGAACCAGACACCAAAGAGAAACGCTGAACTTCAGTTCATTTGCAAATTTGACACCATCAGTTCAGGATTAAACCAAGACTGTGAATGGCTTGCCAACTACAAAAGCAGTTTCTCCTCCCTTGGTGTTCACACCTCAACTGCTAGAAGAGGGCCTCATCCTCCCTGATTGAACTAACCTTGTTATCTTTGGACTGATTCTTGCCTGCATATTTATACCTGCCTCTGGAAATTTCCACCTCATGCGTCTGATGAAGTGGGTATTCACCCACGAAAGCTTATGCTCCAGTACTTCTGTTAGTCTATAAGGTGCCACAGGACTCTGTCGCTTTGTAGCGTATTTGACATTGTTATTAACGGGGTTTCTTGTGGACTGCATAATCTTGGTATGTGGCTGACATTACAGAATTGGACTCTTTTAATACTAACCTTAAGTATGAAGTAAACTGAATTAGTTTTAGGCCTCACTCACTGAAGAGCAGATCTTATCAACTGGAAAAAAGAAAAGCACCTGTTTTTTGTGCTTTTACATAGTGCTGTAAAAATGAGCGGACACGGGCATAGCCAGTTTGCCTGAAGAAGTGAGCCTCAAAACTAAGGACTTGCACTCCGAGAGAGAGCAAAGAGCTCAACCCTGGGGAGACCAGCTAGTGTTAGGAAAACTAGTCTCTTTAGGTATTTTTATCTACCCCCAAATGTGTTTGACATGCATCCGACAAAGTGCGTATTCACCCATGAAAGCTCATGCTCCAAAATGTCTGTTAGTCTATAAGGTGCCACAAGACTCTCTGCTGCTTCTACTGACAAATGTGTTGTGTTTGGATCATACATGTTGTGTATGCTCTCTTTGCCAGCTATCTCGCTGTGAGAGGGTAGGATGTTGTAAACTTGAGAATGTTCTCATCCCAAGCATGTGTCCTATGTCCTCAGAAAATATGGATTTTTTAAATTAAGTATTAGCCTTGTCAAAACAAATATAACCCACAAATAGATGTACGTTATCCTAACACTTACAAAACCTGCTAAGACTTCATGAAAATACCCAGTATAAATAATAAAGTCCTTGAGTTTACCCATAAGCCCAGAGGAAAAATAGAGCCAAAAAAAAATTTGCCAATGACATCCAGGTTAAATTCGGACCTGACATATCCAGGTATATCTCTGCTGAAGTCAAGAGTTGCATCTTTGTATGTAATTTCTAGACTTGGCCCCATGTCTGTGTTTTTAAATACATTTAGTTGTTTGTTGTTGCACTTTGTTTTCAGTGTCTCTAGAATTTTTGTTACTCTTAATGCTATAAATTCAGTTGGAAGAAAAGCTCTAATCCTGCAAACACGTACGACGCTTTACTTATGCGAGTGGTCTTCAGTGTTGCAGAATCATGTCCCAAAATACTACTGTATGGAGAAGCCGGGGTAAATCTTAGCCCCTTATATCGTTCACTCAAAAAAATTAATTGTGATTAAAAAAAATTAATCACAATTAATTGCAGTTTTAATCGCACTGTGTAATAAATTTCAATTAGTATTCTATTGTTTGATGTTTTTCTACATTTTTCAAATATGTTGATTTCAGTTGCAACAGAGAATACAAAGTGTACAGTACTCACTTTATATTATTATTACAAATATTTGTACTGTAAAAATGATAAAATATATAGTATTTTTCAGTTCACCTCATACAAATACCATATTGCAATCTCTTTACTGTTAAAACGCAACTTACAAATGTACATTTTTTTGTTACATAGCTGCACTCAAAAACAAAACAATGTAAAACTTTAGAGCTTACAAATCCGCTCAGTCCTACTTCTTGTTCAGCCAATCACTAAGAGAAACAAGTTTGTTTACATTTACGGGAGATAGTGCTGCCCGCTTCTAATTTACAATGTCACCCGAAAGTGAGAACAGACATTTGGATGGCACTTTTGTAGCCGGCATTGCAAGGTACAGTATATACGTGCCAGATATGCTAAAACATTTCCATGCTGATTACGCTTGTTAAATAATGCGTTAATTAAATTTGTGATTGAATTCCTTGGGAAAGAATTGTATGTCTCGTACTCTGTTTTTTACCGGCATTCTGCCATATATTTCATGTTGTTGTAGTCTTGGATGATGACCCAGCACATGTTGTTCATTTTAAGAGCACTTTCACTGCAGATTTGACAAAACGCAAAGAAGGTACCAATGTGAGATTTCTAAAGATAATTACAGCACTTGACCCAAGATTTAAGAATCTGAAGTGCCTTCCAAAATCTGGTTGGGATGGGGTGTGGAGCATGCTTTCAGAAGTCTTAAAAGAGCAGCACTGCGATGTGGAAACGACAGAACCTGAACTACCAAAAAAATAAAATCAACCTTCTGCTGGTGGCATCTGACTCTTGTGATGAAAATGAATATGCATTGGTCGGCACTCTTTTGGATCGTTACTGAGCTGAACCCATCATCAGCATGGACCCATGTCCTCTGGAATGGTGGTTGAAGCATGAAGAGGCATATGAATATTTAGTGCATCTGGCAACGCTTGCCATGCGAATGCCTGTTCTCACTTTCAGGTGACGTAAACAAGAAGTGGGCAGCATTATCTCCTGCAAATGTAAACAGACTTCTTTGTCTGAGCGATTGGCTGAACAAGAAGTAGGACTGAATGGACTTGTAGTCTCTAAAGTTTTCCATTGTTTTATTTTTGAATGCAGTTTTTTTTGTACATAATTCTACATTTGTAAGTTCAACTTTCATGATAGAGATTGCACTACAATACTTGTATTAAGTGAATTGAAAAATACTATTTCTTTTATTTTTACAGTGCAAATATTTATAATACAAAATAAATATAAAGTGAGCACTGTACACTTTGTATTCTGTGTTGTAACTGAAATCAATATATTTGAAAATGTGGAAAACATCCAAAAATATTTATATAAATAGTATTGTTATTGTTTAACAGCGTAATTAATCACGATTAATTTTTTTAATTGCTTGACAGCCATATAATTTGCAAAATAAATGCCCAGAATATAAAATCCAGGCATTTAAATTAACACTGTGATAAATAGAGATGGCTGTAGCGACTACATTATGGGGTAAGCACTAAGTATTGTCTTTTATGCAAAGCTTTCAGCTGTTTCTTAATGGATCTATCCTCACCGCACCCTCCATACAGTAGGGTTGTCTGCAGTGTTATCACTGTTTTTACAGATGAGGAAGGTGAGGTAGAGGTAAAGTGACTTGCCTTGATCACTAAGGAAGACTGTTTCAGAACCAAAACTAGAGACAGGCTTTGCAGTGTCTACTGAAGGTCAGCAGTCTGGCCCTGGGCTCTGATGACTAGGCTACAGCCCCCTCTAATAAATATGAACAAGGCTTTTGCAACAGACAGTTATCCCACAGCGAGGTGCTTATTGGCCAGGCTACACAGACTTCTGGGGAAGTAGAGTTTGTGCTGCTCTCTGAGGAGAGGCCAGCAGTGAGACTGCAGAATGTCCATGTGGGATGGTAGCCCAGCAATTTTAGCCTTTATTTATTTATTTATTTGTTTATTTTAAAGGATCAGGAGGAGTCTTGAAGTACATTAAAATGGGTAGATAGGTTCACTCTTTGGCCTCTTAACCTTTAGAGAGAGACTTTCCTCAGGTGTTACTAGGGCAGCTGATGAGATGTTGCCGCTGACAGCCCTCTGGTTTAAAATGAGAGGTTAATTTTCTCCTTGCTTTGCCAGAGTCTGAGATGGTTGACCTTCAGTAGACATTGCAAAGCCTGTCTCTTTTTTCCCAGGGACTGGGTGGAAAGGGAAAGTGAGATCTGATGTGCAGAGATGCAGGGGGAGAAGGGTGCACTGATTGGGGACATTGTCACCATTTGAATTCTATATGTAATGTGGAAAAAACTTGTTTCCAAGCACCTAGAGCTCCGGGTAGATGTTTTTAAACAATCAAAATCTGTAAATGTTGACAGTGTCCCCCTCCAATGCCTCTTCCTTCCATTCAGCTGACTGGAGTATTAACCTGACCCACTTTCTCAACTAATTGAATTGCAGGAAGAAGAACAGAAACCGGTAGAGCCTCCTGCTAAAGAGGAAGAACCTCCTGAAAAATCAGCTGATGTGTATGTTTCTGGGGAATGCATGGCTATAACTGAGGGGGGGTATGTCTGGGTGTGGAGACAGTAGCACTGTATGAACACTCACTAGTTCCATAGTACCTGCTTCAAAGGAGTTGAAATCTACAAGACAAGTATCATAGTTATATGTGTGTGGAGGGGGCTTAGTGGAATAAACATCAGGTGTGCAATACCTTGGACTCCCTGGAATCTCAGGTTCACATCCCAGCAGGGTAGGCTCTGCCCCTCATTTGTTCCTGGCAGATAAACTGGCTTCCAAGCAGTTTAGTCTGTAGATCTTTTGGAGGAAACTTTGAAAAGCAAGGCTCTGTCTGCCCTGTGTGGTCACCAAACATCCCTGACACCTGTGAGAACAGAATTCTGGCCTGGTGTCCTTGGCCTCACCTTGCTGTTGGACTGGCTACTGTGGTCCACCTCAGAGGTGGCTGCATTTCAGGGGAGCTGTGTATAGTTTGTGAAGGATTTGGGGATGAAAGATACTATAGAAATGTGAAATATTCATCTGATTTCCAGTCAGTTGGCCTAGTTGGCCTCGTCCTCCTCTTGTGACAGTGTCTATGCTGTATATTTCCCATTCGCTCAGGCGACCCTCAGTGACGTGGAGTCGGATGGAAGAGGATCAGACTAGTAAATTAGTCTCCTCACTTTTGCATCATGCCAGCAATTCACAGCACAGGATGTCTCTTCATGCTTTTGTTCCTTTCATTGTGGTTCCTAAGCATATGCTTCCAGAGCTCTGAGTTGAGTTTCCTTATTAATCCACAGACAGTTGTTTGCTGGACGCGGGGGGCGTGATTTAGCAGTTACTGCAGATCTAGAATGCACAGGGTTTACTGCCACAAGGGAAATAGGAAATTAGCCTGTGAGTTTTGTTTTTGTTTGGCTCTGAGATGCGTCATGTCTGTGCAAAGAGAGACCCTCTTTCAGATGAACTGAATGGTGGAGGTTAAACCCCAGTGCACTACTGTTAGCAATCCCTGCAACACTGATGGTGCTTTTCCTCTGCAAAGCCCTTTGCTGCTAACCCTCCCCACTTCTTGGCAGGCAAGGAAGTATTTATCCCCCTTATTTTTGTCAGGTGGTAAAACTGGGGAGCAGAGAGGTAAAATGACTTGGTCCAAGACCACAAAAGGAGTCATTGTCCCTGCTGCGATTGGCATTCAGGACTTCTTTCCTCCCAGTCCTCTGCGTAGCCCTCACCTCTTGCTACAGGAGGGGGTTTCCAGCATGTGTTTTGCTGTCCTCCATTGCCAGTTACTGCGTGCAGGTAGTCAACATGAGCTTGTTAATGTTGCCCTCTTGACATTCACTCCTGTGCTGTGGGTCAGAACAAAGCCTCACTTAAGCCGTCAGGATCGCACATAAGCGGTGCATAGGCCTGGTCCTGGCCCTCTGCAGAAGTGGAACTTTCACTTAATTGCCTACATTCATGCTCATGCCTGGGCTATTGGGAGTACCTGAAGGAAGCTGCAGCAGTGGGAATGAAGAGCTCTTTAGAGCATCGGAATGAGACTGTAGCGCAGCACATTGGCTTGTGGGCGCATGTGAGTAATGTAGTTCAGATGAAACCATGTTCTGGGGCCCCTTCATCTCCGCTGTAGACACTGGCCCAGCTGGAAGTTAAAGGTCTTATAAGGAGAAAGGGATAATTCCTCGTGTCCCAACCAACATCCCCCATAACCATAAATCAGGTTCTAATGTCCTTGGCTGCCTGAGAGCTCTGGCTGAGCGTGTCGTAGCTGCGTATTTGCCTGCATGATTGCTGCCTTACCAGTACTTGAATGGTTGCTATGAAAGAGATGAGAGAGAACCAAACTCTCTGATGTACAACTGTCTGCTAAGGAGATAGAACTGGCTCAAGCTAATTTGAGTTCAGTACTTAATTTTGGACAGCAGGGGGCGTCCTTTATCTGCATCCCAAACAAGTAGCTCCTGTGGAGGCTGGAGAGTAACAAGTCCTGGTTCCTGTTCCGAATTGCTTCCTGTGAAAGTGTAATTAAACCATTACTACCTTTCGGGGCATAAAATGGGAAAACTGTCCAGGAATCTGGAACAAAGGCAGCACATTTCTCTAAATGGGAGACCTTAATGAGGCTGGTTATGACCCACTGGTTTATGGGAGTTGTTTGGGGGAGGAGGATGCTGTTTCTTTTACCCTGGGAACTTCCGAACTTTGTCTTTTCCCCCTTTGTTTTCTCCCTCAAACCTCAGCCCTATTTTCAGAGCATAAACTTTGGAGCACGCCCACACCATTATGTTTGTGTTTAGTCTCGTTGCTGGGCTTCACTGTAGCCAACTGTGCATTGTTAAAGAAGCGTGCATTTGAACTATCGCCAGAGCTGAGGAAGCTGGTGCTGACCTGGTGAAAGTAACCTGTGGCTGTGCCGTGAACTAGAACAGAGCAATCCTTTGTAAACGAATAGCTGGAAAGGAATAAAGCTCTACAGGGCACACGGTCCAGACTTTGGGCTTCTGATGGGAGCTGAACATTACTGTTGAGAGCCTCTGGGAAATAAGAGAGGTTATTCTTGAGTGTGTGGAAGACTAGTGATACTTTGCATTTCTGTATCACCTTTCAACCAAGCTTCTCAGAGTGCTGTGTGCACACTGGTTAATCCTCACCACTCCGCTGTGACTTGGGGAGCATCAACAGTTTCCTCAGCGCTGGAGAGACTTCTTCCCTCTCGAGGGTGCATTGGTGACAGAGCTGGGAGTAGAACCCAAGAGTTCTTGACCCCATGGATCTTCTCTGGCAACTAGGCCACGCTTCCTGTCAGAGCCCCTAATGGAGTCTAGGAGTCCTGACTGCCAGAGCCCTAGCCCACCCCACTAGTCACACTCTAGGTAGGACCCATTGGTCCTGACTGTCAAGGCTGTGGCCTCGCCAAGAGAGTACTTCCCTCTCTGCCTTACCCCTGACCGTGGGTAAGGATTGTACTTCCATACCTCGTGTTCTCTTTGGCGCCTAGGCACCATGCTTACAGAGGTTTGTCTTGCAAGGAACTGGAGAGGCACTGGTGTCCTAAGGATGTTGGCTGAGGGTGCTTTTGTTCTGTAGACCATGAACCCAGTGATGGTTGAAAAATGTTGGTTATGCTTACAGAGGTGGAGGGAGGCAACCCAGTATATCTGCTACTGGGACATATTATTTTAAACTAACAGGAATTCTCTGGTTGGAAATTAGATTGAGTGTAGATTCCTGGCTCTGATCCATCTCTCTTTTCCCCCCCAATCTTCTAGGGGTGCAGAAAAGAAAGTGGTGAAAATAACATCAGAAATACCACAGATGGAGGTAAGGTTCCTATCGCCACCCCATCCCTTTCCTCCTTTTAGGGGTATCCGTTTAACCTGTGTGTGTTTTTTCACATTTGGGGATCCGTCCCTTCAGTTTCTTATCAGTGTTTCCATTGTAAACCCTGTTAGATTTTTCAGGACTTTATATTGTGATTCTGAGTTTCTTTAGGCTGCAGCTTGTCTTCAAGAGATGCCGAGCTCTTGGTGCATTTCAGTTTGACACCAGATTTTAAGGTCTCTTCCTGTCAATTGTCTGTCAGTGTATGTCACTTTCCTTTCTTCTTGTCTCATTTCTGCCACTTTATTCCTTCTTGCCAGAAATCATCACAGGCCATGCATCAGTGCCACCTGCCTGGCAGCAGCAAGCTGGACATGGAGCTAAATGCATCCCTAGCTTGTAACTGTAGTGCAGTCAGTGGATGAACTGAGTCCATGGCATCCTCTGATGTGAGTTGGCTGAAGGGATTGCTAGAGAGGAACTCAAAGACAGACCTACCTCCATTATCACATGAGCTATGTAAGCTGCATCTTTGTTCCTGATGTCTCTAAAGCCCTATCACTGGACTGCCGTTACCAGTTCTGTTAGGCTGATATCCTGGATTCCTCGAGACCTGTCAAACTGGAGAGGATAGAGCCCTGCTGAGAATACGCTGTAGGGAATAATCCTGTTTCGGATTAACTGATGAGTTCACAGATTCTCATCTTTACCTTTTATGATCCTCTCTCTTCTTTTATGCTTACTTGTCTTATTTAAAATACACACACCAGAAGCGACTGATGCAGTCCCCTGTGGAAACTGCAGAATTGTTCAGTCTCCAAAACCCATTCTGCTTCCTCTGATGCTTTTTTCTGTCTTGATTTTTTTTCTCTTGTTCTCCATAACTCAGGAGTTGGTATGAAAACACGATTTGTGTCTCCTCGCTGTTCAGCCACCACCTTGAAATTATAATCTTCGGTTTGTGACATGAACAGCACCACAGCAACCAGGGGGTGATGTCGCAAAGGGAGGATTATGACTTCGCCTGGGGGAGCAATGAGGAGAAATACATAAAAATTGATCTGAGGTGGAGCCAGAACAAATCACGAAGGAGTGTCTTCCACGCTTTGTGGGATGCCTTTGTCATTAGCTGCTTAAACAGCTCATTAAAGGCATTTGCTGACATCATACCTACAGCCTTGTTTTCAGTTCCAAACTCTGCCAAGACCCATTCAGAAAGAAAACACATTTATGTCATGTAAATTAGTTTCATGTACCTTTTTAATCAAGGTATGTAGACACCTACTGGAGTAGATGTGTGTAGAATGGCATCCCACTGATGTTTCCAGGACTCCTGGGTTCTAGTCCCAGCTCAGCCACTGACTTGCCATGTGACCTAGGGCAAGTCATTTCACCTCGTCGGTTCAAGCGGAATGAAATGCAAGTGTAAAAAAGGAGCATAAGTAAATCACATTCTTTAAAATTCTGTTTTAATACCATAAGGAGCTTAGTGTAACAAAGGGTTAGTAAGTAGTTAAGAACATAAGAATTGCCTGGATCAGACCAGTGTTCCATCTAGTCCAATATCCTACCCCCAAGCAGTGTCCAATACTAGCCTTTTCAGTGGGGGGTGCAGATAAACTGCCCCCTCCTAGCCCGTAATACTCAGGCTGGCATGTGCCCAGAAGCAGGAGGGTGTATAGACCTTCCAAAGCTCTTGTCTGTGGTTATATTGTTTGCTGTAACAACTCTGGATATTCTTGTTGTTCATATAAATGTCCAATCCTTTTGAATCTCGCTAAGCTTTTGGCCTGAATTCTACCTGGGGGCCATGAGTTCAGCAAGCTAATGCATGAACAAATATTTCTTGTTATCAATTTTAAACATGTTCCCTTTGTTTCGTTAAACATACTCTTGTTCTTGTGCTATGGGAGAGGGTGAGTTGCAGAGCTTGGTCTAACTTCTCGAGACCATGATTTTGTATACCTCTTACTGCATCCCTCCCAAATTGCTCTCTTCGTGAAGGTAAACAGTCCCCGTCTTTTCAGTCTCTCTTCACATAGCTTGACAATAGTCAAGGGAACGGTTACTGCAGCTATTTTTAGTCCGAGTAACTAAAAAATTCCCAGTTGCTCTTAGCTGTAAAGCACCAAATCAAATTTATGGTCTTGTATAAATAATAAGGCACTGAATGGCTGATCAAATTTCTTTCCTCCTTTTAAGTATAAAAATACTTACATATTTATTTATAACCCTTTATGTGTGTGACCACACACGCATCCCTGTGCTTTCAACACTTCCATCCTTTTCTCCTTTCCAAGGCAGACTGCATCTTGGTCTGTGGGAGCTTTGTCTTTGGGGAAAGGATGGCAGACTGGGTCCTTCCTGTAGTGAATTTCAGCATTAATTGTATTTTCACTGCTAAGTGATAAACTCCACTTGAAAGGCTGAGCCAGCTGTGTGAATTGTGCTGGTCACCCTCAGAAAGACTTGTTCTAAGATTTAAGGAACAAATTCCTTTTTTTTAATAATCTTTCTTTTCAAGCATATTTCTCCTTCTTGTTTCACTTTTAAAAAAAAATTGTTTGCCTTTTTTGCAAATCAGCTGAGGCTGGATAATGTTCTGGTTTCTTCCTGCCGCTGGAGGGCAAGTCACAGTTGCTCCCTTTGCAGTCAGTGCGAGGGCTGATGCTTCCTTGCCTTTTGGCACAAGGTTCTCCCCAGATGAGATGTGCAAGGCTCTGTCTCACCGGCTTGGCATGCCAGTCTTCTGCCCAGCAGCAGATTTGTTTTGTACTAATTTGAAAAAGAAAAAAGTCCATCCTTTTGCCTCTGGGTCAGTGTGCTAATCTGTCAATTCCCTTTCCATACAGATGGTTAATAAGTCCCCTCTGCTCATATTTAAAGTTGGGGAGCTGCAGGTGCCCAGGACTTCACCAGAGAAAAGCTTGCTCTAGAATTAGATAGATTTTTATTATGCTGTTCATCACTGCCATAGAAATAAAGGAGAGCTACATTGCTAGGCCTGTATCTCAAAGTTTAAGGGATGGCCATGATACAGAGCATGCAAATAGCAACTCTCTCCCACTGGCTGTGGGATGAGGGCAAAGCTGATCAGCTGCAGGTCTCTGCTCTAATGATCTATTAAGGCAGACCTCAGATGCTTTTGTGACAATTTTACACACCTTTTGTATGGTTTTCCCTTCTGTGGTGCCTTCTCTCCAAGGCTCTCCCGTCCTCACAGTGAGGATGGGAAATAGCTCTGTTTTAAGCGGGGGCGGGAGGAACTGAGGCATAAAGAGGTGAAGAAACTTGCTCAGTCATGGTGAGTTTCTGGCAGAACTGGGGATGGAGCCCAGGAACTCTGCTCTCTGTCTTTAAATACCAGGCCACAAATTATGAGTGGGCTCTTGGCCTCCTAGCTCTTTGGTAATGCTTTCTTGGGATGTGCCCCGAGTGGCTGCCAGTGTGGCTGGACTAAGGCTCGCCCTTTTTCTTCTCCCTGTTTCAGCGAATGCAGAAACGGGCTGAGAGATTCAACGTCCCCGTGAGCTTGGAGAGTAAGAAGGCGGCGCGAGCAGCTCGGTAAGTCTCTCCTTGGAACGGTGTCACCCTTTTTCGATTTGGTGGGAAACTGCTGGACTCGTCTCATTGACAGGCCATACTGATGTGGATCCTCACCACAGCTCCGTGTGGGGGATCTGGGGCAGCATTGGGGATTGAAAGTGTCTGGATTTTTGAGGTGCGTGTAAGGAGGAGGTGAAGGCTGCTTCCTACCTGGATTAGCTTTCGGAAAGCTGCTTCCTGAGTTTCTGGAAGGCTTTGCCCACTTTGTAGTCATTGTTGCTTGCCTAAGCATCTCTTGTCCTAGCACATCAGAACACTTGTCAAGTGTTAACGATTGAAACCTCACAGCCCCTACACTGCTGCCTCTCCCCCCTCCCCCCCCCCCCCCCGAGAGTGAAGTGGTTCTTATCACCATTTACAGCTGGGGAAACTGAGTCTTGGGAAGGGGCTTGGCCAGGATCATTGTTGACAGAGCTCAGAATGCAAGGTGGGAGTCCTAGAGCAGAAGCCTGGGCATTCACTGCTAGGTAACATTGCCCGCCTGCCCCCCTGAGTGTGTCAGGTGGCTAAGGCAGGGGAGATGCTGCTCAAAATATGAGGTGAGTGTTTGTATTCAGCACCTGGACTATTCTGATTTGCTAGCACTGGCACAGCATGCTTTGGGTATGTAATCTGTGTCCCTTACCTTGATCCTAAAATACCAGGAAACTGATGCTGCCTACTCCCCGTGATGTAGAGTAGGTGGTTATTGAGGGGCTTTGCGGCTGCTTGTATGGAACAATGGTGCTGATGCTAGCCCAGCAGAGATTTCCATTTTGCAAAGTAAATACTGCAGTGATCACTACAGTAGTAGCATTAACTGGAAGCCAGGGTTGCCGGCTAATCCCATCCAAAGACCAGTTTGTCTCAAGTGCTCTCATGAAGAATTTTTGAAGGAAACACTCCTGCTACATCTTACGCGTGGCGAGTCAGACACTTTCCTACCTTATATTGCAGCTCTGAGTCTCTGACAAAACTCTGTTTACTTTCTACAGGTTTGGTATGTCCACAGCTTCAACTAAAGGTAAGCAACTCAAGTAGAGCTAATCTGTGGAATTAACCCGTCTGCAAATATTTAACACTTCCTATACAGAAAAAGCCAAATGGGACTTTGTGTGCTTCCAACTGCTGGTGTCCCTTTCCCTAGTGATCACCAGAATCAGTGGGCTGGAAGAACACAGGATAGGAAATGGAAATGCATTGTCTTTGTCCTTTTTCAGAGTGGCTCCGAGCTACTCTAGTCCAGTGTGTCTGTCTTGTGTCTAAACATGGCTAGACACTAACAGCCAGATTTTTGTGCAGTGCCCAGCTGCCATAAGCAATCAGTGGGACCTGGGCTATCTTTAAAAATACCACTCCTAATTGTCAAAGCTCTCAGCTACCTCACAAGAAGCCCACCTGTATTTTTACAGATGGGGAAACAGAATCAGGGATGAAGTGACTTATCTCCCAGGTCACCCAGCGAGACAGTGTCAGAGCCAGGATTAAAATGGACTTCAATTCCTGGCTCTCACTTGTGTTTAGCTCGCTAGAACATGAGGGATATCCAGCTAGTTCTGTTCAGTCATGATCCAGTGGAAATTGCTTAAACTACGTCTTTGCCAAGGGGGTCAGAGAACTCTGTTTAAAACTGTTCTTGCCATTTCTGATCACTAACTGTGTCCTCCCCTTCCCCAATCTCAGGTCTGTCTGCAGACAGCAAGCCTACGGTAAGGAATGCTTATAATTATAGCTGATCATGCCCTGTAATCACAATACCAAAAGTGTTTAGCTTGTTCAGACAAGTCTCCATCCCCAGGAGTAAATAGTAAACCCCCAAAACAAACCAGGTAGGATATGCACGAGGTTGCTCAAGGTTATACAGGCATTAAGTTTGCTAGGACCCCCTCCTCTGTGCAGTATTTGGCTGCCTCTCTCAGCTGACCGCACTCCTGGATAAGCTGGCTTTAGAACTAAATGCCTGAAGGAATAAAGGCAAATATTTTATTAATATTGCATGCGAGCTTCCCGCCTGTGTGCCTGGTGTTCTGTCTTTGCCCTTTTTGCTTGAATTGATATACGCATTGCTCCAAGAACCTAGATTCTGTACAGCCTGCTATTTTTCTACAGTAAATGACCCTTCCTTTCTAATGTCTAAATGGTGCACTATTCTACCTCCGATTTCAACTGGAAATGGAAGGTATTAAAATACATGGAGGGCTGAGAGCTCTGAGCAGAGTGGGCAGCCCACTTAGTACCTTTCTGCTCAATCGTGGTGAATTATTGGTGCAAGATGCAACAGAAAGCTAATTTAAGCAAGTTTTGGGTCTAATCCAGGTTTCTCTTGTGCTGAGTGTTTTTGGAAGATGTTTTGCAAATACTGCTGAGAAGTAGGTTAGCATCAGGGACCCCATTTTCTTCCATGGCACCACATATTGTAGAAGGTTTGTCACTGAAAGCCAAAACTGGGCCTCATTAGACTGGGGGATACTTCCCCCAAGGGAAACCCTATTGCTTGTGACCTGGGCAATGCGAGGGAAAATAACTTGACCAGGGGCTTGACTAGATGTGTCCTAGTAGTTCCTGAAGAGTAAGAATGAAACACAGTGGTTACTGAAAACAGCAGGAGTTGGAGAGATGGCTGGTGTGTTTGTCTGAGAGGCAGTAAGTTTCCTTCCATTGTGTTAATTGTATCTGGCTGCTGAAGGAAGAGTACTAAGTTCATTTGATTTACAGTACAAAAAAAAAAAGAGGAATCTGTTGAACGAGCTGGTCCTTCAGTGGGAGAATTCACCATCTGTAGCATTATCCTTTGGAGATGTCCGTTGATGAAGCTTGGGAGCAGAATACAGCTCTCTGAAAGCTCTTGGCTGCTTCATTTGGGGCACTGTTTTCTTCCCCTCTTTAGCTGACAGGTGTCGCTGCTGAGTCTGCCGACCTAGCACGGAGAGGGAGTGCTCACAGGAGTGTTGCTCGCTCCACCAGGTTTTCCACAAACCCATCAGAATGGGCCACTCTCTATCTAGGGACCCTTCTCACGAACTGCCCTCTCCCAACCACAGTTGGTCTTTTAGTTTTCCTAATCTTACAGTTCAAGTGACAATGACTTAAACGTTAAACTGTTTCCTGTGTCTTTGTAGGTAAACATGGATAAATTAAAGGAAAGGGCTCAAAGATTTGGTTTGAATGTCTCTTCAGTCTCCAAGAAGGTAAGGTGCATTGGCCTCTAGGACACTGTCTGCACCTACAGGTTAGCACAGTGCACAGAATAGTGGAAGTTCTAAGTTATTTTACCTCCTGTTGCTGATACAGCACTCCATGCACCACGCCCCAAGAGGACTCTCATCAGCATCATTTTCCTTACCCCGTCCTTTCCTCTCTTTGTTTGGCTGTAATTTTGTTGGTTTTGAGGAAGCCTGACTGCCAAGGCCAGGCTGGTGGATAGAGGGCTTCCTTCCAGGGTCTGTCAAGATAAACTCTTCATAAAATGTTACAAGTGGGAAGGAGAGACAGTTGAGGAGGCTTTATAACTGGATTGTTTTCAGGCATTTGACTTGTGTTGTATAGGTGGATAGACCTAATCAGCCTTCACAACTGATCTTTTTCCCCAAGGTAATGACTTCCCTGGGATGAAAGGCTCCAGAGCTCAGTTTGAAAAGTGACTCAAAACTAATTCATCAAATGATTGAAAATGCTGGACAGAGCTCTAGGTCCCCTTAGCCATCAGGTTCAAAAAGACTCGTGTGTATGTGTGCAGGATTTGACTGAGTATGTCTGTTTGGAAATACAGCGAACGAAGCACAATTCCACCTTGCCTGGAGGGACTGGATCTTTTTGGTGACAGGATGTTGAGTGAGGTGGGAAGGGAAATATAAATGTAAGGAGGGAGAGGAAGAGTGTGGGAGCACAGGCATCATCACCAGTGCAATAATTCCCTGCGTAAAAATGAGATGAAAATGGAAGGGGAAAAGAGATGCATCTAGTCCTGTTGGGGGAAACAGATAGAAAAGAGAGGGATCAGTAATACCCTCTTACATCGATACAGCCACCTGGATCACAAAACATCACACAGGAATAACTTTCTCCTCCTCTGGGATGAAGTGCAGCCGTGATTTACCAGTGCACGATAACACTGCGCAATGCTTTAGGACAGGAGGTGAAAAAAAATCTTGTCCATTTGCGACGGCTGTGCTAGCGGGGTTTGGAAACCCTTCCTCTCTCTTTGAAAGAGTGTAAGGGGGTGGGTTTGTCCTCTTCCCTCCACCACTGAGCTATAACCCCCTCTTCTCCCATGGGGTTTGTATTGTGGACATTTTAATGCATCTGTTTCTTCAGCAAGTCAGAGTGAAGTGCCAGGCTCTGCAAATGTGGAGCCAGGAAGTTCAGTGATGTAGAAAATAGCGTGTTGGAGGCCACTGTTCCTCCCCCCCACATCCCTTTGGGGGTGGGGGAATCAGGCAAGTGCATTAAAGCTGGAATATGTGGAAGGGCAGGTCAGGGTGAGAGGCTGCTCAAACATCATTAACCCTGTCACTGGGAACTGTCATCTTTCAGGAAGGATATATGCCTTGTCAGCGTTCATGGCTGCAGCTTGCTTTGGGTGGAATAGTAGATCTGGGGCTTAGTAATAAGTCAGCATTTCTGATTACTCTTTTTGCTCCGGAATCTTGGAGAGCTCCAAAGCAGCCCAGTGCTGCACCTGGTCTGATCGAGTGCTTTACAAACAGAAATGCCAGGCTAAGTTCATTAATGAACAGATCCCCTTCTCCAGATGGCGGCGTACCAGGGTGGGAAAACGACATGCCCAAGGTCACAAATCCATGGCAGAGTTAGATCTAGCATCCAGTTTGCCTGACTTCCAGGCTTGTGGTTTAACTCCAAATGCCATCCTTGTGCCTTTGACAAAGCAAGGTGTCCAGCAGCAATGGCAGCCTTTGCAGTGCTGTCTTTTTTTTTTGTTTCTGTTCCATCAGGAAGCTGAGTTCATAGGCTTAGCAGTGGCTTCTCCCACTGAGCGGAACACACTCTCACATTCCTGTGAGGAATATTATTGGTTACTTTAATTAGCCTGTAGTATTGTGCTTCCCACCTGGGTGTTCTTTATAGCTTTTCATTATAGAGGAGCCTGGCAGTTGCTAATGTTTACATGTGCTGTGGCAGATTTTTATACCCCGCGTAGCAGCAAAAACTTTACAATAAACCATTGTCTCCACGGAGCCACACTTCATTTCTATTCAAATTGGTTTGGAAGAAGGGAGGGCCGGGGGGTGAGAGAATCATTGCTTAAGGGGGATTTCAGACCTGCTGAGAGCAGGGAGCAAATGCAGAGCTGCATTAGTGGCTGAGAACTCATCTGTAGCTTTGAACCCCCTGACTAGTCCTCCAGGGTGAAATCTTTCAAGTTTAAAATCCTCTTCCTCTCCACCTAAAAGGGAGGAAAGGCCCCAGTAGTTCAGAAGAGACCTAGCAGGAAAAGGTTGATTTTGGCAGAACAGAGGGCAGGTGCTAGCTTGCATCTTGGCAGTACAGGCCCATCAAATTAATGTTTAAAATAAAACCAAGCGTTTATCTCCCCCTAATACTAACCCACCCTCCCCATCCTCTCTTGTGAAGCCTCCTGTTATAAAACACTCGCTCTGACCTGAAGCTACCATCCCTTGAGCCCTACTTACCCCTACACGCATTTGTAAATTTCCCTCTCCCTGTAATGCTGAGAGGTCCCCAGGGGCCGGAGTAATAGCTGCATGTTTTATAGGTGGGATTCGTGGTAGTTTGTGATGCAGAAGCATTTCTCCAAGGCGTTGGTTTGCTTTTTTTCTATAAAGTAGCCTCATAAGTCTCCTGCTGAGAGCGTTGCCACCAAATGGAAAGTCAGAGCTCTAGGGATAACATAAAAGCCCAAAGCCCCCCCATGCCCTGGATTGCATGATCAGATACCTTCCCCTATCTGAGCAGATGACCAAAGTAATTGACTTTTATGTCTCTCCTTTAATGTGGAGGTCTCAAACTGCCTTACGGACAGTTGGCTGAGTAACCCTCCGCCACATGGATGTTGAGATCAGAGAGATGAAGTGACTGCTTTGAGGTCATACACTGAATTGGGGCAGTATTGCTAATCGAATCCAGGAGTCCTGAATCCCAGTTCCCTACTCTAAGCACTAGAAACACACTGTCCCAGAGCTGTGAATGGGACTCTTTAACCACAATGAGGTGTGTGTGTACACACCACTACTCAGTGGTACCACATGTGGGAATGGTTGTCCATGGTACAGAGAGTACTGTGATGTCCAGAACACCAGGTTGTGATGACGTCAAGTGAGTTAGGCCAGAAGAGACCAGTTGCTATGAAGAGTGCTTCTATGTATTGGACATGTCTTAGAGATGAGATGGTCAGCTGGGGTTAGAGTGGGGAAAACTGGGAGGCAGGACTTCTGGGGTCCATTCTCTGCACTGACACTCAGGTAAATCGCTTCACCTTTCCGTGTCTGTTTCCCTATCTGTAAAATGGAGTGAGAACCTGGCCATTTCCTATGGCTATTGTGATGCTTGTGTAGTGCCTGTGCAGTGATTTGAGAGCTCCATAGACATGCCGGCTTGGTTATTAGTCGGCAGTGATGGCAGATTGCACGTTTTAGTGGAGAAAGTTGTCTTTGTGGCTAGGAAGAGTTAAATAAAAATTAACGTGGCTACCAGTCACTGCTCTGGCTTAATTCTCTTTAATGAGGATTTGTTTTACAGGTGGCAGATGAGAATTATTGCACTCATCGTTTGAGATTAGGTGGACAGAGCTGGCAGGCTGATTATTTCATGACGTTTGTGTGTTGTTGAGGGAGAACAGGGGTCAGGAGCCCAGCAGAAAGTTTGTGTGTGTACAAAATATCTAAATGAGAGAGAGAAAAAACAATTGGCTTAATTGTTTGGCTCCCAGCAAGCTTATAATAACATGCTGAGGAGGAATCCTTTTCCCAGATAATTTTTCTTCCTGCAATCTTTCCAAGCACCCCCGCCAATGCCGGATGTGAAAATATTAAGCACCAAAGAAGCAAAGGAGAGGAAAAATGCTGATGTTGGCAGATCAGTAAGGAGAAAACTCCCTGAAAAAGAAGCCGCTTCTAGCTACCCACTAGGGATTTATATTTAATATATAATAAGACCAGCTTGGTGCTCTGTGATGTTGCTGGTAATTGCAAATGGCTTATGCTGAACAAGGATGGTGAAAGGTCATGAGCTTCAGATTGAATACTGACGTGAGACTTCCTAAACCCTCCATCACTTTAGGTATCATGTGAAGAGTGAAGCTTCCTCCTGACCTCTCATATGGAGACAGCTATAAATCCACAAAGCTTAGTCGTCGGGTGCTCTGCAGTTGTTACAGGAGATATGAGGACTGGTTCCTGGCTCGTTTTAGCAGCAAGCTCCATTCCCGGTTATGTGTCTTGTTTTTTAAACTTTCTGAGGACTCTCCAGTTGTCTCCCAGACCTTGCTTGCGTCTGCTCACGTTTTAGGTCTCCCTGGCCATCCCTTTACACAATCACAGCCCTGTTGGCCCAGGAGCCTTCTCCTCTGCAGCATCTGGAGTAGTCTTAGAGGACTCTCTCCGATGACACCTGAAAACATCCCTTCTATCTTCTTCACACCTCTTAATTTCTTCTTAACACACCTCCCTTCGCTATTGTTTTTGCCCTCTGTAGTGCCTTGTGGTACAGTTTGTATAAAAGGTGCTACAGGAGAGTATATTTACTCTGTGTGTGCACACATGCTTATGTATGTACGTACGTATAGCCCTGCACCATCATGGTGCTTGGATCCATATAATAACTTGTGTATATCTTGCACCTTTGAGCACCTCCCCAGTGTTCTGCCTACTCTCTCTTACCCACCAGGACTGCTTGGAATATTCCAGACGTCTAAGCAGCTTCTTACAACTGGGAGTTCTTAAAAATCAGCCTGCCACAGAAACGTTTTTTTCCTAAGAGTAATGCTGAACTGAGGTTCAGAATAGTCACTGTTCAGTCCTAGACCACTACAAGGTATCTGGTACTTTGTGACAAGGTGGGGCGACAAAATGGAGCTCTACCTTTAGAAAGGAAAGATTTTCAGGGGGATGCACAGAATTTTTTTTCTTAGACCTGAAACTCCCATGATATTGGCTGTTTGAATCTTATTATTTTTAGGTATTTAAAAAAAGTTGCTCTGGGTAATTTGTAGAGGATTTTCTGTTTTCCTCTGAGTTATGTATAGTAAGTTGGACTAACAGTAACTAAGGCATTGAGATTTACAGGTGGGGGGAATTAAAAAAAGTTCAGTTTAAAAAACAAAATTCTAAAACATTTGAAAAATCTTTTGCTGTAGCACACAGTAGGTGGAGAGAGTGTTTTGGTTGGGGTGGCATAGAAATCTTGTGAGCCCTCAGTTGGGTTGACCTGCACAACTTGTCTTCATTGTTTCAGAGTGATTTGGAAGAGTCCCAGATTCAAACTGCTAAAACCCTTTATATTACATCATTCCATATATTAAAAAAGGAACCTCTGCTATCTACAGAGTATAGGCATTAGGGAGTAGCTCGTTACATAGCCTGAGAGCCCAGTAATGGCCCTCAGCATCTTCAGAAGCCACTAGATCCCTGCCAGAGCAGCAGTGCGTATATATAGGTAGCTCTTGCATGTTGTATACATTTAGTAAACGTCGTCATTTGGACCCAGTTGTGACCTAGTGATTCCTTCGACTTAAGATGTGTCACTCTATAAGGCAAAATATGAATGTGGAGATACCGCTTCCTAAATTAGGGCTTGTGGCTACGCTTAATAGTTTTAGATTGTCTCTGAATTTTTTTTTGAGCATATATATGCTATGCACTAATATTTGGAAGCCTTAATTTCCATGTTTGTTTCAGAAAAAGCTTGGATAGAATAACCGCATGACTCAGTGTTGAACTCTGTGTGTGTGTGTGTGTGTGTGTGTGTGTGTGTGTGTGTGTGTGTGTGTGTGTGTGTGTGTGTGTGTGTGTGTGTGTGTGTGTGTGTGTGTGTGTGTGTGTGTGTGTGTGTGTCACACATGTACGCATCACAGTATCTAGCAGTCTGGTATGTTTGCCCCCCTTGCTGCTGCTCCTTCCCCCAGCCCCTTAAAAACCAACGTCACCGGTTTCTAACTTGAGTAGCTGTGAATACAGGCCTGTTGGTTTAGGATAATGGGAAGTGACAAGGTGAAGAATAGTGCTGGCAGTCATGGAGATTTTAACACAAGGGTGCAGTAAGCTAGGCTGCCTTCTCCCCCGCCCACTGGATTGCTGGGAGAAGGAGTTTCTCTACCTACTGGCCCGCACATGGCTGCGTTGATGGCATGGGCTCCATGGCTAAAGGAGGGCTGTGAGTGTGAAACATGGATTTGTTTTCCCTCCTGTAATAAGAATGCTTTCTAGTCTTTTACTTAACACTCATGTCTCCCCTCTTGCATGCCCCCCCAGCTCCTTGGTCTCAATACGTATGATCATTGTATTTCCTAATCGCAGCCCCTGGCTGTGTGATCATTAGCTTTCTGTGACAAAGACCTGATTTGAAACTGGACTCAGCAATGGCGTGGAGGGGGAAATTTATATTTTCACATATTGGTTTGCTGCTAAGTTCAGCGCCAGGCCACCTCTTGACAAAGGCCAGTGAGAAGGCTGTCTCTTGCAGGCTAATACAGTGTGCTGAAAAAGAAATGCACACTCTGATCTGGGCTGCTTAAGAATAGGGCAGAGCAGGGCAGGACTGCTCAGGATGTAGGCGTGAGAAGGAATAACTCAGTAGAGCTAGCATACACATGGATAATGTACTGGTTTGCCTGAGAAAGAAACCCAAACCCTAGTGGGGCTCAGTGAGTAAGTGCCTAGGGGGAAGGTGAATGTAAAGACTAAAAAGATATTTATAGCTGATTTTTCTCATAAAAATAGCCGCACAAAAGGGAGTGTTTGAGGCTTTGGGGAGGGAGTGAAGCAATATATTAAACTGGCAATGAGCACAGGGGAGAACTACAACTTGCTGGGGGAAATAGAGGTAGATCAGTGGTACCCCTGGTAAGTTTCACACCAGTCCTGAGCCCATGTACTCTGGCTGGCACATAGTGGAACCATAGAGGGAGATTTATGGTAAGTGATGAGTCCTCATGTGTCTCCCATTGAAAGGAAATAGGGAAGTTTGTGAAATCCAGCAGCTTATCCCCTGGAGGATTTTCAAGAACTCCAAACTGGAGGGAATAGAATCCAGGGATAGGGATTGTAAGAAGGGACCTCACTGAAAGCTCCGGGGTGGGGGAGGCTCCATTGATTATATGAGCCACTGTCCAGTCAGTACAGGAACCAAAGGTAAGATAAGGCAAAATTTCTTTACCCAGAGTAGTTGATACATGGACTAAACTACCAAGAGTTCCCACCAGAGACCTTAAAAAAAACCAACACCACATCAGTAGGTGTTTGGAGGAGATGTGCTTTGGGTGACAGCTGCTTTAACAAGAGGCCCAGACTGGCTTCCTGGTTCATTCACCCTAAGGTGCTGAGCACCTGCAACCTCCCGTCTTATCAGGCTCCAAAGTGTCACTTCCCATAGCATGGGCTACGTAAGGATGGTCTTATCAAAGCAGAGTTCTCAGTTCCATATTGCTTGAACTCCCCAACACGTGTTTTAAAAATGGCTACCCAGCCCAAACTGAGCCTGACCACTGTTTTCCAGCATGGTTATTCCTAATGCCCTGGTTTTGAGGTGCTTGGTTTTTTTTCCAAGTCCACAGTCTTCGCCTCTAGTTCATAGCAAGGTTTATAGTAGAACTTATTACTGTTAGATGTGGACACAAAAGCATCTTAAAGCTGTGCTACACTAATGTGGGTTTGATGCTGTTATGAGCCTGCAAGCATGCAATTTAATTCCTCTGTAGAGAGCAGAATAAAAGGGGCCTTTATGAAATAATAGGAAATGTGAACATACTGCAACTGTCTGAAGGTGGGCAGGTCTGTCTGTTGGGTAGAATTCCTTTACTGGATTGTAAACTTTTTGTGACAGAGACTGTCCTGATATTGTTGCTCTGTAATGCACCTAGCAGGTTTTTTGGGGTGCTAAGTAAACACCATTGCAAGAATTCCTGACTAGTAATGGTTGTATCCAAGTTATCCCACTCTGGGTACCTAGCTACCTCCTTGTGCTGACTTAGATTATCTGTATGGTGTACTTAGCCAACACTGCAAACAGCAGTCTGCATCTGAACTTAAGCTACAGGAAGTGTGGATAAAGAGCCATTGCCGTCTCTGTTTTGTGAGAACAGTGTTCTTCCACTGAAGGAAAAATAACCCTTTCCCTCCTGTCGGTAGCATTCCTGTTGCAGGGTTTTTGAAGGACATCAAAGTGCCTAGTTCCCACTGAGTTTCACTCTTGGACACCTTTGAAAATCCTGTGCACAATTGCTGCTTGAGGTGTGGCTCAAGATCTGCTGTAAT
The DNA here is from genome assembly GCF_016161935.1 of Mauremys reevesii. Classification (NCBI taxonomy): domain Eukaryota; kingdom Metazoa; phylum Chordata; order Testudines; family Geoemydidae; genus Mauremys; species Mauremys reevesii. The sequence continues at coordinate 15,684,208 of NC_052647.1, read as the reverse complement.
TTAGACAGGCTTCTTCTACGGAGTTATAGGTAGGTTTGAAAATTGCTGATTTCCCCACCCCCACCTCACTCCATCTAAAACCAGATTTTAAAACATGCCCATGGTTAATCAAAATGTAATGGGAGAAGTTTGACAAAGGACTGAATATCCCCTGAAGATTAAGTGTGTGAGTTTGAGCTCCAGCATGGAATTCATTATTCCCCGATGGTTAAAAGTGAGACCCTAATATTAAACATTAGGGTGAAGTTACTTTTCTGTTTCATTCTGGACTCATATAATTCATTTACGTTTTGAATAAATAACAATTTATCCTAAGATGCATTTTGATTTTTAATTTCCTGTGAGTGCAAAAATGTAAGTAGGGTGTTTTTTTTTTTTTAAATTGGAAATCCGTGTATTTGTTGAAAATCTTTGTAAACCTACTTAGAAAAGTAGCATTTCCTTGAAGGATGCTGAATGCTTTGCAGAAGCTGCAATGACACCAACCTGCCTTTCTGTCTCTGTGTGTGAAAATTAAATAGTTTTCATCTCCTTTGAAGAGGCTATTCTATAGCCAGGGCATTTTAAAGAAGTAGGAATCAGTAAAAAGTTGCTCTCTGAAAGGGACATCATCAGTTTGAAATCTAATTAATATAAACAGTTTAAAGCAGCTCCAGGTATGACATCTTCCCCAGAGTCTCTTTGTCAGATCTTGTGGCTTTACAATCACGTTTTCCTATTCTTTTAAATGTTTTTCTGTGTCCCTGTTGCTTTGATGAATGAGTCACATAAATGGGAGACAGTGAAGCTGATGAGATACAAGTGCAGTTAGCTGCACAAAGTAGTAGGGCCCCTAGGTGTTACCTGTAACAAATCATTCAGGGTGGTGTGATTTTTTTTTTGGGGGGGGGGGGGGGGGGAAGGACTGTGCTCCTTCCAGCACAGAATCCCAATCTCATCCCCATGTGGTTATAACTCTCCTGGGAAAACTCTCTCCTGCGGCTTGGTAGAGATGAGGGTGCTTCCCTGGCATTCCCCTAAAAAGTCATTTGCCAGTGGAGGCTAAAACTCAGCCCCCTGTTGTGTAGGTCACTCTGTCTCTCTGGATTTTGTCCAGTTTGCTTTTCTCTTGTAACATGGTTGCCAGAGGAGGAGGCAGCCATTATTCAGACTGTCACCAGCACCTACACTGGAAGGGTGGTTGGAAGTGGTCTTTGGATGACAGAGCAAACCCCTCCAGATTCTCAGTCCCCTTCCTTTGCAGCCCTGGTGTCCTCTTTGGTTGGCCCCTTCATGTTCCTTTTGCAGTAATCTTGGTCATCTCTTCTCTGAGCTGCTGCCATCTCCTCGTCTGGCCTTCCCTCTCCATCAGATCCAAAACTCTGCGGCTAATGTAATTTTCCACCTGCTCTGACCACGTCTCCAGCACTGTCACTGGCTTCCTTTCCTTCCACATCAACTTCATGCTCTCCTTCCTTGACTCAGATTTTAAGCTGCTCATCTTTCATAGATCTATCAACTACCCAAGGTGCTGGATTAACAATGGCAAGGCTCTGCGTAGCTCTGTTTTCAGGCCATCCTGTGGCCTGCACTTCCCAGTCTCCATGCTGCCTTATAAGCTCTGACCAGTTTTCCCTCTGTCAAGTATTTTCCCTATCTTCGATCCTTCCTCCAAATCCAGTTCTTCCAAGCAGGCTTCCTCTTGTTTCTGACCTACCAACCATCTCTCTGTGTACGTTCTGATTTTTCCGAAGTGCCTATCACTGTTGTATCTAAGCAAAGTCTTCAAGGCATTCTCCACCATGTAGTGAACTCTTCACCTCTCCAAGGTTCTAGGAGTCCTCCCTCCTCTTCTTACCAAGGTTTTGTTGTGTCTGTGGCAAAGGCTTTAGTAAATGTACAGGCCTCTAGTTTACTCTTCTCTTCTGGGAGCTCATTCCACCCCTTCTTATATATTCACGTTAGGCCGCGTAGGATTGTGACCTTTCAAGGCAGGGATGGTGTCAAGTTCAACCCATACTTGTTAGGTGCTATTTAAACATAATTCCAAGATCTAGGGGGCCAGAACCCTAAAGGGACCTCACTTTCCAGAAGCGCTGAGGAACTGCTGTCTGGGAGTCAGCCCGTGGGAGGTGGCTCAAGCTGGGGGTATCCAGACTCTGAGGCCCAAGTATCTGTCTAGGCTAGGACTTTCCAGTGGTGCTAGGATTTTTACCCCTTGTGTCTATTTAGTATGTTAGCCTTTTTCTGAGTTGCTGGCGGCTTGTGTGCCATACCACTCTTGTTGTTTTTCCTTTTCTCCTGGTTCTCAAACTCTTCTGTAAAATGGACCTTGGAGAGAGAGAGGGTCTCATGGACTTCTCCTTTTCTGTTCATGTTACATCCCTGTGGCAACTCCAGCACTGAGCAGCTTATATAGAACGATAACAGGAAAGGCCTGAGGGTATTTGTAGCTGTTGGATACAATTTAGAAGCTGGAAATGAGGAGGAGGCAGAGCCAAGACCATGTGACCAGTGAGTGCTATTGGGAGGGGGGAGGAACCACTGTCCTACTTGAGTTTGTGAGCATTTTTCTTCCTCCCTCTTTAATGGAAGGTCTTTTAGTCCCTCTTGATAATATTACAGTCTCTTTCTCACGCTTCTTCAGATTTTAGACACCGGACTATAAAATCCCTCTGTCTTGTTTCTCTTGTCACACTGGCAATACCTTCTGTTTTTGTCTCCCCGTTTTGGTTACCAGCTTGTGAGTGGTTCTCTTTTGGGGGAGGGTTGCATCTCTCTCCCCACCCCCAAACAGTACACTCTAAATAATTTCAGATGGTGTGTTTCTGCTAGGCATAGGCCAAACCGAAACCCTGCATTGAAACAGTCCATAACCTTTGCTGTGTTCTCAGTCCTAATCTGAACTATGCAGATGCCTTCTCTCAAATGGACTGAACCAACTCCTCTCCTCCAGATTTCAGGGTGTTTTGCATATTTCAGTTTGGCCATCACTTAATGAACACAATACCCAAAGTATGCTCTCAATTTCAGATTTGTGGCAGGCTGCTTTCCCAAACAGCTGCCAGTCTAGGGGAGAGGAAGAAATGGTGAAATCTAAAAACACAGTAATTGAGTGGTTCCGGCGGGGACATTCCATTATTTTGTTGTCCTTTTGCTTTGCCTTTCCCCTTTGTAACGGCTTTAATGTTCATAGTAATGTAGTGTTTAAAGTTACTCCTTTCTTCATGTTTGTCTCTTCCCCTCCTTTTACCTCTTTGCACACGCTGACACACACACGATGTCATTTTAAAAATAAATGACGAGGAGCTGCGAGGGGTCAGCAGGACTCCTGATCTTTTCATTATCCACGGTGCCATTTGAAAAGGATTTGCGTCCCTAACAAACCTTTAGGGAGAGGGGAAGAGGTTGCTTAAAGGGAAGACAATGCTGGGGGGGACTCTGTGACCTCACTCTGTCCAGTCATCTGGTTCTTCGTTTGTCCCTGCTGTGAAACAGAACTTATCTTTTGTCTGTAACACAAATACATCTTTTCCCCACTCCCCCTTTCCCTTCTATTATGGTTCAATCAATGATGTCATTATGTGTGCCATTCAGGGGCTGTTGAACCACTTGGCTGCAGGAATTTGGAGGAGCGACTGGGGGAGAATGGCAAACTGTGCTCTTGCTCTTAGCCTTCAAGGATCTATTCTAATTTGAAGGAGAGAAACGAAGTCAGGTTTTTCTTTAACCCCTGTTCACCAGGGAAGACAAAAGTTAAACCAAAAAACCCAGCCCACATAAAATGAAGAGTGAATGAGAGAGAGGTAGTAGCATGAACTGCTAGAGCTTTCTTAAATAAAGGTTCTTAAGCCTATAAAAGTTCTGTTTGCGCTACCACCCTCTGAATTTTTTAATAAAGATATTTAAGAAGCTTTCTCCATTGCTCTTAACCAAACTGTCAAACATCTCTGCTAGTGCTACTTGCTGTAATTTTACTCGCTTCCCTCATTCGTTGGATTAATTCTCTTCCCCAGCATGTTTCTGAAAGGACTGACTACAGAGGGAGTCCTGTGAGTTTGGAAACCTACCATGCAGTCAAATTAATACACTGTCAGTGAGTTGCTATGGCATTCGATTTGGAATTGGAGTACCCCTTTGGTTTACCTTTTAACACAGTCTTGCAGAACGTTGTGGAGCCTTGCGAAATGTAACTGATCCAAACCACATTCAATCAATGGAAGACTCCCATGGGGCTTTGGATCAGGCTGTTAAGAGTATTGTCATTCCAACTAATTCATCTTATGGAAAATGCTTCGTCTCACTTCATTGGAAGCCTACTTTGATTTAGTTATTTAATAAAGGGGAAAGGCTTTCCTAACTCATCCCAATTCAAGGAGATATCATAAGAGTGCATTAAAAAAGTTCTGTGATTACTGGAGCTTGCTCAGAGCTGCAAAATGGATTGATCCAGATCAGAATGCCATCAGATGGATCTGGATTTAGGTTCAGGCCCATCTCTGAGTAATGCCTTTGTTTATGTATGTCAGCTTTCCTATAAGAGTCCAACAGGAAATGGCTGTGTAAAACCCTACTGCCCTAGGCATAAGATGGTTTTAAATGTAGGATTAGTTTAGCTTTAAGGGGATTCTGATTCACCTGTCTTTTGCCAAAACTTAGTAGATTTCTATTGCTAAGTATTTTAACTCTATTTAAAACAAAAAGCAGTAAGTCTTTTGGACTAAATGTATGAGTGGGTGGGCTCAGACTCCTAAGCTTGATGGTGTTGTTGGAAAAGTGATTTGTATCAAGGTCTGGGATTTAACCTGGCTTCAGTTACTAATAATTTGGAAATTCCTAACACATCTATTCCTTGCTCTGGCTTTTCCCACTAATAAAAGGTATGATGTCTTCTGGAAAAAGGAACACTTCAGATCCAAACAGAAATGAAGGAATGGTGTTTAGAGGTTAAACTGTCTTCAATGTGTTTGTCCAGCAAATTTTTCTCTGCATGTTATCTGAAATCCTTGAGAAATGTATGTGGAGATTTAAAAACTAGCAACATTATGATCTTGACAAAATATTTGCAAAAAGTCTGCTCCTTCATTGACCTGCCCGTCTCCCTGATTTTGGGGCTGCTTTTGTTGGCATCACAGAAACCTTAAGCCGTGAAGCAAATAGAAAAGGACAAATACGTGTTACTTTTCTACTGAATGTACTTCTACTGCCGCCTTATTCCAAACCAGAGAGACGCTCCTGAGTATTTTATAAGGCATTTGAAGTAGCTAACATCCAGAGTAGCTGGACTAATTCCATGGATGAGAACCGGTCTGCTTGATGATAGACAAGATTTGCAGTACTTGCATGCCTTTTAAATATGGCAACGGATAAACTTTGCATAATAAAATTCTTGCTTTCCAAGTTCAGAGTGACGGTTTTGTGGCTCTGGCTCTGGACCGAGACTCTGGAGATCTGGGTTCAGTTCCCAGTTCTCCCACACACTTTCTGTGCTACCTGTTGATTAATCTCTGCCTCTTCCTGAGCTGCAAAGTGTAATCCACCTAATGTACATCTACGGCCATCATTACCGGAGCATCTGAGCACCGTATCATCTTTGTTGTATTTACCCTTACAGCACCCCTGTGAGGTAGGGAAGTGCTGATAGCACCACTGTACAGATGAAATTGAGGCCCAGAGAAATGGTGGCAGAGGAGGGAGTTGAGCGCCTGGGTCTCCGGCATGTCCCAGGCTGGTGCCCTGGACACTGGAACTCCTTTCTCCCATCCTCTGTCTTGTCTCTGAAGATTATTAGGTCTTTGATGCAAGGCCAGTCTCTTGCTCCATGTTTGGGCAGTGCCCTGCGCGATGGCTGGGAACTAAGCAGCACTGTCCTACAGATAACTACATCTTTCCAATCTCCATTCACCTTTAATAATTAAACACCAGTAATGCCTCTGCTAACCGGACTACAGGGAAATTCAGCCAAGCAAAGTTAGTCATGGAAGGGAGTTAATCAACCTAGTCTTTGTGTCTGCCACTCTGCAAAAAGAGAAACTGAGTATAAAATGATGAACGAAGGACTCTGAGCGCTATTGCTAACTCTCTCACTTGTGTGTGTTGGGAATCTTGCGTTTAATCTGGTTTATAGAGTAGTTCAAAGCCTGTCCTAATGAATCTATGTCATGAAGTGACACTCTGAAGTACTATGTGTATTGCCATTTGTTCTTTCTCCCATAGCCTTTTTACTTTCTGACCATATATAGACTCTTTAAGTCTAATGGCCACTGATTACTCCCAGTCTCTGCTCCCCATGTACTGAGTTGGATCCAATCGCTTTGATATTGATACATTTTCATTTATTGTCTATTCAGTAGAATTGAAGTATTAAGTCATTGTGATATCTAGGAGTGCTTAGCCCTGCATGAGCTCCCAATGCTGCTATGGGAGACTGAGGGGGATTCTCTTTGGCCTCTGTCCAAATATGTAGCTCAGTACTGATTGCAGAATCACTTACAGTTGGGGGTCACAGTTGGAAGGAGCCCAGCTGCGTTTCCAGGTCCCAGGGGAAGTGTGAGAGGCCTGCAGATAGAAGAACCTTCATTTGACTTGTCAACTGAGCCAGTTTAAGCTGAAATCCTGGAGTGGGGATAAATCGGGGACCCCACACGGCCCCTTTTACATACCCATTTTCAGCACACTAGGACTGTGCTGTCCATTTAAATGAGCAAGTATGCACTCTGATGTTTTCCCTTGCACCCCAAATTCACTGGAGTTCCAGGGCCTTAGAATGTGGTTTGAGTCCACATTTATCACTATTTTAAGTAAAATTGCTAGTTGGTAGAATGGCTAGTTATATTGGCCTCAGCTGATAAAATACAGTTGAAATGTGATCCACTTCCCTGAACGAAAAGTTCCCTCCCATAAATAGACGTGTGGATGTGAACTGTCTCAATGCACAGGAAGGGTTAACATTGCTGTGGTGTGTTGCCGTTTTTGCGCTTGTTGGTTTTGAATAGGATGGATTATTTTTTTTTAATCTGGGGCTAATGTGCAATTCAAATAGTGTTTAGTAATCGCCCGATTGCTCCTTTTTAATAACAGCTGGACGCTTCAAGGGAAAACTTTCCCTGCACCAAGTAGCTTTAACTTGAGGTGGCCTCTTGTTTACCAAAAATACCATAACTCCTAAATGTTTTTGTCAAGCAAAGCCTCTGGTGTCTACAGATTGGTGGAGATTCTGTACGCTGTGGGCTTGTCAAAATCTGTGCTGGTAAATTAAAAACAACTCTGCTGAAATGCTTTGATGATGTTTAGGACGCTGTTCTTAAGGGACTGTGAAGATGCTTCCTAACCCCTTTGCCTTGCCCTGCACCTGAGATATGTCTCTTTCACTCTGCCATGTGGTATTCCTTATGCGGGTCTTTCTTCCTCTGACGTCTAGGTCAAAGAATGCTTTTCAACTTCAGTATTCCACTTCTGGGAGAGTTGCAGGTGTACTCTTAACACATGGCTGTGACTTTTTTGTCTTCCTCCCCTGCTGATTCCATTTGGAGAGAGCATAAACTTTTAACTGTTAAGGCCTCAGTATCTTGACACAGAGAAACCTCAGAACTGCCAGCTGTTGTAACTTTTGCCCTCTACCAAAACCAGCGTCCAAAAAATACGTTAGCTAGATTCCTTCATCCTTCCCTTGCCCGATCTGTGTTTCCTGGATTTTTACTGGAAGGGAGGTGGGGAAAGGGAGAGGAGCTAAAGGTAATGCCACAGTCGCTTTTTCCCCCCCAACTAATGCAATTATAGCAGAAATGTGCTTACTGTGAACTACAGAGTTGCTGTCTCAGCATAGAGGCCTGCTACTGATCTTGCCTGTACTGCATTTACATTTCACTGATTTGAATGGAGAGGCTCTCAGTTCACACCACTGTCAGATCAGAATCCGGCTCAATAAGTTTTACAAGTTGGCCTCTTTGTTGTATTAGCACTCAGAAATATGTACTAGGAGTTGCTGCCCTTAAAAGTGACTGGTTTTAATACATTTTGATTTGTCCCTAGTGTTTATAAATGTTTTTAATAGACCACGTTAGCTGGCAAATGAAGCATCACTCCAGACCTACATGATATAGAGGCTGATTCTGTGAAAGTCCTAGTCCTTAAAGACAGCAAAATGTGTGAGAACCTTCCAAGAGGGGAGATTGGTCAGTAAACTTCCCACACCTAGAGAGGCCAGCTAAAGTTGCATCAGTGAAACACAAATGGTCAGTTCTTAGGGCTGGAACTTCTGTGTTCTGTCACTGAGGTGCTGGGGGAATCTTGGGTGAACCATTAGCAAAATGAGGATGATGCCCACTTCCCATGGGGATGCAACTGAATAATGCTTGTGAAGTGCTGTGAGATCCTTCAGTGTACATGTCGTATGCTACTGTCTATAAATAATCCCCCCCGAGCCTGGGAGGAAAGGTGATACAAAAGAGCAGAGTCTTTTTATAAGTGGGACGTGATACAAGCCTTTCATTAATAACCCTTTAGTAGGTATCTAATATAAATGGAGTTGAAAAGGTGAATGTATTCCACACTAGGCTGAGGGAATGTTCTCAGGGCTTAGCGTTATTTTTTAACAAGACTTTGAGCTGCTGGAAAGAGAGAGCCTCAGTCTCGCCATACATCTCCCTGTAAGCAGCTCCAAATGTTGAATGAAGACATGAAGGGAGGTGAACCTTACAACATGGTATTTACCTTCATTTCATGAAGTTGGAGATTAAAGAGCCCTGTTGACTTGGGTTGAAAGGGACAGATTGAAAACAACCAGGCGTTTGAAGGTCTTTTGGGGGCAGCAGAATGAGGGTGAGGAAGTGGAGTCTATAAAACCACCAGCTCCTTGGTTATTCCTGTAAGATAGTTTACAGTGTGTGTATAGTATGAAACTGAGGTCTTGCCCAGTGATACCGCTGTGAAAAGCAATCTGGGGATGCAAATTGAAAGGTAAGCCCCATGAGGATTGCTTATAGAAAACCCCTGGGATTTCCAGTTGTTTCACAGCCCCTGCTAAATATTTGCTGATGTACATTAGTTTATCAACTCCAAATGGACTCAGAAGCTCTTGAGTGGAGTCAGCAAGGCAAAAGAGCCAGGAGGTATAAATACGTTGAGATGAATTTAAAAAAGGTGGTGGGTGACAGCTGTGCGTCCCAGGATTGGAGTGTTTCTGAGAATAAAACCATCCGTTGCTGTCATTCACCCTCTGGCTATGAAATTGGAAGCCCAGTTACCCTTGAGTGTTTCATAACCTTTACCTTTTGGAGGTCAAGGCCATGTCATCATTAATCTACCATCGCCTGAAAGCCTCAGGGCTCTGCTTCTCATCCTGCCATCCGTCATGCTGCAGCAAGATACAGGAGAGTAGATGACCAGAAGGGTCCATTTTTACACATACATGCGCATGCACACCCGTCCATTCTCTCAGAATGAAAGCTCCAAGGTTGAGATTATGGAGGTTTGTGTCTGTATCTCTATGTTTGTGATTAGAATTCCTCTCCAGTGTTGGTCTGGAAATTCAGACTCCTTTTCTCTAGGGGACTCGTAATCTATGGAGACGGCATCGTGCCCATACAATACTGTGAGGCTTGGCTTTCAGGAGTGTGAGGTATTGTACCATGGTTTCTTGTCTGTAAGGTCTAGGATTAGTGGTGAATCTAGCACGACCCCAAGATTACACACTACTTTGATCATCTGTGATCTGATGCCCGCTGTCAGAGGTGAGGTTAGAGTATTGGCAGGTTCTTCAGAGCGTAGCCCCTTCCCTACCACTCCTGTTTCCTGTATTGAGCCTGAGCCCAATGCTCATCACCTGTCTGCTGCTACTAAAGAGAGAGGTTGGTCCTCCATTCATTTCCATCTATCTTCGTTATCTGTAACGAGCCCTGCGCTGTAGCCTTGAGGTGTCATTCCATAGCACCTTCACCCAGGCCACTGCTAAGAAATTGAAACAGCTGAGGATTAGGAGCTGCTGCTGTGTCACTTGCTTGGGCTTCCTGGGTATCTAAGGCTAACCAGAGGGAGAAATGTGTGTTAATATGTGTTCTCATCTCTTACTGTCCCTTCAGAAGCCCCCCTTCTTTGTTTGCAGTGATTGACTCAGTGCAGATGAGCTGTTCGTTGGAGCAGTGTTTCTGGTACCAGGGACCAGATCTCATGGACCGGCTGTTGAGAAACACTGTGTTAGAGCACAAAAGCTTGGGACTAGTGTAGGCCTAAAACTCAAGTCAGTCTAGCTGCATTGCTCAGGGGTGTGGAAAGTTCCACCCAGAGAGATGTGGTTCAGCTGACCTAAGCCCGACAAAACTAGCTTGATGGAAGAATTCTTCCATTGACCCAGCTACCACCTCTTGAGGGGGTGGATTTACCACAGTGACAGAAACCCCCCACCATTGCTGTAGTGGTGTAGTTGCAGCACTTGTAGTGTAGCCATAGCCCTAGTAATTACTAGGGACATTGCAGCTGATCTGGGCCCCCCCGGCCCCTAACATAGAGGACACCGAGAGGTTTCACTTGTACTGGGATCAGCTGGGAGCTGCCTCACTTCAGATGGGAGAAAGATCAGGGCTTCTCCTGTTGGAGCAGAGCTGAGTGCCGCCATTGTTGCAGGGAGCTCTTGCATGTCATTTAAAAAGGTAACCAGCTGCGCCCTCCCCTCCCAAGTTAAAATCCAATTCTGCTTGCGGGGATGAGGTTAGTACCAGAGCTGCTCCGTGCACCATGGAAACCAAGACTTAATGCATTTTGGCATTCACCCTTCCAGCACTGAAACTGGCAACCTGCCCACCCTGTGGGGCGAGGGGAATGATCTGATTTTTAAAAGGGTCCTTTTATCTTTTGGGAATAAACTAGGTATGAAATAAAGGCCAGAGAAACGTGGGATTATTTAATTCTCACAGACATTTTTAAAATCTGGAGCTGTGCTGGCGGCACCTCCCTGTTGGACCTCTTCAGTGATGTTCATGTTGAGTTTGCACACCTGCCCCCACTGTGTGTCAGTGTTGCTTCACGATAAGGCTGCTCCTGGCCTATTTGTCTGGCTGCAGTAAACAGAGTCTTTTAAAGCTGGTTTGGGGGTGTGACCACTCTAGAGTCTTCTGGTTCAACTGTCGAGTACCACTTTTCAGGTGAAGAGCTCAGTCCAGTTAATGTCGTCGTCCTTTCAGTTTGATCAAACCCTTTCACTGGACACTGTGCGCATGCTCCGTGAGTACGTTCCATAAGAGACATTTTGGTCCCTGTCCCAAGGTGCTTACGTCTATAGAAGTAATCCCACCTTCAGAATGAATGACCTGACTCTGCCTGGAGCTCAGCTGAGCTCCAGCCACTCCCATTGAAGTCATTTGGCATGGAGAGTGTTCAGCAATTTACAGGCCTAAGGGCTGATTTGAAGGATCATTGATGTTTAGTCGCTGGCTGTAGAAAGCTGCCACTTATAAAGGAAAGAGCCAAAATGTTGAATGGGTTAGAAAAGAGCCTGAGGAAGATCCATATGGTGTGGTGACATTATTGACGATAGCACTGAGGTGAGCTGTGTTATTGTGGCCCTGAGGATGACTGGGTTAGCTACTTATTTCATTCAAATGACAGGATAGGGCTAGATTGAAACGAAAGTGCTGCAGCTAGGTACAGCGCAGTAGAAATATGTAGTTACACATGTCTAAAATTCTGGACGCTCCCCCATGCCCATTACACTTTAAAAGTTTTTAACTCTCAGGCTCGAATCCTTCACGGAAAGCCCTCCACCCCCCACACTCAAAAGAATCTCTCCTAGTGTGAGTGCAAAGGGAGCAAACGTAGTAACAGTAAGGTTAAAATTCGTCGTCTGCTGCTGGAAAGGTCAACTTTCCCTGCAGATGCACATGTGCCCATTTGTACGCTCAAGCATGGCCCCAGGGCTTGATAAATGCAGAGATAGCAGTGTTTTGATAGAGGTAATTTTCCTCAGATGGGTTTCAGCACCCCATGAATCAAAACCTGTCAGCGAGGAGCCAAAGATGGAGTGAAGTTTATTGTAACCGTGTTTGCATCTGACACTGTCATGCTAGGGGGTCAAGTGAGCAAGATCATTAGAACACTGTTGATTTAGTGAGACTGTTATACTCTTTCCCTGCAGGGCCACAATCGGGGGTGGAGGGGTTACCGAAAAAATAAATAAAAACCTGCAGCTCAGTGCAGTTCCCCAAGAGACTCTCCCATGTGTCCTTTTAAAGACACAGTGCTGTTGTTTCTCCAGAAGTATTTGGGCCATTCTCCCACCAGCAGGGTTTGAACAACACTTTGGCCACCCGTAGCAATCAAAGAGCATGGCTGTACATGGTTAAATGAGCAGATTGGAGTGGATTTTCTCTACCAGCATCAGTGCTTGCTTATAGATTACACTTCTCCAAACAGTGACTTTTGCAGCCCCCATGATCCCAAGTGATACATAATTCTGCCCGCCATTGGTGGTTCCAAAGGCTCTCAGCTTCACAACTGCCTTTCTAGGGATGGAGAAGGTGATATATCCACACTAAGGCTTGTCCGCACTTACATTTTATAGCGCTCTAACTTGCTGGCTCGGGGGTAAATCACCCCCCTGAGCGCAGCAAGTTTGAGTGCTTTAAAGCGCTGGTGTGGACAGGCTCTGGGCTCCCAGCACTCGGAGTTGTTCCTCTCGTGGAGGTGGATTACCAGCTCTCCCCCAGCGCTCATGCATGACCACACTCACACTTCAAAGCCGCTCCCGCGGCAGCACTTTGACGTTTCTAGTGTAGACGTAGCCTTAGAGAGGATGGCCTCTTGGAGTGAGACACAGGAAAAGGGGGTTCAGTTCCCTGCTCTACCACAGACTTCCTGTGTGTCTTGGGAAGGTCACTTAATTTGTCTACCCCTCTGTTCCCCAGCTGTGAAATGGGAATAACAGCATTTCAGACCCAGAGTGCTAAAAAGCCATGCCCAGAGAGGCACTGTGATGCTCCTGCGCTGGGGATCGTGTAAGACACTAGGTAGTGGTAATGTTGAGTACAGAGTCCCAGTCCCTAGCAGGCAGATGGATGCTAGAGCTGCTACACTGCACTGCTTCCTTGAAATGACTGTTGTTTATAGTCCGGGTCTCGAGAGGCTTTCTGGGAAGGGAAGTTAAAGACTAAAAACATGGCAGATCTGTGGGTGTTCAAGGGCTAAGGGGATCCTGGAACAAAAGAAAAAGTTAGCAGTTGTATTTAGCAATAATTACTCCGGAGAAGTGTCATAAGTGCACAGAAAGAAATGAATGCACTGTTTGGGCCATGACTGCCTATGGAGCCAAAACTCATGAGAAATTGCTGAGTTTTCAATTAAAACTTTTCAGTCCCCCCTGTTGCCACAACACATGGAGATGTCATAATTAATAATGCTGAGCCGGTTGCTATGGTGTCATTTATGTAAGGTATTGACATAACGAAGGCTGTCCAGCTGCTCGCTGAGGGGGTGTCAAGTGTCACTTTTGTCATGAAAATTGGCCACAGCACCGGTGATGTCATTAGGTCTGTTTTGTGAGTTTGCATTTAAATTGATCTTTTTTCTAAGTGTCCGGTTTGTTTCCTCTGCTTGGCTGGCTAACGTCAGTTTAATAAACTGGAGCAATTGGGTTAGAAGTTACTTGTTACTAATATATGATTTCTATTAGCCGTAGGCAGTGGGCCTCCTGGGTTCTTGCTCTGATGGGGTGCCTTTTTAGTAAAGCAAATGATGACGAAGTTCACACCCATTTACTTAGGGTGCCTAATGGACGTGGGAAGTTGTGCATCCAGTGAGGAGTTCCAGGCACCCGCTGTATTGGTGATGGTTTCGATTTGTTTCATCTCTTATTTGTGTCATCACAAGGATGGGTCTGCAGGCTTCATCTGATTGCAAATGAATGTCTTTTAGTGCCTCTGTCAGACCATGCTCTCCCGAGTCACGAAATGTAACAAATGGTGTTGGAGGGGAAGACATGAAATATACTTAGTGACAGGGGACAGAGGAGAAATTATAGGAGTGTAGCAAGGTAATTGGACAGCCTGAGTTGACGAAACTGGCTAAATGAGGACGGAAATAGCCAAAGCTAGAAATAAATCCATGGAAAATGGATGCATTGAGGCTTTTAAAGGGTAATGATGGCCTTGGTTATTACTGATAGTCAAGGCATCTGTGTGGGTAGTGGCAGTGGAGATAAAAGCCTCTGGTTTTGTGGAGAATCTCAAGAAATGTAGGGACGTGACGGTTCTGCAAAATGTCAGTAAAATTGTGTCCATTCAGACTGCAAATCACTGAAATGGAATTTGTGAAGGTCAACTGAGTGAGTGCTGAGATGGTCATGTCAAAATGGAAATGCTTTTGAGAGGAGTGGTGGCCAGTGCAGGGAACAGAAAAGGTGAGCAAGAGCCCTATGATGAGTATAGGAGTAGTTGTGTGGTATATCAGACTGCCTCTTGCTAGAGTGAAAACCATTAGTCAGTCAGATCTCTCATCCTGCCAGCGGTAGCCAAATGTATTGTGTCCATAGCAAGAGAAGGACTCCTCTGAGCATGTATGCCTGCCCCTCTGCTCTTGCTGAAGGAGCGGGGAGTGAAGTAAAATATCTTAATCTGAAGCATCCCCTGTGAAAAAAGTTTGGCGTGCAAAGTGAATGTCAGCAAAAGAATGGAGTCAAGCTCCATGAGACATCCTTTCTGATGCTTGCAGAAATGAGACCCTAGCATTGGATAGCAAGCCAGATTCTACCTGGGCTGTTTATTGAACCATGGCTAACAAATCCAAGGCACTGCAGCAAATAATTCAAAGGAAAGGTGCCTTCATATTTAATGATGTAGAAAAATACCACTTGATGGGGTTGTGAGATGCATCTCTTGTGCAGATCCTGGAGGAGCAGCAGCTGTAGAATTTTACAGCAAATTATAGGCCTGGTCTTTTTCATCCGAGGCTGCCATCAACTTATTGGTAGTTCTGCTTACTAATGATCCACAGGAAAGAGCCCTAAGCTTGTAAGTGGTAAGGGTGTAGAAACCCTTAACTGCGAATGAACCACAATCTAGTTAATACATTCCCAGTTTTAAGGGATGTATGTTTTTTGTGAAGGCTCCAAACAGAAGGTGCCTTTCAAAAATCCCTAGTGACCCCATGTACATAGTTTACATTAACATCATTAACACAATAGAACCACAGAGCCGAGCCTTATGGTCTGTTGTAAGTGTGAGAGTTTAGGGTACTTTGTGAGATTGGATTATTTGTCACATCAGTCTGTAGAAGTTAAAATGTGCAAAACCAATATCTGTGCTGTCTAATCTGCCTGCTCTACTGTGCAGATGTACACAGGATATATACTGAAATGTCCTCTTGAGGCTGAACCAAAGATCTTTGCGGCCCATGCTAAGACTTTGTGTCTAGATTGAACTTCGGAGGGATTTTTCGGATTGTTCTATTGCACTGGAATGCTGCCTTGCAGAAAAAACTCTGCTTTGGTTTATAAAGGATACGCTGACAGATAGCAGCATCCTCCGAGCCATTGGGCACCTCTCTAAATAGAGGATTAGAAAATGCAAGAAACTGAGTGGTGGAAATAATAATAAAATAAATCCACATGGCCATAAAAATCCTCCTTGGAAGCAGCAAAGAGAGCTCATTAGGTACCTTGTGTGAGACTTTCCAGTAACATCAGCGCTCCCTTATGAAGGGGGCAGAGGGTTCTCTTGGTAACAGTTGAGACCATCATCATGATCCATGAAGTGGGGAGCTAGGGCTTCAAGCTCAGGGCCTGTCACATTGGGGCAGGCATGGGAAGCTATTTATACAACATAGGCACCTGGGAGCACAATGTTCCCTTGGTCTGTGTTGGATGAGTCACATAGTCCTGTGGCTGACATTAGCCTGCTCCTAGAGAGAGAGGGGTGATGTTGCAAACGTGGCATTAATTCACTGCAGGATCAAGTGTAAGATTAAAAAAACTGGGCCTGTTCAGCTTGGAAAAGAGATGACTATAGAGGGGGAGATGATAGAGGTTCGTAAAATCATGAATGATTTGGAAAAAGTGAATAAAGAAGTGTTACTTAGTCCTTCACATAACACACAAACCAGGGGTCACCCAGTGAAATTAATAGGCAGCATCTGTAAAACAAACAAATTGAACTACTACTTCACACAATGCACAGTCAGCCTGTGGAACTCGTTGCCAGGGGATGTTGTGAAGGCCAAAAGTATAATTAGGTTAAAAAAAGAATTAAGGAAGATCATGGAGGATAGATTCATCAATGGCTATTAGCCAAGATGGTCTGAGACACAGTCTTATGCCCCAGGTGTCCCTAAACCTCCAACTGCCAGAAGCTGGACTGGATGACAGGATAGATCACTCAGAATTGCCATGTTCTGTTGATTCCCTTTGTAGCATCTGGGACTGGCCACTGTCAGAAGGCAGAAGACTAGATGGACCACTGGGCTGACCCGATCCGTGCGTTCTTATCATGTTGTTTTTTCCAAATGAGGAAAAACATGCAGCCGGTGGATTGGTGTTAGTTGGTGGTGATGCTCATCAAAGTGAATTGGGTTCTTCCCTTTTACTGCTAGTGTCACCAGAGCTGCTGAAGAGTGTTTATGCCATTCTATATTTTGCATTCATTCTGCAGGGAGTAGCCAGCTTCACTTTCTGCAAATTCTCTTTGTGTGGCAAACTTTACGGGGCAGTTTTCAGCATTATTTCCATTGGAGCATTTCATCGGGGAAACATTTTGATTTTAACGTGAGATCTTGTAAATCCTCAATGTTGGATTGGTACTATTGGTATTTGGATTGGTAATAGGGATACAGAGGCTTTCACCTCTAGGTTCCTAACTGAAATCCAACCCTGGTCTGCTGCTCAATGGCCTATGTGAAATGAGTTTTGGGTTCCATTACTGAGGCCAAAGATTTAATGGGGTCATTAAGGGAGAACTTAGGAAGGGCCCCTCCCTGTTAGGATTGGGACACATTGACAGGAAACTTACAGTGCCACTGTCCAGGTACTTGTACTGCTTTGGTTAAACAGACTCGCGCTCTAAGGCTGCCAATCCAGCGCCTTTCATTTACTCCATTGGGAATATAAAGGCTTCCCCTTTTCCTTCCTACTTCACTGCACCATGCCTCACTAGCTATCATGGTCGACTCTTCTTTGACTCGACCTGTTAAGGTGTGGACAGTTAAAGGTTAAACACATTTAAAGTGGAGGGGATAGAGCAGTTGCAAAGTTAGGCAGGTGCAAGGTCACAGGTTACTTAGCTTTAGCCATTAATCCCACAAACTCCACGAATTTCACCACTGTGCTCCAGAGAAATAGGTTTCACTTTTCCTTGATTACCATGGAGGGAGAGCAGGTTTTGCATGGGGACCTACTTGTCATAAATGCTCCTCGGAGGTTCTTTTTAGCATCTGTTCAAGAAATCCCCTCTGGATGGGGCACCTAACCATGCCAGCATGATGATGCCTGCTAACGTGTATGTTCAGCTCTGTGCACTAATTCATGTGCACCCCAAAATCATCTTGCAACTACTCTTTTTTTTTTTCTAGCAGCTGGTGTTGTAGCTAAAAGCAGGAAGATTTGGGGGGCAAGGAAAGGAACCTTATCAACTGTTAAATTGATTCTTTTGGGTCTGGCTGGCAAACTAAATCTTCTACCTTCTTTCCACACAGAGCGAAGATGATGAGAAGCTGAAGAAGAGGAAGGAGCGATTTGGCATTGTAACAAGTTCAGCTGGGGCTGGAGCCACAGAGGACACAGAGGTAAAATGCTAAACCTGCAAGCAGAAGGACACGTGATAAGAAGTTTGGGGGGTGAGAGGGCAGCTGAGAACACTTCCCATGCTGACTTGTTAGGAGAGTTGAATATCCCAGAAGATGGCACTGTAACTCTTTGCACGCATGAGATCTTGCTACACAAGTAGATCTCATCCTACTGGTCCACATGCAAGTACTTATATTCAGTTCCTTCAGGTACCCCAGTGATGGTACTGCAAAGATAAATTCTCCTCTTTGGGTTGCATGCATTCCAACCCCCAGTGGAGCAGCCCAAGCTACAAGATCTGGCCAGTGCTGGCTGATGTGGCTGAGCTCTTAGTCTTGCAGACTAATACAGATGCCTGCAGAAAATTGGGAGCAACCGTTCTCCTCCAGTTTCCTCCACACTGCTCCCTTTATGCCTTGAGTGGCCTACTATACTACCTCCCATTCACATCCCTCCTTATGACTTCCTTTATCCAGGAAGCCCTTGAACTTTAAACTTCTTCACTCCTTTCATCATAAAAGCCATGTAAATTTCACAACACAAAAAGGAAGGAACAAGTAAGGATCAAGAAATTGATCACACCCCTTGCTTTTCTCTCTTCCATCTTTTGATTTGACACCTCTGTCCTGCTGTTGTATCTTTGGTCTGATTTTTAATGTGTAAGCTCTGCCAGACAGTGCCTCACCATTTTATTTATGGGGGTTTGTGCCTTGCTGTGCGGCACCTGGTATCAGAGACCAGGGTAGATGGTCCCATGGCAGTTCCTACATTCCTGTTTGTCGAGTACCATGAACACTATTGGTGCTGCATAAATAATACTCTAGCATAAATCAGGGAGAGCTGAGCCCCCATCACTGCCCACAGAGGGGTGCTGGATGTGGATTTTAATTTTAACAATCAATTGGCAAAGGTTGCGGGAGGGTGAGCTGTTGGGGTCTTAGAAGCTACTTAACCAGATGGCTTCTGGATTCGACATACAAGAAGTGGTTTTTTGTTTGGCTCCAAAGAGTGATCTCAGCAATTCAGGTGGGGTTTGGGGGCTTTTTTTTTTGTTTTGTTTTTGTAGCTTTTTGATAAACGCTTCCCTTGAATGAAATGGTGCACGGCATTCCCAGCCTTCTGCAAGCAGCACTGGAGAACGAGCCCCTGTTCAGTCTGAGCAGAGGGGGTGGCTGGGGGTGAAGGATTCCATGTTTTTCCGCTAGGTCACTTATAGGTTGTGCCTGGAACAAAAAGATCTTTTTACTAGTATTGTGTGCGCTCAAATGCACCTTTCCCTGGAGATTCTTGGTTTGGGCTTCTGTTGCCCCCTGGCTATTTATCCTGCTAAAAATTAAGATTTATATGCCCCTCGTGTATCAAGTTAAAGGCATATCTGAGAGACGCAATAGAATATTTAATGCAGTTTAGTGTGTCCCTCTCACCTTTTCCATGAATAGAAGAGTGTTAACCCTTTGCCCTTTTAAATTTCCCACCTCCTCATTGCCTGGAAGGGTTTCCAGGCCTCTCAAGTAGGCATTGTTCCCTTTTGTAGCACGTTGCCAGCGAGATGAAGTGACTTCAGCAGCACTGTATCTTGGGCACTGTATGCTTTTGCAACTTGATTTCAAGCTCCGTTTGTTCAAATGCTGGACTAAAATCTTCTTGCGCCTTGCCAAGCATTGATACCAAATACCCTCTTGAGCTAACCTTGTGATCCCATATTCAGGCAGGGGCTGGGTCAGTCATGCACTAGGGTCATTTTCTACCATCAAGTGTGGTTTTTTTTTGTTTTTTGTTTTAGTCTTCATCCAAATGTGTGTGGGGTTTGAATTGTGCATGTTTGTTTCTTTTTGGTTTTGATTTTTCTTTCAATCCCTTTTGCAGGCAAAGAAGAGGAAAAGAGCAGAACGCTTTGGGATTGTCTGATGTCTGGCCATTTTAGGCTTTACCTGTTGGGTGGGGAGCACGCTCACGTGTGTGCGCTCGCTCTCTCTCTCCCCCCCCCTTTCCTTCCCCCGCCACACACACAGTAGCACTAGTAAGGAGCGTAGGCTCTTCCCCACACAGGACCTAATAGAGAATCCCTGATAGCTGTCCAGTTGTGCTGCTTATTTTTTCAATTGTGAAGTTTTAAAAAAAAAATATACAGAGCAAAGAGCAAAAATGTTCTTCTTGTATCTGTGGTGGGTAGAAATCCCAGTGCCCAGTACTCCATTCCCCTGCCACTTGTGTAGTTGTTTACAGCTTTGCAAAGCAGGTGTGTAATGCCAGCACATCAAAACTGGAAGTGTTTTACACCCATTGTGCACTGGTGTCCATGCCCACACAAGGGGCAGGTATGAACCTAGGTAGTGGGGAAGGAGAACTGGCATGGCCAAGCATCTATCAGCTGTAGGATGAGGAAAGGATAATGCCATTCAGGGATGAAGTTGGCTCTCCCTGCTATGTCTTGGGGAGTTGCACCCTTGGGTTGAGAGGCAGGTTATGCCACTTAAAGCAGGAACTACCTGGAGCCCCCCTTTTATTTAAATGTTGCTGTTTTTTATTGTCTCCATTTCTCTGGGCTGCCTTGGGCAAAGAAACCCTCCTCTCCCTCCTTCAGCCCGAGGAAATCGCTCTTTAAGTTCAGCAGTGTCAGGGCATGCACACCATAGCCTGGCTACTAACATTCGTCAGCTCAAGTGCACCACGCATCCCTACTTCGGTTCTGCTGTGGATCATCGGCTTCTACGCGGGTTGCCCCTCCCAGCTTGTGACATCATGTTTGCTGCCTAGCTGTCCAGGGCAGGGCCTTTCTAGTGTATTGCACGGGGCTGCCAAAGCCCATAGTAGTAATTCTTGTATCAGATAGGCTTTAAACTTCGTGAACCACCCCGTATGTGAAAGGGTCTTTCTCAGCTACCTCTGCTCCCAGGGCTGGACTAGTGGGGAATGGGTTGGAGCAGCAGCTGGCGATTGGCAGAAGCTCAAGGCCAAAGCCTTGGAATAAGGAGAGGGGAATACCAGAACATTTACAAATGAAACCCACTTCACCTGCCTCTAAGGGCTGTTCTGGGGCTTGTGGCATTGAGTATAAATGTTCAGATCTCCTTGAAGGTTATTCCCAGGTTGAATTTTGTGTTGTCCTCATCTAACATCCAGGCTAGCTCAGTCAGGCTTGTTAACACCTCACACACTCTTAAACCAGCCTTCCTTGCCTCACCTCTTGCAAAGGGGAACAGCAGTAACCTTGTCCAGGGAATACGTGGTTTGAACAGGTGTTGCAGTGAACCTGTTCTGCATCTGAACTGAAGCGAATTTCCCTCCTGCATGTTAACTTCTCCATTTTCCTCTGCAACATCATGCGTGGTACAGCAGCGAGACGCAGCACGGCTGCAACTTGTTATGCACCTTTTGTCTAGTTAGCCTATCAAACGGCACCTTCTCTTTTCAGGAAGCTGTAGGACTCCGTTCTCCATGTTAAGTTGTGTGGATGGAGCAAGAGTGTTAGCTAATACCAGAGAGCTGTTGTCCCATGCTTTGCTCTAGGCCTCTGAGGCCAGTAGCTGTTAGCAGTGATTCAGTAGAGAGGGAAGACGTATGGTGCCTTTCTTCATCTCCTTAATAGGTTTTTACACACAGGTATTCCTTGTGCGTCTAACATCTTATGTAACTTTTTTTACCCTTAAACTTATATCAAGATCCCCAGAAAAATAGAACAGCTGGGCAGATTTCCCCTTGATTGATCTTTGCTTTTAAATGTTCATTTTGGTTGAAATGTGCCTGTGCTTCAGAGATTTGCATCCTGGGATTGTTGCTTCTGACCATACTCTCTATTGGAAAGAGGTTTGCACTGGTCACACACAGTTCCTTCAGATGCTGGAGAACAGCAGCTGTATGTGTACAGTAGGCTGGGCAAAGGGGCCAGCCTGACTCTTGAAAAGCAATATATTTTTCTTTAAATGTAGAGGTCTTCAAATTGCTTGTGCTCTGCACCACCACCACTGCAGGCTGATGTCTCAGCTGTCGGCCCCAGGTGATTCTAAGCAATATCTGAGACTGGTTTGCTTGCCCAGCAACTATAGGATCCAGGTTGCATTGTGTGTGTCTTGGGGTGTCAATGGTAGAATGAACCGAAGCCCCCTGTCTCCTTCCAGACTTAATGGAATAACCTTATTCTGTTTGGGGTCTTTTTTGTATGTCAGATTTTGTAATATGTATTTTCTATTCCGCTCATGACTTTGCTGGTTATTTGCTTGAAATGTTTTGAAGTGTGCCAGGACAAACACTGCATTTCACTCTTGGTTTCATAATAAAACTGCTTCTTCAAGGCAACACCTGTATCTGCCTGTTTGGTGTGTGAGGTAACAGTGCTTTTCCTGTGGTGTCAGGGCTGGGCAGTGCTAGCACAGAGCCAGACATCACTGAGGTCTGATTCTCTCTGGTGCTGCATCTTGTGGTGTTATTTACACCCGTGCACGTCAATCCCACGGCCCAAGGAAAATGCCATTTACATCCATTCTGCCCTGGTTTAAATGACTTCCCACAGCATACTGTGCCCCTTACCTTGGAATGAACACACAGGTCCTGAGCACTTGTAGTCGTGAAAGATCCCATGATACTTTTTGTTAACCCCTGGCGTCCCGGACAAGCCCCAGTTCTTAGATCATTCTGCATCCCTAAATTCTTCCCTATAGTTTGTTGGATACAGAATTCCTCTTCGCTTCCTGTTGACCTTATTAAACTTTCCAAGCCCTTTGGAGAAGGGACTCTGCTTTTAATTGTGCTGTAAAGCATCTTGCACATGCAGGGTGCTGCGTATATAGTGTCCAGGCCTCCTTTGTTTGTTTATTTGGTGCTAAGAAGTCAGATGTTCTCAGTTCTAGGATTGCCCTTGGTCTGCTCGGCAAGTGCAAATATCCTTTTGTGGCCTTGGCTGCTTTATTTCTGATCACTTCCTGTGCTTCTCCGTATACTACCCAAGTGGAATAAATGATTGGCTGATTGACAGTACTGCAAGGAGGGGTGCTGGTGGTACTCAAATCCCTAATCCCCCCTGGGTGGTAGGTATGTGGGGTCCCCTTTGTACAGGCTGACGTACGGTAAAGGGACTCACTTAGGATTGTACAGCAGAGTTGGGTGTAGAACCCAGGAGTTCCAATTTCCATGCTTGTGCTCTGACCACTTGATTACACTCCCCTTCCTGAGGTAGGAACAGAACCCAAGAGTCCTGACTTCAGTCTCCCATTCTAACTAGTCAATATTTTCTCTTCCCAGAGCTGGGAATAGAAGCCAGATATTCTGTCTTGCCGTCCTATTGTCTGACCACTGGAACCCAGCCCCTATTGCCTCTAGAAACCACACAAGCTCAGCTTGTTGTTTCCCTTGGGCATATGGGATCACTACAGATATGGACAGTGTCTCCACTGCTCGTTCTCTCTGCCATGCCAAATCATTCCTCATGTTCTAGGGGCACTAATGCATATTCTGCTCCCCTCCCCTCCCCCGGCATTCTCGCCTCTGCACCCAGCATCAAATTGATCGCTTCCCGGTGCTCTAGTAAAACTACTCGAGTGTCTCTTGCTCCCCCATTTCACCTCCCTCTCCTTGTTCGGGATGAATTTCCTTTGGCCATGGGAGCAATATAACGATGAACCCAGGTCTACTCCCTCCCTTCTCCTTTATCAACCACTCTCTCCCTTTGCCTGTATATAGGCACTTTCTGTATTCCCAGCCCTGGTCCAGCAGCTGCCTCCAGCAGCCAGTTCTACAGGGGGCATCACTGCCTGTAGAGATCTCCCCTCCCCTCTCTCTCCCCCCTGCTTCTTTTTCCCGCTTGGTGGGAGTTGATTTTGTAGAGGACACTGCTTCTTTTAAATGCTGGGCTTCCCCTCTGCGGTGTGGGGGGGAATCATTCTAATCACACTGTGTTTAAAACACCACCTAATTTATTTTTCCTCTCCAAGCTGGGAGCCGCTCGTGACTAATTTGGGCTGAATAGGTGGAGAAAAAAAGCAGCGGGCACACAATGAGCGGGGGAAAGTGTGGGAAAGCGAGCGAAAGAAAGGGAGGGCCAGGGCTTGCAGCGTGAGAGCTGGTAACGCCGCGCAGCGCCCAAATTCAGCATGAAGTCACTTTTCACAGCAGACGCTTGGGCTGGAAACGCAAGTGGGACTATAGGTCAGGCCGGCGGGAGGAGTGGGGGTGGGAAATGGTTGGGCTCGCACAATGTGAAGGGAAGAAGGAGGTGGGCACACTGTGTGCGCGTGCGTGCATGCCCCTTCACAAAGAAACAAACACATCTTCCCGCTCGCGCTGTCCCCTTCACCCCAATGGCCTCCTGCCCCGAGTCGTCTGTGGCTGGCTTGGAATTCAGAAAAATAAGGAAACAAAAGCAGAGCCTGAGAAAATGTGAGAGGGACGGGTGGGGTTAATACAGAGCCATACACTTTAAGATTTCTTCTGTCCCTTCCTTCCCTCCCCACAGTTTTAAATATCTTAAAGGCCTGCACTGAAATCTCTTCTGGAGTCGCCTTGAAACTGACTGTAGTTAAACCCCCTTGCTTGAAGTTGTTATGTTCAAATTGATTAGATTACAGGTTATCCCCTTCCCCTGCCCCCAATTGCTTCAAGGGCTGGTTAGTTTCACAGCAAGGGCCCATCCTACTCTGTACTGCTGTGTCTTGAGGTGCTGCCCCTTCTGTGCACCTTAACAGTAATAGTTCTGACCACGCTCTTCCCCTCCTCCCTGCATTTGGAGTTGAATGGACTGTTTAAAAAATAAATATCTATATCCATCTTGCAACAACTGGGACTTAGTGAGCTGCTGCGATTGGCTCAATACCTGGAGTCTCTGGCTAATCCAAGGGGTTCAGGACTAGTTAAACTCTGATTTGCGCAGCTTGCTTGGGTTGTGAATCAGCTGTGCTTTTCCCTTAGAAATCGGAGTTCAGGAAGGCCTGTTGGTGATCCAAGGCCAGGGATGGATTTTCTATATAATCAATATAATTTCACTACCCCAAATATTTTTCAGGACAGAAGGAATGTTGCTGAGTAGTTAGAGCAGGAAGACTGGCATCTGCACCAAGGCTTCGAGCAGGGGCTTGGTGTCAGGACTCGGCTTCTATTCCTGTCGTCAGAAGCAGTAATGTCTAGTGTGTGGGGGCAGGGGCTGTGAGTCTGGAGTCCTGGCTTCTGTTCCAAGCTCAGTTTCTGGATTGGCTGAGTGGCTGCTGTCACGACAGTTCAGGGGGCTTCTGGGCCCCTGTCTGTGGGGAAACTTGGGCTGCATGATGGTTTTGTGAAACATATTGAAGCGGAAGTGGCTTGACCCGGAGGGAGTTGGTGTCGGAGCTGGCAGTAGAACCCAGGCATCCTGGCTCCCCTCCTTTGCAAGAACGGCTCTGGACATTAACGCCGTGGTTGCTCCCTCAGTCCTGCCCCTTTTTGAAGTCCATGGCTGTGTGTTACTCCCTCCCCCCAGCAGCTCGGTTTGCTAGGTGCACTCAAGCTGGAGGGAGGGGCGTGTGCCATGGTTGGCCATGTGATGACCCTTCAGGACATGCTTCGGGAAGCACATGCTCTGGCAAAAGCCTGAAGAGAAGTGAGTGAGCTGGGCTGTCCTCTCTTCCCCAGATAGCTCCTGCAGTCAACTCTTCCTCGTCGGCACCTCGCCCCTTAGCTGTCAATCACACTTCTCGTTGCTGTCATACTGTATCTGCTCTTGGCACTCCCGCACTGGAGGCTTGGTGCCCAGACCTCAGCCAGGCCAGAGCCCCAGTGTGGTGTGGTGGGTGCTGTATGGACGTGTCATAAATTCAGAGATTACAAGGCTAGGAGAGACCATTATGGTCCTCTAGTCTGACCTCCTTCATAGCACAGGCCAGAGAATCCCACAGTCCCTGCGCTCAGGTAGAAGGGTGGAGTGAGGGGACTCAGCAGAACCTGTTGCTTCTCTTCTGCTGAGCCAGGAGCTCCCAGAGATGAGGGTCAGATGTTCCCTGTTGCTCCTGTGTCGTGTAATTGGCTTGTTGGGGGGTCTCGGAAGGGAAGATGTTTTCAATACCTGGGGGATTTCCCCCCCGTCTCATCCCAGGTGCCTTGGAAGAAGAGACTCAGTGGGGAATAGAGTGAAGACCTTTATTCTTTCTCCACAGTTGTGTACATGCCATTCTGCTCCCCCCACGCTCGTGGCAGCCTCAGGGTGACCTGCCCCTCTGCTTGGCCTTTCTCCAGCAAGGACAGCTTGTCCCAGGTGTGAAGCAAGGTTCAGAAGCACATACGGCAGCAGGTGGAAGTGTCCATATGCATGGATCCTTGGCTGCTTTCTAGAGCTTTGGTCCCAGCGCCATGTACAAAGCTGCAACTTAGCCCTACAGAATGGTAGGCTGAGGTTGATAAAGCCGCGGGTGATAGGGGACAGACAGTCAGGACACGTTCTGTTCTAACCTTTCGAAGACAGGGCTGTCCCTGAGGAGGAGATGGTGTAGGCTTGGAACTGCTCCCCAGCAGAGTCAGCTCAGCCCTTTGTCCTTCCACAGTGGACACACCGTGTTCGGCGGGGTCTACTGGCTGTGGACTGCCCATGAGACCTTGGACAAACAAGGGACACCCCACAGCTGAGTTTAGGCTGTGCCCATTGGATGACAATTGCCCCGAACCATCCGTTGTGCTGTGGGCTGGCTGCTGTCCTGTACAGCACGGTGGGACCCATGTGTGCTTTATCAGGGCTTGTGCCCACCTCTCCAGCGTGATCACCCTGCCGCTGCATTATAGTCCTCGCTCACAGGCAGCAGGATCACTGGATCCCAGCCAAGCTCCCTGCCTGCTGGTATAATTACTGTGAACGTTGCATGTGCACAGTCTTATTAGGCATCGGGGGAAGGTTAGGAGAGCCAGATTATGGCATGGCTGGCATGGGGTTGCACCCCCTCCCTCTGATATGGCTGTGGGTGGTCACCAGGATGGAGGTAACTGGCTCTGTCCCTGTCCTAATTTGTCTGCCCTGCGTGCCTGCACCCTCTGTCTCTGAATTAGGTCAGCGGAGGACTGGGGAAAGCAGGTGATGCGGGGCGCAGCTCCCAGCAGCCTCGGGGGAGACGTGCCCGGAACAAAAGCGAGCTCTCATTAAACTTTTTTGGCATCGTCCTTCGAAGCAAACCAACCAGCCCAACCAGGAATGTTACAAGGGGGCTGACCGACCCTAACCCTCAGCCCAGTCCCATGCGCCCCTCTGGGTGTCGCTCTGGAGGAGAGGAACCAAGAGATCTAGATTCCATCTAGAGCTCCAGATGCTCTGCTAGCTGCTACCATCCATCTTTGCCTCCGGCTGTGTCGTAGGTGGCAGCTTGGAGATGGGGGTTCAGTAATATTATAGACCCTTTAATAGTAACACAGTGGTGGGAGTTACCTGCCGGTATGCAACAGAGCCTGCAGCTGGAGCCCTCGTGTTTGAGCAATCCAGGCTTAGCTAGCTCAGGTACTGATCTGATGCTGCTGTAATAGGGGACCAGGTAGGGCAGGGTCTGGCTGTTTTTCCAGGTGTCTGTACAGGTGGTCCGATGGGGTTACGGTCCATTACAGGGGCTCTCAGGTGCTACCAGAGCACAGCTAACGAGTATCTCAGAGATTATCTACCCCGCCTCACAGTGTCTGAGTACCTCTCAGCTTTTAATGTATCGATTCTCAAGGCCTCTGTGATGCCGGACAGGGCTGTTATCCCCATTGTACAAGTGGGGAAACTGAGGCACAGAAACTAAGTGATTTGTCCTAGGTCACCCCGGAAGTCTGTGGCAGAGTCAGGAACTGAACCGAGGGCTCTCAAGACCCCTGTACAGGGGGGAGGGGGAGCAGTGCTGGGGTGTGGGAAGTCACTTTCCTGACTCTCTAGGCACAACCCTCTTTCCCATTTTCTTCTGAAAGCGACTGGTCTGAGAGTGGAATCAGTGGGGTGGATCTTGGGGATCTGGGCACCCTCTGGCTTCCCCGGGACCTTGGCTGGGCTCAGCACCTCTGAAAAGTAGCTGCACGCACCTTTCAAAAACTCAACTGCAGCCATGACTAGCGCTGCTGGGAAGGCTGGAGTGACAGCCCTCGGGGGCATTTCATGTTTCTCCCCAGGTTGGTAGCTGTCAGACAAGGCTGGGAGCATCCAATCTCTGCTTCCTATTCAATCTTTGGTTTATCTTCAGAGGCCGGACAGGAGGGGCAGCTAGTGCCAACTGCAGTGCGCTAGGGGACGGTTTGTGATATGGATGCACCTGTCCAGAAAGAACTCAACTGAGCCCCTCAATGTGTTTCACACCAGGCAACTGCTGGCTCTTGGGTGGTCACAGCTCAAAGAAACACCCTAGAGAGAGAATCGAATCCTATCCAGGCAGAATGAGAATAGCGGCCAGGAAAGAGATGTCCAGAGGCAGCCAGAGCAAGGTACCCCGTAGCCCAGGGCTGATAGAGACGCACGGGCACTCCCTGCAGATCCAGCTCGGCCCTTGGCCTTGTCTTGAAGAAGTGGCTGGTTACAGCGAGGTGGCTCCGTGGGGGGAGATTTTGGATTAAACAGACCCAGAATTGTCCCAGAGGGCGATTGGGCCAGAAACGCAGGAACTGGGGCAAGGGCGAGTAGGGATGGAGAATGGAGAGTCACCTCACGGGAGAGGGAAGGAGCCGTGGTAAGATGGCGCATCCATCCTGCCGGGCGACGGTACAGAGGACCCCCCTGCTAGGGGGCGAGGGCCAATTAGCTAATGGGAGCGGTACCCAGGCCAGCCGTGCAAGGGGCTCATGGGTTGGCATCAGGAAGTCCCCGACTGGTCTCTCCCATGTTTGTTTGAGGTCCCTATAGGCTGGTCCATGCTTGAGCCAAGCTGCTCACTGCCCCACACGTTACCCTTTGAGTCCTTCCCTCTTGTCCCACCAGCGATGGCAGCAAATCCCTCTGCTGCTCCATTCCCTCCCTCCCTCCTCCTCCTTGTTCCCCCAGCCTGGTGGCACCCCTGCTCACTGGTCTATAGGCTAAGGACCAGCCCACTTTGGGTTGGTTTAATGTCGGGGTGTGTGCCCCCTTGGTCCCCCACTCCCTCTGATCACAGATGTAATTAGCTGTGACATTCTCAGCATACCTGCCAGCTCCTAATGAGGGCTCCATAAAAGCTGCCGTGGATCTAGTTTCCTCCGGCATTTCGGGCCAGTTGTAAATCTCAGCTTTACAATTTTGAGCTGCACGAGGAGGAAGCAGCAGTCGTGTGAAGCCAGGGGCTGTGGGGGTGAGTATCACCGTGTGTATGCGGGAGGATGTCATCCACCAGGGCATTTGGAGTCCTAGCAGAGGTATCGAACCGCACTGCTCTATATGCTGCATGCTGTGTGGACCCTTCCTAGACCCATGCCTAGGTGGGTCTCGGAGTTGCACGGCTAGAACGCTGCTCAGGCCCTGACTCGGGCCGTTACAGTGACTACAGCCCATCAACGTCACTTGGCTTTGCCAACGAGCCTCTGCTTTGGCAACGCCAACCGCCACTCTGCCCCTCTTGTCGACAGCTTTGCCTGGGCGCCTCTGCCATGTGCTAGCGCCTGTTCAGGTGGAGATCCCAAAGCCGTTGGCCAGCAGTTATTAAAGCTCCCGGCACCACCCCATGTTAGGTGTACGAGAGGGCTGTGTCATAGGCGGCAGGTTTGTATAATTTTTGGTGGGGCCCAAAATGGTGGGGCCCCCCCGCTCCCGCCCTGTAAGCTGATATAAAATGAAGCTACAACGCATCAGTGCCACAAGATTACAAGGGTCAATTAAAAGTGGAAAGTCAGAAGCAGCACTTGCCTACTTCAATATACAGTATTATATTTTGTTGCACCTGTTGTGATGAAGTGGGAATGTTCTTAATATTTTCTCTGAATACTGTGTGGGTGCCTCAGTTTCCCCTGCAAGATGCCAACTGAAGGTGTTGGGGACAAAGAGATCAGGTGGCCTCCCTGTCCAGAAGAGAGACAGAGGCCAGAGGAGGGAGTGTCAGTTTGGAGATGGCTGGGGAAATGGGGAGAGATCCAGAACTTGGTTCTGGGCTCCCCACCCCTAAAGATGGACCTGACAGGGGGGTTCTGTTTTCTGTACCAACAAGCTCTGTTTAAACTGTGTTCCCGTCATCTAATAAACCTTCTGTTTTACTGTCTGGCTGAGAGTCACATCTGACTGCGGAGTTGGGGTGCAGGGACCTCTGGCTGCCCCAGGACCCCGCCTGGGCGGACTCGCTGTGGAAAGTGCATGGTGTGGAAGGGCATGCTGAATGCTCCGAGGTCAGACCCAGGAAGGTGTAAGCTTCTTGCCCTGGAGACAGTCTGCTCAGAGAGAGGAGGCTCCCCCAGAGTCCTGATTGGCTTTGTATGGAGTTGTTCCAAAGCATCACAGCATCCCCCTCCACACCATGCACTTCCCAGAAGTCCGCACAGGCACTGACACTCCCTCCTCCGGCCTTTGTCTCTTTTCCAGGCATTAGGAGGCCACCCGATCTCTCTGTTCTCCAACACCTTCAGTTGGCACCTTGCAGGGGAAACTGATTTGGGAGAAATGAAGTAAAAGCTGCCCAAACCGAGCTTGAGCACTCCTGAATTTTGAGGTGTTCAAATCTGGAAGGCAGGTGCTGGGGGTGGGAGAGGGCTGTGGGCTCCATGGGGGAGCATGGCAGCAACTGTCTGGAGCTGCACGGAGCCAGACACGCTGGTCTGAGTGGCACAGTAAGCGGTTTGGGGATTGGAGAAGGGGTAGGAGATTCCGGGGGGCAGTCAAGGGACAAGGAGCAGGGGGGGTTGGATGGGGCAGAGGTTCGGAGGGGCAGTCAGGGGACAGGCCGCAGTTGGGGACAAGGAGAAGGGAGGCTGAGATAGGGGCTGGGGTCCGGAGGGGCGGTTAGGGGCGGGGGTCTCAGGGGGTAAGCGGGGGACAAGGACCAGTGGTGCTTAGATAGGGGGTGGGGGTTCTGGGGGGCAGTTGGGACAGGGGTCTGGGGAGGGAGCAATCGGCAGCCAGGGGCTGGGATTCAAAAGGCTCTGGGCTACTGGCAGCCGCGGGGAGCCCTGAGCCCTTTAAATCCCAGCCGCTGCCGCCGCCGTGGCTGGGATTCAAAGGGCTCTGGGCTCCCTGCCCCTGCGGGCAGCCCAGAGCCCTCTGACTCCCCTGCGCTCCAAGCAGGGGAGAAACCTAGCTCCAAATATTGGTGGAGCAGAGCCCCTGATTGTCAATATTCCTGGGGCTTTAGCCCCACAAGCCCATATACATTGGCGCCCGTGGGCTGTGTGTATCAGGGACTGAGGGGCTTGCCCAGAGTCACATGGCAGAGCCGGGGCCTGATGCAGGGTCTCCTGATTTCTAGCCCGCTGTTCTGTCCGCTGAACCATGCTGCCTACTGCAGGGAGAGCCCCTGGTCCTACATTTTCGCAAGTACTTCTGGGGGCCCAACCTGTGGGCTCTTCGAAGAGCCCAGTTTTCCCAGGGTGGGTGCCAGGCCCCGTCTGGCTATCGGGTCTTGTTAAGCTTTCCTCAGAGGGGTTCCTAGAATCACTGTTGGCTTTGGAAAGGTTAGGCCCCTTGCATTACCCAACCTGGGACTGCCCAGAACCAATTTAGATGAGCTGCTCTCCCTCCTGGAGCCCCGCATGGAAGGCCAGAGCCCTGCCTGCCTGAATTAGCATAACCCCGCCCATGTTTGTGGCCTGGCCTCCCATTTTTTCCTTCCAGCCCCAAGGAAAGCGTGAGCGAGCGGCTGGCAGCCAGTGAGTTTGAGCCAAAAGCCGGGCCAGGGAACCACCAAACGGCAAGGTGCCTGCTGGAGAGCTGTGGGCCTGGGTGCCCTGTGGTTGCTGTAGCCTGGGGCCAGGGGCAGTGTCACATGCTCTCCTGCCAGCCTGCCTCTTTCGCTGGGGCTGGGGCAGGAGAGGGGCATTCAGGCTCCATGACTCAGTCAGCCCGTGGCCCCTCTGCTGAGGTGGCCCAGGAGCGAATGGTGGTTTTCAGGAGGACGACAGCTGGAGCTGGGCTGAGACCCACCAAACTCATTTCACACAGCGGCCCACTTGCCGCCCTTTGGCTGAGAGCAGCGGACGGTCCCTGCTGGCCCAGCTGGCCAAAGGCTCTGCATTGTGGTTTTGGGAGCTGCTTTTCCCCTGGGGTTAGTAGCCAGCAGGAGCCCCCGAAACATCATGAGCCTCTTCAGAACATGTGGGATTCTTTAACTTCCCCTGGGGGCTGGCCTGGATGCTCTAACCCAGGGGTTCTCAGCCCTTTGTAGTGGGGACCCCTTTCACACAGCTAGCCTCTGAGTGCGACCCCCCCCAGGCATTAAAAACACTTTAACACCATTCTAAATGCTGGAGGCAAAGCGGGGTTTGGAGTGGAGGCTGACAGCTCGCGATCCCCTGAGCGGTCCCGACCCCCAGTTTGAGACCCCTGCTCTAACCCTTTCTGCCCTGGCTGAGTGCTGCCTCCCACCCAGACCAAGCTGGGCGAGCTTTCTCCTCTCTGTTTCTCCGCTGCCCCCCTCTGCTTCCAAAGAAAAGGACTGGAGCTTTTCGCATGACAGACCAGGCATAGCTGGCACTGGCTATGCAGGTTCCCCTCCTTGCACAGGGGTTCCCAACGTGAGGGATGTATCGGTGAGGACTAGCTGGAGGGGGGCAAGGGAAGACCCTTAATAACCCACAGCGTGTGCAGGGGGCATGGCTGGCTTCAGGCCAGATCCTGCCCATTGGTCTGCATTAGCCAGGCTTGGGGACGGCTCGAGAGCACCTCTGCTGGGGGCGCCGCTGGAGCTGCGGCTCGCCTGCCTTGCCTGTGCTCAGGGAGAGCTGAGCCAGCAACTCTACCCCGGGGGGCCAATGTAGAGAGCAGTTTAACCAAGGTGCCAAGCCCACTCCTGGCACTATTTACACCCTGCAGAACCCGCGGGGCCCTGCTATTCCACCCCAGCCTGGTGTCCGTCCCCTGGACTTGCTCTGCAGGCATCCCGAGGGGCTGGGTGCCATCTGTGCAGGGCTGGATTGCTGCTGGACGGGGCTGAGAGTAATCCTGGGCAAAGCCAACTGAGTCCAGTGTTACTGATGTCAGCTGGCTGTGGCACTTATCTGCCCCCATAAGCAGCTCCCAGCTCCCGGTGAGGGGAGGCGGTGCTGGCATCTCGGTTGTACAGGGTGGTACTGAGGCACTGCATCTAAGGGCTTGTCTGCGTGCGAAAGTCACGCTGGTTTAACTCCTGTCAGTCAGAGGATGATTTGTTGCCCACGTAGCAATACCAGTATAGCCCCTTGTGTGGATGCTGCTAGAGGGGGTTCTTAGGTGGGGGGTGTAGCTGGCAGCCCTACGGCTCTGAAGTACCTTTATAACTGCAGCCGCGCTGGGGGCAGGGTTGCCACTTGAACGAGAACAGCAGAGTCAAAGCTGTACAGTTTTGCATGTGTAGAAAAGGCCTTAAACAGGTGCAGAGCCCTGCAAGGATGCTCCTGTATCACTGGAAGTGCTGCTGATTCGGGTCTGGTTTAACCCTGCTCCTAATGAATTTAAGCAAGTCCACCCAGGGGGTTGCCGCAGTTGATATTCATACCGCAGAGTAAACTGGTGCCACTTGTTCCTCTTGGCTGCCCAAGGTCACACAGGAAGGCTGTGGAGGAGCAAGAACCAGAGCCCCTGACTCTTTTGAGTGCCAGGTGAGCCCTCTACTACCCATCCTGATGGTCCTTGCTGAGACGGAGGCACGTCTCCTGCAACTGAAGGAGCAGCTCTGCTGACAGGCTGCCTTTTTGCAGAGCTGGGTGCATTCCTGTCTTTGCATCATTGTTAAAATTACAAAGAGCAACAGCTACAAGCGTTTAAAAAGGGGGAGAGAGCATGGTTGTGTTAGGTCTGACTGGCATATGAAAGCAAGGATGTCCTGCAGCTACGGAAAATCATTCTGGGCATGGGTTTAGGCTGGATTTTCTTCTCCCAGCAGCTCCTCCACCCGCGTGATGGACTGGTTTTATGGTTAGCATCAGGGAGTGTGGGGAAAAAAGGAGAAACATTAAGAAACATATTTTTGGAGCCAGTCAAAACTCGGGTCATTGAATCCAACCAAAAACTCTCGAGGGAGGAGATGGACGGGGAGAGCTGAAGGGATTGGATGTGCCAACACGTGGGTTTGGAAGGCTCTGAGGATGTGTAGGTTCAGCTGCAAACCTCAGAAGCTTTCCAGAGCCCACTATGGAGGGAGGTGCAGGCCAACGGCCTGATCCTGTAGGCTGCTCCCCACAGAGCCCTTGGGATCAGCTCACACAGACCAAGTCACTGGACCATGGCTGAAGTGCCTGTTTGGGCCAAGCTAACGCTGGATGCCCTTGCCTTGCCCCCAGGATATTTACAAGCCTGTTTCCTTTTTTGCTAAATCAGGAATGATTTACGATGCGCTGGCCCATATAGTCTATAATATGTCTCGTTCCAAAGAATCCCACAGGCCTTCGCTGGCCAGAAATAACTTGCCTGTATCAAGCCTCCCAAGCAAAGATCTCAAAGCATGTTGCAAACAGGAATTAAATTCCCCAACACCCCCAGAGAGTAAAGACAGATAAGGAAACTGAGACTTAGAAAGGTGAAGTGACTGACCCAAGGTCATACAGGGAACAGAACCCAGGAGTCCTGATCCCTAGGCCCTGCCCCCCTCCTCTAATCCACTAGACCCAACTTGCCTCCCAGAGCTGGCACGGAACCCAGGTGTTTATGGATAGGCAGAGAGCGAGAGCGAGAGATTGAGACCATAAACCAAATGGGAAATAAATCGAGCTCTACTTAGAGAGTTTCTAAAACGTACCAGTTGCAATCTGGGCAGCAGAACCCCCGAGTTCTATTTCTTGCATTAGGCTCTGTCATAAGACAACCAAAGAAAAGTCACCAAAGGAAAATGCATTTGCCAGCAGATTTTTTTTTTCGTTTTCCTTTTTTTTTTTCCCTTTTTGTTTGGCTATATCATTTTTATTGTACAAAAAATGTCTAAAAAAAGAAAGAAAGAAATTGGGACAGAAGCAACGGTTATAATATATACAAATGCCTAAAGCTTAGTTTATACAACATGGAAGAGAAATAACAGACAGTCATTGCATTTTTTTTCCTTTTCCTGTAGCTTTTTCTAGACTGATTTATGAAAGAGAAGCTGTAAATCCCTCCGGTTCTGCCCCATCTCATCATAAATGTGAGCTTCCTTCGGTTTTTATCTTACATTTTCATGTACCAGAGGGGTTTTTTTTGTTGTTCTTTAGTTGATTGCGTCCGTGTGAAATTTGCCCCCTTGGTGAGAATTTTAAACAGGAATGTTTGCTGGGGGGAAGGAATTTGTTTCCTAGAGGGACATTTTAACATGGACCACATGATATATATGAAACCATATTGGTTTTTCCCAGAGGCTGTTAAATCCACCTCCAGCAGTGGATTCAGCTTGGAGAGTAGTTCCAGTGTTGCCTTCAGCTCAGGGACACTCAGCAGGGTAGTGTTTCTGTCTGTTTGGCGGAGAAGTGAAACACACTAAAACTTTTTAAACTTCAAAGTCAACTGAACAGCAGCTGAGGAGGTGGCTGCTTGGAGCAGTGGGCTCTCTGGTTTAAGACTAATTTCTGTTGGATCTGGGAGGTGAGGGAGTGGTGGCATTTCCTTTTAAATATGTTATACAAAAAAACCCATCACCCAACACGTGTGTTCTCAGCATTGTATGTGGCTGTAGCATGCCTGCTGCCTGTAGATTTCAAAATGCCTCGCGCAGTCATGAAGCCTCACAAGACCCTTATGAGGTAGGTATTATCTTTGTTCTACTGAGGAGGAACACAAACCTTTGCTCAAGGTCAGGAATCCTGATTCCCAGCTCTAACCACTAGACCCAACTCCCTTCCCACGCTGGCTTCGTAAAAGTATTTAAAAAATCAGGGTTGCTCCTTAGCACACAGCAACTATTTCCCTGCCTTTTCTCGAAGGGCTGTGGAGTTCTTCATAAGCAGTGGGCAGCTGGGACCCTCTCTCATGGGCTGGAGCACAGGTTATTCTCCAGCAAGACACCAATGCACAGCCCAGTTTCTTCCCGTGCTCCTGAGCCACTTATCACATGGGCAGAGCCCTCTGCTTGGCCCCAAGTGATAGCTGGGGATTGCAGGGCTGGGCTGTGTGCTGGGGAACCCAGAACTGTCCCTGTTTGTCAGAGAAGATCTGTAGAAGATGCAGGAGCGGGGGAATTTCACACATTGCAAGTGGAGCTCAGTGATGCTAGCAGTGCAGCAGTTACAAGCCGCCATCTGGATTCAGTCGAGTATCCTGGCATGGGTGCCTAGCCTCTGACCGCTGGGATTCCACGGACACAGAGCAGGGCAGAGGGAACCAGCTCCTCTGGCAGCAAGGAAAAAACATCAAGACGCATACGCACTAATCCTTATGCACAGCAATTACAAGAAGAGAAAGCACAGACATAAAAGCATCTCCTGTCAAGCCCTTGGTGTGTCACAAAGGGAAACCCCATACTAGTCTCTTACATTTTCTTTAACCTTCCATAGTGCAAATGGTACCTTAGCCCAAGTCTCTCAATACAGAAATTTTTACAGTGAACATTCAGCGTTCTCGAGTCAGACGCTTTGCCTCACTCCTGCAATTTGGGAAGAATCAAGTCTCCTGTTGCCACTACCTCTGAGCCTCCAGAGCGTCCCCACAGCTCGCGCTGCCTGTCGCCTCCTAGATGGATTGAGATTTTGCTTCGGTGAGAGGGAGCAGTGCAGAGGGGATGGATGGATACATCAGCCAAGTCAATCAACGTTCCATGGATTCTTGTAGGAAGCCTGTTGATGGGCACCTGCTGTGGTGGCCCCTGGACCTGGAAATCAGCTGACGAAACAAGTCTAACCCTTTTCTGGGAATAAAAGTTACTGCTTGGTGCAGCGGCCAGTGCCTGAAAACCCAGTGCCGATCCTTGCCAGAAGAATCCCTCTTGATGGGAGCACATGTGCCTCTAGCTGCACTGTCTGTAATGGTGGAGCCCCATCTGAATCGCTGGCTCAGGCCAGGGCGAGTGAGTCACAGGTGCAGGACTGGAGTGGAAAGCGCTGAACTCTTTGATTTTTTTTTATTATTACTTTTTAAAATATTTTTATTTATTTATTTATTTTTGATGTTCAAGTGCTGTGTTTGGTCATGTGATTAAAACAACAACAACAACGAAAAAACAACCCAACCAATGAATGGCCTTTTGGTCATGTGATTAAAAAAAAAACCCACCCCAACCAATGGCTTCTTTCCTGAGCCGCCATCCTCGTAAACTCTTCTCTTCATCTTCAGATACCCATTGAAAAAACAAACACAAGCTAAGACATTACGCACAGTAACATACACAAAGTAAATAATAAAATACTCGTAGGGCTGATCTGTACAAACACACATGAAACAACACCTGCCTGCCCTCAGCCAGTCAGATTCCCCCGGACAATACACAGAACAGCCATGGGTGACGTTCCCCATTGCCAGAGTTAGGACTTTTCATCTCCGGTGTCACCTGACTGTAAAAATTTCCCCAAATTTCTCCATGCCCCAGCCAACAGCCAGTGAGAGGTTCCATGTTTAAGAGGGAGAGCAGGGGTCTGCCTGGCAGATGTGTGTATCTAAGAAGGGGTTGTGTATTTGCAGGGAGATGGACTGCAGGGTCTACCACACCGTTCTCATTTCTAACTTCCCTGATTCAAACACCACCATCTCACCGGTGGGGCTCCCATTGACTGGGAGAACTTAAACCAGCCTGGTGAAAGCACTAGGAAATACGCCGTAAGGAATGAAGGAGGCAGAACAGATGGGACCTAAGGATTGTTTTTCATCTCTGATGTGTAGGATTCTTTAGGCTTCATCTCTCATGGGGATGATCTAGGCGGCTTGTCAGCTACTCTAGCCACAAATAAGGTCCTGGTCCTGTTCTCTGTCTCCGAGCCGACTTCCTGAGCCTGTAGTTAGCATGAAGGACTGATCTCAGCTGTAGTTTGAAGGTTGCTCGAGAGCTCCCTTGGCTGCTGTGAGCAAGACACACCTGAGCTATCCTGGGATAGCCCATTGCTCAGAGCCTTTCAAAACAGCCTTGGGGAAGCATTAGAAATGTCCTGTGGGGAACAATCCTTCCCCCATAAATCTAACTGGTCTTTTCCATCTCCATTTCCCCACCAACAGGAAACTGTCCTTAGTCAGAAATAGTCTCGTCATCCACACTAACTCCCTCCTCCCTCTGCTCCCCCGTGGCGACGGGGCACATGATGGCAAGTATGTGGCCCAGGTCACCTAAGAACGTCTCCATCTTAAAACTGGAGTGGATTCAAGTATGTAACAATCGTCCAATCCCAGGCTGACCTGCGCAGCTTTAGAGAGGGGTTCTGGGCAAAGGTATTGAACAGATCAGCTGGGCTTGGGAACCAGTGTTCCCCAGGCATGTTGGCAAGGAGTGGTTTGCCTCCTAGCCGCTGAATGCTGTCCCTTGGCAAGCCAGCCCAGCTCCAGGAGAGCGAGGGGAGCAGCAGCAGCGGGATAACCCACCGCCTCCAGATCGCTGAAGCGTCCTTCCCAGTGACGATGCTGGAAGCAGCCAGAGCCCGGGCGGTGGCGGCTAGAAAACGAACCCTCCCCGGTTACTGCCAGGTTACTGTTAGAGCTGTTTCCTTGAGCATGACCACTCCTGACACACTGCCTTCACGGCACTTGTTCCTAGAGCAGGGTCTTGTGGGAGAAGCACAGAGCCAGTGATTCCTGACAGCTGCTTTCCCTTTTACACCTCCATTTCCCCACAGGCTGCGAGGCAGGGGTGAGCCCCATTTCACGGGGGAAACTGAGGCACAGCTGGGGAAGCAGCTCCCCGAAAGGACAACAGCAGGGAAGAAATCCAGGTGCCTTGACTCTGTCACCTGGTCTAACTGCTAGACCCACGTAGCCCAGGCCTTTGTACTGTGAATACCTTAGTACGTGCTCACTGGTGGAGTAATATCTCTTGGGTCCTTCCAACTGCGGCATCACTGTGAGGGGTTAGGCACAAAGCTGCTCCGCTTCCTTGTTGCTCAAGTCATGCTGTTCCAGAGGGTATCTCTGTTAGGAAGAGGAAGAGGTGTGTTCTTAGACCCCCAAACTGGGGCCGCCCTCCATGCCTGGACTGGGAAGCATCATGCTAAGGGGTGAAGAGAACAGAAGGTCCCCAGCAGCAGATTTGACAGAGGAGCAGGGGCTGTTTCCTTGTCCCTGCGTCAGATGCCAGATGGGAAAATGATTCCCAGGCAGAATAAAGCAGCAGTGGGCTGCAGGGAGCATGAGAATTGGCCAGTCAGCTCCTGGTTCAGTCGGCTGCTGCCTCCAGAGCTCAGAAGGTTCTTTGCAGGTGTAGATTCCAGCACTGCCTTTTCATGAGAACCAGCAATGCAGCCACCCAGGTACTGCTGCAGGGCTCTCTGACCGCTCGCTGACCCTATGACCCTGTCGCCCCACTGGGTCCTTCCTCTCTCTCTGCTCCACGGTCAGAAGCTGGTGGTTGTGGCTGCAGTGATGCGCGAGGCAGGCTGTGAATCCTTCTCACTCCTTCACAGCTGGGCTGGGGCTGTGTGGTTGTCACAGGAGAGAAAGGGGACAGGGACGCCAAGTCAGATGGTGCCACTTCGGATCACAGCCACATCGGAGGGACAGGTTCTTCTAACGAGACTAAGATCTGGCTCTCTGTCGCTCAGGACTTCAGCATGAAAACAGGATCTCTGGGTCCTCAGAGTTCATGGCTTCCTGTTGCTTTAATGACCCCTCCTTGAAACTAGACAATATTCCAATCTCCTTTTCGACCCTGCCCTGCCCAGGCCTCCCTTGGCAGTGAACGGAAAACACTTTCTTGTCCTGCCAAGAGCACAAACTGCAGACCTCAGCTGGCTGGTGTGCAGCAGAAAAGCCCAGCCTGCTCCGGCAGTGGGGGGCTAATGTGCCAGGAGGATGAGAGTCAGGTGGATGGAATACAGGAGGCACCTCAAAGTGGCAAAGGGTCAGTGTTTCCTTCCTTTCTCTAGCAGGAGCTCAGCCTGATCCCTTTCATTGCCCATCCTTAGCCTAGGTTAACAGCCTGGCTAGAACCAGCTCATGGGCTGAGTAGGTTAGTTAATCTATGAACAGTGCTTTGAAAACGTAAAGCGCTACAGTCTATAAGTGCTAAGGAGCGAGGCGGCAGCCCAGGGGCTAAGGCCTGGACTGAGAGCCAAGAGATCTGCGGTCTGCGCCTGGCTCTGCCATTGGCTCTTTGTGCGACACTGGGACGGTGACGTCCTCTCTCTGCGCCTCAGTTCTCCCTCTGTCGAGCGGGGGCCATCCCCTTTGTAAAGCGCTTTGAGATCCACGGGCAAAAAGCAGGAGACAAGTGCTAAGAGTTGTGGGCCCATCCTGCTCCCCTGGAGTCAGTAGCTCAGCCGGAGCAGAACTGA
This sequence comes from Mauremys reevesii, assembly GCF_016161935.1. Taxonomy (NCBI): domain Eukaryota; kingdom Metazoa; phylum Chordata; order Testudines; family Geoemydidae; genus Mauremys; species Mauremys reevesii. Next base: position 15,644,052 of record NC_052647.1, on the reverse strand, counting down.
TCTCTCTAGCAGTGGCAGATAGCAGGATCAAAGGGATCTATTCCCAGAGCCACCCCTAAGTGCTTTGTAGGGTGTATTCCTAGAGCCAGGGAGGCCCCAGCCCCGGGGGAAAGGCGGGTCTACCTGGCAGCCTTTCTGTCCTAGTACCTGCACAGGAAAGCAAGGAGGCGTTGGCTCCAGCTGACCCCTGAGAGGAGTTTAGAGAGGCCCCGTTGGAATTTGGCCAGGATGCCAGACTCTTAAGATAAGTGCTAGGGGCGGGGACTCTCCGGCCTTTTCCTTCCAGTGGGCCCCACTCGCACAGGGAGCGTCTCACCGACAGCTCCCTCCCCTCGCCCTGTGCCCACTACACGGATGCGTCCATGGCAAAGGAATGGGGCGAAAGGGCTGAGGTATTTTTAGCTTCACACAGTTCTGTAGCTGGCAGCAGGCTGAGGGGCCAGGTCTCTGCCGACCCAGCGTGGGAAGTGTTGTGCTCCAGGGGTTTTAATGACCACGAGGCATCAGGGTCTTGGTTTGACATCTGCAGTGGAACATCATCCAACTCCCCTGCGGTGCGTCAGCTCGGCGCCGGGGACGCTGCCCCATGACTGCTCGGAGATGGCAACCCACGGATTCTGTTTGCATCCTCCCGATGGCATGGGCGGGGGTGGGGGGCGGTCCCAAGCAGCAGGAGCCAATGAACTCTTGAGAAACAAGGATCCTGTTTTTGTGCAAATGTTCTTAGCAATAATCCAAACAGTGAGGGCAGAGTGGGAAGCAAATGTGCTGCATCAGCAAAACTCTCCGCGGCCAGCGTTTCTGGCCAAGTTTTCCTCCCTCCTTTAGAGATAAACGCGACCCACATGCGTCCATCCTGCCGCACACCAGTAACAAACCCCAGGCTCTGCTCAGGACAGTGGGATGAAGCTTCCTGTTCTCCTGAATAGTGATCCACTTTTTGACCAAGAAGGTAATGCCCATGGAAGTGCCAGGCTGGCTGAACCCACAGACTGGGGAGCCTGCCCTATGCCACCCCACCAGCCCACCTTGGAGATGCTCCGTCTCCAGGAGCTCTCTGGTGCCAACAAATAGACTGGTGAATCCCAACTGCAATGGTGGTTTTTCCACCAGGACTCCCTGACTCACTTCATGCAGGGGCATCCAGTCGGGGGAACCATGTCTGGTCCCTGGGCTGAATGCAAAGCAGCAACCAAGAGGCAAATCATTGGCAGCCTGATTGCCTGAGCCAGCTAGCAGAGAATCTCTCCAGAACCGCCCCTGTGCCAGGAGCCAGTCGGGATCCACACAGCGACTGCACAACCGGGCTCAGTTCCTCCTCACATCCAGAGCACCGAGCCTCCTACGCTGCGCACTGCTGCCTGCCTGGTCCCATGGCGTCTGGAGACCGAGACCACCACAAAGAATGGGGCCTGGGCCGAACCCGGCAAACCTCTCGCCAGGGCGTTGGGACAACGCTCCACGGCCCGTTAGGGTTCATCATGGAAACACATCAAGCCATGTTCGTCCCTGTGACTCTCTTCACAGATCTCAGTGATGGAAAAGCCCTGAGAGATCCTGCCTAGTCCATCCAAACAGCCCATACGTCCAGGGCCGGATTGTTCCCTCCAGTCTGTTCCTAATGCTTTGTGTACACAGCCTAGGGAACGGTGCTTCCACACCTGCCCTTCAAGAGACTTCCGCAGGCAGAGAGACAGCTCCTGTTCTGGCCTCCACCTGGCCGGGAATGCAAGTGGAGCCTCCAGGAGCCAGGATTCCCCATCCCTCACGCACCTGCCTCTGCCTGTGCTAGTGGGCTCTCAGTCTGTTGCTAACCCAGGCAGGCTGTCCCTGGTGGGCTGTGGGGTTTAGGCCAGAACCTCAGACCTACCGTGGGGCAGGGGGTTATTTGGTGATTCCGAAGACAGCAAGAAAAGGGTTTATGTAAGTGCATTAAAAACCACAGCCATTCCCACGGCTCTGTCTAGGTGAGCTGGGAGGCCACATGCTTTTCTAGTGCAGTAGCCAGGCGAATTGTGAATTCTCACAAGGAGAATAATTAATAAATAAATAAGTTACCGCGGGAAGCTGTCTCTTCCCAGGCCGGGCCCCTGTGCGGCCAGCGTTCTAGCACGAGTGGCATGCACGGCACCCTGTGGGAGTGGGGCTGCGGGGGCTTGCTGGACTCCTTCACCTGCTCCTGCAGTCCTCTCGCAGGCAAAAACTCCCAGGCCCCCACCCCCCCAGATTAGGATCAAAGCTTGACCCGGACAGGAGCTGGAGCCTGTCGTCCCTACCAGCTCGTCTCTAGCAGTACAATGGGATCAGGGAGTTTGGGGTGCACGGGGGATGGTGGGATGGGTGTGCTGGGGTGCCAGGATGGAAAGATTCGGGCTGAGATGGGGTGGTGGGGAGTTCAAGAGGTGCTGGGATGCCAGGATGGGCGCATTCAGGGTGCACAAGGGGCTTGGGGTATGCAGGGGTAATGGGGGCTTGGGATGCAGAGGGGTGTCAGGGGTTGGGGTATTGAGGGGTGATGGGATGAGGGCATTGGGGTGCACAAGGGGTCATGGAATTGGGGTGAGTTTGCTGTGGAGCAGATTGACAAGGAACAATGAGATCAGGGAGCCTGACCATAATCTGGGCTCACGGCACCTGCTCTGGGCCAGGCGGTGGGATCAGATCAGGCAGTTTAACCTGTGCTGGGCCAGCAGGATCAGACTTTCCAACATCAGCAATGCAGCCCCAGCCCTCCATGTCCCCTCCTAGCTCGCCGCAGCACGCGCTGGCTGCGGCCGGGAGCCCTGCCAGGGGAATTCTCTCTCTCAAAGGGCAGGCAGCTGAAATCCCCTCTCCCGTCCCCCCCGAAACAAAACCACTGGAAGAAAAGGCCAGTGATCCAGGGTATCTTTCCTTTTTACCAGGCCGCTTTGTTCTTCGGTTCTTCTCTCGTTCCGCACAAAATATCCTGTGTTTCTGTGAGTGCTCCAACTCCATACAATTGTTCTGATTTTTTGTTTTTAACTTAAACACATAGAAAGCTTCCACTGCTTGTAAACGGTTGAAGAGTCGCTGTCCTGCCGTCTCGGCATTAACCATTTTGCTCCCAGGCCGCCCAGGGACCGGCTAGTCCTCCAAGAACCAAAGCCCGGTAAGAGCTGGTTGCTGCTGCCGATGGCCGGGTGGGCTTGAGTGGGGGGAATAATGCCTTTGCAGGCTTGCCTTGGGAGGAAAGCGGTACCCCAGCTGGCCCCCCCATGTGGGGACGTTTGCTTATTGCACAGTGCATGGCGAAGCGCGGGAGAGTTTGGGTTTGCTTAGTTTTTCTTGGGGGGTTCGGTCTCTCCCCCCTCCCCCGACATTCACAAAAGAATTTTAATGTTCGTTCTTTTTATATCTATAAAACAAGGGGGGGAAGCAAAGATGACGCTTGCTGGTTGGCTGGGAGCACGGGAGCGGGGCTGGGGGAGCTCCGGCTGGGTTTTAAGAGCAGCCGCATCTGTCGACCACCATGCCCGGGATCTTCCCGTAGATAATCTGCTGTTTGTCATTGAAGTAAAGCATGTTGATGGGGGACATCTTGGTGGGGGTGCAGCAGGGCCCGGCCGAGCCCCGGGGGTTGGCCTGTTGCACCAGGTGGGTGTGCGGGTACTTCTGCATGAACATGTACTCGCACTGGCCTGAGCAGTAGTTGGCTTTGTACCGCTTAGGGGCAATAATCCAGTCCCAGCCGAAGGCCTCAAAGTCAACAGTCAGCGGGTAGCGGCAGCAGCGGGACTCGGTGGAGTGCTCGTCGCAGTCCAGCCCCAGGTTGCGCCGCGAGCGCTTGTTGTTCTCCAGCACACGGAGCTCCATGAAGGGATGCTGGGGGGAGAAAGCAGACAGCTGAGCCTGGGGCAGCTAGGGCCAGCCTTCGGGGAGCGGGGGCATGCTGCAGGGAGCCTCCCCGTCGGCTCCCCTAACCAACCATCCCTCTGCCTACCCATCCCTCCCTAGCTACCTGTCCACCCAGCCATCCCCTTCCACCCCATCCCTAGCCACCCCCCTGTATCCACCGGCCTTCCCTAGCTACCTGTCCACCCAGCCATCCCCTTCCACCCCATCCCTAGCCACCCCCCTGTATCCACCAGCCTTCCCTAGCTACCTGTCCACCCAGCCATCCCCTTCCACCCCATCCCTAGCATCCATCCACCTAGCCACCCTCCTGTATCCACCGGCCTTCCCTAGCTACCTGTCCACCCAGCCATCCCCTTCCACCTCATCCCTAGCCACCCCCCTGTATCCACCGGCCTTCCCTAGCTACCTGTCCACCCAGCCATCCCCTTCCACCCCATCCCTAGCCTCCATCCACCTAGCCACCCTCCTGTATCCACCGGCCTTCCCTAGCAACCTGTCCACCCAGCCATCCCCTTCCACCCCATCCCTAGCCACCCCCCTGTATCCACCAGCCTTCCCTAGCTACCTCTCCACCCAGCCAGCCATCTCTAGCTAATCCATTGATTTCATCTACTAATCCAGCCTCATCTGTCCTGTGCCGGCCCCTGATGAGGTGGGGGGAGAGGTTCATCCTGTAGCTGGGTGCCAGGCAATGCGGGCTGTGGTCTGGGCTGAGCTCTGCGTCACTAGGCTGAATGGGTCCCTCCCTCCTCCCCAGTGTTCTGCCTGGCCCTGGATTGTTCTCCAGCATGATTTGAACCTGGGGAGCGATAAATCCTGCCAGCAGGACAGCAAGAAAACTAGGAAAGGGGGCTGACCTGTCAGCTACTATTGGCCCAGGGACTCAGAGACAGGACGGGCTTGGGCAGGAGCCAGCCATCTCCTCACTGGGTGCACAGACAGATGGGGCAGATGACAGAACAAGGAGCAATGGTCTCAAGTTGCAGTGGGGGGGGGTCTAGGCTGGATATTAGGAAAAACTTTCTCACTAGGAGGGTGGTGAAGCACTGGGGTGGGTTCCCTAGGGAGGGGGTGGAATCTCCTTCCTTAGAGGTTTTTAAGGCCCGGCTTGAGGAAGCCCTGGCGGGGATGATTTAGTTGGGGTTGGTCCTGCTTTGGACTAGATACCTCCTGAGGTCCCTTCCAGCCCTGATCGTCTCTGACTCTCTCGCCTGAGAGGTGACACGATGCATCTCCCGTGGGAAAGCGGCCGTGGGTCTGGGCAGGAGACAACCCCTCTCCCTTCTGCCCAGGGACAGGCAGAGACTGAGGCTGGCGGGTGAAACGGGTGGGAAGGAGCATCCCCAGCAGCAGCCGTCGCTTGGCCTGCAGCACAGTGGCCTCCATTCCATGCCGGCTGCTGGGGAGCTCGACGGCTCCAGGGCGGCTGGGACAGGCCACACCCTCCGCTCAGCCTGGCTCCCCAGGGCTCAGGCAGAAATCCCCCTTCACGGGCAGAGCATGGTGAACCCAGAGGGTAACGGGTGTGCGCCTTCCGCAAGCCATCGGGCTTCAACCAGGCTGGGGTACACAGCACTAAACTGGACCCACAGCCCCTGCCAGCCCAGCCCTGGACTCCCCCCCGCACTGCCTGTGCCCCTCAATCCCGACCCACAGCCCCTGCCAGCCCAGCCCTAGGTTCCCCGCCCCTCACTCTGCCGGTGCCCCTCAATCCCGACCCACAGCCCCTGCCAGCCCAGCCCTGGACTCCCCCCCGCACTGCCTGTGCCCCTCAATCCCGACCCACAGCCCCTGCTAGCCCAGCCCTAGGTTCCCCGCCCCTCACTCTGCCGGTGCCCCTCAATCCCGACCCACAGCCCCTGCTAGCCCAGCCCTGGGCTTCTCCCCAGCCCTGCCAGTGCCCCATAATCCTGACCTGCAGCCCCCTGCTAGCCCAGGCCTGGGTTTCCCCCATCCCCCGTTCTGCCAGTGCCCCTCACTCCCAACCTGCAGTCCCCATTGCCATCCTGGTGCCAGTATTCTGGGGCTCTCCTAAGCAGAGTTCACCCATTATATGAAATGGAGCAGAATTTACGATCTGTGCTGAGGAGAGCCCAAGAGTGGGTGCGCTGTGGTCAGCACTGACTTTAAAAGGAGAGCCCCCACTGAGCCCCCACCCTGTCCCCTGCAGCGCCCGCCCCGCCCCCTGCAGCATGGCCCCCCCACTGAGCCCCCCACCCCGCCCCCTGCAGTGCCCCACCCTGCCCCCTGCAGCCTGGTGCCCCCCACTGAGCCCCCCGCCCCGCCCCCTGCAGCGCCCCGCCCCGCCCCCTGCAGCATGGTGCCCCCACTGAGCCCCGCCCCGCCCCTGCAGCGCCCGCCCTGCCCCTGCAGCATGGCCCCCACTGAGCCCCACCCCGCCCCTGCAGCATGGCGCCCCACTGAGCCCCCGCCCCTGCAGCATGGCCCCCACTGAGCCCCCGCCCCTGCAGCATGGCCCCACTGAGCCCCCACCCCTGCAGTGCCCCACCCCGCCCCTGCAGCATGGCCCCCACTGAGCCCCCACCCCTGCAGTGCCCCACCCCGCCCCTGCAGCATGGCCCCCACTGAGCCCCGCCCCTGCAGCATGGCCCCCACTGAGCCCCCGCCCCTGCAGCATGGCCCCACTGAGCCCCTGCCCCGCCCCTGCAGCGCCCGCCCCGCCCCTGCAGCATGGCCCCCACTGAGCCCCTGCCCCACCCCTGCAGCATGGCACCCCCACTGAGCCCCTGCCCCTGCAGCATGGCCCCCACTGAGCGCCCGCCCCTGCAGCGCCCACCCCGCCCCTGCAGCATGGCATCCCCACTGAGCCCCTGCAGTGCCCTGCCCCTACTGAGCCCCCACCCTCTGTTGAGCCCCGCCCCACCCGCTGCAGCACGGCGCCCCCTGCTGAGCCCCCCGCCCCCTGCAGCCCCTCGCTCCCTCGCCCTGCACTGGGACATTGGGCTCAGCGCTGACTCAGCGGAGAGCTCCCCAGTCACCCCTCCCAAGGCAGGCAGGGCCCCCCCGCGTGTTTACCTACCAGCCCTTCCGCTCCGGGGCCGAGGGAGGTGACGGCCAGGTCGTTGCCGTTCGGGTCGAAGGCGTTGATCTCGATGCCCCAGTTGTTCTGCGGCTGCTTGAACCAGTTCTGCAGCACGTGCTTGAAGTCGATGCTCTGCCAGTGGCCGAGGCGGGAGTGCAGGTCGATCTTGAGGGAGCGGATGCGGATGTGGCGGCTGCCCTCCTCGCTGACGGGCTTGAGGCGCAGGATCTGCAAGTAGACGGTGGAGGTGTGCTGCACGGGCCGCAGGTACACCCACAGCTGGGCCTTCACCACCTTGGTGAACATGATCTTGGGGCTGAAGTTGAAGTAGCAGCAGTGGGGGTTCCCCTCTATCTGCACCACCGGGTCCGCTGCGGGTGGGGGGGGGAAAGCACACGTGAGCGGAGCTGCCTCCCGGCTCTGGACACCCGCTGCCCAGCCCCAGGAGCGCTAACGAAGGGCTGAATGTGATCGTTAGGAGGTGAAGGTCGGGTCAGAGGTCACTAGGCCATTTTCCCTAGATCCGCACTAAGGTCTTGCATCCGGCCTCTGAGCCCAGTGCCGGGAGGTATTAATGACCCCCCTGCAGATATTACACAGGCAGGGATCGAAGTGGGGCTGCAGGTCGGGATTGAGGGGCAGTGGCTGAGCTGGGGGGATCCAATGTTGGAATAGTGGGCAGGGAGGGGGGACTTGCCAAGGCACTGAAGAGCTGTGGGTAGCGGGGGGTGGATCCCTGGGCTGACCTAGCGGGGCAGGGCTATGGGTCAGGATTGAGGAGCACATGCCGAGCTGGGAGGGTGGAACCTTGCCAGGACCAGCCCATGGTGCATTTCTTCCAAGCAGCCCCTGAGCAAACCCTGCTTGGGGGGAGCAGGAATCCTGAGTCCCCCTCAACCCCCACAATGCACAGCAAGGGAACTGATGGCCTCTCTGTCAGGACAACTGGAGCCAGCATTTCCTGCATGTCTGATCTCGGGGAGTCTCAGCTGCACCCCCACAGGGAGCAATTCCCCCCCAGAACTGGACAAACCCACAATCCGGTGACGCACTGGGTCGTCCCTGGCTTCCAGTTTCCACCACTCAGCACCGAGTCTGCAGGGGTGTGGAACCCAAGAGTCCTGCACCATGGGCAGCGTTTAGGGTGAATCCAGGCCGGGGTGAGGCAGAGCCCGGTAGGCAGAACACGGCTGGTTCAAAGCAGACGGGAAGCAGCAATCCAGGGTGAATTTGGGGGATCCCAGGACTCTGTGTTTCTATCCCCAGATTTGTGTTGAGGCTCATATTTTGCAGTCCCTCCCCTTTGTTTCCAGAACACCTCCACCAAAATCTAATAACCCCCTGCCCTGATCCAGCTTCCCCTACCTGAGACGGCCGGGATCATCCCAGCTGGCCCTGAAATGCTGCCACCTCTGGGGTGGAACATGCCAGCTGTGTAACAGCTCCAGCAAAGCTACACAAGGAGTTAGGATGGTGAGGGAAGAGCCTGCATCCAGCTGCAGCTCCAGGAGAAATTGAGAGGGGCAGCAGGATGAAAGCGCCAGGGCTGAGCCCTGCGAAAACTGGCAGGGACTCTGTAAAGACCATGGCCTCTCCCTGGAGCCTCACTTGCCAGATATCACCTCCAGCAGCACAGCGCCCCCTAGTGCCACGCTGGGACAATGGGGCCAGCCCTGCCTGCCGGGGGAGAGCGCCCCCCGCTGAGCCCCCCACCCTGCTACCTGCAGCACAGCGCCCCCTAGTGCCACGCTGGGACAATGGGGCCAGCCCTGCCTGCCGGGGGAGAGCGCCCCCCGCTGAGCCCCCCACCCTGCTACCTGCAGCACAGCGCCCCCTAGAGCCACAGTGGGGCATTGGGGGCAACCCTGCCTGCTGGGGGAGAGCGCCCCCCGCTGAGCCCCCCACCCTGCTACCTGCAGCACAGCGCCCCCTAGTGCCACGCTGGGACAATGGGGCCAGCCCTGCCTGCCGGGGGAGAGCGCCCCCCGCTGAGCCCCCCACCCTGCAGCACAGCGCCCCCTAGTGCCACAGTGGGGCATTGGGGGCAACCCTGCCTGCCGGGGGAGAGCGCCCCCCGCTGAGCCCCCCACCCTGCTACCTGCAGCACAGCACCCCCTAGTGCCACGCTGGGACAATGGGGCCAGCCCTGCCTGCTGGGGGAGAGCGCCCCCCGCTGAGCCCCCCACCCTGCTACCTGCAGCACAGCGCCCCCTAGTGCCACGCTGGGACAATGGGGCCAGCCCTGCCTGCCGGGGGAGAGCGCCCCCCGCTGAGCCCCCCACCCTGCTACCTGCAGCACAGCGCCCCCTAGAGCCACAGTGGGGCATTGGGGGCAACCCTGCCTGCCAGGGGAGAGTGCCCCCCGCTGAGCCCCCCACCCTGCTGCCTGCAGCACAGCGCCCCCTAGTGCCACGCTGGGACAATGGGGCCAGCCCTGCCTGCTGGGGGAGAGCGCCCCCCGCTGAGCCCCCAGCCCTGCTGCCTGCAGCACAGCGCCCCCTAGAGCCACAGTGGGGCATTGGGGGCAACCCTGCCTGCCGGGGGAGAGCGCCCCCTGCTGAGCTCTCCTCCTCGGCTGCATCTGCAGGAATGGGGTTTTTCAAATCTAGATCGATTTTCAGGTTTCTGCTGCCTGGGTGACCCAGGAGGGGCAGGGGCAGGGGCAGGGGCAGGCCATGAAAGCTGGGAGCAGGCGAAGGGTGTATTTGGTCCAGTCAAGTGGTCTTTGTGTAAGGACACTGGGGGTGCCGGCAGGGGAGCATGCTGCCTTCCTTGGATGGGCGCTGTTTGCCTGCTTACAATGGGACTAGCAGGGGTGCTGAGTCCTGAGAAGCTCATGCCACTGGTGATGTGAACCAGCGAGGTTCCTGGCAGGACGTCTGGCTCTGGGTGAACTCCCTGAACTCAGCCCTGCCCCAAAGCTGGGAGCCAGGGCGGCTGCGCTCACCACGTCTCCCATAACTTGTTTGTGTCCGAGAGCAAGTGTGCACCTTCCCTGGAGATGGGCGGGGTGGGACATGCTGGCATCTGCCAAGGGAAACATTTCTCCAAGCCAAACCGGCACAGCGACAGAGTGGGGAGCGGCAAACGCGTCTGGGCCTTGCAATCCCAGGCACTCGGCACTTCTGCAGCACTTGGCTGCAAGCAGAGCAGAACAATGGGCCCAGGGAGGAAGGCAGGCCCCAGGCTGTGCGGGAGCCGTGTCAAGGCTGGGTCTGCGCTGGGCTGGGAGCCCCCCAAAACTAGGGCCGTGCTGCCCTCTGCGCCAGGAGGAATTGAGGAGCAGGGGCGGTGCTGCATGAGGTGTAAACGCCAGGGCCTGCCCCTGACTGCACACAGCTCATGGCTACAGGTGGTGAAGGCCCCGGTTCTCCCAAGGAGCCCAGCTCTGTCCCTCGCAGATCTCCGTGCGAGAGTCGCTGGCTTTCTTGGCAGAGGGCTGCCCCTTCTCTGCCTGGCAGCCCTTAGCTGGGGCAGCCAGACATTCTCGGGGGTTAGGCTAGGAGGGCACCAAAACCTCCCGAGCCCCAGTGCTGGCTCTGCTCCAGGGGCACACGCAGGACCAGGGCTGCCAAGCCATTTGTAACAGAACCTCCTACTCCCCCTTGGAGCTGGGAACTAAAACTACCACTGCGCTCATCCAGAGCCCAGAGAAAAGGGGGGGGGGCAGGGAGCCCGGACTCCTGGGTTCTAGTCCCAGTTCTGATGCTGACTTGTCATGTGACCTTAGGGCGAGTCGTGCCTCGTCTCTGTGCCCCTTCTGTGAAATTAGGCTGTGAAGTGACCTCGCTGAGCAGCGCCCGGCTTCATTAGCTCAGGGGGGGAAGAGGGCTGCAGAGGGCAGCACGTCCTAGCTGAATTGCTGATACCAGCCTGCCGTGTGCGCTGTCGGGGCGGGGCCGGGAGCAAGGTGCCATGGGCGCTGTCGGGGCGGGGCCGGGAGCAAGGTGCCGTGGGCGCTGTCGGGGCGGGCAGGTGCCGTGGCGCTGTCGGGGCGGGGCGGGGAGCACGGTGCCGTGGGCGCTGTCGGGGCGGGGCCGGGAGCAAGGTGCCGTGGGCGCTGTCGGGGCGGGGCCGGGAGCAAGGTGCCGTGGGCGCTGTCGGAGCAGGGCTGGGAGCAGGGTGCCATGGGCGCTGTCGGAGCAGGGCTGGGAGCAAGGTGCCGTGGGCGCTGTCGGGCGGGCCGGAGCAAGGTGCCGTGGCGCTGTCGGGGCCAGGAGCAAGGTGCCGTGGTGCTGTCGGAGCAGGGCCGGGAGCATGGTGCCGTGGGCGCTGTCGGGGCGGGGCCGGGAGCAAAGTGCCGTGGGCGCTGTCGGAGCGGGGCCGGGAGCATGGTGCCGTGGGCGCTGTCGGAGCGGGCCGGTGCCGTGGGCGCTGTCCGGAGCGGGCCGGTGCCGTGGGCGCTGCCGGGCGGGGCCGGGAGCATGGTGCCGTGGGCGCTGTCGGGCGGGCCGGAGCATGGTGCCGTGTCGCCGGGCGGGCCGGAGCATGGTGCCGTGGCGCTGTCGGGCGGGGCCGAGCATGGTGCCGTGGGCGCTGTCGGAGCATGGTGCCGTGGGCGCGGAGCATGGTGCCGTGGCGCTGCCGGGCGGGGCTGGGAGCATGGTGCCGTGGCGCTGTCGGGCGGGCCGGGAGCAAGGTGCCGTGGCGCTGTCGAGCGGGCCGGGTGCCGTGTGCGCTGTCGGAGCGGGTCCGGGAGCATGGTGCCGTGGGCGCTGTCGAGCGGGCCGGAGCATGGTGCCGTGGCGCTGTCGGAGCGGGCCGATTCCGTGGCGCTGTCGGGGCGGGGCCGGGAGCAAGGTGCCGTGGCGCTGTCGGAGCGGGCCGGTGCCATGGGCGGGCGCTGTCGAGCGGGCGGGTGCCGTGGCGCTGTCGGAGCGGGCCGGGTGCCGTGGGCGCTGTCGGAGCGGGGCCGGGTGCCGTGGGCGCTGTCGGAGCAGGGCCGGGAGCAAGGTGCTGTGGCGCTGTCGGAGCGGGGCCGGAGCAATGTGCCGTGGCGCTGTCGGAGCGGGGCCGAGCAAGGTGCCGTGGCGCTGTCGGAGCGGGCCGGTGCCGTGGGCGCTGTCGGAGCGGGCCGGGAGCAAGGTGCCGTGGCGCTGTCGGAGCGGGCCGGGAGCAGGTGCCATGGGCGCTGTCGGAGCGGGGCCGGGTGCCATGGGCGCTGTCGGAGCGGGGCTGGGAGCAAGGTGCCTTGGGCGCTGTCGGAGCGGGGCCGGGAGCAAGGTGCCGTGGGCGCTGTCAGAGCGGGGCAGGGAGCAAGGTGCCGGGGGCGCTGTCGGAGCAGGGCCGGAGCAAGGTGCCGTGGCGCTGTCGGAGCGGGCCGGGAGCATGGTGCCGTGGCGCTGTCGGAGCGGGCCGGGAGCATGGTGCCGTGGTGCTGTCGGAGCGGGCCGGGTGCCATGGTGCCGGAGCGGGCCGGGTGCCGTGGGCGCTGTCGGAGCGGGCCGGTGCCGTGGGCGCTGTCGGAGCGGGGCCGGGAGCAAGGTGCCGTGGGCGCTGTCGGAGCGGGGCCGGGAGCATGGTGCCGTGGGCGCTGTCGGAGCGGGGCCGGGAGCATGGTGCCGTGGGCGCTGTCGGAGCGGGGCCGGGTGCCGTGGGCGCTGTCGGAGCGGGGCCGGCTTCCGTGGGCACTGTCGGAGCAGGGCCGGGAGCAAGGTGCTGTGGGCGCTGTCGGAGCGGGGCCGGGAGCAATGTGCCGTGGGCGCTGTCGGAGCGGGCCGGGAGCAAGGTGCCGTGGGCGCTATCGGAGCGGGGCCGGGAGCAAGGTGCCGTGGGCGCTGTCGGAGCGGGGCCGGGTGCCATGGGCGCTGTCGGAGCGGGGCCGGGTGCCATGGGCGCTGTCGGAGCAGGGCTGGCTGCCGTGGGCGCTGTCGGAGCGGGGCTGGGAGCAAGGTGCCATGGGCACTGTCGGAGCGGGGCCGGGTGCCGTGGGCGCTGTCGGAGCGGGGCCGGGAGCAAGGTGCCGTGGGCGCTGTCGGAGCGGGGCCGGGAGCAGGTGCCATGGGTGCTGTCGGAGCAGGGCTGGGTGCCATGGGCGCTGTCGGAGCGGGGCCGGGAGCAGGGTGCCATGGGCGCTGTCGGAGCGGGGCCGGGAGCAAGGTGCCGTGGGCGCTGTCGGAGCGGGGCCGGGAGCAAGGTGCCGTGGGCGCTGTCGGAGCGGGGCCGGGTGCCGTGGGCGCTGTCGGAGCAGGGCTGGGTGCCGTGGGCGCTGTCGGAGCAGTGCTGGGAGCAAGGTGCCGTGGGCGCTGTCGGAGCGGGGCCGGGTGCCGTGGGCGCTGTCGGAGCAGGGCCGGGAGCTGGCTGTGGGGCGGGAATAGGGGGAGCCGGTTGGGGGATGGGAATCAGGGGAGCTAGGTGGGATGGGGTGATGCCCCCCAACTTTTTTCCCTGGTACACACACAACACTCTTTGCACACCCATCCCCCGAAAGCGCTGCTGGCTCCGACCCTCCCTTTTGGGGAAACATCTGGGTTGAATTGAGCGGGGAATTTCTCCCCCATCCTCGCCCGGTGCCCCCCCGCACACGCACCGGTCAGGTTTAATAGCACCCAGCTGCAGCACTGGGCCATTTGCTGTGAACCGAGGCCTCCACTAACAGATAGGGGTCATGACACCAACCGGGGGCCAGGAATGTCACCCGCACGGCCCCCCGCGCCCACAAGGGGCTCCCATAAACCAAAGTGACAGGGGCCGGGGGCCTTGCGGTGCTTTGCTAACAAACCCCTCCCAGCAATTTGCTGAGCACAAGCCCCCTATTAAATCCACTCTCCTGGGAGCAGCCCATAAAAGTACTTTCCTCTCTCTGCCCCCCTCCCCTCCCCTCCCCGTCGGCTCTTAAAGCCACAGCACGGCTCTGCCTTCCAGGCCCCCGGCCCGGCCCGGCTCGGCTCGGCTCGGCTCGGCTCGCTGGGGGCAGAGCCGTGGCCACTGACGCTCCGCAGCGCCTCCCTCTGGGCTGACACCAGGGGGGCTGGACGGGGGGTCCCCCGAAGGGCCCTGCTGTGTGCTGGACTCAGGCGGGGGCAGGTGTGTGGCTCTCGGCAGCTGCCCCACGCCAGGCCCAGGGCAGCAGGCACAGCAGGAGGGGAAAGGCAGGACTGACGGGCGGTAGCTGGGCAGGGGCAGGGGCAGCCTCTGCAGCCCACTGAGCCCCGGGACTCTGCGGTGCCCCCTGCAGTGAGCAGTGTGGGGCACCGGTACCCTGAGCTGGGCCAGGCCCCACTGACCCACAGCTCTCAGGGGCCCTCAGCCAGTGGGCAGCCCCCCAGCCTGCACCAGGGACCGACACAGAGCAAAGGGGGGGAGGGGGGCAGGGAGGTGACAAGCTGGGAGAGGAGGGAGCCAGGCCAAGCATGGCAGAGACAGGCAAGTTTAGCCCTGCTGGTGCCCCTCACTCCCGACCCGCAGCCCCCTGGGCTCCCCCCTTCCCCAGCTCTGCCGGTGCCCCTCACTCCCGACCCGCAGCCCCCTGGGCTCCCCCCTTCCCCAGCTCTGCCGGTGCCCCTCACTCCCAACCTGCAGCCCCCTGGGCTCCCTCCTTCCCCAGCTCTGCCGGTGCCCCTCACTCCCGACCCGCAGCCCCTGCTCTCCCAGCCCCGGGCTCCCCCCTTCCCCAGCTCTGCCGGTGCCCCTCACTCCCGACCCGCAGCCCTTGGTGAGACCATGAAGCTCATGTCACTTGTGGCCTGAGGCAGACATGAGTCCTGGCCTGCAGAGGCAGGTTTGTGCCTGAGCTGCCTCCCGGCAGGGATCTCCCTCCAGGGCGACCCCCGCCCCTGCTCCCCACCACGTGGCACCGATGCCCGCTAACGCTGCCCTTGGCATGCTGGCTGCCCACGGTGCCAGGATGCTATTCCTGTCGCCCTGGCAACCAGGGGCAGAAAGGTTCCCGGGACACTGGCTGCAGCAGAGGAGCCGCTGGAGTGTGCGCGGGTGGGGGCGGCTCTTTGTTCCCAGGCCTGGCACGGAGCTGCCAGGGGGCTCCCCGGTGGCGCTAGGCTGAACTGGGCCCGGGCACCGCACCCTTTGGCTGCTTCCCAGTCTGCCTGTTTGTGTTCACCCCTTGGGCTCTGGCCCCAGCTCCCACTTCAGGCCCGGCACTGCCCCGCTTGGGCCCAGCCCAGCGGCCTGGGAGGCTGAACCCTCGGGTGCCGAGGGATCGCGTGGGCCCGCTCGCAGGGCACTGAGCCCCTGGCAGCTGGGCCGGCAGCTGGGGCTGGAGCTTCAGGCAGACTGTGAACTAGATTGGGAGGTGCCAGATCCCGGCGTGCCAGCAGGCCAGAACCCCCCTCACCCTGGGGGCCGGGCAGGGGTTGGGCGCTGCTGATGCAATTGATGCCCTTCGTCTTTCTGGTCTAGCAGCAGCCACAGGCACCGTGTAAACCCCCGTCCCAGAGACTCACACTCCATCCACCCTCCTGCTCTTCCAGGAGATTCTGCCTCCCTCTCCACCGACCGGCAGCCCCCTGCTAGCCCAGCCCCGGGCTCCCCCCTTCCCCAGCTCTGCCGGTGCCCCTCACTCTCGACCTGCAGCCCCTGCTGGGCCAGCCCTGGGCTCCCCCCTTCCCCAGCTCTGCCGGTCCCTCTCTGCCGACCCGCAGCCCCTGCTCTCCCAGCCCCGGGCTCCCCCATTCCCCAGCTCTGCCGGTCCCTCTCTGCCGACCCGCAGCCCCTGCTCTCCCAGCCCCGGGCTCCCCCATTCCCCAGCTCTGCCGGTCCCTCTCTGCCGACCCGCAGCCCCTGCTCTCCCAGCCCCGGGCGCCCCCCTTCCCCAGCTCTGCCGGTCCCTCTCTGCCGACACGCAGCCCCTGCTCTCCCAGCCCCGGGTCCCCACTTCCCCAGCTCTGCCGGTGCCTCTCTGCCGACACGCAGCCCCTGCTCTCCCAGCCCCGGGCTCCCCCATTCCCCAGCTCTGCCGGTGCCCCTCACTCCCGCCCTGCAGCGCCCTGCACTCCCCGCCCGGGCTCCCCCCTTCCCCAGCTCTGCCGGTGCCCCTCACTCCCGACCCGCAGCCCCCTGCTCTCCCAGCCCCGGGTCCCCTTCCCAGCTCTGCCGGTGCCCCTCACTCCCGACCCGCAGCCCCTGCTCTCCCAGCCCCGGGTCCCCTTCCCAGCTCTGCCGGTGCCCCTCCCTCCCGACCCGCAGCCCCCTGCTCTCCCAGCCCCGGGTCCCCCCTTCCCCAGCTCTGCCGGTGCCCCTCACTCCCGACCCGCAGCCCCCTGCTCTCCCAGCCCCGGGTCCCCCCTTCCCCAGCTCTGCCGGTGCCCCTCACTCCCGACCCACAGCCCCCTGCTCTCCCAGCCCCGGGTCCCCCCTTCCCCAGCTCTGCCGGTGCCCCTCACTCCCGACCTGCAGCCTTCCCCCCCTCCAGCTTTTTTAATTTGCTCTGGGCTCCATGGCACCCTAATGGTGGGATTTGACGGTGAGGTTTGTTGGGTTTCACACTGTGCCCCCCACTTAATCTCCCTTCATTAACTTCCCCTCCCCCCACCCCAAAGGTCAGCAGGGTCACGGGTAGCCAATAAATGGTTTTAGGACCCAATTAACCTTCCCTAGTTTCTTGTGCAGTTAAAAAAAAGGGGGGGGGCTGTACTGAGGGGCGGGGTGGGGAGGGCAAGGAGAACCTGAGAGGTTTATGGGCCCTACAGCCTATAAAACCTTCCTTTCCTTCTGTTCAGGAACCATAAAAACCCACCCGCAATTGCCAAGCCAAATTCATAATAATAATGCTGGAGGACAGTGCATGGGGGGGTTGGGGTTAGAGTTGGGGGGTCCCCTGCCCTAGGATCCCACAGGCCAGGCCTTCCCCTCCTCTGACAGCTCCCACCCCACTGAGATGGGTGGGGGCGGATGGCAGTTAGGTTCCCTCCCCCTCAGCAGTCAGGTGGGGTGAGACTTAGGCTCTGGTATTTCTTTGGGGGGGGGCAAGTGAAGGGAATGGGGGGACGGGTGGGGAGCAGCAAACGTTCACACGGGTGAGGAGCAAAGCCCCCGGCGTGTTCTCAATTTTATGGGTAATAAAATTTCAAAGCTGCTCAAGTCTATTAATGCTTGAGAAGGAAATTTGTCCATGAGCTGCTGGAGGGAAGCGCCTGGTCCTACCATTCCTCCCCCCCCCCCCTTCCGCTTAGCCTTTGCACACCCCTCCACCCTGGCCAGACGCCCTGGCCCACCCTCACTGCCAGCCGACACTCCGGCACCAAAGCTGGCCCTGAGGCTGGGGAACCGGGCACTTGGCCATGCCCAGTGCCAGGGCTGCAGGGGGCAGCACGCGTTCCAGGGGCCCCTGTGTATTGCCTCAGGCTGGAACAAGTCAAGGGCCCTGGACTCTGGATCAGCCCCAGGAGAAGGCACCAGAGTCCAGTAGCACCCCCTCCAGGAGAAGGTAAAGACAGGCAGTGTTTCCTAGTGGTTAGAGCAGGGGGGGCTGGGAGCCAGGACTCCTGGGTTCTATCCCTGGCTCTGGGTGGGGAGTGGGGTCTAGTGGGTTAGAGCCCCACCAGTGACCACCTCCCTGCCGTTTGCAGAGTCCAGGGAGCACTGGGAATAGGAGACTCACTATTACTTAATTAGCCCAGCTGGGGCAAAGGTCAGTATCACGCCTTGATTGTAAGCTTCCTTGGGCAGCAGCTGCCCGTGCCGTGCCCAGCGCAGTGGGACCTGGGCCACAGCTGGGTGACAGGATACCGCAAGGACACGAATAATGGCAAGAACTGTCCCCCTTTCCATTGCTGGGGAAACTGAGGCACGGATTGGGCTGTGACTTGCCCAAGTTCCCACAGTGAGTCATTGGCAAAGCAGGGAGCAGAGCCTGGGCATCCTGGCTCCCATCTCCACATCTCTCTACCCACTAGTGAATGAGCTGTGAGCAGCCAGTTCTGCACCTTCTCCCCTTGCTGCCCCGGGCGGGGGGGGGGCTCCAGCCCCAGGATCAGGCCCAGTCCGGGAAGACAGGCTGCACTTTTCCGCCATTCCCCTGCACACGTCCTGCTGGAGAGGTGGGCGACTCGCTACCACCCGCCCCTGGGGGTGCTTCTCGTTTGCCTCGGTTTACCTCACCCCCACCCCAGGGCTGGATCTGAGCTGGGGAGGCTCCTACCCAGAATGCTGCCCTCACCCAGAGCCCCAGTTCTCTCTGCAACGTGACCAAGGCTCGTCGGGGCCTGGGCAGGGATGGGACGGGACTGACTGTCTCCGCTCTGTGGCACTTGCTCCCTCAGCTGATGCCAAGCACCTCAACAACCTGCTCCCAAGGAGTCGGACGTGCAGAGGGGTTCGGGACCCCACCCAGCCCACATGGCCCCTGGGAAAGGACTGACCCTGAGGCCGAGAGCTCCAGGCACAGTGAGTCCCCCCTGTTCCCAGGACTGCTGGTAAATGTCCCAGGTGATCACATCCAGGGAGGTACAAGAGGCCTCCCAGGTACCCACGCAGAGCCAGGGGCACGGGGACTGGCTGCCAGGGCCTATCCCAGGCCAGGAGAAAGCAGGATGCAGAGACGCTACGTCTGGGAGCAACGCTGTGTCTGGGGGCGCTCGAAGGGAGCAAAGACCCGATTCGAATGGGAATACATTGCTGTGCGTGTGCGGGGGGAGAAGGGGCTTGGATGGGGATGGATGGAGAGAGAGGAAGTTGTGGTAGCCAGGTAGGTAGCTGGGTGGATGGATAGACTGATGGATGGACAGCTGGAGGGGCTGTCTGGAGATAGCGAGCTATGATCATTAGACACCCTCGTATTTTATAACTAAGCCAGGACACAGCAGCGATCCGGAAAGCCCCAGCTGTAGCTTCCGTTCAGTTTGGCGGGTTTGGCTCCCAATGAGTTGGTGTCTGTTGCACCTGCTGTCACGCGGAGCGGGATAAAGCAGAATGTGTTTGCCATCGGTTTAGTGCAGGGGGAGATCCCCGGGTCAGGGAATTCAGGGCAGTTCTGTATGAGCTTCACCTGTTCGCCGTGACAATATACACTGCAGAGAGAGTCCCAGGAGTGACACAAGAACTATTCTGTCTGCAATGTAGCCCCCTCTGGGGTGGGACTCACTCACAGTTTAACAGCCCACAGCAACCCAGCACAAGAGATCAGTGCAAGGGCTCATTGTTGGTTTGCAGGGTGCACACAAGAGCTGATGTTGGAAGTGGAACCATCTTGTTATTGGGATAATCGAGCTAGCACTAACGAAGGTGACACATCTCTATGATACTAGGAAGTTAGTAGATCTAGCGGTGAAGGCGTGACTCAATCTGCCACTTAGCTGCTGATTTGAAGAGTTAGAGACACTGGTGGAGGGAGAACAATGGCCGTTTTTAAGCAGCTAGGGTTACAGTGGAGGGGAGATCTCAGAAACACGAACGGCTCCATCCAGACACACGGAGGCTTGCTGGAGAGAGGAAAGAATGAAAGGAGATCATTCAACAGGAGCACAAGAGCTCTTCTGCAACAAGAACCTGCAGACAAAGAGAAGGAAGTGAAAAGATCAGCCAGAGGAGATACGAGAGAGTGGATGGAAAATCAAGTGAGAGAAGCTGGGGAGGTGCAGGAGAGAAGGGATTCTAAGCCCCTTTTCTGGTATCTAAACAGTTGGCATCACAAGTCTCAAACCTTTGTGGCATTGTGAAGGCCCGAGATGGTAACATTTTAACCCCAGAGGAAGGACAGAGTCCGTTGGGTGGAAGCTTTCCAGGCTGTGCTCAGCCAGCCAGAACCACTATCACACACCCAGAGATGTGAAGAACTAGCAGACTTACCTATGTCCCTAGAAGCAATCACCTTTGAGGAAGTAACTAAGGCCATAAACCAATTGAAGAGTGGTAAAGCACCAGGCCATGCTGAGCTGGATGCTGAACGGTAAAGAGCAGCAGAGGAGGTGGCAGGGAATGCCACGGGCAGGGTGTGCAGGATGGTTTGGGATGAGGAGATCTGTCCCATGGACTGGAGAAGACGTGTCATTGGGGGACCAGCTTATTTGTGACAGCTGGAGAGGGGGAGCCTCCTGTCTGTACCTGGAGAAGGTCATTTTTAATAGGATGAAAACTGCTGCTGGTGGAGAACAGGCTGGATTTTGCTCCGGTCGGTTGTGTTCAGAGCACAGTTCCCCCTTGAGGAGACACTGAGACACACTTAGAATCTCAGCAGAAGGTGACTTTTTAACTTCCTTGATAAGCACAGATAAACCCTCTGGAAGATCTTGAGGGCTTGCCTACACATACAGAACTTCTCCTGTCAGCTGAGGTACCCCACCTCCCTGAGAGACGGTAGCTGTGCTGGGAGAAGCTGCTGTCTGGGACGGTTTGTTTACCTGCCGCATCCGCAGGATCGGCCGATGGCGGCTCTCACTGGCTGCGGTTCGCTGCTCCAGGCCAATGGGGGCTGCGGGAAGGGCGGCCAGCACATCCCCCAGCCTGCGCCGCTTCCCGCAGCCCCCATTGGTGTGGAGCGGCGAACCGCAGCCAGTGGGAGCCACGATTGGCTGAACCTGCGGACGCAGCAGGTAAACAAACTGGCCCGGACTGCCAGGGGCTTTCCCTGAACAAGTGGCGGCCCGACTTTGAGAACCACTGGTGTAGACCAAGCGGGAGCTGCTGTGAAATCCCAGCAAAGATTGCTAATTTGATCAAAGCTTTGACAAGCCTGCATCGGGACAGAGCGGAGACACAGAATGGTTAAAGATTGTTACTGCTCTGAGTCAAAGTGGCTTCTCTGCTGCAGGGTCACAGACTGTGACAAGAAGGGTGCTGGCTGCTGGCCAGGCCTCTGGTATCATTTGGGCTGGAGATAAGCTGCGGGACTTGGATTTTGCAGATGATGTAGTCATCCTGGATACCAGCTTGGACGGAATGAAAAGATTATTTTTGAGCAAAAAAGCAGAAGCTGCCCCAGTGGGACTTCATATCAGTACATGGAAGACCAAGCCCATGGAGGAAGAGAATGCTGCCCGTGCTGGCCGATGTGTGATTGATGGAGAAGAGTACGGAAGAGTTGATGGCTTTGTCTATCTTGGACGAACAATATCTCCTAACAGCAGCTCACTACAGCGAAGGCAGGAATCGGCAAAGCCTGTGGATCATTCACCCATTTGTCAAACGTCTGGAAGAGGAAGATCCATCTACACGCTAAAATGAGACCACACAATGCTCCTGTTCTCCCAGCACTACTATAACCACCAAAAGGTGGCTGAGGGTCCGAGTGCACAACAGGATGCTGGGTGCCCTCCACCAGTGTTGTCTAAGAAGAATCGTGGGAATGAGCTGGAGAGATTGTGTAGCCAACGTAGAAGACAGAGATGGTGATGGTGGTTTGGCCATGTCATCCGGCTTCCCTGTGGCACAATCACAAGGTCCATCTTAGATTGGATCCCACCTGGAGGGAAGAGAAGGTGCGGAGGACACGGAATGGCCTATCGCAGTAAGATTGGAAAGGAGACCGCTCTCATGGAGTCAGACATCAGTCACAGAGCCAGCCGGGGGGAAGCAGGTGGCCTTGTGCGCCTAGGCACTGGAGGTGAAGTCTCAGTGGGTCTGAGTGAAGGAGACTGGCTGGAGGGAGAATGTAATTTCCTGAGCGGGGATTTCGCCTTGGCACACTCAATCTCAGAGGCAACATGCCAGGGGAAGTTTAGAGACCACAGGTGGCCAGGAGCTTGGTGTAAGTCTCACCCGGCAGAGCGTGGCCCGTATCCAAGCACCCCTTCCTGCTATGCTGTGTTATCCAGACCCCCCACAGACTGCACTGTGGGTGACCCCCAACCCCCGGTACTCACTGGGCTCAGGAACAGCTCAGCCTGGGGAAGGGGGGTGTGGCCGACGAGAGATGAGCAGCCACCGCCTACCAGACCTAGCAAGGAGGATCACTGTGGGCAAAGCCGGAATGCCAGGCCCTGGGCCCCCAAGCACTTGGTGCTCTGTGAAATTCTCTGAAGAGCGGAGACCCGGCAGGTCAGTGACGCGTCAGCAACTCAGGGTGTTTGGACGCAGAGGGGACGGACACATGGACCTGTCAAGGCTGAACTCCCATGGTCACTAATCCTGCAGCCCCATGGATCCTACCACCCCTGCTTCCCCCAACCCCTCAGCATGCCTAGATCCTCCAGCCCCCTTTGCTTCCCGGGGCAGGTTGTTTTCTGAGAGCCGTGATCTGGTGTTTGTGTCATTGCAGCGCAACCCCCTCCACCTTCTCCATGTCCTTGCACACCCTGAGTCCTGGCCCCACTCTGCCCCCACCTGCCCCCTGTTCTCTCCGCTCTGCTCACTGCCCAGGCCCAGGCTGGCCCGCAGGGTCGGCATTTGGCCGCAGCCTGGTGGGGGCAGCACTCGCAGCCCATCTGTCAGCCCCCCAGGGAAGGAGGTTCCATTTCTTGCCTGCCCTGGAGGCAGCCCAGCCCCTGGGTCTCTGCTGCTGGGCAGGGGCAGGGTGATGCTGACAGGCTCAAGGCCTCGCCCCTGCCGAGCAGGCCCTGCCCCCAGGGGAGCTCAGTCCTGTGGCCCGGTCACAGCCCGTCTCTGCGGAGGCTGCAGCCCAGGGCCCAGCTGGTGCCAAGAGCAGTGGGATCTCACAAAGCGGCTGCTCTCCAGTGACCTCCCGGTGACTCGCCTGCGCTGGGCCCCGGCTCAGCTCTGCAAAACCCTCCAGCCCAGCTGAGCGCGGAGGCCAAGGAGACAGAGCCCCAGGGCAGGGCTCGCGCTGGCACATGGGCATCACCCAGCGGCTCCCAACCTCCACCTGCTCATGGGACAGAGGCCTTTGGCCTCCGTGGCTCTCAGCTATTCCACTGCAAGAAACGGGCCGCTTCAGTCATTGCCCACATTCGCCCCTCACTCCGGACCCCCCTACGAGTCCCGGCTTGCAGCCCCCTATGCTAACCCGAGATGCCCCTGCTCCGAGCCGGGATTGGCAGCCAGCCCGCGTGTCCTGCCAGCAGCGATGCCCTCAGTGCCACAGCACAGCCTTGCTGCTGAAGGGGCAGCACCGTACGGGCTGGGCCAGGGAGCCCAGGCCCCTGCCAGCCCTGGCTGAGTCGGCGCCGCAGGCTTGGATCAGAGCCTCCCCAGCGAGCTTCGGGCTCTGGGGAAGTCCCCCCTCAAGGGCACTCAGCGGCAGCACCACCTGCCCTGTCTGCCCCATGAGCCCCACGTGTGCATCTCCCAAGCCAGGCCTGCTCTGAGGGGCCCCTGGAGTGGAGCCCCAAAGTGCCACCTTCAGCGCCTGGCTCCAGCAGGAGGAGGAAGGGAGGCGGTGCCCAGCTCTGCCCTGCGGGGGATGCTTTCAAACTAACTTTCTCCCTTGGCCAACTGGAGCAACCCCCCCCCTTCCCAGGAGCCAAAGCGGGGCTGGGCCCTGAGCCCCCCGCCCCAGCTGCCCCCCAGCTCGGCAGCCCCGGGGAGCTGAATTGCGGGGGGCAGCGCTCCCGGGGCCTGGCTCGCTTTGGGCCAATGGCGGAACCGGACCAAACTTTCGCAGCTCGCCCCAGCGGCAGCCGCGTTCGCGGAGCCCGGCCGCAGACAATGCCCCGCGGGACGCCCCGAGCGGCCTCCGGCCCCTGCCCGCGGGGTGCGGGACCCTGAACTTTGCAGGCGCCGGTTCCTCCGGCCGGGGAGGGGGCGGGAGCCAGTGGCCCCCCAGGGGAGCTGCGCCCTCTCCCCCCCCAGGCCAGGAGTCAAGGGGAGCCTGCGGCGCCGCCCCCCGGGCAGGGAGCCCCGAGCGCTCCCCCCGGTCCCCCCGAAGTTCGCCTCTCGGCCCCGCTAACAAAGAGCCACTCACTGCGCTGGGCCATGCTGAGGACGGTCTCGGTGGTGGCGTGGTACTCGTCCTCCTCCAGGTACTCGTCCTGCGGGAACGCGTCCCCCTGGAAGTCGTGCAAGTCCAGGATCTGCTGCAGCGGGGGCGCCTTGGGCAGCAGCTGGTTCACCACCTCCCGGGTGATGTTGGGCGCCTCCTTGAGCCGCAGCTTGCTCAGGATCTGCGACTTGATGCTCTCCAGCCGCAGCTCCTTGCTGTGCTTCCGCCACAGGCAGACGGGGCAGCCCGGCTCCTCCGCCTCGGGCCCCGGGGGGGGCTGCCCGCCGCCGGCCCCTTTCTCCACCACCTCCCCCGGGGCCAGCGCCACGGCCAGCGCCAGGGCGCACAGGAAGAGCGGGGACCTGCGCACCGACATGGCTGGACGGCCGGGTCCCTCCTGCCTCCCCCGCCTCGGGACTTGGGCTCGGGCCGCGGTGGCTGCCCTGGGGGGGGCGGGGGTGACGGGGCAGAGGCTCTCCGGGGCCGGCTGGGTGGGAGCCGGTAACTAGTGATGCTGGCCGGGGGGGGAGGCAAGAAAGACTCGGGGTTTTATATCCCAACTGAACTGTGTCGTAAAAAGCCTTGATTGGCTGCGGACGCAACAAAAGATCCTCTGGCGAAAGGGCTGTCACCGGAGGGGAACGAGCCGCGCGAGGGGGGCCCAGCTCCGCGCCGGCCCGGCCCGGCCCCGGCAGCCCCTTGCAGCAGCCCCCGCCCCCGCCCCCGCGACAGGGCCGCGCCGGATGAACCCGCCCCGGGGAACTTCTGGAGCCAGGGGCGCGAACCCGTGTCTCCCCCGGGGGCAGAGCCAGCGGCCCCGGCTGAGCGCCCCGCACAGCCCCGAAGCACCTGGGAGCTGCCCGGCCCGGCCCGGGTCCCACCGCTCCGGCCATTCCCCGCCTCTGCTCCGGTGCCCAAAGCACGAGACGTCCCAGCCGGGGGGCCGGGAATCGCCCCCGCCTTGCTCCGCTGCCCACGGGCGGAGCCGGCCAGGTGGGACGGGGCGCTGGAGCCGCTGTCACGGGTGACAGGCCCGGGGCGAGGCGAGGCCGAGGGGCCCAAAGTGCAACTAGCGAATCATCCAGTGAAAATCCCCAAGTCTCCCTGTCCTGCTCTTTTCTAAAAGGAGGGATGGATAGAGAGAGAGATGGGTGTGTGTGTGGGGGGGAGATAGACAGATGGATGGAGTGGGGATAGATGGAGGGAGGGTGTGTGGGGCTAGCGGGGGTGGGGGGTGGAGGGGTAGACAGCGGGTGTGGGGGGTGGATAGATAGAGGGAGGAGGTGTGGGGGTGTGTGGGGATAGAGGGAGGGAAGGTGTGAGTATAGATAGAGGGAGGGGTGTGTGGGGATAGATAGAGGAGGGGTGTGGGGATAGATAGAGGGGTGGATGGGGATAGATAGATAGAGGGGTGGATGGGGATAGATAGAGGAGGAGGTGTGGGGTGTGGATAGAGGGGTGTGTGGGGATAGAGGGAGAGGTGTGTGGGGATAGATAGAGGGAGGGGTGTGTGGGGATAGATAGAGAGGGTGGATGGGGATAGATAGATTAGATAGAGGGGGGTGTGGATAGATAGAGGGGGTGGATGGGGATAGATAGAGGGAGGGATGTGGGGATAGATAGATTAGATAGAGGGGTGTGTGGGATAAATAGATAGATGGGGTGGATGGGGATAGATAGAGGGAGAGGTGTGTGGATAGATAGAGGAGTGTGGGGATAAATAGGTGGATGGGGATAGATAGAGGAGGGGTGTGTGGGGATAGATAGAGGAGGGTGTGTGGGGATAGAGGGGTGGATGGGGATAGATGGAGGGAGGTGTGGGGATAGATAGAGGGGTGGATGAGGATAGATGGAGGGTGTGTGGGGATAGATGGAGGGTGTGTGGGGATAGATAGAGGAGGGTGGATGGGGATAGATAGAGGAGGAGTGTGGGGATAGATAGAGGGGTGGATGAGGATAGATGGAGGGTGTGTGGGGATAGATAGATGGGGTGGATGGGGATAGATAGAGGAGGGTGGGTGGGGATAGATAGATGGGGTGGATGGGGATAGATAGAGGAAGGTGTGTGGGGATAGATAGAGGGAGGGGTGTGTGGGGATAGATGGAGGGAGGGGTGTGGGGATAGATGGGTGTGTGGGGATAGATGGAGGA
Organism: Mauremys reevesii; assembly: GCF_016161935.1. Lineage (NCBI taxonomy): Eukaryota > Metazoa > Chordata > Testudines > Geoemydidae > Mauremys > Mauremys reevesii. The sequence continues at coordinate 15,618,211 of NC_052647.1, read as the reverse complement.
GGGTGTGGGGATAGAGGGAGGTGGATGGGGATAGATAGATTAGATAGAGGGGTGTGGATAGATAGAGGAGGGTGTGGGGATAGATGGGTGGATGGGGATAGATAGATGGAGGGAGGTGTGGGGATAGATGGAGGGTGGGGTGTGGGGATAGATGGAGGGAGGGGTGTGGGGATAGATAGATTAGATAAAGGGGTGTGGGGATAGATGGAGGGGTGTGGGATAGATGGGTGCATGGGGATAGATAGATGGAGGGGGTGTGGGGATAGATGGAGGAGGGGTGTGGGTATAGATGGAGGGAGGGGTGTGGGGATAGATAGAGGGGGTGGATGGGGATAGATGGAGGGGGTGGATGGGGATTGAGAGATTAGATGGAGGGTGTGTGTGGGGATAGATGGAGGGAGGGGTGTGGGGATAGATGGAGGGAGGTGTGTGGGGAGAGATAGAGGGGGTGGATGGGGATAGATAGATGGACGGGGTGTGGGGATAGTTGGTGGGAGGGGTGGGGGGATAGCGGGAGGCGGTGGATGGGGATAGATAGATTAGATAGAGGGGGGTGTGGATAGATAGAGGAGGTGTGGGCAGGGGCGGCTCTAGAAATTAGGCTGCCCCAGGCAGCGGTGTGCGCGACAGGTAGCGGACCTGCCGCAGGCATGACTGCGGGAGCTCCACCGGAGCCGCGGGAACAGTGGACCTCCCGGGCACAGCTGCGGGCGGTTCGCTGGTCCCTTGAGCTGCTGGACCTCCCGCAGGCATGACTGCGGCAGGTCCTAGGCAACAGCTTGGTTTGCTGGTGCCTAGAGCCGCCCCTGGGTGTGGGGATAGATGGGTGGATGGGGATAGATAGAGGGAGGGGTGTGGGAATAGAGGGAGGGGGTGGATGGGGATAGATAGATGGAGGGGGTGGATGGGGATAGATGGAGGGGGTGGATGGGGATTGATAGATTAGATAGAGGGGGTGTGTGGATAGATAGAGGGAGGGGTGTGGGGATAGATGGAGGGGGTGGATGGGGATTGATAGATTAGATAGAGGGGGTGTAGATCAGGGGTGGGCAAAGTTTTTGGCCCAAGGGCCACATCTGGGTATGGGAATTGTCTGGTGGGCCAGGAATGCTCACCACACTGTGGGTTGGGGTGCAGGAGCAGGTGAGGACCCCGACTGGGGACGCGGGCTCTGGCTGGGGGGTGGGATGGGGGTAGAGGAGGGGGCTCCGGGCTGGGACTGAGGGGTTCGGAGGGCGGGAGGGAGATCAGGGCTGGTGTAGGGGGTTGGGGCACGGGAAGGGGTTGGGGTGCAGGCTCTAGGCAGCGCTTACCTCCCAGAAACCAGCATGTCCCCCCTCCGGCTCCTACACAGGGGCCCGGCCAGGCAGCTGTGCACTGACCATCCCCCAACCTGTGCTCATTTCTTTGTCATTATTATTAGTCATAAAGCCTCTGGGGGCAGAGGTGCTGGAACTGGAGGTGCTGGGGCTCTTGCACCCCCTGTCTTGACGTGGTTTTCTTCATACCCAGGGTTTACAGTTTGGTTATTGGCTCTCAGCCCCCCACTGTACGAATTGTTCCAGCCCCCCTGTCTGGGGGACAGTGAGGTGGGGAAAACCCGTTTGTTCGGCATCGTTTAGTGATTGTTGTAACAAGTCCACCCAGCCCCGGCGCATGGCTCCCCCCAGCCTGGAGAGAGACAGCGGAAAAGCCACTAGCAGGAGAGGTCTTGCCAGATGTTTCAGCACATCTGTTCAAGGATAAAGGATTCAGCTCCCCTCGAATGTGCAAGGTGCTAAGGTGCTAAGCAGAGCCATGGCTCTAGGACCCAGGACGCGCGTCCTGGATTCTTATAATTATTTATCCCACACGGCGCAGCCCAGCTGGAAACCGCCATGGGCCTGGGAACACCAGCTGTGTGCCCCCATTTCCTGTCCCCCCCTTGTCATCAGAACCATGGAGAGTGAAACGACCTGGAGCAGCCTGGCCACGACTGGGCAGGCCAGCGGGAGTCAGGGTGCGTGAGGTGTGCAAGGGGCCATTTGACAGCTCGGCTCCCTGGAGACATGAATTCCAAGCCCATCTGGAGCGACTCAACCCCTCGCCCCATGTCGTGTGAGGGCAGCAGCTCAGCACTGGGGCCATGGGCCAGCCCGCTACAGAGACCAGCTGAGCACCCTGCAGCTCGGTGCATGGACCATTCAGAGGAGTCTGCACAAATCAAGGCCCAGGCTGGGGCCGTTCCAGATCGTGCAGAGGGTGGGGGCTGCAGCCTAGTCTTAAGGCCAGAAAGGCCCATTCATTCATCCAGCCTGATGTGCAACACGGACCCATTAACCTCTGCCCCGTTCCCCCACGCTGAGCCCAGGGGCCTGGGCTTGGCTACAAGGCCTCCAGCCTGGAGCTGAAGCCATCAAGACCTGGAGAACCTGCCACTTCCCTGCAAGTTTGTTTGAGTGGTGCCAGGGGGCCAGAGCTGGTGACCAATTTCAGTAGCCACAAAGAACTTCCACAGCAGGAAAGATCCCACCTGGCCGAATGGACTGTCCCTGCTGAGATGGGTCTGTCTTGTAATCTCACCTCCTAGGCCCTGCCCCTGGCTGCTTCTCAGGCAGCCAGTCCCACAAGACAGATGTTAGCATCTGGCTGTTCTTATTCCAGTGCCACAGATGCAGGGTCCCTCATCTGCCTTGGGGATAGCATAGCCCTTTGCTCTGCACTGGGTTAGCACAGGGATCAAACTGATGGATCTACATAGACAGAAGCATAAAAGGGGAGAGCGAGAGAGAGTTGTGTGTAGATCGATAGCCAGATAGAGGGTGTGTGCGGAGATAGATAGATTAGATAGAAGGGGTGCATGGGGATAGATAGACAGATAGATTCTTCATAGATTCTAGGACTGGAAGGGACCTCGAGAGGTCATGGAGTCCAGTCCCCTGCCCTCATGGCAGGACCAAATACTGTCTAGACCATCCCTGAGAGACATTTATCTAACCTACTCTTAAATATCTCCAGAGATGGAGATTCCACAACCTCCCTGGGCAGTTTATTCCAGTGTTTAACCACCCTGACAGTTAGGAACTTTTTCCTAATGTCCAACCTAAACCTCCCTTGCTGCAGTTAAGCCCATTGCTTCTTGTTCTATCCTTAGAGGGGAAGGTGAACACGTTTTCTCCCTCCTCCTGATGACACCCTTTGAGATACCTGAAACCTATCATGTCCCCTCTCAGTCTTCTCTTTTCCAAACTAAACAAACCCAATTCTTTCAGCCTCCTTCGTAGGTCATGTTCTCTAGACCTTTATTCTTGTGCAATCCCTCCCAGTCTGGTATCATCTGCAAACTTAATAAGCGTCCTTTCTATGCCAACATCTAGGTCGTTGATGAAGATATTGAACAGAGCCGGTCCCAAAACAGACCCCTGCGGAACCCCACTTGTTCTACCTTTCCAGCAGGATTGGGAACCATTCATAACGACTCTCTGAGTACGGTTATCCAGCCAGTTATGCACCCACCTTATAGTAGCCCCATCTAAGTTGTATTTGCCTAGTTTATTGATAGGAATATCATGCAAGACCGTATCAAAAGCCTTACTAAAGCCTAGGTATACCACATCCACCGCTTCTCCCTTGTCCACAAGACTCGTTATCCTATCACAGAAAGCTATCAGATTGGTTTGACATGATTTGTTCTTTACAAATCCATGCTGGCTATTCCCTATCACCTTACCACCTTCCAAGTGTTTGCAGATGATTTCCTTAATTACTTGCTCCATTATCTTCCCTGGCACAGAAGTTAAACTAACTGGTCTGTAGTTTCCTGGGTTGTTTTTATTTCCCTTTTTGTAGATGGGCACTAGATTTGCCCTGTTCCAGTCTTCTGGAATCTCTCCCGTCTCCCATGATTTTCAAAGATAATAGCTAGAGGCTCAGATATCTCCTCTGTTAGCTCCTTGAGTATTCTAGGATGCATTTCATCAGGCCCTGGTGACTTGCAGGCATCTAACTTTTCTAAGTGATTTTTAACTTGTTCTTTTTTTATTTTATCTTCTAAACCTACCCCCTTCCCATTAGCATTCACTCTGTTAGGCATTCCTTCAGACTTCTCCGTGAAGACCGAAACAAAGATGTCATGAAGCATCTCTGCCATTTCCAAATTTCCTGTTACTGTCTCTCCCTCCTCACTGAGCAGTGGGCCTGCCCTGTCCTTGGTCTTCCTCTTGCTTCTAATGTATTGGTAAAAAGTCGTCTTGTTTCCCTTTATTCCCATAGCTAGTTTGAGCTCATTTTGTGCCTTTGCCTTTCTAATCTTGCCCCTGCATTCCTGTGTTGTTTGCCTATATTCAGCCTTTGTGATCTGTCCTAGTTTCCATTTCTTATATGGCTCCTTTTTATTTTGTAGATCATGCAAGATTTCGTGGTTAAGCCCAGCTGGTCTTTTGCCACATTTTCTATCTTTCCTACCCAGCAGAATAGCTTGCTTTTGGGCCCTTAATAGTGTCCCTTTGAAAAACTGCCAACTCTCCTCAGCTGTTTTTCCCTCAGTCTTGATTCCCATGGGACCTCACCTATCAGCTCTCTGAGCTTCCCAAAATCCCCTTCCTGAAATCCATTGTCTCTGTTTTGCTGTACTCCCTTCTACCCTTCCTTAGAATTGTGAACTCTATGATTTCATGAGCACTTTCACCCAAGCTGCCTTCTACTTTCAAATTCTCAACGAGTTCCTCCCTGTTTATTAAAATCAGGTCTAGAACAGCCTCCCCCCAGTAGCTTTTTCAACCTTCTGAAATAAAAAGTTGTCTGCAATGCAGTCCAAGAACTTATTGGATAGTCTGTGCCCCGCGGTGTTATTTTCCCAACATATATCTGGATAGTTGAAGTCCCCCATCACCACCAAATCTTGGGCTTTGGATGATTTTGTTAGTTGTTTAAAAAAAGCCTCATCCACCTTCTTCCTGGTTAGGTGGCCTGTAGTAGACCCCTAGCACGACATCAGCCTTGTTTCTTACCCCATTTAGCCTAACCCAGAGACTCCCAACACTTCCGTCTCCTATGTCCATCTCCACCTCAGTCCAAGTGTGTACATTTTTAATATATAAGGCACCACCTCCTCCCTTTTCCCCCTGTCTATCCTTCCTGAGCAAGCTGCACCCATCCACACCAACACTCCAATCGTGTGTATTATCCCACCAAGTTTCAGTGATGCCAACGATGTCATAGTTGTATTTATTTATTAGCACTTCCAGTTCTTCCTGCTTATTACCCATACTTCTCGCATTTGTATCTAGGCATCTAAGATCCTGGTTTGATCTTGCCTCCCAGTTTTGCCCTGACCCTCCTTTCTCTCTGCCATTATGGCCCACGCTCCCTCTTGTTTCCGACCCATCTCCCAGGACTCCATGTTCCCCACTTACCTGTGGCCTTTGCTCACCTGTCCCCGTCAAACCTAGTTGAAAGCCCTCCTCACTAGGTTAGCCAGTCTGTGTCCGAATAGGCTCCTCGAAAGGTGAGCGCCTCCTCGAAAGGTGAGCGCCATCTCTGCCTAGCAGTCCTTCCTCGAATAGCATCCCGTGGGCGAGGAAGCCAAAGCCCTCCTGGCGACACCATCTTCGCAGCCAGACATTCACCTCCACGATGCACCTGTCTCTGCCCGGGCCCCTACCTTTGACAGCAAGAATTGAAGAGAATACCCCCTGCGCTCCAAACTCCTTCACCCGCACTCCCAGAGCCCTGCAGTCACTCTTGATCCACTCAGTGTCACACCCCGCAGTATCATTTGTGCCCACATGGATGAGTAGCATGGGGTAGTAGTCAGAGGGCTGGATAATCCTCAACAATCCCTCCGTAACGTCTCGGATACGGGCCCCTGGCAGGCAGCATACCTCCCGAGATGAACTGTCAGGGCGACAGATGGGCGCCTCCGTCCCCCTCAGCAGAGAGTCTCCGACCACCACTACCCTACGTTTCCTATTCGCAGTGGTACGAGGCTTCTCCTCCTTTACTGTAGGGGGTGATTCCTTCTCTCCTGTAGCAAGAAGAGCATAACGGTTACCTATTACCACGGCGGGAGGGTTCGGAGCAGGGGTGGAGCACTGCCCGCTGCCAGGAGTAACCAGCTGCCAGTGTCCACCCTGAGCCATCTCCTCCTCCACCAGTGGTGTGTCACAGTCCTGTGTACTGGGACAGCTACCTCAGCTGTCTCCACATGGACACTGTCCAGGAATTGCTCGTGGATTCGGATGCTCCTCAGCCTAACCACCTCCTCCTGTAGCTCTGCTACCTGCTGCCTGAGAGACTCCACCAGCAGGCACCTTTCACATTGGATCCCCCACCCCCCCAGCCTGGATGTCAGTAAGTGGGAATTGCAAATCACAGTCTCTGCAAAACCACACCAGGATCTGGGTAGAAGATCCATGCTCAGGCGCTCAGTCTGGCTACAGGTGCAGGCGGAGGAGACAGAAGCGGTGCCGGCACAGGTGTTGTGGGTCTTCCTAACCATCGTAAGCCTCCCTCTGTCAACCTCCCTCTCAAAGTCCCCTGTCTGCAGCCCCCTGGTCACTCTGCCTCTGGCTTTTAAAGCCTGCGTGCCTAGGTCAGTCCCGCCCCCTCGTGGGTCACACTGGGGAAGGGCCAATCAAAGGCAATGAAGGGAAAAGACGGTTACTCACCGTAGTAACTGTTGTTCTTCGAGATGTGTTGCTCCAATCCATTCCAGTTAGGTGTGCGCGCCGCGCGTGCACGGTATTCGGAACTTTTTTACCCTAGCAACCCCGGCGGGCCGGCTGGCGCCCCCTGGAGTGGCGCCGCTATGGCGCTGAATATATATCCCAGCCGGCCCGTCCGCTCCTCAGTTCCTTCTTGCCGGCTACTCCGACAGTGGGGAAGGAGGGCGGGTCTGGAATGGATTGGAGCAACACATCTCGAAGAACACCAGTTACTACAGGTGAGTAACCGTCTTTTCTTCTTCGAGTGATTGCTCCTATGCATTCCATGTAGGTGATTCCCAAGCCTTACCTAGGCGGTGGGGTCGGAGTGAGACGTGGCGGAGTGTAAGACTGCGGAGCCAAAGGCTTCATCGTCTCTTGATTGCTGCACCAACGCGTAATGGGAGGCGAAGGTGTGGACAGAAGACCAGGTGGCCGCTCTACAGATGTCCTGGATGGGAACATGGGCCAGGAAGGCGGCCGACGAGGCGTGCGCTCTCGTTGAATGAGCAGTGAGGCGGCATGGTGGCACGCGAGCAAGCTCGTAGCATGTCCGGATACAAGCCGTTACCCAGGAGGAAATCCGCTGGGAGGAGACCGGCTCACCCTTCATGCGGTCGGCGACTGCCACAAACAGCTGGGTCAAACGCCGGAAGGGCTTCGTCCGCTCGATGTAAAAGGCAAGGGCCCTGCAGACGTCCAGGGTGTGGAGCTGTTGCTCCCAAGGGGAGGCGTGCGGCTTCGGGAAGAAGACCGGGAGGAAGATCTCCTGGTGGTTTCGGCGGTGCCGGGGACGGAGCGGGGGGCTGAAGTGCCGCCTCCGTAAGGAGCTGTTTAAGTCAAGAGTCTCGCTCCTTTCTTGTGCGCGGCTTGAATGCCGTGCAAATCGGGCACTTATCTGTCCTGTGCGATTCCCCGAGGCAGCGCAGGCAGGAATCGTGCGGGTCGCCGATGGGCATAGGCCGCTGGCAAGCCGCACAGGGCTTAAAGCCCGGTGCCTTGGGCATGAGCCTGCACCGGTTGTGGAAGAAGAGGGGCGAACCCCTCTAATTCCCTGCTATACTATTACTACCACAACTATAACAACTAACTTACTCAACTAATCTAACTATTAAACTAAGTGAAACAACTATATACACTAAAGATACGGAGAAACGCTAGGGCTGTGGAGGTGAGAGAGCACTCCACTGTTCCAACTGGCCGTCACGGGCGGTAAGAAGGAACTGAGGAGCGGACGGGCCGGCTGGGGTATATATTCGGCGCCATAGCGGCGCCACTCCAGGGGGGCGCCCAGCCGGCCCGCCGGAGTTGCTAGGGTAAAAATGTTCCAGAGAGCCGTGCACGCGCAGCGCGCACACCTAACTGGAATGCATAGGAGCAATCACTCGAAGAAGAACAGGGTCAGGCACTCAGTCCCGACTGCCACAGCAGCTGTAACTGAAACTGACGTCATCTGAAATCAGAATCAAAATTCAAACAGTCGAGCAAACTCACTCACACCAACAGCTAGTGCTCTCACTCTCACCTGGTACCTGTCCGGCAGTGGGGTCTCCTGCTCTCCTCTCAAACACCCTGGCTAGATAGATAGATAGATTAGATAGATTAGATAGATAAATAGATGGGGGAGTGTCTGGGGATAGATAGATAGATTAGATAGATTGGGGTGTGGGGATAGATAGATAGATAGATAGATAGATAGATAGATGGGGTGGATGGGTATAGATAGATAGATGGGGGAGTGTCTGGGGATAGATAGATAGATAAGGGTGTGGGGATAGATAGATGGGGTGGATGGGGATAGATAGATAGATTAGATAGATGATAGAAGGGGTACATGGGGATGGATGGATGGATGGGGGGTGTATGGGGATGGATGGATGGGGTGTATGGGGATGGATGGATAGATGGATGGATGGGGGTGTATGGGGATGGATGGGGATGGATGGATGGGGGTGTATGGGGATGGATGGGGGTGTATGGGGATGGATGGATAGATGGATGGATGGTGGTGTATGAGGATGGATGGATGGGGGTGTATGGGGATGGATGAATGGATGGATGGGGGTGTATGGGGATGGATGGATGGATAGATGGATGGATGGATGGGGGTGTATGGGGATGGATGGATGGGGGGCGTATGGGGATGGATAGATGGATGGATGGGGGGTGTATGGGGATGGATGGATGGATGGGGTGTATGGGGATGGATAGATGAATGGATGGATGAATGGGAGTGTATGGGGATGGATGGATGGATAGATAGATGGATGGATGGGGGTGTATGGGGATGGATGGATGGATGGGGGTGTATGGGGATGGATAGATGAATGGATGGATGAATGGGAGTGTATGGGGATGGATGGATGGATAGATAGATGGATGAATGGGGGTGTATGGGGGATGGATGGATGGATAGATGGATGGATGGGGTGTATGGGGATGGATGGATGGATAGATAGATAGATAGAAGGGGTGCATGGGGATAGATAGCTGGATGGATGGATAGTTCGACAGACAGATTAGACCAGCTGACATGCTGAACTGTGTTCTCTCTCTTAGACATTCCCAACTAGCCTGGAGATGGGCACCCAGAGCAGCCCTGGCCAAGGATGGATTATTTGACCCCAATAGCTCTTGTCGAGCTCTAACCTCTGGGAATCACCCAGCTCCCCCCCCCCCCCCCGTCCCCGGTGCTGCACCCGTGGCCCCGCCTTGGCAAGGAACCTGCAGGCTGGGGCAGATGCAGAGACTTAGGCATGCTCAGGGGCTTGAGAAATGAGGACCCCACACGAGCCAGCCCCACCAGCCTTGTCCCTGGGGGTCTTTGGGAGCCAGGAGTGTGCCAGGCAGGGCGGGACCTTGGTGCAGCATTAGTGGACCCGGCTGCAGCAAGGCAGCTGCTGGATGGCCACCAGGAGCCGCGTGCAGTGGCCAGATGGACACAGGCCGCAGCGGCTGGAGGCCACGAGCGGGACTGTGGGGCAGGGGAGGGCAGCAGCGGAAGGGAAGGGCTGGGATCAGCGGCTGCATGCAGGGGCCTGAGAACTGGACGTGGCGAAAGTGGGAACAGGCTCTGCACGGACCAGCCTCCCCCAGCAGCAGCCCAGTTCCCTGTGCAAGGCGGGGGCCGGAGGCAAAGTCAGGCTCGACGTAAGGTGCAGGTCTTTCCAGTGCCGGGCTGGGGCGGGTTCTCCCGCACTCGGAGGCGGCTCCTTGAGACACGCGGTGGCTTGGCAGGAATCACTGGCTCTGTCCTGAGGCTTTGGGCCTAGTCTGGGGCTCCAATGGGCAGGTCCCTGCGCCTCGGTGTGCCTCAGTTTCCCCCCGGTAGGCTGGAAATGGAGCTGCTGCCTCTCTCACAGGGGGCGGCGAGGCTAGAGGAGGCCAAGCCCGTGAGCGCCCCCAAGCCCTGATGTGGGGGCTGGAGGTCGAGCCGTGAGCACGACTCTCCCTGGCGGAATTAGCTGAACCCTCCGGAAGGGGAAAGGGAAGAGGCAGGTTTCGAGCTAGGTCAGGACTTGCAGGTGCCCTACAATGTTCCTGGTGGCCCCAGCCAGTCCTGGAGCAACAGGCTGCTGGGGCTGTTTATTAGCCAACCGCCTCGACTCCTGGGCCGGATTGTCACGGACTCAGCACCTCTTTGGTTCCGTTCTTCTCTCCAGCTGGCCGGAAGCTTTGCTTTGTGCCTGGAGCTTTTTCCTGTTTGACGCCACCCTTGAAGGCGGGTGATCGCAGCTTGGAGGTGGGCCTGCCTCCAGCACCGTCTCTGCCATCCCAACTCTCCGTGGGATCCTCCAGCGGGAGAAAGGTGAACCCCAGGCCGTGACTGGGGAACTGGATGTGGGAGAGAGCGTGGGAAAGCAGAGATGCAGGGCTGGGGTCACTGGCAAGGTGTATGACTCTGTCCGCTCCTCCCCAGCCTCAGGTGCAAGGAGAAAGTCATTTACAAAATCCTTGACTGGTTTGGAACTTGTGTGTATGGCTGAGCCATCAGGGCCTGGGGGATCCGGGCTCCTGGGTTCTCGCCTGTGCTTTACCGCGGACTTGCAGGGAATTATCACTCACAGAGTGGGACACGTTGCAGAGAAGAGGGACCATCCTGCCCTGAGGCAGGTGCCGTTTCAGTGAGACGTGGCCTTGGGGGTGCGGTGGAGGAAGGGCCAGACGCCCTTATTCGGTATTTGGCTGTGAAAGGGCTGGTTCCAGTTCTGTACGTGTCAGGTCAGTTTCTTTATCTGTTAGCAAAGTCCCAGTCGGATTCTTGTTGGTTTTGGTTTGGGGTTTTGGGCTGAGTTTTCGTTTCAGGTCCGTTCTTCTGAAAGACGTTTATTTGTGCGCTGTGTCCTGCAGGCTGCGTCGTGGTGCGCCGGGGTGTCCGTGATGGCAGGCGTTGTAGCTACAGCCTGGGGCTTGTGCTGCAGAGACGGGGAAATAACAATCAATGAATGAAAGGGTTTGTTTTAATGCCTGCCTCTTTGGAGGGGAGCCCCCACCCCAGAGAACATGGTTGCTCTAACCATTGCTCCATGCAGCCCACATAGAGAGAGCTCACCTGGACGCCCTCAAACTGCAGCCGCCCCTGGGTGTCGTTAAACCCGCTGGCTGCCCCTGGCATGTTTCCTCAGCGTAAAGGGTCGTCCCTCATGCCCTGGCCAAAGGGATTTACATTTTGCCTTCCCCTGCCACAGTTACAGCTGGGCATGGAATCTCCTGGCGCAGGGGGTCAGGCCTGGGAGGTGCTGTGCTTACAGCGGGCGTGCTCTGCACCAGAGGTGGCTGCACTTCAGCAGCGGGGCGAAGAGATGTTGTGGATTCAGGCCGCAATCCTGCCAGCACTGCAGATTGTGCCTAAAGCTACGCATGGGCTGCAGCGTTTGTAGGGCCAGGAGCATCCGTTGGTCGCATCATGTCACCAAGCAGCTGAATCGGAGCCGAAAAGGCCAGAGAACCGGCCCCACTGGGCAATGAGCGCCACGGGGAGGGCGTCTTAGGAGCCTCTCACGGGGCAGGCCAGGCACTGAGAAAGGCTGGGAACTGGTGTTGCCTGCCCAGCCCGTTGCAGCCACCGATGCAACCCCTGTGCCAAAGGCGTGAGACGCAGGAAGACAGGCCTGACGGAAATCAGCCCTGAATCCACCAGGGGGAGGTGCTGGAGGGCTCATCTCACCCAGCCCAGCTCCCCACACAGGGCTTAGAATCGGGCAAGGGTGTCCCCCCCACCCCCGGGGAAAGCCGTACAGCTCCACATGCATCCTCCGCCCCCCCTCCCCGCTTGTAGCTAGCTGTGGCTGCTGCTGAGCTGGGTGCAGGGCTCTGGTGTTTGGGGGGGTCCCGGGGAGGGAGTTTATTCATGCCAGCTCCAGGGGGTGGCAGTGAAGGGGGGGAGGGGTGCATTGGATTTAGTGCAAACTAGGATGGGGGGGAATAGTCCAACCCAGCCCTTCCAGGCCTATGGCTGGGCCCCCCAAAATCATGAGAGTGGCATAAAAATGAGTTTTTCAAAAATATTAATGAATTTGGGTTTCTCTCTAGTCCCCCCTTCTGGTTTCTGAGCGTTTAGGTTTCCACTCAGGTTCCGTGTCCAGTTTTTCTCTGCAGTCAAGGGAGCTAGTGACTGGTTGTTTCTGTTGGATGAAAAGGGAAACTCTCCTGTAAGAACGTGACTCTGAGAGCTGGGCCTGTGCGTAATAATCACCGAGTAGCCTCCAGCGCTTAGCCAGCACTTCTCACAGTGTCACAAAGTGCGTTACAGAGCAGGGCAGTGTCCACAGCCCCATTTTACAGATGGAGACACTGAGGCACTGAGCAGAGCAGTGACTTGTCCAAGAGCATTCGGCAGGCCAGAGTGTCCGTTAACAGCTGGACAGGGAGGGGCCGTGGTGCCTGGGAATGCAATAGCTTACACCCATTTGGTTTCTGAATGTAGATGCTAGTTCTGGGGGGCAGGGGGTGCGCACGTGTGTTGGGAAAACCCCAGATCTGAGGGGGAGGAGTTTGTTACTGTCTTTTCCGTGACTGGGATTTGCCACTGGGGCAGTGGGGCCACTGCGAATTCCAGTGACGCCTCAGGCACCTGTTCTACTTTGTTTTCCTACATAAACTTTTGTTTTAAAATCCCATGCAATGAGCTCAAATGCAGGCGCCGGCCCACGGCGTTACAAAATGTCCATCACAGACTCCTAGAAGATCAGGGCTGGAAGGGACCTCAGGAGGTATCTAGTCCAACCCCCTGCTCAAAGCAGGACCAACGTCCGCAGCTGAGTGACTGTGACTTCTTATTCTCCTTGCATTGCGGTGCTACCTAGGGGCTCCAGGCCTGGCCCGGGCACCCAGTGCGCCAGGTGCTGTACAAACGCAGAACCAGAAACCAGTCCCTGGCCCAGACAGCTCCCAAGCCGAGCACTGCGCCGGGGGCATGAGCACGTGGCTCTGGGCTCTGGGCCGCTTCCGAAGCATGAGAACCCAGGAGCACAATGAAGCGTTTCCAAAGCAGCTGAGGGATTCTTGGTGCCGGGGTGTTTCAGCGGGTGCCCCAGAGCCCTGGAACCTGGGCACCCGGGTCCTTGTGCCCTGCAGAGAAACGGGCGCGGTCACTGAGTGCTCCGGCCCATCGCACTGCCGGGCGGGGGGGATTTTAGCGCCTGCTGTGGCCTGGGTGCACTCAGGGTCGGTTCAGCTTGGGCTGCTGGGGGCCAGAATAGCTCCCCAGTTCTTAACCAATCAGAACATCCCCCCTCTGGCTCTAGAGCAGGGGTCAGAGCACCACCTAGTGGAGGTGGGGTGTGCAGCACCCTGGCGTCCTGCGGCTGGAGTGAGCAGAACCAGGCGGGGAGCTAATGGCCCGGCCCGGCCCCGGGGTGTGTGTGTGTGCGGGGGGGTGTAAAGCCATTTCCTCACGGGATACAAAGAGACAGTGAGATGCCTTAGCAGAGCTGGATGTGCAGGGAGCCCAGGGCTGGGCTGACAGGGGGCTGCGGGTCGGGAGTGAGGGGCACCGGCAGCGCTGGGCGGGGGGAGCCCATAGCAGGGGCTGCGGGTCGGGAGTGAGGGGCACCAGCAGCACTGGGCCGGGGGAGCCCATAGCAGGGGCTGCGGGTCGGGAGTGAGGGTCACCGGCAGTGCTGGGCGGGGGGAGCCCATAGCAGGGGCTGCGGGTCGGGAGTGAGGAGCACCAGCAGCACTGGGCGGGGGGAGCCCATAGCAGGGGCTGCAGGTCGGGAGTGAGGGGCACCAGCAGCACTGGGCCGGGGGAGCCCATAGCAGGGGCTGCGGGTCGGGAGTGAGGAGCACCAGCAGCACTGGGCTGGGGGAGCCCATAGCAGGGGCTGCTGGTCGGGAGTGAGGGGCACCGGCAGCGCTGGGCCGGGGGAGCCCATAGCAGGGGCTGCGGGTCGGGAGTGAGGGGCACCAGCAGCACTGGGCCGGGGGAGCCCATAGCAGGGGCTGCGGGTCGGGAGTGAGGGGCACCAGCAGCACTGGGCCGGGGGAGCCCATAGCAGGGGCTGCGGGTCGGGAGTGAGGGTCACCGGCAGTGCTGGGCGGGGGGAGCCCATAGCAGGGGCTGCAGGTCGGGAGTGAGGAGCACCAGCAGCACTGGGCTGGGGGAGCCCATAGCAAGGGGCTGTGGGTCGGGAGTGAGGGGCACCAGCAGCACTGGGCTGGGGGAGCCCATAGCAGGGGCTGCAGGTCGGGAGTGAGGGGCACCGGCAGCGCTGGGCCGGGGGAGCCCATAGCAGGGGCTGCGGGTCGGGAGTGAGGGGCACCAGCAGCACTGGGCCGGGGGAGCCCATAGCAGGGGCTGCGGGTCGGGATCATGGTACCCTGGCACAATGGAGTGAAGGCAGCGAGTGTGGTTCCCTCCCTGGCTGTGGCTGGCTCCCCCTTCCCTTGTTTCCCCGGCAGCCCCACACCAGCCCACCCCCCCAGCCAGGGGCTCGCAGGGCCCCGGCCCTCAAAGGAAAGGGCGTTCCAGAGCCATTGGCCATCACGGGGCGAGGATAAAATACAACGCAGCATAAACCCCTGGGCCCAGGGAACTGCTCCTTCACTGGGGCTGGGCCCCGCGGCCCAGCCCTGGCCCCTGGGTCCCGAAGGCAGCTCCTGTGACACCGTTTCTGGGCTCAGCTCCCTTCCCTCGAGTGCTGCTGGACACGGCTCCAGGAGCCTGATCCCCCCACGCCCAGGGATCCTGGGCAGGAAGGGAGCAGGCCCCAGGGCTAGGCTGGGCCTCCCCCGCCTGTCTGGGGGCAGAGGGAGGGTCTTTCTGGGGGGGCTCCGAGTCTTTGGGGGCAGTTTAGAATGTACATGGGGTGGGCGGTGCCATTTAGTCTGATAAAGGAAGGAAGGGCTAGTGGTTAGAGGGGGTAGGGGTCAGGACTCCTGGGTTCTCTCCCTGGCTCTGGGAGGGGAGTGGGGGCTAGTGGTTAGAGGGGGTATGGGAGCCAGGACTCCTGGGTTCCATCCCCAGCTATGCCAGCCTTGCTGTGTGGCCAGGCTGAAGTCTCCCCCCCTGCCTCAGTTTCCCCTGTTGAGCAGGGCGGTGGCGGTCCCGGGGTCTCGTTCGTGAATGTGTGTAAAGTGCCAGGTGTCAGAATGATTTGAAAGCGGGAAAATCAGTTCCTCCTTTACTGACCTGTCAGGACCTGAGTTCAGAGCTCGCTGTTTCACTATGGCAACGGCTGATGACATCACCAAGGCCAGAGAGTGGGCCCGGTTCTGCCGTGCTGATGTCACCAGCGGTTGCCTGGGAAACCCAGAACCCGAAGTTCGGGTCGTGGCAGGTTAGAAACAGAGACCTACCGGGCGGGCCCGATCCGGGCCCAACTCTGCCCCGCTCCCGGCCCCGCCCGCCCAGGGCCCCGGGGACCCCCGCGAATGGGGCGGGGGAGAAGGGGGGAGGGGCAGGAGCCAGGACTCCTGGGTTCTATTCCCAGCTCTGGCGGGGGGCGAGGGGGACCCGGACTCCTGGGTTCTGTTCCCGGCCCTGGCAAGGGGGCAGGGTCCCTGGGAGGGAGGCTGGACTCCGGACTCCTGGGTTCTATTCCTGGCTCTGCGCTGACTGGCCGGACCCCCGCGCCCCGTGCCTCGATTTCCCCGGCGATAACCGCTGTGACTAGCGGTGGGAGGGTCACAGCCTGGGCCTGGAGCGGAGGCTCCGATCCACACCCGGGCACTCCCGGCCTCGACGCCCAAGCACCTGGCGGGGGGGCGGAGGGATGTGGGGCAGCCCGGCCCCGAAGGGGTTAACCCCGCGGCGTCACATGGCCGGGCGGGGACCCGCCCCTCGCGGGGGTGTCGGGACGATCCCACCCGTGATCCGTCAGCGCCCGCGAGCGGCCGCAGCATCCCTGAGCCCGGCGGGTACGGGGGGGCCGGGGCTCGGGGTCCCTGCCGGGGGGGGGGAGGAGCTGCCCGATGCTGCACTCGAGGGGGGCCTGGCTTTAGGTGGGGAGCTGCAGGCTGGGGGCAGGTCACAGGCTGGGGGCTGCAGCCTGGGGGCAGGTCACGGGGAGCTGACAGACTGGGGGTGAATGCTGGGGAGCTGACAGACTGGGGGCAGGTCACAGGCTGGGGAGCTGACAGGCTGGGGGGGCAGGTCACGGGAGGAGCTGACAGGCTGGGGGGGGCAGGTCACGGGGGGGGAACTGACAGGCTGGGGGGGGGGCCGCTGCCGCCTCTGCCGTTTGGCTTGGCTCCAGCCTGGGATGCTGATCGGCACTGAAGGGGTTAATGTGGGGCCTCCTGGTTTGGGTGGGGTCTCTGTGGGGCCCGGGCCAGGGAGCTGGATGTGCTGCTGGCCCGGTATGGCCCGGGGAGAGGGGGCTGCACCCCCTGGGGAGCCCAGGGCTCTGATGGGGCAGGCCCATGGCACCGGCGGGTGAGGGTCTCCCAGCCGAGGCCTGGCAGGCTGCCCCCCTGCCAGTGCTGCTCCCCACCAGCCGGCCTCGCCCCTCCAAGCCAGCGAGGGGGGGCTGGCAACAGGAGGGGCCGAGGGAATTGCCCCAGTCTCCTTCCCCTCCCCCACGCGCTGCCAGCTTGGCCCAGTGCTCTGCCATGGGACCAAAGGCAGCATCCCCCAGAAGGA
Organism: Mauremys reevesii; assembly: GCF_016161935.1. Classification (NCBI taxonomy): domain Eukaryota; kingdom Metazoa; phylum Chordata; order Testudines; family Geoemydidae; genus Mauremys; species Mauremys reevesii. Next base: position 15,601,444 of record NC_052647.1, on the reverse strand, counting down.
ACCTTTGCCTGGGGGAGTGGGCCGGGCCGGAGCCCCCCGTGGGTCGCTCCACGGCCCCAGGCCAGAGTCCCTGTGGGTCGCTTCACGGTCCCGGGCCGGGCCAGAGTCCCCCCTGCCCTCTGGCACTCGGCCTGGCCTGGCCTGGCCTCTGTCACATCTCGTAGCAGTTTGGGTTAATTTTGGCATGTGCCTCTCACAGAAACCTTTGGCGCTGGGTGAGCCCTGCCCCACCTGGCAGGTGGCTCCCCGTCTCCGAGCACCTCCCTGGGCTCCTGGGGCCTGCAATTAGCGCCTGCTGCTTTAGACCCAGCTAAGCCCTTGGGCACCGTGAGGCCGGGTGGGGGTCCTGGCCCCTCTGCAGCCCCTTGAGACGGGGAGACAAGTCTCATCTCTCCCCATTTCGGAGGGGAAAGTGAGGCCTGGAGACAGGACTTGTCCAAAGTCGTGCAGCGGGTCGGGCACGGAACTGGCTTGTAGCCCCTCGCTGTCCTGCTAGCCCTGCTCCCCTTCCCCATGCGCCTGGGAGCCCCGCCCCCCGTCCCGCCCTCTAACCGCTGCCCCGTCTGGTGGGCTGTGGGAAGGTGTAGGGGGATCCGGGGTGCCATCTATCCCTGCCTCCCTTCCAGACCCCCGCTCCACCATGGCGGCCCTGCTGAAGAGCCTGGTGGGGGCGTCGGAGAAGTCGGCCCGCATCGCCCAGCTGTGCCGCCAGGAGGAGGCGCTCTTCCAGCTGCTCATCGAGGAGAAGACAGGCACCCACAAGAACAAGAAGTTTGTGCAGGATTTCAAGACGCTGGCGGACGTGCTCATCCAGGAGGTCATAAAGCACGACGTGGGCAAGGAGGTACCCGTGGGCGCCCTGTGGGGTGGGGGCCTGTCCCCTCCGCCTGCCCGACGGCATCCAGGGGGTGGAGATGGTGCTCAGGCAGGAGCAGGGGGGGCCCCTTGGGGGCATGGGGAGGGCATCTTAGCCCCGAGGCAAGGAGCTGCCTAGGACACCCCCCTCCAGGATCCCCTCACCCCTAGACCAAGGGAGATGGAGGAGTCTCAGGGGCCTGAGACAAGGCCTGAGCCCCCCTCCCCGTCTCTTTCAGTTCCCGGAGCTGCACGGACACATCCGCGGGGAGGAGTCGAACCAGTTTGAGAACAGCCTGGGTGAGTGACTCTGCGGCGTGGGCACGGGCCGGGGTGGGGTCCCTGGTCTCCCGCGCAGCCTGTCCCAGCTCGTGCTGGGGCTCTGAGCTGGTCCTGTATTGGGGTGGGGGAGCCCCCCCACTTCACGCTGTACTGGGGGCCCCTGAGCCTGCCCTGTCTGGCTAAGCTGTCCGCCCGCAGGAGAGACCCTGGAGGTGCAGGTGTGTGCGACCCAGCAGGACACGGCCTCGCTGCTCTTTACAATCCTGGACCGGAACCGGCCGGCGGCCGAGCTGCTGGCAGCGGCCATCCACCAGGAGGTGGTGCTGCAGGACCCGGCGCTGGACGCTGTGGCGCTGGCAATCCCCCCGGAGAGACTGGCCATCTGGATCGACCCCATTGGTAAGGGGGGTCCCTTGCTGCCATCCCCCAGCACGACACCAGGGGGCGCTGGGAGCAGCTGACCAACTGCACCCCCTACTGGGGTGTCCTGGGGCTGGGAAAAGGTGCTGACCCATGGCCCCACCCCGAGGTGGCTCCTCCCTGCCCGGGAGGGACCCCACATCCCTGACTCTAGGGCTGAGACCCCAGTTAGCGCCAGTCATGCTGAGGCCCAGAGAACTTGTTGCCCGGTGGCCCGCAAAGCGAGGACAAAGGGAGCCACGTGGCTTAGGCTGCGGGGCTTCGCGCTCTGGCCCGGGCGGGGCTCAGGGCCTGATTCTGACGCCGCCTCTCTCCGGCAGACTCCACCAATCAGTACATCCGCGGCCAGGCCAGTGTGGCACCCATCGGTGGCATCTGCCCGTCCGGGCTGCGCTCGGCGCTGGTGCTGATCGGGGCGTACGACCGCAGCTCGGGGGACCCGGTCCTGGGGGTCATCAACGAGCCATTCTTCCGGGAGGATCCCCTCACCCACAGGTACCTGCCCCTCAGCCCCGCATCTCCCCTGGCACGTCCTGGCGCTGCCCCTGGCCTAGGGGGTCTGCCGGCGCCCCAGCAGCTGGACCTTGCTGGGGAACCCCACTTGGGAACCCTTGGCCTGCACCAACCGCACCCTTCCCCCAGGGACTGGGGCAGAGAGAAGGGGGTTGGGGGGGTTGCTTTGCCAGTGGCTGCTGGCTCTGAGGCTCCTGGTTACCTCTGATCTGCTTCAGTTCATGGCAGGGACCCCCCACAGGGTGTCCCCCAGTCCCGACCCCGCAGCCCCCTCCGAGCCCAGCCCTGGGCTCCCCCATTCTCCAGCTCTGCCGGTGCCCCTCACTCCCGAGCCACAGGACCCTGCTAACCAGCCCTGCCGGTGCCCCTCACTCCCGAGCCGCAGGACCCTGCTAACCAGCCCTGCCGGTGCCCCTCACTCCCGAGCCGCAGCCCCTGCTAGCCCAGCCCCGGGCTCCCCACTCCCACAGCCCCGAGCTCCTCTCCTGAGCGGCTGCCGTCAGCATCGCAGCTGGTGCTGTCTCCGCTGTGTTCTCCTGTGCGCAGGTGGCAGGGGGTCTATCACTGGGGCATCTCGTACCAGGGCACCAGCCTGTCCTCGCTGCGCCGGCCCCCGCTGCGCCCCGAGCCCTCCGTCGTCCTGAGCAGCAGCGAGACGCCGGCGATCCAGCGGGCGCTGAGGCCGCTGTACGGGGAGCGGCTGCGCTTCGCCTCAGGCGCCGGCTACAAGATGCTGTGTGTGATCCTGGGGCTGGCCGAGGCCTACGTCCTCTCGGAGGGCAGCACCTTCAAGTGGGACTCGTGCGCCCCCCATGCCATCCTGCGGGCCCTGGGCGGAGGGATGGTGGACCTGGAGGCTGCCCTGCAGGCCTGGCGCACTGGCCAGCAGGGGGCGCTGCCGGAGCTGACCTACCACCAGCCTGCGGGGGGCGCCGTGGGGGCCGAGCGCTGGGCCAACCGAGGAGGCCTGGTGGCCTTCATGCACCGGGAACACCTGGAGGTGGTGGTGGCCACGCTGGCCACTGCTGCCCTGTGACCCGCAGGGCACTGCCTGGGGGGCAGGGGGAGCCTGGCCCCGCCCAGCTCCGTGTATGGGTGCAGGGGTGGGGACAGGCTGGCACCAAGGGCGCAAAGGGGGGAGGTTGGAGGGGGGCAGGGGGCTGCAGGCGGCCACTGCTCCCGTCGGGTGCCGCAGACCTGACGCATGGGGCAAAGCCCCAGAGAGGTGCCACCCCCCCCCCAGAGCCTTCCAGCCCCACCCCCCCTGCTAGTGCTGCGGGCGCTGAGCTCGCCCGTTTGTGCCAGCCTCCGCGGGGGGGCATTGCCTGGCCCCCATTAAACAGTGCGTTTCGTTTCCCGCCCTCTCGCCTTTCATTTGTTCTCCCTCCTCCCCCGGCCAGCCCCATCTCCAGAGCCATTGCCTGGCGGGTGCTCCTGCGGCACCGGGTTCTCACCCGGCCCTGGGGCAGAGCTGGGCGGGCTCTGGGCATGGCAGCAGCCCCCATGCTGCACTACCAGCTGGAGCCAGCAGGGGGCAGGAGCAGCCGGAAACTTGCCCCCGCTCTGCCCAGCCAGGCAAACCCCCCTGGAGCCGGGGGCGCTTCCCCCAGGATGAGCAGTGAGCTCGGCGGCTGGGGGCCAGGCCCTTGTCTTGCAGCTGGATGCCCCCAGCAGGGCCCTGGCAGCTGCCCCCACTGGCTGGTCAGTGCGGCGTCACCGGCCCCCTGCCTGGCACCCCAGACTCGGGCCCTGGGCTGGGGCTCAGAGCTCCCGGAGGGGGCCTGCCAGGGAGTGGGGTGGCAGGGAGCTCACTTCCCTTCTTCCCTGGCATGCAGGTCCCAGCCCCCAGCAGCCTCTGGGCACCCCACACTCTCCTGGGAGCCGCTGTGGGGGTGTCCTGCTCCGGGCCCCTTGGCTCAGGCCTGAGCCGGGGGTGCCAGGAGCTGGACGCAGAGGTGAGCAGCGGGGGTGGGGAGAGAGGCGCAGGGAGGGGAAGGGACCTGCCCCCGGTGACCTAGTCTGGGAGCACAGGGGTAGGAACAGAACCCAGGAGTCCTGGCTCCGGCCAGCCCACGCCCTGGGCTCCCCTACCTGGCAGGGCCGAGCTGTCTCTGGGCAGGGCAGGAGGGAGGCGTTTCCGTACACCTCACCCTGCTGCTATCTAATCTGGAGTGATGGGCGGCCCCTCTCCAGGGGGTGATCCGGCCCCAGGGTGGGGCCTGGCTGGCTCTGGGGGGCTGGGAATGGGGCATGGGGCCTTTTCCCTCCAGGGGGCGCTGGCTCTGATACCCAGGGTGGGGCTGGCTGGCTCCGGGGGGCTGGGAATGGGGCAGGGGCCTTTCCCCTGCAGGGGGCGCTGGCTCTGATCCCCAGGGTGGGGCTGGCTGGCTCCGGGGGGCTGGGAATGGGGCAGGGGCCTGTCCCCTCTAGGGGGCGCTGGCTCCGATCCCCGGGGTGGGGCTGGCTGGCTCCAGGGGGCTGGGAATGGGGCATGGGGCCTTTCCCCTCTAGGGGGTGCTGTTTCCAGGTCTAACTGCTCACCTGGGGTCATTTCTGAGCTCTGCACCCACCGTGAGCAAGTCACCAAATCACTCTGAGCCTCAGTGCGCTGCCCTCCCTCCTGCCCGGCTGCTTCGGGGTCAGGCTCTGGGGGCAGGGGCTGGCTCCTCCTCTGTGTCGGTGCAGGGCCTGGCACAGCACCGTAGGCACCGCACACTGCACGTGCTAATGTAAGGCCCCAGCTCCTCGCACGGCGTGCCCGGCCCGGCCCAGGCAGCCGGCAGAGGGCCCGGCCCGGCCCAGGCAGCAGGCAGAGGGCCCGGCCCAGGCAGCCGGCAGAGGGCCCGGCCCGGCCCAGGCAGCCGGCAGAGGGCCCGGCCCAGGCAGCCGGCAGAGGGCCCGGCCCGGCCCAGGCAGCCGGCAGAGGGCCCGGCCCGGCCCAGGCAGCAGGCAGAGGGCCCGGCCCGGCCCAGGCAGCCGGCAGAGGGCCCGGCCCGGCCCAGGCAGCCGGCAGAGGGCCCGGCCCGGCCCAGGCAGCAGGCAGAGTGCCCGAGGGCGCAGCCCACACGCTGTTTGGGGGCGACTGATCTCGGGGGAGGGTCTCTCTGTAATGCCCCGCTGGAGGCTATAAAACACAAGGGTGTTAGGGAGACATTTAAACCAGGGTCCTGCCCCTAACTGAGAGCCCCCCCCGCCCCCCCGGGCCTGCCCCTGCAACGTGCCGATAAAGGAAGGTTTGTCCTGTCCGGGCTGACGCCAGCCCAGCACCCAGGGACTTTCCTGGGTAAAATGAAGTCACTTTCCAAGGCAGTTCGACACCAGCCCGGCATTGTCTGCATTCCCCAGAGGGGGAAACCGAGGCGCTGACCAAGCCAGCGTTCTCCCGGGGTCACGCAGCGAGGCCTGGCAGTCCCGGTTCCCAGCCCCCTGCATGAGCCCTCCAAGAACCGGGACAGAACCCAGAGGCCTGGCTCCCCCCGCTGGCCTCCCACGGAGCTAAGCTGGTCTGGACCAGCTGGGAGGGGCTGGGACTCCTTTACACTCTTGGGGGGGCTCAGAGGCTCCCTGGAGCAGGCGATTCAGCGCCCCGGGGCTGGCGCTGTCGGCTCCTGCACCTGCCGCAGGCTGTTGTGCTCTGGCCCGCGCTATTTGCAAGGGAAACCAGATTGCTGCTTCCACGCCGAGGGAGCCGCGTTCCCTGGGAAGCTGCCCAGCCCCACAAGCTCCTTTGGAACGGGCAGCCCCCTTGTGCCCCACTCAGCCCTGGGAGAATCACCTGGTCCCAGAGCAGAGCCCCCCCAGCCAGGCCAGGCAGGGCTGGATTTGATCCTCCCGGGAGGGGGCCCGTTGGTGAGGAAAAGCCTCTCTAGGGCCTGGGTGAACTATCAAGGGGGGGGAGACGCTGTTCTACCGTCGTGCAGGGGCCGGAGAGACCCCAGGTTCTCCTCTAGGCTGCCCTGGGTGCAGATGGAGGATCCCCCTGCCCTGGGAAGGTGGGTCCAGGGGCTAATCTCCGCCCCCCCTCACCCACCCCCGTTAACAACCTGGGCCTATTTCCAACTAATTTGTTTGATTCGGCTTCCAGCTCCCAGCCCCGTCGAACCCAGCACTCAGCGCCCGGGGTGGTTCGGGTCCTGCCCCATAGGGGACTAGCTACGCCGCCCAGAGCAGCAGGATGCTCCTTCCCGGGGCTGGAACGGCTCCCGTCCGAGGACAGACGCCAGCCTGGGGCCCTTCAGCGTAGAAAGGAGACGACTGGGGGGGCCTAGGAGAGAGGGCGAGAAAATCAGGCCTGGGGGGGAGAACATAAGAATGGCCAGACTGGGTCAGACCAAGGGTCCATCCAGCCCAGGGTCCTGGGTGCCGACAGCGGCCAGTGCCAGGGGCCCCAGAGGGAATGAACAGAACCAGGAATCACCAAGTGATCCAGCCCCCGTCGCCCATTCCCAGCTTCTGGCAAACAGGCCAGGGACCCCCTCCCTGCCCAGCCTGGCTAGTAGCCATCGATGGACCCTGGCCTCTGTGAACGTCTCTAGTTCTTTTCTGAACCCTGCTATGCTCTTGGCCTTCACAACAGCCCTTGGCGAGGAGTCCCACCGGTGACTGCGGTGTGTGAAGAAACGTTTCCTTATTTGTTTTAAACCTGCTGTCTTGTAATTTCATTGGGTGACTCCTGGTTCTTGTGTTAGGAGTAAATAATCCTCCCGTCTTTACTCTCCCCTCCCCAGGCAGGATTGTACAGTCCTCTGCCATAGCTCCCCTTGGTCGGTGCTTTTCCAAGCTGTACAGTGCTGGGCTCACGAATCTCTCCTCACGGGGCAGCCGGCCCAAACCCCTCGTCGTCGTTGTTGCCCTTTTCTGACCCTTTTCCAATTCCAATAGATCTTTTTTGAGACGGGGCCACCACATCTGCAGGCGTGTTCAAGGGGTGGGCGGCCCGTGGATTTATACAGAGGCAACGTGATATTTTCTCTTATCTCTCCCTGGCCTGATGATTCCTGCCGTTCTGTTTGCTTTTCTGCCCAGGAGTGTTTTCAGAGCCCCAGCCAGTGAAAGGGAGGAAGGGACTAGGGAGGGGTATTTGCCGGTGAAGTGAACAGGCCGCAGGCTCCTACCCCAGGGCAGTGTCTCCATGCAGTGCACAGTTAACCTGTGGAACTCATCGCCAGGGGATGTTGTGAAGGGCCCAGAGTATAACCTGGGTCAGTTCAGGGGCAGGGCCGGGAGCTAGGGGGGGCTCGGCCGGCTGCCCTGGTCTGGTCTCTGGCCGGGCTGCTGGGGGCGGGGGCTAGATGGACCCTGGCTGAGCCAGGAGCCCTGGAGCTGCAGGAAGTTGCTGTTTGTTCCTGGGGGAGATCTCAGGTCACGCGGGGCCGTGGGGCGCTTTCCAAGGGACAAAGTCAAACCCCAGCCACGGGTGGGGGGCTGAGCGGCCCCCCCACCCCGAGACGCCAGCCACAGCCGCGTGGGGGCAGCTCCCGGGGCTCGCAGGGCCGGGCCGGCGGGGGGGGGGGATTTAACCGGGGCCCCCGCAGCCGGAGCTGGGACCCACCCAGGGGCGGGGCCGCCCCACGCCCACTCGCGGGTTTCCTGTTGACTCACAGGGTCACATGGTGCCGGGGCCTCTCCTGCTACCTGCGTGGAGCCGAGCAGTCAAGTGACCGACCGGGAGCTGCGAGCAGGAGGCAGGAGCCGGCTGGGTGCGGGGAGCGGCCGCTGCTTTGCGGGGGGAGACTGAGGTGAGGGGAAGATCCGGCGGGGGCAATTCAGGGGCCGGAGGGGATCCGGCGGGGCGGGGCAGGGGATTCAGGGGCCGGAGGGATTCAGGGGGCTGGAGGCGGGGATCCGGCGGGGTGGGGGCCGGAGGGGGATTCAGGGGCTGGAGGCGGGGATCCGGCGGGGTGGGGTCCGGAGGGGGATTTAGGGGCTGGAGGCGGGGATCCGGCGGGGTGGGGGTCCAGAGGGGGATTCAGGGGCTGGAGGCGGGGATCCGGCGGGGTGGGGGTCCGGAGGGGGATTCAGGGGCTGGAGGCGGGGATCCGGCGGGGTGGGGGCCGGAGGGGGATTCAGGGGCTGGAGGCGGGGATCCGGCGGGGTGGGGGCCGGAGGGGGATTCAGGGGCTGGAGGCGGGGATCCGGCGGGGTGGGGGCCGGAGGGGATCCGGGGTCCGGAGGAGGGATTTAGGGGCTGGAGGCGGGGATCTGGCGGGGTGGGGGTCCGGAGGGGGGATTCAGGGGGCTGGAGGCGGGGATCCGGCGGGGTGGGGTTTTCCCTGGGACAAGGGGCGGGGGCGCTGCCCCCCCGCCCCGCCGCGGCTCTGAGCGCTGTGTCCCCCCCCAGCACCGGGCGCCATGGCGTTGGAGGGCGGCATGAAATGCGTCAAGTTCCTGGTTTTCTTCTTCAACTTCTTGTTCTGGGTGAGTCGGGCCTGGCGCCCACCCCCCCCCCCGCCCCTCGTTCCCTCGGGTGACCCGAGCCGGCTCCTGACCCCCAAGTCTCCCCATGGGCGTGTCTCCCTGCCCCCTTCGCGGGGGGGGGGTCCAGGCTCCAGCCCAGCTCGGTGGGGGGGGAGGAGGCTGGAGACTCCCCAGGGTCCCTGGAGTTGGACCGGGTGGGGCTCCCCATGGACGGGCTGTGGCAGCTGGGGGGTCGGGCCCCTCAGGACGTGGGGGGCTGACCCCCTCTATGGCAGGGCAGGGAGTGGGGCTGAGCTGGGGTGGGGCTCCCCATGGATGGGTGGTGGCAGGTGGGGGGTCGGGTCCCTCAGGAGGTGGGGGGCTGACCCCCTCTATGGCAGGGCAGGGAGTGGGGCTGAGCTGGGGTGGGGCTCCCCATGGACGGGCTGTGGCAGGTGGGGGGGTCGGGCCCCTTAGGGGGTGGGGGGCTGACCCCCCTCTATGGCAGGGCAGGGAGTGGGCCTGAGCTGGGGTGGGGCTCCCCATGGACGGGTGGTGGCAGGTGGGGGGGTCGGGCCCCTTAGGGGGTGGGGGGCTGACCCCCCTCTATGGCAGGGCAGGGAGTGGGCCTGAGCTGGGGTGGGGCTCCCCATGGACGGGTGGTGGCAGGTGGGGGGGTCGGGCCCCTCAGGGGGTGGGGGGCTGATCCCCCTCTATGGTAGGGCAGGGAGTGGGCCTGAGCTGGGGTGGGGCTCCCCATGGATGGGTGGTGGCAGGTGGGGGGTCGGGTCCCTCAGGAGGTGGGGGGCTGACCCCCTCTATGGCAGGGCAGGGAGGGGCGCTGGGCAGAAGGTCTCCAGGGGCCGGTTGTCCCATCACTGCAGGGTTCCCAGACCCTCCTCAGAAGCAGCTGGGCTGCCCCCGTGGCCGGCTGGAGGCCGGGCTAGATGGGCCCAGGCTGGGGCTGATGCGTGGGGCCGAGGGGCCAGTTTGGCTCGTTAGAGAGACCAGGAGATTCCCACTCCCAGCCCTGAGCCCCTCTGACGTTCGGAAGGAGCCGGGTTCTTGGTTCTGGCCCAGCCCCGAAGAGGCTCCTTCCCCCTGCTGTGGGGGCCGGATGTCGGCTAGCTGCAGCCCAGCTCTGGTGGCCAGCGCGGGGCTCCAATAGGCCCTAAAAACACGCAGAGCATCACTAATGCCAATGCCGGCTCGCGCTGGGGGCCAGGGAGGCGAGGAAGTTGGCTAGAATTGTCACAAACCTGGTGCCACTCAGACCTTGGTGGCCACACCGGGACTCTCCCGTACCTGTTTGCAGTATCGGGTCTATGACAACAGGCTTGGGGCTCTGACTTTACCTGGCAGAGAGCATAGTACAGGCCTTGGCTAGCGATGGCACCGCCCAGCTCACGCCCATGGGTCACAGGAGTTTCCATTTAACATGTCTGGAGGGTGCAAACCAACCCAGAATTGCAGGTGAGCAGACGGGGCCTTCCCTGGCTGCACCCGGCTCTCCGCTGGGGTGGGGCACAAGGGGTTGGGCCATGAGGCTTTTTCTGGTGCTCCTGGGCAGGAGATCTGGAGGGTGTCTGCTTGGGAGTGACTGACTTATTTGGGGGGTGGAGGGGTGGGCAGCTCATCCTAAACAGGAGTCAGCTGGGGGAGGTGTGGTTCCCCCCCCCCCGCCCGCATGCCAGAGTAGCTGGTGATTTATGGCTAATAGCCCAGCAGCTGCACTGTTGACAAAGAACCAGCCAGCATTAGGTTTCAGGGGTAACGCCCTGATGCAGTGAGTGGGTCATACACATTTTTTCCAAGAGCGGCTGGAGACTTTGTGCCTGGCCGCCAGGGCCGCTCGACAGCGTATTCAGCAGCGATAGAATTGCCCTGCTGGCTAAGGCCAGAGCAGGCCTGGGGCGGGCAGTGCCAGGGCTGGCTTCCTCTCCCCTCGCCGGCCCTGGACACCCAGGGAGCTGGGCCTCCCTGGCCCGTTCGCCCCCGACATCTCTGCTGACGCTGCCATGGCCTGTCCATGACCCAGTGACCCCTGGAGCGGGGCCCCCGCCCCGAGGGAGATGCTATCGCAGCCGGTGTCATGTGCCCTCCGAACGGCCCAGGGGAAGTGGCTGGTGGGGAAAGACCTGGGCAGCGCTTAACGGCTCTGGGCTTCGATCGTAATCGGGCTGCGATTGCCCAACAGAACTGGCCGGAGCGGGAGGGCGCGTCCTGCCGGGAAGGGGGGCTGAGTCACCCCTCGTAGGCGGGAGGAGCCGCTCGCACGGGGGTCTCATTTGCCCAATGGCAGGAAGGAGCCAGGGCCTCCTGTCCGAGCCCCACCCAGCCAGGTGGAGGGGGCGTGTGCCCAGCCCTGGCCACTGTCCCTCAGAGTTGCCAGGCGAACCCTCCGGACCCGTTGGCACCGGGGAATCCCTGGGCGGTGCTGGAGCACCCGTGGTGCCAGGGCTATGGCCCAGGTGCCCGCAGTCGGGCTCAGCGGTGGGCGGTGCTGGAGCCAGGGGAATGAGCGCCTGGCCCAGCAGTGGTCCTTGTGACCCCAGTGGCTGGGTCTGTATCTCCCCTTGGCCCGGCATGGATGTGGGGCAGCCCTCGGTGAGTAGCTCAGGGGAGCGTCCCTGGTGTTTGCACAGGCAGGCAAGCTGGCCGCTCTGTTTACCCTCCCCGGCAGGTGTAAGCACATGGGCATATGGGGCTTTCCCGGGGTGGGGATCCCGGCGGACGGAGCGTCACTGAAAGGGCTCCGGCTCGGGGTCTCTGACTGGTGCCCTGTGCTGCCCCCCCACCCCCAAACACCAGCGAATAAGGCTCCAGAAGGTAGAGTGGCCTCATTTGGCAGATGGGGAAACTGAGGCACGGGCAGGGACTTGACTGTGGCAGAGTTGCTACTGGAACCCGGGGGCCTGAGCCACCTCTGCTCTAACCGCTGGGTGTCGCTCCCCTCCCAGGGCGGGGATGGGAGCCCCAGGGCCTGGCTCCCTGGCGGGGGGGAGAGCCCGGGGCAGCTCGCGGCGGCAGCAGGAGGTGGTTTGTTGCAGGGCCGGTTGGGTCCCGCTTAGCACCGAGAGCTCGTCCTGCTGATGGGGGCGGGGGCTGAGCCAGGGCTGGGCTAACGTGGCAGCCGCCCGGCCCTGTGCAGTGGGGCCGGCGTCAGCCCCGGGATCCCGGGGGGCGGGGGGGGTCGAGCTTGGCATCGGGCCCTGTAGCAGAAGAGCCGATGCCAAGATCCTCTGCCCCCTGCGAGGCCTCACAACACACACGCGCTCGCACACACACACACACACGCCCGCCTGCGAGCAGGCCAGGCCGGAAACCCGGGCTCCAGAGTTACTTGGCTTTAATAACACCCCCCCTCCCCCCCGCCATGTAGCTGGGCTGGGGGAGGAGAAAGGCGGCTGGGCTCTGGGGGGAACAGGGAGGGCAGGGTGGAGGGGGGCATTATTCCCCTGTTGGGGACCCCCAGGCCCGGTCACACCCGGGGGCGGGGCCTGTTCTCCCATGTGGCTTCTTCCTGTTCCGCTCCCCCCCCCCACTGGTTCCAGCTGATCCTGACCCCCGTGTGCACAAGGAACCCCCCCGGGGGGGGCTGAGCAGGGAGAAAGGGGAGGTCCAGAGTCACAGGACACATACTCCGGTGGGGGGGGCTCCCATGGGGTCACAGTACTCGGACCTGGGGGGTGCTGAGTCCCCAGCCACACGGGGTCTGGTGCCCCCAGCTCTGTCCTGCCGGTACCAAATCACCCTCCGCTCAGTGGGGTGGGGCCGGGTAGGGGCCTGTGATGCGGCGGAGCAGTGCTGCCCTTGCCCAGCAGAGGGCAGTGGGGCACACACCCTGTCTGCCCCGCTGAGTGGGGCCAGGGCGGCTTGGTCCCTGCCAGCCTCTGGCCCGGTGTCCCCTCCCGCGGCTGGCAGCTCTCTCTGCCCCTTGATCCCCGGCGAGTGGGTGGAGTCCACGCCCCATGGGTCTGTGTTCCTTGGGCAGGGAAAGGTAAATAGGGCCGGGCGGGGCTGTTTGGGAAGGGGGTGGAGGCTGGCGGGGGAAGGGGGTGTACATGGGAGTGTGGAAGAGGCGAAGTTCAGGGGAGTTTGTGCTTTGAGATCCTCAGACGGGATGGGGAGGGAACACCCTTCTCCAGCACTGCTGCTGTGAGGCTGCCATGCCCTGCCCCAGAGGTGGCCGCATTTCAAGCGTGGCTGGCGTGTGCTTTGGGATCCTGGGGGGACATTTAAGCTCTTGTAGCAAATAGAGGAACTCCCTGAGGATGGCAGGACTGGCAGTCGCGTCCCCCCTCCTCCTCGTTCCAAAAGCCACCCCGGCTACGGGCGAATCCCCATCAGCTGCCAGCAGTATGGGGCTGTGACACACGGCTGAGCAGGCCAGGTGCCATCCAGCAGAGGGGACATGGCAGCATGTTCTTGGCTCTGGTGGGGCCCGGGTCTGGGAGGGGCGCTGACCGGGCGATGCGCAGGGTTGACCTGTCCCCGTTCCTCCCCCAGCTCTGCGGCGTCGCCCTCATCGTCATCGGGGTCTTGGTGCAGATCGATCTCAACAAGACGCTGATCATGCACAGCGCTTCGGCCTCGGGCGCCCCCATCGTCATCATCGTGGTGGGCGTCGTCATCTTCTTCGTCTCCTTCTTCGGCTGCTGCGGGGCCTCCAAGGAAAACTACTGCATGGTCACCACGGTGAGGGGGCGCGGCCAGCGGCAGAGCGGGGGGGGCAGGTTTCAGGGGCCTCACAAGGGTTATGGGCTGGGGGGCAGGGAGCCCGGGGGGGGGCAGGTTTCAGGGGCCTCACAAGGGTTCAGGATGCGGGGCAGGGAGCTGGGGTGGGGCTGGGGGCAGGATTCAGGGGCCTCGTGAGGGTTCAGGATGCGGGGCAGGGGCAGGGGTGGGGGCAGGATTCAGGGGCATCACAAGGGTTCAGGATGCAGGGGCAGGGAGCCGGGGGCTGGGGCAGGATTCAGGGGCCTCACAAGGGTTATGGGTGGGGGGAAGGGAGCCCGGGGGGGCTGGGGGCTGCGGGTCAGGGCTGAGGGGCACCGCTCACCCCGCTCTCCCCCACAGTTCGCCATCCTGCTCACCTGTATCTTCCTGGTGGAGATCGCGGCTGCCATCGCCGGGTACATCTTCAAGGACAAGGTGGGCACCTCGCTGCCGTGGGTCCCGCAATGGGGGGGTCTCTTGGGGAGACGCGCTTGGGGCTCAGCCTGGGTCCGGGCCTGCCCAGCTGAGGTTGTGGGTGACGCCAGAGCCCACAGGGGGGCGCTCAGTCCCGGCAGCCCTGTCCCGCTGGGGCCGCAATGGCTGCTCTGACCCCCTGCTCCCCCCCAGGTCCGCACCGCACTCCAGGACGGCCTGGAGGACGCCGTGAGGAAATACGGCAACGACTCGCTGATAAGGGACACCATGGACGAACTGCAGAGGAAGGTGAGTGAGGCGGGTGACCATTTGGGGGACCAGGTGGGGTGTTGCAGGCCCTGGTTCCAAGTGCTGGACCAAGGTTCCCCCTCTCAGCTGGGGAGGGACCCAGGAGTCCTGACTCCCAGCCACATGCTCTAACCACTAGGCCTCGCGCCCCTGAGGCCAGGCAGCTCCCATTTGCTCTGTCGCCTGGTTCTCTCCTCGTTTGCAGTATTCCTGCTGTGGAGCCCAGAACTACACCGACTGGTTCGGCGTCGAACCGTTCCAAAGCGACCGCAGCGTTCCCAAATCCTGCTGCCGGGCAAACGCCACCATGGCCACCTGCAACATCAATCCCACGGCTGCCACCATCAACGTCCAAGTGAGTTCCAGCCTGGGACTGGGGTGTGTGTGGGCAGGATGGGGGTGAAAGGGGGTTTGCACTGTCCCAGCTGGGGGCGGGGGGTGTGGGCAGGGCAGGGGGAACGGGGGGTTCGCATTCTCCCAGCTGGGTCCCTGAGCTACCTCGTCGGCTCCCCCTGCAGGGCTGTGCGGGCAGCATCGAGGCCTGGCTGAAGAAACACATCGTGATCGTGGCGGCCGTGGCGCTGGGCATCGCCTTCTTTGAGGTACCGAGCACCCCGCCCGGGCTCCTGGCCCCGCCCCATGGCAGGCCCCGCCCCATGGCATGCCCCGCCCGGGCTCCTGGCCCCGCCCCATGGCATGCCGGGCAGCCTGAATGAGCCGGGCAGTGCTGGGGAATCCAGGGTGCCAGACAACTTCCCCTGCCCTAGATCCTGCGGCTGGGCCAATCGGGAGCTTTGGGGGTGAGCCTCCCTCTAATGGGCTGGAGGGCAAAGGTCGCAGTGCCCAGCGGGGGGGGGGTCGTTGGCATCGCGGTCGCCTGACGCCTCGTCCTCTCTTGCAGCTCCTGGGCATCGTCTTCGCCTGCTGCCTCATGAAGGGCATCCGGAGCGGCTACGAGGTCATGTAGCGGCTGGGCCAGGACTCCGGGGGGCTCCCCGGGGGGGGGGTGTCTCTGCCCCTTTAAGCCGTCAGACCCGCCTTCTTTCCGCAGCGCCCCCTGGTGGGCAGCTCCTGTCCTGCAGCGGTTACCGTATTCCTTCTAATGGACGGGCAGCAGGTGCCTTAAACATTTGCCAAAAACCCTCCCCCTTTTCTTAACTTTAGCTGCCCCTCCCCCCGCCTCTCCAGTGCCGGGGGAGGGGAGCTCGGGGGGTTTCTGTCTTTGGGGGGAGGGGGGAATGTTGATATGTTGAAGATGGGGGGGGGGGCACAATATTTTGAAAATAAAAAGCTTCCCCAGATCGCTCCGTTCTGCTGCCTGGGGGGCTTCTTTGGCCCAGGCTTGGGGGGCAAGGGGGAGATTCCAACTGGTCCCATCTGGTGTCCATCCCCCCCCCCCAATTTAAAGCCCAAGCTGTGGTGGGGCCTCCCAAGGGGCAGCTCTTGGGTGGGGGGGTGACTCGAAGTGCCCCGTGCCCCCCCCGCCCGGCCAAGTGCGGCAGCGGCCGGGCTCAAAGCAGGTGTTACCGGGGCTGCCTGGGGGAGAGGACGCGGCCTGGGGGGTCCGTGCTGGGCATCCTAGGGGAGCAACCCCCCCCCGTCAGTGGTGAGAGGGGGCAGGGCCTGCCCACAAGTGTTAACCCCTCTGCTGCTGCAGTGGGGGCAGGACCAGGAGCCTGGGGGGCATTTGTCATCCTTCCTTCCCCCCCCCCCTCGCCCCCCAAGTCCCTCTGACCCGAGTCCCCAGCTCCCTTCCAGCCCAGGGCCGGTGACCACACACCGAGAATTTCACCCCCCTGGGCTGGTTGATTCTGTGTTTGACGGGTGGCCCCTCCCTGGAAACAGGGTGGGAGGGGGCTGGACTCCTTCATCTCCCTCCCTCCCCCCTTTAATATTTTTCAGCCCATGAAGGTCTCTGGCAACTGTTGTCATGGAAACTTGTCCCGGCCCCTCCCCTCCGGAAGGGTCATGCTTCCTGCAGCAGGAAGCGGGGGGCAGCGGGGCCCCCGGGGCCCGGGTGGAGACAGGAGGGGCCCTGCTGTGCTGAGCAGCTGAGAGCCTGGCCACTTCCAAGGCAGCAGGATCCCCTGGGGGCGGGGGCGGGGGATCAGCTAGTTATGGGGTGAGGCCGCTGGGGCCCCCTGCTGACCAGACGTGGGGCTCGGCCCTGGCACCCGGTGGCCTCCTGGCCTCCCCTCTGCCCCCCATAGCAGACGCAGGCACCCGTAGGGGGCACCCCCCCCATTCCATCTCCGGGTCCCCAATGCCCGGGCAGGGGGGTCCATGACCCATACATGGCCCATGAAGCTGAGACCCAGCAGCTCGTCTCACCTGGGGCCACCCCTTGGCTGGGAGCAGCCCCATAGCTCTGCCCCCCCCGAGCAGCCCCATAGCTCTGCCCCCCACCTGGGAGCAGCCCAGCCCCCATAGGGAAGGAGCTTTGGCTTTGCTTGGGGCCTGGCTGCCCCCATTGCTGAGGGCTAGTGGGACACCCTGAGGGGGCGTTTACTGTCTCCCAGCTGGGCCCCCTGCTGGTCACATGTGAGGCTGCAGGGGGAGCTGCCTACCCAGCCCCCAGCTTTGCAGGTTCAAGCCCCGGGGCCGGAGCCAGCAAGATGGGAGCTGTGGGCACCGTGTGGGCCTGGCCCTTCCTTTAAAAGGGGCAGAGCCTGTGGCGCGGCCCAGGCCAGCCTGGGCACCCACTGCCCAGCCTGGGGCCGTGTCTTGAAGCTCCACAGGGAACCCAGCCAGGGCTCCTGCTTTCCAGTGTCCTGGCCCCAGCGCCCCCTTGAGCAGCTGGGCTGAGAACCCTGGAGTCCTGACCCCCCCCGGCCCCCTCCCTTCCCAGCAGCTGGGCTGAGAACCCAGGAGTCCTGACCTCCCTTCCCAGCAGCTGGGCTGAGAACCCCGGAGTCCTGACCCCCCCCCGGCCCCCTCCCTTCCCAGCAGCTGGGCTGAGAACCCCGGAGTCCTGACCTCCCTTCCCAGCAGCTGGGCTGAGAACCCCGGAGTCCTGACCTCCCTTCCCAGCAGTGGGGCCAGCCCCACGCCACCCTGCTCGCCGCTGGCCCCTCAGGCTGTGTTGCACTGAGCAGGGGGCTGGCGGGAAGCGAAGCCCTGCTGGGAAGGGGACTCGCCTGTTCTCTGCCCTCCCCCCCCGCCCCCCCAGGGAACGTGAACAGAGCCGAGCGGGCCGGGCCTGGCGTCCTTTGGGAGCCGGTTTATTTCCAACAGGCTGTGGGGCACCGGAGCCCGATCCCATTCTTTGGGCTCAACCCCATGCAGCGCTGGGGCTAGCGGATGCGGCGGGCCGGCTTCGGCAGGATCGTGGCCAGTACCACATCCACCAGGAAGGCCGGCAGGTAGGAGGCCGGCAGCCAGAGCAGCTTGGCGTCCCAGCCAGGGCTGTAGCGCGTCCGCGGGTGCTTGGCCTGCAGCGCGTGCTCCATGCAGCTGGTCACCTTGCTCAGGTCGGGGTCGCAGATGAAATTCATGATGAGCCGCTGCACCTTCAGGTCTGGGGGGTGAGGGGAGGGGGGGGTGAGGTGGGGCCAGGCACAGCCCCCCAATGCCTGGCTCCCATTCCTGCCCCCGCGAGATGCTGCCACCTCTGGGGTGGAGCACGGCAGCTGTTTCGACAGGGATCCCTTCCCTGGTGCTGAGATTCAGCCACCTCGGGGCGGGGGCAGTGTTCAGCCAGCCATGCAGCAACTGGGCAGGGGAGTTTAGGACAGGAAGTGAAGGCGGCTCCTGCGTCCAGCAGAAGGCACAGCACTTCCTGTCTCCTCAGGGCCACGATTCTTTTCTTGTGCCCCCCGCCATCCCCCACGTCTCCGCTTCTGCAGCACCTGGGTCACACGGCCCCCACCCCTGCAGCTGGGAGGGGTTCCCCACTGGGTGGCCACAGGGGCTGGACTGAGACACGGTGGGGGGGGACGGACAGAGCAGCCCCATGGGGTGAGTGCAGGGGCTCAGCTGACTGTTTCCCCCTGGCAGCTGGGTGGCACCAGCCTTGTTCTGCAGCTGGGGAAACTGAGGCAGGGTAGCAGGCAAGTGACTTGACTGGGGGTCTCAGAGGATGAAGGGGGCCCCCCATTCCCCTTCAGCATGTGACCTGGGCTCCCCTGTGCCAGAGGCCCCTGGACGGGCGGGGGACGAGCCCCAGCCCTGGACGTGGGGGGACGAACCCCAGCCCTGGGCCCCTGGCACTCACACTGCTGGAAGAAATCCTCCCCATAGCTCTGCCTGGCCTCGGGCGCCAGCTGGCTCCACAGCTGCTGCAGCGAGGCCTCGATGGCGTCCAGGCTGGTCACGGCCGTCTTGAAGAACCCGGGTTCGACGATGGACACGCGCACCCCGAAGTGGTACATGTCCCGCCTGCAAGGCACCGATGTGAGCAGGCCCCGGCCGCGTGGCCTGCGGGGGAAGTGCCCCCTAGGCCTGGGACAGCCTGGGGGGGCAGGGACCAGGCCGGATCCTGAACGGAGCTGAGCCGCCGGGGCCCAGGCATTAACTCCGTGTCCAGAGCAGGGAGCCGACTCTGCCGAGGTGCCACATCAACGCGGGGGCAGGGCAAGAACCCAGGAGTCCTGGCTCTCTTTCCCCCCCCCCCGCTCTAACCACTAGCCCCCACTCCCCTCCCAGAGCTGGGAGAGAACCCAGGAGTCCTGGCTCTCTTCTCTCTCCCCCCCCCCCGCGCTAACCACGAGCCCCCCCTCCCCTCCCAGAACTGGGAGAGAACCCAGGAGTCCTGGCTCCCAGCCCATCCCCCAGCAGAGAGTTGAGGGATGGGGGTAACCCAGGCCTGCTCTGAGAGGGAGCCCTGCAGGGGGCACTACCTCCCAGTGTGGTATGACAGGGGGCTGTGTGATGGGGCCGGAGGTGGGGCAGGAGGTGGGGGCTGGAGGTGGGGCTGTGCGATGGGGCCGGAGGTGGGGGCTGTGTGACAGGGCCGGAGCTGTGTGAGGGGCAGGATGTGGGGCCGGAGGTGGGGGCTGGAGGTGGGGGCTGTGTGACGGGGCAGGACGTGGGGCCGGAGGTGGGGGCTGTGTGACAGGGCCGGAGCTGTGTGACGGGCAGGATGTGGGGCCGGAGGTGGGGCTGGAGGTGGGGGCTGTGTGACGGGGCCGGAGCTGTGTGACGGGGCCAGGGGCGAGGGCTGTGCGACAGGGCCGGAGGGGGCAGGAGATGGGGCAGGACGTGGGGGCTGTGCGACGGGGCCGGAGGTGGAGGGCTGTGTGACGGGGCCGGAGGTGGGGGCTGGACGTGGGGGCTGTGCGATGGGGCCGGAGGTGGGGCAGGAGATGGGGCAGGACGTGGGGGCTGTGTGAGGGGGCCAGAGGTGGGGCTGTGTGCCGGGGCCGGAGCTGTGTGACGGGGCAGGACGTGGGGCCGGAGGTGGGGGGCTGTGAGACGGGGCCGGAGGTGGGGCAGGAGGTGGGGGCTGTGCGATGGGGCCGGAGGTGGGGGCTGTGCAATGGGGCAGGAGATGGGGGCAGGACGTGGGGGCTGTGCGATGGGGCAGGAGATGGGGGCAGGAGGTGGGGCTGTGCGATGGGGCCGGAGATGGGGCAGGAGATGGGGCAGGACGTGGGGGCTGTGCGATGGGGCCGGAGGTGGGGCCGGAGGTGGGGGCTGGACGTGGGGCTGTGCGACGGGGTGGGGCCGTGTGATGGGGCCGGAGGTGGGGGCCAGGACGTGGGGGCTGTGCGATGGGGCCGGAGGTGGGGCAGGAGATGGGGGCAGGACGTGGGGGCTGTGCGATGGGGCCGGAGGTGGGGCCGGAGGTGGGGGCTGGACGTGGGGGCTGTGCGACGGGCGGGGGCCGTGTGATGGGGCCGGAGGTGGGGGCCAGGACGTGGGGGGCTGTGCGATGGGGCCGGAGGTGGGGCAGGAGATGGGGGGCAGGACGTGGGGGGCTGTGCGATGGGGCGGGGCCGTGCGACGGGGGCTCACCGCAGGCTGTCGGAAAAGGCCTCCACCGTGTACTTGGAGACGCAGTAGCCGCCGCCGCCGGCCGAGAGCCGCCCCAGGATGCTGGACATATTCACCACGCGGCCCCGCGCCCGTTTCAGCAGCGGCAGGAGCCCCAGGGTCACCTCGATGAGGCCGAAGGTGTTAACGGCCAGGACCTGCCGGAAATCCTGGATCCGCATCCACTCGGTGGGGCCGATGGGGTTCGCCACCCCCGCGTTGTTCACCAGCCCGAAGAGACCTGCGAGGGCGGGAGCCGGGGTGTCCCCTGAGAGCCCCCCCAGGGCGCCTCCTGCCGGGAGCCCCCCACGGCGCCCCCCAGCGCCTCTGCCCCCCAGCACCTCTGCCCCCCAGGGCACCTCCTGCCGGGAGCCCCCCAGTGCCTCTGCCCCCCAGGGCACCTCCTGCCGGGAGCCCCCCAGTGCCTCTGCCCCCCAGCGCCTCTGCCCCCAGGGCACCTCCTGCCAGGAGCCCCCAGTGCCTCTGCCCCCAGCGCCTCTGCCCCCAGGGCACCTCCTGCCGGGAGCCCCAGTGCCTCTGCCCCAGCGCCTCTGCCCCAGGGCACCTCCTGCCGGGAGCCCCAGTGCCTCTGCCCCCAGCACCTCTGCCCCCCAGGGCACCTCCTGCCGGGAGCCCCCCAGTGCCTCTGCCCCCCAGCGCCTCTGCCCCCCAGGGCGCCCCGGCCCGGCGCCCCCAGCGCCTCTGCCCGCCAGGGCACCTCCTGCCGAGCCCCAGCGCCTCTGCCCCCAGCGCCTCTGCCCCCAGGGCGCCCCTGCCAGGAGCCCCCCAGCGCCTCTGCCCCCCAGGGTGCCCCTGCCAGGAGCCCCCCAGCGCCTCTGCCCCCCAGGGCACCTCCTGCCGGGAGCCCCCCAGCGCCTCTGCCCCCAGCGCCTCTGCCCCCAGGGTGCCACTGCCGGGAGCCCCCAGCGCCTCTGCCCCCAGCGCCTCGGCCCCCCAGGGCACCTCCTGCCGGGAGCCCCCCCAGCGCCTCTGCCCCCCAGCGCCTCTGCCCCCCTGGGCGCCCCTGCCCGGAGCCCCCCAGCACCTCTGCCCCCCAGGGTGCCCCTGCCAGGAGCCCCCCAGCGCCTCTGCCCCCCAGGGCACCTCCTGCCGGGAGCCCCCCACGGCGCCCCCCAGCGCCTCTGCCCCCCAGGGCACCTCCTGCCGGGAGCCCCCCACGGTGCCCCTGCCAGGAGCCCCCCAGCACCTCTGCCCCCCAGGGTGCCCCTGCCAGGAGCCCCCCACAGCACCCCCTGCTGGGAGAGGCCAGGCGATTTCCCCTCCCCCGCTCACCTTTCTCCCCCACCTCCGCCCGCACCCACTCCACGGCTCGCTGGATGCTCTCGCTGCTGGTCACGTCGAGCAGGGTGGCGCGCAGGCCGGGCGAGCTGCTGCGCTGCAGGTTGTCGGCTCCCCTCTGGGTCAGGCAGCCGGCCAGCACCCGGAAGCCCTTCCTGTCCAGCCGCTTGGCCAGCATGTGCCCGAAGCCCGAGTCGCAGCCCGTGATGAAGACGTGCTTGTCCTGGACGCTGGCCAGGCTCTGCCGGTCCCGCAGGTACCAGCCTAGCGCCCACACCAGGGCGGCCAGGCCCACGTAGAGCCACATGGCTGGCGCCTGCGGCCAAACACACCAGCCTCAGCGCTGGAGGGGAGGGAGCTGCGCAAGGAACCCAGGTGTCCTGGGTCCCTCCCCTCTAACCACTAGTCCCCACTTCCCTCCCAGAGTCATTTCACAGGGTGAGGCGGGTGCCCTGCGCAGGGGGTTGGTCCCCTGGCACCAGCCCACTGGCTTCGGGCAGGGGCTGGGGGTGGGGGGCGGTGGCCTGGGAGGGGCACTTACCACTTGGCAACTCCATGGTGCAGGAAGCCCCCCAGCCCCCACCCACTGCATGGCCCATCACCCCCTCTCTGGGCAGCCTCCCTCCCTCCCGGGGGGGGGGCAAGAGCCCCCCCGAGCCACGGCTCCCCCTTACCGCCCACGGGCCGGTCACCGCGACAACCTGCCCGAACTAGGCCGTGGGCCTCGGCTGGGCGTGCTGGGGATTAGCCGGGATCAGCGCGTCAGAGGCTGCCTGGTGCCCAGCTCCCGTGGGGAGGGGCCGGGGGCCTCTTCCCTGCTACAGCGATGGAGAAACTGAGGCACAGAGCATGGGCGGGACGGGCCAGGGTGGCAAAGCCCGAAATGGAACCCAGGCGTCCCACGAGTGATGGGGCTGCTCCCCCCCCCCGGTCGGTGCCACATGCACCCGAGCCCTGGGCAGGGAGCCGGGCAGCGTGAACCTGGCCGCTGGGTCCTGCAGTCACGAGGGGAGAGCTCACCCCCCCCCCACTCTGGGCACTCTAAGCCCCCAGGGCTCGGGGGGGGGAGCTTCCTGTCATACCTGCTAATCCCCCTGGCCAGGGGTGTCAGTGCCTGTGTGCCCCCCCCCTTGCAGGTGGCCCTGGACGGGGCGAGCGGCGCCAGGCAGGTCGCCCCCCCGAGCCCCCAGAGGACCCTGCCTTGAGCTTAGGGGCTTGGCAGGGGCCACAGGAGGGGAGGGCAGAGTGACAGCTGGGCTCTGCACCTGGAGGCACCGGCGGGGGGGACACGCTGATCCGCAGGGGGGGACCCAGCGCCCCCCCCCCAAGAAGCAGGGTTCTCCCGAGGGGTTCCCGGCAGGGGCTGGCAGGAAGGGGTGACGGTGCAGCCCATTCCCTGGCCCGAGGCAGAGCGGGGCCCGGGGCCCTGTGGCTGGCGGGGGGGGCATTACCAAGGGGGATTAGCCCCGTGCTCCCGAATCCCCTGAACAGCGGGGGAGGAGGTTTCATAACCTCCAGGGAGCCGGGCACGTCCCAGCGAGGGCCCCGCCCTGGGTGCTGGCACAGGCGGGGCCGGGCAGGTCTGTGCCTGCTGCAGGGGCTGCACCCCGAGTCTGTGCCCCCCCATTCCAGTTCTCCGGGGGGGGGCAGGGTGCCCAGCAATCCCTGCTGGGTTATTCTCCCTCACCCCAGGGGCTGCCCTGGGCTCCGGCTGGGTAGGCCCGGTCCTGCCCCCCCCCGCCCCAGCAGGCGCTGGAGCCGGCGTTGGAAGGGTTAACGGAGGGGCCGGCTGGCCTGAGACCCCCCGCCCCGAACGCGCCTCCCGCAGGCAAAGGGCCGACAGGGCCGGGCCCCGGCCTGAGGGCGCCTTGAGCTGCCACAGGGGCCCCCTGGCTCCGCCCCAGCCCCAGCCCCAGCGGATGCAGGAACGGCTGGACCACGGCCCCGGGCGGGCACAGCGGGGGGGCGGGAGCTGCCCGCGTCTCGGCAGAGCTCCCGAGGGCCCCCCCGGCAGCGGCTGAGTGGTAACCGGGCGCCCCGTCCATGGCTCGGAACACGTGGGGCGGGGCAGCCCCCCCCCAGCATCGCTCGTCCTCGGCAGCTTTGTGTTTCAGGTGGGTAAACCGAGGCACGTAGCGGGGCAGGGGCTGGGCCCGGGACCCAGGCGTCCTGATGCCCCAGCTGCGCTTTCAGCCCACGCACGGCGAGTCTCCGCGAGCAGCCCGGCTAGTGCCCCCCAAGCCTGGCCCCCCACAGCCTCGGGCTGCAGACATCGGGGGGCTGGGGGGGGCTCAGTGGCTGAGCCGCTCACCCCCCCACGGGCCTGCACCCCAACACGCGGCAGCCTGGCCCTGGGCCCCGATCCCGCCCCCCCAGCCCCTGCGCTGCGTTCGCCCCACATACCGCCCTGCTGGTCAGACCGGCTCTGGGGCTGGGGCCGGGTCCTGCTGCCCGGGGCTGAGCCACACAAGTTTTGCTCCAGCCAAAGTCCAAGGAAGAGCCGATTGCCCCGCCCCCCCCCCCCACGGACGGGGCGGGCCGGGCCCTGCCAGCAGCACTACCCCCCCCCCCCGCACCGCACCAGGAGCTGGGCACAGCGGGTGGTGCCAGGGAGGGGGGCAGGGCTGGCTCTGCACCAGGCCAGGTCTAGAGCCAGAAGTGGGGCCCTGCCCCCCCATAGCGAGTGCACCCCCGGGAGCCCCCAGCCATGGTCAGGGGGCACGTGCCCCACAGGCAGGCAGCGAGGGGTAATGGGGGCTCGGGGGGGGGGGGGACCAGGGCAGCCGGACAGAAGGGGGGAGGGCGCCATGTTGGATCCACAGAGCTGCACAAGGTCTGGTGCGTGACTGCTCTGTGCCTCAGTTTCCCCAGCTGTACGATGGGTGAATTCCCTCATGGCACATGGGGCGGGGGCGGCTCGCAGGCCCCTGGGTGGTAGAGGGGACCCCGAGTGCCCAGGGACAGAACAGGAACCCCCCCACCAGCGCCCCCGGCCTGGCCCAGCTGGGGGGGGGAGATCAGTGCAGGGACCATGTGCTGAGCATGGGGCTGGGGTGGGATTAGCGGGCGCCCGGTCACACGGCTCCTTTGTCCGGGGCTCAGCAAGAGCCTCCGAGGTGGATTTAAGTGCGAAAGAGGATTTGGGGGAGGGGAGGGGGAGCCATGACCTGGCACAAACTCCCCCTCCCCCCTGGGGCAAGTTCCCCCCATGGCCAGCGCTCCTGCCCCCACCACAGCACCTCCTGCTGGAAACCCCCACCCAGTCCTCCGGCCCCGCCCCCCCATAGGGCCCCCTGCTGGGAACCCCCACCCAGTCCTCCTGCCATGCCCCCCACAGTGCCCCCTGCTGGGAACCCCCCCCCAGCCAGCGCTCCTGCCCTGCCCCCCACAGCACCCCCTGCTGGGAGAGCCTGGGTTCCCCTTACGGCCCAGCTCCCCCCTTACAGAGGCTCTGACACGCAGCCTGCTCCGGCTTAACTGATGCATTTTATTCCATTCCCCAGCGAAGCCGCCCTGCAGCACCACCCCGGGGTGGGGACAGGATCTCACCCCCCACCCCCCGAGCCAGCCACCCTCTGCCCAAGCCTCCTGCTGCAAGCCGCTCAGCACAGGGGCAGGCGACCTGCAGCCCAGTGAGAGGCTCCAGGGCCTCCACCCAACGGCTTCCCCCTGTGGCAGGGCACCAGAGGGCCCAGCAGCCCCCAGGGTCAGAGCAGAGCCCCTGCGGCCGGGGTCCCCCCCGCGGGCTGGCAGGACGGGGCCTCTCCCCCGGGGTGACGCTCAGAGACTGGAGGGCCGGCACACGGGCAATGGGTGCGGCCCAGGCGAGGGGGCACTCCGCTGCCCGTTCCCGCCGGGCGGGCACAGCAGGCGAGGGGTGTCCTGCGGGCGGCTCAGCATGGCGGCCAGGCGGGGGCTCCGGCCGGGCGGGGGCTCAGGAGCTGGAGGGCTGCAGCTGCCCCTTGTAGACGTACTCCAGGGCGGTGGCGATGGTCCGCATGTCCAGCTCGATGCTGCGCGCCCAGTTCTCCACGTCGCCGATCTCCTGTCAGCAGAGGAGGCGTCAGGGCCCTGCCTGCGGGGCTGGGGGTCCCCTCGAGAACCCTACCCCGCCCTGCCTGGGCCGGCTGCTGCCCGGCCCCCAGGACCAGGGGCGGCTCCAGCCATTTCGCCGCCCCAAGCACGGCGGCTGCCGCGGGAGGCGCTCTGCCGGTCGCCGGGCCGGCTCGGTGGACCTCCCACAGGCGTGCCTGCGGATGCTCCACCGGAGCCGCCCTCCCGGCGACCGGCAGAGCGCCCCCCGCGGCAGCCGCCCCAAGCGTGCTGGGGCCTGGAGCCGCCCCTGCCCCGACCTGGGCTGGGCTGGGCTGGGCAGAATGTGCCCAGGCGCGGTTCTCCCCTCTGGCCAGCAGGTGGCACCTTTCCCCGTTCAGCGCCCTGCACAGGAGCGCAGTGACCAGCAGGGGGGGGCGACTCCACCGCGGGGTCACCCCCCCCGCCCTGCTGGTGCCCCTCACTCCCGACCCGCAGCCCCTGCTAGCCCAGCCGAGTGCCTCCTGAGCGCACAGCGCCCGTCGTGCTGAACCATCCATTCCTTGCACCCGGGCAGCTGAGGCTGCTCCACTCATTGCACCCGTGCTGGGCCCCCGGAGCCAGCGCAGGCAGGACCAGAAGGGAACACTCCCGGCATCGCCAGCACCCCCCACGCCAGGCAGACGGTACGTCCGGCGCCGAGGCTGCAGGTGGGCGAGGCTGGGGGGTGCTGGGCGCACGGCCATGCCAGCCCGCTGGGTGGCCGAAGGGGAGGAGTCGGGCGCCAGCAGGGTCTGCGTCGGGCGGCTCTGACTCTGTGCGGGGAGAAGCACCGTCCTGCCGCCCCCCCACGCCCGCCGGGCACAAAGCGGCTCTGAGGCTCCGCCAAGCCAGGCTCAAAGGGCCAATTCTCTGCCCTGGAGCCACTTCTGTGGGGAGGCCGGAGGGAGACTAAGCCCTGGACAAAGGGCTCTGATCCGAGACGGCGGGAGAGGGCGGGGGTGGTGCCCATGCCAGCGTGATGGGGGCCCAGGCCTGTGTCAACAGAAGCTGGCACCAACCAGCTGCCTCCCCCCGCTCCACGGCCGAGGGCCCCAGGGAAATCCGAGCCCCCTCCCGCCAGCTGACAAGGCTGCTTTCCCCCAAGACCCTGGGCTGGAGGTGGGAGGGCACCTGCCTGGCATTCCTGTCTCTGCCCTCGGGGCAGGGCGGGGGGCAGCCGGGCAGGAGATCCACCCCCCCAAGGGCGTCCCGGGGCAGACTGACCTTGAGCGCCTGGTTGAAGTTCTCCACCATGCTGATCCACTGGCCCGTCTGCTTGGCGAACTGGGCAGCTTGGATCTGCAGCGTCTTCACCTCATGGTCCAGCTTCCTCTGGTTCACGTAGGCTTGGGCCACCCTGGGCAGGGCAGGGCAGGGCAGGAGGGTGATCAGCCGGCTGCCCCCTCGGGGACATGCCCCCTGCATCTCCATGCCGCCCCCTTCAGGGCCGGGAGCCAGGGGCCCGGGCCAGGGCAGGCCCCGGGGGAGCACGCCCCGGCGCTGGGAGTCTCTGGCTGGGGAAGTTCCCAAGCCAGAGCAGCTCAGCAGCAGCTGGGACCCATTACCAGGCCCTGGGAGCATCTGGTTCTCATCAGGCCGGGCCGCACGCGGGGCTGCTGGAGGGGGGAGGGATCTGGCCCGGCAGCCGGAGGGGGTGTGCCAGGCACCGAGAGCCGGGGCGTGGGCCATGGGGCACGGGCGTGGGGGAGGCATGTGGGCTGGGCCGGGCTGGGCCAGCTTCCTGGCGTGCGGTATGGGCGGCGGGGCAGGCACCCTCGCAGCCTGGCAGGGCGCCGGCCCATTGCCAGGCAGGGAATGCAGGCACAGGAGAGGGACCCAGGAGTCCTGCCTCCTCTAGCCACTAGCCCCACTGCCTCTGCAGCTCCCAGCCCCTCCCCAGGGGCGCTTCGGCCTCTCTGCGGGGACCACCACCAGGGGGCGCCATCGAGAGCCGGGCTGAGCCCCAGCATGTTCGTTTTGTGCCAGAGTCGGAGCTCACTTTCCCCAGGGGCTGCCAGTGGGGGCTGCTTGCCCGTCACGGGCACAGGGGCTGGCGTGCCCGACCCAGCTCAGACGGGTTATTTTCCCCGGGGGCTAAGAACAGAGCTGGCTCGGCCGGGGAGCCGGAACTGACAGAGCCCCCTGCAGAGACGCGCCTGGGGAGGAGCCGAGCCCGTGTGGCAGGAGGCTCCCCGGGGCCAGGTAATGCCCAGAACCCACGGGGCAGCGGGCCCGGCTCCTCAGCCCTGCACTGCAGCCAGTGAGCTCCAGGCCGCCCCGGAAGGCTGCGGGTGCTTGGAGAAGGGGCCGCCTGCCTGGTGGCGAAGCGGGAGGGCCCTGCTGCCTCTCAGCGCCCACCGGGCACCTGCAACACGACGCTGCCCAAAGCCTTTGCAACCCAACCCTTCCTGGTCTTGGCCGGGAGCGGCCCCCGGCTGGGCGGGTGCCCGTGGAGGGGGCGGCCCCCGGCTGGGCGGGTGCCCGTGGAGGGGGCGGCCCCCGGCTGGGCGGGTGCCCGTGGAGGGGGCGGCCAGCTGCCCAGGATCCAGCTCCCTTCCTGACGCAGCACTCGCTGCCCGACGAGCAGAGCCGCAGCCCTGCTTAACGCAGCCCGTGCCCAGAACCCGGCCGCAGCGTCCGCGCTGCCGAGCCGCTTCCCGCAGCCAGGGCAGCGGGCTCTTGGGCAGGGAGCTGTCCCGGTCGGGGGGCGCTGAGGAGTCTTTGCTGGCTCCGGTTTTCAGAGGATTACGCAGGCTTTACTCACACAGCCCCAGCTAGCACCAAGGGGGGCCGGGCACAGCCCCGGGCGATAGGCCCCTGAGCCACGAACCTTGAGCATGAATTTCAGTGAGGGGTGCAGGATGCGGAGCCCTGGAGACCACAGGCCCTGCCCCCAGCCAACCAGCTTCCCGCTCCCCTGGGGGGAGAGGGCGACTGGACCCCAGTCAGTGACGTGAAGGGGCCACACCCCAGCAGCACCTCGCTCTCCCCACCTGGCTGTGGTCTGAGGCCTGTGAACTCATGACACTCAGGCCACTGAACAGCCGTCAAACAGTAACTACTTGTGGCTGGTGCCTGCCTGGGTGGGCCCCGCCTGGACGGAAGGTTTCGTGCCCCATTACCTGGCTGCGAGGGCAGCGCGTCTCCTGCCGCAACGGGGCTCCTCTGCTAAAAAGGGCAGGGAAGCTGCTGAATCAGGGTGGGGACGTTCCATGGCCCCGGGCACTTTAAGCAGGTGGCCACAGCGGTGCCGGAGCCGGAGCCTCCCTCGCAGCGGGACCATGGGACAGTGGAAGGTGCTGGGCTGCCACTGGCCTCCCCTCTACGTCCGCAGAGCCCCCTGCCCCCACAGGGGCTAAGCCTCGGGGCCGGGGGCAGTTCAGTCACCACGCCCACGTAGTGCCACTCGCTGCTCCCCTGGAGGCGACTGGCTCTGGAAATCCCAGCCCAGCCCTGGGGAGGCCGCGGGGAAACGCCCATCCCCGTGCGCCGGGCAGGACACGCTTTTCCCAACGCTGCTGAGCAGCTCGGCCACTCACCCGACGTTCAGGTGATCCGTCAGGGCCTCGGTCAGGCACGTGGCTGCAGCAATGGCCTCTCGCCGTCTCCGCTCTGCAAGGGAAAGGCCCGAGTGCCTCAGTGTTTGTACTGGGGGGGTGGGGGGGGGCAGACCGACTGCCCCTTTGAGACGTCGCCCCGCCAGCACTGATCCCAGCTCGTGCAATGGCAGGAGGTCCCGGAGACAAGCGCGAGCACGAGGCGGGGCTGATCCCCGTGAGCGGCGGCGACACGTCCCCCACCCCAGGCGCTCAGCAGAACCAGGGGGCTCTGGGACGGCCTTGGAGGTGGCTGCGCCGCCTGGGAAACGCTGTCAAAGCTCAGGCAATGATGAGGTGTTTGTACAGCGCTAGAGGGCGGGATCTGGCGTTAGTCCGGGGGGGGATGGGAGCCAGGACTCCTAGGTTCTACCCCCGGCTCTGGGAGGCCAGCAGAGTCTAGGGGTTACAGCAGGTGGCCAGGAGCAGCGTAACCCACACACCTCCTGGCTGTGCCGCGGGCGAGCGAGCGTGAGTCTGTGCTACAGCCCTGGCTAACAGCCCGCTGCCTGTTAGTCATGCACGAAGCTCCAGAGGGCCCAGGTTCGAGCCGACCGGCGGCTGTCGGCGTTACACCAGGACTCTCTGGAGTCGCTACAGGCTGGGGACTGACTGGCTAAGCGGCAGTTCTGCTGAAAAGGACCCAGGGGTTGCAGTGGACGAGAAGCTGGATATGAGTCAGCAGTGTCTCCTCCTTGCCAAGAAGGCTAATGGCATTTTGGGCTGCATTAGTAGGAGCGTTGCCAGCAGATGGAGGGAAGTGACTACTCCCCTTTATTCGGCACTGGTGAGGCCACACCTGGTGTATCGTGTCCAGTTTTGGTCCCCCCCACTACAGTTGTGGACAAATTGGAGAGAGTCCAGCGGAGGGCAAGGAAAATGATCAGGGGGCTGGAGCACACGAGTTACGAGGAGAGGCTGAGGGAACTGGGATTGTTTAGCCTGCAGAAGAGAAGAGTGAGGGGGGATTTGATAGCTGCTTTCAGCTACCTGAAGGGGGTTCCAAAGGGGCTGGATCTAGACTGTTCTCAGTGGTGGCCGATGACAGAACAAGGAGCAATGGGCTCAGGAAGCAGTGGGGCAGGTCTAGGTTGGATATCAGGAGGGTGGTGAAGCACTGGGATGGGTGCTGGAGGGAGGTGCTGGGATCTCCATCCTCAGAGGTTTTCCGGCCTGGCCTGCCACAGCCCTGGCTGGGTGAGTGGTGGGGGCAGGTCCTGCTCTGAGCAGGGGGGGACCGGACCCCCCCAGGTCCCGCCAGCCCGGCTAGACCCAGCCTGGCTGGGTGAGTGGTGGGGGCAGGTCCTGCTCGCGGGGGGGGGGAACCAGACACCCCCAGGTCCCGCCAGCCCTGGCTGGGTGAGTGGTGGGGGCGGCTCCTGCTCTCGGGGACTGGACACCCCAGGTCCCGCCGGCCGGGCCAGCCCCAGCCCTGGCTGGGTGAGTGGTGGGGGCGGGTCCTGTTCTCGGGGACGGGACCGGGCACCCCAGGTCCCGCCAGCCCTGGCTGGGTGAGTGGTGGGGCGGGTCCTGCTCTGAGCAGGGGACTGGCACCCCAGGTCCCCGGCCCAGCTAGACCCAGCCCTGGCTGGGTGAGTGGTGGGGGCGGGTCCTGCTCTGAGCGGGGGGTGGGGGAACCGGACACCCCCAGGTCCCGCCAGCCCTGGCTGGGTGAGTGGTGGGGGCGGGTCCTGTTCTCGGGGAGGACCGGGCACCCCCAGGTCCCGCCAGCCCTGGCTGGGTGAGTGGTGGGGGCGGGTCCTGCTCTCGGGGGGCGGGGGGGGGACCGGACACCCCCAGGTCCCGCCGGCCCGGCCAGCCCCAGCCCGGGCTGGGAGAGAGGTGGGGCGGGTCCTGCTCTGAGTGGGGACCGGGCACCCCAGGTCCCGCCAGCCCTGGCTGGGAGGTCCCGCCAGCCTGGCTGGGTGAGTGGTGGGGGCAGGTCCTGCTCTGAGCAGGGGGGGACCGGACCCCCCCAGGTCCCGCCGGCCCGGCTAGACCCAGCCCTGGCTGGGTGAGTGGTGGGGGCGGGTCCTGCTCTCGGGGGGGGGGGGCTTGGAGCAGGGCCGCCCGGAGTCAGGACACCTGGGTCCCGATCCAGCTTGGCCACCCGGAGCGGCCCCCCCCCCGTGCCTCAGTTTCCCCACCGAACTGGGGGTGCAAAGGGCTGAACGACACCAGCGGGGCCACGGCCGCCCTCGCGGGTGACGTCATGATATGACGTCACGAGAAGAGTAACGGGGCCACCGAGTCCTGGGGCAGGCAGCCCCCGAACGGTGATGTCACGAGTGTCGTCATCACGCAGCACCATGGCGCCCCCGAGGCCTGGCGCGACGCGGACAGGCGGGTCCAGCCCTCCTGAGTGACGGCCGCACGGGCCAATAGGAACCCGGCCGGGGGCAGGTTGCCATGGAGACGCCGGGACCCCCCCCCGGGCTCTCACCTTGCTGCTCCCTGCGCTCGCTCTGCCTGGCCTGGTGCTCGCGCAGCAGCCGGGACAGCATCGCCGGGCCGCGCCGCGCCGCGCCGCCGCGCGCGGGGTCATGGGACTGCGCCGCCACGTGACCGCCCGCGGCCCCGCCCCCGCCACGGGGCGGGGCCTACGGGGCCAGAGCGGGGCGCGGGAGGATGTCGCCCCTGGCGGTGGGGAGGTGATGCGGGGGCGTTTGGCGGGGGTGATGTGGCGGGGTTGGCACAGGGGTGATGCAGTGGGGGGGCATATGGCGGGGGAGACATGGTGGGGGGTTGGCACTGGGGTGTGAGGTGGGGGGGTTGGCACGGGGGGGTGATGCAGGGGGGGGGCATATGGCGGGGAGACATGGTGGGGGGTTGGCACTGGGGTGTGAGGCGGGCGGGGGGAGACGTGCTGGGGGGTGCTTGGCACTGGGGGGGAGACACAGCGGGGGGGGCGCGATGTGGCCAGCGTAGGCGCTCGCTGACGAACATCAGTGGCTGTGTTAAGTCAACACATAGACCAGACCCCGGAGTCACTGAAGTGTTTCACAGAGTCTGGACGGAGTTTCTGGCTGGGGCCAAAGTGCCCCTCACTCATTTGGCCTCACAAGAATTCAGTGTAAACACAGCTCATATCCACCTTGGAAGGTCCTTAAAGTGTCTCCAGGAGCTCTGATTTCACCCTTCCACACCAGTCTCACGCTGGGGGTGTGACGCCTGGCTAGAAAGGGTTAAACATCCTGCAAAATAAATAATCCTGGAAAGACTTGTGGGGAGAGAAGGTTTGTGTTCTTGTGTCTTTACATATGTAGGAGTAGGGTCGTCTGTGCTGTACTCTGCTCATTCAGCGGGCGAAAGGAGCTCCTGTCAATCTCGGTGTTCATCTCTCTTGGACAGGTACTGTGCATCGTGGAGGAACAAGCCAATGGCCTTATGTTAACCGGTGATGGAAAATGTTCAGGGTAATCTGAATTTTCAGTTTGCTGCAACTGAAGGCTGTGGAAGTGATTTAATCAAGGAAGTTTAGTTCCTAACAGCCAGAAATTTTCTGTTAATGGATCCATTGACTTTCCTTTTGCAGATCCAGTGTGGATCACTTTGAGAAAGTCTCAGATGGAGTAAAAGCTTTAAAGGAAGAGGAACAACCTTATAACCAAGTGGCTGGGTTTGGCCAGGTTGTTGGAGAGACAATGGTGTTTGTCAAGGTGCCTTCCCCACTCTGAACTTTAGGGTACAGATGTGGGACCTGCATGGACACTTCTAAGCTTAATTACCAGCTTAGAGCTGATATTGCTGCCACCATCCAGAATTTCTGAGTATCTGGATCACTCCCTTCCCCACAAAAAACCTTCACCTCCCTGGGTAGCCTTGAGAGACTCCTCCACCAATTCCCTGGTGGACACTGATCCAAATCCCTTGGATCTTAAAACAAGGAGAATTTAACCACCACCCCCCCATCCTTTCCCCCCACCAACTCCTGGTGGATCCAGATCCAACCCCCTTGGATCTAAAAACAAGGAAAAATCAATCAGGTATTAAGAAAAAGAAAGGTAAAAGAAAACCCTCTGGGAGAAATTAGCAAACCAGCTATTCTCACAGACAACAGATTCAAAACACAGAGGATGTTCCTCTGGGCACAAATTTAGTTACACAAAAAATACCCCAAATGATAATTCCCTTAATGATACCAAGACAAGTTACAAAGAAAATAAACATAAACCTATTTACCCCTTTCTAAAGGTACTACTCTGATAAGAGGCTGGTTCCTTGATCTTTTTCACTCCGGCTGAAACTGAAACTCTAAACAAAGGAAAACTTCCCTCCTTCCTTTTCACCCAGGAAAGCTCATGCTGCAAAACATCTGTTAGTCTATAAGGTGCCACAGGATTCTTTGCTGCTCCTTCCTTTTGAAACATCTTGTTCCCCCATTGGTTCCTCTGGTCAGGTGTCAGCTAGGCTAGGTGAACTCCTTAACCCTTTACAGGTAAAAGAGGCATTAACCCTTAACTATCTGCTTCTGACAGTGTTGGAACAGGACTGTCTCCATGCTGATTCTGGGAGTGAGCATCTGTGCTTCAAGGTCTGAGGACAGATTTGGTTACTGGTGTTTCAAAGCAGAACAGTTTTATGGCCGAATGCTTGAGGATGCAGGGGAGAGCCAGCAAACTCTCACCCTCAGACTCTTTGGATTTGTGTGGTTGTCACGGACTCACAGATCGTGCTCACTCGTGGCCCCGTGCGGTCCGTGGGGGGTGCCCCTTTCAGTGCAACAGCCCTTCACGGGGGTCCACTCTCAGGGTCAGGCCCCTCCACCTCCTGGAGCTGCAGCTCTCTGAGCCTTAGCACGTCTGTCTCTCGCCGTGGGCTCCCTCAGGGAGTCCCCTTGCTCTGGACCCCCCAGGCCTCCTCACCCCCGAAGGGGTTCATGCCCCCTGTTCTCTAGCCCGGAGCGACTCTCCCCCAGCGTAACACAGGAGGTTTATTGAGCGTTGAACCCAGCACTGGAAACTCTCAGGGCCTCAGGCCTGGCCTCCCTCAGCCCAGCACATCCCAGTCCCCCTGCACCCAGGTGGGCTCTGCCTGCTCCCCCTTTCCAGCCCCGAGCCCCCCTGCTTCCCAGCTGGGCCTCCGATACCCCCGGCCCCAAGCCCCCTCTGTCCATTGGCTTCTCTCCAGGGAAACAGGGTCGTAAACAGGCAGGCCTGGGTCTCCCCTCCTCTTAGCCCCCCTCTGGCCCCTGTGGCTGGAACTGGCTGGTCAGGTCACCGGGGTCCTCTCCCCGCAGCCCATTGTCCCCCACTGGCCAGAACCGGCTGAGACTCCTGAGCTGGGTCTCCGGGTCACCAGGTCACCGATCGCTGGGGGCCAGGGTCCCAAGTTCCCTCTCTGGTCCTCTGTACCAACAAACTCCCTCTCCCCATAGCTCATTAAACCAGTAACACTGAGTCCTCCTCCCTCTGCATGCAACCCCCTGGGAAACACAAAAAACCCAAGAAACGCCCCACTTCGTCACAGTGGTATCTCTGTAAAGCAGAGTCCAGCCTTGGAATTAGTAGCAATTAAGGATGTGAAAACTGGCGAACAAGCTAGTGTCTGTGCTGATGCACATTACCTGGCTGACAGAGAGAAGAAAAACTTGCTAATAGCTGTTAGCACAGAGCACGCGGGGGGGGGGGGTGCTGAGCACCCACCGGGAAGAGGGGACGTTGTCGCCTGTGGTTGGGGATGTGGCGTCATTGACATGAACTGTGACTGTATAGATCATTGTTGCAGCCAAGGTCCTATAGTTGCACCAGATCTTTTACAAAGGTGGTCAAGTGAGAGTCTATGGAAAGGTTACGATTTGCTGGTTACGATGATGCTCTCTGGGTGCTTGTATCATTTTTGTATTTAAAGTTATGAATATTGGCTCTGTCCTGTCTGTGTTTCACACTTGTGCTGTGCTTCTGGGTGACACCTCAGACAATGTGGCATCAGCTCTGCCTGGCTGCTTGATGGCCCATTAAGGCCCATCAGCTACAACTGACCCATTGAGAGAAGCAGCTACACCTTGTGACTCAGGAAGGCAGGGACAGGCCCGTGGAGAGAACTCAGGTTTTTCTATGGTGCCATGTGCTGGGTGACGTGTCTTTGGGTCAAAGGACGCAGAGGCCACATGGCAAGAGACTATAAAAGGCATCTGCATCATCTCCATTGTGTCTTCAGTCCTGCTTCTGACCTCTGGAGGGACTTTGCTCCACTGAAGCTCTGAGCAAAGGGCTGAATGACCCATCCCAGCGGGGGATGTTCCAGAGACTTGATTTGAACCTGCAGTTTATTCCATCCCTGCTACAAGCCTGAACCAAGACCTTTGCTATTACTGGATGTAATTGATTCCATTTAACCAATTCTAGCTCTCAGCTCTATTTTGTTCGTTTTATGAATAAACCTGTAGATTGTAAGGGATTGGCACCCATGTGATTTGTGGGTAAGATCTAACTGGGTATATTGAGCTGGGGCTGGGGCTTGGTCCTTTGGGATCGGGAGAACCTTGTTCCTTTATTGGGGTGTTGGTTTTCGTAACCATTCGTCCCCAGGACGAGTGGCGCTGGTGGGGATACTGGGAGACTGGAGTGTTGGAGGGAATTGCTTGTGTGACGTGTGGTTAGCCAGTGGGGTCCTCTCTGGCTGGCTGGTTCGGTTTGCAAAGCAGCTGTGGCTGCCCTGCTGTAAGGAATTT
The DNA here is from genome assembly GCF_016161935.1 of Mauremys reevesii. Classification (NCBI taxonomy): domain Eukaryota; kingdom Metazoa; phylum Chordata; order Testudines; family Geoemydidae; genus Mauremys; species Mauremys reevesii. The sequence continues at coordinate 15,565,921 of NC_052647.1, read as the reverse complement.
GTCCTGAATTGATACCCTCAGAAGTGTCCTGCCAGAGGCCGGTCGTTCCAGGGGCGTTTGGCCGGGGGGGATATGCCCTGCCTCCGCTGTGCCCTGCAGTAGGGGACTGACCCAGCAGGGTGGTGGTTGGCCCCGGGGCTGGCACAGTGCCGGGCGTTTTGAGGCAATACAGTGACATGTTTGGAGGTGGTGTTGCCACGGCACATCACACACGGCGCCATGCGAGAGCCGGTTGCCAGAGCGGGGATGTTTTTGGCACCCCCACTAACGCATTGTGATGGGACGCGGTGACGTGTCTTTCCCACGCAGCCCCCGGAGCAGTGACGATGCCCAGGCTCGGTGGCGCTGCTTTCCCGGGCGGCTTTGCCATGCCGTGGGGGGGTGGTGAAGTTCTGACACAGTCTGGTGCTGCTTCGTCATGGCACGTTGTGATTTGAGTCGGCAGGACAATGTGTGGATGCAGCGTCCTCACTCTGCGCTGAAACGTTACTGTCGTGTGACCGCCGGGGCTGCTGGTGGGAGCTGAGTGAGTGAGCCGGGACCAGCTTGTGATTAGCGTTAGTTACACACCACAGGGAAAGGACCCCGAATAAGTGTAAGAAAAATAGATCCCAGACAAAAGAGACAAGTGAAATACTAATTCTGGTTCCTGTTTTCGGTTAGATCCTGTCAGAATGAGCCAGGTGGCCTTGTGGCTGTATCCAAGCAGCAGCACTGAAATGCCGCCACCTCTGGGGCAGGATGCATCGGCTGTTTAACAGCACATGGCAAGTTTAGGACAGGAAGTGGAGGAGAATCCTAGATCTGATTGACTTCAGGAGGATGTTGGGAAGGCAGAATGGAATTAGCCGGGTTGGAATTAGGTCAAGACAAAAAAGAGGAAGATTAAGGCACTGAACTGGGACTACGGAGATCTGGAGTCAGTTCCTAGCTCTGCCACCGGCTGCCTGGGAGGACTTGGGCCAGTCCCTTCATCTCTCTGGAGCCAGTACTTCCTCCTCGGCCCCACCATAATGTAAACTCTGGGAATGACCTGACCCTCCACTTGGCTCTTCTGGAGGAGGGCGAGCCCCAAGGGTGCAGCTACCTCTTGGGGGGAGACATGGAGGGTCCCCACCACTCTGGAATTTTGCAGGCTTGTCTCAATTTTAATACAGTCGGCTGCACATTTCCCTTGCCAGGATGAGCCTCTTCTGCACCCGGGATTGGGCAGCGGGGCCTTGACTTCTCTCTCGTTCCTTCCCCCTTCTTCGCTGCATCCAGCTTTGATCCCAGCTCTGGGGCTGCATTTCATGGCGTGGCCTGGGCCGGACGCCCCACCAGTTCCACAGCCATTCGGGCCAAGTGGCAGGACGCTGCGGCCCATTCTCCTCGCCAAGAGGGCTTCGCGCTGCTGACTTGGCTGGAGCTACTCTGCTTTACACCGGTGTCAGCGGCAGGAGAATCAGACCCTTGGGAGTGCCAGTGCTTTGGGGGGGGGGGGGGTTTGTCTGTCTGCCTTGGCAGAGAGTCTAGTGCCGTGGGGCTCACGGGCCCTGCCTGGGGCTCCTAGCCACAGATCATATCATCTGGGCCCCATCAGCGCTGCACCTGGGCCCCTCTCGATCTGTGCTGTCTGGGGGGGTTGTGTAGGTGGCATGGGCGGCTGCCTGGCTGCTCGGCTCCATCTCAGGGCACGATGGGTGGGGGAGGCGGCAGGTACGTGAAATAGCAGCAGCCTGGGAAGGAGCTGGCTGGGCTCCAAAGACGGGGGAGCCTGAGCCGTGGCGCTCGAGAGCCAGGAACACTCCGGAGATGGAATTAGCCTGCAGTGGACTCCAGACGCAGCCCCAGCTCCCGAAGGGTGAGTCGGCAAACGAGCACGTGGGGGCTGAGCTCACCGCCTTCGGCTGGCGTCAGAGCTGCATTTAGAGCTGGCGTAAGGCGGCATCTGTTGGAGCAGAGCCTGGTGATCTAGCTCTGAGGGGCTGGTCCGGGAAGGTTGGGGGGCCCTTGGACACGGGATTGGGGGCGTTGGGGAGCGCAGGGGAGGAGAGGCTGAAGGCTGGGACGCACGACTCGGTCGAGTCCCCAATCTGCCCTAGTCCCTCTGTCCCTCCAGGGGGCTGACGGCCTCCTGCTCTGGTTATTCAGCCCAGCGCCAGGAGGAGAAAGACGTGATGTGGAGCCCCAGGGCTGGAGTCTGGGGTGCCCTGCGGTGACCGCGTGTGACGGGGTGGGGGTTAGCCATTTGGAGGGAATACGTGCGTGCCTCGGTTTCCCCTGTGGTGCGTGGTTAACGAGGTGGCGGGTAAAAGGTTGTTTATTCTTGGCAAAGCCCCAGAGATCCAGGTCTGACTGAGGCCAGGCCTAGGGCCTCAGGCCCATGGACAGTCCTAGGGGACAATGGCCCCTTCGCTTGCCCAGACATGGATCCTAGCGACTAAGGACCATGCGTGGAGGCCAGCGGGCTGTGGAGAAGGAAGGGCTAGGGAGGCCGGGCAGGTGGAGAACAGAGCATTGAGGAGGGGCCCGTGGGGTTAAGTGTGGGCTGTCAGAGGCAGGGGACAGGCTCCTGGGCTGGGACCAGAGACACCTCAGGGCTCAGGGCTCTGGGCTGCGCCAGCCGGACTTTGCTGAACGTTGTTCTCTGTGTGAACTAAGGACGTTCTGCGCTGTGTCCAGACGGGTAATAAACCCTCCTGCTGTTACCCCGCCGGCCGAGAGTCACTGCAGAGTCCGGGAGCCGGGGGTGCAAGTCTCCCTCGGGTGCTCAGTCCAGGTGGACTCGCTGCAGGGAGCTCCCGGCACAACACCGGGCTCTGACGGCTCAGACGGTGAAGCTGGGGGCTGACCCCCGTGAGCGTGTGACCCTGAGGGGGCTGATGCGCTGAAGGGGTCCCCCAGGGAGTTCCAGAGCTGTCGGAGAGCACCGGGCCTGTGGCTCTGTGACACCTCGATACTGAATATCGTTTCTTTAGCAGGATCCCAGAGCACTTTAAAGACGGGGTTTGCAGGGATCGTTCACTCACGGCTGCCATGCAGCTGTTTCTGGGGTGGATGGTTGCAGCTGTTTAACAGCATGCGGCAACCCTATGCCACGGTCTGGGCCAGGAGTGGAAGAAGAACCAGGCCCCTGGGATCTTCGTTGCCCGTGAGGCATGTGGACGTCTGTGTCCGTGGCTGAACTGTAAGATGGCACCTCTAGCCGCATAGTCCACAGCTGGGCCCCTCCTCAGCCGTGTCGCCCACTCCTCACTCGGGCCCTGCTACCGCGGCTCCAGGGCTGAGTTTAGCTGCTCGGAGCAGGAGACGCTCTGACGGGAGCTACCAGCGTCGCTTGGCCCAAAGTTAGCACAGGGACGGTGTAAAAATAGCCCTGGCTGACTCCCTGCCCTGCGCACCTGGCGACAGATCGGCTGCCTCCGGCGACACAACCACGTTCTCCCAGGCGCCGGCCCCGCGGGAGCCCATCCAGGGGATCGAATTGTTGCCTGTGTTGGTGGCAGAGCGAACAGCCGAACGCTGTCGGAGGCAGAGCGCCCGGCCAGGCACTCGGCACCTTCGGAGAGCCAGGCCCGAGGTGGCTCAAGCTGGAGTCAGTTCTGAGGGTTTGGAGTTGCCCACAGCTGGTGGCAGCGCTGGGAACGGAGCCAGGAGCCCTGCACTGTAGCCACTCAGCGGGGTCAGACTGGGAAATGGGGCGGGGGGGGGGCTGTTCTGCCTAGTGCCACCCGCAGATGAGCGCTGACCTCCTGACACCCCGTGGGGCCGGGCCACGGTTCATCTCTAAGCTCTGCGGGGCCCTTCGGCGGTGGGGTGTGTGTGCAAACCAGCAGTGGCATCTCCCAACTGCCCTCCTCTCCATGAGGGGTGGGGGCGTTAGCCATGCTCGGCCCTGGGAATCTGAGTCCACCCCTCCCTGCGATGAAGGGGACGGTTCACACTTCGCTGAGCTATTGGCCCAGGCTCTGTGCAGACTCTGGCAGACGTAGCTGCCTGGGTTACTCACGGGTCAGGTTTTCTTCGCCCCTCGCATGGCTAGGCATGAACGCTGAGATTCTGTCGCCGAGCTGGCCCCTGCAGAGAGGTGCCAGGCAGGTATATGGGCACGGACCAGCTGCCCTGTCGTCACGTTGCCGTCCGCCCTCCTCCCTCTACTCTCTAGCTTCTTCCCCTCCGTGCTGGAGGATGGTCCCGGGAGGGGCTGCAGGACTCGGCCCTGGGCCGGAGTTCAGAGAGCAGCCTTGGTGCTGCCGCTCTCAAGAACCGGAGGGGTCTGGGGAGCGGCTCCCTCTGTGTGTGTCCAGCGGGTGGAGGCCACAGCCTGGCCCGAGCGGGATCCAAAGGTGGAGAGCCCCAGATCATTGCTTTAAAGAATCTCGTGGTTTTTAAACTAACCTCCGGATCTGGGGGTGCTAGACGCGGACGGTGGAAGCCTGGGGTCGGCAGGGGGCTGAATGTAGCGGGTTCAGGGCAGCTTTACAAACCCTCCGCAGGGGTTCTCAGACTTTTGTTCTGGTGACTCCTTGCACACAGCAGCCTCTGCGTGCGACCCCCCCCCATATAAATGAAAAACAGGTTTGTATCTATTTAACACCATTATAAACGCTGGAGGCAAAGCGGGGTTTGGGGTGGAGGCTGACAGCTCGTGACCCCCCATGTAATAACCGTGTGACCCCCTGCGGGGTCCCGACCCTCTGCCCTACAGAACAGCAGCAGGAGCGAGAGACGCAGAGGGTGTCTTGCTTCGCTAACCAGGCTCCAGGACTTGGCTGCAGGGTGTGGCCTTGGGGCCGCGTTTGGAGCAGACAGATGGCTGAGTGCCCCCTCTGTGCCGAGGGCTGCAGGGACGACCCCAGGCTCGGTTTCATTTCCACCGGCTGTTCCTCGTTTCCCAGCCACACCTGAGCGACACCAGCCTTCTCCCGCCGGATGGGCCGTGCAAAGATGCTGCCGAGAGGGGGGGTCTGATCTCAGGTCTCGGGTGTGGGGAGGGATGTGCAGGGGGAGGGAGTTAACAGAGGCTAAAGCCACATGCTCCCTTGGGACGGTGGCTTGAATCGGGCCCTTTCCCAGGTTCCACTGCGAAGGAAAAGCTCCTGGGGCTCATCTGCCATGAGGCAGCTGGTCCCAGAGACGGGGCTCTGCAAAGGGGCGGGGTCCCCCCATCTGTCCCAGCGCTGCCTCGGCCTGGAGAGCAGAAGTGAAGCAGCTGGGGGAGGAAGGTCAAGGGTCGCCTGATTCTTGGGCTGCTGCATCCAGCGGCCGAGCTGGAGCCGACTCACGCGGACGCAGCGGCTCTGCCAACTCCCAAATATCTTGTCAAGCCCGTGGGGAGCGGGAGCGGTTAAAAATAGCTGGAAATGGGCTGGAAAAATGTGACGCCCACCGTGCTCCCGTTTGGGGTCAGGCCTGTGCTCCAGGGCCCGGCCGTTCCCTCTCGTTCGCAGCCGTCCTGCAGTGGGAGCGGCACTGCATGTCCTTCCTCCCGGGAAGGGAGCGCCCCGGGGGTTCACTCTTACCCACTTCTGCAAACTCCCGCCAGCCCACATTGTGTAAGGAAGCACAAGGCAGCGTGTAGGCCTGCCCGCGGCTGGGGCTTGCTGCTGGGGGGGGGTCTAGTCCCCGTTTCCCAGCCTCTCCCAGCAGGGGGCGCTGGAAGCAGTGGGGCAGGAGGTCACACTCCCAGCAGGGGGCGCTGGAAGCAGTGGGGCAGGAGGTCACACTCCCAGCAGGGGCACTATTGCGGATGGGGGGGAGCTGTGGCTGTTGGGACCTGGGTGGCAGGGAGCTCGCTGGCAGGGGCTTCCCAGCTGCTCCAGCGGCAGCACCCCAAGGTGCTTTACAAATTGACGCCTGCGACCAGGCACTTCCCTCCCTGCTGCCATGCAGCCGCCTCTGGGGTGGAACATGGCAGCTGGCTCGCAGCGAAGAACGCAGGGCACTGGCACGTCCCCGCCCGGTGCTGCGCAGCTGGGGTGTCGGGGGGCTGCTCAGGGCGGGAACTGGGCCACGCACAGAGTCAGTGGGTGACTCTGTTCCTTGTTCCGAGCCCATCACCCTGCAGCCCAGTGAGCCCAAGGGTGTGAAACGCGCCGGGCCCTTCCCAGGCGCAGCCCCCGGCGATCCGGCTCCTCCTCCGCTGCCCCGCCCCGGCCGCGCTCCGGGCTCCCCCCAGAGGTGGCTGCATTTCAGCGCGGGCTGCGGCGCTTTCCCCCTGCCAAGCACATGCTCGTAGCGGGGGCGGCGCCCTCGGCAGCTGCCCGGCCCCGAAGCCCCGGCCCGGCCCGGGGGGCGCCGCTCAGCCGCTGCCAGGCGGGGCGGGAGGGTCCCACGCACCTGTCCCGGGTTCGGGGCCGGGGAGCGGGGCCGGCAGCATGCGGGGAGCGCCGGGCGCCTGGCTCTGCTGCCTCGGCCTCCAGCTCCTGGCGGGCGCCGCCTTCAACCTGGACGGGACCGACCCGCTGCTGAAGGACGGGGCCGGCGGCAGCTTGTTCGGCTTCTCCGTGGCCCTGCACCGGCAGCTCCGGCCCGAGCCCGCCAGCTGGTGAGTGCGGGGGGGTCCCCTTATTCCCCCCTCCGGAGCCTTCCCGGGGGGGTCCCCTTATTCCCCCCCTCCGGAGCCTTCCCGTGGGGGCGGGGGAGGGTCCCCTTATTCCCCCCCTCCGGAGCCTTCCCGTGGGGGCGGGGGGGTGTCCCCGGGCACTCTGCATGAGCCGGGGGGGATTTGTAAACTCCCTCCCCCGCGCCGATCCTAGCAAGTTTCGGGGCGGGGAGCCCAGACCCCCGGTCCCTTGGCTCTAAATAGTAACTTCCCCGCCGGGGGGGGGTGTCGCACGGTAATGTCTGTTACCCCAGGAGGCCGCCTGGCCCTGCCCCCCCCCCGGACCTTCACCGACCCGCTGGGGGGGGGTCGCTCCCTCCTGCTCCCTGGATTCTCTGCGATCCGCTCATGGGGTCCCCGGGCCAGATCCAGCCTCCAGTGGGGAACCCAGGCTGGCCCCGGGCTTCAGGGGTGTCCCGGGTCAGTCCGGAGTCACCCCCCCCCCGGCAATGGAATGGGGCCAGATTCGGCTCCCAGCTCCCCCAGGGTCAGTCCGGAGTCACCCCCCCCCCGGCAATGGAATGGGGCCGGATTCGGCTCCCAGCTCCCCCAGGGTCAGTCCGGAGTCACCCCTAAGAGCTAAGTGATGTTAGTGGTGAGTGGGAGCCCGGACTCCTGGGTTCTTTTCCTGACTCCCTGGGTGACCTTGGGCTGCACCTGTCAGGTCAGGTGCCCTTCCCACCTCTGTGACCCTAAAGGGGGCAGCCAGGGGGCTGGGGGGCTCGCCTGGAGGTGTCTCTGACTAGCACACAGACCCCATGGGGCCGGCCAGGGAGCCAGGGTGCAGATCTGCCCATCCTGGGTTGGGGATACTCCTTGCCAGGCATCCTGCCCTGCTGGTGCCCTGGGGGGGGCAGAGGAGGGGCGCTGTCTGGAGCAACCCGGGTGCCCCCCATGGAGGCGCAGATGCCCAGATCCCCAGGGGCTGTGGGAGGGGGCATGGTCTGGGGAGCTTGTACCACAGCAGTTCCTTCCTCTCCCCCCCCCCATTGGGGGCACAGACCTGCTGGTGGGAGAATGTGTTGGGGGGGGGGCAGAGCTGAGCTGTGTAATAATCCCCCCTGCACGTTACAGCGTCATTATCCCTGTTGTGCAGATGGGGAAACTGAGGCACAGGGTGGGAAAGGACTTGGCCAAGGTCACCCTGTGGCAGAGGTGGGAGCAGGGCTCCCTGGTCCCAGTGCTGTGCTCTGTCCACTACCCCTCTGAAGTCTGTACGGGTAGCGAGGTCGACGGCCATGCTCCGGGGCTGGCAGCGTGTGGGGCGCCAGGGCCGTGGTGCTGCTGGTGATGCAGGAGCGATGGACGTGGCCATGTCAGCGCTTTGCGATCCTCAGCCTGGCGGTGTCCCGCTCTGTCCCTCCTCTCACTGGGTGCAGGGCCAGGGCTCCCTGGGGCAAGGGACGTGGGCAGCTCCCAGCTGGGCCAGCGAGGGAGCCTGCGAAGGGTGAAAGGAGCCCTCATGAATATGAATGGAGCTGTGGGCCCTGCTCAGAATCATTAATAGGCCATTTAGGTGAGGGGCCCAGACTCTGCGAGCTGCCCTGGGCGTAAATCCCTGGGTTCCCCCCTCCCTGGTAAATTATTCAGCAGGGATTGGAGCCTGAGCCGGGAGGGGAACTCGATAGCGCTGACCCCGGGCCGGCTGGATCCGTGGGGGTGGGAGGCTGAGAATCCCCCTGGGCCTGCCCCAGCGGCAGCAGCATCGGCCCCACATCTGCTCCATGGTGCTTCTCTAGCCTCTTTGCAGACTCCCTGGGATGGTGCCACCTCTGGGGTGGGGCGCATCGAGTGCACAGAGCAACAGCAAAACGGGGGGCGAGACATGAGGGTGAGGCTTGTAGTCTTATAACGCCCCCCCTTGAGACATCGGGGGGGGGGGAACGGGACGACTGGGGGCTCCTGGCAGCTGCTCGAAGCCGGGGGAGTCATGGCTGGTGGTGCTAGTGCCCCCTGCTGGTGGTGACGCAGGGCTGGCGTGGGCACAGCAGCAGCCAGGGGAATGTGCTGTCCCTTATCACGCCCCCAGCGCCATCTTTGTTGGCTCCAGCCTGTCACAGTTTCTGCCAACTCTGATTTGGATTCGGGGGCAGCAGCTGCCTTCTCTGCAGAGCTGCCGATGGGCTCTGGCAGCGTGAGCTCGTGGGGCAGCTCCCGGGGCTGGGCCCCTGGCTGCTGTGAGCATCCTCAGAGCAGTGCCCTCGCTGGCACCAGGCACTTCCCTGGGGGCCTCTGGAGGGGAGGTCACTGCCCGGAGAAGATAAAAACTCGTGTGGGCTGAGCTGGTGAAATGCCAGGCCCTCTCCCAGCCGGGCGGGTCGCAGGCCGGCCAGTCTGGGGGATGAACAGGTGCTGGGTCTCACGCCCTGGCTGGCGCAGGAAGGGTTCCTACGTGCCTCTGTCTGTTTGTTGGGGCCGGGGGAGCTTTGTTCATGTTCCCTGTTCTCCAGGCTGAAGCCCGTCAAACGTTCCTGGAATTCCTCCCCGCGGGGGGATTTGCTCTCGCTGCTCGGAGCCCCCGGGAGTTTGCATTGAGACGCCACGGACAAAGCGCAGGATTAGTGCAAATCCTGGCCGGGCCGTCGCACGCTGCCGAGGGGGGAGGCTCGGCACCGAGGGCTTTGGACTGGGAGTTGGGTCTGTCCCATCCCTGGCACTGGAGCGTTTCTGGGCTCCACCTGGCTCAGTGTCCGGCCGGTTCCCCGAGCCCTGCGCCTCGCACAGTCACTTCCACAGCGCAAAGGGTCTGGGAGCAGGGTGCAGACACGGGTAGAGATTGTATGGCCGCGGGATCGGGGCCCCGTCTTGCCAGGCGCTGCACCAGCAGAGTTGGAGACCGTCTGCGCTCTGAGGAGCTCACAGTCTAACTAGATAAGGCAGGAGGGGAAACCGAGTCACACAGAGGGGCTGGGACTCATCCAACGTCACAGCGGGTCAGTGGCAGAATGGGGAATAGAACCCAGGTGTCCTGCTGCCCAGGCCAGAGGGAGAAGGAAAGATCCTGCCCAGTCCTGGGCCCCGACTCTGCTGCCTGAGGGCGTTAGCCGGGTGTGACTCTGGGGTGACGCCAGCGCAGAGCCGGCCTGTGGCACCAGCCCAGGGGGCTGCACCTGGTTGCCTCGGTTTGGGGTCAGCAGTGATGCCAAAGGAAACGAAATCTCCATGAGACGCAGGGGGCCCGGTTCCGGCTGCCCTGGGCTGTGGATCTATGGTGCAGGGAGGGAGACTCTCCCCTTCCCTTCCCTTCCCTTCCCTTCCCCAACGGGATTGCCAGGCAGGGGCAGCCCGTCTGGACAATGGGATCCCTTGGGGGGCTTAGCTTGGGAGCAGGGTGGGGTGCTGGGGAAACCGAGGCAGCATGGGTGCGTTCCCAGTGGGGGGTGAGGGGGTGCGTGCTGGGGGTGGGGGGGCATAGGGAAGGTGCAGGGTGGCTCTGTGCCCAGCCCCTGGGACCCCCAAGGTGGCTTCCCTGGGCCAGCACAGATGCTCATGGGATCTCTCTGGCCCTGTCCTTTTTTTGGGCATGTTGCTGCCGAGTTATTTGGAGTGAATTCCAGTTTATTTTTATCGGCTCCGTCTCTGTCTCCTCTCGGGAGCTGTCCTGCCTCTTTGGCGTCTCTTTCCCTGTGGGAGCAGGTGGGAGCGCTGGCCGGGGGCTCCCAGCAGGGGGCGCTGTGGGGGGCGGGAGCGCTGGCCGGGGGCTCCCAGCAGGGGGCGCTGTGGGGCGGGAGCGCTGGCTGGGGGCTCCCAGCAGGGGCGCTGTGGAGGGCGGGGAGCGCTGGCGGGGCTCCCAGCAGGGGCGCTGTGGGGCGGGGCGGAGCGCTGGCCGGGGCTCCCAGCAGGGGGCGCTGTGGGGGGCGGGGCGGGAGCGCTGGCCGGGGGCTCCCAGCAGGGGGCGCTGTGGGGGGCGGGGCGGGCGCGCTGGCCGGGGGCTCCCAGCAGGGGGCGCTGTGGGGGGCGGGGCGGGAGCGCTGGCCGGGGGCTCCCTGCAGGGGGCGCTGTGGGGGAGCAGTGTGCACGGGATGGCCACAGGCCTCTGCAGGAGAGGGGCAGGCTGCCGTGCATGTGCACGAGGGAGCAGTGTGCACGTGGCACATTCAGGCACCAGCCTCTGTGTGCCCAGGATCCAATGCTGCTGTCGCCCCAGGCTCGGCAAACCCTTCCCATGGGGGGCTGGGGGCTCCTCCCCCGGTGCTGGGCGGGTGCCTGTGGGCGAGGGGGCCGATCCCCGGCCCTGGCTCCGGGTCAGTCCAGTGTGGCAGCCCTGAGACTGGGGTGTGACCCCCGCGGCTGAGTCCTGATCCCAGCCAGGAGCAGTGACCCCCCCCCCGCTCCGTCGCCCCCTCCCCCAATCCTGCCTCTGCCCCTGGCGCTTGCCCGGGTATTAATTACCCGGTGACTAAGCAGCAGCTTCTGGTCCTGGTTATTTATCGTTTGTGGCGATTGGCTCCTGGCGCCACTCCAGGCTGTTCCCATCAGAATCTGCCCCCCCGGATCCAGCCCCCCCATCCCTCCTCCCCCTTCCCAGTCTGCAGAGGTGGGGTGGCTCTGGGTGTAGCCTGGGGTGGGGGGGTCACAGCTCCCCCCCCACCAGCTCTGTGGGTGTGAGGGTCCCCTCTTCTCCCGGCCCTGGCCGTACTCCCCCCTCCCCCCCATCGCCTGGGTTCCGATGGAGGAGGGGAGCAGAGGGGCGGCGCTGCGCTCCAGGGGCCTTGCTGGCATCGGGGCTGGATCTTGAATCGGGCCAGGCTGGGTCCAAGGAGCTTCCCATGGGGACTGGTGGGGCTGAGGCTGGGGGCAGCTGCTGGGCCTGGAATGGGGGTTGGGGCCACCCTGGCCTCTTCCCGCCCCCAGGTGTTAGATCACAGCTTGGGCTTCGCCTCGGTCAAGGGCAAACTCAGTGGTTCGCTCGGGGGGGGGGGATGGCGGGGGCTGTGTGTGTGCGCAAGGGCTGGTAGGTGGTTTTGTGTCTCTCTCTCAGTGGGTGGTTGTGCAGGGTGTTGCGTGGGGTTCTGGGTGTGTGGGTGTCCCGGTGGATGGTTGTGCGGGGTGTTGCATGGGGCTGTGTGTGTGGTTGTGCAGGGTGTTGCGTGGGGCTCTGGGTGTGTGTGTGTGCGTGTCGGTGGGTGGTTGTGCGGGGTGTTGCATGGAGCTGAGTGTGTGGTTGTGCAGGGTGTTGTGTGGGGCTCTGGGTGTGTGTGTGTCTCGGTGGATGGTTGTGCGGGGTGTTGCGTGGGGCTCTGGGTGTGTGTGTGTCTCTCAGTGGGTGGTTGTGCAGGGTGTTGCATGGGGCTGTGTGTGTGGTTGTGCAGGGTGTTGCGTGGGGCTCTGGGTGTGTGTGTGTGTCGGTGGGTGGTTGTGCGGGGTGTTGCGTGGGGCTGTGGGTGGGTGGTTGTGCAGGGTGTTGCATGGGGCTGTGTGGGTGGTTGTGCAGGGTGTTGCGTGGGGCTCTGGGTGTGTGTGTGTGTCTCGGTGGATGGTTGTGCGGGGTGTTGCATGGAGCTGTGTGTGTGGTTGTGCAGGGTGTTGCGTGGGGCTCTGGGTGTGTGTGTGTGTCTCGGTGGATGGTTGTGCGGGGTGTTGCATGGAGCTGTGTGTGTGGTTGTGCAGGGTGTTGCGTGGGGCTCTGGGTGGGTGTGTGTGTGTCGGTGGGTGGTTGTGCGGGGTGTTGCATGGGGCTGTGGGTGGGTGGGTGGTTGTGCGGGGTGTTGCGTGGGGCTGTGGGTGGTTGTGCGGGGTGTTGCGTGGGGCTCTGGGTGTGTGTGTCGGTGGGTGGTTGTGCGGGGTGTTGCATGGAGCTGTGTGTGTGGTTGTGCAGGGTGTTGCTTGGGGCTCTGGGTGTGTGTGTGTCTCGGTGGGTGGTTGTGCAGGGTGTTGCGTGGGGCTCTAGGTGTGTGTGTGTCTCGGTGGGTGGTTGTGCAGGGTGTTGCATGGAGCTGTGTGTGTGCAGGGCCGTCCTTAGGATTTATGGTGCCCTAGGCAGGATTATTAAACTGGTGCCCCTGTGCCTGTCTTGCTCTTAGCAACACAAACAGAAGCTTACACTGCTGGAAGACTTGCCACATGCATGTTATTAAAACCAGTTTAACATAGTGTGACGAAGTGGGACTGGTCTTACTGGGGGCTGGGTACAGATCCTAAGTATCTAGCAGCAAAAGGCCATGCAGCAAATGCCTGACACTCTGTCTCCTAGCAACTGATGGCCCGAGCACCTTCCCTGCAAAGGTGCTGGCTGAAGGTGTTGGAGACAAAGGGGTCAGGTGACCTCCTGGCCTGGGAAAGAAGCTGAGCAGAGAGGAGGGGCCGGAGGGGGTTGGGCAGACTGGAGCTGGCTGGGAACAGAGGGGAAGCAGGGGGAGAGGGCTCTGATCCCCGATGGGGGTTATGGGGCCCCAAGATGGACCTAACAGGGGGGATCCTGTTATCTGTGCCTGCAAGACCTGTGCTGGACTGTGTTCCTGTCGTCTAAATAAACCTTCTGCTTTACTGGCTGGCTGAGAGTCCTGGTGAATCGGCAGGGAGCCCGGGGGTGCAGGGCCTGACTCCCCTACACTCCGTGACACCTGCAAAGGTGCTGGCTAAAGGTGTTGGAGACAATGTGTCAGGCATTTGCTGCATGGACTTTTGCTGCTAGATACTTAGGATCTGTACCCAGCCCCCAGTGCGACCAGTCCCACTTCGTCACACATAGTTAAGCGCACGGTAGTGCTGATGGACTAGCACTAAAGAAGTAGCACTATAGAAAAAATTCTGATCTGACAGAATGATGCAAATAATGTTTTAAATTTGTCAACATTTTATTGGAAATTTCTATGCAGAGGTATTGAAACAAGGATTAGTTTTGAATTAAAAGCATCTTTCTGGCTTTTTTGGCTGCAAAATCGGTAATAGTGTCATTGTATGACAAAGACAAAGTGATGGCTGGTCTTGCTGTTCTTCCAATCAAACAAGCCAAGTGACTCCTTGTAGAGCGGAGATAGTTTTTAATGAGCTTTAGTTTTGAGAAACTCCATTCTCCTGATGCTGCTGTTACAGGAATTGTCAGGAGAATACGAGTGGCAATGTGCACATGAGGATATGTCAACAAGTTTGCTGGTCTGAGTAAACTGTACAACGTCCATCATTGATTTTGCATGTAGCAACAACTCAATTCTTCATACAGTTCAAGTCCATTTAAATCAAAACGATTGCCGTGCTTCAGGAGGCTCTCTAGGTCAGGGGTCCCCAACGTGGTGCCTGCGGGTGCCATGGCGCCCGCAGGGGTCTCTCAGTGCCCCTGCGTACTGGCTGGTGGACGAGCATCTGCCGAAATGCCGCCAAAATTCGGCAGCGTTTCGGCGGCGACGCCTCTGGATGATGCTGCTTGCCGCCGATAAGCAGCGTCATCCAGAGGCGTCGCCGCTGAAATGCTGCTGAATTTCGGCGGATGCTCGTCCACTGTCACGGTCCTTCGTCTGGCGACCACTGCTCTAGGTTCTTGCACTTTGTCATTAATTGCTCTTGTTTTCCTATTTCGTTGAATTTAGTCCTGCTCAGCCCGCTACCAGCTGAGTGAATGGAACCCCAGGCCGACAGCGGGTTGAGTGGCTCAGCCAGGGTATCAGCTGCCGGCCTGCTCAGTCCGCTGCCAGCCTGGGGTTCCTTGGGGGTCCCCAGGCCAGCAGTGGGTGCTGAGTGGGGCCGGCGGCCGGGACCCCAGGTGGCAATGGGGCAGCAGCTGGAATCCCAGAGCAGTGGAGGGCTGAGCCGCTCATCCCACCGCCGCGTGCCATAGAAACTCAGCTCGCGGGCCACCTTTGGCACATGTGCCGTAGGTTGCTGACCCCTGCTCTATACACTAGTAAGGAGATGAGCATATCACAGTTGTTGGAGGGCTCTATTTAGCAGTAACAAGGCTATAGGAAAGTCAGTCAATGTTTTTTGTTTCTCTGATAAAAATTGGCCCACTCCCTTCCCCATACCAAACTTGTGACAAATAATTTTCTGGTTTTGGCTGAGAGATTGATTTTTTTTTTAAATATTGACATTGAATTCAGGATTGTTAGCAAGCTCTTTTGGCAAACAAAGTTGTTAAATGACAATCTAAATGGCAACGCAGTCCTGCTTTCCTGCTTGGCTCCCCCCCCCCAGCCTGCTGGTCCAACAGCTGCAGTAGAGGAGGAGATAGGTGGAAAACTGCAGGACCCCAAAATCCACCTCTTGGGGTGCAGAGTGGCAACAGCAGCAGCAAACCCTCATCTCCGATCACACGCCAATGGGCACCACCACCAGCCTTACGGACCATGGTGAAGTTAGCCCAGCGTCTGATCTCAGGGCCGGGGCACCCATGGAGCCACAGCAGCTCATCCTGCCTGTGCAGCTCCCCCCGGATGAGGTGGATCACTGCCAGCCTGGGGGAGAGACGCGCTCCCCAGCTAGGGCGACCAGATCCAGATGTCCTGATTTTATAGGGCCAGTCCCAATATTTGGGGCTTTGTCTTATATAGGTACCAATTACCCCCACCTAGAGTGACCAGAGAGCAAATGTGAAAAATCGGGCCGGGGGTGGGGGGAATAGGAGCCTATATAAAAAAAAGACCCAAAAATCGGGACTGTCCCTATAAAATCGGGACATCTGGTCACCCTACAGGTGAGTTCCTTCCCAGAGACCCCAGCAGCCCATCCCCTCCCTCAGCCTGTGCTGCATTCGTCTCTCTAGGACCCAGCAGCCTGCTCTTACATGCTCCACTGCTTCCCGGCTGTCCGGGCTCCCCGCAGAGCGGTGCCCCCAGGCAGAGGGGTGCCCTAGGGGCCGCCTGTTCTGCCTGTGGCTAAGGACGGCCCTGGGTGTGTGTGTGTGTGTGTGTGTGTGTGTGTGTGCGCGCGCACGGGCTGGTGGGTGGTTTTGTGTGTGTGTGTCAGTGGGTGGTTGTGCAGGGTGTTGCGTGGGGCTCTGGGTGTGTGTGTGTCTCTCAGTGGGTGGTTGTGCAGGGTGTTGCATGGAGCTCTGGGTGTGTGTCTCAGTGGGTGGTTGGGTGTTGCGTGGGGCTCTGGGTGTGTGTGTGTCTCTCAGTGGGTGGTTGTGCAGGGTGTTGCGTGGGGCTCTGTGTGTGTGTGTCTCTCTCAGTGGGTGGTTGTGCAGGGTGTTGCGTGGGGCTGTGTGTGTGTGTGTCAGTGGGTGGTTGTGCAGGGTGTTGCGTGGAGCTCTGGGTGTGTCTCTCTCAGTGGGTGGTTGTGCAGGGTGTTGCGTGGGGCTCTGGGTGTGTGTGTGTCTCTCAGTGGGTGGTTGTGCAGGGTGTTGCGTGGGGCTCTGGGTGTGTCTCTCTGTGGGTGGTTGTGCAGGGTGTTGCGTGGGGCTCTGGGTGTGTGTGTCTCTCTCAGTGGGTGGTTGTGCAGGGTGTTGCGTGGAGCTCTGGGTGTGTGTGTCTCTCAGTGGGTGGTTGTGCAGGGTGTTGCGTGGGGCTCTGGGTGTGTGTGTCTCTCTCAGTGGGTGGTTGTGCAGGGTGTTGCGTGGGGCTCTGGGTGTGTGTCTCAGTGGGTGGTTGGGTGTTGCGTGGGGCTCTGGGTGTGTGTCTCTCAGTGGGTGGTTGTGCAGGGTGTTGCGTGGGGCTCTGGGTGTGTCTCTCTCTCAGTGGGCGGTTGTGCAGGGTGTTGCGTGGGGCTCTGGGTGTGTGTGTGTCTCAGTGGGTGGTTGTGCAGGGTGTTGCGTGGGGCTCTGGGTGTGTGTGTCTCTCAGTGGGTGGTTGTGCAGGGTGTTGCGTGGGGCTCTGGGTGTGTGTCTCTCTCAGTGGGTGGTTGTGCAGGGTGTTGCGTGGAGCTCTGGGTGTGTCTCTCAGTGGGTGGTTGTGCAGGGTGTTGCGTGGGGCTCTGGGTGTGTGTGTGTCTCAGTGGGTGGTTGTGCAGGGTGTTGCGTGGGGCTCTGGGTGTGTCTCTCTCTCAGTGGGCGGTTGCGCGGGGCTGTGTGTTGTGCACACGCCCATCATCGCCGAGGCTCCGCCCATCACCTGCAGTCTCGGGGTCCCGCTATTCCCGGCTCTCGGCCCCACTGGGCTGGCACCAGCCCGGCCTCGCCCCGTCTGTCTGGCTCTGGCTCTTGGCTGGGACCCCAGCTGGTGCCGGGGCGTGAGGCAGGCTAACGTCTGGGGCGGGGGGATCCAGCTGGGGTTTGCCCCCTCCCAGCGAGGGGCCAGGGCGGCTGAGAACAGCTGGCCCCGGGGCGGGCTCCCTCGGTGACTCAGGCGGGAGCGGGGCCCCCTCCGAGGCTGCAGCTGTTGGCCACGGCTGAGCGGCACGGGGCGGAGCCCCCTGCCCCCCGGGAACCCCCCGTCCTGAGCCATGGGTCCCCTCCCCACTGCTCAGCGGGGCACAGCCGGTGCCAGGCCCCACCCCACCCCATTGCACCCACTCCTCCCTCCCAGGGCAGGGCCCCTCTTGCCCCCATCCCAGAGCACTGGTACCAGCCTGGCTCCTGCCGCGCCCCCCGGGAGAGCCGCCGGCGCCGTTCCCAGCCCCAGCCCCGCCCACCACAAGGGGAAAATCCCCGTCTAGATGTCATGGTTGGGGGACGAGCATCCGAGGGGACAGCGATGGGGGGGGGGCTGTCCAAACCCCTCCCCCATGGCTCCTCCAGCCAGGCGTTCGATTCTTTAGTTGTTTGAGTTTGGAAGGCGGGAATGGGTCGCGGGGTTGCTCCCCTCTAGGGGGTGCCAGCTTGGCCCCCGCCGTGGGGCAGGAGTGACCCCAGGTCGCTCCCATCTGCCGACTGGGCACCAGCTCATGGATTGACGGTGCTGGGTCTCAGCCCAACAGTCTCCCCCAAATCCCCCCCAGAGCCGCTGGGCCCCTCTCTGGGGCAGGGCTCCGGCACCGCGGGGTGCACGGGGCGCCCCTGTCACTGCCCCACTCCTGGGGGTCACTGCAGCGCTGCTGTCCTGGGGCTGGCAGCTCCTTTCGGCCACGCAGCGGGCAGGGGGGTGTCACCTGGCAATTGTCCATGGGCCCCTTGTACCCCTCACCCCCCAGGCTGGGAGCCCGTCCTGAGGGGTGTCTGATTGTGGCTGATCCCATCTCCCCCCTTCCACTGACACTCGCCCGTCCCCCCCAGGATGCTGGTGGGTGCCCCGCAGGCGCCGGCCCTCCCAGGCCAGAAGGCAAACCGGACCGGCGGCCTCTACGCCTGCCCCCTGACAGGCGAGACGGACGACTGCTGGCGCGTGCCCATCGACGAGGGAGGTACGGGCACTGGGGGGCGGGAGCCCTTGGTGGCATCAGCATAAACCCAGAGTGGGAGCGGGGGTGACCCTGCCCTCAGTGATGCCGGGGTAAATCCAGGGTGGCTCCATTGAAATGGGTGGGGGGTTACTCCTGATTTACACCGCTGCAGCCAGAAGCAGGATCTGGCCCCGTTTCCTTGCGCGTGGCCCTTGGCCGAGCTGACTCTGGGCTGGTGCCCGGCGATGCCCCTGGGGGAGTGGGTGGGAATCCTGGGCCAAGGATCTGCTGGGGGGGGCCTGGCAGTGGGTCTCGGGGGGGGGGGGGGGCTGACTGCGTGGCGGCTGATTGCGCCTCCCCCCAGTGGACCTGCGCAAGGAGAGCAAGGAGAACCAGTGGCTGGGCGTCACCGTGAAGAGCCAAGGTGCCGGCGGCAAGATCGTGGTGAGTGGCATTGCCGGGGGGGGAGACGCCCTCTGCTCCGCCCTCTGGGGGGGTCTAGTGGGTTAGAGCCGGGATGGGGGCTGGGCCAGGACACCTGGGTTCCATTCCCAGCTCTGCTGCTGACTCGCTGTGTGGCCTGAGGCGAGTCGCTCCCCAGAGCCAGCAGCCGAGAAGCCGGGACCCTGTGTCCTGCCTCGCCGAGCAGCGGGGCCCTCGTGTTTCACGAGTGATGGGGGGGAGCCTGGGAGAGGCGTCGGGCACGGGGGGGGAGGGGGCGGGACCCTCTCTAACCTGCCCCACTTGTCATCCCCCGGCTGGATCCCAGACCTGCGCCCACCTCTACGAGTCGCGGAACCGGGTGAACCAGCCGCTGGAGACGCGGGACGTCATCGGGCGCTGCTACGTGCTGAGCCAGGACCTGACGGTGAGCGAGGAGCTGGACGGGGGCGAGTGGAAGTTCTGCGAGGGGCGTCCCCAGGGCCACGACCGCTTCGGCTTCTGCCAGCAGGGGGTGTCGGCCGGCTTCACCGCAGACAACCACTACATCCTCTTCGGGGCGCCCGGCACCTACAACTGGAAGGGTGAGCCGGCAGGGGGCCAGGGGCGGCGTGGGGATGGCGTGGGGGCAGGGGAACGGGGTGGGGATGGCGTGGGGGCAGGGATAGCGCGGGGGCAGGGGAACGGGGTGGGGATGGCGTGCAGGGGCAGGGATGGCGTGGGGATGGCGTGGGGGCAGCGCAATGGGGGCAGGGATGGCGTGGGGGCAGGGCAATGGGGGCGGGATGGCGTGGGGGCAGGGCAATGGGGGCAGGGATGGCGGGGGCGGGGATGGCATGGGGCGGGGCAATGGGGATGGCAGGGGCAGGGAACGGGGTGGGGATGGCGTAGGGGTGGGGCCAGGGGCACGGGGCATTCCTTCTCTCCCAATGCCCACAGACGCTAGGGACTGGGCACCCCCCAGATCAGAGCATGGGCCCAGCTATCCTGGGACTGGTGGTAACTCATGGGGGGTGGGGAACAGTGCATGGCTGGGGGGGGCAGGGGCCCGTGGCTGACAGGGGGCAGGCAGGGGAAGGGCCGTGGCTGGGGGCAGGCAGGGGGGGGGGAAGGGGCCGTGGCTGGGGGCAGGCGGGGGCAGGCGGGGAAGGGCCGGTGGCTGGGGGCAGGCGGGGGCAGGCGGGGAAGGGCCGGTGGCTGGGGGCAGTGGGAAGGGGCCCGTGGCTGGGGGCAGGCGGGGAAGGGGCCGGTGGCTGGGGGCCGGTGGGGAAGGGGTCCGTGGCTGGGGGCAGGCGGGGAAGGGGCCCGTGGCTGGGGGCAGGCGGGGGAGGGGGAGAACCGTTTCTCTCCTTAGGGCGTGCGGCCACCTTCAGTTCAGACCCAACGCTGGAAGCTCCGACCCCTGTGCCAGGCAGAGGAGGAGCCAGGACTGTCCCCCCCCCGTGCCCCCCCCGCCCCCGCTAACCCCTCTCTGGTTTGGCAGGGGACCTGCGCGTGGAGCTCCTTAGCCAGAGCTCCCTGGAGCCGGGTACCTACGACGACGGGCCCTACGAAGCCGGGGGGGAGAAGGACCAGGACCCCTCCCTCATCCCCGTGCCCGCCAACAGCTACTTCGGTAGGGAGCGCGGGCAGGCCGGGCACCGGGGCAGCGGCCGGTCGAGTCTTTCGCCCCCAGGAACCAGCGAGGGAGCCTCTGCCGCCCGGGGGGCCGCCCCCTCGGTGCCTGGCTGGGGAGGGGTCTCCGTCCGTTAACTCTCTCTCTCTCTCTCCCCCCCCCCGGCCTGGCGCGGCCCCGCAGGTCTGTTGTTTATGACCAATGTTCATAGCGCAGACCCCGACCAGCTGGTGTATAAAACGGCCGAGCCCGGCGAGCGGCTGCCCGGCACCGTCGGCGACGTGGCCCAGAATAGCAACCTAGGTGTGTAACCGCGGCGGCGTGTGGCGCCCGCCTGTCAGCGAGCGAGCGGCCGGCCGGGCCCCCGGCTCCGGGCCCCCCCCGAGCTCCTTCTCCTCTTGGCCTTTGGAGCTGAGGGGAAGTGAAAACTCCGCTCTGCTCCTGGGCCGGGGGGGGCGCCACGCCCAGGTCCTGCCCCATAGCGTGGGGGGGGTGTAGGGTATGGGGGGAGGGGGTGACTGCTGCCCCTCCCACACACCCGTTCACACTTACCCCGGCACGGCCCCATGTGCGAGCACAAACCGTCCTTGCACAGACACGAGCACACAAACCCTGCACCCCCCACCCTCACCCCTTCCCTCTCCCCACGTCAGAGCCGTCTCTGCGCGGTTCTCCCCCTGCAGCCCCCACCCCCGCAGCCCCCCACCCCCGCTCTGCAGCTGTGCGTGCCAGGCTGGATGCTCGTGCGCAGGGATTTACACGTCCTGGTGCTCGTTGCCCGGGGAACACGGATTCTGCTGGCCGTGGCACCAGGGAGAGGGCGTGAACCCTTCCCCGCTCAGAGGGCATCCCACTGGCCCAAGGCCCCGAGCAGGGGGGAGGATCTGTGGGGACACCTGCTCAGGGCAGCCCCTGCCCCTCACATCTCCAGGCGCTAGCACCGTCCCTTGCCCCCTGGGTGCCGGGGGGGAGGCCGTGAGCAGGGGCAGCCCAGCGCCGGGGAGGCCCCGCTCTGCTGCCAGGCGTGAGCGTCTTGTGCCCGTGCTGTCAGGGAACGTTCCAGGCTCCGGGGACGGGCGCGTGGCCCCATCTGGGCTGGCTGCAGCGCAGGGGTGTCCTGGGCGGGGGGCGGCTGCAGACAGGAGGGGGGTCAGCACATGGGGGGCTGGGGATCCCTGCTGGGAGAGGGACACGGAGCCTGGAAGAGTCCCCGAGGTGCTGCCCGGGCTGTGTTGCATGCGGTGTGTCCTGTGGGATGTGAGGGGGTGTCGCTCGGTTCGGGGTGCATGGCTCTCCCCAGTGCTTGCCAGCAGGATGTGCCCCCCTCGCTGAGCCCCGGCTGCTGCCCCCCCATTGGCCCCACGCACTGACCCGCTGCCGGCCTAGGCCCCAGAGACGGATGCCACAGAGCAGCACCTGGGTGATTTGGCCATGGCACGGGCATGCCCTGCCAGGCATCATCCAGGGGGTGGGGGGGTGCTGGCTTGGCAGCATCCCTGGAGCTGCTGGAATAGAACCCAGGAGTCCTGACTCCCACCCCCACCTCCTTCAGTTCTAACAACCAGACACCCCCCACTCTCCTGGAGAGTCCTGGGTGGTCCAATGTGCTATTGGAGAGCACCGCAGGGAAACTGAGGCACGGTGAGGGGCAGCCGGAGGCCCGGGCAGAGCAGAGACATGTTAGTGGGGGGGGGGCTCATCCAGCTGCTCTTTTTGTGCAATCCTCCCCTCGCCCATTGAGCACTGCAGGGGACCCCCCCTTTGCAGCACGGTCACCCCGCCCTGCCGGGTGTTTGCTAGCTGGGCCTTGCCCGGTATCTGAAATATGAGGCGTGTCCAGCTTCCTGGTTGCTCCCCTTGGCCCCCGCATCCTCCTGCCCCCGGGGCTGTATCCCGGCTGGCGGGGTCCTCGGGCCCAGTGTCTGGGGGGCTGAGCAGAGAGAGATGGACAGACACACGGAGCAGCAGAGGGGCCGGGCGCTGGGGATCGCTGCTCTGGGCCCCCCAGATATGGAGCAGGGGGCGGGGGGCCCGGCTTTAGGCCACCCTGTGGGGTTGAGGATGAGTGGGTGGAGTTCACAGCTGGTGCCTCCCAGGCCCCCACCCCAGCTCTGTCCAGCCCCCGGGAGCCTGTGTGTGGGCTTGGTGTGCGTTAGCCAAACCTCTCCTCTCCCCAGCGGGTGGGGAGGGTCTGTGGCTGGAAGAGACTCCATCCGGCCCCAGGTGTGGGGTCCTGCCCCGGCCTCCTGCGGCCACGTGCTGGCTCAGCGTGGGACGGGTTAGGTGCCAGGTCCTTCCAGCCTAGCCCATGCTGCAGCAGCTGCACGGGAATCCTCACTAGCTCTGCGCAGTACGGAGCCTCTGCCACACGCAGGAGCCGTGCTGATTGCATCCAGCAGGGGGCAGTGCTCTCGGTGTCTCTGGCTGGGGTGGGGCCCACGTACCCCCGGGCTGCGCTGGCCGAGGGTGCGGCGTTGGACAGAACCCGTCTATTCCCCCCCCACCCCGGGATCTAGCAGCAGGGGGCTCAGCGAGTGTCGGGGGGGGGGCTCTTCCCACCCGAGCTGAGAGTAGGGCCAGGGCAGTCCCTGCCCCCCCTGCTGCTGAGGAGCCCTGGGGGACCCCCCCCAGCAGCACCAACCCTGCCTGTCGCTCTGCCCCCCGCTCCAGGCTTCTCCGTCGACTCGGGGAAGGGCCTGACTCGGCAGGGCCAGCTCAGCTTCGTCACAGGGGCACCGCGGGCCAACCACACCGGGGCCGTGGTGATCCTGCGACGGGACAACGTCAACCGCCTGGTGCCCGAGGTCATCCTGCCCGGGGAGCAGCTCAGCTCCTCCTTCGGCTACGCCGTGGCCGTGCTGGATCTGAACAGCGACGGGTGAGCCGGGGGCGGGGGTGTCGGGCCGGGGCTCCGGGGCGGGCTGGGCGCTGGGCCTGACTCTGCTGCTCTCTGCCCCCGCCCAGCTGGATGGACCTGGTGGTGGGGGCGCCCCACTTCTTCGATCGGCAGGAGGAGATCGGCGGGGCAGCCTACGTGTACATCAACCAGGCGGGGCGCTGGGCGGACCCCCGCCCCGTCCGCCTCAACGGCACCTCCCACTCCATGTTCGGCATCGGCCTCGCCGCCCTCGGCGACCTCAACCAGGACGGCTTCCAGGGTGAGGGGCCGGGCGGCCAGGGGAGGGGGAGCGGGGGAGCCTGGCTGGGTCTGACCTGGGGTCCCAGGTCTGGGGAGTCGGCGCCGTCCCTTGGGGGGCTCCCCCTGCGGGTATGGGCTGGGGGCAGGCGATGGGGCTGGTTGCTCAGCTGGGTTACGGGGTCTGGGGAACGGAGCTGCCCCTGCAGGAGGGAGGGACCCCTCCCCCCCGTGGCAAGTATCCAGCTCTGGGCAGGGGAACGGCCCTGGCCCTAGTGCCCCGGGGGGGCACAACCCCCTTCCAGCCTGCTCCAGCCATAACCTCCCCCCCCCCCGCAGACATCGCCGTGGGAGCCCCCTTTGATGGAGCCGGCAAGGTCTTTATCTACCACGGCAGCAGCCTGGGCATCGTCACCAAACCGGCCCAGGTGAGAGGGCGCGAGCAGGGCGCCGGGGCGGGGGAGAGGGTCACTGAACTGCGGGCTCCTAAGCCCCTCCCCCGCCGCCCCCTTCACTTCCTGTCCTAAACGCTGGCGGCTCCGCTCTCCGTCCGTCTGTCCCCCTGCAGGTCCTGGACGGGGAAGGCGTCGGGGTGAGGACCTTCGGCTACGCCCTGTCCGGGGGCCTGGACGTGGACGGGAATCTCTACCCGGACCTGCTCGTTGGCACGCTCTCAGACAGCGTGGTGCTGTACAGGTGGGCGCTGCCTGCCCTGCCGCCCGCCCCCAGGCCCGAGGGAGGGAGCCGGGCAGGGACTCTGGCCCCTCCAGCCCTGGGCATTGCACTGCGTCCGGCTGGATCAGCCACCTGGGTGACGCCGGCGGCTCCCACCGTGCCCAGCGTGCAGGAGGGCCTGGGCCGCCCGGGGCACTGCGAGACGGGAGGCCTGGTGCAGCCGGGGCACGGGCCAGCCGGGTGCCTTTGCCAGCGGTTTCCCCTCTTGCTTTGCAGAGCCCGGCCTGTCATCCACGTCTCCAAGAACGTCTCCCTCTCCCCCCAGAACATCGACCTGGAGAGCAGGAACTGCCCTCGCCACCTGGGCATCTGGTGAGAGCAGCCTCGCCCCCAGGCTCCCTGGGATCCAGAGCTGTGCCCCCGCCCCCGCCAGCCAAGCACACGTTCCACACCCAGGGAGCGAGGGAGGTCTAGTGGTTAGAGCTGGTAGGGCGTGGGGCTGGGGACCAGGACTCCTGGGTTCTCTCCCCGGCTCTGGGAGGGGAGTGGGGGCTGGTGGGTTGGAGCAGGGAGCTGGGGACCAGGACTCCTGGGTTCTCTCCCCGGCTCTGGGAGGGGAGTGGGGCTGGTGGGTTGGAGCCGGGGGGGGAAGGAGCCAGGACTCCTGGGTTCTGTCCCCAGCTCTGCTACTGACCTGTTGGGCCTTGGGCCAATCCCTGCCTCAGTTTCCCCAGGGGTACAACCGGGTTAGCGCTGCCCATCTCTAGGGCAGCGGCGCACTCTGACCCCGACGAAAGGGGCAAATGCCTGTTCCCAGCGCCTGCTCAGAGCTGGGTTATGCAGGGAACCTGCTGGCCCTGCTCTTACTCCTCCTCCCCGGAGGGTGGGGTGCTGAGCCCCCCTAGCCGGGGGGCGGCTGGTTTGACGTCGGCCTTGTCTCAGGCCGAGGCTTTCTGTGGTTTCCCTGTGCAGCGTGGAAGTACGAGCCTGCTTCAGCTACACGGCCAGTCCTGCCAGCTACAGCCCCCGCGTCAGTGAGTACTGCTGGGCCGGGCCCCGCACTCCCCCAGGCCTGGACGTGCCGTGCTGGGGGGGGATGATACCACCTGACAATACCCCCCCGCGTCAGTCCTGCTCCCGCACCCGGCACAGGGAGACGCCCAGAGCATGCTGCCCCACGGCCGTTCTCTGGGTCCCAGAGCCCAGAGGATGCTAAGGGAAGCAGGACACAACCCAGAGCAACCCTGAGGGTGCTCTAAGCTACTGGGGAGCCCTACCCCAGAGGTGGCTGCATTTCGCTGATGGGTGACAGATCCCCGTATAAACAGCTGCCGTGCCCACCCCAGAGGTGGCTGCATTTCGCTGATGGGTGACAGATCCCCGTATAAACAGCTGCCGTGCCCACCCCAGAGGTGGCTGCATTTCGCTGATGGGTGACAGATCCCCGTATAAACAGCTGCTGTGCCCACCCCAGAGGTGGCTGCATTTCGCTGATGGGTGAGCAATCCCCCCAGGCAGGGAAGGTGCAGCAGAGCCCATGCCCACCCTCCCTCCTCCCCCAGCACTCGCGTACACCTTGGACGCTGACGTGGACCGGCAGAAGCTGGGCCAGGCCCCCAGAGTCGCCTTCCTGGACCGGAAGCCCACGGACCCCGAACACCAGTTCTCGGACGTGGTGGAGCTGCCCCACCAGCGCGCCCCCGCCTGCGTCAAGGCCACCTTCCAGCTGCAGGTGGGTCCTGCCGCCCTGCCCTGCCCCGCCCTGCCCCGCCCCCGGCCTGCCGCGGGCTCAGCCCCTGCTCCCTCATTGCAGGACAGCATCCGGGACAAGCTCCGCCCCATCGTGGTGGTGCTGACGTACAGCATCGAGCACGCCCGGAGCAAGCGCCAGGCCCAGGCTGCCGCCCTGCCCCCGCTGATGCCCGTGCTCAACGCCCAGCTGCCCAGCAGCCAGAGGGCAGAGGTGAGGCGGGTTCCTGGGTGACGGCCCCTGGGGACATGGGCTCCCGCTCAGCAGGGTCAGGCGTGCACAGCACATGGGCGGGAGCCCCGCCAGGAACAGGCTCCAGCAGGAGGCTCTCTGCCCCCTCCACCAGCGCCACCGCCAGCGCCCGGCCCCTTGCCCTGCCAGCAGCTCGTCCTGTGGGATCAGAGCTCCTGGCGGTGCCGATCCCCTGGCACCTTCCGTCAGGGTGCCCTGGCCAGCGCCCAGCACCGGTGTCAGCCTTTCGGGGGGTTGCTGCGTCCTGCTGACCAGCAGCCGGGCCCCGCCCCAGAGGGGGCTGCATGTCGGTGCTGGGTGAGTGAGCCCCGTGCGGTGTCGCCGGCGGCCGGGCCCCGCCCCAGAGGGGGCTGCACGTCGGTGCTGGGTGAGTGAGCCAGAGGGGCTGCATGTCGTTGCTGGGTGAGTGAGCCCCGTGCGGTGTCGCCAGCGGCCGGGCCCCGCCCCAGAGGGGGCTGCATGTCGGTGCTGGGTGAGTGAGCCCCGTGCGGTGTCGCCAGCGGCCGGGCCCCGCCCCAGAGGGGGCTGCACGTCGGTGCTGGGTGAGTGAGCCCCGTGCGGTGTCGCCGGCGGCCAGGCCGGGCCCTGCCCCAGAGGGGGCTGCACGTCGGTGCTGGGTGAGTGAGCCCCGTGCGGTGTCGCCGGCGGCCAGGCCCCGCCCCAGAGGGGGCTGCACGTCGGTGCTGGGTGAGTGAGCCCCGTGCGGTGTCGCCGGCGGCCGGGCCCCGCCCCAGAGGGGGCTGCACGTCGGTGCTGGGTGAGTGAGCCCTGTGCGGTGTCGCCGGTGGCCGGGCCCCGCCCCAGAGGGGGCTGCATGTCGGTGCTGGGTGAGTGAGCCCCGTGCGGTGTCGCCGGTGGCCGGGCCCCGCCCCAGAGGGGGCTGCATGTCCGTGCTGGGTGAGTGAGCCCCGTGCGGTGTCACCGGTGGCCGGGCCCCGCCCCAGAGGGGGCTGCATGTCGGTGCTGGGTGAGTGAGCCCCGTGCGGTGTCGCCAGCGGCCAGGCCCGGCCGCACCCCACAGGGGACATCGTCCGTCTGTGCTGTGGGCACAGCTGGACTCCTGGAGCACATGCAGAGTCCGCGGGAATGTTCTGGGGGACGGCTCTGAGCTGGCGGGTGAGCCCTGCAGAGCCCTAGCTGGGGGGCAGGGCGCGGAGGTGGAGGAGCGCTGCCTGGGGGCCGTCCCAGCTGACCCCCCCCCGGGGGCGTTTGTCCCCAGGTGAATTTTTTGAAGCAGGGCTGCGGGGACGACAAGATCTGCCAGAGCAACCTCCAGCTGCGCTACCAGTTCTGCTCCCGCGTGGGCGACGCCGACTTCCTGCCCCTGCCCAGGTGAGGGGGGGCTGGGGCTGAGCCCTGGGGGGCCCAGGATGGGGGGAGGGGTAATAGACACATACTGGCCCCTCTCAGACCTGCTCTCCTGCCCCAGCTGGCCAGGTGGGGCCGGTCACTCCTGGTGGGGGGCTGGGATCTATCCAAGGGGCGGGTCTGGGGGCAGATCCCACCCTCTGGGGCAGCGGCTCCCTGCATGGTGCCCCCCTGCTGGGTCCAGGATGAGGTGGGGCCTGGGTAGCCGGGGGTCTGCCCCCTCTGGGGGGTCTCTGTGCTGATGCCCGCAGGGGCCCCTCACCGTGGCGCCGGGCCTGCCTGTCTCCGCCGCAGGGGCGCCGATGGCACGGCCGTCTTCGCCATGAGCGACCAGAAGGACGTGGCCTTGGAGATCCAGGTCACCAACCTGCCCTCGGACCCAGCGGCGCCGCAGCGGGACGGGGACGACGCCCACGAGGCCCTGCTCACGGCCACCTTCCCCGAGGCCCTGCCCTACTCCGGGGTCCGGGCCCATGAGGCGTGGGCCGGGCCCGGCCTGGTACGGGGGAGGGAGGGGGGGCGGGGGGGGCGCTGTAGGCCCCGGTCTCTGACTTCTCGTCCTTTCCAGGAGAAGCAGCCCTGCCTGCCCAACCTGAACGGCTCGCAAGTGCAGTGTGAGCTGGGGAACCCCATGAAGCGCGGAGCTCAGGTGGGGATCAGCCCCCCAAATTCCTGCCCCTCACTGCGCCCAGTCCTCGCTGCCCCTCCAGTGCCAACCGAACTGCGCCCAGACCTCACTGCCCCCTGCACTGCGCCCAGACCTCGCTGCCCCCCGCACTGCGCCCCCCGCACTGCGCCCAGTCCTCGCTGCCCCTCACTGCACCCCTGCACTGCGGCCAGACCTCGCTGCCCCTCCAGTGCCAACCGAACTGCGCCCAGAGCTCGCTGCCCCTCACTGCACCCAGACCTCGCTGCCCCCCGCACTGTGCCCCCCGCACTGCGCCCAGACCTCGCTGCCCCACCAGTGCCAACCGAACTGCGCCCAGACCTCACTGCACCCAGACCTCGCTGTCCCCCGCACTGTGCCAGACCTCGCTGCCCCCCGCACTGTGCCCCCCGCACTGCACCCAGACCCCGCTGCCCCCAGACCTCGCTGCCCCTCCTGTGCCAACCAAACTGCGCCCAGACCTCACTGCCCCCCGCACTGCGCCCAGAGCTCGCTGCCCCTCACAGCCCCCTCACTGCACCCAGACCTCACTGCCCCCCGCACTGCTCCCAGACCTCGCTGCCCCCCCAGTGTCCCCCGCACTTCCCCCAGACCTCGCTGCCCCGCACTGTGCCCCCCGCACTGTGCCCAGACCTCGCTGCCCCTCCTGTGCCAACCAAACTGCGCCCAGAGCTCACTGCCCCCCCAGTGCCCCCCGCACTGCGCCCAGACCTCGCTACCCCTCACTGCACCCAGACCTCACTGCCCCCCGCACTGTGCCAGACCTCGCTGCCCCCCGCACTGTGCCCCCCGCACTGCGCCCAGACCTCGCTGCCCCTCCTGTGCCAACCGAACTGCGCCCAGAGCTCGCTGCCCCTCACTGCCCCCCGCACTGCACCCAGACCTCACTGCCCCTTCACTGCACCGACCATACTGCCCCCGCACTGCGCCCAGACCTCACTCCCCCTCCAGTGCCCCCTACACTGCGCCCAGACCATACTGCCCCCGCTCTGTGCCCAGACCTCCCCACCTCCCTCTTGCTCCCCTTGGCCTCTGCCCTCCCATGGCCCTGATCTCTCTGATCTCCCCCCCAGGTGCGGTTTTATCTCATCGTCAGCACCTCGGGCATCACCATCGAGACCCAGGAGCTGGAGCTGGAGCTGGAGCTGAGCACGTGAGCACCCCCTGGAGGGCCGGGCAGGGGCTGGGTGGGGGGTTGGCTGTGGAGGGGGTCGGAGGAACTGCAGCTGGCCACTGGGGGGTTGCAGTGGGGGGACCCCCATGATGCCCCCCCATCTCTCTCTCCCAGGATCAGTGAGCAGCCGGGGCTGCGGCCTGTGATGGCGCGAGCACGTGTGGTCATTGAGCTGCCCCTGTCCATCACGGGGTGAGTGCCCCAGTGGGGCGGCCGCGGGGGGGCACGGCAGGGGCAAGGGGAGACGTCTGGGGGCCAGGGGTGGGGCAGGGGCAGGGCGGCAGGCCGAGCCGTCTCGGGGTGGGGCAGGGGCTGGGGCGAGCCGTCTGGGGCCGGGCTGGGGCTGGGGGCGAGCCGTCTGGGGTGGGGCAGGGGCTGGGGTGGGGCGAGCCGTCTGGGGGCCAGGGCTGGGGCTGGGGTGGGGCGAGCCGTCTGGGGGTGGGGGCTGGGGTGGGGCGAGCCGTCTGGGGGCCGGGGGTGGGGCTGGGGGTGGGGCAAGCTGTCTGGGGGCCAGGGGAGGGGCTGGGGGTGGGGCGAGCCGTCTGGGGGCGGGGCTCTGCAGGGCTCTCAGCTGCCCTCCCTGACTCTGTCCCCCCCCCGCAGCGTGGCCGTCCCGCGGCGGCTGTTTTTTGGCGGCCAGGTACGGGGCGAGAGCGCCATTCGCACCGAGGGCCAGGTGGGCAGCGCCGTGCGCTACGAGGTGACGGTGAGTATCCCGCACGGGGGAGGGGGCAGCGCCCGGGCCAGTAACCCTCCCCCCCGCCCCCCGGCCAGACGTCACCCCGAGCCTCCCCTGCGACCACCCTGAGCATGGCTGCGGGAGGGTGGAGGATCATGGGCGGGGGGGGGCTGAGTTCAGGACGCCGGGGACCATTCCCAGCTGGGACAGGGGAGCTGGGTCTAGTGGTTAGAGTGGGGGGGGGGGCTGGGTGTCAGGACGTCTCTTCCCCCTTTGGTGCCTCGGTTTCCCCATCTGGGCGGGGGAGGGGTGGGTGGCATTTGACCCTGCCCCACAGACTCAGGCTGGTGAGCGTCTCCCCCCCGCAGGTCTCCAACCGGGGCCAGTCGCTCAACACCCTGGGCTCGGCCTTCCTCAACCTGCTGTGGCCCCACGAGCTCGCCAACGGCAAGTGGCTGCTCTACCCGCTGCGGCTGGAGCTGGCGGCCCGGCCCGGGCAGCGCGTGTCCTGCAGCCCGGCGGCCAACCCCCTGCGGCTGGCACTGGTACGGGGCGTGGGGGGGGGAGCTGGGGGCTGCTGCTCAGCTCGGGGCGGGGGGAACGAGGGGCTGGAGCCCCCGCTGCAGGGATCGAGCTATGGGGATTGGGACCCTGCCCTAAGCTGTGCCCAGCTGTTTGCCCCCACAGGGGCCTGGCATGGGGGGAAGGGGCATCCGGGGGCACAGCTCGTGCTGCAGCATCACAGAGGGGCTGGGGGGGGCCCAGCACACGGAGGGAGCCGCCCTAACACCTCTCCTGCCGCCCCCAGGAGAGCCACGGGCAGGACAGGAGCAGGAGGGAGGCCGAGCGCCCGGAGGTGCCCAGCACGGGGCCCTGGTGGCACCGTGCCCACGCTGAGAGGAGGAACGTCACGTTGGTGAGTGGCTCTGGGGGGTGGAGATCCTGGCTGGGGCTGTGGGGGGGCCCTGGGGTGACCCTGGCTGGGGTGGGAATCTCTCCTCCCCGCACACCATGAAGCACGCTGCAGCCTGGATACCCATGGCTCGCCCCCCCCGCCCCCCTCCCTGCCTGGAGCCCGCTGACCCGCTCTCTCCCCCTCCAGGACTGCGCCCGGGGCACCGCCCGCTGCCTCGTCTTCCGGTGCCCGCTCCACAGCTTCGAGCGCTCGGCCGTGCTCACGGCCTGGGGGCGCCTGTGGAACAGCACCTTCCTGGAGGTGAGCCGGCGCCGGGGCAGCCAGCTCTGGGCTGGGCCGCGGGGCCGAGGCGCGGCTGCACTGCAGAATCCTGCCCCCGCCTGGGACAGCTGGGGGGTTGGGGGGCCGGGCGTGGGCACCCGGCTGAACCATCTCCCTGCCCCCAGGAGTACCCGGCCGTGACCTCCATGGAACTGCTCGTCCGCGCCAACATCACCGTCAAATCCACCATCCAGAACCTGGTGCTGAAGGATGCTGCCACGCAGGTACCGGCTTGGCCGCTCCCCCAGCCCCGCCCCCTGCCCCGCCTCCTGGTCCTGATCCTGCTGATCCCTTCCCCCCCAGATCCCCGTCACCGTCTACCTGGACCCGAGCGCGGTGGTGGCCCGGGGCGTCCCCTGGTGGATCATCCTGACCGCGGTGCTGGCCGGGGTGCTGGTGCTGGGGCTGCTGGTCTCCGTCCTGTGGAAGGTGAGAGCCGGGGGGAGGGGGGACCCGGCTACCCTGGTCCTGGAAGGGGGCTCTCTGCTCCAGGGCAGATGTGTCCCCAGGGATTGGGCCCCATCCGTAACCCGGCGTCCCCTGGGTCCGGCTCTCTGGCCCAGGCCTGATGCTCTCGCCTCGGCCTCACTTCCTCCCCAGTGCGGCTTCTTCCAGCGGAGCAGCCGAGCGGCCCCGTACGCCACCAACTATTACCGGGCCCGGCTGGCCGTGCAGCCCTCTGAGGTGGAGAAACAAGCCGGGGAGGCCTAGCGGTAACAGCCAGCCCCGCCCCTCATTCATGGAGGGCAAGGGGCGTGCACGGGTGTGCAAGAGCATCTGCAGCAACAGTGCATGAGTGTGCGGGTGTGCCAGGCCCATTGGGGGAGCAGGGTGTCTGCCAGGCCAGCGCCTGGGTGTGCCGGGGCGGGTGCCGCTGGTGAGTGTGCCTGCGGGTGCCAGGCCAGCGCCTGGGTGTGCCGGGGCGGGTGCCGCTGGTGAGTGTGCCTGCGGGTGCCAGGCCAGCGCCTGGGTGTGCCGGGGCGGGTGCCGCTGGTGAGTGTGCCTGCGGGTGCCAGGCCAGCGCCTGGGTGTGCCGGGGCGGGTGCCGCTGGTGAGTGTGCCTGCGGGTGCCAGGCCAGCGCCTGGGTGTGCCAGGCTGCATGCCCGTGTGCCATGCGCCCCGACCCGCGGCCGTCAGGCAGGGGCGTTGCCAGGGGCGTAGAATGAGCTGGGCCCGTCCCTGACGCGTGGGGATCAGCCTTTCGCAGACCTGCAGGGGAGGTGACGCTGTCTCTGGCCTTGGCTTCTCATCGCCGCCTTTGATGCACGCGGCAGCCACTTGGGGGCGCCCCTGCTCCAGCCAAATGCAGCCTCTGTCTGCCGGAGGCGCCCCCCGTGGGGCGGGGGCATCTGGGCTCTGCCGGGGGCCGGGCGCTGACTCCGTTTCTCTGGCCTCTTTCCAGGTGGGCTTCTTCGAGCGCCCCCGGCACCAGCAGGCCGCGGTGCCGCAGTACCACGCCATCAGGATCCCGTGGGAGGAGCGCCAGCTCTGCCGCGAGGAGAAGACGGGCACCATCCAGAAGAAGGAGTGGGTGACAAACTGGAGCGAGGGCAGCGACGACCACGTGCCCATCTCGGGCTAGGCACCCGCCGACCCACGCGGGATCCCACTGGCCGGCGCTGGCTCAGACCTCGGGGGGGGGGGGGTCTCTGGGGAGCACGCAGAGTCGGGGTGACTCCGCCGCGGTGGCCGGGGGCTGCTCTGCCAGGCGGCTGCGGCAGGAGAGGCGGCTGCCGGACTCCGGACAGGAGATGTGGGACCTGCCCCCAGGACAAGGGCGTGTCGCGCTGCCCCCTGCTGGCTGGGGCCGGAGCTGCTCAAGTCTGTCCAACCCCGCTGCTCTGGGGGATCCCAGCCCCACGGGGCCCCAGACTGCTTCAGGTGGTAAAGCAAAGTACAGGGGGCTGACTCCGCCCCCTTGTGCAGTGACTCCGCCCCTTTGTGCAGTGTATCCGCCCCCTTGTGCTGTGACCCCGCTTTTCTCCCAGCAGACCCTGCCCCCTACCCCAGGCCCCCCCGTGTGACTGACTCCATGGTCCGGCTGAGGGGCTGCTGGCCCCTCCGGCTGGGGGTCTCTGTTTATTGTTATTAAAGGGACACTGTTGGGAGAACAATGGCGTATCGCCCATGTCTGCCCCCCCTCCACCGCGCTTTGCCCCACAAGGGCGCCCCCCCCAAACCAGGCGGTCACCATGGCGACCAGCGTGGCGCATTCCTGGAAGTCGAGCCGGAGGTCGCCCTTGGGGTCCAGGGTCTCGGGGTCGCAGATCTCCTGCAGCCCTGGGAGAGGGAGTTTATGGGCCCCGGGTCTTTCCCCTCAAGGGGGTGCTGGCTTGGGGGGCAAGGAATGAGGCCCACTTCCCCAGTGGGCCACTCTCAGCCCAGGGGCCCTGCCAGGCAGCCCGGGGGCCGGGAAGCCAGCTCCATCAGCTGCCCCCAGCCACTCCCTGCCCCGTTGGCACCTGTGCCAGGCCGGGTGCCCCTCGGCGTGGCTGGCGCTCACCTGGCTGACCAGCCAGAGTAGGTGTGGAGCACTGCCAGGCCCTTGGCTGCCCTAGAGCACTGCCCCCCAGCCCGGTGCCCCCAGGTCGCTCTCAGTGACCTGCCCCGCGCCCCCTACCCGCACGGGCATTATTAACCCGTTATGGCCTGGGGGGGGAGAGCTCACCCTGATGCTGCTTGTCCCATGGCCCCTTTCCCCCCCCGCCAGCCCCTCCACCATGATAGCCTCATCTGCAGGCGCCAGCGGGGTCCTTACACGGTGGGGGTGGGATTGCAGTGGAAGCCCCCCTCTGTCCTTTGCCCTGCCCTGGGGGCCTGGGCTGGGGTGGTCTCCCTGGCACTCAGCTGGGGCTGCCAGCCCAGGGCTCCGGTTCACAGCTGGTGCTTTGGGGGATGCGGACATCCATCCCCCTCTCCAAGACCCACTACGCTCGTCTCACCCAGGGGCTCTTGGTCCCCAGTGCCCCAGCCCAGCTCCTGTCTGCTCCGGCCCCCTGGGGATCCTGCCTGCCCCTGCCTGTCTCTCCAGCATGCTCCCTCCTCCCCAGAGCTGGCTGCATTTCGGGGGGACCAGGCGTATAGGGTTCTTTGCAGTGAAAGGGGGGCATATTATGGGATGCACAAAGCCCTTGGTTCCATGCAGCTCCCAGGTTCTGTCCCTATCGCTTGAGTCACCCAGGGAGGTGGACACGGCTCCCCAGCCCCACTCACAAGCCTGGCACACCACCTACCCTTGGCGGAGGTTGGAAGCCATGTCCAACAGGCATCAGGAGCGCTGCATAGAGACTCTCGGGGCTGCCTGTGCTCCGCAGCTCGGCTCCATCGGCATGTCCGAGACGCTGCGGAGGAGGGATCACGGCTGCTCCACCATCTCCCTGCACCCTAACAACTGGCCGTGCCGCTGCTGGGGCCTCGCCTCAATTATTCAGCATCCACCCAGAAGTTAAAAAGTTCTTAACTGATTCTAATGGAGCCCTGGCCACTGCCGAGCCATCAGCGGCTGGGAGAGGGGCTGGCTCGGGCCCGGGTTTCAGCTAGCACTGCGCCCTGAGGAAACAGGATCGGGGTGTCCTGGGGCAGGAAAGAGGTGGGAGGCTCGTCATCCTAATCAGGGAGAGCGGCGGGGAGGTTGGATCACAGAAGTGTAGGGCCAGGCAGGTCCCCAAGAGGTCCTAGCCCGTCTCCCTAGATCACCGTAAACTGGCTAGCAGCCAAAGGCCCCTGAGAAGCCCCCATGGGGGTTAAGGTGTCCCAGGCGTGTGGCTGGAGGGGTGGGAATTGAGGTCAGGCCTGGAAGAGGCAGCATGCTGCAGCAGAGAGGAGGCTGGGCGTCAGGACTCCTGGGTTCTCTGGTGACCTGGGGCGGGTGTGATTGTGGGGGCTCACAGTAAGGCCAGGGAAGGGCCTGTCTGTCTGTGCAGCGGCTCCCGGCTGGAAGAGGCAGCATGCTGCAGCAGAGAGGATGCTGGGCGTCAGGACTCCTGGGTTCTCTGGTGACATGGGGCGCGTGTGATTGTGGGGTCTCATAGTAAGGCCAGGGCAGGGCCTGTCCGTCCATCTGTCCGTCTGTGCAGCGGCTCCCGGCTGAAAGAGGCAGCATGCTGCAGCAGAGAGGAGGCTGGGGCTCAGGACTCCTGGGTTCTCTGGTGACATGGGGCGGGTGTGATTGTGGGGTCTCATAGTAAGGCCAGGGAAGGGCCTGTCCGTCCGTCTGTCTGTGCAGCGGCTCCCGGCTGGAAGAGGCAGCATGCTGCAGCAGAGCGGACGCTGGGCGTCAGGACTCCTGGGTTCTCTGGTGACATGGGGCGGGTGTGATTGTGGGGTGTCACAGTAAGGCCAGGACCGGGCCTGTCTGTCTGTGCAGCGGCTCCCGGCTGGAAGAGGCAGCATGCTGCAGCAGAGAGGATGCTGGATGTCAGGACTCCTGGGTTCTCTGGTGACATGGGGCGGGTGTGATTGTGGGGTGTCACAGTAAGGCCAGGGAAGGGCCTGTCCGTCTGTGCAGGGGCTCCCGGCTGGAAGAGGCAGCATGCTGCAGCAGAGAGGATGCTGGGCGTCAGGACTCCTGGGTTCTCTGGTGACATGGGGCGCGTGTGATTGTGGGGTCTCATAGTAAGGCCAGGGCAGGGCCTGTCCGTCCATCTGTCCGTCTGTGCAGCGGCTCCCGGCTGAAAGAGGCAGCATGCTGCAGCAGAGAGGAGGCTGGGGCTCAGGACTCCTGGGTTCTCTGGTGACATGGGGCGGGTGTGATTGTGGGGTCTCATAGTAAGGCCAGGGCAGGGCCTGTCCGTCCGTCTGTCTGTGCAGCGGCTCCCGGCTGGAAGAGGCAGCATGCTGCAGCAGAGCGGACGCTGGGCGTCAGGACTCCTGGGTTCTCTGGTGACCTGGGGCGGGTGTGATTGTGGGGTGTCACAGTAAGGCCAGGACCGGGCCTGTCTGTCTGTGCAGCGGCTCCCGGCTGGAAGAGGCAGCATGCTGCAGCAGAGAGGATGCTGGATGTCAGGACTCCTGGGTTCTCTGGTGACATGGGGCGGGTGTGATTGTGGGGTGTCACAGTAAGGCCAGGACCGGGCCTGTCTGTCTGTGCAGCGGCTCCCGGCTGGAAGAGGCAGCATGCTGCAGCAGAGAGGAGGCTGGGGCTCAGGACTCCTGGGTTCTCTGGTGACATGGGGCGGGTGTGATTGTGGGGTGTCACAGTAAGGCCGGGACCGGGCCTGTCCGTGTCTCTGTCTGTGCAGCGGCTCCCGGCTGGAAGAGGCAGCATGCTGCAGCAGAGAGGATGCTGGGCGTCAGGACTCCTGGGTTCTCTGGTGACATGGGGCGGGTCTGATTGTGGGGTGTCACAGTAAGGCCAGGGAAGGGCCTGTCCGTCTGTGCAGCGGCTCCCGGCTGGAAGAGGCAGCATGCTGCAGCAGAGAGGAGGCTGGGGCTCAGGACTCCTGGGTTCTCTGGTGACATGGGGCGGGTGTGATTGTGGGGTGTCACAGTAAGGCCAGGACTGGGCCTGTCCGTCTGTGCAGCGGCTCCCGGCTGGCCGTGGGCACGTCTGTGTCACGCCGGGCCGGGTAGCACAGCAGGGGCTCGTGCCTGTTGACTGATGGGTGACGTCGAAGTGCCCAGCGGGTGGGCGGGGGCTCGGGGCAGCGCCTGCTGATGGCTGCCGCGCTGGGGTGGGCAGGGGGATGCTGAGCCTGCCATGGCAACGGGAGGGAGGCTGATGGGATTGGGTGCCCCATTGCTATGGCGATGAGCTTCAGCGCCCGTCGCCAGGGCGCCAGCCCCTGTTGCCATGTGGGTGGGGTGTGCGCTACCATGGCAACAGGGTGCCCCATGTTGCGGCCTGTCCGCTGAGCTGGTGCCAGGGGTGGGGGTGGCCCCATTCCCTGGTAGCCAAAGAGTGGGTGCAGGACAGGCCATGGTCGCCTCCTTCACCAAGATGGCGCCGCCCATTCAGCCGCCAGAGCGCGATGGCGGCGCCCACAGGCAGGGTCACGCAATTTGAACCGGAAGCAATCGCTCTCTTCCGCTCAGGCCCCCGGAAGTTAGCGAACTCTTCCGGAAGTGCGCTTCCTCTGTGGATGGAGGCTCCTGCCAGACGGTCGCCACCGCGGAGCAGACGGAGCCGCCGCACCGGGGAATGGTGAGGCCGCGGGGCCACCGCGTCCCGGTGAGAGGGCGTCTGGCCGGCGGGGTGATTGCGCATGCGCGGCCTGGAGCGGGGTGTCAGGCTCAATGTCCCAGCGCGCATGCGCCTGATCCGTGTCAGGGAGGGGATGGGGTTGCTATGGAGACCCCCCCAGGGAGAGACCCCTCCCCCC
The DNA here is from genome assembly GCF_016161935.1 of Mauremys reevesii. Lineage (NCBI taxonomy): Eukaryota > Metazoa > Chordata > Testudines > Geoemydidae > Mauremys > Mauremys reevesii. The sequence continues at coordinate 15,528,830 of NC_052647.1, read as the reverse complement.
AGGCCCAGCCAGGACGCCTGGGTTCCCCCCCAGCTGCGCTGCTGACTCCATGCGCGATCGGGGGAGGGGGGCGAGCGACGGGTCTCATCGTGCCTCAGTTTCCCTACCCGTGACTGGGGGGAGGGGTCTAGCCCCTGGGGGGTCTCCATAGCAACCCAGCCTGGCGCTGCAGAGCCGGCCCCGTGCTGGGGGTCCCTGCGCCCTGCGGGCTGCGTGGGGGCGGCTGGCGAAATCCGCCCCCACCTGCTCGGCGTCCGCAGCGGCCCCGGCTCAGGGTACCGCAGCCCCTGACTCCTACGCGCCCGGCTGGGCCCACCCTGGGGAGCCCCTTCCCCCCTGCTGTTCCCACCCCTCACGGCGCTCAGTTCAGGCGGGGGTGGAGGTGCTGCGTTGTCATTCAGAGGAGCCGTGAACCCAAGTTCCCCTGGCGTCCTGGCCCAGCTCCAGTCTGTGAGTTAACGTCTCCTGCAGTTCCACTGGGGTCTGGGCGCCTCTGTCGCTTCCTGGCCTGGATCGCGAGATCTGCCGGGCAGGGTCTGTGTGTCCAGGGCCCAGTCCGGCGGGGCCCTGATTGGAGTCTTTGGGTGATAAATCGCTGTGCAGTGTTGCTGTGAGCTGTTATCCAGCACCACGTTCCTCTGCAGAGTTGGCTGCATTTGAGTGGAATGTCACGTGATCTCTATATCAGCTCCACGCGCTGCAGTCCTGATGTGGGGGTCTCCCTCTCTGGAGCTGTGGGGAGGTTTGCATTCTGGGGTCTCTAGGGCGTTCAGCCATATTACGTAAGGTTTGCCCACAGCCACCTGCTCCCTGGCATTGGGCAGGCTGGCGCAGGGGAGCGCAGGTTCTCTGTGGCCGAGCGCAGTGTGATGCCCGGCGTCTGAGTCCTTTGATGTGAAGGGCTGAGGCTCTGTCCCCGTGCAGACGTGCTGGACTCCGGACTGATGGCGTCAGGCACGGCGAGCCGCTCTGAAGACGAGGAGTCGCTGGCGGGACAGAAAAGGAGCTCGTCACAGGTCTCGGGCACCATCCCCAAACGGCGGAGCTCCTCCAGGTACCCAGGGAGGGCCAAGGGCAATGAGGAGGGGGTGCAGGGACCCCCCTGGCGGTAAGGATGGATTAGTCCAGTGCAGTCCCACAGAGGGGGATGGGAAGGTGGGACTTGGGGCTCCCTGATGTCCTGTGATGAAGCAGGTGCTGCTAACTCAACCCCATTCCTGTAAAGCAGCATCAGGCCTGGAGCCCGGCTCACCGGATGGTTGGACTCGGAGCCACCAGAGGGCGCCCCACACCCAGCTTGCAGCTGTTTGGGGGAGGGAAGCTGGCTCCAGGTAGCCAGGTGGGCGGAGGGGCCTCACCTGGGGCCTGCGTTTGTCCCACTAGGTTCATCAAGAGGAAGAAGTTCGATGATGAGCTGGTAGAGAGCAGCCTCGCCAAGTCGTCCAGCCGGGCCAAGGGGCCCAGTGGGGTGGAGCCCGGCCGCTGCTCGGGCAGCGAACCCTCCTCCAGCGAGAAGAAGAAGGTGAGGGGGGCAGGAGGGTGGGCAGCGCCCTGCGGGGCCTGGTGCCCCGTCCGATCCGGAGCAGGGCCCTAGTCCCTCTTCTCTGACAGCGCCTAAGGCTGGGTGTGTCGGGGAGGAGACACTATGCTGGGGGGAGGGGGGTTCTTCCTGACCGCTGGCGGGAGATCAGCCCTGAAGCCTGAGCATGGAGAGCTTGGGTGGCTTTATCCCTTGGGGGCGGGGAACAGAGAGAGCCGTCGGCCAGTAGATCCTGCAGCTCCCTGGGGGGAAGAACAGACGCGCCTGGCTCAGCAGAGACACCTCCCCCTGGCAGGGGCACAGGGCGGGAGGCTCCTGCAGCCAGCTTGGGACAGAACCTGGGAGCCACAGAGCCCCTCAGCGACCGTGCCAAAGGGACACCATCACCATGGCAGTCAGCAGCCTTTCCTGCCATGCCGTGACTTACCGGGCAGAGCCTCCGGTAGCTCCTGTTCTCCCCTGTGGGGCCTGGTTCCTCTGCTGGTGGGCGGTGGAGCCAGAGCCAGTCCGTTTCATTCGCTGCCTGCAGCCAGTTTGCGTCCTGGCTCCGGCCCCGCTGGCTGGGCTTTGGACGGGGAAGCGTTAAGTGTCGTCGGCGCTCAAACACCTGCGTTCCCTGGGCATGTCCTGCTCAGGAGCCGGGGCCACGTGCTGCCCCCGGGGCGAGGGCTGGCTAGGTTGGGTGGGGGTGTGATGTGCAGCCCCCGTCCGCCCATCGTGGCCTCCAGCAGTGGGCCCCGCTGGCCAGACACAAGGGCACTTTGAGCTCCATTCCCGGCTCGTGCAGGTCTCCAAATCCGTCTCTGCACCCGTCACCCCGAGCCCGGTCCCGAACCCCAGCCTCCCCAAGCGGATGAAGAAAAGCAAACAGCCCCTGCAGGTGACGAAGGACTTGGGCCGCTGGAAGCCTGCGGATGATCTGCTGCTCATCAATGCTGTGCTGCAGGTAACGCTGCCATCCTGCTAAGCAGGGCCCGGCCAGGCTGGCGTGCGTGGGAAAGGTCCCAGCAGGGAGTGGGAGGTCAGCAGAGCTCCTGGTGTGGGGCCCGTGGTGCTGGGGGCTGTTCTGTCAAGGTCTGGCCACCTGCCCAGCACCTTGTACCAAGACCTGGGGTGCTAGGCCCAGTGTCCTAAAGCCCAGCCCTGGCTGCCTCCCAGACCCCTCAGCTCAGCCCTCGCTCTGGTGCCTGAGGCTGGGAAGCGTTGCCCGTGGTGGCTGTTTCGGTGACAATGGCCGTCAGGGCCCCTCTGGCTGCGCTATGGGTGGGGCGGGACACAGCCCTGAGTCTGGCCTTTCTTCGGGCCCCTGCAGACCAACGACCTGACCTCGGTCCACCTGGGCGTGAAGTTCAGCTGCCGCTTCACCCTGCGGGAGATCCAGGAGAGGTGGTACGCGCTGCTCTACGACCCGGTCATCTCCAAGTGAGTGCCAGGCCACGGGGGGGGGCTGGGCTCTGCTGCTCCAGGCACGGCTGGTCACTCGCCCAGAGGGGTGGCTGGGGAGTGGTGTGAGGAGTCCCCCACCCCCCTGTGACGGGGCTGCCCGTGGGAGCCAGCCGAGGTCACTCAATCAGGGTGAACTGCAAACAGACCGGGGCAGACAAACCCCAAACGCTGGTGGAGCTGCCAATCCTTAGATTTCCCAGCCAGCTTCTCTGGTACCTCACTGGTCACTCAGAAGCCCAATCAATGCAGTTCCCTTAAAGTGCCCAGCCTCAGGCCTCCGTCCAGACACACATGTCAGATAGGATGATGATTCCTGAAAATCTTATCTCATCATATAAAAGAAAAGGGTCTTCCAGTCCCAAAGGATCAGCCACATACCCAGGTCCAATTATAACTTAGATCTTACCCAAAATACACGCAATGGCCAATTCTTGTTAACTAAACTGAAATTTATTAAAAAAGAAAAGAGAGAGAGAGTTGGTTAAAAGATCAATCTACAGACAGACTTGAATTCAATTCTTGAGGTTCAGATACATGGCAGAGATGAGCTTGTAGTTGCCAAAAGTCCTTTTAGAAATAGACAATAGGTTACAGTCCAATGTCCATATTCAGGGTGACTCCAGTCAGTGACTGGGGATCTCAGTCTTTGTGGCTTAAGGTTTCCCCCTCTTGAAACCCAAAGTGGATCTGAGATGAAGCAGGATCGTGTCCCAGGGTTTTTATACATTTCCAGCAGCCTCTTGGCCTGAGAAAACAATCGGCTGAACTCTCCTTCTCCCAACCATCGTGGCAATTAGCCCAGGGGAATTTACCCATTAACAGTTCAGATCCAGGTTACCACAACCTTCAAAGAGACACAGAGACAATGATACGATTTCACTCGAGTGTCTTCCTACATGTCAATATTCCTTTGTTGATCTTCGAATCAGAGCTGTAGCAATAGACAAGGCTTGTTTGCTGACATCCCAAGCCCTGAGCAAACACCTCCCCTTCTACCTCGAACGATGCCGGCTGCATTTCAAAGCTCTGCTCACTCCCATACCTTCCCAGCTTTTGGCCATGGGTCAGGTGGGTCTGTGAGTTAATTAACTCTGGCCCTGGCCCCTGTCAATGAGGTATTATATCACACTCGTAACGTCACAGCCCCTCCCGCTGCGGCTCTGGGGAGCAGTGAGTCCGAGGGGAAGAGCCCCTCCCTTTGCTTGGCATCAGAGACATGAAATCTGAGTGGGTAGCTGACGTGGTCCCGTCCCCTCCCCAGGCTGGCCTGTCAGGCCATGCGACAGCTGCACCCCGAAGCCATCACAGCCATCCAGAGCAAGGTGCTGTTCAGCAAAGCCGAGGAGCAACTGCTGAGCAAGGTGGGATCGGTAAGGCTCAGCCCTCCCCGTGCGCAGGGCGCGGTGACACCCGGACGCTGGGCCAGCTGGGGCAGCCGGTACCCGCTGGGCCCTCCCCGTGCGCAGGGCGCGGTGACACCCGGACGCTGGGCCAGCTGGGTTCAGAACAGCCCGGGCAGCCGGTACCTGCTCGGCCCTCCCTGTGCGCAGGGCGCGGTGACACCCAGATGCTGGGCCAGGTGGGTTCGGAACAGCTGGGGCAGCCGGTACCCGCTGGGCCCTCCCTGTGCGCAGGGCGCGGTGACACCCGGACTCATGCTCCTGGCAAAAGGGAATTAACAAGGGACCCTGGAGTCCCCTCCCTGCCAGCTGGGGGCGAGAGTCGGGACCCGGGAGGCGCTCGGCTCCCTCTGCCTGGGGGAGGAAGGGTCGTCTCTGCAGAGCATCCTGCCGGGTGTCCTTTGCCGAAGCGCCCTGCAGCCAAACGGTTCCAGTGCCCCCCAGGGAGCCCCATCGTGTGGGAGCTGCACTGGCCTGGGTGGTTCCTGGCTCCTCGCCCGCAGCACAGACACCCCGATTGCCCAGCGCTCGCGCCCCAGCTCTGGGTGCTGCCCGCACAGAAATCCCAAGGGGTCGATGCCATAGGAAAGCGTTGGGAGAGTCGCCAGGCCATGCCCCCGCCCCCGCCCCCATGGCCCTGCCCAGCGGAGCCCCCGAGCGGTACCCCGGGCCTTGGCCTCGAACCCCCAGGCTCCCCCTGCCGGCTTGGGGTCCAGCCGTGGTTCATGGGAGCTGCCCTGCCCCGTCTCCCGCAGACCAGCCAGCCCACGCTGGACACCTTCCAGGGCCTGCTGCAGAAGCACCCCGAGGCGTTCTACCCGGCGCGCACGGCCAAGGCCCTGCAGCTCTACTGGCAGCTCCTGAAGCAGTACTACCTCCTGGACGACCAGACAGGTACGGCCCGGCCCCCCCGCCTGCCCCCCTCCCTGCGGCTGCCACGCCGGTACTAACCCTCCCCCGCCCTCTGCTCCCGTTCAGTGCAGCCGCTCCCCAAGGGGGACCAGGTGCTGAACTTCTCGGACGCGGAGGACATGATCGACGACAGCAAGCTGAAGTGAGTGTCCGTGGGGGGGCTCCTTCCCGCCAGGGCCAGACCCCCTGGGCAGCCCGACCCGCCCCAGCCGCTGCCTGGTGCTTCCTGGCTGGCTGCAGCCCGGTGCCAAGCAGGCCCGGCTGCCCCTGGCGCCCTGCGGGGCAGACGTGGCAGCAGGTGGCTGCAGAGGGCCCGTGCTGGGGCTGGCGTGTTGGGGATCCGGCCTGTGCGGCGTCCCGTGGGTGTGGGTACGAGGGCCCTTACCTGACCCCTCCCCTGTCCCTTCCCCGCAGGGACGTGCGGGACGAGGTGCTGGAGCATGGTGAGTCTGGCGGGGCCTTCGCTCCGCCCCCCGCCCCAGGGCGCTGGGTAGGGGAGCCGAGGGGCTCGTGCAGGGGGGGATACCCCGACCCCTGGCAGGTTTGGTTAGGGCTGTGCCTCGGACCCGTCGCTACAGCCCCATCCAGCCCTTCTGCCCTGACACTGGGTCAGCGCCCCCTGGAGGGGACAGGCCCCAGCCCCATTCCACCCCCCGCCCCCCCGAGCCAGCCAGTCCCCCGCCTGGGGCCGGATCAGAGCCGGTGCCCCCTGGAGGGGACAGGCCCCAGCCCCATTCCACCCCCCGCCCCCCTGAGCCAGCCAGTCCCCCGCCCTGGGGCCGGATCAGAGCCGGTGCCCCCCAGAGGGGACAGGCCCCAGCCCCATTTCCCCTCGCCCCGAGCCAGCCAGTCCCCCGCCCTGGGGCCGGATCAGAGCGGTGCCCCCTAGAGGGGAAAGGCCCCATTCCTCGCCCCCCGAATCCCTGCCCTCAGGCCAGGTGGGAGCCAGCGCCCCCTGGAGGAGAGAGGCTGCATATCACCTTCTCCGAGCCAGGCCTTTCTCCCCAGGGCCCGTCACCCTCGTAGGGCCTGTGCCAGGTGCCTGGGCTGCCCCAAGCTGCCCCCTGCACTTCCCTCCTCACAGAACTGACCGTGGCCGACAGGCGCCAGAAGCGGGAGATCCGACAGCTGGAGCAGGAGCTCCACAAGTGGCAGGTGCTGGTGGACAGCATCACGGGTGAGAGCCGCGGGGGGCTTTGCTGGCCGGGGGGTGGGGGGGCTGAGCCGTTGCTGAGCTCAGGGTGTGGGACAAAGTCCCAGCATCCCCTAGGGCCATGAACTGACATCCAGGCTGCAGGGTTCCCTGGGACTCCTGAGGCTGGGGCGGGGGGAGAGGGGTCCCGCCCGCCCGGGCCCTTGGGGGGAGGTGGGGGGGGTCCTCCGTGGGACCCAGGGGAGATGGGGGTTCTCCCTGTGACCCGGGGGAGGTGGGGGTGGGGGTTCTCCTGTGACCCAGGGGGGAGGTGGGGTGGTTCTCGGTGTGACCCGGGGGGGAGGTAGTGGGGTTCTCCCTGTGACCTGGGGGGGAAGTGGGGGAGTTCTCGGTGTGACCCGGGGGAAGGTGGGGGGGGGGGTCTCCCTGTGACCTGGGGAGGGGGAGGTGGGGGTGGTTCTCAGTGTGACCTGGCGGGGGGGGGGTGAGTGTCTGATCTCTCCCCTCCCTCGCCCAGGAATGAGCTCCCCGGACTTTGACAACCAGACGCTGGCTGTGCTACGGGGGAGGATGGTGCGTTACCTCATGCGCTCCCGGGAGGTGAGTCCTGGTCGCCCGGCTCGGCCGGGGCAGGGGGTTCCCGGCTAGATGCCCCAAGATGCGGGCCCCCGGGGGAGCTGTGGTGCAGGCTCCGAGCCTGCTCCTGCACATGGGGGGCGGGGGGGGGCTGTGCTTGTGGGCAGAGCAGCAGGGACTCACTAGGGGCTGGACTGGCTGGTGCTTAGAGCCGCCCTGAGGGAGCACACGGGGGGTGGGGGGCACCTCGCTAACAGCCCCCCCCACCCGCCTGCCCTCCCCGCAGATCACACTGGGCAGAGCCACGAAGGACAATCAGATCGATGTGGACTTGGCGCTGGAGGGGCCCGCCTGGAAAATCTCCCGCAAGCAAGGTACAGGGGTGGGGCGGGGCCGACACACCCATTGGGGGCGGGGCTGACAGCTCTGTCCATGGAGGGGCGGGGCTGACACGCCTGTCAGGGGCGGGGCTGATAGCTCTGTCCACGGAGGGGCGGGGCTGACACGCCTGTCAGGGGCGGGGCTGTGAACACCAGGGGCGGGGCGGATAGGTTTGTCCATGGAGGGGCGGGGCTGACACGCCCATTGGGGGCGGGGCTGACAGCTCTGTCCATGGAGGGGCGGGGCCGACACGCCCATTGGGGGCGGGGCTGACGGCTCTGTCCATGGAGGGGCGGGGCCGACACGCCTGTCAGGGGCGGGGCTGATAGCTCTGTCCATGGAGGGGCGGGGCTGACCTGCCCATCAGGGGTGGGGCCGTGAACACCAGGGGCGGGGCTAACCCCCGTGGCCGCAGGCTGTGGGCTCCGGGCTCCAGGATGGCACTGCTGGGGTGTGGGGCAAGGGGGGCGCTGGGGTGTGGGGCTCCGCCCGAAGGAGCCGTGGGGTGGGATACAGGCGACCCCCTGCCTGGTAGCTGGGCCGTGCCCCCCTCACCGCCCCCCCGCTGCGCCTTGCAGGCGTCATCAAGCTGAAGAACAACGGGGATTTCTTCATCGCGAACGAGGGCCGGCGCCCCATCTACGTGGACGGGCGCCCCGTGCTGGGCGCCAGCAAGTGGAAGCTCAACAACAACTCGGTGGTGGAGGTGAGCGCCTGGCCCGCTGCGTGGGGGGGGGATTGGCCCTCCTGCCGCTAGCTGGGGGGGGACAGACCCTGCGGCCCCGGGGTTGGAAGCCCCTGACTGGGTGCCCCAGGGAGCCCTGGTGGTGGCGCTGCGGGGGCCCCCCTGAGCTCAGCTGGGCCATGCCTGGGCCCTGCCTGCGCTGACCTCCCTCTCCCCTGCAGATCGCCAGCCTGCGCTTCGTCTTCCTCATCAACCAGGACCTGATCGCCCTCATCAAGGCCGAAGCTGCCAAGATCCCCCAGCAGTGAGGGGCCCTGCTACCGTCCGGTGTCCGCTGGCTTCACCCGCTGCAGGCGTCCAGCCCGCTCCTTTCCCTGGGGCCGCCCGCTCCCCTCTGGCTGGGCGCGGGGCCTGGGGCCGACCTTCCAAATAAATGTGTCCAACCTGCTGCTGGTGTCCGGGGGCTGCTGGCGTCAGGGAGTGGCTGGCAGCCAGTCCAGCCCTTTGCCCCGGCACAGAGAGAGGGCACCAGGCTCTGTCCTGCTGCAGTGAGTTCCCCCGGTTAACAGGGCAGCCGATGCCTCCTCCGTGCCTGGGGCCCGCCCTGCCTTGCTGAAGGGGGCCTGGGGCTGGGCCCACCACGGCTGCTCTGCCACACGTCGCCAGGGCAGGGCCCTAAACAGACACAAGACCAGAGATCCAAAGGCAGCTGTTTTACTGTAAACAGGGAGGGGGAGGGGAAGCCCTATGGACTGGAAGCCCTGCTGCCCCCTACTGCCTCCCCAGCTCCACAGGCCAGGCGGGGCCCTGCCCCTGTGCCCTGGGGGCAGCTCTGCTCTCTCCCCCCGCGGCGCTGCTGGCTTGGGAACGAGGCCCGAGCCCCGTGGCCGGCGGGGGCTCCCACCAGGGGCTGTGCGGCCAGGCCAGGCCCCCTGGCTCTCCAGGGGGCAGAAAAATCCCAGTGTGTGTGTGGGGTGCAGCCTTCACATGCCTGTGCCCTCCTCCCGGGGCCAGCAGGGGGCGCCCACGGCACCGTGGCAGCCCAGCAGCACCATCTCCAGCCCGGGCGGGTCCCAGGGCAGAGGCAAAGTGGCCGGAGCTGGAGGTCCCTGGGGGTCCGTTTCAGTGGCTGGCGGAGCCTGTGGCGAATGCGTGGCCCCATGGTGTCCAGCCGGTGCTGCCGCGGGGCCGGCCACTGGCCACGTGCTGCCAAGCTCCGCCGGGGCAGGGGCCGCGTTAGCCGCGAGCTCCGCGTCCGTCCCCGCTGCCGAGGTCCACGGGGCGCCAGGCCAGGGGGGGCCCCAGGCCCACGGGGGTGCAGGCCGGGCGTGGGGGCAGGCTGCGTTGAGGCACGGGCCGGGCGCGGAGCTGTGCAGGAAGAAGGCCGGGATGCCCGTCTCCACGCGCAGCGGCTGCAGCAGGGTGGCGCCGGGGAAGGTGCCCTCGGGGCGGGCGAGCGGCGCCGGCGGCTGGGACAGCAGGAAGAGCTGCAGGGCCTGGCGCAGCGACTGCAGCCCCTCGCGCATCTGCAGGACCTGCCCCGACAGCTCGGCCACCTGGGGGCAGGGAGAGGGGGTGAGTGCCAGGGGCAGAGCTGCCCCCCCTCCCTGCTGATGGGTCCCTGTGCCAGGCCCTCTGCCCCCTCCCCTGGCCTGGGGCTCCCTGAACCCAGTGCCTGGTTACCCAGTACCAACGCTCTGCCCCACTGCCTGGGCCCGATGCCAGGGGCGCTGGCTGCCCATGGGCTGAGCCCCCCACGCACTTACCGCCTGCTGCAGCTTCTCGATGGCATCAGCGCCCGTCAGCTCCGCTGGGCCCAGGGGGATGGCGAGCAACCCGCTCTCTGGGGCAAGGGGAGACGGCAGCTTAGCGCCCAGCCCTCCTGGAGCAGGGGAGAGAACCAGGCGTCCTGACCCCCAGCCCCACCCAGAGCAGCAGAGAGAACCCAGGAGTCCTGACCCCAGCCCTCCTGGAGCAGGGGAGAGAACCCAGGAGGCCTGACCCCAGCCCCACCCAGAGCAGCGGAGAGAACCCAGGCGTCCTGACCCCAGCCCCACCCAGAGCAGCAGAGAGAACCCAGGCGTCCTGACCCCAGCCCCACCCAGAGCAGTGGAGAGAACCCAGGAGTCCTACCCCCCCAGAGCAGGGGAGAGAACCCAGGCGTCCTGGCCCCAGCCCCACCCAGAGCAGTGGAGAGAACCCAGGAGTCCTGGCCCCCAGCCCCACCCAGAGCAGGGGATGGGGAGAGAACCCAGGTGGCCTGACCCCAGCCCCACCCAGAGCAGTGGAGAGAACCCAGGAGTCCTGGCCCCCAGCCCCACCCAGAGCAGGGGAGAGAACCCAGGAGTCCTAGCTCCCAGCCCTCCTGGAGCAGGGGCGAGAACCTGGGAGGACCACCGCCCCCCCGCCACGCCCAGGGAGAGAACCCCGGAGTCCTAGTGCCCAGCCCCTGCCGGGGCGCTGACAGTACCTGGCCCGGTGGAGGGGCTGCTGCAGTCGGGGCCCGAGGGGCCGACCTGGAAGCTGAACATGGACTTATCCGAGCCGCAGGCGTCTTCCTCGATGCCGTCCACCACCCTGCAGTGCAGAGCGGCACCGTCAGGCGGGTACAGAGCCCCCCCCCCGGGCCATCAGCCCCAGGGCCGCCCAGCACAGGGCAGGGGGAGCAGGCTGGGAACAACCCCCCCCCATCAGCCCTGGGATGTCCAGCCTGGGGGGATCCAGGGGGCCCTGGGACCCCAGAGCTCCCGAGCAGGGGGGCTCCATCCGCCCCCCCCCATTAGCCCAGGGCCACCCAGCTGGGTGTCCCCAAAGGGCTCAGGCCCCCAAACCGCCCCGGGGGGGGGGTCGTTGCCTAAAGCCGCAAGGGCGGAGCTGAGCCGCGTGCCCAGCCCCCGGGGTAACCAGCAGGAGACACCCCGACCCCCCCATCACCACCTTACCTGGGGCTGAGGTCGGGGGGGCCCAGCCAGGGCAGGTCGTGGCGCTGCAGGGCCTGGGGGCCGGCAGCGGGGGGCAGGCGCCGCGGCCGGGGCAGGACGCCCCTCCTGGGTGACAGCAGCTTGGCTCCCACGGCCGAGGGGGGGCCGCCAGGGGGTGGCTGGGGGCTGGACGAGGCCTCCAGGGCTGGGCCGGCTGGCGAGCGGGGCGGGGGCACCGGGGAGGCCTGCGCAGCCTCGGCCGCCTTGGCCTCCAGCAGGGGATTGTCACCGTTCAGCGAGCTGGTGTCGGCCTGGGGGGGGGCAGGAGGGGGTCAGTGCGGGGGAGGGGCTCCCTGGCCCTGCATCTGCCCCCCACGCCCGGTGCCAGGTCACCACCCCCTGCCCAGGGGTTCTCGCGTGATGCCTGCGCCCAGCCCGAGCGGCCTTTTCTCGCTGACAGAAGAACAGTCAGACCAAGGGTCCATCCAGCCCAGCGGCCTGTCGGCCGACAGCGACCAGTGCCGGGGGCCCCCCAGGGAGTGACCCTAACCGGGAATCATCCAGTGACCCAGCCCCTGTCGCCCGTTCCCAGCTTCTGGCAAAGGCCAGGGACCCCGTCCCTGCCCAGCCTGGCTAGGAGCCATCGCTGGACCCCGGCCTCCAGGAACGGCGCTAGGTCTTTTCTGAACCCTGTTAGCGTCTTGGCCTTCACAACATCCCCTGGCGAGGAGTCCCACCGGTGCCTGCGCTGTGTGAAGCAGAACTTCCTTGACTTTGTCTTACACCTGCTGCCTGTTAATTTCATTGGGTGACCCCTAGTTCTGGTGGTACGAGGCGTAAAGAACACGTCCTTAGTCACTGGCTCCTCCCCGGGCAGGAGTTTACAGCCCAGGATTCAAGGGGTGGGCGGCCCGTGGATTTATATAGCGGCAACATGATAGTTTCTGTCTTATTATCCAGCTGTTTAACTAACTTCCTCGTTTGTGTGTCGTTCCCCTTCCTGAAACCAAAAGCTGCGGCGCTGGGCTGCTGGGCTGGTTTCCCCGCCACAGGGCTGGGAAATGTAACTCTAGTACGGGCACTAGTGCCAAGCGGGGCAGCTCCAGTCACCGCTTGGCCCAGAGCCTGTGCTCCACGTAGGACTAACCCAAGCATTGCCGCCGCGCTTGTGGGGGCCAGGACTCGCTGCGCCAAGAAGCAGCCATTGAAGGTGTCAAGAAACTATCTCTGCAGCCCGTCCCGAGCTGACATGGACCCACTCAATCCCCCATTACTCGTGTAATAGCCTCTCTGATCTCCCTGAGCATTTCCCAGCCACTGGCCCGATCCTGCTCAGGTGCTCGGTGAGGGATCCCTGCCGCTGTGTTCTCATTAGCAGAGCCTGGAATTACTGGCCAGAGAGAGTCTATGGTGCAGTTTGAGTCATTTACTATTTTTACTTCATTTGCTCGGACGGTTTCACCCCTAGCCCCCTCGCCAGCACGCGCTGCTCTGTCCGGCCGATGGATTTTTGTACCCTGGTGTTACTGCGTCCCATTGATTAGCCTCATTCCACCAAGCGTCCGTGGTGCCCGTTCTATCAGTCTCCTCGTGTTATACGAGGCCCTCGCCTTCACCCAGCTCCGTATTCAGACTCCCAGCACCGGGATATCAGCACTCTAAACACTTGTCACTTTTCAGCTGTCTGCCATTACATGATGTAACTGAATGGGACTTTTTTTTCATTTGACTGTTTCTCATCAGCTCCTACCTGTATTTTACCATCTTCCATCCTCTCCTCCTTACTAGGCCCTAGACAATCTCCATGAAGAGATCCTCCCCTAAGGGATGTCTCTGTTCGAACCACCTGCTCCTCTGCACCTCTCAGCTTTCCCCCAGCCCTTACGTTTTCCCCGTTCCTAATAAATCTAAACCCCTCCTCCCTACACCATCGTCTCAGCCCTGAGACCCTCCAGTTCTGCCTGTGTACCTGCCCTGCGCGTGGAACTGGAGGCATCTCAGAGAAGGCCACCATGGAGTCCTGGACTTCAGTCTCTCACCTAGCAGCCTGAATTTGGCCTCCAGGACGTCTCTCCTACCCTTCCCTATGTCACTGGTACCTACATGAACCATGACCACTGGCTCCTCCCCAGCACTGCACATACGTCTGTCTAGATGCCTCGAGAGATCCGCACCCTGCGCACCAGGCAGGCAAGTCACCATGTGGTTCTCCCCGTCATCGCAAACCCAATGATTGAATCCCCCATAACTAATACCTGTCTCAGTGTCTCTTCCTAACAGCTGGAGTTCCCTCCCCCGGAGAGGTGTCCTCAGTGCGAGAGGAGCCCACGACATCCCCTGGAAGGAGGGTCCCAACGATGGGATTGTTCCAGTTGGGTGTTCTCCTTCCCTGGGACTTTCATCCACCCCACCAGCACACAGGCCGTCAGACCAGGGGTGGGACATTCTGTGCCCCAGAAAGTCTCCTCTATGTGCCTGTCTGTCCCCCTCAGCTCCTCCAGCTCCGCCACCCTGGGCTCCAAAGCCCGTACTCGGGCTCTGTGGCCCCTTGCCCCGAACGCCCACGGACGCCACCCGCCCACAGACGTGCTGCATTGGGTGCAATACACTCGGTAGCCCCCGCGCTGCTGCTGGATTCTGCCTGGTCCCCGGGTCACTCCCGCAGCCCCTTCCTTGGGGGTTGATTCGTTTTTACTGTGGGGGTATTTGACTAAGTTTCAGGAATGTTAAGTGATGGTTGGGACAGGAAGGGAGGGGCCCCCCATGGGCTCAGGAGGGCGGGGGGGGGGGGGTCAGGGAGGCACCAACGCCAACCCCTGCCCTGGAGTGGGCTGAGACCAGGGTGACGCTCTGAGTGTGAGATAATAGCTCATTGGAAGGGGACACAGGGCCAGAAAGAGTTAATTACCTCCCAGGTGCCCTGACCTACGTCACCAGCGAGATACCCCAGACGCTGGCTGGGAAATCTAAGGACTGGCAGATCCACCAGCGGTTGGGGTTTGTCTGGCTGCCGTTCACCCTGATTGAGTGACCTCGGCTGGCTCCCCCGGGCAGCCCCCTCACACCCAGCCTGCACGACTGGTCAGGGCGAGCCCCCCGCCCCCGCAGCACTGGGGCTGGAGCAGCTCGCCCCGGTGAGCCCCCCGCCCCCGGCCCCGCCCCTCACCTGGGCCCCGGCGCTGCCCAGGTTGTAGCTGAGCTCGGCGCGGATCTCCTGGCGGAACTTGCGGGCGAACTCGGGGTACAGCCCCAGGCTCTCGCCCAGCCCCCGCAGGCTCAGGCACTGCAGGTCGCAGTACGTCAGGCCCTTGACGTCCGCGTTGGCCTTGATCACGTGCTCCTGGCCCGAGAGGTCGCAGCCCAGCAGGTCGCCCTTCCCTAGGAGCAAACGGCGGGTCGCTGACGCCCTAGGGTGCAGCAGGCCCAGTGCCCCCCCTCCCCCCGGCCAGGCGTTACAGCCCATCTGGGGCCCTGGGGGGAACAGCCTCGGCCGCTGCACCCGCTGACAGGGGGGGAAACTCATCCCCATCCCTATACCACAAAACCAGCAGAGACCCCCAGGGCTGGGCTAGCAGGGGGCTGCGGGTCGGGAGTGAGGGGCACCGGCAGAGCTGGGGCGGGGGGAGCCCAAGGCTGGGCTAGCAGGGGCTGCGGGTCGGGAGTGAGGGGCACCGGCAGAGCTGGGACGGGGGGAGCCCAAGGCTGGGCTAGCAGGGGCTGCGGGTCGGGAGTGAGGGGCACCGGCAGAGCTGGGGCGGGGGAAGCCCAAGGCTGGCGGGTTGGGAGTGAGGGGCAGCGGCAGAGCTGGGGGGGGGGGAGCCCAAGGCTGGGCTGGCAGGGGCTGCGGGGCGGGTGTGCGGGGCAGCGGCAGAGCTGGGGGGGGGGGAGCCCAAGGCTGGGCTAGCAGGGGCTGCGGGTCGGGAGTGAGGGGCACCAGCAGAGCTGGGGGGGGGGGGAGCCCAAGGCTGGGCTAGCAGGGGCTGCGGGTCGGGAGTGAGGGGCAGTGGCAGAGCTGGGACGGGGGGAGCCCAGGGCTGGGCTAGCAGGGGCTGCGGGTCGGGAGTGAGGGGCACATGCTCAGTGAAGCCGCTGGCTTAGCCGGCACCGTGACCAAGCAGAGAGAGAGAGAGTGTGTGGGGGGGGGAAGTGGCCCCGTCCCTGCCTGATTCCCCCCTGCCCCCGCATGCCTCAGACCTAGGATGGCCAGGACGGTGTCGTCCCTCAGCACCTCCATGGAGCCCGAGCCCACGAAGTAAAGGGCCTGCAGGGCGTCGCCGCGGCGGATGAGGAACTCGCCCGGGGTGCAGAACGCCGGCTTGATGCTGAGCGAGAGGGCGCGGAGGCAGCCCCGACTCGCCGCCTCGAACACCGGCAGCTGCAGCAGCTCCTTGTTCAGGTGCATGGCGATGTCGGCCCGCAGCTCGTCCGGCAGGCTCCGCAGCAGCTGGGCGGGGGCCGGGGGGGAGCAGAATTAACGAACCCAGCTCCTGCTCGGGCAGCCTAGCCCCTCCCCCCCACGCCAGCCCCGGCCCCGCCCCCTGCCCAGAGACGCCAGTAGAGACAAAACAGGCTGCTCCCTGGGCGCCCGACTTCCCCCCTGGCTGCAGGCCAGCCCCCTATGGAGCCCCCAGCCTTCTAGCAGGCCCAGGAAAACCCCCACCCCGCTCTTCGAGTGAGAGCTGGTCATTTGAACACAGTTTTCAATGCACCAAGGCCCCACCCCCCACCCCAGTCCTGAACCCCCGCCAACTCGCTCCGTTCCGGCAGAGAGTGATGCATGGGCCCTGCCCACCACCCTGGCGGGGAGAGGTGAGATGGCCAAAGGGGCGGGCGGGGAGGATGGGGGTGACGAGGTGGGTGGGGGAGGGGTAGGAAAACAGGGGGCTGGCGGGGGAGGGGACCGGCGGGGGAGAGGCAGAGAAGCGGGGGAGGGCCGGTGGGGCTGGTGGGGAGGGGCAGGGCAGCAGGGGAGGGGCGGAGGGGCCGGTGGGGAGGGGCAGGAAAAGAGGGGGCCGGCGGGGAGGGGCGGGGAGGGCCGGCGGGGAGGGGCAGGGCAGCGGGGGAGGGGCGGGCCGCGGGCTCACCTCGTGGGTGTCGATGCCGTTGTGCAGGGCCCAGCTGGTCTGGAAGAACTCCAGCATGCGCTGCTTGAGTGCCTTGGGGATGCGGTGGATGCGGATGAAGTCCCGCAGGTCGCGGGTGCGGCTGTGGTAGAGGAAGCGCCGGGCGTACATGCGCTGGATAATGGCCGTCACGTTCCCGAACACCACGGCGTGCATCAGCGCTGCGGGGAGAGCGGGACGGGGTCGGGCCTGGCCGGGCGGGGGCGGGGAGCCCGGACGCCTGGGTTCGCTTTGGAAGGACAGGGCCCAGGAAGGCTCAGGGCAGAGCCAGACTGAACCGATCGCTCCCACCCAAGCGCTTGGTAGAGACCCACTCGGGGGGCTGCGGGTCGGGAGTGAGGGGCACCAGCAGAGCTGGGGGGGAGCCCAGGGCTGGGCTAGCAGGGGCTGCGGGTCGGGAGTGAGGGGCATTTGCCACCCATGGGTGGCAGAGCAGGGGGTGCCTGGGTGCTGGGTGGGGGAGGGGGCCACCTTCTGCAGCTAGTGATCCCCCTTGGCAGCATCTGTGGGTGAAGCCCCCGCCCGCCCGCCCACTCACACGACAGGCGCTCACCCGTCTCCATGGCAACTGCCCATTGCCGTATCCAGAGCCCGGGTGAGACTGTGGGGATGGGGTGGGCACTGGCGGTTGGGGGGGGCACTGCTACTTCCCCCCCAGGGTCCCCCCAGGGCTCCCCCAGCCCATCCCTTGTTAGGAGGCCAGGATGCAAAGTGCCCAGGAGACGAGGTCACTGGGGTCCTGGTACAGAGATGGGGGAGCAGCCTGATCCCCCCCTGCTGGTCACACCCAGTATCTCCCCCGCCTCACCCAGCACCTAACTCCCCGGGGCACCTCCCATGCCCTGGTTCCCCTCCCTGCCAGGCCGCCCTCTGCCCACTCACACCTCTGTCAGCCCCCCCGGCCTCCTGGTGCCCCTCACCCTGGCCTCAGGGCCCTGCCCCCCGGTGCCCTGAACTCCATGTCCCGCAGCCCCCCCACTCCCTCAGTGCCCTGCCCCCGCCCCTCACCCCCGATGAGCATGGTGCAGATGGAGAAGATTTTCTCGGTGTCGGTGTTGGCCGAGACGTTGCCGAAGCCGACGCTGGTCAGGCTGCTGAGAGCGAAGTAGAGGGAGGTGAGGTAGGAGCTGCGCAGAGATGGGCCCCCCAGCAGCTCCCAGCTGCTCCCGTTGAGGCTGCAGTTGGCCTCGGGGGGCCCCCCCGGGCCCGTCCCGTTGGCCGGGGATCGGCAGCTCTTCCTCGCCAGGTAGTAGGGGCTCTCGAGACGCCGCGCCAGCTCCTGGAGCCAACCTGGGGGGGGAGAGACGGGTCAAAGCCCCCCTGGGGCAGAGCCAGGCTGGGACGAGCTGGGGCAGGGGCCCAGAGGGAGGGCCTGACCCCCGGCGGGAGCGAGCCCAGGGCAGGGGCAGGCTGGCTGGCGGGGGATGGGCTTCGTAGGGGCACCTCAGCCTGTGTGCTGGGGGGGGGATGTATGTGCACACATGTATGTCTGTAGCTATGCATGCGCCCCCCGCGTGTGCACATGGGTCACAGAGGCAGGTGCACACGAGTTGTGAGCGAGTGTGCGATCACACACGTGTCAAGCAGAGCAGCGGGTGTGCGCCTATTGTGACTGAGCATGCGATTGCACCTGTGTGGTGCAGAGTGGCAGGTGAACCTGTTGGGGTGTGCCCTGTGCACACACACGTGGTGCAGGTGTATGCCTGTTGTGACTAGGTGTGCAATCGATCACAAGTGGTGCAGAGCAGTGGGTGCACGCCTGTTGTGATTGGCTGTGAAATCACACACGTGGTGCAGCACGGCGGGTGCACCTGTTGTGACTGGGCGTGCAATCGCACGTGTGTGGTGCGGAGTGGCGGGTGCACCTGTTGTGACTGGGCGTGCAATCGCACGTGTGTGGTGCAGCACGGCGGGTGCACCTGTTGTGACTGGGCGTGCAATCGCACGTGTGTGGTGCGGAGTGGCGGGTGCACCTGTTGTGACTGGGCGTGCAATCGCACGTGTGTGGTGCGGAGTGGCGGGTGCACCTGTTGTGACTGGGCGTGCAATCGCACGTGTGTGGTGCAGCGCGGCGGGTGCACCTGTTGTGACTGGGCGTGCAATCGCACGTGTGTGGTGCAGCGCGGCGGGTGCACCTGTTGTGACTGGGCGTGCAATCACACGTGTGTGGTGCAGCGCAGCGGGTGCACCTGTTGTGACTGGGCGTGCAATCGCACATGTGTGGTGCGGAGTGGCGGGTGCACCTGTTGTGACTGGGCGTGCAATCGCACGTGTGTGGTGCGGAGTGGCGGGTGCACCTGTTGTGACTGGGTGTGCAATCGCACGTGTGTGGTGCAGCGCGGCGGGTGCACCTATTGTGACTGGGCGTGCAATCGCACGTGTGTGGTGCGGAGTGGCGGGGGTGCCCCGTGCACACGCGTGTGCCCCACATACCGATCTCCGGCAGCTCCGAGCGGCTGCTCTCGATCTCCAGCTGGCCGATGAAGAACCAGACGCAGGCGACCCAGTGGGCCAGCAGGGCGAAGACGATCATGAGCAGCGTCAGCACCACGGCGCTGTACTGCGAGTACCGGTCCAGGTTCGGCAGCAGCCGCAGCAGCCGCAGCAGCCGCACCGTCTTCAGCAGGTGAGCCCCGAAATACTGCGGGGAGAGAGCGCGGGGGTGGGGAAGGGCCCTGCGGGGCTCCCCCAGCAGGGGGGCTGAGCCTGGCAGAGGCCGCTATGGGGCTAGAGCTGCTAAGGCCCAAGGCTGGGGGTGGCTCGGTCCCTCCCCTCCGCGCCCCCCGGGGCCGACTCACCACGTTGACCTTGAAGGCGTAGAGCAGGTCGAAGGGCAGGGCGGCGAGCAGGTCCAGCAGGAACCAGCTGGTGAGGTAGTGCAGGAAGATGGAGTGCGGGTCGAACACCACCTGGCCCGACTTGCTGACGAAGGTGGTGCGGAAATTGAGCACGATGTCTGCGGGGAGCACAGCGCCCGCGGGGTTAACGTGGGGGGGGAGTCACCAGTGAACTGAGCTCAAGGGCTTCAGCGCAGCCCCCGGGGGGAGGAGGGGTCCCGCCCTGCGAGCAGCGCCAAGCAAAGAGCCACGGCTGGGACGGCAGGGGCTGCGGGTCGGGAGTGAGGGGCACCGGCAGAGCCAACAGTGGGGTAGCCGGGCAGGGGGCTGCGGGTCGGGAGTGAGGGGCACCGGCAGAGCCGGCAGTGGGGTAGCCGGGGAGGGGGCTGCGGGTCGGGAGTGAGGGGCACCGGCAGAGCTGGCAGTGGGGTAGCCGGGCAGGAGTGAGGGGCACCGGCAGAGCCGGCAGTGGGGTAGCCGGGCAGGGGGCTGCGGGTCGGGAGTGAGGGGCACCGGCAGAGCCGGCAGTGGGGTAGCCGGGCAGGGGGCTGCGGGTCGGGAGTGAGGGGCACCGGCAGAGCTGGCAGTGGGGTAGCCGGGGAGGGGGCTGCAGGTCGGGAGTGAGGGGATGTGAGGAAGTGGGACTGTTCTTAATGTTTCCTCTGAATACTGTGTGGCTGCCTCAGTTTCCCCTGTGCATTTCTTAAGTCTCTAGGTGGTGGGATTGTGACGTTATTGACATAGTCTGGGACCCTATAGAACATGGTTGCAACCAAAGTCCTGTAGTGGCACCAAAGCTCACATAAAGGGGGGGAGGGGTAGCTCAGTGGTTTGAGCACTGGCCTGCTAAACCCAGGGTTGTGAGTTCAATCCTTGAGGGGGCCACTTAGGGATCTGGGGCAAAATCAGTACTTGGTCCTGCTAGTGAAGGCAGGGGGCTGGACTCAACTCAGTGACCCTTCAGGGTCCCTTCCAGTTCTAGGACAGGTATGTCTCCATTAATTCTTATTTTTTTATTTATTTAGGTTCTGGTTTGCTGGTTAGGATGCTGCTGTCTGCATGTGTGTATCATTTTTGTAGCTGAAGTTGTGAGAATTGGCTCTGTCCTGTCTGTATTTCACACTTGTGCTGTGCTGCTGGGTGACACCCCAGACAAGTTGGTGTTAGCTCTGCCTGGCTGCTTGATGGCCCATCAGCTACACAATTGACTCATTGACAGGAGGCAGATCCGCCTTGTACTCAGCAAAGTGCAGGGATTTGTCCATGTGACTCCAGACTCCATTTTGCTGTAATTTTCCACAGTGGGGACAAAGAGGGTCTTACACCTGGAAAAGCCTATCTAAGGCTGATGCCTCATCTCCATCTGGTCTTCAATCCTGCTTCTACCTCTGGAGGGCTTTGCTACAAACTGAAGCTCTGAGCAAAGGGCTGAGTGACCCATCCCAGCGGGGGATGTTCCAGAGACTTGATTTGAACCTGCAGTTTATTCCATCCCTGCTACAAGCCTGAACCAAGACCTTTGCTATTACTGGATGTAATTGATTCCATTGAACCAATTCTAGCTCTCAGCTCTACCTTTTTCCCTTTATGAATAAACCTTTAGGTTTTAGATGCTAAAGGATTGGCACCAGCGTGATTTGTGGGTAAGATCTGGTGTGTATATTGACCTGGGTCTGGGGCTTGGTCCTTTGGGATCGAGAGAACCTTGTTCCTTTATTGGGTTGTTGGTTTTCGTAACCATTCGTCCCCAGGACGAGTGCACTGGTGGGGATACTGGGAGACTGGAGTGTCGGAGGGAATTGCTTGTGTGACGTGTGGTTAGCCAGTGGGGTGAGACCAAAGTCCTCTCGGTCTGGCTGGTTTGGTGCCTTAGAGGTGGAGAAACCCCAGCCTGGGGCTGCAACTGCCCTGTTCTAAGCAACTTGTCCTGAATTGGCACCTCAGTTGGGTCCCACCAGAACTGCAGCATTGCAGGGATACAGGCCAGTGTGCATAAGTCACCGACCCTCTGTCTCCTGGCAACAAATGGCCGGGGCCCTTCCCCCCTGCAAGGGGACACTAAAGGTGAACAAAGGAATCAGGTGACCTCCTGGCCCAGGAAAGAGACAAAGGCCAGAGAGGAGGGGCTGGAGGGGGTGTCAGTTGGGAGCTGGCTGGGGACGGGAAGTGAGGGCAGACGTGGGGGTCTGGCTCGCTGGGCCCCAGAATGGACCCGGCCAAGGGGTCCTGTTCTCTGTACCTACAAGCTCTGTGTTAGACCCTGTTCCTGTCATCGAATAAACCTCTGTGTTACTGGCTGGCTGAGAGTCACGTCTGACTGCGACGTGGGGGGGCAGGACCCTGTGGACCCCCAGGACCCCGCCTGGGCGGACTCGCTGGGGGAAGCGCACGGAGGGGCAGAGGAGGCTGAATGCTCCAAGGAGAGACCCAGGAGGTGAAGCCGTGGGAGCTTCTTGCCCTGCAGCCAGGCTGCTCCGAGGGAGAGGAGGCTCCCCAGAGTCCTGCCTGGCTTGGTGGGGAGCAGTTCCAGAGCAGCGCCCGGGGACTCCGTGACAGGGGCACCGGCAGAGCCGGCAGTGGGGTAGCCAGGCAGGGGGCTGCGGGTCGGGAGTGAGGGGCGCCGGCAATGGGGTAGCCAGGCAGGGGGCTGCGGGTCGGGAGTGAGGGGCGCCGGCAGCGGGGTAGCCGGGCAGGGGGCTGTGGGTCGGGAGTGAGGGGCGCCGGCAATGGGGTAGCCGGGCAGGGGGCTGCGGGTTGGGAGTGAGGGGCACCGGCAGAGCCGGCAGCGGGGTAGCTAGGCAGGGGGCTGCGGGTCAGGAGTGAGGGGCGCCGGCAGCGGGGTAGCCGGGCAGGGGCTGCGGGTCGGGAGTGAGGGGCACTGGCAATGGGATAGCCGGACAGGGGGCTGCGGGTTGGGAGTGAGGGGCGCCGGCAGCGGGGTAGCCAGGCAGGGGGCTGCGGGTCGGGAGTGAGGGGCGCCGGCAGCGGGGTAGCCGGGCAGGGGATGCGGGTCGGGAGTGAGGGGCGCTGGCAATCGGGAAGCCAGGCAAGGGGCTGTGGGTCGGGAGTGAGGGGCGCCGGAAGCGGGGTAGCCGGGCCGGGGGCTGTGGGTGGGGAGTGAGGGGCGCCGGAAGCGGGGTAGCCGGGCAGGGGCTGCGGGTCGGGAGTGAGGGGCACCGGCAGAGCCGCAGCGGGGTAGCCGGGCAGGGGGCTGCGGGTCGGGAGTGAGGGGCGCCGGCAGCGGGGTAGCCGGGCAGGGGCTGCGGGTCGGGAGTGAGGGGCGCCGGCAGCGGGGTAGCCGGGCAGGGGGCTGCGGGTCGGGAGTGAGGGGCGCCGGCAATGGGGTAGCCGGGCAGGGGGCTGCGGGTTGGGAGTGAGGGGCGCCGGCAGCGGGGTAGCCGGGCAGGGGGCTGTGGGTCGGGAGTGAGGGGCGCCGGCAGCGGGGTAGCCGGGCAGGGGCTGCGGGTCGGGAGTGAGGGGCACCGGCAGAGCCGGCTCCTTACCCAGGATGAAGAGGATCTCCACGCACAGGTCGCAGACGCTGGGGGGGCCGCGGCCGGCCGTGAGCCCCTCGTCGGAGCCGGCGCCGACACAGACGCTGTAGGGCACCGTCACGGCCACGTAGAGAGTGGCCAGCAGGATGAGCCCGTCCCAGCCGGCCTTGAAGGCGCCGTAATGCAGCAGGATGAAGGGCGACTTCCGGATCGCGGCCACCTTGTACTCGGGGAGCGAGGGCTTGTCCCCGAACACGCCCTGGGCGAGGGGCTGGGGTCAGCGCCGGGGTCAGCCCCTCCCTCAGGGAACCCCCCAGCCTGCCCCAAACCCCTCCGACCCCGGCAGCCCCCCGCCCTCAGGGAACCCCCCCAGCCTGCCCCGAACCCCTCCGACCCTGGGAACCCCACAGCCTGCCCCAAACCCCTCCGACCCCTGGGAACCCCAGCCTGCCCCAAACCCCTCCGACCCCGGCAGCCCCCGCCCTCCCTCAGGAACCCCCAGCCTGCCCTGAACCCCTCCGACCCAGGCAGCCCCCACCTCAGGGAACCCCCCAGCCTGCCCTGAACCCCTCCGACCCCGGCAGCCTCCCGCCCTCCTCAGGGAACCCCAGCCTGCCCCGAACCCCTCCGACCCAGGCCCCCGCCCCCAGGAACCCCCAGCCTGCCCCAAACCCCTCCGACCCAGGCAGCCCCCGTCCTCCCCAGACCCGTCCGACCCAGGCAGCTCCCTCCTCTGGGACCCCGCCTGCCCCAACTCAGGGTCTCGTCCCCCCATGCACCTTGTTGAGCTTGTGTTTGCTCCTGCCCTGTTTCTGCAGCTGCCCGGAGAGGTGATAGAGCACAGCCCGGCTCCGGCGCCGGTTGGCATTGAACCCTCTGGCGCCGGCCCGGCTAAACCGGCGCTTCCCACCTGCCCGAGAGAGGGGGGAGCAGCCAGACGTTAGGGGCCCCCGGGGGCGTCAGCATCTACGGTCCCTCTACGCTGCGCGGCCGCCCCTCCCCCCAGTCCAGGGGCTGCTGTGGGGAGAGCTGGGGGGAGGGGGGGGGAGTCCTCTCTCCCTGGCGCAGCCCCAGGGCAGCCTGCACCCCAAACCCCTCATCCCTCCCCGCCCCAGCCCCCACACCCCAAACCCCTCATCCCCTCCCCGCCCCAGCCCTCCCACACCCCAAACCCTCATCCTCCCCGCCCCAGCCCCCACACCCCAAACCCCTCATCCCCTCCCCGCCCCAGCCCCTCCCACACCCCAAACCCTCATCCTCCCCGCCCCAGCCCCCACACCCCAAACCCCTCATCCCCTCCCCGCCCCAGCCCCTCCCACACCCCAAACCCCTCATCCCCGCCCCAGCCCCTCCCACACCCCAAACCCCTCATCCCCCGCCCCAAGCCCCTCCCACACCCCTCATCCCCGGCCCCACCCCAGAGCCCCCTCCCACATCCCAAACCCCTCATCCCCGGCCCCACCCCAGAGCCCCTCCCACACCCCAAACCCCTCATCCCCGGCCCCACCCCAGAGCCCATCCCCACCCCGAGCCCCCTCCCACACCCCAAATCCCTCATAACTGGCCCCACCCCAGAGCTCGCCCCACCCCGAGCCCCCTCCCACACTCCAAACCCCTTGGCCCCACCCCCTCCACATGAATTTTGTCACCTCCATATTGGTGCACGTAACGAAATCCATTCCACACGCATGTCGTGTGCATCTGTGTAACATGCAACCCCCGCATCCAACCTGGGCCATTCTCCACTCATGGACCCGGCCCCTGCAGCTTGAGCGAGAGGAGTCGCTCCACCAGATGGCAGCAGTAGCAGGCTGTTACCCAGCCTCTGACGGGCCCACGATTTGCTTGGCCAGCGAGCAGGAGTGTCTGGGTCTGTCTCTAAGGCCCAGTTGCCATGGAGATTGCCAGCAGACCCCCCCCTGCAATGCCCCCCAGACCCCCCCCCACGCACCTTCCTTCCAGCTCTCGGCACCCGGCCGGCTCTTGCTGTCTGTGATGTCCTTGTGGGAGACCAGGAAAAGCGCCACCTCGCCCTTCTCGTTCTTAATGGGCACCACGTCCAGGAGGCACCAGAAGGGGGTACCTGGGGGACAGTGGGGAGCTGCTAACGGCCCGGAGCGCTGTGCTCACCCCCCTTGCCCCCCAGGGTGCCAAGGGGATTAGCCCCTCCACCCCCCCCACCAGAAGTGAAGGGGAAACTGAGGCACAGAGCAAGCGAGGGACTTGCCTCTGAGCGTGTGCAGCAGGGCAAAGCTGGGGAGAGACCCCAGGAGTCCTGGCTCCCAGCACCGTCCCCCCTGCTCTAAGTAATAGACCCCCCCTCGCAGAGCTGGGGAGAGACCCCAGGAGTCCTGGCTCCCAGCCCCGTCCCCCCTGCTCTAAGTAATAGACCCCCCCTCGCAGAGCTGGGGAGAGAACCCAGGAGTCCTGGCTCCCAGCCCCGTGCCCCCTGCTCTAAGTAAGAGACCCCCCCTCGCAGAGCTGGGGAGAGAACCCAGGAGTCCTGGCTCCCAGCCCCGTGCCCCCTGCTCTAAGTAAGAGACCCCCCCTCGCAGAGCTGGGGAGAGAACCCAGGAGTCCTGGCTCCCAGTTGCAGCCCTGCTGGGGGCCGAGTCCCCGCCCTGTTCACTCACCGCTCTTCCTGTAGAGGATCAGCTCAGCCTTGAACTCCTGGCGCTCGTCCAGCGCCCTGCGGATCTGCTGGCGGACGAGCTCGCTGGTGTCGGGCCCGTAGAGGAAGGTGCAGGCGCAGCAGCGCTGCATGACCTCGGCCCGCGAGAAGCCCGTCAGCTCGCAGAAGCCGTCGGAGCAGTAAACCACCGGGAAGCTGCTGCGCACCTGCGCATTGCCCAGCACAAAGTTACTGTCTGCAAAACACGAGGCGCCAGCGTGGGGACGGGCACCCGGCCCCGGGCAGAGCGGCCAGCACCGGGGCAGGGCGTGGGGACGGGCTCCCAGCACCAGGGCAGGGCGTGGGGACGGGCTCCCGGCCCCGGGCAGAGCGCCAGCACCGGGCAGGGCGTGGGGACGGCTCCGCCCCGGCAGAGCGGCCAGCACCGGGCAGGGCGTGGGGACGGGCTCGCCCGGGCAGGGCGTGGGGACGGGCTCCCGGCCCCGGGCAGAGCGGCAGCACCGGGCAGGGCGTGGGGACGGGCTCCCGGCCCGGGCAGAGCGGCCAGCACCGGGCAGGGCGTGGGACGGGCTCCGTCCCGGCAGAGCGGCCAGCACCGGGCAGGGCGTGGGGACGGGCTCCCCCTGGGCAGAGCGGCCAGCACCGGGCAGGGCGTGGGACGGGCTCCCAGCCCCGGGCAGGGCGTGGGACGGGCTCCCGGCCCGGGCAGGGCGTGGGGACGGGCTCCCAGCACCAGGGCAGGGCGTGGGGACGGGCTCCCGGCCCGGGCAGAGCGGCCAGCACCGGGGCAGGGCGTGGGGACGGGCTCCCAGCACCAGGGCAGGGCGTGGGGACGGGCTCCCGGCCCCGGGCAGAGCGGCCAGCACCGGGGCAGGGCGTGGGGACGGGCTCCCGGCGCGGGGCAGGGCGGGGGGACGGGCTCCCGGCCCCGGGCAGAGCGGCCAGCACCGGGGCAGGGCGTGGGGACGGGCTCCCGGTCCCGGGGCAGGGCGTGGGGACGGGCTCCCAGCCCTGGGCAATGCGGCCAGCACCGGGGCAGGGCGTGGGGACAGGCACCCGGCCCCGGGCAGAGCGGCCAGCACCGGGGCAGGGCGTGGGGACGGGCTCCCGGCTCCGGGCAATGCGGCCAGCACCAGGGCAGGGCGTGGGGACGGGCACCGGTCCCGGGCAGAGCGGCCAGCACCGGGGCAGGGCGTGGGGACGGGCTCGGCCCCGGCAGAGCGGCCAGCACCGGGCAGGGCGTGGGGACGGGCTCCCAGCCCGGGCAATGCGCCAGCACCGGGGCAGGGCGTGGGGACGGGCTCGGCCCGGGGCAGGGCGTGGGGACGGGCTCCCGGTCCCGGGCAATGCGCCAGCACCGGGCAGGGTGTGGGGACGGGCTCCCGGCCCGGGCAGGGCGTGGGGACGGGCTCGGCCCGGGCAGGGCGGGGGGACGGGCTCCCGGCCCCGGGCAGAGCGGCCAGCACCGGGGCAGGGCGTGGGGACGGGCACCCGGCCCAGGACAGGGCATGGGGATGGGCACCCGGCCCCGGGCAGAGCAGCCAGCACCGGGGCAGGGCGTGGGGACGGGCTCCCGGCTCCGGGCAGAGGGGGACGGGCACAGAGCAGGGCACAGAGAAAGGCATCGGGACAGGGTGTGGGAAGTGCCAGGCCGGTCTTGCTGTGGTCCTGGGGGGTGCAGGCGGGACTGGAAGGCTGGGATGGGGGGAGGGGCAACCCAGGGGCCCAGCCCCCATCTTCCAGGTGCCCGGGGGCGTCTGCACCCGCAGGCCCCACTCGGGCTATTTTTACCCCGCGGCTCCTGGCGCGGTTACTCATCTCTGCGCCATTTGGACAGAACCTGCCTCGTTCGCACCAGCTGAGAGCCGGAGCCCACTCCCAGCCCTGCCTCATTTGCATACATTTGCAGTTGAACAGCAGCAAGGGGGGGGCACAAGCGGGGTGGGGGAAGGGAGAGAACGGCTGCTCCCAGCCTGACCCCCCAAGGGAGTTTTCAAACCTGGAGGCCCCCCCGCCCCACCACCCGCCCTGGGGACCTTGCTCCACGTGGGGGCCAGGCTGGGGGGGCTCTGTCCCGCTGTGGAATGTAACACGGGTTCCCAAAACTAAAGAGGATTGGGGGGGAGGGGGCACCCCCCCCGGTCTGATCAGACCAGCCCCCCCCCAGCGCTCAGCTCCTGGGCTGCGGCTGTAAATCAGCCCAGGTAACGGGCCCCCCTGGGGGCGGCTCCACCAGCTAATTGGGCTCAGCTGCAGGAGCGGCTCCCCCGAGAGGCAGCGTCGCTGCACCCCAGCCTGGCTCAGCCGTAAAGTGCCCCCCCAGGGGGGGTCCCACATGGGCCCGGTGCTGAAACAACAACACAGCTCAGAGCCCCTGGCCTGGCCTCCTGCCCCAGCCCGCGACACCAGCTGGGCCTGGTCCGCGCTCAGACCCGGGCGCCGGGCTGGGCCTCGGCCGCGCTCAGACCCGGGCGCCGGGCTGGGCCTCGGCCGCGCTCAGACCCCGGCGCCGGGCTGGGCCTGGTCCGCGCTCAGACCCCGGCGCCGGGCTGGGCCTGGTCCGCGCTCAGACCCGGGCTGGGCCTGGTCCGCGCTCAGACCCCTGTTGGGCCTCGGCCGCTCTCAGACCCCGGCTGGGCCTCGGCCGCGCTCAGACCCGGGCTGGGCCTCGGCGCCAGACCCCAGTTGGGCCTCGGCCACGCCAGACCCGGCTGGGCCTCGCCGCGCCAGACCCGGCTGGGCCTCGCCGCGCCAGACCCGGGCTGGGCCTCGGCGCTCAGACCCCAGTTGGGCCGCTCAGACCCCAGTTGGGCCTCGGCCGCACTCAGACCCGGCTGGGCTCGGCTGGGCCTCGGCCAGACCCGGCTGGGCCTCGGCGCGCCAGACCCGGGCTGGGCCTCGCGCCAGGCTGGGCCTCGGCGCTCAGACCCGGCGCTGGCTGGGCCTCGCCGCTCAGACCCCGGCTGGGCCTCGGCCACGCTCAGACCCCGGCTGGGCCTCGGCCGCGCTCAGACCCCGGCGCCGGGCTGGGCCTCGGCCGCGCTCAGACCCCGGCTGGGCCTCGCCGGCTGCATCTCCTCCCCCAGCTCCAAGCCAGCGGCCAGGCACCGAGGGGATAACCCAGCCCGAGGCTCCGGCCTGGCCCAACACCCAGCTGGGGCTCAGGGCTGCTAGGCCCTAGCACGCCCCGGCAGCGGGCTCTGACCCAGGCGCTGCAGAGAGAGCAGGTGCCCAAGCAGGGAGATTTCAGATGAGGCATAAACCACCCTCACCCCCAGCCTGACCCGCAGGCCCCTGGGCAGCATGGTTACATGCTGCTCAACAGCTGCTGCATCCCACCCCAGAGGCAGCTGCATTTCAGCGCTGAGCAATCCCTGGGCGGCGTTGCCATGTGCCACTAAACCACTGCTGCATCAGTGCCGAGTGCCCCTTTGCACCCAGGCTGGGGGCTGAGAAGGGCGCAGGGAAAAGCATCACACCCAGCGGGTGGGTCCCCGCCCGCCGCACCACGCCAGGGCCGCCTGTGCGAACCCCGTCAGCCCCGGAGCCACATGTCCAGTCTCTGCTGTTTACAGCCAGGCCCCTGGGCCTCCCCAAGGAACCCGCCTCTGGGGATGGGACCCCAGCCCGAGGGCCCCCCGCATCGCCACCAAGGCTCGTCTCGGGGCTTGTCGCCCTGCACCCCCTGGCAATGCCGGCTCCTCGCTACGCCCCTGCTCACCCAGGCTGACAGCGCTGCGTGTGCCGCAGGCACCCAGGCCCTCCTCTGTAATTTGCCTGCTGATGTTACTCACTGCAAGCTGGGGAGGGGGAAGGGGGCTTGGGTATTTATAGCAATCAGCTCCTGGAGCAAGGATCCTCCATTCCCCAGACAGCTGGGCAGGGCGCGTGAGCAGCAGTGTCCGGAGCACAGGGAAACTGAGGCAGAGAGGAGCTGGGAACTGTCCAAAGTCACCCCACATCTCCAGCTCCAAGGGCTCTGAACGCCCCCCCTCCCCCTCCAAGCAGAGCTTCGAAATCCACAGACTGGGGCAGGCGTCTGGGCATCACCCCTTCCCCCAGGCCCCTTTCTCACCTGTCTCCCCTACATCCCACCCCCAGCAGAGGCCAGGCCTCCCCCAGGCCCCCGGCTTGGGCTGCTCCCAGCCAGGCTCAGATTAACCCGCTCAGCCCCCCAGGAGAGGCCCTGGGTTGGGATCTGGCCCGTGGCATGTGATCCCACACGTGTGCGTGACAGCTGGCGTGTGCAGGGGGTGCAGGGCGGGGGGACAGTCACACATCTGCCCCCACCCCCCAGCTCCTGCTTCCCCAGGGCCCGGCCCCAGCACAGGTGGCAGAGCCATTGTTCTGTTCTCAGCGAAGGCTATTTATACCCGGGGACACCACGTGCTGCTGTCTATAACCGTATCCTTCCGCCTACTCAGGGAAAGTAGTCTGTCTGTAGAGCAAACTCGGGGCGAGCGCTCGCTCAGGCTGGGGCCGGGCTGGTCTCCCCTCGGCCAGGCGTCCTGCAGCGGAGAGCGGGTGCTGGGGGGGGGACGACCCATCTGCCCCAGCCTGGGGAAATAGCTCTGCCTGGGCACCAGGAACCACCAGAGCTCGGGCTGGGAGCCTGCACCTCCGTGAAACGCGGTTCATCTGCGAGTTGGCACCTCTAGCGCTGGGGGCGGGTGGGGTCAGCCCCCTCCTGAGCCCCCCTCCTGCAGCACAGGCCCCCTAGCGCCGCACTGCCAGAGGAGAGCGCCCCCTGCTGACCCCCCGCCCTGCAGCACAGCGCCCCCTAGCACCCAGGCAGGAGAGCTGGGGAGACCACCCCCTGCTGAGCCCTCACCTGCTCCCTGCAGCACAGCGCCCCCTAGCGGCCAGGCCAGAGAGCCGGGAGAGCGCCCCCGGCTGACCCCCCGCCCTGCAGCACAGCGCCCCCTAGCGCCCAGGCCGGAGAGCCGGGGAGAGCGCCCCCTGCTGACCCCCCGCCCTGCAGCACAGCGCCCCCTAGCGCCCAGGCAGGACAGCCGGGGAGAGCGCCCCCTGCTGACCCCTGGCTCCCTGCAGCACAGCGCCCCCTAGTGCCACACAGCCAGGGGAGAGCGCCCCCTGCTGACCCCCCGCCCTGCAGCACAGCGCCCCCTAGTGCCCAGGCTGGAGAGCCAGGGGAGAGCGCCCCCTGCTGACCCCCCGCCCTGCAGCACAGCGCCCCCTAGCGCCCAGGCCAGAGAGCCAGGGAGAGCGCCCCCTGCTGACCCCCCGCCCTGCAGCACAGCGCCCCCTAGCGCCCAGGCCGGAGAGCCAGGGAGAGCGCCCCCTGCTGACCCCCACCCTGCAGCACAGCGCCCCCTAGCGCCCAGGCTGGAGAGCCAGGGAGAGCGCCCCCTGCTGAGCCCCGCCCTGCAGCACAGCGCCCCCTAGCGCCCAGGCTGGAGAGCCAGGGAGAGCGCCCCCTGCTGAGCCCCGCCCTGCAGCACAGCGCCCCCTAGCGCCCAGGCCGGAGAGCCAGGGAGAGCACCCCCTGCTGACCCCCCGCCCTGCAGCACAGCGCCCCCTAGCGCCCAGGCTGGAGAGCCAGGGAGAGCGCCCCCTGCTGAGCCCCGCCCTGCAGCACAGCGCCCCCTACTACCACACTGACGGAGGGACGAGCGCCCCCTAGTGAGTCCCACCCTGCTCCCTGGGGGCCTTGGGGGTTTGCTTAGACGTCTCCCAGGCACAGAGCGACTGGGCTGAACCTGGCGTTGCTTTGAGGCCCGACGCGCTCGTGGCACGAGGGGCAGCCAGTGCAGCCGCAGGCCGGACGCCTCTGCAGGATTCACCCCGGAGAGGGAGGGGTGGCAAAGCAGGAGGTGGCAGCCTCAGGCCAGGCCAGCTGTGGGGCTGGGGGCCAGGGGGATCCTCACTCCCCGTCCATGCACCACCTGCTGCAGCTGCGGCGCTGCTCGCGGGAGAGCGGGGAGCTGTGGGGAGTGGGCGGAGCAGGAGGACGGGGGAGTCGGCCACCTGCTGTGCAGCCAGATGGGAGGCACCTATGCCGGGCCGGTATCTGGGGCTGCTGCCCAGCCCAGGGCAATGAGCAGAGATGCTGTTGGAGGTTTCTGCAGCTGGACATTCAGGACTGTGCCCCAGTGAGACGAGCTAGGCTGGCAGCTGGGGAGCCCAGCGCCACCTTGGGCCTGTCTCAGCCCCTCCCTTTGCCTCAGTTTCCCCAGGGATAAGTCCGTTGACCTAGCCTAGAGGGGGAGCTCCTGGCACCGCACCCCTGACCTCTCCCTGCTGCCTACACGCCATGGGGCATCTGCTTTGCTGCTCACAGCCACAGGCTGCCTCCGCTCGCTGGGGGTGGCAGGGGCGCCCGCTCTGGAGGACACTCACTCCCACTTTGGTTTCAGGGAGATTGTTCGACGGGTTATGGTAGCACCTCGAAGCCCCACTGGGCACAGAGGAAGAGACCTAGAGAGGGGAAACTGAGGTACAGAGAGATGACGCCTCCGTGGCAGAGCTGGGAACCAAACCCAGGGGCCGATTCAAAGTCTGAACCGTGAGCCCAGCCCTCCCGGCGGTGGGTGTTTGCTGGCCCCAGGAAGGCCAAGCCAGCCCCACGTCCAGCGGGCTCCAAGCCCCACAGAGAAGCTAAGAACATAAGAATGGTCAGACTGGGTCAGACCAAGGGTCCATCCAGCCCAGTGTCCTGGCTGCCGACAGCGGCCAGTGCCAGGGGCCCCAGAGGGGATGAACAGAACAGGGACGTTCCCCCCAACGCGACCAGCCATCCACCCCAACCTGCAGCAAGGACACCGGAGAAATGGACATCCCACGGGATTGTCTAACCCAGCTGTGGGATTATACATCCTCAGGCACCAGACCCCTCCAGCAGTGACCCTGGCCCGTCTGTGCACACGCACACAGAGCCCAGCAGCCGGGCTGGTGTGACCTCGCTCACCCCCCCACACACACACTGTGAGGGAGCTGGACGTGACCCCGTATTCAGTTTGCCTGACCCCCTCCATTAAAAAACCACCTCCAGGGTTTGCAGCAGGCTGGTGAAGTGCAGCAGGAAGAGAGCCCTGGGGCCAGGGAAGTACCTTTTCTTTGGCCCATGAAATTCCAGCCAGGTTTGGCTGAGATAGCAACTTTTTAAGCCCCAGCCTGTGTTGCCAGCAGGGCAAAATCCTCATTGAACGTGAACATTCCCCTGCGCAGGGCCCGCGTCCTGGCCGAAGCAGCAGCACGCTGCACAGGAAAGGCCTGGGAAACAGACATCTTCTGCGGAGAGGAGGGAGACCCCAGCTGGGCTCTCTCCTGCCAAGCCCCGGTGGGCCAGGCCATGGGCAGGGCCCAGAGAAGGACTCATGAACCGGTCAGTATTTGTATCCTGCTCAGTCAGCAGCTCCTGCCGTTGTTGCAAGGAACAGAAACGGGGTTTTCTCAGGTGCCCTCCTGCCCCACCAACAGCCCCGACCCTGACAGCACCGTGGTCCCCCCGGGAGAGCCAGGGAAACAGAGACTTGCCCCAGGCCACAAAGGGAATCGGGGCAGAAGCAGATTTGCCCTCAGGACCACCTGACTCCGAACCCGGTGCTCACTCCGCCAGGCCAGGCCAACGCTCGGCACCGCTGCAACTTAGGCTCCAGCTGGCTTAGACTGGACACTCGGGGGGGGGGGGGGGGCGTTGCTGTCAGTGACATGCCCGGCACCGTGCAGGGACTCGGTGGCAGAGGCTGGGATAGAATCCAGCTCTCCAGGGCAGCATTTGGCTGCCTTAACCCTGAGACCTGGCTTCACTCACGGCAGCTCTTCCGGCCCAAGAGCCAGGGAGCTTACAGACAGCCCCAAGCACTGCGCAGTGGCCCCAGGAACAGGCCGTCCAGCACGGGGAGTGAGCCAGGGCTCGGGGCACAGGCCTCTGGCATTTCCGGAATGCTTGGCTTTGCACCGTCAATGTTCGTGCAATGCAGGTTTGTGTGTTGTTCATCTCTCGCCAATATACACCTCAATCCTGTGTGTATCTGTGTACACACACACTCTCTATACACCACCCAGGCACTCCAGTACGCCCGGAGTAGGAATCCGACTGTCCATACATTTGTGTGTGGAGATACAAAACTATTTACACCTCTCCTGGTGAACACTGCACACTCGACACAGAACTCGACGGCAGAAACAGAACCTACATGCACGAGTGTCCCTAAGTGTGTATCTGCCGATCACAGGAGTGGTGCTGCATTGAGTGTGTGGATACACAGAGACACTCACTCCCGTAGCTATAATACAGCAGCACTCTGCTAGGTATGGGATGGTCCATATTCGCACAAGTGCACAACAGCAGAGCTGTCGAATTATTGTGCACCCCCCCAGCCATAGGCTGTGTCTGTGCACACCCAAGAGTGATGCTGCCACAGGCGAGTGGGAACTCTACACACAGACACGGACAGCGGCAGCACTGGGGAGTTGGTTGGTGTGTAATTGCACAGCACTGTGTGTGCATGTTTGTGCCTGCGTGTTTGTGCGTGTGTATGCGTGTTTGTGCGTGTTTGTGCATGTGTGTGTGTCTGTGTGCGTCTGTGTGTGTGTGCGTGTTTGTGCATCTTTGAGCATGTGTGTGTGTTTGTGCATGTGTGTGCGTGTTCTGTTACTACAGCTCCTCGCGTTTCGAATTCAAGGAACCATTGTGGTCTGGTCTGTGCTCCTGCAGGGCACAGGCCGGAGACCTGCCCCAAAGTCATTCCCAGAACAGATCTACAAACCAGCCAGTCGTGATCTAACAGCCCTGGGCTGGAGAATCCCCCGGACCCTTGGGGCTGCAGATCTGGGTTCTGTTTTCTCTCTGACATGACACGAGAGACGCGCTCATTTCTTCCCAGAGGAGAGGAGCAAACGTGTTTGTGCAGTTCCACTCGCCAGCGCGGCTCCCACACGGGTGAGACCTGTGACACCTGAGGTCTCTGGGCATCCAGCAGAGATTGGCCTTTCGGAGCCGCCCAGGCCGGGACTGTGACGTCCCCTTTCCGAGAGCTGCTTCTTTGCCGCCTGGGTCTCACTTTTCCAAACAAGACTAGAAAACTGCAGCTGCTTTGGGTGCGAACTCCACATCTGGGGATTTCCCTGACGGCCCAAACCCCTTCACAGGAGTTTGTAACTCACATTGCAAGGTCCCTGCTGCATCTTGAATCACACCCAGTATAGCAGCTCGCTGTGTGTGTCCCTGTGTCGCTGTGTGTGTGTCTGTCGCTCTGTGTGTGTGTGTCACAGTGTTGCTGTGTGTGTGTATGTGTGTGTGTCACTGTATGTGTGCGTGTCACTGTGTGTGTCACTGTGTTGCTCTGTGTGTCTGTGTGTGTCACTCTGTGTGTGCGTGTCACTGAGTGTGTGCGTCACTGTGTTGCTGTGTGTGTATCACTGTATTTGTGCATGTGTGTCTACGTGTGTGTCACTCTGTGTGTGTGTGTGTGTGGCTGTGTGTGTGTGGCTGTGTGTGTGTGTGTGTGGCTGTGTGTATATATATATACGAGCGAGAGATCTGCCTGGGTTGGCTGGGATAATGCTCAAATTACCGACCAGCCCTGCTGCTGTGATGTTACTAAGTATTACACAAGAGGACCATGTATTTATAGATTATCGCGGGTGGGTTTTTTGTGTCTCTAGTTTAAAAGCCCCTTAAAAGACACAGGATCTAAAGACATTGTCACTCCACTCAGCCAGGGGGTGAATTAAATCGCTCCTCTGGGTCCCCCCCCCGACTTGGCTACTCCAAACACTTGGGGGACAGACCCGAGACTGCGGCTGGAGCTCTCAAAGAAGCCAGGAAACCAGTCGCCACTGGGCTCCCTGAGGGGCCGGGCCTCAGGACTGACCCTGGCCAGCAGAAGTGGCCATCAGGCCAAGGCGGTTTTAGATCCCACAGAGCAAATGAAATTGGCCTGAAAGTTCCCCTGGTGCCAGCCACTGGGACCTGGGTTCTCCCCCCACCGCCCAGCAAGGGAAACCCCCAGCGTGGGGCCAGCTCCCAGCTGTGTCCTGCAGGGAGCCCCGGCTGTCCACACTGGGCGCTCCCTGGGTCGATGTAAGTTACCTCACTCGGGGTGTGAAGAGGAGACGCTCCAAATAACCAGATGACTCCGGTGGATCTGGCCCCAAATGCCTCCCACGCACAACCCCCCTCCCCACCCCCCGGGCCCAGCCCGGACAGCGGGAGCATTTGGGAGTTTGGGGGTCGGAGGGTCCCACTGAAAACAACCCCCCAGTTCAACCCAACGAGCCCCGTGTTCCAGGGGCCGGCGGCTCCCCCAGCACGACCGAGGGGCTGTGGACGGAAGATCAGCCCCGGGTCGGTGGCGATTCCCCGCCCCCCAGCCCGGAGCTCGGTTCCCGGCCCGCGGGCCATTCAGGGCGCCGCCCGGACGCGCGGGTGATGGGGGCAGCGCTCACTCACGTGTCCCGTCGAAGCGGGTGGCGATGGTGTCCAGGAAGGTGTTCTGGGGCGCCAGCAGCCCCCGCATGGCCGCCGGCATGTCAGGACGCGGGGGAGGCTCCCTCCATCCTGCCGCGGAGCCGCCCCCCCGGGGGGGGTCGGATTAAATCGGCAGCTAACCCGACCCCCCCTCGGCCAAGCGGCGGAGCCCGAGCCCCGGGCTGCCCCCAGCGCCCCGGAGCAGAGCCGCCGGCTGCGCCGTCCAGTGCCCCGGGCAGGGCGAGCGGAGAATCCCGGGCTCGCAGCCCCGGCCCCAGCGAGCTTCTCCCGAGCCCCCGGCCAGGGCACAGCGCAGCGCAGCCCGCCCCCGCCGCGCTTCCGAGCCCGCCCCGCGCCCCCTCCCGGCTGCCCCGCGCCGCCCTGGCTCCGGAGCCGCGTGGAAACGCTCCCGGGCGGGGCGCCCCCGGGAGCCCGGCCGGGGAGGGGCAGAGCCGCCCCCCGCTCAGCGGTTACCTGCGCCCGGCCAAGGGCTCCCGGGTTCCAGTCCCGGCTGGGCGTGGGGGGGGGCTGGAGTCAGGACTCCTGGGTTCTTCCCCTGGCTTTGCCACAGACGGGCGTGGGGGGGGTGACCCCAGGGGACCCCTCTTTGCCCCGGGCCCCCCAGCGGCAGGATGCAGGAGGGGCCAGACTCGTTCCCCTCCCTGAGCAGAGCCAGCCCCCCCCCCAGCCGGGGAGCATCAGGGCCTTGGCCCGTAGTGCAGAGCCCCCACCCCCAGCCAGCGCTTATTGCAAAGGGGGCGGGGCTGGGGTGTCTCCTCTGGTCCCGTTGCAACTTGGCCGGGAATTACGTAAACACCAGAGATCCCGGACCCCGGCCCAGCAGGTGGGATCAGGAGGTGGGTGCAGGTGGGATCAGGGCACAGACCCCAGCTGACAGCAGGGCTCAGTGGTGCCGGAGGCTGCCCAGAGCGCGTTGCGGCCGGGGAACGGGCAATGCCCAGCCACAGTAGCCCAGGGCCAGCCAGCCAGGGGCTGGGACATCCAGCACTGAGCCTGGTGACCCCCCCCCCCCCAACAAGCGTCTTCCTTCCCGCCAGCCTCGGGCTCTGCTTTACTGACACTGCAAACGCCTGGGGCGGGCAGGGGGCGCGCTGGGGCCGGGCAGTGCCGTGCCGTGCCAGGCCAGGCCAGGCCCTCCTCGCAGCTGGGGCTGGAGTTCAGGCCGACCCAACTCCCGCAGGCGGGACCCTGCTTGTGGGCTGCCAGCAGAATGCACCCCCCTCGCTGGGCACTGCCCGGGCAGGCTGGGGCCGGGCACTGGGGGGTTTGCCCAGGCTGAATCCACCGTTGCCTCCTGGGGTTTTGCGCTGGGAGCTCCCAGGCCCAGCGCCGAACCCTTGGGCCCGGGGGGTGAAAGGGGCTTGGGGGAGCCCCATGGTGCAGGGAGGGCATTACACCATGGTGCTACCTGGGCCCAGGGCTGCTCTAACCCACCTGGGGGCCAGCCCCACCCTACAGGCAGCTTCCCCTAGAGAAGCTCAGAATCAAGCCCAAGGCGGTTTCCTGGCAACAAGTTACCCAGGTGATGCCGGGGAGAGAGGAGCCTCCTGCCCGAACTGGGCTCAGCGCCAAGCTCTGGGCCCCGGGGAGCTCCCCGCCCCTGGGGCTCCAGGGACGCTGCACACGGAGCCCTGGGCCAGGGCTTCTAATCCCCCCAGGGGCTGCCCCCGCCCTGCACCAGCTCAGAGCTCCCCCCGCAGTAGCAGGGAGGCTGGGAGCTCAGTGGAGCGAGAACATCCACTGGGACAGCAGACAGGAGGGAACTGGCCAAGCGTCTATCCCCTCCCCTGTCACTCCTGGGGGGGGGGAGAACTGCCCCAGGGCTCCCCCCTGCAGGGGCTCTTGCACCTCCTCTGGAGCAGCTGAGCTGGGGGACACCGGGCTCGATGGGCCTGGCTGGGAGCTGCCTGGCAATTCCTGCCTTAGCGAAGATCTGTCTCCAGGCCACAGTGCAGCCGCCACTGTTGCTATCCCTGGAATTGTAAAGGTGGCAGATTAGGGACCCTCACCACTGTTACCCTGCGACCCCCCCGGTCTCTTCTCCTTCAAACCTGGCCCCCTGCCCCCGCTCTCCCCAGCGTTCCCTTGGACCCCCACCGGCCCTGACCCCAGCAAGCCTCACGCTGGTAGGGCGACTCGGGCCGGATCCGTTTGCAGGATCAGGGCCTTGCAGGTGGCTAAAAGCCAAGGGCTCTAACACAGGAGTCCGACCAAGGCAGGAGAAAACCCAGTGCCTGGGACCGGTGGCCAGCAAAGCTCCCAGGGGAGAGCGGCCGCCCAGAGCAGGAACTGCTGAGTGGTTCTCTGGCCACAGCTCAGAACAGACAAGCACCCAACGGCCCCTCCTGGCTTCCAGGGCCAACAGCTTTAGCAGTAACCGGGATGAGCCCCACAGAGTTTGTACTCGATGCTGCGGGCGGCAGCTTCTCCCCAGCCCCACGGGACTGAGCCAAGCAGCTCGGAGCGGTCATGGTGCCAGGACAGAGGGGTCGCCCTGCCTCCTGCTCCCCGAGCCCCTGCTGGCGTGGGTGGCACCCAACCTGTGTCAGCCAGCGCAGGAGCCAATCCCCAGCGCGCTGCGTGGGCTGGACCGTGGGCGAGCCAGCTAGGCCGTGAAACGGGAGAAGAAAAGGCAGCTCAGGGAGCTCCTGGAACGAGGCAGCACAGCAGGGCTGGGGGCAAGAGGCCTCAGTCCCTCCCCTCAGGTGCTGACGGCCTCACCTGGCAGCCGAGGGGGGATCACAGCCCTCCAACGCAGACCCCAGCAGGCCCTCTGGCAGCCCCCGGGAGATGCAGCCGCAGCCTGAGAGCTCACAGCTCCATGCCCCCCGCGGGCGGGGTTCACTTTTTGAGTGTGGGGCCCCGTCTCACAGGTCAGGTGAACCTCCCCAGCTGCTGTTCCCCTCCTGGCCCGGGTCTATACCATGAAACCCTCAGGGCAGGGACTGTCTGTGCAGCCCCCGGCAGACCAGGCACCAAGGTGGGTTGAGGCCATTGGCCGTTTGCACACCCAGCGCTGGGCCCCACCCACCTTTTCTGGGGGCTAGGAGCAGAGATGCGGAATTTCTTTGGAAACTCGGGACACATGAAAGCCAGGAAGAGACACTGAGCGGCCCAGTCTCACCGGCTGCAGCTGGTGCCGTGAGGGCAAACCCCGAAGCGATGCAGTGACGAAAAGTGAGATTTTGTACAGACCTTGCAGTTCCAGTAGCCGAAGGTGGGATTAGCTACAAGAAAGGCCAGTTTAAACTCCCTTAATAAGAGAATGGGGTGTTCACCTGGGACTCGGGAGTGCTCGGGGCTATTCCAGGCTCTGCCTCTGCCTCCTGGGCAAGTCATTGGACTCAGTTTTCCCATCCTTAAAATGGGAATAACGACACTGCCCTCCGTGAAGTGCTTTGAGACCAGCGGATGACCAGCCTAGAGTACAGCTATGAAATGGGGGTTCTCTCTCTCTCTCCTCCCTTCACAACACACACAAATCACAGATTTAAAACATTAAAAACCTAACATGCTGCAGAAACCCTCGGAGTATCTGGGGGCTTTTAAGTGCTGGGAGGGGTTTTGTGCTCAGGTTGTGAAAGCCTGATGCACCTACGATTATTTTTGTGATGAGACAGAAGAGTGAAAAATAATTGCAAAAAACATCTGCACTTAAAAACAACTTATTTAGCAGTGCCCTTGGTGACAGCTTGATTCCCCTAGCGGCGCTCTCATCCTCGTGTTCCTGGGCACTGGCGAGCCCACAGGGTCTTGATTAAGAGACGTACGTTTATTTCCAATTTCTCAGGACTCCCCTCAAGCCAATTTTCCTATTGCAGCGAAGTGCACGTAGCTGCAGCTTGTGCCAGTGCCACCTGTGCAGGCCCCAGGGCTGGTTTAATGGCTTTTATTTATGACCAGAAAGACCAATCTGTATTCGAAAGCAGGGCGGGGAAAACCCCTAACACTGGGGATTGGGTTTTTTACGTACAGATTTTGCACGTAAGAGGTTCCCTCTGAAGAACGTCAGGGCCTTCAGCTGTTGACAATTCCACGGTCGCACAGGACAAACTGGGGCGGGCGCTACCCATTCCGGCCCCTGCGTTGCCTGGAGGAGACAAGGGAGGAGTGCGGTCCAAAAGCAGGTAGCCTGTCCCCATTTTAACTGGTAGGGAAGCAGGAGCGAGGCCCCGCTGAGCCAGGGGGAGCAGGGAATCGAACCCCGGAGCCGAGGCAGAACTAGATCCGACACTGCCTCTCAAATAGGTCCCTTCGAAATCCCTTTCCAGCCGCTCCCTCCCCCTGGCAGTGACTCAGGGATGGGAGAGAAGGGGAGGGTGTGGCTGTCACGTTGATTTGCTCCCAAATGCCAGTGAAGCCGCCGCAAGCGAAAAGCAGCGTTAACCCAGGAGAGCGCGAAGAATGGGTTTGTGTTCCTGTGATTTGATTGATGAAAGCTCCCGGTGGCAAGGGAGAGGCAAACGGATTCAGGGAGGGATCAGGCCTTGGAGAAAGGAAAGGGGGCAGAAGGCAAATGGGATTCCATTTGCAGAGCTTTTCATCAGCGCATCTCAAGCTTACTGGTGCTAAGGGGACCCCGTCTCCATTATATATTTGGGAATGGGGAAGTCTCCATTCAAATACTTGGCTGACTAGCACTGGAAACCCAGACACTACACAGCTGACCCCAAAAGATGCTGCCTTCTGTCACCGAACCCCTCCCTGGTTTCTCCCGATGCCTTGCATTCGACAGAGCAGGGGAGAATCACTGTGTAATGGCTGCACACAGAACCAGCAGCACGAACCAGGCGTTAAGTAACATACCCTGTGCCTTTGGGTGGAGAAGGCTGCAGAGGTCAAGCCAAGAGGCCATGTGCCAGGAAAGAAGGCACATTTTTAAACACGCGTGGGTAAAATCTAGGCTCTCCTCTGAGCAGCTTGTAGCATGCCAAAGGGCCGCACCTAGGTTACATTTACAGACATTTACCTGGGGTTTTTAGCGACACGCTTTCAAACGTCACCAGGTGACTGTGCACTGAATAGCCGGAAGCCATCCACGTTATCCCATCTCAAATGCCGCTGGAACGGTTAAAGCTCAGAAGTTGGAGGTTATTTAATAAAACTATTCACCAGACTCAAAACCCTGAAAGGACTTAATTGCCAGGCATAAGAGATTCCACCACCACAGGAATGTTTGAGGATGTTCTAGACACCCAGAAATAAGTACTTGGAAGAAAATCACTTCCTCTGGTGCAATCACAACCACAATGCGGTAGTTCACGCACCAATATGCACAGAGACTTTGCTATCAGCATTTCCCTTTTGGGAGGGGCTGTCACAGAACCCCGATGTGGACTCCACATGAGGTCCCCATTTCAAGACTCAAACTATTCCTCTTTCCACAATGCCCAGCCTCCTCCAACCCAGCAGCGATCTCCAGCTGGAAGGGAGGAAGCCGGGAGTTCCCATTCACTGTCTAATCTGCAATGTCACAGCTCAGATCTTGTCACAAACAGGTGAGGGATGAGGCATTTTCAGTCTTCATTAAGTTCTAGGCACTTGACCTCAGGCCTGCTAATGACCCCAGCCACCGCCGGGATGGTGCCATCCCTAGCAGACATGCCCCCGCTGTGGGATTATGCTGCAGTCACTGACTGCAAAGCCGGGGGGGAGGGGGGGTTTACTGTCCCTACAAACAGGCCACTACAGAATCACCCATGTGGAATTTCAGCCACATCAGTTTCGCCAACTCATTTTGCCTAAGCCTGAGAACACGTGGTCAGAGACCTGCTTTCAGTCCCCACCGCTCACGCCCGAGGTGAAAGCTCCTTATCCCACCCTTTCCGAGCTCGGGAGCCACTGAACAGTCCCCGCTGCAGGAAAGCACAGACACCAGTTCAACATGTCCATCGTCAGCATCGTCTTTATTTGTACAACTACCAAGAAGGCTGTGAGCAATCTGACTGGTGTTACCCAGGGTTAGCACTGCTAATTGTTATGGTTAGCAATTTAGTTTAGGGACAAGATGGGGTAGGGACGGGCAGGGGGGAATAAAATAAAGAAACCTCCCCCCTGAAACATTAAAAATAGGGAACATCTAAATGTGTACAGGAAATATGCGTGGGCCTTTACCACTGCTGCTTGGCTCCACTGAAGGGTCCCGATAACAAGGGTTTGGGACTCGGGTGACCAGTTTCAGCCTGGGCTACTGCTGGGATTCAGATTAGCTCCAAGGAAAATGAGACAGATTCCGTATGGCTCCCTCCAATCTGACAACTACCCTAGTTAAAGCCCCAGCACTCACATTTCACAGCGACCCTCTTCATTGCCAGCATGAACCGTGTGCTGTTACCAGTGAGAGCTGGCTGGGGCTCCGCCCACAGGTTGCCTCACCAAGGCCCACAACTGGGAGGGTATTTTTGGCTCGGATTCTGCCGGGGGTTCCGTGGATAACTCTGAAGGAAAAGGAGCCATCGAGATCCTTGGAGTTCCCAGGGGAAGCCGCAGCTCTGGCAGCAGCAAAGTGCGCTCCCGGTAAAGCATGAACCCATCACATGGCAGTAGCGCGTATGGAGACGCATTAAGTAGCTTCCACAAAGAGAAGAAAACGAAGGAAACGCACAAGGGAGGAGAGAAAAACGTGGCACAAGAGAGGAGTGTAAACGTTCCTTTGTTAATAGGTCTAGCTAGGAGTGTCCTACAGTCCAGGTACCAAGCCGAATCTCTGGAGGGAATGGAGATCTGGAGCCTCTCAGGAATCTGCCTCTTCAGGCTGGCTTGACCTTGGCTTGCGCTGTGGGAGCCCCTTGGTGTCTGTGCTGGGTGCAGCTGGATGCACCTGTGCTGAGGGGACAGGCGGGCTCGCCAGGGAGGTGGCGCCAGTTCCACTGGTTCCTGTGGAATGAGTCTGGCCACGGTCAGTAGCAATCCCTGGAGGTCGAAACTGGGAATTCTGAGACCTGGAACCAGACTGATACCAAGGCCCATTTCTGTACCGGTTCATACTGTCGTGTCTTCCTGGATTGCAGGGGCCGTTATGGCGCTGGCCTTGGGGCCGGTAGCCCTGGCCTTGTCTCCTGTTACCCTGGAAGACCTGAAACAGAAAGAAGGGCTGGCAAGGGACTGGAGAGAGGAGACTAGCAGAGCCAGCAGCTGCAAAGAGCGAGGTACATGCAGCAGAGATCTATGAACCACTCGTGCCAAGGCCCTGGATGATCCCCTCTCCAGCCACTGCCTTTCCAGCCACCCTGGAAGCCCCCCAGCCCAGCGGCACCTCAGGGGACTGTCTCAGAAGACAGGCGGGTGTGGTGGTGGGTTAGACGCGCTCCTCCCCAGGAGATGTTGCAGCTGTGGCTGACTTCCTACCGACAGCTGCCATTGCAGAAGTAGGGGGTGCTGCTCTCTGAGAAAAGCCAAGGTTCCTCCAGTCACGCTGTGATGCCCTGCACTTTTATCAGGCCCTCTTGTCTTGTGAGCAGGGCACACTGCCACTGCCCAGTCTGCACCAGGCAAGACGAATGCCCTCAGACAAGGCACTTGGCAGGAGGGACCCATTAAATATAGAGGAAACGGCCCTGAGCTGGGGTTGAGCTCCATGCCGTATTTAAAGGCTTCTCTTGTGAAGTCGTCACTTACCTCTCGGGGAGGCTGGCATGGATGGCTGCCGGCGCCGGCTCCAGCTGCAGGTGTTTCTGCCAAGGACAGGGGCTTCCTGCTTGCTGGGGGAAGGCTGGGAGCAGAGGCACACTCCAGGGTGGAGGGATCGCCCGGGCTCAAGGACACGGACGTGACGGAGCTGCACCGTGATCTGGTTGAGTAACTGTTCTTTGGATGGGACACTGCAATGGAACCACGATGAAGGCTGGCGTAAAGGAACTGCACGCGCCTCCACACGCACACACAGGCCCCCTGAATCTCACCTACTGTGGGCGACAGTGCTGTTCACTCCATGACGTGAAGGGAAGAACGATGTTCCGGGGTAGTTACACTACTGACCAGCCTACGATCTGTGCCAAAGCTCGGCTGGCCAGGGTCAGCACCTCGGCGTTACAACGCCCTGGGCCCGGAAAGCACCGCACATTCCAGCGAAAGCCGACAGGATCATGGCCCGTTTTCATCACTAGATGTGTCCCTCCTTCCCCAAACTAAGCAAATTCCTGATGGAGACCACTTCGCTCCTGCATGACTTAAGGGCCTGAGAGAACTGAGCAGCCTTCCCAGAGCGTTTGTGGGGTTTAAATAGAATCTGGACAGACTCTGGTAATACACCCCATTGTCAATGCCAGCCATGTATTCACATTTATACATACGGCTACATGGGGTCCCGGCTCTCGCACCATAAAATTAAACACAAACATTAAACGGCCGGCAGACTGCTACCCTCCCCATCCCCACCACCAATCCGGGCTTGCCCCAAAGCTCACCGCCCACCGCACTGGGTGAAGATACAGCGGCTTTGTGGCATGCGGAAGATCAACAGACTCCGGCTATTCTGAACAGAGGGGAAGCTTCTTCCAGAGCAGAGAGCCCCCCACCCAGACAGCGCTCTACCACTGGCCCCTTGTTTAAATCCAGGGGCCCCTCTGCAACAGCACCTGTCCCTGTCCATCCCTGCCCGCTCTGCGCCAGGCACCTTCTCACCTGCCGCCTCAGGCCAGCTCACCTTGCCCAAATGAGCTGATGCTCTTCTTTACTGCGTCCAGGTCACAGGTGAATCGTGCCACTCTGCCCAGGTCTTCATCATATTTGCGTTCACTGACAAAGTGCTTAATGGGAAAGAAAACGCTGGCAAGTTAACACAATCTTTATGCTAATGCCTGGTGACAAGCTGGCGCGTAAGAGGGGAAGTTGAGATCAGAGCCTTCTCCCTCGCCTGGTAACAGTGCCTCAGGTCAGGCACAGCTCCGACAGCCTTGCCAAGAAAGGTTAGTTAACGCCACGAGTCACCCTGGAGTAGCATGGGCTCTGCTGCATCAGTTCCACCTACACATGTGCAACCAAACAAGTGTCTGCAGCCTCCCACCAGAAGTTAAC
Source organism: Mauremys reevesii (assembly GCF_016161935.1). Lineage (NCBI taxonomy): Eukaryota > Metazoa > Chordata > Testudines > Geoemydidae > Mauremys > Mauremys reevesii. Next base: position 15,484,259 of record NC_052647.1, on the reverse strand, counting down.
ATTTCCAGGTAACTCAATCTCAGCAGCTCAGTCTGCTGCTCTCCACCCTACGGAAATCAGGGTGGCTCGCAAATCTGCTTTGGATGCTATCGGCAGCAATAGTCCAAGAAAGCTGGTCTAGGACGGACTGTTGCTGGGAGAACACAGCGGACCCGGTGATCTGACTTTCAGACTGGGTTTTAATTCAGCCTGTAGAGAACATTTTACTGACCTCTGGTGGTAGAAATAAGTGCATGTATCTGAATACAATGGTACTCAGCAGTTAGGTGCCTGCTGATGCTGGTGGAAGGAACACCAACCCAAACCGTCGGCACATCCTGTGGTGCGAGCCCTGGCAGGAGCCTGCCAGGCAAACCCGCCGTGCCAGAAGCCCTGTTCCGGGCCAATACAAAACAGTTAAAAGCTGCACTAAGTGAAGTGGTGTTAAGGACCAAAAGGCCCTTTGTTTGCTGAAGTCGGTATTTTGCCAACCAAATGCTGTAAGAAAAAATGCAGGACAAAGTGCGCTGAAGCTTACTACACTGTCCTGGACAATGTGCACGCGCACCGCTAGGAGTGAATCTATTTTGGGAACAACTATTTCTCGCTGAAAAGAAATGGAAGCTTTACAGACACAGGTGCTGCCCTGAATGTACTTCTCCAGAAGACGGGGAGTGTGATTTGATGTATCCACTGGACTGGAGCTTAGAACTCCCAACTATTCACCTTGGCTCCATTTGAAATCTGTGTGTCCTTCAATGGTCACTTCACTTCTGTGTCAGTAAGAGGAAGCTGGCACTTACCTGACTCGCTGAGCATAACTAACATTTCATTACAGCATATGCAAAAGGGCATTAATTAGGGATGCGCCCAAGTCAGAGCTCTCATGTCAGTGCCTGTTGTAATAGGACGGAGGAGGAGAAAAATTCACCTTTATGTCAGCTCTAAGCTCTACCAACTGCTCCTCTGACATGCGCACGGCAACATCAGTCATCTTCTTTAGCGCCCCAGCTTTCTTTTGTCGGCTGACCAGGATTTCCACTGAAATATAACGAAAGGGAGACCAAAGCTTACGTAGAATTAATGCTGAAGGAAGAGTCAGTCTGCCAAGCATCTCACTGGTAACCGGAAGGTTTAACCAAGCACCCAAACGGGCAGCTCAGCACAGTGGGGTGCTGGGTTGAGAGATGGAACATTCAAGCACCACCACAATACCATTTTGTAATCCACAAGCTAACTACACTGCCCAGATTTGACCTGTTTCTGACCACAAGAGCGTCTTGCTAGAGAAGCCATTGGAAAGTGAGTTTAAGAACAGATCTGGGTTTTGTTTCTATTAAATCCCAAGCACTTCTGAGGGTCAACAGCACCAACATCTTCACTGGCACGCACACGAAAACAGAACCCGTCTCTCTTCCAATTCCATTTCCTTCCTGATCACCCCAGACCGCCTGCACTGATGGGCAGCTGCCGAGCTGATTTGCAGTACAATACCAGAAACTGAGATCGAGGACATCCAAGAGGAATTTATGCCCCCAGCTTCAGCCTACACTTTCTGTGCAGCCAGGGATCCTGCTTCCTAGCACCAAACAGCCTTTGGAACTGGTGCACCACAGAGAAAGCAACGATCTGGAGAAATTGTTTAATACCCAACCACAAGCCAGATATTCTGCCTTTTGTTAGAATAGTTAACCAAAACTTTCTGTTACCAGATAAGGTAAAGTCTTGGTGGCACTGCAAGTTTCAGCCAGATTAAAAACAAACCTGGTACATTAAGACCAAGTACAAAAAACAGTGGTTATATAAAGAAAGGTATAAGTATTTAAAGGGACTTCACCTGGTTAAAAATATTTCCTTAGCTTTGTAACCCCCCAGATTATTAAAATTGAAAGGCTCTTATATTTACTTGACTGTTCACCATTTATGTCTCTCATTTCTCTCATTGGAACATAAAAATAGGCTAGTGAATTTCCCTTTATTCTTGTAATGCTCTTACACAATGGTCAGATTGCAACCACTACAAAGGGATGTTTGTTTAAAAGAAACTTTCCATTGGAATTAGAATTTTTACAGCACTGAAGCCCAAACTTAGCAAAACAAATGTAGCTTGTGACCAACTTTGATTTGTGCCCCTTTAACAGCTAAATGTCATTCTAACCTTAGAGAGAAACTTTTAAAAGTGTGTGTGTGGAGGGGAAGGGGTTAGTTTACCTGGGAACGACGGAAGTTGGAAGATGTACTACCCACACTGCTCTCACTGGAGCAGTGTCTGTTTAACTTTGCTGTTAGAGTGGAACAGCACCAACAATTAAGATGAGCCACTTTTAAAAAATAAAACATGTCTTACTTGCTTCTGCTTTCACTTTGTCCATTTCGGCCAGCAGCGCTACCTCTCGATCCATGAGGCTAAGAAGAGAAGGTGACAGGAATCAAAAGGTCTGATCAAGAGCCTGAGTTCACAAACAAATAACCCAGAATTCAAAGCCAGTTACCAAAGGACTTTCTGGGGGAAAGCAGACAGTAAAAGCTCCCCTCCCTTTACAGGGCCAGCTGCATACAGTACAGAAGCAGGAAGCTGTTGGTCAGAATTGGCAGAGAACAGGCCAGCAGATGGCGGCAGAAAGCCAGGGTTCCAATGACCACAACCTGTCCCGGCCTGGAGCAGACACTGGAAGTCGAACATGCACCTCAACACTCTCAGTTACTGTTTGGTCTGGAAGTTTGAGAGCTCTGTGTGAATTTTTTTAGCATTACAAAATTCCACTTTGGCTCACATAAATTACTGTGCTGGTTGCCAGCGCAGCCTGGGCGCCGGTGCAATCCCCGTATGACATGGGAGGGGAGAATGGTAAAGCTGCTGCACGAAGCTGTGCTCTGGAGACCCGCAGCAGCAAAACCCACTTTTCACAGATGAGGAAACTAGGCCACAGAGGTTCAGTGACTTGCCCAAGTCACAGGCTGAGTCCGGGGAAGCACAGGAGCAGAACCCAGAAGTCTTGATAGCCAAGGCCCCGACCTTACCACTAGGTAACACTCCCTCCAGAACCATTTTTCAGTAGGAGCTGAGCTCTAGGACAGAGCAGGGACATACTTTTAGTCTCTCGTTGCCCCATCTCATGCTGTGTGGACGGTGTTGGTAACCAGCCTCGTTAGAGAGGGGATTTGTGTTCACGCTCTCACCGGGACAGGGGCAGACACAGGCAAAGTTCACTGGGCTTGTTATGAAACACAACGCTAAAAAGCAAACTCCCTTTGTTCTGGCTAGCCACATGGCAGGCTTGAGGGAGGACCTTTGAGAGGCTGCTGAGATGGTACGAACGTGGCTTTTGTGCAGCAACAGAAAGACGACTTAAGAAATCCCAGCAAAGCCCCAAAGCTAACAGCACTTCAAACCAACTCTCCAGCCTTCGCTATGGCAAAGCAGCAGGCACGGGAGGGGGGAGGGATTTTCTCCTCTAATCACAAAGGCTGAATGCTGATGCAGAAGCTCATATCACAGAGGCATTTTAACAGCTGAACACACCTTACGAATGAATTGACAAGCTCAGGATTTCTCTCTCTCTCACACACATGTACGTGTGACATTCAAGATTTTAACAGCTAAGACACCACTCTGGCCTCCAGTTGTCACCACACACAGAAAGCAGCCCACAGATGTCAAAGTACAGGGCATGACCCCCCAAAGCCCTCTGTGACTAACAACTTTCCAGCAAAGGCAAAACCAAGAGGATCACAATGAAGCTCCCTCCCTCATTTGCCTGTAAGTTGTACTGTGACTTGGCTGCATATCTGTTGCTAGGAGACTAAAAATTCCCCGAGACCTTCAGCTGGCAGCCTGCACTGGCAGCTCTCCCTAGAACTTCAGGTGAGGAGCCGGTTCAGACTCGTAAGTGCTCTTCATTCGCTCCTTTGGTTGCTCAGCTCAAACACTGAAGAGCAGACAAGGAGGCACTTCCTGTAGCTGCTGCGCAAAGGACCAGGCCATGTGGAGAAACCTGCGTTACTCAGACTTTGTGGAGGCAAAGGAGGAAAGGCCAATGGCCAGAGTCTGGATTCAGATACAGATGGGGAGGGGCTCAGGTCTCCATTCTGCTCCCTCACTGTCCATAGTGGCAGGCAGGGGCGGCTCTAGCAATTTGGCCGCCCCAAGCAGTCACGCGTGCGGGAGGTGCACCGGAGCCGGGGGACCAGCGGACCTCCCGCAGGCATGACTGCGGAGGATCCGCTGGTCCCGCGGTTCCAGTGGACCTCCCGCAGCTGCGGAGGGTTCGCTGGTCTGGCGGCTCCGGTAGAGTATCTGCAGGCATGCCTGCGGGAGGTCCACTGTCCCGCGGCTCCGGTGGACCTCCTGCAGGCATGACTGCGGAAGGTCCGCCGGACCCGCCTGCCGCCCTCCAGGGAAAATGGCGCGCTGGGGTCTGGAGCTGGCCCTGGTGGCAGGGTCCGTACCCTGTGACACACCAAGTTACCGAGCGTGGCAGCCAGCCTGTTACGAAGACATTTACCAGCCAGTTCATTAACGTTTCTGTTATTTTCTCAGTACGAAAGGGCGGCTTCTCGCTGCATTCTAGGAGTGACATCACAGCAGGCCACCCGGGCATCTCTGCAGTTATAGTACCCAGAGGATGAGAACTTGGCGCTCCTCCTGGAGAATGATTGACTCGCATCGAATGGGGAGGGGCTTTACTCTACTGCCCATGTGGAAGTGGGCACAGAGCACAGTACATCCGAAATGTTCGTGCGCTCCCGTGTCTCAGAGGAGAGGGAGGCAAGTTCTATTAGGAATGCTGTTGGAGCCGCACCTTGGGCTTCTCTGTTTACTTATCACTGTGTCTGTATTGCCAAACTGGATGAAATTCAGCAGTGACAAGTGAAGTACTTTGCACTTAGGAGGGAAAAAACCAAATGCACAAATACAAAATGAGGGGGAGTAACTGGCTGCACGTTAGTCCTGCACAAAGGGATCTGTGGTGAGAGTGGATCACAACAAGGCTAACGTTCTGAGCTGCGTTAACAGGAGCGTCGGATGTAGGACACGGGAGAGAACTGTCCCACGCTACTTGCCCTGGTGTTGATGACACACTGGAGAGAGTCCAGAGGAGAGCTCAATTGTGATAAAAGATTCCGAAAACCTGACCTAGGAGAAATGGTTAAAAAAAACTAGGTATGTTTAGTCTTGAGTAAAGGAAACTGAGGGTGGGTGAGACCTGAGAAGTCTTCAGCTATGTTCAAGGCTGTTAGAAAGAGGACAGTGATCAGTTGTTCTCCATGTCCACTGAAGGTAGGACAAGAGGTAATGGGCTTAATCTGTAACAAGGGAGATTTAGGTCAGACATTAGGAGAGTTAGGTACTGGAATTGGCTTCCAAGGGAGGCGTGGAATCCCCATCCCTGGCTGTGTTTAAGAACAAGTTAGACACCTGTCAGGGCTGGCCTAAGGTTACTTGGTCCTGTCTCAGTGCAGGAGGGATGTCCTAGATGACCTCTTCTGCTCTCCATTTCTAGGACTGTGAGCTGTTCAGAACAGACAGTGTGTCCATGCCCAGTACAACAGGACCCTGGCTGTCCCTGGCTGGGGTGCTCTAGGCACTACCAGAATACAAACACAAAATTTACTAGTAATGAACGAGCACAAAATTAAAAAGATCCAGAAGCGACTTAACCTTACCTGGTTGACAATTCCCAACCACACAGAACCAGTTTAGACACACGGTGTGGTACAGAGTGTGAGGGGACAGGAAGGGCCTGTACCCCATGACTGCACTCTGCTAACGCTATCCCACCCTGTGCTCCAGGAAGGATTCCCCGACAGAGCATACCAATGACTATCCAGCCATGGGTGCAGGGCCTGAATGACCCTTGCCTATCTCCAGGGGTAGAAGTAGCCTTGCTGTGCATCGTGCGACCACCCCCGAGCTAGCCGCATGCTGCACCCTACGTACACACACACACACACACACACACCCTCTCACCAGTGCTAAAGCAGCCGCCTGTTTCTATCAGACAATCCCGGCCTAGCACTCCAGGAGTCTGTATAGGCTGATGGGCAAACCCACAAGCGGGCTGGGCAGCCTGTGCAAACTCAAGCTTGCTTTGGTTTGTAATTTAGTTTACCCAGCAAAGCTCAGCTGGAGCCTTTTATGCAATTTTACAGCTGGGCTCACTAAGGGACAAAGGTCAAGTGGCTTTGCCTGAGGTTCATACACGGAGTGAGCGACTCAGATCCAAACCCAGACTGCATGGCTTTTAGTTAAAGAAACAAGCTCCTTGTGCCAGATCCTTTCAGAAACAAGTATTCATTTTTTGACGGCTCTGCCTCAGGGGCAAATCTATGTGGGGGGAGGGGAGACCAGTTCACAGCAGAGATCTGAAGTGCAGCTCCTGAGAATGCAGGTTTAGGAGAGGAAAAAACCCAGCCTGCTGGTAGCTGCTGAAATCCAGGGGAAAACGAGGAAGGTGAAATAATGCTGCCCACACCATTGTGATCTCACCCAGCGTTAGAGGGGCTGACTTCAGCTGCACCCAAACTCTGGTAACAGCGCCTGCAAGATGTTGCCTGTTGGTGAAGTAAAACAGATGTTTGCCTTTGCACATGCACACAAAGGGTTTGGGGCCAGGTTTATTTCAGGCTTAAATACAACAGTCTCTGAAAGACTGGAGGTTGCCTGGCAGCTCCTCCACAAGCCAACCTACAGCATGTGACATGCTTCAGCGGAGGTGGAACTCCCGGATCCAGCGCCCAATGCGCGGCATGTCCAAAGTACTAGAACCACATACCCCACAAAGCTCAACACCTTGTGTGCAAAGCCACTCTCCCCATCCCGTGGAGTGAAGCTTTCTGGTCAATATACATGTTCCCCGGTCAATACTACCAGCCTGAACGGCAACCCAAAGACAGGAAGAGCAGAGGGAGGGATCTGAGAAGCAGAGGAGACTGCAGTCCTTCAGCACAGCACCACGCAGTGCCCCCGACTGACTAGCCAACTGCAATGCCCACTTCACTGCTTTATAAGCGCCTCAGCAGAGCCCAGGTTGGAGAACGCTCTGCTGAACAGTGGAAACGTCACAGGCTGAAGAGAACGTCTGAGGGCTTAAGGATGCCTTTGGCTATTTCCACGTGGAGACCCGCCTGACATTCTGGGGAGAGTGTCAGTCCTCACGGACTGGAGCAAGTCCAGTTACAAGCACAGGTCAGCGCCTCATGTTTGGTGTAAGCGTCGGGTCTGTGACAAATGCGTAAGAGGGCACGAACCAGCCAGTCAAATGGCAGTCATCTGAGTACAGCTTTGATGGCTACAGCACCAGCAGCTGTTCTGCAGCCCACCTGCACGGCCTCTAGAGAGTCCAAACTTTGCCTTTCAGTCAATGCTGGGCCCCCAAAGAACAGACGGCTTTTGAATCTAGCACTGGGGCAAGTACTCATCAGCCGAAAGCCAGCGGGAGAGATGGCTCAGTGAGCACCATTAGTGCCAAGATCTTGGTTTGTGCCAACAGGAGTTAACACACACACTGATTGTTCTTTGAAGCATGGAGCACAAAGGGTGTTGAAACGATACTCAAAGGCACAAACCTACTTCCCAACTGAGTGGCAAGTGCGTCACTTTCGGGAAAGGGCAGGTCATCTTCTCTGTAAAGTTAAACTGACCGGGCTGCAGAGCCATGGCTTATATACACAGCCTCCCAGCAGGGAGGCACTTCATTCGGCATTTACTGAAGGAGGTACCCGCTGGCTGCATTCCAGACATGTACTCAACATCTCTGCCTCCCGGAACTGTTTCCTGGTTCGTGCTGGTTCTGTCTCTCAGCAGTCAGAGCTTATTGGAGCAATGCTGCTAAACGGGACTTGAATCTTTACCCTTCCTGGAAAAAAGACACGAGCGTTTCATGGACTATAATCCAAAGGGCAAGGAATTACTGATACAGAACCAGACACTAACAGCTTTCCATTCAATGGGAGGTTTTTCAGAGACTGTCCATACAGAGAGGCAGAGGATAAAGCTGCTGACAGAAAAAGGTCACAGTAATAATAATTAATATTAGTTCAACTCCTGCCGCAGACAAAATCTACGGAAACAGATCAGAAATAATAAATAGTATTAATTCCCATCCATAAAAACATTCACTTGAGTTAAGATTGTAAATATCTCAGTTATTTATAGGGAAAATCTCTTGAGACTATTGGAAAAACCAGAAATTCCAAGTTAAGGTTACACCAAGACATCCCAAACAATTAGAAAGCCTGGCAACAAAGGTAACGTCACCCAAACAGCCTTAACTCTGTCCAACAGCTGGGCGCAAATTAAGGATGCCTCACAGATCTGCTTCAAACACTACAGACGACACCAGTTTATGGAATCTACACATTTGCTGATACAGGCCCCATCCCTGCAATCATTTACAAAACATGCTTAATTTTGCTCCTGGGAGTAGTTCCATTGAAATCAACGGACTGTCTCACAGTAGCAAAGTTAAGCATGTGCGTGTTTATAGGATTGAAGACATGGTGATCACACACCACTACAGCATTTGAACTGAGTTACATCACTACAGCAAAACCCTTACTCCTTATTTATGGCCAGCTCAGTCACCAGACAGGTTTTAACACATCTGCAAGCCTGCCACAGAAATCTACTCTCATACCTTATCACAAGAGTTGTATTTAACTGCCTGTCAAACAACGTTACTCACTCCAGTGAGTTTTTAACATTTCTTCACCAAAACTGACCCTATTTGAAACCATCAGGTAGAGGAATTCCTCAGAAAATTATGACAGACTCAGCACAGACAGCTAGTGTAATAGGTACTATCAGCTTAAAAGGGCATCATCTTAAAATAAGTCCTTCAATAACATAGCTATGACACATGCAAGGTGCAGCAGTTCCATAGTGTGGAAGGCTGGCCTGGGAGGGGGCAAAGTTAAGGTTGTGTGGGATGATCTCTCATGTGCGTTTCTTCCCTTCCACTCGGTTTCTTCCCTCCACACCCATCACGCTACCCTTAACATGAAATTACCACCAAGCCCCAACATTTATATTTTTGAAGAAAACTACAGCATTCTCTTACCGCATTTCCCTGCAATAATTGGTAGGATTAAGATGATAAATACCTTAAATATTGTGCCTGTGAATTTCCTCAGATTATCAGTGTCTAGAAGAGTGTGTGTGTGTTGGCCTGGATGTCAGGGCAGTGCTGACAGGGTGCTGCTATCATCAATTCCAGCACCAGAGTCATGGCTGGGGTGGGAATAAGGCACACGTGGTACAGTGGCTCCAACGTGGGCCGTATGAAGGCTGTAGCCTGGGAGGGCAGGTGTGCTAAGGCACAGCAGACCCTAGGCTGATACAGGTGTTGCTGATGCCAGCACCTAGAATTCGTATTTATTCCTTAACAATGTTGATGTGCAGTGTTCGGGGCAAGGGGAAAAGACAAAGGAGCGATCCATGAGGTCAAACATTAGGTCTCCTATTTACTCAGTTTGTTGATCCCGATTCCTAATGGTTGGATCTCTTCCTATTCTACTTACCAACTCTGCAGTTCAGCAAAGGCCTGCTTCATTTTCTTAATGGAGGCATCCATCTCCTCTTTAACCACAACCCGATACCGTGCCAAGGAGACTGTGCAACGCTGAAGGTCCTTCACGGATTTTTCAATATTTGAACCTATCGACAGAAAATAATAAAAAACAACAAAAAAGCCAAGCACGTTAGATTATAAAATCTTCCAGATTGTGATAAATCATAAAGGCATCTTTCAGTTCATTTCAAAACCACAGACTGCTTGGCTTTAAACTCCCCTCTGCCTTTTCCTGTTACAAAAACATTGGATTTAGTCTGGACAGCTGCGGAGTTTTCCACATGTGGAAGTTTTTCTGGGCTTACGAAATCTCCTCCTTACAGCTGAAAACACAGATGTGTCACTGGATTTTCATACACAGGAGAAATCTAATGCATCTCTTGTGTGTTGCTCCTTTGCTACAGATTGGGGACTACTGAATGGAAGCCCACATCAAGGAATAACAAGCAGAAGCATTGAATCATATGGAAAAATTGTCCAGTTGTGAATAAAGTTTACAGGGGAAGGAAAATCTTTTAGAAGCTAAATCAAATCCATGCAGAGAGCTATTTCCTCTGAAAGAAAAAAGAGATGAAAGGCTCGGCTATTTGTTACAAAAGTTTGTCTCTACACTTCAGATCTCCAACAGAGCAGATCACCATGCCTACGTGCGTCTCTGCAGCTCCCTGACTGCCATCACCCCCTGACAAGCTAAATTAGCAATGGCTCATTATGGTCCTCATTACAGCAAGAAGGTGAACTACCAGCACTAGGGGCCGGATATTCTCATCTCACTAAAGCAGAGGATAACGATGGTGTTTAAAATTGGGGTCTCAGAGGTCCTTCCTGCTGACGAGACAAAAGAACAGAGGTGGAGAAAACAGAAGGAAGGAAAAATAACCAGAGGCCGTTGTTTCTTGTAACTGGGTCTCTGGGAAGCTTTGGCTCCTAGATAAACTCTCACGGAGGAGGAGAAAGAGCACACAGGCTCAAGGCTCTATGATGGGGCACACAGAGAAACAGGCTAAGCACACGCAGCCTGAGTGACTGCTTATCTACTACCCCTGTCGTAGAGATGGGTTTGGTGCTACAGGCATTACAGCTAAACTGCTGTCAAAACTCCAGCTCTGCACAGAGAGGCGCGTGTACTACCAGTTACCAGATAATAAAAAGGATGCTAGTTTGCATTACAAACAAAGGCCAGTGTGCCTCTCCATCCACCAGCAACCAGCTAAATTTGGACAGTACAACCAGAGAGGTGGTCACAGAACCCTGCTGGAGCTAACCAGCTTTATAACTCAAGCGCACGTAAGTCCTTGAGGCCTTACCTAACTTCTTGTTTGAAGAAGAAACCGGAACATCTTCCAGCATCGCTGGAGACAAGGAAGTAGACGTCTGATTGCTTGCCGTGGACCTAGACAGAGACTTGCTGGCATTCCTCTGCTCTGGCTGCGGCCTGACAGACGGAGCATTCTGGGAAGAGTGCATTACGGGTGACTTTGGCTCAAAGTCCACTATTCCACTGTCTAGCTCAGACACTGCTGTAGAAAAGCAAGTGAGTTCAGGGAAACAAACAAAACAGGGAGCATAGAAAGTATTCCAGGCTCAACAGCCCCCTTCCCACCAAAACTTAAATCAGCAGGGTGAGCAGCCCTTCTTTCCGTGACAACTGCCACAGAATGGAAAGCAAACGGAGTATTTACACAGCCAAAGAGTTAATGCCATTTAAAAAAACCTCCGTATTCAGAACTGGCACAGAGAAAGGCAGCAGTAACAGAAGGGAGAAAATAGCTGTTTGAAAAATTACTGAGCTGTTCAATTCCTACAATACTTTAGAAAGTCTAACCTGTTCCATCGGGCATGTCAGGTGTGGCAGATTCACAATCCTCTAACTCTCTGGCATCTATTGAAAGCGTATCCAAGCCTTCACTGAGCGAGTCCACGGACTCCGTATCATTGGCCGAGCCATTGACATGGTAACCATTAATCCCGCCCTTCTCAGAGGAAGCTGCAGACTGTTCCCCTTCGGTGGCTGTCAGTTTACCAGGATCTGGGAGGCCCGGGCTTGCTTCAGCTGGAGGTTTGGGTTTCGTTTTCTTCTTTTTGTTCTAAGGATTAAATTCCCATCCCACAAAAAATAGGTTAAGCTTAATTCCTGAAGGGAAAATTCATTTTGTGCTTACTGCCCAGGGATCGCTGACTTAAATGCTTTTTCAGCCAAGCCCGGATGTTTGTCCTATAAACGCAGGAGGGATTTATTCAACAATGAGAAGAGATAATGAGGTGTGAGTGCACCATCCCCTGCAGCAGCCGTGCCCCCGTTACCAGATGAACCCTGCCTTTCGTATCAGTTACACAGCAGTGACATTCCACACTACCTGAAAAAATAAGTGAACCCCCCCTAAGTTAACTGTTTGTGTAGGGTTCTGAACAGACTAGCAGGCAAAACTGTCAATGAGCAAAACATGCGTTGCAAAGAAGGGCACCAAAGCAGAGGCTGCAGGAAATGGAGGCTGCTCAGCTCCAAGGGTTCATGACGGGACACACAGAATAGGCTGAACACATGCAAAGTGAATGACAGCTTCTCCCACAGGGTGGGCGTGGGGGTGGGATGGGAGGGAGGAAGACCAGCACGTAGCAGTGTTTCCGTCATCATGGCAAAGGGCAGGGGAGGTCAATTTGTGGCCAAGGCAGTAAATTTTCATGGTGATTCTGCAAGGCAGCGTCATCAATATTACACCGTAGAACTGAGCTAAGTGCATTATGGTGTTTTGGGAGGGGAGGGGTTCAAACCTGCTTTTGAAGCCATCAGATAAAGCATTTCACCTCAGCTGGGAGTTAGACTAGCCAGACTGGTGACTACCTCATGTGAGGCAGTTCTGCCCACAGCAATATATCTATAGAGATATATTTTCCCTGTGGTTTCTTTCCTTGTTCTTCATGATTTAGCATGGCATTATAAAGGATGCTGGGTCTCTGGCATGCCCTGGAGCCGATAAAGAGGAAAATGCCAGGGTGATATAGATCCTAGCGAAGTAAGGTAAAGCACATTTTAAAGGTTACCTTTTTCTTGCCTGTTATTGTCCATTCTTTCAATACTTCGCTGGCATTGCCTGAAATGAAACTTAAGATAAGCAATGGAGAATGCTTCACACTTTCTTACACCTGTGCCATACAAAAACCAGGGAGTCTCCATATCTAGAGCCAGCTGGAATGTGTCCTGCAGCAAATGACGTAAAGAAGTTAAGTTTCAATTCTCTTAGCTGATTAAATGAAATGATCAGTTTCATTTTTGCTTTGGGAACATTCCACTGATCAGAATGACTCCTCCGATAGAACGTTCTGTGCTGGCTGCTTCCAGGTAACAAACCCCCCTATCGGCACTGCCATGCTAAAGACTTTAGCTGTGTTGGAACTTGGACTAAACAGGGATTCAGTCCAGGTCAGAGGGTTTATACGGCTCTCTCCCCTCCAAGGACAATTCTATGAAGTTGTTCCAGGCATTAGGAGTAGCTGCACAACCCATATGTACTCTTAGCCAGAGGTAAAGCACCATGCTGTGAGTGAGGGTTAGTACAAGAAACAGACAAGAAGTGCAAAAAGACAGTTTCATTGGTGAACACCTCCTGTCCTACAAGGTAGGAACTTGACCAGGTGCAATATGCCACCAGCTCCCGATACATGAGCTGTGATCCACGTTTCAAAAGGGAGGAGAGAACTACCCCAAGGTTGATGCAGATATTCTGTTTCTTGTGCACATGAGCAGGAAATACAATGGTTAAATACTTGGTATCTCCTGGATTCGGTATCTTTTGGTACAAAGTAACGGTCTTTTTTTCCTCTTAAAACCTAATGGGGCGGATTCTGAATAAAATTATGGTAAGGCCGAGAGGAACATCTTTGGATTGTCTTCCAGGAAAGCCAATCTGGGAAGAGTCCGTACTTGGATGCTTTGCAGAGAAGATCTGAGAGAGTCCCCAGTCAAAGTATACATACTGTATAAAAAGAAGCACACGGCCCTTTCCTGAAAGCTGTACAGTGCCTGCTGAAAAGACATGCTATTTCTAAACAAAACCCGCAATAAACATTGTCGCTAAAGCCCAGTTACCCAGATGACGAAACTAGAGATCGTTACCTTCCATAAAGGCCTGCACTGTTCTATCCACACAGTTATCAAAGTGCTGTAGCACCAGGATGATTTCATTGTTGCTCCTGTTGGGGACCACCGCACGCACTGCACTGATCTGGAAGAGAGGAACAAGGAGTCACATCTTTGCCACTTGCTTACCTTCTTTGTACCATCACTGTAACTGCTAAGCTTGCAGCAAAGGGTATCAGACTGTATGGAACATGGGATCACTTGGATATGGTTTTAATAGGCCAGGACAATGCATCTTGGAGAGCAAAACTGTCAAAACAAAAAACTTTAGTCCGTGCACGTTTTCCCCATGTCTCAAGTAATAGCTACGAGATGCACTTTCACTAGCACTTCCACTGCCAAAGAAAAGCTACGGAATTCCCCATAGTAACACTTACCTTCTCCTTCATGTTTTCAAAGGTTCCTCCTTGGGCCATCACAGTGTTGGACTGCACATCAAAAATGAACCCTGTTGGCTCTGTAAAGACATGAAAGGCTGTGCTGTGAATGGTGGACATCAGGAAGACACATTCAGAATAACCTAAGGCAACAGGTTAGCTCAGATGCTTGCCTTGCAGCGGAAAGCAGGAGACAGTTTTCTGAAGCTTCTGCTGAATGTGCAGCAGTGAAGAAAAAGGCGAACAGAATGTTAGGGACTACTAGCAAAGGGATAGAAAATAAGACAGAAGATATCGCAAGGCCACTATATAAATCCATGATATGCCCACACCTGGAATACCGCGTCCACTTCTGGTCACCCCATCTCAAAAAGGATATAGCGGAGCTGGAAGAGGTTCAGAAGAGGGCAGAGATGATCAAGGGTATGGAATGGCCTCTGTGTGAGGAGAGACTAAAAAGATTAGGGCTGGTCAGATAAGAAAAGAGACGACTAAGGTGGGATACCACAGCGGTCTGTAAAATCATGGATGGTGTGGAAAAAGTGAACAGGGAAGGGTTATTTACCCTTTTCCACAATACAAAAGCCTGGAGTCACCTGATTAAATTAAGAGGCAGCAGGTTTCATACCAACCTTTTTTCATACAACGCACTATTAACCAGTGGAACGTGTTGCACAGGGATGTTGTAAAGGCCAAAAATATAACTGGGTTTAAAAGAGAACTGAGTAAGGGCTGGTCCATCAGTGGCTGTTAGCCAAAATGAAGCCTGGAGAGGAAAAGGGGGTGGATCACTCCAACTGCCCTGTTCGGTACACTCCCTTAAAGCTCTGGTACTGGCCACGGTCAAGATACTGGGCTGGATGGACCATTAGTCTGACCCAGTATGATCACTCTTACTTTATCACCTGCAAAAACACAATATTAACTGGCTAATTCTATCATGCAATCAATGAGGATGAATAGCAGCACGGACTCGGACATTATAGCCTGACCTCAGACCGTGAGGCAATAGCAGATCGATCTGGCACACTAGACCCTACCTTGCAACCCAAGAGTCAGTGGGACAAGTCTAAGGGCCTCCAAATGATCCTGTCTGGAATGAAAAGCCTGGCAGGGGAACCAAAGCGATAAGGTCAGTGGGAAGAGAGACTTGGCTGGTTAGTTGTGTCTTCACAAACCCAGATAGGCCCATTTTAATCTCCTCATGTAGCTTGCAAACGGAGCAGTGCTGAAGGGACCTCCATCCTGCCGCCAAGAAGAACAGCTCTAACATCTGGAACACTCAGCCAAATGAAGAATTGCCTGTGGACTGGCTATCATGAACAGTACATTTTCTTCATGCAACAAAGAACATGGACTTCCAACATCAGATAAGTTGGTACCTGTTGTTCTTTGGTAACATTTTTATAAAATGAATTTTGCTAAATAAACCTTTTTCAATGTCCAAAGTGTCAAGCCAAAGATTGCTCCCTGCCTTGCCCCAGATAAAATAAAAATGATCTAACATGTTAAAAAAGCAAACTATTGCAGTTGGCAACATCTTTAACTAAACGTATAGTGAATTACAGTTTGTATTACAGCCTTAACAAGTCATTGAAATTCTGATTCATTCTTCAGCTCCGGGCCAACTGAAATAAAGAAAAAAGCACTGTAGATCACAGCAGCAAGCCAGCAACTTTAACCACCAACAGGGTTGGTCTGACACACTAAGTTAAGTTAATCCAAGCAGCCCAATGCATCTTTTGTATCTCTGTACTAATCTTAGGACAATGTGCTTTTATTGGGCTCAATAATAAGGAACAACCAGTAACCCAAGCACCTTGGCCTTTGCTCTACATTTAGCAATTTCACCTACCTGGAAATACTAACTGCAGACACTTGGATAAACATCCAATAGCTTCTGTTAAGTGCTACTATAACTTCCAATTAAATGCTTATTTTCTGCCCTCCATCAATCAACTATCCTGAAAACATTTCCACTTCTCCACCCTGTGCTGGAAACAAACTTGTCATCAGGACTCTCATGTCTTCTACCCTAGCGCCGACACTTCAAAGTGCAGACCTAAAATCAAGTCTGCAGCTGTTGACTCCAGCTTGACTTTACTGCCATTAAAGCACAGTCATCGCCACTAGATTTGGTTCCCACTAGCCAGTAAGGGTCACATGAATCTGCAAAACCTGCCATTTTTCATAGCACACACATCAGAGCTGATATAGACAAAAAGCCAACCGCATTCAACAAGAAGGTTAGCGGATGAGCTGCTGCAGCAGTAGATATGTATCTTTCCATTTTGAATTCAAACACAGTTGTTTCTTGTCCAACGTTCTCTTTGTACACACACCAGGAGCTATAAAAGCTGTGCAGTAATCCTCATTCATTTCAAACCACATTCCTGAGACTATGATCAGTCACAGCACAAAAGACATTGCCACGTTTGGTGACATTCTGTAAGGATTTCTCATACTACTCAACACTCCTTCTAATGCTCTCAAATATCTATTCAATATCATTGCTTACGTGACCTGAAATGTTAGATAAACACTATGATATTTATGCAACTGATAGACCCTTTCAAATTAAACAGGTCTCTCCAGTGGAAAAACAGAAGGCATATTATCTACAACAGTAGTGTCTCAGTGTGCAAGCTTTCGAAAGATGACATAGAAAAGAAATCAAAGTGCCAACAATTAAAGCAACGACCTGATAGCAAGTCAGACTCTTTCAGTTAGCACTGGTGGAGATAAACAGAATCTTCACACTCTCTACATATGTGGAGCTCTAATATCTTCATCTAACGCCACATTAACAAAGTTGACCATAGCACTGTGCTTGGAGCTGTAGTCCATTAAAGACTCACAAGGTAATGAAACCACTGTTTATGTAACACAGATTTGTCTGTCTTCGTGACGTTGCCTCTGCACAGCAAGGGGAAGGGTACATACACCCTGACCAGCAAAATGCAGGACGTGAGGGATCTGTGCGTGCCCTGTAACATTCAAATACTGTTTCAAAAAGGTTTGTGGCCAACCACATGACTTCTACAGTTCTGCAAGGACAAAGCATAGAGAGTGACTTGGTAAGTAACCCCGTTTCCTCCCCCTCCTGAACCGCCTCACCCTGACTGCACTGCTGTGCTTAAAGTATCTTATCCCGCAAACACCAGGCAGTGTGTCTTGCCTGGGCAACAGTGAAATATGAACTACAGTGAACTAAACAAGCAGCCTAGGCAGGAGTTTCTATACTAGTAAAAGACATGGGGGATGCATAGTTTACATCTTATGCTGTGTTTTAGTTGTTTGATGCTCCAACTCCTGTTATTCCTGACGGGAAGTATCCTCTGCAGCACACTAAATATTTAGTGCTAGGCATTCAAAGGGTTATAATCAACAATAAATAATGCCTTCTTATAGGGTCAGTAAAGTTAGTGATGGAGATGCATACAATTTCCAATTCCTTATTAGCAAACAGACCTGTATTGGCCAGTTTTAAACGCCTTACTCAACATATCTGCTCCTAGTGCGTATTGAAGCCATAGCTGCTCACCTGTTCTTATTTCCCACCAGCCCTGCAGAGACAATACAGCTCTGGGAGATTGAGCTAGGTTCTAGTCTGTCTTGTGCAACATCACTAGAGGTCAAATTCACAAGTGTAATGTCTTCAGTGACAAATCAGAACACAGGTAGATTTTTAGATTCCACAGAGTTTGTGGCACCAGCAGCTAGAAAAATAATATTTTAACTTATCAGAGGGGTAGCCGTGTTAGTCTGGTTCTGCAGAATCAGCAAAGAATCCTGTGGCACCTTATAGACTAACAGACATTTTGCAGCATGAGCTTTCGTGGGTGAATACCCACTTCTTCTTCTTGCATCCGAAGAAGTGGGTATTCACCCACGAAAGCTCATGCTGCAAAATGTCTGTTAGTCTATAATCTTTTAACTTGTAGGCTAAGATCATTAGCCCTGGATTCACTGAAGGAGAATAAAAACGAAATCTAACATTTTTACAATCCCTTTACTGACTATAATTCACTTTAAAGGATGTCCATTGTGAGAAAAATGCTAGTTTCTAGAATAATTTTAGCGTGTAGAATGATCCAGCATCAACAACATAAGACTGAAAAAAGAATTCTCTTAATTTCCAGAATCCTTGGAAGAGGCTATGAACAAGTTCAGATATTACTTTAGCTTGTCACACAATTCTAGCCTTTCTATCCTCACAAAAACACATGAGACAAAAATGACACTTTCCTTAAAACAGCCTGTCTGGTCAAGACAGAAGTTACAAGACCATGATACAGTCAATGAAAAGATATTCCTCACAGAAAAGTACTTCTGGAATTCTGGGAACTGAAGTACTTGCACTGCTGGACTGTGACTACGTAGTAGCCAGATCATTTTACTTGATAGCTAATAGATGCTACATTAGATTACATCAAACGCGTTCTGAAAATGGAGACCTGGCTTGTCTACAAGGTAGAGTGGTGAATGTACTAGTCAAAATCTTCCTTCACGTGGCTTGTCTAGTTACCACCTTGCCCTGTGGTAGATGATCATGTGCCATTACCTACTGCCTTGTGTGGCACACTTCAACACTGGCATCAAGACTGCCTATGTTCCATTCTTACGAGAGTTCATTGAAAGCCCAGTTAGAAGTAGCATAAATTTTTCAGTTAGGCAGGCAAGAGGACAAAGCTCCCCTTGGTTTCTGTTCCCTGCTTAACGACTAAAATCATGTTCCAGACAAATGGCAGATTCTTCTGCCTGTCCTAGTAAAGACTCTAGCAACTGGCTGACTATGGGGAATTATGTAGCATAGATGCCTGAAATCCCACCCAATAAAACTTCGGCTAAACTGTGAAACATTTATAGTCACAATGGCTTTTCAGGTCAGTGGTAACTGCTCTTACTCTCTCTGGGATAACACATAAGACCTTTGCTAATATGAAATAAAAAGCTATTTAAAAAATGGAATTTTACTGCAGGCTAAGAGCAGCTTGAATTTGCTCTAATTACAAGTTCTCTTCAGCTGTTCCTGGATCACTGCAATCATTAAAAGTCAATGGTGGATATTGCAGAGACGGCCAAACCTGAATTATTGTTGAGCATTATCTTCCTAGGACAAGGTGAATTTGTCTCAATGGGATTAGGCTGATAAAAAAAAATAGTATTACTTTACCATTGATCTTCTACCACGGCCGGGAGTCACTGAAAGACACGGAAGATCTATGCAGAAATTAACTTCTCAAAATTCCTTGCAAAAAAAAATGCTACATAAAACTATTCTCTAAGCTTTAAATACCAAAAGTTGTCATAGCTTCACTGGCACCAGGACTCAAGGTATCATGCTTTAAGAATGCACAATGCAACAAGTCTATTTTAAAAAAAAGTAGATATATGTTGTATTCCACATTTATAGCTGTTTGTGAATTTTAGCAGAGTATCTTGCTGTTCTTCCAACCTTTGTAGAAGTATTGCTCCTGTAAGAGATTGGAGCCACAGATGTGAAGTGCCTTCCACAAAGTTACACAGCAAGTCAAAGGCAAAGTTGGGACTAGAACCCAGATCCCCTAACTGCCCACTGCTGCTCTAACCAGGAGAGAGGGCACTGCGTTTCCCCTCCATCACCAATCATACAGCACCAGAATAAAAGTATAGAGCAACATTATAAACATTCACACTTTACCAAGACTGAGTATACATCAGGTTTACAAAATGTAGCTTAACCACAGCATTTCAGGTCGTGGAGAAGGCAAGTTAAAGTCTCTGGCATGGTTTTCGCTCTGAAATGGCAACTTGTACCTTTCTTCGTGGTCCCTGGTGAAGAACGTCTTTTTCATGCACACATCTATTCACACACAAATGAAAACACTAAGATAGGATTTTAAAAGACAGGTTGGTTAATAAACCTGTATCTTAAACTCCTCCTCCCGCCCCAAATCACTTGTGTACAGCCTGCTCAGATAAAGAAATCCAGGCTTGAGACCTCAATCTGTTTCTATGGAAGTTATTTTTAACAGCACAAGGGCCCTGTTGTGATCTCATTGTATTGTCAGCCAGGGGAAAAAAGTGGCAGTTGCACACAAGGAGGCTGTCTAGACAAAAATATCACTTACTTTCCTCAAACAACATTTTAAATACATCTCCAAGTAGGATACGGCCTCTATAAAGTCAGAAATAAGAAACATTATATTTGAAGGTTGTCAGCTCAAATTTTAATTAAAAACTCTCATTGACAGTCTTATACTGTCTACCACCGTGAAACTCTGCGTGTTGTGATTCAAAGACTTCCTTCACAGGTGAGCAGATTAAACCTGCCAGCTATAGGATCCTTGAGTTTGACACCTGTGAGATGAGAATGGAATCCTCTTCTTGAGGAATACACTGAGCTTTTAATTTGGCAGCAGGCTGCATTTCCAGTGTATGAACACACGTTCATGTGGAGACGGAGGGTTGGAACAGAACAGCACTAAAAAAATTAATATTTTAAAAGGTTTCATGTTCTCCCCAATAATCTAGCTACGAGGAAACAGGATAGAGAATCTCTGTACACTAATTCGTGCTGCTAGAGTGCCTACAATGTTAGCCATTGCAGACAGCCGAGACCTACCCAAATATGTGAAGATGGCATTTCGACTCTAAAGCCAGATGTTTCAAACCTGACAGTTAGTCCCAAGGTAAAACTCCCATAAGACGTAGGGACCTTAAGAGCACAGTGCTTCCTTTCCAGGAGACAGGTAGAAACCATTCCAAAACATCTCTAATTACTCCTCCAGTTATTACCTACTGATTCAATTTAGCAGTCACTGGCTCTCTACAACTCACAAGTGACAGTAAGTCACAGCTGGCAATTTTAACCCAAGCCCTGCACATCGTTTTGAATTAGCAAGTAATGCAGCAAGAGAAGAGGGAAAACCTTGCTGTCTTCAGCAGGCTGAAACCTAAGAAATAAACCGTAATTTAACCAGCAGAATTTTCACTTCACCCCATGTAGTTCCCATCTGCAGTTGGAAAACGACAGCAAATTAAATTACAACTGCACATTTCCAGCTACTTTTCTAAAGACAATGCTGTTAATACTCCAATACACAGAGTGTTATAGTATAAAAATATCCAGCAACTTCTTACTCCACTGTTCCCCTCTGTGCAGCATCTCTTCATGTCAAATCTGTTGACTTTACTTACAAGCCAAGTTTTACTCCTGTCAATGACAGAGGAGCACGTTGGAAACTTTTATCCCTTGTGCATCATCAACAAAGCTACCAGTAAAGTTCTGAGCTGCAGAATCTACTGCCTATGTCAGGGGCAGAAAGAACTCTGCTGAATTATTCTGATCACAAGTTCAAATTCACAGAATGGGCAGTTTAAAAAGTGGTCTTGATTTATAAATTGAAAAATATTGCTAATGAAGGTCACCAAGAGAAAATTAATAGGAGTCCCCCATAATTTGATTGTCACGTTCCTGCATAAACTTTGAACTCTTTCCAGAGTGCTGCAGCTTTATTGACACGTCTGCCTTTGGCTCTCATACCAAGCAAGAGCCTCTGTTTCGCTCTACTCCCAACCCGACGGGAACCACCGAGGTGATGTGCATTAGTGGGGGCCGGCTGGAAAATGAAGGTGAAGGAAAGAGCTTGGCAATACAAATAATGATGCTATTATTTCAGGCAGCAATGAATCAGCAGAACCACCAAACTACCCAACATATTTACTCAGACAGTTAGCACCAAGAGTGCCTTTCCTTTGAATCTCTAAGCAGTTCCATAGGGAATAAGTTAGTCAGAAGTTTAAATGAAGCATACGGTATAACCCAGATACAGTCCTACATCTGGATACAAGAAACTACATTGCAAACGGAGATGCTAGGACTGCATTGGGGTGCAGTGGTTGCTTTGCAGTAGATATCTTTCAGTAAAAAGTTATAATTAATACAGCATTATGCAAAAGATACAAAGTGAATATATGCCAATACTTTGCATGCAAACTTTCAAAAGATTTTAAAAATATCCTTCCGAATAGTTCAGAGGAAAATTCTACTCTCTGGTGCTTCAATGAGGAGAAACAGATGGGCCCATGATTTGGTTTCAAAACTGCTGCGTTATTAAAAATAGTTACAGCTCCTCTTACAAATCTTTCAATAGTTCTCGCTGAGGTTTTGTTATAAAGCAGAGGTGGCTTTTTTGAGGGAAAAGATGCATCAAAATACCCGAGAATAAAAATACTCCCTCACTAGCCAGGTTTTTTTATTTTTAAACAAAGTAGTTAAAATCGCTGTTGACTAAGTTAAGGCTATAAAACAAAACAATTAAAGATCTGATTGAAAATTCAGTCCAAGTTCAAACATCTCTATTGACTCTGACCCTGTAGCCCTGCTTGCTGTCCACATCTATGTTCCTCATTCCTTTACTCCTCTGTAGGCACTTTGTGTGTCCCCAATACTCTTCTGTAGGCTCTCCACATGATCACCTGCTACAAACCCAGCCGGGGCTCCTCATGTAGGCAACTGAAGCAGGCTTCCCATATTCAGTAAGGGACCTGCAGGTCCCCACAATTAAAGTTTCTCACAGATAACTGCTTTCCCTGCCCCTTTCCAATACTCCCTATCTAGCTAGGTTAATTCCCCTCTTCTATCTCCAGATTAATTTTTCTCTTCAAGTTTGTTCATCAGTTTAATTGTGCAGCATTGTTGCTAGCGGTGAAATTTAGTAATCAAATCATTCATGACACAGTATTTCAGCCCCTGACTGTCTATCATTTTGATACAGCATTTTAAAGTTATCCAAGATTATCCTATGCAGTAATCTTCCCCAAGAACGCTAATCTCTCTCAGAGTCCTTCTATAGATAAATCCTGACTTAAGGACCAGATCCTTCTGGCAGAAGACCATTTCAATGTAGAAGCTCACATGAAAATCCTTGGAGAACAAGAACTCCTTTCTTCAGGTAAAAAGCTTTCATTGTGAAATCCAGTCACATTAAAATGTTCATTGATAAAATAATTCTACGGCAGCAGACAAGTCAGTTCAAAATAAATACTTAGAAAATTGACAGGATGTTTCAAAGAGGTAAATTTGTCAAAAGGGCGTAAGTGCCTTAAGGAGCCTACATCTGATTTTCAAAAGCGACTAAGGCACTTGAGCCTAAATCGCACTGAAAGTTACTGGCATTTTGTCTCTTCACTGCCTAAGTCACTTTGGCTCTTCAGTGCCAAAAATCACTTTTAAAGATGAGCATTAAGCATTTTTTAAAGCGTTACCCAAAGTTCTTAAACATTTACATAACAATATTTTGAAGTTCTATTGTTCAAGTAATTTGAGTTATAACAATCCTCTCTCCAAAACAGTAGTTTGCAAAAGGTTTGGGAAATATTAGCAGTAAACCCAAAATTCCTTGACCAATTTCCTTCAACTGTTCAGAAAATGTACTAAGATTCAAATCACAAGGATTTATTTTAAAGAAAGTCTGAAGAGTATCCACAAGGCTTACAATCGAAATCTTATTACATCCTTAACTATAAAACTGCTACCAATCCATCCACCAAAAGTCTGAATAATAATTAACAATTACCTCGGCAGTGTATCTTCTACAATAAAGAGGACAGGCATAAGATAGATACAAGAACAAGGGAAGCAAGGTCTAGAGAGAAAAGGAATAGAGGAGGAAGTTTATTTCCACCAGGAACAGTTATTATCTGGAATAAAGCTACTTAAATCATTACAATGAAGAGTCAAAGTATGTAAGCAAAAAGACAACGGCTAATTCAAAAGAAGAAATGGACCTAACAACATACCTGTTATTCTAAATGACCCTATATGTATATATGGAATATCTCTCCACACCAAAGAGCTCCAGCAGTGCCCAAGGCAATATCAGTTTGCTAGAGGTAACTGTTATACTTTGGAACACAGGATGTGACAATATCAAGTGTGGACAGCTGGGTGTGAAACTAAACCAGATGGCTATTTGCATATTTCCGTGGTCTGTGAAAGAAATGCACTTGTGTACCTTTTGTGGCGATTATAGATGCTACATGTTATGCAAAAGCCATATTAAATGTAGGCAACAAAAACCTATTTTAGTGTCATTTGCAGAGGCAGATACAACTGGCAGGTCAAAATGTGCATGTGTAAAATGTAAAGCTACTTCATTCAGTTCATGGCAAATCTAGGTATAGTTAGATGCTAGATTAAGTATTATGTGACTGTTGTGCCCAAAGAAGGTTGCCCAACACACTAGAAAGTCTTTTATCTGGACTTGGTAAGGAAGCAGGATGGTGGTGGGGGTCACAGTATGATATTGTTCATAAATATTCATTTGAGATACGAAGAGCAAACAAAACCCATAACGTACATAAAAAAAGATTTTCATAAAAAAAGGTTTAATAGGTAACAGTAGTCCCAATGAGATCAAAATTAAGTACCTGCATAAGTGTTTGTAGGATCAGGGCTTTATTTAAAAAAACAAATATCAGTTTCAACCACCATGATAAAACTAGTAATTATTTTCTTTGTCTGGGATAAATTAGGTATTCAATTTTGCAAATTTTTTTGTTTGTTTAAGATTACAGTTTTGCCTGAACTGCCAAATTAATAGGAAAACCAGGAAGGTTTATATAAATTTCAGAGACAGAATAAAAGCTTCATTTCCCTGAGTAAAAATTATTTGGCACTATTACTTTGCAATAAGGCACTCCAATGAAGAACAGCAGGAGTTCACTCTTCCATAAATTATGGAAATGGTATAAAAATCCATTAAAATATAAAAAACAAAACACACCAGCTCATCACCAACTGATTTTAATATCTTCATAAATTAGTGCTGACTTTACCATGCGCCTGTTAGTCATCTATTTCTCCACTGACCTTTGTTCTCTGGGATACAAACAAATCCTGTTACAGAAATACAAAACTATACCGTCGCAGAATGGCAAGTGGGGTAATCATTGCAAATGAGATGTCACTCACTAGTATAAACCATGCAGTTGTGGTATCTATTTCCAGACATTACAGCGGAGCCTACTAATGCGACCATAATTAATGCAGTATTAGCATTTAAAACACCCTGGAAAAAATCATGTACTCTAGAAATAACATTTAGGCCTAAGTCAGAAGTTGTCAGATTTTTTCGTAGGGTGGACCACATCTGTCATTGCACTCTAAGAGCTGGCAACAGGGAGAGCCAGCCAGGATGGGAAACTGCTGTAGGATAAAGCTTGGTATGTAAGCCAGACTCTCAAAGACCAAACCATAACCTTTGAGGGCCACAGCCAGGGAGCAAGTCTTTCAAGTACAGTTGGCTACTCAACAGTGGTGAATTGTCCATGTTTATTGTACTTTTGGATCCCATGTCAAAGACATCATATTTAAATGGTCTCTGGTTTGAATCCAGATCAGGGAAGTGGTGACCACAAGGCGGCCTCACACACCATCTGGCATCTGTTCAATGTCTATAAAACAGCTAAGTGGTTTCAAACTGATTCCTAGTGGGTAGGTGCCCACAGCCACAATCACAACTGGTGCCCTTGTTTAAAAGTTCCAGCGGATGACCGAATCCATGTAGAATTATAAATAGTAGGCTCATGAAAAAACCCACACACTTAGGACATCTAGCCTAGTCCCTGAACTTTGGCATGGAAACCAAACTGCTTTCCCACTCCCAGAAGTGATCCCTAGGCCAAGGGGGAAGTGTGTCTTACAAAGGCAGTATGAGGAAACTTGCATGGTCATTGCCATTTCTTTGGAGAGAGGACATCAGTTTATCCTGTCGTCAACCCAGAACCTTTCATTAGCTCTAACATGGACAAAAACTTTTGTCTAGAAGTTGGTCTAAACACTTATACAAGAAGCTGGAAAAAAATAGCAGAAATACTGGAAGGGTCATTCAACTTACACACACACACACATATATATATATATATTTATCAGACCTCTGTCCAAACATCTTTACTTGTAACCCTAAGACCCTGTTCTTGCAATGCTTCGTGTGCAGATGGACCCTGCAATTGCACGGAACTCCATTTCCTTTATGCAGACACAGAGGTTTGCCTGTGTGCACACCACTGCAGGATCAGGGCCTAAAATTGTTACGACTGAAATAGATTAGAGACAAAGTTATGTTCCTCTAGGATTTCAGCTTGTTTACTTTGCGCATTTGACAGCATGCTGTAGCTAGTCAGTCCCACCGTTTCCCTGTTGTCTTTCACAGAGCAAGAAGAGAAACATTTCAAAAAACAGGGCAGCAATTTTAAAGACAAAAACTGTCAGGATGGCTTGGAGGCAGGTGTGGTACCTGAGATGAATTTTAATATTTTTTTAAACGCACTAGATTCCAACTTGACAGTATCCCTTTAACTCTGAGATGTTATGATGCATATATAGTCATTCTTCACAAGTATTTTAATGGCACACAGAGCATATGACAAAGACACTGTCATGCCACTTCTGGAGTGAAAGAATGATCATACAAAATGCTAATGACCAGAGAATGCCCATAGCTTCATCAAGTCCAATGTGTGCTATGGACATCTATTCAAACTCAAAAAGAACAAGAGTACTTGTGGCACCTCAGAGACTAACAAATTTATTTTAGCATAAGCTTTCGTGGGCTACAGCTCAAAGTGAGCTGTAGCCCACGAAAGCTTATGCTGAAATAAATTTGTTAGTCTCTGAGGTGCCACAAGTACTCCTGTTCTTTTTGCGAATACAGACTAACATGGCTGCTACTCTGAAACCTATTCAAACTCACACATGCAACAGCAAAACAGTATCCCCACAGGCGATTATTTTGGTTCTGGTAGATCACAGCTATCAACCCAATTCTCTGATCTTATTTCCATACAGGCTGATTGCAAATACGGTGCAATATTCACACTGCAGTGGAATTGCCTGAAATCAGATGCTATCTGCATGAACAACTGAAGTGTTAATAGAAGCAAGACAAAAACATGAATTATATGGAGTCCACTAAAGTAATGGGGACAAGCTGACAAGTTCTGTTATCAGATTTGGAAGGGACAGGGAGAGCAATTATCCTCCAAAGTTGTCAAAGTTTTTACAAACTGATCGCTTCAGAACCAATAACCATATTAACTGATGCATGATCCAGACAAGAATGCTTCATTCACAAGTAATCTTACCTTTCTGATTTTGTTTCTTAGACATCCCTGCGTATTTGTTTTTATGGGCAATTAATTATGTGAGGGGAAAAAATAGTCCTCTCCCTTGAATAATGTGGCTGACAGCTGCCGTCTTGTATCAAACAGGAAATGGCAAATATCTGGTATGGACGGCAAATGGGAGCTAGAGTCGTCAGAAATTCTGCTGACTGAACAGCAAAGCAGTCTAGGCTCCTTCCTCCCAACACCAACTTCTCAGGATGCCTGAAGGTAGTAGCTCACATTGTCCTTTTCACAGATTCTAGAAGTAAAAAACAAAACAAAAAAACAAGAAAGGAATTAAGTTAGAAAACTCTCGCTGTATTAGCCATGTCTGTAGAGCAACTCTCATAGGCTACTGGGCTTTTCTGGGTAATGCTTTTTAAAAATAAGATTTATGTTGCTTAAAGGGCACTGTAAAACTACCGGTAAAAAAAAGAAAATCTAAACACAAAGCAGCAAGGTCTCTAAAGACTTTGCCCTGCCTTTCAGCAATCTTGCACTTCTGGAATTCAGAGTCAGTGTAGCCTTTACAAGACAATTTTATTGAAGCACAAAAGCATTACGGCCAATTTATGACCCATTATAAAAACAGCTGTCTAAACTGATAGTAGCATGGAGATTACATTTCTGTATGCAGGGTTCATTGTGCAAGGGACTAAGAGCCCGAATTCCTATATTAGACAATAAAATTTAGCAGAACTTTCATTCAGGAATCTCTCTTCATATTAAGTAGTGTTAGCATGTTCAGTTTGAGCAGGGCACAGCATTACTTTGCTCTGATTTTTCTCTAACCACACCCATAGTTTCTGTTACTTTCTTTCAGCAAAGAACATGACAGCAATTGACTAAAGCAGGAATAGTTCTCACTCCGCATTCCATTGTTTTTAATTTGAAGAACTGAAGGGGTCAGTTATGTTACTGTTCTTGCTCCCATTAATTAGTGCAGGAGCCTTGATAGCAGTCACCACAGTCAGGCGTGACAGGCGAAACAAAGAACAATAAAGTACTTCCTCTCCCCCCGCCCCCCCCCCAAAAAAAAGACTAATAAGGAGTTCTCTGCTACTGTAAATTGACACAGCTCTGCGGAGCCAGCTGGCCCGCTAAAACCTTACAGCCACATTCAGAAGGAAATGTAAAAACTCAGTGAAGAGCAGATAGTAAACCCCTGCTTAGGCATGTGTGCTAAAGACATTCCTGGGATATGGTTTACACATCTACGGAAAAAAATGAGGAGTCCTTGTGGCACCTTAGAGACTAAAAGATGTATTTGGGCATAAGCTTTTGTGGGCTAGAACCCACTTCATCAAAGCCCACGAAAGCTTATGCCCAAATAAATGTGCCACAAGGACTCCTAGGTTTTTTTGCTGATACAGACTAACATGGCTACCACTGAAACCTGTCACCACATCTAGGGAACGCAGCAACACTACATAATACAAGAAACTAGTAACACTGGCCAACTGAACTTTAGCAGATTCCTACTACACAGGTGCTTACACAAATGTATTTGATTTATAAATGAAGTATTTGCTATAACTAAAACTTTCCAAGCTAAACTATACAAGTGTTCAAAACACTTTTTACTTCTAGTCACGGAATTCAAACACACTCTTTACAATCATGAGACATACGCTCTAAGATACAGAGGAAGCTGCTAGAATACAATCAAGGCTCAGTGTATTTTGAAAGCTGCATGCATAAGAGAGCCCTTTTACCTGTCAGCAAAGCTCTTGGAAGGAAGAAAGGAAGGAATACAAACTCCTGTCTTGCTGCCTTCAGCTCTTGGAATTAAATAACAATTGGTTAGGTTCTGGTGCCTTGAGGCACACCCCATCCATTAAATTTGGAGTGTGTCAAATGAAATTCAGAAAATAAAATGAGATCCTCACAAAAGCCAGGAAATTTAGTGAAGGACTAAATCTTCAATATTTGGATAGAACAAGGGAACCAGATGAACTTTTTCCTACTGCCAGGAGCTTCAGAAAAATCATTGCTTGCAGAAACACTCTCAATGCTTAAACAGCTGTGCTCTGGATCATACCAGTACGTGTAAGTTTCATTTCCCCACCCTCCTGCCTGCTCCCTGGCTGTGAGCAGGCAGTACACTGTAAATGATACAAGGAACCTGCTGTTGGAAATGCTACAACTGAATTGCTGTGGATTTCAAGATAATTCCTGTTCAGGCGAAGGAATGTGGTATATATACACACTTGTGATCACAGAACTAGTACCCAGAATTTGTGTAGGATCTTTCAGGAACATAGCGATAATGTAAAGTCTAATGCAACATTTACTTTCAGAAAAAACAGCTTCTGAAATTCAGAGTAGTCTGTGAAAATACCCAGGCAATTTTAAATACAGAAGCAACATTTTATCTATAACGCTTGACCAGAGGCGAATTAGGGGTTTGTGGGGCCCTCAAAGCAAATAGGAGCTCCCACACTCTGATCCGGCTCCGCAGTGCTCCGCTGAGCAGGCAGAGTGCGTATGGGCACCCATTTTTCCAGGGGCCCACGCCCTATTGGCTCAGTATTTAATCCGCCACTGCACCTGACGGTCCCTTTAAGTGAATCTCCTTGCTTTATGGGATTGTCTTAACCTTGATTTTTTTTTTTAAACAGTACTTTTGACTGTGGATTTTCTATAAATGCAAATTCCTGGACAGTAAATAGCTAGAGAGATGCCTCATTCAGACAAAATATGGTAGCAATACTTTTAAATAGCCTAATGTATTATATATTGCTCTTCTCCAATGCCTTTTATCTGAGGATCTCAAAGCACTTTGCAAAAGGTAAGCCTCTCCAACTGTGAGGTAAATTATGTCTTCATTTCAAAGAGAAAAATAATTGCAGTAATTAAGTCTTGGAAAAAACAAAGGCATTTACCAGCAATTATAAGTTATTCTTTACCAAGCCTGACAATATCATATAAGTGATACTCTAGAACATAAGAACGGCCGTACCGGGTCAGACCAAAGGTCCATCTAGCCCAGTATCTGTCTACCGACAGTGGCCAATGCCAGGTGCCCCAGAGGGAGTGAACCTAACAGGCAATGATCAAGTGATCTCTCTCCTGCCATCCATCTCCATCCTCTGACGAACAGAGGCTAGGGACACCATTCTTACCCATCCTGGCTAATAGCCACCATGAATTTATCCAGCTCCCTTTTAAACATTGTTATAGTCCTAGCCTTCACAACCTCCTCAGGTAAGGAGTTCCACAAGTTGACTGTGCGCTGCATGAAGAACTTCCTTTTATTTGTTTTAAACCTGCTACCTATTAATTTCATTTGGTGACCCCTAGTTCTTGTATTATGGGAATAAGTAAATAACTTTTCCTTATCCACTTTCTCAACATCACTCATGATTTTATATACCTCTATCATATCCCCCCTTAGTCTTCTCTTTTCCAAGCTGAAGAGTCCTAGCCTCTTTAATCTTTCCTCGTATGGGACCCTCTCCAAACCCCTAATCATTTTAGTTGCCCTTTTCTGAACCAAAGGAATATAGCCATTGATCAATCTGATAAGCATTAAATGGCTGGCTATTATATTCTCGAGGATGGAATCAATAGTACATTATCAAATGAAACTGCCAGGGTGGAAACATAACTTGGACAATAGGAAGCAACTTCAGCTTATGTTAATATTCAGTTTCATAAAGTTGTGCAACATTCACAACCAGACGCCTTGTAAATAACTGACCAGCAGGGAAATTGCAACATGGTTGTTAGATGAAAGGCTTAGATAAATCACTTTTGTTTTTAAAAACAAAGTGGAAGCATCTTTTAAATTCCAAGACCGGTAAAATAACCAAAGGGTAGTATAAGTTACAAAAAATTGCAAAGGATAGTGTATTTAGTCAGAAAAGATATCCCAACATCTAAGACATTAGGTATGGTATATTTCAATAAAATCTGTATAAAACAAATATTAACCTTTAAAAACAGTAAGAAAATTTAAAAAAATGAATTAATATCTGATTTGTTGGATTTTAAATAACTTCATTATTAAATTTAAATCCACAGACTATGTAGGACCTATAAAGGAAAAACTACAATAATTTGTGCTCCTTTTTCTGGCTCTGGAGCAATTAAGCTGTTCCCAGAGCTGTGCACT
Organism: Mauremys reevesii; assembly: GCF_016161935.1. Classification (NCBI taxonomy): domain Eukaryota; kingdom Metazoa; phylum Chordata; order Testudines; family Geoemydidae; genus Mauremys; species Mauremys reevesii. The sequence continues at coordinate 15,452,924 of NC_052647.1, read as the reverse complement.
CACTTAGCTGATTACATAACATAGGATGTGAAAAAGAAATTAGCGTTTCTAAAGTAGCTTGAAATTTACAAGTAAAAAAACCACAACGTTTTCCAAACGGAATAACAAGATGAGCAGGGATATATTTTCAAGCTTCTTTATGCCTTTATTGTAGGAAGTACCAATTTTAAAATATACTCATCCATAGTCTCTTTTAAGAATACTATGATAATAGTCTAGGACTGAGCTAGTGAGTTAAAATACTGACTATCTAATATCAGAGGGGTAGCCGTGTTAGTCTGGATCTGTAAAAAGCGACAGAGTCCTGTGGCACCTTATAGACTAACAGAAGTACTGGAGCATAAGCTTTCGTGGGTGAATATCCACCTAGTCTATAAGGTGCCACAGGACTCTTCATAGCTATCTAATGTTTGCTGGAAGAAAAAGTATCTACCTGCTGAAAGCTTTGTATGGGTTATCTATTAAATAAGCTACAAAAGTTGCTTCTGCTGCTGCTATCCTGAAGCCTAAAGGACAAGTCTGCTACTTAGAAGGATTTTTGCCATTTTCATGCTGGGATTTCAAACAAGTAGTGGGTTTTTTTCCTCTTGAGCTTAAACAACATAATTTGTGCTATACAGTAGCATCTGGCTAATTGGCTTTTGAGTAAAGTAGTCCCTTACCAAGCTATTTTAATCTTGTTGATCAAGCACACGGAAGTCTCTGTGATTCTACACACAATACCATTTCACTAGGATAAATCTTTCCATTTGTAATTTATAATCATTCACAAGAAGAAACTCTTTCCAAGATACCAGGATGACTACCATCAGCAAAGGCCTCAAAAAACAAAGATGTTTATCCAAAATATTATGCACCCTGCCTTTGTAACACATACACATGGACACAGGATTAAAGATCAGTTAAGTCCCATGTACTAGAAGTGCCCCCAAATTAACCTAGGAATCCAAAGTATCGTATTTTGTCTTACCACAAACAATACTTAGAGCCGTAACAGGTTTCATATACCTGCTAGGGGTAGGAATAGCGAGAATAATTAAGAATACTTTAAAAAACCCTTAAAGTTTTCTTTTTTGTTGTGTCCCTGCAAAAAACCCTGCCTCCCAGCTGAGAGCATTCACTTTATTTGTCAGCCTGCACTGGATCTCCGACACTTCCTCTTTAAGCGAAAGCCAAAAAAGCCATAGAATTCCAACTGCCAGCATCATGAAAGCTTGACACAGGCCTCCGTCATTCCTCTTCGAAGACTTTTAGCTTTTCCGCTCCAGAAGAGATTTAAACCTGGTTCACAGGCTAGTGAGCCCAGATGGCCCCCATCACACACTAAACTTTACGTGTTCAATGTTTTGATAATAGCAGGTTAGCTTTGGTATCTCCTGTCAGAAGAGGGAACAGAATATGCCCAGGAATACTGGAACAATTTGTGTAGTGGAGGTTCTGAGAGCCACTGAACTAAGCTGTCAACCCTACATATGATGGAAACCACTTCAAGCCAGGGGTGCGGCAGTGCCCCCAGTTTCAGCACCCACGAATATGCCAGACAGTGGTAAAAGCTATTAGAAAAGCATGACAGGAACTGATTTTTGAATCTATACAATCAGGTTCCAGAAGCTTATCAAAGAAAAAAGGCACATTTAATACACAGTGCTATTAACAACTTGACATGAAGAGGAAGGGAGAGGTAGAGGGGAATTTTTATGCTCTCTGGCCACCTTGGTTTTCTGAGCACAGTGTCAAAGTGTCTCCAATACCAATGACCCCAGCGGAATCTCTGTTCGCATAAAGCAGCTTTTTTCCCCTGCCCCAGACTAATCCTTTGATGTTTCTAGGAGAGGAAAGCAAAATCATTTTGTAAAAAACAATCTTTTCCTACTATCCCATTCAAACTTTTATTCAAGATTTTTCCAAATCGAACATATCTTGCTCTAACCAGTTCATTATTCTGTACAAGAATGAACTGAATATTTAAACAGAGATGTCACTGTCTATAGTCTCCTTAAATCCACACCTGTATTGTTTTTTCAATTAAAGCATTATGACGAGCACAAGCTAAGCATTACATATTCTAGAACATACATACCTCTTACAATCTAGTTTTATATGGTCTTGCACCTTAGAGAAGTGAAAATGCAAACACTGCTCAGAACACACTGATTATTTGTTGCACAAACACACAACATGTGTGCACATGTAGATGCAGTATACAGAGGTAAAAAGCAAAAGACAACCATTTTACTTTTCCACAAATTTCAGACCACCACACCACCCACCAGCAGACTGCATTAGTTAATGCCAGATTATACCGTGTTTTACACAACTGTATAGTGAATGGATACCATTCAATGCAGGATTGTTCTTATAAGACTTTCAATATTTAAAAAAAAAATGCTGTAGTCTAGTGACTAGTCACAGAACTGGAAGCAAGAACTCCCAAATTCCAATCCCAGCGCTACCACTAATGTGCTGTGTGGCCTTGGGAAAGTCACTTCACTTCCATGCGCCTACTGTAATGTGGGGATAATTCACATCTGTTGCAAAGTGTTTGTATTGGTGTAAAGTGCTGAGTATTACTCTGGTCTTCAACTGTTTCGTTCCAAGCTCTTTGGTCCTGAGGGAGGTATGTGTGCCACACAGACAGTGTAATCAGGCCCTGTACAGAAAGAGACCCTCATGCTCTACCAGCCATTCTGGATGGGCCTGCATCCAGCCCAGCTTGGCCGGAAAAACAATTTGGCCACATGAGAGGAGACAAAGACATTGCATATTCATGTGAGAAGAGGAGACAAGAATAGATAAGGAGGAGTTGAGTAAAGGGAGCAGAGACTAGCAGATATTTCTTTACTCTTCATTCTATAAAACCTTCCATTAAAGATCTCAAAGCACTTTGAAAACATTAAATAAATTTCAAGACTGTCCCCCAAGAAGTAATAATGGATATGAGCTGTTTGCTCTTTAGATGCAGCTTGTTCAAATAGACACACACGAGTTTCTCTCTTTTGTTTGTTAAACCACCACGATTACTTTCAAATAGCTTTCTGGGTCTGAAAGACACAAAAATAAGATTTTTGTTCGACATTGATCTATAGAAGGATTTTTTTTTTAAATGAGCTGGTGTCTTTCTGGCTAGTCTTTCAACATAATCTGTAAAAAAAATTCTTTTAAAAAGTTCAGATAGCATCAGAAGAAAAGAAATTCATGGAAGACATGCAAAAAGGACTTACTGGAAGTCTCAGAAAATGTATGCTGTTAGAGCTCATGCCTTAACTGAAGGGGCAAAGGTGTTGAATCTTTAAGATCTCCTAAATTACATAGGGGTTAACAACAAACAAACAATGAATTTTAAGAAGTCCCACTTAAAGTTCCTTTCTCTCAGTTGCTCAGCTTTCACTCTCCTGGCTCTTGTGATATCAGTTTGAGTGGTCCAAGTCTATCAAAGAGTCATCCAACAGACAGTACTTGATATTTTAAACTTAAAAACAAGCAGATTTAAAAAAATCTCACACCTTCTTTGTATTAATAAAAATTTTATAAAAAACATGTCTATTCTCACTCCTTGCAGGTCACCACTTCCTTTGTCTTGAATCTAATTAGCCCCTTTTGCTTAGGGACTATACTGCAGTTATTCAGCAAAATCATAAAATAATTGAAAGCTACTTGAAAAGTAATCTACAACTCAATACACAAATCAACTCTCCCTCAAAAACAGAAGTATATGCTGGCAAACCCTTAACTACAGTGGCTCCAGCCACCACCACTACCGCTGTACATTTGTGATGCAGGACAAATTAGCTGACAGATATGTATTACTTCTGTGTGGATTGTGTCAAATGTTTTCCATCAAAATTGAGTTTTTGTCTAAACAAAAATTTTAGTGGAAAGTATGATTTCCTTGAACAAAATATTTATATTGGAAAAGAAGAGTTTTCTGTTTTCCGACTAAACAATTTTTCATCAGAAAACTGAAAACTTCATTTTTTCAGCTGTAAATTTAGACAAAACCAAAACATTTTGATTTTGTTGAAGTTTTCTATCAAAACCACAACATTTTACAGCCAGTGCTAAAAGTTACTAAACCAACCTGTAAAACATTCCCCCCCCACACACACAGCCGCCCAACAGATTCTTTATTAAATGTTACATGTTAAATGTTTGAATAGTCAGGGAAGCCATGCCAAAAACCTGCAGATTCCGAGCACCGAATCACAGTGTTACCTGCCTGTCTTCAGACATATTCCTGCTGCCTCATTCCCAGTCATCATTTGTTACTTGCAGGATAGTAACGCCTGCAGCCCCCAGGGGGGATCAGGACCCCATTGAAGTAGTTGTTGTATAAACACAAGACCCCCAAAGAGTTTACAGGCTGGGATGTAACCAGTGGGTGTAATATACAGACACAGGGAGCAGGATGATGAGGGGAGCAGGACACTTGGCTGCGTGTGTGCCCCTGTGCAGTACAAATCACGAGTCCTTCGCCCTGACACAGCTGACACCAGTGATCTCCCCTTTTATGTTCTCCAGCCTGCTCTTGTACATCTCCCTCATCACCCCCGTTCAGCCATTCGCCCCAACTCCTCGCTGTGTCACCCCCCGTGTCCCCGCTCGCTGCTCTATCAGAGACCGCCCCAGACCGCCCCCCCGCACCGCTCCGCCTGCTCCCCCCATCGCCCCCTCCCTTCACTCCCCCACCCCCTCAGCTCTCTGCCCCCGCAGCTCCCCAGCCCCCTGGGCCCACCAGCCCCCTTCCACCTTCCTTCTCAGAGCCCCCCTCAGGGGACCCCCACAGGCGTTACCCCTTATTGCCCCCACCCCCCTCACTGCTCCGCCTGCTCCCCCCCACATCGCCCCCTCCCCTCAGCTCTCTGCCCCGCAGCTCCCCAACCCCTGGGCCCACCAGCCCCCGTCCACCTTCCTTCCCAGAGCCCCCCGCAGGGCCCCCACAGGCATTACCCCTTATTGCCCCCGCCCCCTCACTGCTCTTCCACCCCCCGCACTCACCCGCCTCCGCCGGGCCCGCGCTGCTCCCCTCACCCCCGCCGGCGCCGTGCCCGAGGCTGGGGCTGGGGCGGGCCCTGGCCGCGCGCGCAGGGAGCCAGACGCCGCCGCCGCCGCCACAACCCCCCTCACCGTCTCCTCAGGCCGCCGCTGCCAGGCACCGGGGAAGGGGGGGCGGGGCCGGGGCCCGCACCGACCCCGGCAAGAGCCTTCGAGCCCAACCAACCAACGGGAAAAGGGCTCGGGAGCCACCCAGCCAATGGCGAGCGCTAGAGACGGAAAACCAGCGCGCGGACAGCGAGGCCAACCAATGGCGGCACGGGACACCGAGCGCCGCAAGCCAATAAGGAGCGGCGAGGGGCCGATCCTAGTGCCACCGGCCAATAGGACAAGGAGAGGCTCCCTCGCGGAGCCGCCTGCGCGCTGCAGCCAATGGGCGAGCAGAGCGCTCGAGCCAATACGGGTAGCGAGGACGCCCCAGGAGAGGGGCGTGGCTAGAGACGGTCGAGGACCAATCCAACAGCGTCCAGGAGATACCTAGCTCCACCCCCTTTTCTCGCCGGCTAACGCCGAGGGGCGGGGCGGGGGAGCCGAGCTGAGCCGGAAATTGCCGAAGCCGCCGCCGCGGATCTGTCGGAAAGAGACGAGCTGGTTCCGGAAAGTGCCGAAGCTGGGAGCTGGCCTCAGCATCGATGTGCCAAGGCTGGAGCCGGTGGGGGCGGCTGCAGGGGACTCAAGGGTCACTGGTCCGAGGGGGCTCTGGGGTCACTGGTCCTGGGGGGCTCTGGGGTCACTAATCTGGGTGCCCCTGGGCTCTGGGGTCACTGGTCCAGGGGGGCTCTGGGGTCACTAATCTGGGTGCCCCTGGGCTCTGGGGTCACTGGTCTGGGGGGCCCTGGAGTCTGGGGTCACTGGTCCTGGGGGGCTCTGGGGTCATTTGTCCAGGGGGATCAGGGGTCACTAATCCGGGTGCCCTGGGCTTTGGGGTCACTGGTCTGGGGGGCCCTGGAGTCTGGGGGCCCTGGGGTCACTGCTTCCCCACCTCCAGGGTCCCAGCCTGTCCCATGCATGATGCCTACTCCCATGGGGGTCTCTTGGCTCGGGGGTTGCTGGCCACCCTTCTCCATGTCCCATGCAGAGGGCCTGGTCCCCACCCAGGCCCCATCTGGGCAGCTTTGGCTCTGGAGTCTCTGTTCTGTCAACGCCAGGGTCCCACATCCCAAATAGCATCCGCAGTGCCACGTTCTGCCCAGATTTTCCACCCACGGGGCCCCACCCCCGCCCTCCCCGACGCTGCCAGATCTGGACCACAGCAGGCCCTTCCTGTCCCAGGCTGGATGGGAACCAGTGACCCAGCAGCCAAAGGCTCCATCCCCTGGAGCCCACCACCCCTTCCCAGAACGTCTGACCCAGCCTGGCCCTAGACGCATCACAGCACAGGCCACCCCAAGCCCCACGCTCCTGCTGCCTTCTCTGGCCGGGATCTTTGGGTCTCCTCTTTCCACCTGCAGCCTGATGCCGACACCTACTGGGCGCCCAGGGCATCACAACGACGTCAAAAACCAAGGTACCGTTCCCACATTCGACCCCAAGCGCTTCGCTGGTGCTGTTTATTTGTAGGACAAACGGCCGGCGGGCCCAGCCCAGAGCAGAGCTCGGTGCTGGCCAAACGCAGGGTCAAAGCCAGTCCCCGCCCTCCACATCGGCTGCAGAGCTCGTGGCAGCGAAGTGCAGAGCCCCCAGGCCACCGCCGAGTTTGGTCCAATGGCAGCTGGCAGCGACGTGACGCTGTCGGTCCTTGGCCCCGCCATGCGTGGGGGCCGCTCGTTGGATCCGGCTGCACATGGACCCTGGCCTGTTGGATCAGTTCAGAAGGGCCCAGGAGCGGCTGGTAAATCAAAACCAGGGGCATGTTTGCCCAGCCAGTTAGAAAACTTTGCTGATGCAACTCCACCCCTACGTGCGAGCCACGGGGCTGGCCCTGACTGTGCTGGAGCTCAGCGGGGAGCGGGGTCAGCAGCGAAATGCAGCATGGCCAGTCCCTGCCCTGAAGCGCGTGCAGTCTAAACAGACAGGACAGACACAGAGTGGAAGGGAAACAGAGATCAAGCGACTTTCCCGAGAGGTTCAGTGGCAGAGCAAGGACTAGACCCATGTTCCTGGCTCCCATGCCAGTGCTCCAGCCACTAGGCTACACGACAGCCGTCAGAAATGACAAGGGAAAAACCCTGTTTTATAACACGCCCTGGGCCCGACCCACCGTCCATTGTTCTCAATGGGAGCGACAGGGTCCTGAGCACTTTTGGCCATTTCATTGAGGCTCTTCTGATCATTTGTCCCCCGTCCCTGGTTTCTGATGAGCCCCAGCCCATCTCGGCCACCTTCCATGCCTGGATCTCAAAGCACTTTGAAACCAGTCACCTCAAACCCCACCTGGGGACCAGGCACTAGGCCCCTTGCTCACGGAGAGGAGACATGGCTGGCACCACGTCACGCGATGACTCAGCAGCAGAGCTAGGAACAGCACCCAGGAGGGCTGGTGGCCAGTCCCCTTCTCACAGGCAACGAGTTGCCATCCAGAGAGCCACCTGCCCCCTCAGGAAGGGGAAAGCAGCACACCTGAAAGCCTCTCCCTTGCTGCCCTGTGCAATGTGCCAGCCCGGTGCCCTGTCCGTCCCTGCCGCAAGGTCAGGATTGAGGGGAACAGCTGAGGTTACTGCTGCTCAGCCAGACCGTTTCCCTTTGCACCTGGGTCGCTGTTTTGCATTTCACTCTGCTTGTGAGAGCAAACCCAGCCTGCTGAGTTTCACTTCCCGGTTCTCCTGCCCCTCCCCAAGAAGTGCTGGGGGGCTGGGTGGAGGAAGCAGGCACATTCTCCAAGGACTCTATTGCAAAGCTGTGGGAGGGGCACGGCAGCTTGGCCTCCCCCACAAAGGCTGCTGCCCGTCATGCAGGCTTGGCTTTTCTCGACTGCATGAGGCTCTCGTAGGCGGCCTGCACCTCGATGAACCGTCTCTCGGCCTCCTCCGCCCGGTGGCGGTTGTGATCCGGGTGCCAAAGTTTCACCAGCTCCCGGTAACTCTTGTGAATCTCCTCCACGGGGGCGCCGTCCCGGAGGCCCAAGACCTGAGGGGTTGCAAAGAGAAATGACCCCACTGGACTGGCAGCAGGGGAGGGATGCAGTGGGTCTCCCAGCTCTGGGGCCTTCCCCCTAGGGGATTGGGAGGGGAGATGGATCCAGACTGGGGACACTGGAGACCCAGGAAGTGCATCCTGCCTGGAGACTGGGCCTTGGCAAAGGATGGGCAGTGCAGGAGTTCCCCTGCAGGAGGCGGTCACGTGAGCCCGCTGGGAGCAGCGCAGCCCCTAGGGGGCGCTAGTGCTCGAGGTGGCCCCGAAGGTTCGGGAAGCCACGTGCTTCCATTCACGTGCGTTTGCTCCCCCTGGAACGTGAGTGTTGAACGACTCCCACCCCCACCAGCTTCATGCAAACCAGACTGGAAGCCGCTGCCCCCTCAGGTCCCCTGGTTTCCCTCCCAAACAGAGCTGGGGATGGATCCCAAGAGCCGTGGCCCCCGCTTTCCCCACTGCTCTAACCATTAACCCCCAGCACAGAGCGAGGAATAGAACCCAGGAGTCCTGGCTCCAATCACTAGCCCCCACCCCCGCTCTTACACTTCTCCTTTGTCCATGTTAACGCTAGTCCGCACCCTCGTGCTGTGACCTGGCGTCCCCGCGGACACCCTCCCTGCTCCCCCCTGGAGCCAGCAGCCCCCCACCTTGTACGCCAGCTGCTGCCGCTCACTCTGGAAGCTCTGCACAAACTCATAGACCTTCTCCCACTCCTGGAAGGAGCCGGCCCCGAAGCCTGCGCCCTCCGTCAGCAGCCTCCAGGCGCGGTAGGGCAGGAGGAGGAGCTGCTCCAGGAAGCTGCCCAGGGTCGGGAAGAAACGGAGCCACCCCAAAGCAGCGCCAATGGCGTCGGCCAGGGAGCGGGCGGTGGCGGCTGTGTTGCAGAAGGCGCAGTAGGCCAGCGGGGTGGTGAAAGCCAGGTAGGCCAGGCCCAGGTGGTACAGCCGGGCGCGCAGCGTCTCGCGGGGGCCCCGGCAGGGTTTGTAGCGCCGGCACTGCTGGGCGGTCACGCTGGCCGTCAGGCTGACGGGCAGGATGGCCAGGGCGCGGCCGTAGAAGACGGGGGAGGTGAGGAAGGCCGCCACCAGGGTGCTCCTGAGATCTGAGGTCTGGTCGCCCACGCTGGCCACCACGTGCACCCCCAGGCCCACGGCCAGCGGCAGGGCCAGCAGGTAGAAGCCAGCCAGGGAGGAGAGGCCGATCAGCGCCACCAGCCCGAAGTAGATCCCCACCAGGACCTGGCCGAAGAAGCGCACGGGGCTGAGGGCCGGGGGCTCCGGGCCGCGGGGCTGCGACTCCCGAGCGTCATTGGCTCGTGCCACCCAGCCGGGGAGGTGCCAGAACTCCCAGAGCCAGCCCACCCCGAAGCCCCCCAGCGTGAGCATCCACAGCAGGGCGTGGCTGTCCCGGCCCAGGTAGACGTGGTGCAGCCCGACGGGGCCCCCCAGCGCCCACAGGGCGTAGGTCACCAGGAGCCGCTTGGCCATCGGGCAGGAGGAGTGGAGGGGGGGTTGGCTCACATGGGCTCCAATGCCGGGCTGGGGGGGTGGGACATCACCCCGCTGCGATGCCCCCCGCTGGCTGCTGGCAGTTCTGCAGGTGTCCTGTCACCCTAGAGGATGGGGGGGGACAGATCATTGCACAGCACGGGGGGTGGGGGCAAAACTCCCTCCTCCCTTGTTACACAGCTGCCCCCCTTTGCCTGTGCCGAGAGGGGAGACAGGGGGGGAAGACAGAACAGCCCCGTGGCTCTGTGCCCTGGACTCCCTCCCTAGCCGGACACCTGGCCCCCCAGCACAGTAACTAGAGATGCCCCCTGCCCCCCCATCCAGGTGTGCTCAGTGCCCCGGCGTTCGCAGTCACCAGACCAGGTCCCTCTCCACCCCCCAGGTCCCCGGGAGCCCTCGTCCCACCCGGGATTGGGGCCGGCAGGGCAGGGGCGTGGAGACACCTAGATGTCCCCCACTGCTCTGGAGCCAGGGCCAGCGTGAGCTGGGACGGGGGCACCCAGAGCCTGCTAAGGCCAGGAGAACCGGGACAGTGAGCAGAATCCACCCGCCCCACACACAACCCCCGGCCCCATCCCAGAGCCACCCTGCAGCTGGGATCACGTACCTCTCTGCACGGGCCCCCGGCCGCAGGCTGCAGGGCGCGGAGGGGGCTGGGCCACCAGGACTTTGGTCCCCTGCTCCCCACGCCGGGTTAGACTTTGCCCAAGTCCCACGAGTCCGGGCGCTGACTCAGTGGGGCTTGGCGAGGGCTGGATTCTGGCTGCACCTAACACCCACTGGTCAAAGGGCACCGGCCTCCCCAGCAGCCTCTGCTGCCCCGGGGGTCTGCGGGGAGCGGAGAGGGCGTCAGTGAGGCCCCCTGGAAATGTCTGGTGGAAAGACAGAAAGACTCCTGACCCTCACTCCTCGCTAGGCGCTGCAGCCCTGCCCCAGGGCCTGAGCTGTGGGGCCAGCATGTCCCTCCCACCCCGCTCGGGGCCCAGGTTCGCTGCCGACCCCAGCTCCGACCTGGCTCTAAGCCCGTGAGGTTCGTTTCCTCCCACCCCGGGGCCCTGAGCCCTGCCCTGGTCTCGTGGGGCCGTGTGCTGGGGCGCCCCTGCACCTGACCTCTAACCACGGGGCTCCCGCACGCTGTCCCCGGCTCCGGGAGCCATCCGCCCCGCGGGGCCCGTGGGAATCCCCAGCCTCCGCTGCAGCGGGGAAACAGCAGATGGAGCTCCTTGCCTTCGAGAGTGAAGCCAGCATGGCGCCCCCCCCCCCCCCCCGCCACTCTCCATCTGCCCCCAGGTGTGGCGGAGCAGGAGCGGGCAGGACTGACCTGGGGCTGTCTGCATGGGGGAGGGGAGACGGTACCTGAGCCAGGAGGGGGGTGGGGCCAGGTGACACCTTTGCCCGGACAAAGGGAGAGGAGGGGGGAGGCTGGGTGAGTCGGCTGGAGGGGGTTTCAGTTTGGAGTGGTCTGGGGGAATGGAGGGAACCCCAAGGCTGGGGCTAAGCTCCCTGCCCCCCCAAGGGACCCGGCTGAGGGGTCCTGGTTGTACCTACAAGCCCTGCTTGGGGCTGGGATCCTGTCCTCTAATGAACCCTGCGTGTCACCGTCTGGCTGAGCGTCCCGGGGAATCGCAGGTGTCTGGAGGGGCCACACTCGGGCTCCATTGTGCTGCACACGCACAGCGAGGGGAAGTGACTCGCCCAGGGTCTGGGTGAGGGGCAGAGCCGGTCCCGCGTCCCTGTGCTGCGCACCGGCCGGAGGCAGGGGGTGAGGTCCCAGCCAGTGGGACGGGCAGGCGGAGTTTGAGAGAGGGCCCAGTGGGGCCGGGGGCTGGAGCGGGCTGTGTGTGTTTGGGTTTCCAGGGGGGGTGGGACTCAGTGCCCCCGGGTGTCACTGGTTAACGAGGGGAGGGGAGAGGGAGTTTGTTGGGACACGGGACCGGAGAGGGACTCAGGACCCCGGCCGATGGCCTGGAGGATGGAGACCCCAGTGACCGGTGACCTGATGACCCAGAGACCCAGCTCAGGAGTCGCAGCCGGTTCTGGCCAGTGGGAGGACGATGGGCTGCGGGGAGAGGACCCCGGTGACCTGACCAGTCGGCTCCAGCCAGAGGGGCCAGAGGACAGAAGAGGGGAGAGGGGGCCCAGTGACCCTGTTTCCCTGGAGAGAAGCCAATGGACAGAGGGGGCTTGGGGCCAGGGGTATCGGAGGCCCGGCTGGGAAGCAGGGGGGCTCGGGGCTGGAAAGGGGGAGCAGGCAGAGCCCACCTGGGTGCAGGGGGACTGGGATGTGCTGGGCTGGGGGAGGCCAGGCCTGAGGCCCTGAGAGTTTCCTGTGCTGGGTTCAACGCTCAATAAACCTCCTGTGTTACGCTGGGGGAGAGTCGCTCTGGGCTAGAGAACGGGGTGGGGGGGGCATTGTCCCCTTCGGGGGTGAGGAGGCCCCGGGGGTTCAGAGCGAGAGGACTCCCTGAGGGGCCCACGGCACAGACAGACGTGCTGAGGCTCAGGGAGGTGGAGGGGCCTGACCCCGGGAGAGAGTGGCCCCCCGAGAAGGGCTGTTGCACTGAAAGACCCCCCCCACGGACCGCACGGGGCCACGAGCGGGCACCACCTGTCAGTCCGTGACAGCCTGGCCCAGACAGACAGACAGACGTTGCCTGGCTAGAGCCTGGAGCAGGGCAGAGTTACCCAAGCCAAGGGCCCGGCCCGGGCTCCCCGGGTCCCAGCCCCACCGAGCAGTACCAGGGGGCAGGCTGCGAGATACGCTGGGAGATGGGGTGAGGAACCCCTCCCCTGGGGGCCTGATCCTGCGAAGGATCCATCTCGGATGCCAGGCGACTCTGGGGCATGTGGGCCCGATGCCCCCCCCCCATATGGGCCCCAATCCTGCAAAGTGCTGAGCACCCTCGATTGCGGGTGGGGGGGCAGACGGCTCCCACTGAGCCTCACATGCGGCTGGGCTGGGAATCGGGCCCTGGGCAGCGTCCCCTGCCAATCAATCCATCAGCCCCCCCGGTGGCCCCGGCCGGCGGATTTCCTAGGGTCTCTCAGCTCCTAGCAATGGCTCCCCGCCCCCCGTCCCGCTGCGCTGGCCCCCAGGCTCCTGTTTGCCGAGGCCAGCGGCAGCAGCGCCTCTATTTACATGGATTAGCAGGGAGCAGGCCGCCAATTTGCTCTAATTCATTATTAATCAGCCCAATCTCCAGCCTCGGCCTGCGCTGTTGACTTAGCCGCCTGCCGCTCGCCCCATGCAAATGGGATCCGTCCTTCGCCCATGGCGGGCGGGAGCCTTCAGTGCGAATTCTCTGATTTCACCCCCCCCCCGCAGGCTCCCAGTGGGACCTGGCGGCAGTTCCGGAGCCCGGGGGGAGTCAGACGCTGGGGTTGGGGGCTCGGGGCCTGGAACCCAAAGGTGTGAGGGGGGCGGGGAGGCAGGGCCAGCTGGCTCGGGGGGGGGGTCTAGTTACAGCGGAATCGGGAGCAGGTCCCTGGGGTGCTAGGCCCACCCCTGCCACCCAGCTGGTTGTGTGACCTTGGGGTGCACACGGTCCCTCTCCGTGCCTCCAGCTGGACGACGGGCTAGTCCCTGACCCCTCGCCCCCCACCTCTCCCCCTCATCCCCCCCAGCCTCTCAGCTGCTCCCACAGTGCCCCCCTCAAACCAGGCCCCACCCACCCCTCTGGCAGGGAACTAGCCGGAGCCCAGCTCGGCAGAGGAGGGGAAGGTGGGGGGAGGCGTCTCTCTCTCACCACAGCTCAACCTGGGGTGAGCAGGGGGCTAAAGAGCCATGGTGGGGTGGAGGGCCCTGAATGGACGGGGTGGGGTGGATAGAGCAGGGGAGGGGTGGATGACGTGGGGGGCACCGGGGGGCATGGAACAGGAGGGGGATGGAGTGGGGGTCCTGGGGGTGCATGGAGGGGGGGAATGGAGTGGGGGGGGCTGAAAAGCTTTGCCTTGTGGGGGGCAGACGTAAAGGGCAGATGAATATTCAAGGGGAGCCGGAGCGGCGGGTGCCAGGGGACCAGAGAACAGGGATTAGCGGGACTCGGCTGCCCGCCCCATGTGCTGCCATTAGGGGAGAGCGAGGGCACAGCTGGGCTGCAGCTGGGGGAGCCGGAGAGCTGTGCCCGGCTGGGAGTCAGGGCTCCCAGGCGTGGTTCCCAGTTCAGGCAGGGCAGGAACTGGGCGTCAGAGTCCTGAGCTCCCAGCAGTGGCGAATCCCCCCCCACAACCTGGGGGGCTGGGCCCTGAGCTCTGCAAACATGCCCAGCTCTGAGCTGGGGATTGCTCACGGGGAGCAGAGGGAGGCTGTGCGTATGGGGGGGCCATGGGGCGGGGGGGGCACAGGGGGTACCACTTTGGGGGGCTCCTGAGTGGGGGGCAGGGATGACCAGTCAGAGGGTTGGATCCTTTGATCCTGGGGGCCTCAGTGTCTGGGTCTCTCTGTCCATCGGGGCGGGAGTTTCCGGCCTGCCTGACAGGGCAGTGGATGCCCCCCAACCCCCCCCCCCCCAGCCTGTCTTATTCCATGACAGCAGCGTCTGCGCAGCAAGTCCCACGGGCAGCGCGGCCGAGAATCTTCCAGCGCCGCGGCCCAACGCTTGGCTGGCTCCGAGCTCAGCCGCCCCGGGGGGCTCCCGGAGAGCAGCCAAGGGTGGAGCCAGGCGGAGCGCAGCCCAGCTGGGCTGGGGGATTTCAAGCGAGGAGCCGCTGCCTGGGAACGGAGCAGGTGGGGGGGGAGGCATGTGGGGGCTGGATTCTGCCCCTCACTCCCGACCCGCAGCCCCTGCTCTCCGAGCCCTGGGCTCCCCACCCCCAGCTCTGCTGGTGCCCCTCACTCCTGACCCGCAGCCCCTGCTCTCCGAGCCCTGGGCTCCCCACCCCCAGCTCTGCTGGTGCCCCTCACTCCCGACCCGCAGCCCCTGCTTTCCCAGCCCTGGGCTCCCCTCCCCCCAGGCCTGCTGGGCCCCTCACTCCTGACCCGCAGCCCCCTGCTAGCCCAGCCCTCGGTCCCCCCAGCTCTGCCAGTGCCCCTCACTCCCAAAATATCATTTTCCCCCCAGCCAATTACAGTGGGTCCCATTCAGGTCTCGCCCCCGGCTGGTTATTTTCACACACACAAACCCTGTTCCACACACACTCTCCCTCAGCCTGTAACAGATTTCCAGGCTGGCTGCGTCTGCGCAGTCAGGCAGATCGATTGCTGGGGCGGGGGGTGGGGGGGCGGGTTTCCTGTGTCCCTATTGATTCTTTTAAGTATCTGGATTTTAAAATGTCAAATTTGCCGTTTCCATGCGGGGCCAGATCTAGCGTCTGGGAATGAAACACGAAGGGATCGATGGAGCTGTGCCCAGAATGAGAAAGGCCTGATTGGACTGCACTAGTGCCCCCCCCCCACCAACCCCCAGCCCCTGCCAGCCACCCGCCCCTAGAGCTGGGGATAGACCCTGGCTCCCAGCCCACCCCACTCTAACCACTAGGCCCCACTTCTCTCCCAGAGCTGGAGCAGAACCCAGGAGTCCTGGCTCCCAGCCCCCTGCTCCAGTTTGGGGATGGGAGCTGGCACATGGTTGCCAACCCTGTCAGTACAGCCCAGCACACAGTGGGTTAACCCCCCCCCCCGCCCCCCAGGGCAGCTCCAGCCCTTTATCCCAGGCACGGTTTGTGAGTTGTCAGGGAAACGCGGATTTGGCATTTCTCCGCTGCCTGCAGACAGGTGCCTGACAGTGATGGGCCTGGGCACAGCTGGGACCCCCGGCGCCTCTCCCCACCCAGACCGCAATGCGACGGGGGCTGGCGAGGGCTGGTCTCCCGCCCCGCCCCCGAGCAAACCAGCCGGGGGGTAATTTGGGGTCCAGGGCTGTCCCAGCTCCCCCCCCCCTGCTCTAACTACTAGACCCAACTCCCCTCCTAGAGCCAGGACTGGAAGCCAGGCAGCCTGGCTCCTGCACTAACCACTAGGCTTATGGTCCTAAATGATCTGCCAGGGAGAGCAGAGCCTCCCGCCCGCCCCGGGCCAGCTGCCGGGCTCTCCCCGCCCCGGGTGCGTGGCTCCTGACACCGATCAGACGCCCGCTATAAGCCATAATTGGGGCCATTGATCAGCGCTGGCCACCAGCGTTTAAGGCATCGATTTTTGGAACCTTGCTGCTAATTGAAGCATTTGTCACCTCCTTGTTCCACGGGGCCCGGCGCCAACAGAGACCTGGGCTGGGCCTACGGGACCCACCCGCGGGCACATGGTGGGGAGCAGCAGCCATGACCAGAGACCCAGGCTGGGGTGCAGGCTACGGAGCAGCCTGGGGAAAGGGGGATCCGGCATCTCAGACACACGAGGCGGGAGGGCAGCGGGGTCTAGTGGGTTAGAGCAGGGGTTCAGGGTGGTGTCTGGGAGCCAGGACTCCTGGGTTCCATTCCCAGCTCTGGAGGGGAAGGGAGTCTAGAATCATAATGAGGTGGGAGCTAGGACTCCTGGGTTCTATCCCTGGTTCCGCCCCAGACACCCAGCGTGACCTTGCACAGACACTTCCAAGGCCCTGTGCCTCAGTTTCCTTGCTGCTGGGCGGTTTAGTGGCTTTGAACTCCAGGGGCAGGGTGAAGGATCAGTGTCATTGGAGAGAGGAGCCCAAACACAGCTGCACACTCCCCCACCCGCGGCCCTGCCCCTCTCTGCACCCCCAGCCCGGCCCCCTAGTCATGTCTGTGGGGGTCTGGTGTCAATCCTGGGGTGGGGTGGGGCCGATCCCATCCAGCACCAGGGACTCACTGAATTTCTGCTTAGGGTCCCTGGGCCATGCAAAGCCGGAGGGCGGCGGGCAGGGCAGAGGGGCTGCCCCCCAGGAGGGACACGGGGGGGCAGAGCCAGCCCCCGCCGCCCCGTGAGTGTATCGCTCCGGCTGGGCACGGCCCACCTGCCAGTGCCGACACGTACCCGCGTGAAGAGACAGGCCGGCCCCACGCACCGCGCCCGGGGACCCCCCTGGCTCGGCCGGGCTGGTTAAAGGAATCCGGCGCCTGATCTGCGCTGTCACGTTGGCTTGTCAGCGGGCTGGTAATTAATGCGAACTGGGGGCTGCGGCCCCTCTGGACTCGTCCATCAATGCCAAAGCCGGCGCTGCCAGGCCGCCCGGTTACCCAGCGCGGCTAGTAGGGGAATTGGAGACGTATTAGCGGCTGCTGCACATTAATACATTAGAAATGTCAGCCGGGGAGGCCGGCTAATTGTCTGATTTAAATGTCTATTTGTCAGCGCGCGGCTCAGGGGCGCATGAGGCGAATCTGGAAGAAGGCACCAGCGGCGCGGCGAGGGGAGCGGGGCCACCGGCCGGGGGGGCTCAGACTCGGGAGCCGGGGAAAGGGAGACACCGAGGGGACAGGACTCCCGAGACGGGGTCTCCCAGCAGGGGCGCTGGGCGGGGGGCAGGAGCGCTGAGGGTTGGGGGCAGGAGCGCTGGGGGTGGGGGCGCTGGGAGTGGGGGTGGGGGTGCTGGGAGTGGGGGTGGGGGCGCTGGGGGTAGGGGGCAGGAGCACTGTAGCTGGGGGGGCTGTGGCTGGGGGGGCTGTCTCCGCCCACACCCTCTGAATCCTCCATACACGCCGCTTGTCCGGAGCAGGAACCCGCCGCCCTGCACAGGGGCGGCTCTAGGCATTTCGCTGCCTGCGGAGGGTCCGCTGGGCCCGCGGCTTCGGCAGACCTCCCGGAGGCAGCACAGCGCCGGCAGAGCACCCCCCAAGCACGCGCTTGGTGTGCTGGGGCCTGGAGCCGCCCCTGGCCCTGCAGAACCCACCTCGGGCGGCGCTGGCGTTTGTTGGCCAGGGGCTGCGCTTCCCAGCCCAGTACGTCCCAGCTGGAAATACCGGGGGGCAGAGGACTGGGGCATCGCCCGCGCCCGGGCAGCCAGTTAAAGGGACAATGGCAGAAAGCCCCCCTTCCCCGGAAATGTCAGGAGGGGGGAGACCCAGCAGGGAAAAGGGGATTCAGAGTGACCGACCAAAGAGGGAACCTGGGGAGACGTTCCCCAGCTGGTGAGGGGGCTCCGTCATCTCTCCTGGCCAGTTCGGGGCTAGAGCCCAGGCCCTCCAAGTTCAGGCCTCTGCTCTGCTGCTCCAGCTAAAGGAGAATCCCCAGTGGCTGCTCGCAGTATGGGGACTATGATACACCCATGATCAGCTTGGTCCTAGAGGGTAGCACTGCGCACAGGCAGTACTGGGGACCGGGGGGCCAACAGGCCTGTCTCGGCTCGGAGCGATACTCAGGGAGTCTCTCCAGGGGGGGGTTATTACCAACATTTTTCAGTCAACACCCTGGCCTGCAAGGAGCTAAGAGAGGCTGAATCCAGGTGGGGTCAGGAGAGCACATGCCCCTCCCATCCCGAGCAGGCCTTCACCAGGCCACCTTCCTCGGGAGCAGGCAGCACAGGGGGGCTGCTAGAGGGAGACTAAGGGGGCGGCAGGAGCCAATACCAGGATGCAGAGCGAGCCTGCTGACTCACCCTGCGGGGGGAGCAGGGGGGCCCTATCACCTGCTGAGCTGGATGCTGGCACAGGCCTGTGGGATGCCCTAAGCTGTGTCCTGGTGCTGGTGGCGAGGCCCCCGGCGCTGGGGTACCCCCTGCCACGAAGCTTTAGGGCCCATTAGGCGCCAGGAAGCACTGGGGGCCCCTGGCGCCACGGACTCGGTGCAAAGCAGCCACGGAGCGCATGGGTACTAGGCCTGGAGTGTCGGCCGAAGGGCCGAGGCCAGGGCGACTCCGCAGGGTAAAGCTCCAGGAACCAGCCGCTGCCGCTTACGCTGCGTTACTGAATCATAAAGCTCGGAGTGGAACCAATGTGACTGTGTTTGCACACGCGTGTACAAACGTGAGCGGGTGGGTGTGCAGCCGCCAGGCTTTTCAGGGCCTAGCCACCCCCCGGGGAGCTGCTCTGCCCCCAGCCACCTCTCCTGGGACCCGTCGCCGCAGGGAGTGGGGGTTCGGGGCTGCAGGGGGTCGTCCTCCATGGCCCAGTCAAGCTGTTGCCTCTCGGCGGAGTTTGATCCCAAGGGGCTACAGATCCGGACTGAGACCGGCTGGCTCATCTCATGGAACGGCTGCTGTTCCGGGGGCCCATTCAGGGCAGTCTCGGACACTTGGATCCAGTGGAGACTGGGCCCAGAGGCTCAGGAATTGGCTTGATAAACCCGAGGCAGCGAGGGCTCCCCCATGAGTCAATACCCAAATCTCGCTCAGCGTTCCTGGAGCCCCTCGTCCCCCTTCCCGCTCACCACCCCCCCGGGCCCCATTCTCCACAGCCCAGCCCCTGGCGCCAGGGCACGGCGTTACCATTCAGTAGCGGTTACACCCCTGGCCACACACGGTGATTCCGGTCCTGTATTATCTGCCTAGATAGGGAAACTGAGGCATGGGGAAGGCAAGTGGCTCATGCAGAAGCCACTGGGCAGAGCGGGGAATGGAACCCAGGAGTCCTTTCGCCCATCCCCAGCTGACCCTCTGGAAGGACATGGACTCGGCGGGGTCCTGCTGGGGGTTTGGAGAGAACAAAGATGATGGGGTGGGGGGAGGGGAAGGGCTGCTCCAGTGCTTGCCAGGAGCTCACCATCGGGGCTGGAACAATTTGTACACTGGGGGGTGCTGAGAGTCACTGACCTTGTCTGCCATGGAAACCTCTTCAAGCCAGGGGAACCCCTGGGGACGCCCCCCGGGACCCCCCTCCCGTGCTGCTGGGGCTCAGTGTGCCAGCCCGGGTGCCCCCGTCCACCTCCGAATCCAATATCCGTCCCTGCGCCGAGCCGGCGGCAGGCAGCTGTCTGTCACCGGCAGGGGCCTTCAATATTTCATTAAGCAGAGGAGAGAGGTGACTCTGCACGGGGAGTGGGGGGAGGGGGGGGAGAATCTCCTCCCCCTCCCATTCGTGACAGGCAGCTCATGGCAGGTGACAGGTGCCGGAGCCTGGCGTGACAGCCCGTCTGCAGCTCGGAGCGCACCGGGGGGGCCACACACCCCCAGCCAGGAGGGTCCGTGCCATGCTTGGCACGGGGGAAGGTCAAGCACTTTTCATAGGAATCTCTCTGCCCAGCACTGAGATGCAGCCACCTCTGGGGTGGGCCATGGCAACTGCTTATAAATCAGTGCTGCGAAACAGATTGGAACAGGTGCCATCCTTAGCGCTGGACTGGGCTATGGGGGTCAGCACTGACTGCCGGGGGAGAGCACCCCCTGCTGGCCCCCCGCCCTGCAGAACAGCGCCCCCTAGTGCCCAGCCCGGAGAGCCGGTGAGACCCCCCCCTGCTGACACCCCACCCTGCAGCACAGCGCCCCCTAGTGCCCAGCCCGGAGAGCCAGGGGAGAGCCCCCCCTGCTGACCCCCCGCCCTGCAGCACAGCACCCCCTAGCGCCCAGCCCAGAGAGCCAGGGGAGAGAGCCCCCTGCTGACCCCCCTTCCCCCTGCAGCACAGCGCCCCTAGTGCCCAGCCTGGAGAGCCAGGAGAGCCCCCTGCTGACCCCCTGCCCTGCAGCACAGCGCCCCCTAGTGCCCAGCCTGGAGAGCCAGGGGAGAGCCCCCCCTGCTGACCCCCTGCCCTGCAGCACAGCGCCCCCTAGTGCCCAGCCCAGAGAGCCGGGGGAGAGCGCCCCCTGCTGACCTCCCGCCCTGCAGCACAGCGCCCCCTAGTGCCCAGCCCGGAGAGCCAGGGGACAGCACCCCCTGCTGACCCCTCACCCTGCTCCTTGCAGCACAGCACCCCCTAGGGCCCAGCCCAGAGAGCGCCCCCTGCTGACCCCCCCATCCTGCAGCACAGCGCCCCCTGCTGACTCCCTGCAGCACAGCGCCCCCTAGCGCCCAGCCCTGGGGTCCTTGCAGATGGAGGGTTTACACGAGGGGAGGGTCGCTCTGCAATTCCCTTCGAGGGAGCCTAGCCAGGCCCGGTGTCCTGCTCTCCCGCCCCCGCTGAGTGAAGATTTCGGCCACCTCTTATCGGGAGCAACCGCCCTGGTCAGGAGCCACGCCAGGCAGGGCGGGAAAAGCTCCGGGGACCCCCTGCACTGTGGGGGACGAGGGGGCTCTCAGAGAGCTGGGAGCCAGCAGGGTCAGAGGGTAACCTGTGTGCTCCCCTGTCTGCCCAGCAGGGAGCGGTGTGGGGAGTGGGGCAGGAGGGCTGGCTGGGGGTGGAGCTCCCAGCAGGGGGGCTGGCTGGGGGGGAAGCTCCCATTGGGGAGCACTGGCTGGGGGACGCTCCCATCGGGGCACTGGCTTGTGGGGGGAGGCATGCCGGCCCAGGGTGGCTGGCTGGAGGGGGAAAGCTCCCATCGGGGCACTGGCTGGGAGGCGTGCTGGCCCAGGGTGGCTGGCTGGGGGAAGCTCCCATCGGGGCACTGGCTGGGGTGCTCCCATTGGGGGGCACTGGCTGGGGGGGGGAGGCGTGCCGGCCCAGGGTGGCTGGCTGGGGGGGGGGTGCTCCCATCAGGGGGCACTGGCTGGGGGGGGAGGCGTGCCGGCCTAGGGTGGCTGGCTGGGGGGGGAAGCTGCCATTGGGGGGCACTGGCTGGGGGGTGCTCCCATCAGGGGGTGCTGTCGGGGGGGGCCGCATGCCAGCCCAGGGGGCGCCCCAGCTGCTCCATGCCAGGGCGCTGCTCGCTATCGACCCAGCCATCAGGCAGCGGCTCAGCCGCCCCTTGGCCCCCGCAGTCAGCCGCTCGCCCCGACGCTCTTTCAATTGCTTTCTGGCAGCCCAAGGTCCCCAGCGTGAGGAGGCTGCAGACGGGGCGGCCTGACAGCTCGGGGACCTGCCCGCTCCTTGGGAGCCCTTAATAAAGAGAAACCTCCCTGAGCGGGGGGCGGGGGAAGCAAACGCAGAACGAGCCGGCAGCGCGCCAGGGCGGACGGACGGGCAGGAGCCGTGGGGGGAGCCCCTGGCGCAGCGCAGACGCTGCTAATTACCCCGGGCGCCTCCGGGGAGCCCCGGCTCCTGATCACCAATTAGGGGTTGGGCTTTAATTGATAGCGAGCGGCCTGGGAGGGGCTGGAGCAGGGGACGGCCCGTGGGGCAGGGCGCGGGTGGGAGTGGGCAGTAGTGGGGGGTTGGTGAAAGTAGGCCCAGGAGCGTGTTGGTGAAGGGATGGGGCCTATGGGCTGCAGACAGCTGCCAGGCGGTGCCCAGGCTGGAGGGGCAGCCCAACCCCCCTCTACCCACGCCCGGACAGCGCTAGCTGCCTGGGGTGCACACACGGCGCACGCGGCTTGCACGCGGCTTGCACGCGCGCCCCCTTTCAGCCTCCAGGTTGTTTTCGGAGCCCCTAAAACTTGCTGAGCATCGCACCAACCCGCCCCCAGCCAGCACCCCTCTCCGCGGGCCCCGGCAGCTCGCTGGCAGCGTTGTTGACGGCATCCCTCGGGGGGCCGGTTTGTGATGTACGAGGCCGCCCAGGCGTGACACTAACAGCTCCCAGAGCCGGGCTCTATTATGCTAACAAATCTATTACTCTCCGCTCGTTCCGGGCCACGCGCCGTAAGCCCGACAACCGCGTCAATTTTCATTTCACTACAGCCCAGGCTGCTCCCCCGTTTGCTCACCTCTGGCCAGGCGGGCGGCTTGCCAGGGGTCCCCCCCCGGCCCTGCGCCCACCACGGCCCCAGCCTCCCACTGAGCCAGGCCCTGCCCCTCGCCCCTTTATTGTCGCCGCTCAAGGACAATTTTCATCCAATTTAGGCCCCGGCCCGGCAGTATTCGCTTTATTGCAAACATGCCCTGGATTAAGCGGCGCGGCGGCCCGGGCGCAGCAGCCCATCTGTTTTCATTTGCACCGTTCTCCTGCCAAGCCCATTCCAGCTGCCGCTGACAGGCCAATTTGTCTCCGGGTCCCGGCGCAGCCCCGTAATTGGGAGGGGATGGGTCAGGCTGGACCCTGGGAGCAGGAGGGTCTGACATCCTCCCAGCCCCAGCAACTGGCTGACGTGGGGCCTGTCCCCTCTGGAGGGCGCTGGCATCGGGAGGCACAGCACCAGCCCCTGCCTGCATGAGCCGACTTGGTGGGTTCTCAGCCCAGGGACCGTAGTGAGACCAGCGACGAGGCTCCAGGGCAGGGCCCCTGGGGACCCTCTGCGCTCACTGAGGGCTGCCCAGCCAGCCAGGCTGCCCCTCTTTGGGGGACCCCAAAAGCTCTGCCAAGGAGCACCTGTGCCAATCGGCCTAGGCATGATACAAAGCAGGTGAGGATCAGACACGCAAGGAACATGTGTGTGCTCCATCCAGCACGCAAGGGACACGTATGCATGCTCAACCTGACATGCCAGGAACCTGCACGCACATGCTCCGTGCACCAGCCTTGCACCCTGCCCTGCCCTGGGTGGAGGCGGTGGGCAGGAAGCAGCAGGGATGCACGCCCAGCCCCCCCCAGCACCGGTGCGGTGACGATGATGAGAAGTGACCAGGTTTATTTGCAAGGCCAAGACACCCGGAGGAGGAGGGGCTGCAGCTCGCCCGCCCGCCCGGGGAAAGAATCGGCCTCAGCGGGGCCAGGGTAATGGGAAGTGACTGAGACGGGGGAGGCAGCAGCAGGTCTGTTACTGGGACTACACGAGCAGCTCTCTGGGTCCTCCCCCCTGTCCGCTGGGCGGCCCAGGCCTCAGGCTCCTTTCAGGGCTACCAGCCTCCCCGGCTGCGAGTCCATGGGGAGGCAGGGCCAGAGCCCAGGGTGATGGGCACGTTAGGCCTGGCGAGAGGGGATGGATAACCATCCTGCGGTGAATGCCGTGCGAGCCTCTCGCTGCATCTGTGCAGCCCTGGCGTGCCGGGGCCCTCGTCTCAGCTGGGGTCTCTAGCTGCCACGGTAATTCGGACACACCCTGGAGCAGGGTGCAGGGCCTGCCTGGAGCCAGCTGCGTGGCCGGGGAGGGGGGGAGCCCGGGGGGGGGGGAAGCTGTGCGTGCTGGCTTAGGGCAGAGAGGCAGGTGTTGGATCCCTCCTGCTTGGCGGGGGCGGGGGGCAGCCCACACAGAGGGAGGACAAGGTGGCCCCATCGCACTGCAACAGCAGAGGGGCTCCCAGCCCCCCCTGCTCTAACCCACCAGCCCCCACTCCCCTCCCACAGCTGGGAGAGAACCCAGGAGTCCTGGCTCCCTGCCCCCCTGCTCTAACCCACCAGCCCCACTCCCCTCCCACAGCTGGGAGAGAACCCAGGAGTCCTGGCTCCCTGCCTCCCTGCTCTAACCCACCAGCCCCCACTCCCCTCCCACAGCTGGGAGAGAACCCAGGAGTCCTGGCTCCCTGCCCCTCTGCTCTAACCCACCAGCCCCCACTCCCCTCCCATAGCTAGGCGAGAACCCAGGAGTCCCTGAGCCCAGGCCCAGGCCATATTCAGTGGCCCCAATGCACCACGTAACCTCCCCTTAGGAGGAGCTGGAGCCCAGGCCTCAGTCCAGCTCCTATTCCCACTCGGGGGGCCCTTGGCCAAGCCCAGGGGGCCAGCCCTGGGCCCCTTCCCCCAACTGCCTCAGCGCCCCCTTGGCAGAGAGGAGGGAGCCGCGCGACCCATTCACGGGGGGAGCACAGGGGAGATCTCGCTCCTGTGCCGGGGGAGCTGCCGGGAGCAGGGCTTGAACCCGCCGCCGGGGGGACTGAAGCATTTCACGCCCGAGGCTTGGGGCTCCGGCGCAGGCAGAGCCAGCGGGGAGAGCAAAGGGGCCAATCACTTCTTACGTGGCTGGAAACAATAAACCCCTTGCAGGGGAGATGAGGAGGTTCCGCACAGTAACCCCCCCGCGAGCAGGGGGACCCAGCGCCCCGGGCCGGCGAGTGAACGCTGGGCCGCAGCCGGGGCACTAGTCGCACCATCAATACAAATTCCAGGCAAGGTCTCCATCACCATTCGTCTTCCGGGGGGGCCTCGGGGCCGGCCAGGCGCTGGCTGGTGAATGCGTAATTGGCGGCTGCCCGCCCCGCGGGGCCGGTGATGGATGGCTCAGAAGCGCCAGTGCAAAGGTTGCTCTGTGAGCGATTCCCTCCCCAATCCAGGCCCCTCCTTGCCCTGGGAGGAGGGACACGCCTGGCCCCCTTTGCTGGGCAGCTGCGGGGGGAGCCAAGCCTGTGACAGGGCTGGCGAGGGGCCGGGGAGATGGCAAAGCTTCATGAATTTATTCATGCTCTGCTGGCCGGCCCCCCAGGGCTGGCAAATGAGAATCCAGCCAACCCCCCCGCAGCTGCGCTTCAGGGAGGGGCCCCCATGTTTTCCTTCCAGGGGCGGAGGGAGCCCAGCACAGAGCCAGAGAAGCGAGCTGCAAAGCGGGATTTGCACCCACAGCCCCCCGTGCCAAGGGAGGGGGAGATAGGGTGGGGGAGGGGTGCGTGGGACAGCAGAGCCTGGGGTTCAGCTCTCTGCCACAGACTGACTGCGGGCCCTGTGGCCTCCCCTCGCCTCTCAGGCCCTGACACCCCCAACGGAACAACTGGGCCGAGGAGCCTTCCTTGGGGTGCTCAGACAGAGCTGTCTGGGCCACGGACGGTTTGCACGGCGGGATGGGTTCCCCCCGGGGTGCCACCTGGAACTGGGGTACCACTGAGCCCCCACACCGGGCTCCTCCTCACGCTGTGCTGCTGTGACAAGCGGCAACGCCCTCCCGCCTGCACTTTCGCCAGCATTCACACAGGTGGGACACACCCAGCTGCAGCTACACACAGGCTCTGACCAGCCCCTGCCTGGGAGGGCGACAGCTAAGACAACCCCCAGCTCCCCAGGCGCGCACCCCCTCGGGCGTGTAAACCCAAAGTGATACCGTCCTGCGCAAGCTCATACAATTCACCCCCCCCCAATGTGGAGAGAAACCTGCAGCAGCCTGCGTCCCTGAGCTACGATTCCCGCACAGCAGTGGGTTGGCGTGTAGTTTATTAACTAACAGTGAAGTGGGTCTAAGGGACAGCAAACAGATCAAAGCAGATTACCCAGCAAATAAACAAAAACTTCAAACTAAGCTCAATATACTGAGCAGCAGGGTCTCAGCCCACGAGGACACCAGCCGGCTGCAGGGCCGCAAGGACCCCCAGGGGTTTCATTCCCAGGCTAGAAATCCCTTTAGCCGGGACCCAGCACTTCCCCCCGTTCAGTGCTTGTTCCTTGGGCGTTTCCAGGAGTCTCCTCGTGCGGGGAGTGAAGAACCCAGGTGATGTCACTCCCTGCCTCATGCAGCTTTGCCATCTGGAGGGAACCCTTTGTTCCCAAAGCTCGGTGCCCAAAGCTCGGTGCCCAGATGGCCCAGTTTTATAGGGACAGTCCCGATTTTTGGGTCTCTTATATAGGCTCCTATTACCTCCCACCCCCATCCTGGTTTTTCACACTTGCTGTCTGGCCACCCTGTTCCCAGATCAGTCTGTGGAAGAACATTGACATCCCAAGATGGAGTCCAGCATCGTGTGGCCTGGTCACATGTCCTGGTAGCGTCACGGCAGCCATCACGCCCAGGCTGCTGGAGCGCTCTCAGGAAGGCTCCCCAGGCGGGAGATGAGCATCTCCCAAAGCCTCGTTTTCCCCAATGGCCCATTGCCCGGCCCAGGCCCTTCCCAGCCAGCGCCCTAGTGGTGCCCCCAGGTGCAGCTACGTGGGACAGACAGAGACAGCGTCAATATTCATAACTTCCGAATCCAAACAGGAGAGTCAGATTCAGCAAGTCAGAACTTTTCCAGTGACCCCTCCCATGACTTGTATAAAATACATCACAGTTATGTCGTAATCATGTCATAATAATGTGGGGGGCAGTGTCTCAGTCCGGGGGGGCCCGAGCAGTGCCCGGCACAAGGGCCCCCCATTCTCAGTCACAGCCTGTAGGTGCTCCATGAATACAAACCATTCAGAGCCCCATGCTGCCCCCCCCCGGCCCTGCCCAGCTCTCCGTTACACCATGGCCAGAAGACGACAGCGCCCGCTGTGGCAAGGAAGCTGGTGCTCCCCGAGGAGAGCCCTGCCCAGGACAGCACTGCCCCACACGGCATGGCACAGCCTGCATCCCCGCTCCCCAGGCTCCCCCGACCTGCGGGGTCACCTTCCCAGCCCGGGAGGTGCCGGCCACAATCCTGCACCGGGCCCAGCACCCCAAGTCTGCAGTTCTCCCAGGGCCGACTCCCGCCTTGTTATTCTCTGCCCATGTGTCCAGCTTCAGCCTCCGTGCCCCTCGCTCACCAAGCGCGGATCTCCAGAGGCGAGTGGTGACGTGCGTTTCTCCTCCGAGCACCCCAGCGTGCCGGGCTCTGCGCAGGGAGACGGCCACAGTGCCTGAGCCCAAAAAGCTTATAGGCTAAAACAGGACACATCCCGGCAGCAGCAGCATCCCCATTTCACAGAGGGGGAAACTGAGGCACGGAGCAACTTCAGAGCCAGATTATCAAGCGCGCCCCCTGGAAACCTGGCCCCAGATGTGGGCGCAGAGCCCTTGAAAGTCTGCCTGTCTTGCCGAGGTCACCCAGGGAGTCTGGCACAGCTGGGACTTTGCCAGCCCAGCGCCCCAGCCACGTGGGGTTACATCCATCTCTCAGTCTGCTCAGGGCACAGCCGCCGGCCCCCAGGGAAGACACCTCCCGGGAAGCTTGGGGTTAGTTTTTTCCAGAGCTCTTTCAGGACTAAGATGAAACAGCTATTTTAACCCCCCAGAAGAACAATTCACGTCCCTCTTGCTCCCTGCCCCCACCTGCACCCCCAGGGGAGGAAAAAACACAGGGACACCCACCGGCACCAGCTGCTGGTCACAGCACTTAATGCGCTTCTGGGGAGTGCTCAGACACCAGGGTGAGGGGCACAGGAGCAGAACCGGGATGGGGGCCCAGGGGAAGGAAACAAAGAACACCCCAAACACCTGCAGAGATCACCTCAGGCATCCAGCCACCTCAAAAGTCTTCAGGGACACGCTGGATCCAGTCTCCAGGGAAGCAGAGAGACACAGCCGGGGTGGGGGTCAGATAGGGCAGAGATCCACTTCATGGGTGTCTCTTTGCGTTCGTGTCCTGGGACAGCCCCACCCAGACTTGGGGGCCCCTCCCCACAATGCTCTGCCACTGATGGCAAGGAGACTGCCAGGGTCTCACTCACACTCACCCTGCATGTCCCTTTTTATGGCAGAATCCCTTGCACAGCTGGCTGGGCGTGGCCAAGGCAATGGATTCTGGGAGATGTAGTTTCCCATTGAAGTGGGCGGGGCATGCATGGTGGGCGGGGTTAGCGCTTTACTTTGTATCTGCCCTTTTGTCACCCAGTTTGGGGCGGGGGCCAGGCAGGGTGACCAGATGTCCCGATTTTTGGGTCCTTTTCTTATACAGGCTCCTATTACCCCCCACCCCATCCGATTTTTCACATTTGCTGTCCGGTCACCCTAGGGCCGGGTTACAGCAGGGGCTCTGGGCTCCTGGTGGGATTTGGCTGCACTAGGGGCTGCTCCGTCCCCTGTCCTGTGTACAGTGATTGCCATCAGGGCGCAGTGGGGGTGAAACGCTGCCATGTGGACGGGCTCTTTGCCCCGGGGCCAGGGACTGCACAGGGCGAGGGAGAGCAGGCGTCCGCTCGGCTCTCACCATGCACTTCCCAAGGTGAAATAAAACCTCGTCCAAACCCTCAGGTGCCTGCCTCCCTGCTGTAAACCCGGAGTCGCTCCAGGGCAGGCGTGGGGGAGTCTGCATTGACTCTGTAGGAGCTGAGCGCAGAATCCAGCCCCGGCCCCACTGCAGCCAGGGCCTGACTGGATTTCCCCCACGGTGACAGAGAGCAGAATCCAGCCCCGGCCCCACTGCAGCCAGGGCCTGACTGGATTTCCCCCACGGTGACAGAGAGCAGAATCCAGCCCATGAGCACAAGCCCCAGTGCTCAGCACCCCCATCTCCCCGCTGCCCGAGGCCCCTTTTTCCACCCCCTGGGCCCTGCCCCTCTGATTTCATTGTTCTCTGCTCTGGTGTGAACTCCTTTTCCCCTGATTTTCCTCTGCAGCTCTGACCTTGCTCTTCTCCTCTGCCTCTGTTTTTACCGTCAGCGTTTGCTGTCCCCTTCAGTCCCTCCCTCCCCTTCCATCTCCATCCCTCCTTGTTCCCCTCCCCTGTGCCACCTCCGGGGTTAGAGCAGGGGGGCTGGGAGCCAGGACTCCTGGGTTCTAGCCCCACCTCTGGGAGGGGAGTGGGAGCTGGTGGGTTAGAGCAGGGGGGCTGGGAGCCAGGACTCCTGGGTTCTCTCCTGGCTCTGGGAGGGGAGTGGGGGCTGGGAGCC
Organism: Mauremys reevesii; assembly: GCF_016161935.1. Taxonomy (NCBI): domain Eukaryota; kingdom Metazoa; phylum Chordata; order Testudines; family Geoemydidae; genus Mauremys; species Mauremys reevesii. The sequence continues at coordinate 15,424,069 of NC_052647.1, read as the reverse complement.
AGGACTCCTGGGTTCTCTCCTGGCTCTGGGATGGGAGTGGGAGCTGGTGGGTTAAAGCAGGGGGGCTGGGAGCCAGGACTCCTGGGTTCTAGCCCCACCTCTGGGGGGTGTAATGGTTGTGGGGGGAGAATGGGAATCTGGACTCCTGGGTTCTATTCCTCCCTCTCCCTCATTGCATGATTTTAGGCAAGTCACGTCCCCTCTCTGAGCCTCAGTTTCCCCACACGTCGGACGATCCCTTTGAGCACCGCCAGGGTCACCGGCTGGCGTTCTCTGCCCCGTGCTCTGACCTTCCTGGAGGGAGGGCAAAGGCTGGAGCTGATGGGGCCAGAGCCCAGCCCCAGGGAAACCAGGCTGCAGCCTCCTCCCTTCCTTTGCTGGGTGCCCCTAGTGCGGCAGCTCAGCAAATGCCTCCCCCGCGCCCCCGTGGGTCCGAGGAAAGCGCCGCTAGGGCAGCCGGGCAGGGATCACCCTTTACTCCAGGGCACCTGGATCCTGCCACGTCCCAGCCAGCCCTTGGTGCTCCTGCTAATTAACACACGGCTCCGCAGGGCTCCCCCTTGTCTCCTTGCTAATTAATTCGCTGTTGCTGCTCATTAGGATCAGCTGGTGGAATGGGCTGGGGCAGCAGGTCCTCTGGGCTAGGGAGAGAGCAGCTCTGGTAGCCCATGGAGCAACCCCCTCCCCCCAGTCAGAGAATGGGCGGCTGCTGCTCAGCGTGGGGGGAACGGACAGAGGGATGCGTCTGTCCAAGGTGGGGAGGAAAAGCAGCCCGTTGATGCCCCCCCCCGCCCCAGAATCTTCTCCTCTCCCTGCCTGGGGGAGGGGGACGTTCCAGCCGCTGTAATTTGTTGCACAAACATTGTTTGAATTTTTTTTCAGAATTGCATTGATCCCGGTGCATAAAGCGCCCATAAATCCATCTAATATCCCAGCTGATTGATTATTGCCCTTTGGAAGGGGGCTGGCCCGGCCTGCAAATTAAAACCGATACGGCTAAACGCCACGTACCGTCGCAAGGGCTGGGGCGGCAGGCCCGCTCCGGGGCGCGGGCAGGGGCGGGGGCCGTCAAACCGGGGGCAAGTCGCAGCCAGCCAGACACACGGATTTACACCAGCCCGCAGACGGATACACAAATTCACACAAACCCATTGGAACGCACAGGCAGAGACACACCGACCAGCACATTCACACGCACACACATCAATGCAAGACCCAAGAATGTCTCACATTTAAACCCCCATTAAAAGTGACCGTCTGTCGCCAGCGGGTCAGGGGAAGGAGCAGACAAAGAGACAGAATCCCTAGAGAGCGTCAGCCCAATTCCCAGCCTGCCAGCTGATCTGAAAGGGACCGGGTGGCAGGGAAGCTGGAGGTCGCCACCCTGGAGAACCAGGCAGCCGTTTGCACAATTTTCCTTTTTGTCCTAATTGCTCCGAAAATGCAGATTTGACTCTCTCTGGACGGTGATTCAGCCCAGCTCTCCGGAGCTCTGAGGGCAGGAGCTACATTTTGCATAAAAGGAGCAAATTCAGTAAAGATTTGAAAAGAGCAACCATAAATCAGATCCCAAAGCACAAAATGTCCCCTGCTCTTCTCTAAGATGAATGTGGGAGCACAGGAGACAACGGCTAGGGGCCCAGAGACCGGTAGCTATTGAGATGTGTTGGGATAGCCAGACCCTGGCTCCGAGCTCGGCCTAAACATTAACTACAATTCCCCCAGGTCGAGAGTGCGAGAAAAGGAAGGAACCTTTGCTGAGAAAGGTTTGACGTGTGCAAACAAACAACTGCAAGTGCTAAGGCACTTGTACACACACACGCTAACTACACAAACTAGCAGACAATAAGCAGAGCGAGACACTCACACACACACACACAATGCAGCCTAGGGGACAGTGCTACCACCCAAACACACACACACACAGGGACATGGAGCAAGGGGATTTTTAATCCTCTATAACTTGGTTTTGTTTGCAAGATTCTGCAGCCAGCGCAGAACAGACCCATCATGACATTTCACTTGCCTAAAGCCACCTGAGGCCCCTCAAAATGCATTTTAATAAGGGGGGGGATGGTTTTTGTCAGGGGAGCAGAATCCGTATCAAGCTCTAAAAAGCCGCCTGTGGAATTTCTGGAGCTCCTAGCCCAAGATCCCTGTGACGGGGGATAGGAACCTGCCTCGACTAGCCCAGAGTGGGGCAGTTGGCCGTTCAGCGAGCGGAGCGGCTATATCCTGACAGCCAAGTGTGACAGGGCTGGCTAGCTGCCTCCCTCTCTCTCACACACACACCCCTGACATACCTGCAGCGCTCGCTCGGTCCATATACCTCATTCTCGGGCCCTCCTAATACAGGCGTATTGCTCTTCGGCTGCACCTCCGCATATTACACACCACAGGCACCGCTCACCCCCCCGCAGAACTGACACACACAACGTGTATTTGTCTATTCAACATACGCAGCAATAGCAACGTGCCACCTATCTATGGGGTGTATCGAATTGACCCCTCTATAAATACCTGCCCTGCAAAGAGGAGTGTGTCTGATAAATGGATTTATACACACACTCAGATTTTGGCCAAGGTTTCTAGAGGGAACCAGCGATTTCTAGGAGCTTTGATTCTGGGGTGCTCTGCTGAGGCTCAGTGTCTCCTGCTCTGAGAAACAGGCCCCTTGAAGGTGTGACGAGCTGGGTACGTAAATACGAACTCCCCAGAATCGCTGGTCACGCTGAAAGCCAGCGCTGGCTCGGGTAGCCACAGGACACCGCTCTGCCCAGGTGGGGCTGTATCACTGACAGTCTGACAAGCCCACTCGAGCTCAGCAATGGGGGAATTCTGGGCTATGCCAGACTGAGCGGAGTTTTGCAGGTCACGGGGGGCTCCGGCCTCTGCACCTCTGAGACGCTGCTCTGGAGGAGCCGGAGCTGCACCCACTGCCGGCTGAGACCGGGGGCATGGCCGCTGGTGTCACATACCCGCATCCCTCATGTCTGGCTCCTAGGCAAGTGTCGGTTACACACACCCGTGCCCCTCTCCCTGTCCCTCACGCCGGCTACGGCTTCTTCCAAGATTGAGCGATAGGCTCCCTGGACGGGGTGGGGGGGTAATTGATTAATTAATGACTGTGATGGTTTGCAGCCCCTGTAGCTGATCTGTCAGCTGTTAATCAGTCTCTGCAGAGAGGGGCGGGGAGGCACCGAGGTAAAGCGCTTTCATTGCACAGGGGAATGATACAAGCCCAGCATATAAAACACGGCCTTAAACATGACTCCAGCTGGGGGGGCTAGAGCGGCAGGGGGGGGGTAAATAGCAGGAATAGGAGCCAGGATAACCCCAGGGCCCAACGGGGCCAAGCAGCACGAGCGCGGAGGGGTCACCCATCCGCTGGCTCCGTGTCTTATAGGAAGAGACGTGATGTTTCCATGCATGAGCCGCGTCTCCTCCCCAGCAGCACTTGGGGACGATGCCCTCGGACCCCCGGCCCTGCCAGCCTGCCTCTCGCTCCTGCACACGCCCGGGGAGCCAGGCTGCTATGGATGGGATCCGACACGCCGCGGCTCCAGGCACCTAGGGCTTGCGCTGCGCCTCGGCCCCATGCCTCCGTCGCCAGGCACCCGAGGTGGCTCTGCTTGTCTTCGAGCGACGGCCTCTCCCGCCGCTCAGCCCTGCCTTCGCGCACCCTCCCAGCTGAGTGCCGGGAGAGCTTGGGGTGAGGGGTGCCAGGGAGGCGAAGGGTGGGGGGAGGACCGGAGGTTGGGATCCCTTCCTGCTAGTGTCTTGCTGCACAGAGATGATGCCCATATGATCTGGCACGAAGAGAAGCCTGGAGCTGCCACGGTCACCAGCTGGGTTCTCAAGAAGACAAGAAGGGAAGACAAAATATCTCTGTATCTATCTCCACACTCACTCCTCCCAGCTATCTCCGACCCCCCCTCCCGCCTGCTCCCGCTCCCGCTGCTGCTGCCGCCGCATCCAGTGAAGTGCGAGAATCCGAAGTGTCTACTGGCGAGGAGCGAGCGGCTCCGGCATGGTGGGAAGAGGTAGCGAGGGAGGCAGAGAACACGGGTGACTCGCTCCTGGGCAACTTGGCGGGAACTTTCCTGTCCCTCGGAGCCGAGGCAACAAGTGAGGAGGCCGGCTGCAGAGCGGAGTGAGCCAGAGGGCACCACAGGTCAGCTCCGCGGGCACCGAGCCGGGCTGCGTCCGTGGGCCCCGAACCAGGGCTGTGTCTGCGGGCCCCGAACCAGGGCTGCGTCCGCGGGCACCGAGCCGGGCTGCATCCACAGGCACTGAGCCGGGCTGCATCCACAGGCACTGAACCGGGCTGCGTCCGCGGGCACCGAACCAGGGCTGCGTCCGCGGGCACCAAACCAGGCTGCATCCACGGGCACCGAGCCGGGCTGCATCCACAGGCACTGAACCGGGCTGCGTCCGCGGGCACCAAACCAGGCTACATACACGGGCACTGAACCAGGGCTGCATCCACGGGCACCGAACCAGGGCTGCATCCACGGGCACCGAACCAGGGCTGCATCCACGGGCACCGAGCCGGGCTGCGTCCGCGGGCACTGACCCAGGCTGCGTCCGCGGGCACCGAGCCGGGCTGCGTCCGCGGGCACCGAGCCAGGGCCGTCTCTCCGCCACTGACTCTTTGGGGGGTTCCGGATCCCGCCCCCCCTCCCCCCCACTCACTCACCAGGCTCCGTCTCTTGAGAAGCTTCCACCATTACATCCAAAAGCGAAGACGACTTCCTAGCCCTGGCTGCGTCCAGGCTGAGCCGCAAGAAGAGGGTGATCGGCGCGGCCATCGGGGTGGCCATGGTGCTGGTGCTGCTGGTGGCCATCCCGCTGCTGGTGCACAGCTCCAAGGCCACCTCGCAGTACGAGATGCTGGGCAGCTGCCGCATGGTCTGCGACCCCTACACGCCCCAGACCCACGGGGCGGCCTCCGCTGAAGCCAGCCAGGAGCTGTCCGTCATCTCCCCGCCCCCGTTCCTGCTGGGGGGCAAAGGGGACCAAGGGAGGAAAGGCAAGTCTGGGATCCGGGGGCTGCCGGGCCCCCCAGGGCCGCCAGGGCCACGTGGTCCGGCTGGAGAGCCGGGCAGACCGGGGCCACCGGGGCCGCCGGGGCCAGGGCCGGGGGGCTACATCCCGTCCTTCTACAGCCCCAAGATCGCCTTCTACGCCGGGCTCCGGAAGCCCCACGAGGGCTACGAGGTGCTGCGCTTCGACGACGTGGTGACCAACGTGGGCAACTACTACGAGCCGTCCAGCGGCAAGTTCACCTGCCCCCTGCCCGGCATCTACTTCTTCACCTACCACGTGCTGATGCGCGGCGGCGACGGCACCAGCATGTGGGCCGACCTCATGAAGAATGGGCAGGTAGGAGACCCCCCTCCCCCCCACCCCCACCCCGCCAGCCTCACCTGCAACCCGCCCCTCTCCCCACTGGCTCCGCCCACCTCACCTGCAACCCGCCCCTCTCCCCACTGGCTCCGCCCACCTCACCTGCAACCCGCCCCTCTCCCCACTGGCTCCGCCCACCTCACCTGCAACCCACCCCTCTCCCCACTGGCTCCGCCCACCTCACCTGCAACCCCCCCTACTCCCCACTGGCTCCTCCCACCTCACCTGCAGCCACTGGCTCCTCCCACCTCACCTGCAACCCGCCCCTCTCCCCACTGGCTCCGCCCACCTCACCTGCAACCCACCCTACTCCCCACTGGCTCCTCCCACCTCACCTGCAACCCGCCCTACTCGCCACTGGCTCCTCCCACCTCACCTGCAACCCGCCCTACTCGCCACTGGCTCCTCCCACCTCACCTGCAACCCGCCCTACTCGCCACTGGCTCTGCCCAGACCACAGCTCTGCCCACTTCACCTGCAACCCGCCCCGCTCCACACTGGCTCCTCCCACCTCACCTGCAACCCGCCCTACTCGCCACTGGCTCCTCCCACCTCACCTGCAACCCGCCCTACTCGCCACTGGCTCTGCCCAGCCCACGGCTCTGCCCACTTCACCTGCAACCCGCCCCTCTCCTCACTGGCTCCTCTCACCTCACCTGCAACCCGCCCTACTCCCCATTGGCTCCTCTCACCTCACCTGCAGGTCCCAGCTCCTGCCAACCCACCCATGAAAGACAGTAGCTTTACCTGCAAACCAGCCAAACCTACCTCCAAGCATACGCTTCCCGGCTCCACCCTGCCAGTGTGCCCACCTGCCCTCCCACCTATGCCCAGCCTTGCCAGAGCTGTGTGGGTGTGATGGGTTCGGCGCTTTGGGGCGGGGAAGGGCAGCAGCGAGGGTCTGATTCCTCAGGCCATCCGTCCATAACCCCCATGTGGGAAGGGCTGCCTAGACCCCCACAGACCTGTACAAACAGGGCACATTCTACAATCCAGCGACTTCCTATGTGTACCAGTAGAAATGACCCCTTTACACGCACTGGGCTATAATCCTTCTGTTCATAATGGTGTTTCTTTATTAACATTGGTAATAATAACATTTATGTACTGCAATGCTCGGGGTATTGCTTAGAGAAGGCCGCTGACTGTGCGGAGAGTTTTAAATTATATAAATATATTTTGTGGGGATAGATAGATAGATGGAGGGGTGAGGGGGGATATAGATAGATAGATGGGGGGGAGGGGGGGAGTGGGATAGATAGAGATAGGAGGGGGGTGGGTGGGGATAGATAGATAGATAGATAGATAGATAGATAGATAGATAGATAGATAGATAGATGGGTGGATGGGGATAGATAGAGGGGGTGGGTGGGGATAGATAGATAGATAGATAGATAGATAGATAGATAGATAGATAGATAGATAGATAGATAGAGGGGGTGAGTGGGGATAGATAGATAGATAGAGGGGGTGAGTGGGGATAGATAGATAGATAGATAGATAGAGGGGGTGAGTGGGGATAGATAGATAGATAGATAGAGGGGGTGGGTGGGGATAGATAGATAGATAGATAGATAGATAGATAGATAGATAGATAGATAGATAGAGGGGGTGGATGGGGATAGATAGAGAGATAGCTAGAGGGGGTGAGTGGGGATAGATTATATAGATTCTTTTTTAAAGAAAAAAATTAAGAGTTTAAAAAATTGAAATGCAAACTAGGTTCATTTAGCTGGGAACCCTCCAGTTCAAGAAAGTCCCTTTAGGTTTGTGACCCAGGGTTGGGGTTAGGATTAGTCGCCAACTCCTCATACCAGACACCCTGGCTTGGGATCCGACCGGTTTGTTTGTATTATTCCTAAAGTCAAATACAGAGAACAAGACGGTCTGGGCAAAGCAATTCCGTTCTATTCAGTCCTTCCGAATACGGAGGGGCAGGGTCACCCATTCCGTTCAAAAATTAAACCAAACGTCAGAGCATCTGGAATCCAAGAGGCGTTTATTGATAAGGTAGCCGTGGGCTATTTTATTTGTAAAATATTGTGTTAGCAGAGTCAGGGCGTTATTGTAGCAATTGTGAGAAGAAAAATAGATTTCCCCCCGACCCCCAAAATGGCACAAAATAAGATACACGCACCCATCAAAGGAACACACAAATACACCCGCTCCTGCAGAACACAGAGATGGGTTTGTAAAGTTTAATCAAATGTGGTGGGATTGGTGTGGGAGAGAAGTTGTTACATTTTTTCAGATATAGAGGAATCAGAATACGGGAGATGGGTTTTCAGACTGTGCTCTGTGTTGAGCAAAAAAATAAAATAAGATGTGAAGTATCCGAATATTCATTGATCTTTCAGGAAGAACGATGTTATAGAACTATAAGCAGTTATTCCGTGTGTGTGTGATATATATTACGTATGGCTGTTTGTGTGTGTAATATATGTTATACTGAGAGTGCATAGGTGAATAGATTCGTCTAGCAGTGATATTTGTTAAATATACATTCAGGGTGTGTTTGTAGAATACGTAATGTACATCAAATGTTTAACAGTTTATATAGACTAGCCTATAGTCTAATAGATACTATTAAAATATGGTTCTATGCACACTGAACAGTATGTTATAAACACACACCTACTGTGTGTGTATGCTACATTGCAATGTCTAGACTAGAAATACTTTACAGAAGGTATATATCGTATTTAATAGTTTAGTGGTGTGTATGTACATCATTATAAACAAACACTTTATGTACATATACATTGCGCAGACTGTATTAGACATAATACTTTGTATGTGTAGCTGGATATTAAATCTATGTGCACATAGTGTTTAATAGTTTAGATGCATTTCAAAGTGTCGCTATAGCACTAAATACTATTCTGCACATAGATTTACTAACTTGCATATGTTTAAGAGTGTGTTTCTACAGCGATAGAGTCGACGTTCATGGATACACACTCCCCGTGTAGACAGATTTACACTCACAACGTTTCCTCTACAATCCTCCCAAGTCTCCCCAACAGTGGGGATAAAAACCAGAGATTTTTCATCCCTGGAGAATCATTTGTCTTTTTCTCCCTTCCTCTCCTATTCCGCCTTCAATAAACTCATATCAAATCTTCTCCTCACCTCCACATGCTTTATTAGCATCCTCTCCAAAGCGGGGTCTGGTGCTTTGAAATCCGCTGCAGAGAACCTGGCCCAGAAACACACAAAAATGCCCTGAGAAATATTGTTTATTTCCTATTTTATGGGGTTCATTTTCACACGCCCAGAGAACCTCGCAAAGGCCGGGATTAAGATATTTAGTATCAGGGGATTCTTCTTTTCTTTTCTTTTCTTTTCTTTTCTCAATAAAGAAAATAACTCGACAGTTGAGCTAAAACGGAACCGTTTAAGAGCTCAACCTGGACACCCTCCATTTATTAAAGATAAATAAGCCATTGATCTCAAACTTTAAATGCATCCGCCTCACCCTCCCACCGGCTGCCTGAACTAATGAAAGCAGCACCTCGGAGCAGCCGTCTGTTGTGTCTCTTGAGCGAATCAATAGACATATTTACATTTGATCGCCAAGCGTCTCAGCAAATGCTTTAGCCGTGGGATTAGCAGGCGCTAACGCCAAAACCCCACTGTTTTCTAGATCAGCAAGTTCTTTTCATATCTACGCTCACATCACGGGGCCCGATCCTGAGCTGGTGCCGGCTGAAGCCCATGGGCCTCCGTCACCGTGTGTGATCCTTTACACCCAGGCCAAATCCAGCCAGAATTGGAACTTTTCACACCCACGGCGCATTGGTGTAAACACGGTGCAAGGTGCCGGGCGACAGAGACCGTAATGTAGCCGGGGGCCGGACAGGTCTTTGCCTGTGTCAGTTTCTCTCCTTTCACCCGCAGGCTATCCTCGAGGTCAGTACTTGGGTGCTGGGACCGGCTTTCTTGCCAGCTACCACCTCAAATAAGTCTGGTGTGAAAAGTCCCCATTTGGCTGACCCTGTCCCCTTCAATCAGCAAAAGAACCCGGCCGTTAAAATCGCCCGTCTGTCTCCCTGCCAGAGGAGCCCTTCATTATTCGTGGGGCTTTGGACGGCAGCTCAACTAGATAAAATGCTATTGATAGTAAATTCTGATCATCTCCAGGGGCCAGAATTGTAGCTGGTGTAACCTGACACGGCTCCATTCATGTCAGTGCTGATTGACACCAGCTGAGAGTCTGGCCTGTAATATATTAAAACCCATCCTAGCACCCACCTAGATATTCCAGCTCGGAAAGCTGGGATCATTGTAGGTTTGGCCGGCTGATTCCTAGTTTAGAATAAAGGCCGAGGGCTGAAATAGCGCTGCCTGGAGAACGGCCCCAGAGGTCGGGTTGCTTGATTTTTGGAGCGCGAGATGAATAGTGACACTTTGGGTGTATCTATGGGGCAGTCACATCCTGGGACACACTCCTCTCCCCCTCTGCTTGCAAACAGGCAGAATCGCCTGGTTACTAAATAATAAATATCAGGAGGGGTAGAAACGGACAGCTCAGCTGCTGAGATCGGTTCATTCAACGAGTCCCTGGGGACCTGTTTGCAGTCAATTTGTCAGTGGGTTTTTTTTTTTTAATTTTATTTTTAATACCAAAACACCCTCCTGTCAAACAAGATCAGACAGGAGCCGTTCCCCTCCCTCACAGACACCCCACCCGGCCTTTCTGCCTAGGTCTAACAAACACCCGCTTTACTTTTTATTTATGAAGCTTATTTTATCAGGGAATCAAAGCCTCGGTGGTATTTATGTCCTATTGGCAAGGCAGTGGCCGAGAGCTGTTGTAAATCCGCCCTCAGGCAGTCAGATTTGGGTGCTGATGGGTCCTTAGAGAGAGTCACAATAAAATGTTTTTATCCATTGCCTTCCGTCACCCCCCCCCCCCCCCGCCCAGCGCCATATCCTCCAGGATCAGGCCCAGGGAGACCACGGGCTCTTACCAGCTAAAATTCCTTCCTGCCCCCACCAGCAAGACACGAACTCCCTTCCCCCTGTAAAGCCAGAAGAAACGCTGCCTTTCCAATCCGCCCGCACCGGACCCCACCATTTTCACCACACCTTTTCACGGATCATGACCACGCAGGATGGGTCAGTGCACGCCAGGGGTGGGAGACTGGTGGATTTCGGAGGCAATTGTGCCATGCCAGAAATTGTTTGAAGCTGCTAGACACACACACACACACGCAGGTTCGAGAAGCCAGACACACACACACACACACACACGCACGCAGGTTCGAGAAGCCAGACACACACACACACACACACACACACACACACACACACACACACGCAGGTTCAAGAAGCCAGACACACACACACACACACACACACACACACACACACACACACGCAGGTTCGAGAAGACACACACACACACACACACACACACGCACGCAGGTTCGAGAAGCCACCTTGTCATGGCAGGCTCAGGTTTGGGGAGGGAACGTGGGCTCGGGGGGATCCTGGAGTGACCCCCCCCACCCCCCGTTGGTCGGCCAGGCTCTCCCTTCCTGAGCCGACCTGACTAGAAATTGGAGGTCGGGCGAGTTACGCACCTCCTCCGCCAGCTCCCAAGTGACAGCCGTTTGGCCCAGCGTGTCTCAGAGCCCAGAGCCTGGCGCTGCCGAGTGGTGACAGGTTGAAGGAGTGAGATTTCAAAGTAATTACAAGCCAGGTCTGAGACGCTGCATCAGGAGGGGGCAGGACACGGAGCCGGCCGCCCCAGGGGCACCAGCTCCCACCTGGTCCCTGTCTGACAGGCATGGAGATGAGTTTGCTGGGCCTCAGCCGAGCTCCTAGGAAGGGAGACAGCCGCCCAGGCCGGTGCTAATTGGCAGCTGCAGCGAGAGGCCAAGGATTAAATGGGCCGTGGAGATTTGACCGGGTCCTGCCCCTTGCCCGGGTCTCTGGAGGTCAGGGGGGTGCTGGCTGCAGGCCCAGCTGTCCCCGGGGCTGGGTAAATAGGCGCACAACGGTCTCTGCAGCTGTCAATCAAGTGCGCTCCACCAGCGTGAAACTCACAGCAACAAAACCTCCGCTTGCAGCAACGCCTCCGGCCCGGGGGTCTGCCAGAGGCCTGCAGTGTGGCCCCAGGATGGAGGCATCTGGCTGCCTGGGGCGGAGGGTGCAGGGCACGTTTAAAGCAGCCCTGGACGACAACCCAGCACCTTGCCAGGCTCGGTAGCGTTGGCCTGAATTTACACACGAGGAAGAAGACACATGGTGTGTGTGTCTGTGACTTGTCTAAGGTTGCACACTGACCCTCTGGCATGGGCCTCGCTCAGCTCTAACCACTAGACACCACTCCCCATCAGAGCACCAAGTGGGACCCAGGCGTCCTGACTCCTAACCCCTGCACCAAGAGCAAACGTCTCTAGCGATGCGGGATCAAGAAGAGACCTTCCTGGGGGGCCAGTGACCCTCCATCTGCTGTGGCAGGGGTCTCCCATCTCACCCCTTCATCTGCCACCCGGTGCCAGCCACAGGCAGAGCCTGGACACCGGCCTCAAGGAACCTGGGGCTGGCTCCGGGCTGGCAGATCGGCTCAGCTCAGAGCCCTGAACTAAAGGAAAGATCCTTCTACTTTTGCGTGAAGCTACGATATATATCCCCCCTGCCCCCCAATAGTTCTGCCTCTAATTGAAATCTGCCCCAGGAGTGCTTCGAAGCCACATGCCTCACTCCGGGTAGGCGAGACAACGCTCGGCTAGAGGAATTACAGTCAGTTCATCAACAGGCAGCAATTCCTCTCGACTTCTCTCCAGAGGAATTTTAAAAGCACATATACATTCCCCCCTGCGCCGCTCGCAGACACACTGTCAGAAACCCCTCCAGGTCGGCCGCCCTGCCAACTCGGGCTGTGAGCCTGTCAGCTCAGCCAACCTTAGCTGGCTCGCTAGCTGGACGGCCGACCGCTGAGGGAAAGCCGGGTGAGTCACCCCATAAAGACAGCCAGCGTCCCTGACTGCCCCAGTCTGCCTCCCTAAAACGCCTTTGGCGGTGGCAAGGAAACGAGCCCTTGTTCACAGCCTGTCCTAAACTATCGGGCAGCCGTAAACATCTGCCGTGCTCCACCCCAGAGGTGGATGCCTTTCAGTGCTAGTACGTGATCCCTGTGCACTCTGCTTGTCACTGTTAAAGCTGCTACCCCCCACCCTGGAGGCAGCTGCAGTTCAGCGCCGGTGGAACGGTTTCAGCTCTAGATAGGTCTGCAAAGTGCTTTGGGAGGAGAGGGGCTACAGGACACCTCTTGTGAGACACAGAGCAAGTGGCAATATTTGCAAACGCCACAACACGTAAAGTTGCATTTCAGCCGATCACCAACAGCCTCCGATTTCAGGTGCCTCCGTCTTGGGGTGCCCAGCGTGAGACACTGAGCGGTAGATTTGCCAGGTGCTGAGCCCCGGACTGGATCTCGGGCCTTAGGTGAGATCACTTTCTAATCCACCCTCTGTCTAGGGGACGTTGGATCCCCTGCATCATCGCAGTTCCTGGGCATTGCTGCAATGAAAACCAGAGCATCAGGCACCAGTGGTGGAGCCTGTTCCCACTCGACGTGACCGAGGGGGTTTAGGGAGGCGGACAGCAGTTAGCGAAGCTGGAATGACCCCAGCCCCAGGTCTGCTGGCCAGCGCCTGGGCCGGCTAGTTCCCGCAGCACAGCGCCCCCTAGTACCACACTGGGGCGGTGGGGGTCAGCGCTGACCCTTGTGGAATCAAGGCCTGAGCCGTGGAGGTCTCCTGTCCACGTCCTGAGCCGTGCCGGCCCTGCGGCGTGCGAGATCTGACTGGCTCACAGCACAGGGAGCTGGGGGGTGGGGATCCTGCAGGTTAGAACTGGGGAGGTGGAGCCAGGACGTCTGCCTTCTATTCCTGGCTCTGCAAGTCACCTCCCGGCTCTGTGCCTCAGTTTCTCCACCTGTGCAATGGGGTTAATTATATGGTCCGGCTTTCATTCATTCAGGGTAATTCATTAAAATTGCCTCTTTTGGGGAGAAGGAGCTTTAGCCACATAACCCCCAGCAGCGTTGAATGGGAAATAGCCCCCCAACTCCCAGCTGACCCAATGACCCCCCCCCACCCGAGGATACACTCCCCCCACTCTAGTCTGCTCCTTTCTTGGGTTCTGGCAACCGAATCCCAGCACGAGGAAGAGCAAAGTGACAGCTCTCAGACAGACAGAGGTGCCTCTGTGTGTGTGTGTGTGTGTGTTAGATGGTGTGTGAGTCTGGTGTCTCTGTATTTGTGTTATTCCGTGTGCATTTGGATTTGTGTGTGTGGCCAGGTGTGTAAGAGGGTCACCCACGCTGTTGCTTATGTATTAATACTAAGAACACCCAGCTCCCCTCTAGCTCTTCCCAGCAGGAGCGCTCGAAGTGCTTTACAAAGGACAGTGTCATTATCCCCATTATACAGATGGAGAAACTGAGGCACCAGAGGGCATGACCTGCAACGGTTCGCCAGCAGGCCAGTGACAGGGCTGGGAACAGAAATCAGGTTTCCTGAGTCCCAGCCCAATATTCCAGCCACTAGCCACTCTGGAGCCCACGAGAGACAGTGGCATTTTAAACAGCTGCCTGTGACGGGTGTAGGCACTAGAGAGCTGTGCGGCACCAAACGGGCACTTGTGGGGGCGGATTTAGTGGAAAGGGGTTTTCCTGTTCTCCCCAGAATGAGTCGGGTTCTGCTCACCGATGCCTAGAATAGCCCCTGAGATCTTGGGATGGCTCAGAACTTGTGGCATTCGCACGTTATCCCGTTACCGACAGACGTGTGAGAAATGCCGTCAAACTGCGCGGAGGGCGAGAGCTGGCAACATTTTTGACATTTTCAAAACAAAACAGTTTGACGTTTGGTTTCCAAACCGAGGTATTTTGAAATTCGCTGGATTGAACTAAAAATAAAAAAGGTAAAAAACACCCAAAAACTAACCACCGAACCAAACCAATCAGTTATTTCCCCAGGTCTGTGTCAGGCCGTGCAATGACTTTGTGGGGTCTGGCGAAGCATTAACATCTGTGGATTTCTGGGGTGTGTGTGTGTGTGTGTCTGTAATTGTGTTACCAGCTTCTTCCTTCCGCCTGGAACGCTGTTACTAACTGGGTGTAAAGATGTGCATTGTTCAGCGTGTCAGTGTTTGTGGGAATGTGTGGGTCTTGTGTTATTCTCTGCGTGTGTGTGGTTATGCAGGTCTCTCTCCCTGGAGGCAGGAGTGTGTGTGTGTTGTGTTATTGGGTGTGTGTTTGTAGGTGAAGGGAGGTGCAGAAGCGCATTGTGGGGTGCAGGAACCCGTGTGTTTGCACAAGGCGAGGCCTTGCCTGCTGAGCTCCACGCGAGGCCGCATGCCAGGGACCCACCGCGGGCTGGAGAAATTCCAGCGAAACAGGAAGAAATCAGTCCCTTCCATTCACTTTCCCTTTGGAGAGCTCAGCGGCAGGGTCGCCCGGGGGGTGGGGGAAGTGGGGCAATTGGCCCTGGGCCCTGCAGGGGCCCCACGAACCCTGGCCGAGAATCCCTTCCCCGGCTAGAGGCGCCTTTTACTCCCCCGGCGGCAGTCCGGGTTCGGCGGCACTTGGGCGGGGGCCCTTCACTCGCTCCAGGTCTTCACAGGCACTTCGGCGGCGGGTCCTTCAGTGCTGCCGAAGACGTGGAGCGAGCAAAGGACCTGCCGCCGCCGCAGACTCGGAGCTCCGCCCGGTGAGTACAAGCGCCGCAGCGGGTGGCACCTTTTTTTCTGTCCGCTCCCCCCGCTTTGCCCCAGGGTGAACTTTCCACAGGCCTTTCCCTGCACCCCAGTCTACCCTGATGCAGGAAAAGGAGAGCTCAGACTCTGGGGGAGACAGCAGCTCTGCCACTGATTGGCTGTGTGTCCTTGAGCAGGTCACTTGCCTGCTCTGTGCCTCGGTTTCCCCAGTTGTAATATGGGGGCCATACCGCTCGCCCTCTCGGCTGGATGTTGAGGAAGGGCCTGCTGCTGCCACCGCCGAGCTCTGCAAATGAAAAGTGAATGGAAGGGATTGATTTCTTGTTGTTTCACTGGAATTTCTCCACCACGCCGGTGAGTCCCTGGCATGCGGCCTGGATGCAGCCGAGCCTGGCTCGGGTCACAGAGGGCTGCTCTGCGGCCCACCTCCTGCGCAGCATTCGGACCAGCGACCGAAGGCAGTTCGGAGCCGCTGGAGCCCGTGTGGGGCACGGAGGAATCCAGGCAGAGACGGATTCAGAGACAGGAACCTAAATCCACTCCATAAAGCCCTGTCCCTGCCAGGTGGAGGCCGGCCCCTGTGTATGGCCCTGCCATAAGCCGCCTGCTGGCAGCTTGATCCCTTTCTGCCCGATGACAGGCAGCCCTGGAGCAGAGTTGATCCCCTGCTGTGGCAGCTTGAGCCGCCGAAAGGCTTCGGCCCATTGTCAGGGATTTTCTAGCAGGGGCTCAGGGGACGCCCGGGCAGCTGAAGCCAGGAGGCTGGGGGTGGGGGCAGGGCGTGGGGCGACTCGCAGGCACTAGCAGGGGGAGGCAGTGCAGGGTGGGGGCCTGCTGTGCAGTGAGCTGGAGGACAGGGGCAGGTGCCCAGGTGCCGGCAGGATGCCAAGCGTCCCCTGCTGCCCCCGGGGGAAGGGAAACCTCTGACCGAGCGAAGGAGCCGATTCCTCGGCCGGAGACCAGACGGGGGCCGGTAGCTGCAGTGGTTTAAAGCAGGGTCACCCCTGCCTGCCCACAGCCACTCGTTCGACAGCACCCCAAGCCCAACCACGTTCAGGGGACGGGGGCTGGGTCAGCGGGACGCCTGGCACCAGAGCGACTCACACCCAGTGTGCCTGGCTTCTCGCCCGACGACACCCCGTCAGCTTTGCTCTCTGGATCTAGTCACGGCAGCACCCAGGCGGGATTCCAGCGATTGAGGGTCACGTGCGCCCCAGGGAAAGGTGACAACAAAGAGAACAAACAAGCTACAACCTCCCTCCCCTGGGTCAGATCCTGCAAACACCTGAGCACCGAGCCAGTGGGAGTTAGGTGCCTAAATCCCTTTGAGGATCTGGGCCAAGGAGGCGCGGGAGCATCTGCAAAACTCTGCATGTGCCCTTCCCCCTCCCTGCACTGGTTAGGTTTGTTTTACGTTTCCCGGCCTGTATTAGGATTGTGTAAAATCTATTACTGGGAGTGATTAATAATGAAAATATGACGATGATCAAATACAATTATCAACAGACCTTAATTATATTTCCTATTAATATCCTAATGGGAAAAAGTGACCACTGACCCGAGCGAATTCTTTGAAAAACCCCCTTCCTCGTCGCCTGGGCTGGACGCGAGCTTTGCCTCCCGGCCGGTTTCAGGCTCTGCGGCGTGGTTGTCGCCGGCTCAGTCCCAGGACATTAGCAAGGCCGGGTGGGCGAGGTCACGTCTTTACCGGTTTTGGCTAGAGCGGCTGAGCGGAGCTTGCTCCAGCCTGGTCAGACGCCCAACGCTCTGTTTCTTAAAGGAGCTGTTTTAAAATTCATAGTAACTCACGCAAACCCTTGAACCCCCCGCACCCGGGCACAGAACGCAGCGCTGCAGCCGCGGTGCCGCACGCTCCAAACACAACAAAGAGGTCGAATCGTGGCTTTGAGGGCAAAGCCCGACGCATCCTTAAGCAGGGTGCTGCGACCGGCCCCTCCCTAGAAACCCAGCTTCGTGGGAAAGGCCGGGCTCCTGTAAATCTGTGTCTGTCGGGGCTGCACGAGCCGAAATCTGAGCAGGATCGGGCCCCATGGCATTAGCAATGTGAGCATCAGACGCATCTATTCTTTGCACGGGCGCCGAGTGAGCTCCTAAGCCCTCGTATCAGGGGCTGCGCTGACTCGGTGAGAGCCAGGCCTGGCCGCAAACAGAGGCAGGGCTGGGATCTACCCCCTTCGGGGAAATGGGGCCGGAGATTAAAGGGACTCGCCCAGATCTCCTGGGTCCCAGGCCAGGGCCTGTCATGAGCCCTACTCAGCTGCCCTGGGCGAGCAGGCCTAGGATCCGCACCATTGTCGTGCGGAGGTTCCCCCGGATCGTTTATACCCTGAGCATCGTTAGACCGACTCCCGCCCGTTGGACACTCCCAGCTAAGCTCCATTCCCACAGATCCTTCTGAGGGCTGGTGTTCGGGAACAAACGAGGCTGAAGACGGGGAGGTGAAGGGAGCGCTGATGTTCCTGGGACTGGAGGGCGGGTCTCGCAACATTGGGTGTGTTCCTGAAAGCCCCAGCTCCTGGAGTCAGGAGATCACGTGGGATCTGGGCTTATGTGACCGGGGGTGGGGGGGGGAAATGGGGGTGCTGAGTCCATCCCCGTGCTGGCGAGGCTGCCTTTCTCTTGCTGCTAATTCTATTGTCTGCTAACAAATAACTCGTATTAGCAATAACCTCTGTCTCCAGTCAATGACTGTGCTAGTGTCTGAACGTATGACACAATTAACGATCATCTAGATTCATAATGCAGTGGTTATATTAATTATATTTAACACCCTATGTAATTAGTTCATAATTAATAATCAACAATAATATAGTGAGTATATGATAGTTATGTGGAGTATTACATAATCATAAAGTGATTATATTAACCATAGCTGTATGGTGTAGTATCTATTAATACTATACTGCATAAATACAATTACTATAAGCTGTTAATTACGAATTGATCTCTCAATTCATATTATAATTGTATAGATTCTCTAGAGATGAATTATGAATAGTAACAATATAACGACGATCGCTGCGTGGGACTGGCCCCCACCCCACCAGCCTCTGGGATGCTTTTTAGTCTCTGTTGAGTTTTGCCGACCCACCCGCGCGTGACGATCGCTGGCTCTAGATTTCCCCAATATATTCAGGGTGATGAGTCCAGCCAAGCTTCCAGCTTCTCCCCAACCCCCTAATTAATCAATTCAGCCCCCCCAGCCCCACAAGAGCCCATCCCACCGCCCAGCAATTACTTATGCCCTCACATCAGTTCTGCCCCCTCCCATCCTCACCTCTGCTCCTTCTGCACCTGCTGGGGTCCTTACCCCCCTCTCCCAGGCCTGGGGGCAGGGAGCCCCCCACATGTTACAGGGAGGAAAGGGATGGGGGAGGGGCAGACTGACCCATTGTTCATGGAGCGGGGGAGGGGGAGCCACTGGGCTCTTTCTGCTCCCTCCCCCCAACCCAAAAGCCCCTCTTGGCTCCTGGGGGGGAGGGGGCAGAGCTCTGCCAGCCTCCAGCAGCCATCCTGATTGGCTGCTCGTCCTCAGGGTGTGGGGCAGTCAGGAAGGCAGCCGGTCAGATGGGGCTGGGGGGGTCCCACCCCCCACGGCGGAGGTTCCCAAGGGGGCTGGAGTTCCCCAGTGCCGAGGCAGCTGCCTGGCGAGGAAACGGCTGCCCTGGTGCTGGGGGAGGGGATTAATCCCCCCCCACTGCCCAGGGTGGGGGCGATTCACCCCCCCAGCCCGGGGCGGGAAGGTTTGAACGCCGGGTGGGCCCCCAGTCCCGGCTCTGGGCCCCTGGCCAGTGCTAGGCCGGGGTCGGACGAGAGGACCCCGGTGGTCCCCGCTCACCTTCCAGGCACCGAGGCCAGGCCTGCGGCCGCCAGGCCCCTGACTGCACCGGGGCCAAGAGGCCAGTGGAGCAGATGGGTCCCTGCCATGGGGCTCACCCACGCCCCAGCGCTGCCCTACCCCACCCATCAGTGGCTGGGGGGTGCCCGGTGCCATGGGGGAGGGGTGGATCGCCTGAGGCCTCCCATGTGTGAGGGGGTGCAGGATCGGGGCCACCCCACTGCGCCTCCTTCCTAGCCCTGGCCAGCTGGAGGAGCCCAAATCCCCGGGTCCTTCCACACCCGCCAGGAGCCGCCTGCCTGCCCGATTCTCCGGGAGGCCTTTGGTTCACAGCAGCCGGGTAATGAGGGAGCCGGGCTGTGGGGCTGGCCAGGCCCTGCCCCCCCTGCCCCCCAGCTGGCTGAGGGAGGCTGCAGGTTTCGGTGGCGATGGGGAGGGGTTCGAGGAGGTGTGGGGGGGTCCCCGTTCACAGGGGTTAGGACGCACGGGCAGTAGCCAGCACACCGGGGGGGGGCAGTTCCTCCCTTCACCGTTTGCTTGTCGCTCCATTTCTCTGCCGTGACCCCCGCGGGGCCCACACCGCTGAGTGAGGGGGGGGGCCCAGAGCCAGACCCCAGGAGCTCGCCCTGGCTTCGCACCAGCACGAAGGGCTGTACATGGGGCAGGAGACGGATAGTGGGGGTCCCCTCAGCTGCAGCACTGCCACCCCCAAGTGTCCACGAGGGGCAGGGGCTCAGCAGGGAACCCCCCATCTAACGCCCCCCCCGTCTCCCCCCAGGTGCGGGCCAGCGCCATCGCCCAGGACGCCGACCAGAACTACGACTACGCCAGCAACAGCGTCATCCTGCACCTGGACGTGGGCGACGAGGTTTTCGTCAAGCTAGACGGGGGGAAGGTGCACGGGGGGAACACCAACAAATACAGCACGTTCTCCGGCTTCATCATCTACCCGGACTGAGCCCCCGGCCGGAGCCCGTCGGCCCCCCAGCGTCGCCCTGGGGACTTCTGGCCTGACCCCCTCTGCACCCCCAGCGTCGCCCTGGGGGTCCCCGGCCTGACCCCCTCTGCGCCCCGCGCGCCTGGGGCCCCGGACTGACCTCTGCGCCTCGCGCGCCCGGGCCCCGGACTGACTCCTCTGCGCCCGGCCCGTCCCCAGGGGCCCCGGCCTGACCCTCTGCGCCCCAGCGCCCCGGGGCTCCCGGCCTGACCTCTGCACCCCAGCGCCGCCCGGGACCCCGGACTGACCCCCTCTGCACCCCCAGCGTCGCCCTGGGGGCTCCCGGCCTGACCCCCTCTGCGCCCCCAGCGTTGCCCCGGGGGCCCCCGGACTGACCCCCTCTGCACCCCCAGCGTCGCCCTGGGGGCTCCCGGCCTGACCCCCTCTGCGCCCCCAGCGTCGCCCTGGGGACTTCCGGCCTGACCCCCTCTGCGCCCCCAGCGTCGCCCCGGGGGGTCCCCGGACTCACCCCCTCTGCACCCCCAGTGTCGCCCCGGGGCTCTGCTCTGGGAAATGAACTGGACAGACCCCCGGGCTCCTGGGGGGACTGTGGGTGGCTGGGTCTAGGGGTGCAGGGGGAACTAGGGGCTTAGGGCATCTGCTCTGGGACCCCCCAGACGTTACCAGCCCCCGATGACATGGGGGGTGGCTGCAATGGGGGTATCAGGCTGCGGTGGGGGCCCAAACCCACCATCAGCTGGGGGGAGGCGCTAACCATCTCCTTGCAATTGGCGGGGTTGCTGGGTGGGGCCCACGGTGGGGACCCTGGGAAGGGAGGGGTCAGGCACAGATGTGACGCTGGGGGGGGCTGGTGTTTCCCACCCCAGGGGCCCTGCCCCCCACCAGCCTGGGGGGACGGGATGGCACTGGCAGCCAGGATAGAAAATCCCCCCCAGGAGCCTCCCAATCTCAAATGACTTGACCCTCATCCAGAGCTGGATGGACGTCGGGGGGGGGGACGGGGACCTGGGGAAAACAGCCTCCGGATGCCTAACAGGTCTCGCCTCCCCCTCCCGCCCCGCCAGACACCCCTGGGGCAGGAGAGATGCCCGCCTGCCCCCTGGCATTGGGGTACAAATTGGGCATCCCAGCTCCCCCCCAGCTCACTACGCTTGTACAGAGGCCCCCCCAAGCCCCCAAAGAAGGGAGAACCCGCCTACCCCTTGTCTCTTCTCCCTGGGTTATACTCTACCACTGTCTGCAGCCCCACAAGTCTCTTGCATGAAGGGTTGTGGGGCGTCCCTAGATATCTCTATATATAGACTCGGGGGGGGGGGGCATTGGGTGTTGCCCAAGGGATGGTCTCGTGTCCCATCGACTGGCTGACGTGCGCCTGTCTGTCTATAATCTCGCCACTGCCCCCTGCTGGAGGCCATTGAAGCTGCTCAAGCACGTGTCATAGACTCTGTATGACTAAGGGCCGATGGAGAGTCCCCCTCCCAGTCAGCCTTCAGGAGCGGGATGAGCCAAGTCCCACTGGTGTAATGGAGAGATGGGCCTGGCTGGACCGGGGGTCTCCCCCATCACAGCTGCGTACTGCAGCGGGGGGCTTTCCTCTGCCCCCATGGCTAATACACACAGCCCCCCCCGCTCCACCACAGCCCCCCACTGCTGCTCCAGCATAAACACCGCACCCCCTGTCGGCTCCTCCCGCACACAGTGCCCCACACCTGCTCACCCCACGGCCCACTCCCACACACCCACCAGCCAACCGCCAGGCCCAGCCACCCCAGTGGCTCTTCCCCGACAGAGAGGCCTGGGCTGGTGGCAGGGCGTGTGCGTATCACGCGTGTGCTTTGTCGGCACGTGTCTGAGTGAGCACACGGGGATGTGCAGGCAGGGGGATGTGTATGCAAGTGTGCATGTGCGTTGGTGCAGGCGTTTGCACACGTGTGTGCAAGTGTGTTTGCACGTGCACGGGGTGTTCTCCAATTCATCCTCCTTGCTCCATCTTTCCCCTTCACCCCCCCATCACCCCAGCCACCCCCCCATTTCAGTCTCACCCAGTCTTCAGCTCCCCTCCCCCCATTCCCCACCCTGCCCCACCTCCTTTGCACACTCACCTCAGCACCCCTTCCTCTGGTGCAGCAGTGCAGTTCTGTGCGCACACACACACGCTGCCCCCTGCATGCAAGCCCCACGTGCCGACTGCTCACCGACCTCGGGCGGGAGCTGGACAGTGACCTGTTCGAACTGTCCAGGTCAACACACTGTGGCGGGTGCTGGGGCACTTTGGTGCGATTATCCCGCCCGGGGCCACGCACGCCAGGGGCTCCTCGAACCCGCGTCTCCGCTCGTCCGGCTCCGTGTTTGATGCACCATTAAAATACTCTGGTTTTGGACTCGCACTTGGAGGGATTTTCTCTCTTGCCACAATGCACCCGTGCACAGAGCTCACTCCCCCGCCACTGATCGGCAGCCACCTCTGGGGCGAGGCGCAGCGGCTGGTTACCCGCCACACTGCAATACTGCCAGGCCGCGAAGGAGGATCCCCTCTCCAGCTTAAGCCCCGAAGGGAAGGACGCTCGCCTGAGCTGGGATCTGGGATGCTGGGTCCCAGCCCTGCCTGGGGGAGCCACCTCGATCGCAGCACAGGGGTCCATGACCTCTCTCGTTAACCCCTTCCTTGCTGCAGGCCTGCCCACCCTTCCCCCGCTGACGCGTTTAACGTGTGTGACCAAGTCCCTGCTCCAGGATCCTGGCTCCTTCCCTGGCCCGCAAATGCTCATGGCCCCTCCACCCCCACAAAGGTGGCTGCTGGCGCTTTCATGCCTTCCTGGCCATGCCAGCCCCAGGCAGGGGGCTCTCCTGGCTTCTCTGTCTCCCCAAGGTCTGGGGGTGCCCCACCTCCCCTTGCTGCCCACTGAGGAGTCCTTGCCAAGGAGCGACACATCTGCTGGCGGGAAGCTCACCACACTGAGGTCCTGGGCACTGCTGTCAGGAAGCTCGCAACACAGGGGTGCTGAGTCCAGGACACTGCTGGGGGAAGTTCACAGTGCTGGGGTCCCACCAGGGTACTGCTGTCAGGGTGATCACAGGTATAAGAAATGTTTCCCAGCCCCCTCTCCAATTCCAGCCCCTTTGCTTGGCCAATTAGTGTTAATTAACCTCATTGGTCAGTGCAAGTGTCTGTGGGTGTGAGTGCGACTCTGCATGTGGGGTAGCAGGGCGGTAACACTCACTCACCCAGGGCAGAAATGCAGCCACTGCTGGGGTGGGGCAAGTCAGCTGAGCACCAGCTACCTTGCACAGGGGTGGGCGTGCACCTCACTGGGCTGTTTTTCACAAGATCCCCCCTTGATCCCACCCTGGCCAGATGAGGGGGCAGCCATGGGGAGGGGGCCAGGGGCTTTGACGTTGGTGGAGAGAGGAGAGGGATAGATGGGGCACTCAGGCACTCCCCAGATTCCCCCCCCCCACCGCCGCACTGTCTGATCCACCCCTCATCCTGCTCTGAGCCCTGCCAGCCCCAAGAGAGACAAAGCAATCCCCTCCCCCGCCACCATCCAGCCCGGGGGTGCAGTTCCCCCCCACTGCCATCCAGCCGTGGGGTGCAGTGTCTCCCCCTCCCCACTGCCATCCAGCCTGGGGGTGCAGTGTCTCCCCCACTGCCATCCAGCCTGGGGGTGCAGTGTCTCCCCCTGCCCCAGGCCAGTGATGGGGAGGCAGTGTCCTGCTAGGTAATTTCAGGTCACACACTAGCAGTTGGGTCCCTTGTGGTACCCCATGTGCTGATCTGTGCCTGGGTGTCGGGGGGGGGGGGGGGGGGGAGTGTGGCCATCCCCAGCCTGCACTGAACGGGGAGCGTGCCTGCCCGCACACGTTTGTCTGCATGCACATAGCATGACCTGGGCATCCGTGCTCCAGTTGTTAGACACGTCTGTACCCAAGCCCTGCCTCTACATACATGTAGCATGTGCAGTGCATCCACCAGCCAGCGGGCCCTGCCTAGTGCTCTGGGCACACGTGTTTCTGTGGGTTGGTGCCCCAGTGGGACATGCCTGCTGCCTACCTTGTCTGCACCACGTCCATAATGCACTGCCTGCGGCCGCCGGCTCCCCCCAGGCGGAGATGCTCTTGGTGCACACGCGTGTGCTGGCAGACGGGCTATGCACACACAGGCCCAGTACCACCCCCCACCCCCCGCCTGCACCGCGGCCTCGGCTGCGCTGGCTGGCCCTGTCACCGCGCTGATGGCTGCCGAGCGGCGCCCGCCTGTAATGAGCTCCCCGCCCGCCGCACCGCGACGC
Source organism: Mauremys reevesii (assembly GCF_016161935.1). Taxonomy (NCBI): domain Eukaryota; kingdom Metazoa; phylum Chordata; order Testudines; family Geoemydidae; genus Mauremys; species Mauremys reevesii. The sequence goes on along the minus strand of NC_052647.1, from coordinate 15,399,819 downwards.
TGGTAATTGGCAGCTCAGGCGGCAGGGAGACAGGGCCAGGGCCCTGGGCCCAGCCGTTCGACAGGAGTTCGCTCATCCGCTGCAGCATGGGGGGGGATTTCTCTTCCTCGCCCCCCCAGCCTGTCTTTTCATGTCTGTTCTCTCCCCCCGTCAGCCACACGCTCCTGGAGGAGAGGGCACAGGTGCCCACCAGCCCCTGGTACAGGGCTGGGACTGGAGGCTGGTTGGCCAGGGCTCTGCTCTGCATTCGGGTCCTGCTCCAGATCTGGCACCCCTGGGTGCTACCCCAGGAGCTCCCTGCAGCCCCTGCGCTCCAAGGTCACCACCCTCCCCTCCCGCTCTGCTTCAGGGATGCCCTGCAACCCTCATCTCCCTGGGCCAGGGGCTGTGCATCCCCCCTCCCCCTCCCCAGGCTCTCCCTTCCTCCTAGGGTGCTGGGTCTGGCCCCCCCCTTTGTCCTTTCCTGGTGCTGGTAGGGGCCCCCCCATGTGAACCTGGGCTGGGGGGCTGGAATTCCCCCCCCCCCACGGAAAGCTTCCCAAGACCCACAGTGAGCACACGGCCCTGCCCGCTTGGCCAGTCCTGGGGTTGGGGAGGCGAGGGAGCCCAGCGGGGGGGTGTTTGGGGCAGCCCCTAGGGACAGTGACCCCACATTGCCCGTGGCTAATGCTCTCGGAGCCCAGCCAGGCACAGGCACCACCGTGGTGCTCCTGGGGACTCAGACAAATCCCTGTGCATCTCTGCCTCAGTTTGCCCTCTGGGTACAGGGCTGGTATTCACCCAGCTGCTGTGGCTGCTCTGGGAGCCCTGGTTCATTATTGCCCCAGGGTGGGGTGGGATCCTTATGGTTTTACAGCTAGGGAAAGCGAGGCAGGGGGGTGGGGAAAGAGATGAGAATGGAAGCCAGGAGTCCTGGGCCCCCCTCACACTCTCTGCCCCGTCCCCCCAGCCCAGCCTGCTGGCTGCCAGGCCCCCGCTGAGCCTGCCACCCCCCCAGGGAGCTCTGCTAGCACAGATGCCCGCTGGGCCACTGCCCCTGGGCCCTGGCAGTAACTTACCGGGCTAAATGCCCAGCTGGCTGGTCTGTGCTGCCGCCAGGTGGCCAGGGGCTGCCACAGCAGGTGAGATCGGCCAAGGGCCAGGCCCTGCTAAGTGCAGCCAGCTCTGGGCAGAGGCCTGAGCCAGGCTAAGGGGGAGCCTGCCCTTAGCAGGCATTTCCCCAGGAGCTGAGGGGAGCAGGGGGAGGAAAGCAGAGGCCCTCTCACTTCCCTCCCTCAGGCCCTGCGCTCATGGGGGGAGGCTGCAGCCGCTTTTGCTCTAGGGGCCAGGCTGTTAGGGAAGGGTGCCCAGGAAACGTAACCACCTCTGGCCCAGGGGACAGACACCCCAGGCCTTGAGGGATCCCCCCGGGGCTCAGGTCCCCCCCAGGAGATCCCAGGCTGCAGCAAAGGAGAGTCCCTGCCCCCTTCAGCTGCCAGTTGTACCCCCACAGCTCCCAGGGCAGGGGAATGCCAGGGACTGTGCCCGCTCCTGCTGCAGCGTGCTCCACAGGTTAACACTTCTGCAGGTGGGTCAGTCGCCGTCCTACCAGGGAGCCTAGGGCGGGGCCTAGAGCAAAACAGGAGACCCTACAATAAATGGCCAAGTGTAAACAATACTTTATTTTAGTGACATAGTAACAGCCAGCTCGTCATTCAAAACGGAGTTTGCTGCTTCCCGGGCTGGTAATAAATAGAGAGGGGTGGATGGGGGCTGGGTACAGGGGCCGCTGACGAGCCTGCAGATCACAGGGGCAGGCGGAGAGGCCCAGAGCCTGCGATCCGGGCTGGGGGCGGCTGGCAGCCGCAGAGCACGGGGGACGTGACAGGCTCAGCCAGAGTAGCAGCTGGGCCGACGCGCTCGCTCACCAGTGCTCGCGGCAGCGTCTCCAGCCGGGGGGCTGGCTAGGGAAGCAGCCCTCGGGTCAGGGGTCCTGGACAGGCCAGTGCAGGGAGGGGGTGTCTGGGCTGCAGCAGGGGTGACATGGGGCCTGCCCCCCTGTGCCCCCAGAAAAAGAACAGGAGGTGCCCGCCCGGCCCATCCATCAGCGTGGGACGCAGGTAGGGGGCATGCCAGGCCCCACCTGTGCTGGGGGGAGCCCCTGCGATGACACTGCCAAGGGGGCGCAGATCCATGGCAGAATCCAGGTGGGCGCTGGCTCAAGCGGGTCTGGTTCCCCTCCATCATCTCGAGGGCTGGGGTGGCAGGTTTGCCTGGGGCGAGCTCCCGGCTTCCCCTGGGGGGCCACCAGGTGCCGGCTGCATGATGGGGATAAAGTGCTGGAGGGGAGAGACAGAGGCTGGGATCTCACCTTGTGACACGCTCCCCCAGGAACCCAGGAGTCCTGGCTTCCAGTGCCCACCTCACTAACCACTAGCCCCTCTTCCAGGGCCAGGCAGAGAACCCAGGAGTCCTGGTCCCCACCCACCCCCACAACCCACTAGACCCCCCATTCCCCTCCCCGAGTCTGGGACAGAACCCAGGAGTCCTGATTCAGTTCTAGTGGGTTTGGCCCCAGGGCTCAAGCCCCCACCCCCTCGAATGGGGAGGGGCCAGCGTTCTCAGCCCCATCCAGCCCCCCCCGACTCACCATGGTTTCCTGGGCCTGCAGCAGCGTGGCCACGGGGTCCGTGCAGCAGCGAGGGGCAGGGGGCCGGAGGGCAGGGGGCCGGCCCGTGTAGAAGGCACACTCGTCGTCCAGGCAGGCCTCCTGGAAGCGCTGGGGGGCGCCGAGCAGGTCCCCGAGCCGCTGCTTCACCAGGGCCACGTGGGCCGGGGGGCTGGCGGGGGGGGCAGCCCTGGCCGCTGCAGGAGAGAGAGAGCGTGAACCGCCCGGGGGCCTGGAGCCCACAGTCCGTCCCCCCCGGTCCGGCCAGCCACCGGGGCTGCAGCCCTGGGGCTGGATCGGAGCCCGCGCCCCACTGGCCAGTGCCCATCAGCTCACTGGCCGGGTGGGAGGCACAGCCGGGGGTGCAAAGAGGCTGTGGGGGCCCCGCGGGGCACTCGGGGGGGAGCCGTGTCCTACCTGCAGCGCCCCCGCTGGCGGTGGGGGCCCTCAGGGAGCGGATGAGGGGGTGGGAGCAGACAGGCCGCTGGGAGGAGAAGGTCAGTGTGGTGCCCGCAGCAGGGAAGGCAGCGGAGCTGGCCGGGGACGTCGTCCCGCTGGCAGGGCCCAGCCCAGGCTCCTGGCATGAAGAGGGGGAGGGGAGTCGCTCCAGCCCGACACCAGCTGCTGGCAGGGGAGGGGGTGCCCGGGGGGGCCCAGGTGACGGGGCGCAGGCAGCCAGCAGGCTCTGGAGCTCTTCCAGGCTGGAGGAGCCGCCTGCCCCCTCCACCTCCTTCCGCAGGAGTCGGGTCAGAAACTCGATGCGCTGCCGGGGGAAGAGAGAGTCAGAACAGCCCCCCCCCCCGGCCAGGCCCCCTGCAGTACCCAAGGAGGCCAGCCCATCCATCACCACTCTGGCCTCTCAGCGCCCCCCGCATGCTACAGCAAGGAGCCAGGCCCCCCCTACCTGTGCCTTGCCGCTCCCCTCGCCGGGCGGGGCGAGCACTTTCCTCACCGACGCTTCCACGGCGGCCTGGCTCTCCCCATCCCCAAAGAGACGCACCACGATCTTCTCCTGCGGGGAGGCACCGTCAGCAGCGTGGGACCAGACCCAGCCCAGAACCCCCTCCCCACTCGCAGGGCCCCACCTGGGCATGGAATCATCTTCCCCACAGACGCTGCAGGACAGTCCAGTTCCACCCCCACTCAGCACCCCCTCCCCATGCTCTTTGCCACGAGGGGGGGGTCCCGAATTCAGCTAGGATAGAGGATCCGGGGGGGGGTCATGCAGCCCCCATGACATCGGTCAGCCCCACTGCAGCCCCCTTCCCTCCCTCCTGGGCTGCTGTCCCGGAGTGGGACGGGCTCAGCTGGCCTTGGCCAAAGGAAGGGAATCCCCCCGTCTGGGAAAGGACCCCGCTGGGTCTCCCAACCCCAGGGCACTCACCCAGGGCAGGGCCGCCTCATCGGGGTCAGAGCTTCTGGGCTCCGGGGAGAGGCCGCCGGCCCACCTGGCTGGGCTCTAGAGATGGGAACATGGCGTCAGCGAAGGCCTGCGGGCAATGGGCCACAGCCACCCCCACCACCCCTGCCCACGGGAGCCAAGGGCTGGCAGAGCCCTGAGCCCCCCCCACCCCTCAGACCCTGAGCAGGGCAACTGCTCCCCCAACAGTCCAGGAGCCGGGCCCCTCCCCATCCAGGCACAGCACCCTGGGACCAAGAGGCTCCATCCCTGGTCCTGCCCCCCAACTCCCCATCCCCTTCCACCTGCAGTGCTCCCTGGGCCGGGTGCTTGTCCAGGGCCTGCGCGGTGCAGGGCGTGCGGGGGAAGACGGCCAGGCGGCGGGGGAAGCGGGTGGAGAAGCAGGTGCCGCGCTGCAAGGGGAGAAGGGTTCATGTGGACAGCACCTAGCGCATGGGGCTGGGTCCGACTGGGGCTACCCCCTGCCCCGCACCCCAGGGAACAGACCCCACACGGACTGGCCAGGGTCGTCTCGGGCTCCCCCGGCTGGAGAACCAGGTGCTGCAGTGAGTCCATCCGAGGACACGGACCCCAGGCAGAGCTGAACTGGGCCCAGCCTGACTGACAGGAGAGAGGGACTGAGTGTGGCACCGCTAAGGAGAGAACCCAGGAGTCCTGGCTCCCAGCCCCCACCCCGCTCTAGCCCACTAGACTCCTGCCCCCTCCCCCGAAGCTGGGGATAGAACCCAGGAGTCCTGGCTCCCAGCCCCCTCCTCTAACCCCCAGGGGCCCCACGTTCAGTGAGGGTGAGGCTCTGATGGGAGCTGCCCAGCCCGACCCCTCCCCGCCCGAGGGTACAAACCAGGGACTGTGGCTGCGTGACGGGCACCCTCCGGGCGGAGCCAAAGGGCGAATAGCGGCTGATCTCCCGGGTCCGGGGTGTGCCAGCCCCCTGGGCTGCTTGGAGACCGTCCGGGGCCTCCACACCTGGAGAGAAGGGGAGGCTGAGGGCAGGGAACCCTGGCACAGAAACCCCCCCCCCCCGCCTTGTGGCTCATGCGTAAGCAGCACAAACAGACCCTCCCTGCTCAGCTCCCCCCCAGGCTGGATCCCAGGAGCGGGGCAGGGCTCTGTACCTTTAAGTCCCAGTGTGGAGTAGCAGGAGATGCGGCCGAAGTCGCCCTTCGGGGGGACGCTGCCCTGAGGTCTCAGCAGCGAGGTCCTGCTGCCCTGAGGGGGGAGAGAAGGCAGCCTCAGCCAGCCCCCTCTGCTCTGCAGGTGGCAAGGGCAGGGGTGCCAGTGCCAGGCAGACCCCAAACCCCGGGCCAGGCTGTGCCTAACCCCAGCACTGCAGGTGCTGGCTGGGCCCAGGTACGGCTGGAGGGGCCAGCTGCCCTCCTGCCCCACCAGTGCCAGGCCCCCAGGTGAGGATCCCACCAAGCGCCAGGCAGAGGGTAGTGCCCCCAGCACCAGGTGCCCCAGGGGGATCCAGACGGGAGACATGAGCCCAGCGAGGAGCACGCCACAAGGCCAGGCTTCGGGACCCCGGCACAGCTCACCGTGGTGCTCCCCTGAGAGGAGGGTGGGACGCCCCGCAGCCCCTTCACTGGCACCCTGCGAGCCAGGCTGAGCTTCCCCGTGGGCCCCAGGGCAGCGTGCCTCAGCCCCATGTCGGAGAGGACGCTGGCCAGGGCATCCGGGTCCGGCACAAACTCCTCTGCGGGGAGAGGAGATGGTCAGCAACTGATGTGGCAGGAGTCCAGTTCGGTTACATTGCCAATGGCTAACGTCAAGGGGTTTCAGCGGTTTCCCCTATTTCCAGGGATTTCGCTGTTCAGAGCTGCAGGGTCAGGTCACGGGGACGGGGGATCAGACAATAGCGGAGCGGAGAGGAATTCCTTGGTGTCTGTAGATGTTGAGATTCAAAACGTTTATAAGGCTGCACACACAAATATGGACATCACGTGCCCAGGCCCGCGAAGGAAGGGCCGGACGGCGGCTCTGGCTCTGCCTGGCCTGGCCACCGATTCCAGTGAAATCCACAGCCTGACACTGAGGGGAACCAATCTAACCCCTCCAGGCCTGGTCAGCAGCCACAGGGGACGGGAGGCACATGACAAAGTCCCAACACTGCATCAATCATAAGGCAAGATGGGACTTGGGCTAGGGAGCCAGGACACCTGGGTTCTCTCCCTGGCTCTGGGAGGGGCGTGGGGGCTAGTGGGTTAGAGCAGGGGGGGCTGGGAGCCAGGACACCTGGGTTCTCTCCCTGGCTCTGGGAGGGGCGTGGGGGCTAGTGGGTTAGAGCAGGGGGGGCTGGGAGCCAGGACACCTGGGTTCTCTCCCTGGCTCTGGGAGGGGCGTGGGGGCTCGTGGGTTAGAGCGGGGGGGCGCTGAGAACCCAGGTGTCCTGACTCCATTCCAGGCAAACAGGACATGGCCTCTCACCTGTCTGTGACGCTCCCATGGGATCCCTCCTCGAGGGTGAGTCGCGGCTGAAGCAGAGAAAACAGGCGCTGCTCATTCCCCAGCCCTGCCGGCTAGGGCAGCGTGGGGCACTTTGCCACCCGAGTCCCAGGCTCCCCTGCCCTTGGGCTCTGAATTCCCCGGCTCAGGAGCCCAGCAGGGGGCTGGGGGCAGAGGTCTGTGTGCAGCAAGTTGGCCGGGGGTCGGCACACACCAGGGCCCTGCTACCTACCCCATTGTAACCTGGCTCCGGAGGGGGCCCGGGCCGGCTGCGGCTGCCCCTTGGGAACGGCAGGTACATGCTGGAAACCCCCCAGCTGATCACGGAGCCATGAGAGCTGCGATGGGCGGTTAATGGCATGTTCCTCCCCCTACCCATTCATGGCACGCGCCCTGTCACCTGTGGGTTGCACTCTGCCCCCCAGTGCCAGCCGTGGCCCCGGTCGCTTTGCCATCGCTCGAGGACCCCGGCCTGCCGTTGCTGGACTGGTCCCTGGTTCCGCCATCTTCCTGGCTCCCGGCTGGTTCGCTCTGCGTTGCCGTGGCAATGGGATGCGGGTGCCCCCGACATGCCTCCTTTGCCCCTGCGCCAAGTCTCTGCAGAGTGAGGTGCCCCTGGCGCCGAGAGAAACCTGGTTCAAGGGGGGGGCTGGGCAGGCACATGGTACCCACAGCGCCCTGCCCCATCTGCATCGGCGCCACCCTGGAGACGGGCACCCCAGCGCCCGCGGAATGTATCCAGCCCCACGGTGACCCACCCCGAGGGGCCGCGGGAGCAGTGGGCACCAGCCACGGGGGTATAGCAGTGGGCAGCTGGCCCAGGCCACGCGTGGACTAGGGTGGGTTCTGGAGCAGAGGAACCCAGTGCCGTGGGTGTGCAGGGAACCAGGCTAATACGAGGGGTCCCCTGGACCCCCCCTCCACGTCCCCCGCAAGGCCCTTCCCTGCTGTCGGCCCCCAAGTGGCTCCTTAAGCACTGGAGGTAGACAGCCTCCGCCAGCACCCGCCCCATTGCAGAGATGGGCACTGCCAGCCAGAGCAGGGACCAGTGCAGCCCCTCCAAACCCTGCAGGTGCCCCAGTGCCCTGCGATGGCATCGCCAACCCGGCAGAGAGGAGGGTGGGAGCCAGCACTCACTGCGGGCTGGGCACGGGACCCCAGGTCCCTCAGCGTCGCCGACAGGGCCTGGATCTGCTGAGATTTAAGGAGCAGGCCACGGTGCTGAGCAGGATCCTGTGTGGCTCGACGAGCTGCGTCTGGGGGCCAGAGCAGAGAGGGCAGGAGTCAGGCGGTGCCCCAGGGGGCAGAGCTGAGAGCGGGCCCCGGGAGCAAACAACGCTGTATTAATGACACCAAAGGGCTGCCGGGCTCCCTTCCCTGAAGCAAGGGGTCACCTCCCCCATTGCTCCATCCACCCTACCCAGGCCCATCCGGGCCCCCAGCTGCAGGGGCCAGGGGGCTGTACCTTGAGGCGCCAGCCGGGAGAAGCAGGAGGTGCGGGCTGGATCCGGGCACAAGACAGGGGTCCCCGAGGCCACGTACAGGGAGCCATGCACAGTCTGGAGGAAAGAGAAGCAGCCGGGGAGGCCAGTTAGGAAAGCGGGTCCCAGACCCGTCCCTTAGCAAAGCTCTGGTGCAAGGGGGCCGCGAGCTCCCCACGGTCAGGAGAAAAGCAGAGAAATCAGAACTTCCAAGACATCAAAGCAATTTACAGACAAAGGAGCTCAGACCTCAGCCCACCGTAAAAAGGCATCAGCTCCATCTTACACATGGAGAAACTGAGGCAACGTAGCCAGTTGGGAATAGAAGCCAGGACTCCCACTCTCCTCCCAGAGCTGGGGTAGAACCAGGAGTCCTGGCACCAAGCCGCCCCACCTGCTCTGAAGGGTGCTTACAGGGAGGACACAACACTGTCCCTTGAATAGATGAGTCCCCTCCCTGCACAGCCCATGGCCTCGCTGAGTGCCGTCACAGCCCATCTCAGGGCCCCGGCTCAGCCTGGAGCTCCCAGCGAGCCAGGTGGATCCACAACAGGGCGGGCAAGCCAGCCATCAGCGCCAGCAGGGAGCTGGTTCCACAGCGGGGCCTCAGAGGCCAGGACTTACCCGTGCGTGTCCGCTGGCATGGAGTGAGTTTCCCCTGCTCCCCCTCAGAGGGACCCGGCGGGCCAGGCTGGGTTTCCTGGCCACACCCAGCGTGCTGTTTGCCAGCCCCACGTTGGAGAGGATGCTGGCCAAAGCCACTGGGTCAGCCACAAACTCCACTTCTGCAAGAGACACCACAGTGGTCAAGGGGCCGAAACGGAACCACTAAGCCACAAGTAGCTTGGCCTCGCCCCCACATCCCGCCTTTCAACCTGAAGGATCCCAAAATGCTTTACAAGACCATCCTGCGCTGAAATGCGGCCACCTCTGGGGCAGAGTGCTGCTGCCAGTTCACAGCACACAGTAACACTGCAGCACTAGACACCAAGGAACCCCAAAGGCAGCCGACATTGCCAGGGCAATGAATGCAATTACCAGAGCTGAAGCTGGGCCAGGAGATGTGTCCCAACACCCAGTGAAGTGCCAGGGTTCTGGCTGGGCATTTGGGAAATGTGCCCCGGCACCTGGCAGAGGTAGCCAGTCCCTAGGCTTCACCACTCATCTGAAAGGTGGTACTCCACCTGCCCAGCGCCCCCAGGCGCTCAGCACCCCCGGCCCTGTTCCTCCAGCCGAGCACCCCAGCCCACGCTGGGGGCCCAGGCCAGCACTGACTCAGCGCAAAGAGCACCAATTACAAGCTGCCAGGACAGTTTCCTGCAGCTCCCAGAGTTGTCTCTCCAGGTCTCCCATCCACCCCTCGCCCAGGCTCAATCCTGCTTAGCTTGTGAGGCCTGAGAGCATCACAGCAGGAGACGGTGCATCAGGAAATGAGCCTGGCGCCCCCTACTGGTAGAGGCTGGGACTGCACCAGCCCTGGTACCTTTGCCACTGGGGACGCAGCTGCCTGGCACGTTCTTCTGTGCTGCTCTCCCCAGCTGTATCTCCTCCAGGGGGCCTCTGGGCCGGCTTCTGCTCAGCGGATTGGGGGATCCCGCCGGTGGCTCCGGGGATCCCGCCGGCGGCTCCGTGGCTGCAGCCATATCAGCGCAGGGCACAACGTGGAACTTGTCCCCCTTGCAGGTCAGGTTAAAGGGACAGGTCTGCGTACAGGGCTTCTTACCGGCAGCCTTCCCCTGGGCAGGGCAGAAGGACAGTCACCGAGCAGTGAAGGGCAGCACCTGGGGGGTGACGGTGGCATGCAGAGGACGAAGGCTGCACACCCCACGAACACGGCAGCATAGATAGCGAGGCCCAGCCGAGTGCCATGCACCCCTGATCCCCCCGGGAATGCCCCTACGCACCCAAGCAGCACCTCTCCTGTCTACACGGCTATCGAGTGTCAGACCCTGCTGACTCCCTGCTGCCAGAGCCTTTCGCTGCCAAGCGTCCCTATGCTGCAGCGACAAGCGTGAATGCGGTGTGCCCTTTCTCTGCGGTGTGGAGCAGGAGACGCATCCCCATTAGTAGGGAAACTGAGGCACTCAGCAGGGAAGCAACTTGCCTGACATCACACAGCATCAATCACAGAGATGGAAATGAAACCCAAGGGGCCTGACTCCCAGCCGTCGCCCTAACCACTACACCACACTCCCTGTCCCAAAGCCAGCTACAGAACCCAGGCCTGGCTCCCCTGCCCATCGCTCTCACCCACCACTTTCTCCTCACACCCCTTTTCTCATTTTAATAAGGATTTTGGTCACACCAGGGGCATTCCCCTCCAGCCTGTCCACAGCCCTGGAGCGACAAGGGGATAATCACCACTCAGAGCTGCACAACCGATTTGGGCTACCTTGTGCCTTGGAACACAGCATCCCAGGGGAAGGGGGGCTTGGAACACCTGCTCTTCTCCCAGCGGATCACAGCCGTGGCAGCAGGACCCGGAGAGAGGGGGCATTGGCTAGAACATTGGACCAGCCAGGATCAGATGCCCCAGAGTCGGATTGTCTGCTAACAAGCACCCCCGGGAGGAGTTTTAAGCTTTGATCAACGTGCTGGACAGTTAACGCTCTTCACTCTGCGCTCCCAGGGGCTTGGGGCACCAGAGTTTGCCCTGCCCCTGTTAAAAGGGGGCTGTGGATCAGTGGGAGCACACGGGCACCTGTTGCGGAAGAGAGCCGAGCGCACCAGCTCCCACCCCCAGGAGGGATAAACAGGGCTCTAGGCGTCACAGCTGCCAGCCCGGCACAGGCCCCTGCTCTGTGTCTCAGTCATGCCCCAGGTGTTTTCCATGCAGCTCTCCCCCGGGCGCAGGGACCAGCCAACAAACGGTGCTTCGAGACCGGTCTCCAAAGCTTCCCCCTCACCTTCTGGAACTGGCTCTCCCAGGCCTGGTGCAGCTGCTGGAAGTCCGGGGGCAGGCGGCTTTTGGACAGGACAGGGATCTTGCTGCGGCTCCGCGTGTCTGACCCGTCCCAGGCAGACGGCTCATTCTCCTTTCCCAGCTGCGGGTGGCTCCCGGCCAGGGAGCAGCTCCCGTTCCCCTTGCCCTGAGGTGGGTGGGCCAAGGAAACCCATTCCGGACCCTTCCTGACCTGCGCCATTTTTGACAGCTGCACCAAGCAAAGTCACTGCCGCACCTTTCCTGGCATTTGCACCTGGAGGAAGAGAGGCTCCCAGGAGCTGAAGAGGGTCTAACTTGCAGGGTGTAACCACCTCCCAGTCCCCACCACACCAGAGGAGACCCACTGACAGGCTCAAGGCCGGCCCCCTGGCTAGACCTGAGCTGGCAGCACTAGCCCATGGGGAATTCCCTCCCAAGCGGGCTGGGGACTGGCTACAGGCCCAGAGCACTGAGCCCGTGTGGCTGGATCCTGGCCACTGCAGAGTTGGCCCCAGTTCACTAGCCCCTGGGCCAGCCAGGGAGCTGCACCGCTGGTGAAGGCTGAGCGCCAGCCACAGGTTCTCTGCCCCGCGCAGAATGCCACCAGCCCCAGCCCCTGGGGAGGCTCACCCACACCCCAAGGGCCGAGGCCGAGTCCCTGCCGTTTGCACCCCCTCGCAATCTCTGCCCAACCCAGTCTCCTCCGTGCCGCCCACCACGTTGTGCAGAGCTGGGGGGGCCTGGGGCGGGGACAACTCCCTACTACCCCCACCCATATACCACCTCCCGCTACCCCAGAGAGCGCCCCTCTGCTGGTCCCCAGGATCCCGCCTACTGGTGCAACAGCCCCCAGAATCCCCCACCCCACTGCTCTCAGGGACCCCCGGCAAACCCCTCCAGGGACTCAGTCAACCACTACAACCCCCAGAAACCCCCCTCCCAGGCCCTCAGCTCAGGGATCCCCCACGGATGCTCTCCACCCCAAGGCATTCCCCATATACGCCCCATCCCCAGACACTCCCGGGGCCCACACTCGGACCCCAGGCCAGGGACCCCACCCCGTACCTGACACCCCCAGAGACCCCCGCAGCTGGAGATGCCCACCCCATGTACACCTCATCCCCAAACACCCCCCATGCCAGGAAAGCCCCCGGCCCCCCCCCAATGCCCCTACCCCGGGACACCCAGGCCAGGGACCCCCATTCCCGTGCCCCACCCCAGACTCCCCCAGCTGGGGACCTCACCCCATGGCCGCCTGCCCTCCCCAAGGTCCCCACCAGACTCCCCATGGCCGCCTGCCCCCTCCCCAAGGTCCCCCGGACTCCCCATGGCCGCCTGCCCCCTCCCCAAGGTCCCCTGGACTCCCCATGGCCGCCTGCCCTCCCCAAGGTCCCCCGGACTCCCATGGCCGCCTGCCCCTCCCCAAGGTCCCCGGACTCCCATGGCCGCCTGCCCTCCCCAAGGTCCCCCCCCCGGGACTCCCCCCCATGGCCGCCTGCCCGCCCCCCCCAAGAGCCCATCACACGCTCCCCCCACCTGCTGCCGGTTGATTCGGTTGCGTCCGCTCAGCCCAGCCCAGGGCCCTAGGAGCAGTCGGCAGCTCCCCGCCGGTTTGTAAAATACCAACGGCGCTGATTGGTCACCTTCCTCCCACCGGGGGCGGGGTCGAGCCTAGAGCGAGCCAATCGGGAGCAAGGGAGGCGGGGCGAGGACGATGGCAAAGCGTAGGGCGGAGCTGCGGTGACGGATTGGTCGGCGCTGTCCACCTCCCGTTCCGGCCTATCAGGCGCGGGGGGGCGGGGCAAGGTCGCCTAGCGGAAGTCGAGGATCTCGCGAGATCTGAGCTGAAGGGAGCTGGGCGTCTAGACCATAGAGAAGGGCGTGGGTAGAGCGGCGTGAGGATGGCCTGCTGGGATAGGCTGGGTCCTCCGAGTGTCGTCATGGGCCCCGGCTCCAGGCCACAGTGAGGGGGCCACGTGGGGCCAGGCCCCGGCTCCAGGCCACGCTAGGGGGTCACAGGGGTCAGGGCCTGGCCCTGGGCCATGCCACAGCCACTCCCCATGGGTCTCACTGGCTGGGGCACCCGCAGGGGCTCACCCTGCTGTGAGGCCTCCCCTAGACTAGCTCCAGCAGCGGCACCGTGCCATGGGGCCAGGTCCTGCCATGGGGCCAGGTCCTGCCATGGGGGGAGGCTTTGCCAACCCGGCACAGAGCCCCGAGGCCACCCCCACAGCTCCCCCCCCGGGCGCCCGGCTCACGCCGCACGACACGGCCACAGCTCAGCCCCGGGCGCCCGGCTCACGCCGCACGACACGGCCACAGCTCAGCCTCGGCGCCGCTCACGCCGCACGACACGGCCACAGCTCAGCCCCCGCGCCGCTCACGCCGCCCGACACGGCCACAGCTCAGCCCCCGGGCGCCCGGCTCACGCCGCACGACACGGCCACAGCTCCCCCCCCCCGGGCGCCCGGCTCACGCCGCACAACACGGCCACAGCTCAGCCCCGCGGCGCCGCTCACGCCGCACGACACGCCACAGCTCCCGGGCGCCGCTCACGCCGCACGACACGCCACAGCTCACTTCGGCGCCCGGCTCACGCCGCACGACACGGCCACAGCTCCCGGGCGCCGCTCACGCCGCACGACACGCCACAGCTCAGCCCCGGGCGCCCGGCTCACGCCGCACGACACGCCACAGCTCTCGGGCGCCGCTCACGCCGCACAACACGGCCACAGCTCAGCCTCGCGGCGCCGCTCACGCCGCACGACACGCCACAGCTCCCTCGGGCGCCCGGCTCACGCCGCACGACACGGCCACAGCTCAGCCCCCGTGCGCCCGGCTCACGCCGCACGACACGGCCACAGCTCAGCCCCCGGGCGCCCGGCTCACGCCGCACGACACGGCCACAGCTCACCCCCCCGGGCGCCCGGCTCACGCCGCACGACACGGCCACAGCTCCCCCCCCCCGGGCGCCCGGCTCACGCCGCACAACACGGCCACAGCTCAGCCCCCGTGCGCCCGGCTCACGCCGCACGACACGGCCACAGCTCAGCCCCCGGGCGCCCGGCTCACGCCGCACGACAGGGCCCCCGCTCAGCCTCGGGCGCCGCTCACGCCGCACGACACGGCCACAGCTCAGCCCCGCGCGCCGCTCACGCCGCACGACACGCCACAGCTCAGCCCCGCGGCGCCGCTCACGCCGCACGACACGGCCACAGCTCAGCCCCCGGGCGCCCGGCTCACGCCGCACGACACGGCCACAGCTCCCGGGCGCCGCTCACGCCGCACGACACGGCCACAGCTCAGCCCCGGGCGCCGCTCACGCCGCACGACACGCCACAGCTCTCCGGGCGCCGCTCACGCCGCACGACACGGCCACAGCTCACCCTCGGCGCCGCTCACGCCGCACGACACGCCACAGCTCCCCGGGCGCCGCTCACGCCGCACGACACGGCCACAGCTCAGCCCCGGGCGCCGCTCACGCCGCACGACACGCCACAGCTCCCGGGCGCCCGGCTCACGCCGCACAACACGGCCACAGCTCAGCCCCCGTGCGCCCGGCTCACGCCGCACGACACGGCCACAGCTCCCCGGGCGCCGCTCACGCCGCACGACACGGCCACAGCTCAGCCCCGGGCGCCCGGCTCACGCCGCACGACACGGCCACAGCTCAGCCCCCGGGCGCCCGGCTCACGCCGCACGACACGGCCACAGCTCCCCCCCGGTGCGCCCGGCTCACGCCGCACGACACGGCCACAGCTCCCCCCCCCGGGCGCCCGGCTCACGCCGCACGACACGGCCACAGCTCAGCCCCCGGGCGCCCGGCTCACGCCGCACGACACGGCCACAGCTCAGCCCCCGGGCGCCTGGCTCACGCCGCACGACACGGCCACAGCTCACCCCCCGTGCGCCTGGCTCACGCCGCACGACATGGCCACAGCTCAGCCCCCGGGCGCCTGGCTCACGCCGCACGACACGGCCACAGCTCACACACACCCCCCCGTGTGCCTGGCTCACGCTGCACGACATGGCCACAGCTCAGCCCCCGGGTGCCTGGATTCCTACAGGCCATCCCCTCGTGGGGAGCTGGCCAGGGCCGAGAGCCACAGTGAAAGGGGTGAACAGGCCCTAGTGCTCATGGGGTCAATGCCTGTGGGGCCCTCCTCTGCATCCAGCCTCGGGCCAGCCCCACAGCAGACAGCATGGGCAAGCTCCCCATCACCCACCACCACCACCCCACTTGCTGCCCTAAAGGAACTTTCTGTAAGGCACAGGCAGGGAGCTTGGCCTCCCCCCATGGCTGCCAACACAGGATGTCTGCTAGGTCCAAGTGGGGTGAGGTTATTTTGCGAGGGCACCACTTGCCCTCTAGGGCTAAGAGCTGCCAGCTCACCTCCGACAGGGGACCCTTAGTGGGCACTGCCTGAAGGGGTCAAAGTTGAGGCCTCTCCCCCCTTTTCCCCTCCCCTGGGGGGTGGAGATACCAGACACTGGGACAAGGAGGCACAGACTAGAAGCAGACACAAGCAATTCCTCACTATGATCTTTAGTGGCCAGTAAAGCAAGACGGGGCACGTTCAACACCACACTTGAGCGCTGGGCAACAGTCGTCGTTTAGGCAGATCAGGGAGCACCAAAGCAACGAGCCTGCAGCTACTCAGAGCCTCCAGTGTGTCTCATTCCAGCAGGGTGAGGGGTCCCTACCCCAGCCCCCTCAGGGCTGGGACAAGGGAGGTAGATCTGAGAGTCAGGCACAGCATGTGCAGCCAGGTGGCCAGAGCACAGACGTGAGGATGGCAGTGGGGTAAAGCATTTGGGGACTGCATAGTCAGGCTCAGGGAATACGCTTCGGGACTCACTCATAGGAGCAGAATCGGAAAAGCACCGTAGGGCTTGGTGGCAGCAGCAGGTATTGGGCTCAGGAATCGCTACTGAGCTGGGATAGCAGCACATTTTGGCAGCAGGAAACATCGTTCCATGCATCTGTTCAAGTATTGGAGCCAGCCAGGGGCAGCTCCAGGCACCAGCACAGCAAGTGTGTGCTTGGGGTGGCAAGCCACTGGGGGCGCTCTGCCGGCGCCGCGAGGGCGGCAAGCAGGATGCCTTCAGCGGCTTGCCTGGCAGAGGATCCGCTGATCCCACGGCTTCAGTGGACCTCCCGCAGGCATGCCACCCAAGGCAGCCTGCCTGCCGTGCTTGGGGCGGCAAAAGGCCTAGAGCCGTCCCTGGAGCCAGTGCTGAAAATGGCGAGAAGAAACTCTCCCATGTCAGGGCAGGAGAACTAAAAAAACGTGTCTGAAATCACAGAGAGGCACCAGTGCTACCAGGCAGGCAGGGATCCGTATGAAAATGAGAACTGAGCCTCAGTGCCCCAGCAAGGCTCCTTAGGGAAGGATTCACCCTCAGGGACTGCACTGGACAGTCACTATTGCCAGTTGCGGGGTTGCGGCCACGGTGGGCCCAGGATACCAGAGACAAGGTGGAGGAGCTAATCTCTTTTCTTGGACCAACTGCTCGTCTCTTCCACCCACAGAAGTTGGTCCCATAACAGGCATTAGCTCACCCCCCTTGTCTCACTCAGCACTGTTGTGCAGCACCTGACACACACATCCCTTTCAGGGCTGGGATTTGGGATCAAAGCAGAAATCAGCGTCAGGAGCAGGCAGCAGGACCGGGTGTTAAAAATGGTGAGAACCTTAGGAAAGGGATCACTCCCAGCTGCTACTCAGCAGCACGAATGAGAATTGAGACGGAGATTCAGCAGCATTGGAAAGAGGCAGTAGAGGGACTAGGAACTGCTTCAGCATCAGGCATTTGTACTGGGATTTTACCAGGGGAGCAGGAATCCAAGCTGAGCGCACTCGGGCTAGAAATCCAACAGTGGGCAGTAGTCGCAGCCATTGGTGTCTGTACTAAAATGCACCTTCTGGCCTGATCAGTGTCAGAATGTGGGGACCTGGCCCCACCCCGTACTGGGAACAGACACCGTGTCAGACTGTGGTATCAGACATTGGTCTCACACTCAGAAACAGGAGTCTCTGGTACAGCACTGAGCCGAGTACTCTCATCAGGAACCATGTCAGCCCTGAGCACAGCTGGTGGGAGGTAGCATCCCTCCGGAGTTCAGGATTGATCTCGGACCCAGGACAGCTCCTCTCTGGCATCAGCTTCAGCATCAGATTCCTCTTTGGTACCAAACTCGGTCAGGGGCTCTGCCTTGGGAGCGGGAATCATGGTGGGATTGAGCAGCAGGACCGGATCTGGTGACTGGGCTCGGGGTTTGTGTGGGCAGAACATGGGCAGTGGCTGGAGGGGGAGCCAGGATGCTGCTTTACCAGCTCAGTACATGTAGTCTGGGAAGGTCCCTGCCCCCCAAGGCAGAGCTGGGGCTGAGGCGGGGCAGGAAAAGCAGCCAGGTCAGATCCAAGGGCATAGGACAGGGGAGGGCCAGAGGTGAGAGGGGCAAAGGGATGGGGGAGCAGGAGGCAGGCCCCCTCGCTCCTTTCCTGGTGGGAGCCGCTGCCCTGGGCTGTGAGTGGGTACGGCTGAGCTCCCCCCTCCGGGAGCACGAGGGTGGGCAGGCTGGGAGGACTGGGCAGGGCGGCAGAGGTATCAGTAGTACTAAGGCCAGTGTGGCTAGGAGCAGGTGGGGGGCTGTAGCAGGGGTCTCGCAGTTTCACGCCATCGCCTGGGTCCAGGGCAGAGGCCTGGCGCCGGGATCACTTGTCCAGCTCACTTCTCTGCTCCTTCCTCGACTCAGTCACCACCTGCCAAGTGGAGGGTGGAACCGAAACCGCAGGATTAGTCCCCTCAGCCCCAGTGCCTGGCTACGCCCCCTGCCACCGAGGATCCTGGAACCCTTCCGACAGGCCCCAGAGCCCCCTGCCCCAGCGTTATCCCCAGCACAGAGAGGGGAATCGCTTAGCCCAAGAGAGGCAGAGCTAGGAACAGAACCCAGGAGTCCTGGGGCTCCCTGCTCTAGCCGCTACACCATGCTCCCCAATAGCTTTGTACAGAACCCAGGCGTCCTGGGTCCCTCCCCTGCTCCCACCACTAGCTCACTCCACCCTCAGCTGGCCATAGAACCCAGGAGTCCTGCCTCCCTGCTCTAACCGCTGGACACTGCTGCTTCTCCTTGCATGTGCCTGTAACGCTGGGATTTGAATGACAGCTGAACCCCCAGGGAGCCTCTTCACAGGCCTGGGCGTGTCCTGACTTCCTCCCCCAACACCCCGATACCCTCTGCTTGGCACATTGCACCCTGGCAGCTCCCCGCCCCGATGGGGGGAGACTCACCTCTCCATTCCGGGTCTCAATGGTTTTGATCAGAACCATTTTCCTGGTGTGGCTCTCCATGGTCTGCTCCGGCTCAGGCACTGGGCAGGGGGTGCAGGGAGGCCATGAGAGGGGAAGGGGCTGCAGCCACTGGACACCCCCCTACACACACACACACACACACACACACACACACTCCCCAGGGTGAGGCCTCCAAGCCCTGGGCTGGGTGTGCACCAGGACTGGGGAAGATCCCCCAACGGGCAGGTGCTGCCCCTGACGACACCGCTCAGCGACAGCAGAGTTCTTGCCCAGGCTCCCCAGCGAGAGCAGCTGGCCGCGGCTGACCCCGCGTGATTGGCAGAGGCCAGCGACACCCCAGGCACCCAGGGAGCCCCGAAAAACCTGGCCGGGGAGGGGCGGAGACTCCTGGGGGAGGCAGGGCCAGAGACACCCCCCCGGCCGGGGCTGCACACTCACCCGACGTTTTCATGCTGAGGGAGGCCAGCGAGTGGATGGGGATCGTGATCCTGGGGGAGGGTCAAACAGCACAATGAGTGACAGAGCCACCCCCCCATGGCGCTTGCCAGCCGGGCTCCCCGCTGCCGCACCCACCTGTTCTCCTCGCCCTCCAGCAGCTTGCGGTAGGTGGCGATCTCGATGTCCAGCGCCATCTTGACGTTGAGCAGGTCCTGGTACTCACGCAGGTGCCGCGCCATCTCCTCCTTCAGGTGCTGGATCTCCTGCTCCAGCCGCCCCACCGTGTCCTGGTAGCTGCCGACCTCCACCCCGTACTGGTCCTCCAGCTGCCGCATCTGGCGCAGCAGCGCCTCATTCTGGCCACGGGGGGGGGAGGGCAGGCCTCAGACTCCTGGTCCAAGGGGGCCCGGTCTCTCCCCGCCCCCCCTACACCCCATCCCGGGGGAGCTGCGCTGCAGAAAGCTGCAGGGCTGTGATTCAGGCACGGGGAATATAACCAGTTGCTGCAGAGAGCTTCACTGGGGGGCGCTCTTCCCTCAGCAGTGCTGGGGTGCTGGGGTCCCCCCACCCCGCTGAACAGTACTCACGGTTCCCTTCAGCCCGTCCACCTCGCAGGTCAGGCTCTGGATCTGCCTCCGGGACTCGTTCATCTCCTGCTTGGCCTGGCGCAGCGCCTCGTGGTTCCGGTTGGCCGCGTCCGACAGGTCAGCAAACTGGCAGAGGGAGAGAGTGTCGGGGAGGGGGTCTTAGGACCCCCCAAATGCTACCTCAGCGAGGTGCAGGGGGAGCTCCCTGCAGGTGAGGTTGTTCCCTCCCCCCCAGCAGGAGCAGCCGTGCCCCATGTGCCCCCCCCGGCTCCCCCTGCTGGCGCTGGCAGCGCAGAGAGCGTATCGGGCACCTCCGCCCCAGGGCCACGACTGGCACCAGTACCTTGGACTTGTACCACTCCTCGGACTCCTGCAGGTTCTTCACCGCGATGCTCTCGTACTGGGTGCGGATGTCACGCAGCGCGGCCGTCAGGTCCGGCTTGACCGTCTCCATCTCCACCTGCACCTGCACCTGCTGGCTTTGAACGCTCACCTGCAGGTCACGCAGCTCCTGCACACGCCAGCCACACGCGCAGACACGCCAGCCACACGCGCAGACACGCCAGCCACACGCGCGGGGACAAGGGAGACCATGAGACGCCCTGAAATCTGCCTCATGTGGGGCCCCAGCTGCACCCAGAAGTTGAATTGTGAGCCTAGTACTGGGGTCTCCGGTCTGTGCCCCCCTCTTCCCCCAGGGGCGCTGCAGCCTGGTGCAGGGTGGGGCTGCACTGCAGCTGCAGTTCTGCTCTTCACCACGAGATGGCGGAAAGGTCCCTGGGCTCTCCGGGCTGGCTACTGCTGAGTCCCGTTCCAGCCCCCCCTCTGCCCCCCCCCAGCTGGGGTCTCCCTGGGCCAGCGTGGGAGGGGAGTGGGGCGCAGCTGTCAGGGCCCCACATCAATGTGCCACCTGAGCCACTGCTGCCCTTCCCTTCCCCCACAGGACCAAGCCACCCCCAAATCCCCTCCCACCCCCCACACCCCTCCTGTTCCTCCCCTTGGGCCCCCCCTCCCCCTACCTCTTCGTGCAGCTTCTTCAGGAACTCGATCTCGTCCATCAGCGACTCGATCTTGCGTTCCAGCTCCAGGCGGGAGAGGGTGGCGTCGTCCACGTCCTGCGGAGGGGGAGGCAGGGGGCCGAGTGCCAGGGCCAGGCCCACGGTGGGGTGGGGGGCACGCAGAGGGCAGTCTGGTAGGCCGGTCCCTCTCCTTGCACGGAGGGCATGGGACACTGTGCCCGGGTTTTATATTCTGTGACTGTGCACGTGTGGGCACACACCCTGAAGGGCTGTTTGTGCAGGTCTGTCTGTATGCAAGTGCCTGCGTGACCACCCGTGGGCCATACGTGTCTCTGTACATGCCTGGGTGTACGCGCTGAGCATGTGGACCCCATCACAGGGATGATGTTCCTGGGTGCATGTGCCCACAGGTCTGCCCGACGGGACAGGGAGGAGCCCTGTCCCAGCCCCCCTCCCCACTCCTGTCCCAAGAGCAAGGCCAGAGCAGAGCTGGGGCCAGGTCCGCACTGCTGGGCTCTGGATCACACGCGGCCTGGACAGGGAGACGTCCGGCTCTCGGCTCCACGTGTCCCCCCCAGTGTGTGGGGCCAGCACGGTGTCCTTTAAATGACAACGAGAGCCCACTGATCCCAGGGCTTGTGCACGGGGGTGCAGTGCACCTGCAAGGACGCGTTTGTACATGAGTGTGCAAAAGTGTATGTGATCACAGACGTGCACAAGCACGTGAACAAGAGTGCATGGAAGTATGTGTGTGTGAGTGTGCATACAAGAGGGGGGCAGGAGAACACAGTCTAGAGCCCCTCGCCGCCCCCTCCCCCCCCAACACACACTCACCTTCCGGAACAGCACCAGGTTGTTCTCTGCATCCTCACGCCTGTGTATCTCCTCCTCCAGCCTGGGGGGTGGGAGGGGGCAGCAAGAGGGTCAGACGCAGGCAGGAATGACACACCCACACGCAGCTCCCTCCAGCCCCTGCCATGCCCACCCCCTCATGCCAGCTCCCCCGTCACAGCTGCCCCCAGCACCCGCCCATGCACACACTGGGCACGCTCCCTGAACACCCCACGAGCCTCCCCCCACCACGCCCTCCCCTGCCCCTAACACCGCCAGCGATCAGAGGGGCCTCTCTGCCCCCACCCCTTCCTGGGATGGCCAAATTCAGTCCCTGAGCGGAGCTCCGCACTGGTCCACCCCCCCACCCAAACCAGGGGTACGGGCCCGCCCTGGGGTGTACTGGAGCAGGGTGGGGCAGTGCCGGGGAGGGCATCCTGCACTGTGAACAGCCCCCCACATCCTCTCCCCCACCCAAACCAGGGATACGGGCCCGCCCTGGGGTGTACTGGAGCAGGGTGGGGCAGTGCCGGGGAGGGAATCCTGCACTGTGAACAGCCCCCCACATCCTCTCCCCTGGAGGATAAAGACACCCCCCATCACTGGGGGGGGGCTGGGGATTTCCCAGCTGCAGAGGGGGGCACTCGGCATTCGGGAGCAGCAGCTGTGAACCCCCAACCCCAGCTTCTCCCGCAGGGGGCCAGCAGCCCCGCCTTGCACTCATCTGCGGGGACCATACGGGTCGGGGGACTCCACACCCTGCGGCATCCCCCCCATGGGCCCAGAGGGGCAGCAGGGCCCCTCGCTCCCTCCACCCCCACCCATGCTGCTGTAGTTCAGCGCCCCACCCCTGCCGACTCCACCCTGTGCTGGGGCTTGGCGGGACGCTGCTCTGGGGGTGCCCAGACTGCAGACCTCCCCCCGCCCCAGGGGCTGCTGGGATATCCCCTCCCCCTCCAGGTCACAGGCCCCCACTATACAGGAGGCGGTCGGCCCCACCCAGGGGGGCTGGAACAATTTGTATAGTGGGGGGATGGGGGGGCTGAGAGCCATTGAACTGAACTGTGAAGCCATTTCAAGCCTGGGTCAGATCCCCCTATTTCCAGCACCTGTGGCCCCACCCACCACTGCCTCAGTTTCCCTCTAATCCTCCCAGCCCTGTGCCTCCCTTACCCCAACCCCTCCTACCCGCCCACCATCCTTCCCAATTTCCCTTCTCCCGCCCCGGCTCAGCCCCCAAACCTCACCCTGCACCCCCCACAGCCCGCTGGTCCTCGGAGCTGCTGCCTGCTGGGCGGGGTGGGGGGGCAGAGTCTGCCCTGATCATCACTGGCTGCTGCCCCGCCCGCCCCCCATTCACCTGTAACCCTTCCTCCATCACCCCTCCCAATCCAGCCCCCTGCACCCTTCTCACCCACCCCTGTGCCCCACTCCCACCCACACCTACAGCCCCCCCTGCAGCCCCTCTTCCCCCTCGCCATAACCCACCCCCACGCCCCTCCTGTATAACTCACACCCCGTTCCCCACTCCTTCCCATACAGCCCCCTGCACCCCTCCCCTATACACCACACCCCACTCCCTCCCCCATCCCAACAGCCCCTCCGCTCCTCCCATACCCCGCACCCCACTCCCCTGTGCCCCATCCGATAACCCGCACCCCCTCCTCGCTCCCCTGCACCCCTCCCTTCCCATAACCTGCTCCTGCCCCTCCCCACGCCCTCCCCATAACCCACAGCCCCGTCCCCTGCGCTCCGCCCCATAACCTGCACCCCTCCCACTCCCTGCACAGCTCCTTCCCCATAACCTGCTCCCTGCCTCCCTATAACCCACACCCTCCCCATAACCCACAGCCCCATCCCCTGTGCTCCGCCCCATAACCTGAACCCCCCTCCCCACTCCCCTGCACAGCTCCCTATAACCCACACCCCCTCCCTATAACCCGCAGCCCCGTCCCCTGCGCTCCGCCCCATAACCTGCACCACCCTCCCTGCTCCCCTGCACAGCTCCCTATAACCCGCACCCCCTCCTCGCTCCCCTGTGCCCCCTCCCCATAACCCACAGCCCCGTCCCCTGCGCTCCGCCCCATAACCTGCACCCCTCCCGCCCCCGGCACCTCTGCTTGAGCGCGGCCAGGTCCTCGGCCAGGTTGTCCCGCTCCACCTGCGCGCGGTCGCGCTCCTGGCCCAGCTGCTCCACCTGGCGCCGCAGGTCCCGCAGCTCGTCCTGGCACAGGTCGGCGGCGCGCGCGGGCTCGCGGGCCTGCGCCTGGCCCAGCTGGGCGCGCAGCGCCGCGTTGTGCGTCTCCAGGGCGCGCACCTTCTCGATGAAGCTGGCGAAGCGGTCGTTGAGCTCCTGCAGCTCCGCCTTCTCGTTGCCGCGGGTGGCCAGGAACTCGCGGTTCAGCGCCTCGGCCAGCGCCCAGTCCAGCCGCTCGGCGCCCGGGGCCAGGCGGGCCGGTTGCGCGGCGCGCAGCGAGCCGCGCACCCACTGCGCGGGCGCCCCGGGCCCGGCGAGCCCAGCAGGCGCGCGGCGGACAGGCGGGACGAGGCGGAGGCGGAGGAGTAGGAGTAGGAGCCCGGCGAGAGCAGCGGCGGCGGCCCGAAGGCGCGGCGGTACGAGGTGGCCCGGGCGCTCATGGCTGCGGCCCCGATCCGGATCCTGGCGCGGCCCCGCGGCTGGCGATGGAAGGAGCCGCCGGCTCCGGGCTGCCGCTTTATAGCCCCCCACCCACCCCGGGGGGGGCAGGCTCCGCCCCCCTCGGCCGCGGGCCAGAGCCCCGGGAGCCCAGCCGCCCCCCCGCCCCCGCCGTGCGCTGGAGGGGGAGTCACCTATTGGATCCCGGGGCAGCGGAGGGGGAGTCCTGGGGCGCAGGGACCTGACAGGTGGGAATAGACCCGGGGGGGGGGCTGGCATCCCCCTCCCCCTCCAACCACCACACCCCACCGACCTGCAAATAGAACCCAGGAGTCCTGGCACCCCCCTCCTCTCCTCCAACCAACACACCCCACCGACCTGCAAATAGAACCCAGGAGTCCTGGCACCCCGCTCCCCCCCTCCAACCACCACACCCCACTTCCCCCCCAGAGCTGGCGACAGAACCCAGGGCTCCTGGCACACCCCCCCATAGCCACTAGACCCCGCTCCCCTTCCAGAGCGGTGGGGAGGGCGGCGAACCCAGCGGTCCTGCCCCCCTCTCCCCAGCTGCAGCAGAGAGCAGCCTGGCTGGCAGGGTGTTGGCTCCCTCCCCTGGGGGCTGGCTCTGTGCCCGGGAGCCGGGCTGGGGGGCTCAGGCTGGGTGACACACACAGGGCAGCACAACATGAATGGAGCCTGGGGAAGGAGGGGGGTGCTCTAGGGGGCTTTGGTGAATGGGACCCCCCCCCCCCCGCAGGACTTCAGTGCTGCTACTGCCCCGCCCAGCCCAGCCAGACACCACTCCAGGGGCAGGGGCAGCTGGGTGGGTCCAGACCCTGCAGAGCTGGCCACACACGCTCCATGCACACGCCTCCCCCCACCTCAGCCATCTCCGTTTCTGAGCCCCCTGCAGCTGCCGCCCCGGTGGAGGGTCTCTGCCCCCCGGGGGGGGGGGGGGCTGTTGTTTGGGACGCAGGCGGCCCTGCCCCAGACAAGACACAGCCGGGCGCTGCCAACCCGCCCTGCTCAGCCAGACCTCTCTGTCTGAGCCGCAGCTCGAGGCCCCCGCTCCCCCCGTCACTGACATGCCAGGGAGCCGGGGGGGGGCTGCCCCCCCAACCCTTCCAGTGCTGCCCCCCCTTCGACACCCAACCAGAGGGCACTGGGCAGAGCTATGCCCTGCAGCCCCAGAGCGGGACATGGCATCCCCCCCCCCCCCACGGTGACCCTGGGGGCGGGGGCGCCAGCTCGAAGGCCTGTCCAGCTCTCAGCTGAGGCTGCTGTTTAGCGTGACCCGGGGGGTGAGTGTGTGTGTGTGTCACCCCCCCCCCTGCCCCCGCACACAGACTGCCCCGAACCCAGCCCTGCAGAGGGGCTGAGCCGCTCCGGGCCCTGTTCCGGATACAGCAGGACTCTTCCCTCTCCAGCCAGGCAGCAACCCCAGGATCAGGCAAAGCGGGGAGCTGAAGCTGTGGTGACCCCCCCCCCTCGACTCTGCCTGTGTCCAGCAGGTGGGAGTGGAGGCTGCAAACAGACCCCCCCCCAAATGCCATAAACCCGCGTCAGCCCCTCTGCTGCACCCCCTCCCAGCTGGGGCAGGGGCAGAGCGGGGTGTCTGGCAGGGGGATGTGGAGCAGCCGGGCTCGGGCGGGGTCCCTGGCTCGCTGGGCCCCAGGGGAGGCCTGCCTAGCTCAGGGCTATTAGAGATAATGGAGCTGGATCTGCCTAATGGATCCTTCCCCTGCAGGGAGCTGCCAGCCCAGCCCACAGAGCCAGCCTGAAACAGCTGCTCCAGCCCCATCCCCCTACTGCCTGTCCCCCCCCCCAGCCCATGGCTGTCCCACCCCCCAGATGCCTCCATCTTCACCGTTCCACCAGTCAGTGCTGTGCTTCTGACTCACACCCCTCCCAGCCCCACTGCAGGGTCCAGGCCTCCCCAGACACCCAGCCCCACTGCAGGATCCAGGCCTCCCCAGACACCCAGCCCCACTGCAGGATCCAGGCCTCCCAGACACCCTCCCAGCCCCACTGCAGGGTCCAGACCTCCCCAGACACCCTCCCAGCCCCACTGCAGGGTCCAGACCTCCCCAGACACCCAGCCCCACTGCAGGGTCCAGACCTCCCCAGACACCCTCCCAGCCCCACTGCAAGGTCCAGGCCTCCCCAGACACCCTCCCAGCCCCACTGCAGGGTCCAGGCCTCCCCAGACACCCTCCCAGCCCCACTGCAGGGTCCAGACCTCCCCAGACACCCAGCCCCACTGCAGGATCCAGGCCTCCCAGACACCCTCCCAGCCCCACTGCAGGGTCCAGACCTCCCCAGACACCCAGCCCCACTGCAGGGTCCAGGCCTCCCCAGACACCCTCCCAGCCCCACTGCAGGGTCCAGGCCTCCCCAGACACCCTCCCAGCCCCACTGCAGGGTCCAGACCTCCCCAGACACCCTCCCAGCCCCACTGCAGGGTGCGGCCCGCTCAGCCCTGTGTGGCATGGGAGGGGACTGTGTCTTTGGCTGGGGGCTGCTGGGTCCCATCCATGCAGCTCCTTGGAGGCCAGTGCTCCATGCGCAGGAGGGGATGAGGTGCTGTCCTGGCTAAGGACCAAATTCTGGCCCCACCCCACAAGAGCCAATCGGTGTAGCCTCGAGCCATTAAAATTGGCATCATGGAGCAGACACTGGGCAGGGAGCCAGGACTCCTGGGTTCTATTTCCAGCTCTGCCACCGACCTACTGTGTGACCTTGGTGACGTCCCTTCCCTCGCATCCTGTGTCTGTCTAGCCCGTGAGCGGCCTGGGGCAGGGACTGTCGCACTCTGGGTCTGTGCAGCTCCCACCGGGTGCTCCATTCCCGGCCTTCCTTCCCCTCACCTGCCTCCCGCCTCCCTGGCCATGCATGAGGCGGGGGAGGGGGAATAGCTTTTCTTGGCCCCGTCTCTGCTGGCGCCGCTCACCGGGCTGCACAGACAGACGGTGCTGGGCTAATGGCCTTTGAATGGCCCCCGAGCGCCGGCCTGGTTTCTTGCCGAGCGGTTCCTGCCAGGCCCCGGTCGCTGGCTGTTTCCCCTCCCCCGCCCCGGCTGAAGATTGATCTGGGGCGGGTGGGAAGCGCAGCAGCTTACGGGAAGCGCAGGCCGTTTTCTGTCTGTGCCCAGGGACCTCGAGGCAAGGAGGGCGAGGGAGCCGGCAGCCGGCGGTGTTGGATTGCCAGTCTCAGCAGATCCGGCGCTCGTGGGGAGGGGAGGGGCTCCGTGGCGAGGCAGCTGCTGGCTGGAACCCCATTTCCGAAGGACACGGCTTTGCTTTGGGGGCAGAGCTCAGCTCAAAGGGATTCCTGGGATGGGGCAAATCTGGGGCAACCTCTGGTCTCACCCTGGCTTCATGCCAGGACCAGAGCAGCATGGTATGTGGCTGGATAGATAGAGGGGGTGCATGGGGATAGAGAAAGGGGGGGTACAGGAACAGATAGATGGGGTGTGTGGGGGTGGATGGAGTGGGGGGTGTACAGGAACAGACAGATAGGTGGGGGTGGATGGATGGAGGGGGGGGTGAACAGGAACAGATAGACGGGGGGGTGAATGGATAAAAGACGGGGCGCAGTTCTTGATTCTGCTTCCCCTCAGTTCCTTCAGTTCCCCAGGCGGGAGTAGGGAGAGGCACATGGTACCTTCTCAAGAACACACAACTACACAGGTGAGTAACCGGAAGTTCTTGAGCGCATCTCTCTATCCATTCTATGTATGAGATATGGTCGGTTACCTAGGCGGTAGGGATCGACTGGTCTGCCGCTATTCCGGATGCTGCCTCAGGTGCGCTGTCTCAGATCTGCTGTGACATCAGACAGAACACTGAATACCCGGTGGAAGTGAAGACCAGGTGTCTGGAAGACAGATGTCCTGGCGAGGGTGATAATGCAGATGGTCGGAATGGTGGGCGAGCTCGTAACATGGGAGGCAGGCATGTCAGTGGGCCAACAGACTGGAGCCAGCAAGCAGGGAGCTCGCTCTGACCTGATGCAAGGCCCGAAGGAGGAGGGCTGTGGCTTTGAGGAGAAGAGCGGCGCCGCGCGCGAAGCAGCTGCGCAAGCGGCAGGGCTGGACGTCGGGGAACGCCGAAGGCGAGAACATGCGGAACGCGGCGGACGCGATGCAGGGAGGAAGAAGAGGTGGAGGAAGATGTCGAAGGGCGAAGAAAAGCGAGGAGCTAAGAGGGGCGGGTGGAAGGGGCGTCACCACCTTGAGGAGTATATGTGGTGTGCGCCGGAGGCGGGACCCTTGGGAAAAAGCTGGGGGTGGCCGAGGCGGGGCGGGAAGATCGAGGAAGACTTGCTCTGAGGAGGGTGAAGCGCTTGAAGGACCGCCAAGGGGCCAGGAGCTGCAGGTAGCAGAGGCGGATATCGGCAGCCCGGGATCCATGGCGGCCTGAGGGCTAAGAGACAGGAGGGTCAGGCAGGGTCGCCCGCGGGTGCTGGCCATGGAATGCCCGACACGGCTCGAGGACAGAAGATTGAGGAGACTCCGGAGCGACCTATCGAGACCTGGGAAATGCTAGTGAGCCTGAGTTAGAGAGGTCTGTGACCTGGAGGTGAGACTTTGACCTTGAGGTGATGTGGTTGAAAGGTAGCCGAGGGAGCGTTGAGAGGGCTTGTTGCCAATCTCCCTGGTCGCCACAGACAAAAGGTGCCACTCTGCGGTGAGATGGCCTTGCTGGCAGTCTGCTCTTAGCACCTGCAGCACGCTGGTCAACTTCAATGCACGGCACCGTCGGTCAACCAAGCTG
Organism: Mauremys reevesii; assembly: GCF_016161935.1. Lineage (NCBI taxonomy): Eukaryota > Metazoa > Chordata > Testudines > Geoemydidae > Mauremys > Mauremys reevesii. Next base: position 15,371,301 of record NC_052647.1, on the reverse strand, counting down.
TGAGATGCAGAGATTGCAGGTTGCCGAGGCAGGTTGCGAGTCCTGCCGGTAGGGTCGGTTATGAGGCGAGCCGCCACAGAGGAGGGAATGGGTTCCCGAGCCGACAACTCAAACCAAGCTGTATACCAATGCTGTCTCGCCAGGCCGCGACAGCGAGAGCATGCTCCGGGCTCTCTCCTCTCGACAGCGGAGGCAACACTCGGAGGGGAGCGGAGGAAGAGGCAGCAAAGAAGAAGAGGGAGCTCCGGCCGAAAGCGCATCTGGAGGGGATCCTGGAGCTTGGCCTGAGAAGAGGCAGAACCTGTGTGGCGGAGGTGAAACTGAGGAAGAAGGAAAGAGGTCTATCTGGGATGGACCCTGGGGAATCTGATAAGGGCGCCACATCTGAGAGGAGGCGAGACAGAGAGGAAGAGACGCATGGAGGCGGTCGCCAACGGAGTTCTGCGCCTCTCGAGAGAGAAAAAAGGAGGCAGGACGAATAAAACCAGACAACAGAGGAGCAGAGCCTGCAAAGAGGATGGAGGACGCGCCTCGGCCCTGACTGTGAAATATGGCTGTGGTGGAGGTTCTGTGGAGGAGACACGACCGGGCTCTGCAGGTGAGCCGAAAGAGCAAGAGCTAAGCGGATTGAGACCAGCTCCGCGGACGTTGATATGGAGGAGAGCTCCTGGGTGTACCAGAGACCCTGGGGTGCGTTGGTCTCCCACGTGCATCCCCCGGAGAGCGAGCCGAGCGTCCGCTCAGCTCGGAGCGGGCGGTGGGCGAGGCGGGCGGAACTCCGACAGAGACCCGTCTGAGTCCAGCCACCAAGTGAGACTCTGAGAGAGCAGGAACTCCCGGCACTACCATTCTGAGGGGTCGCGATGAGGTGAGGGCGACGCCAGCCACGCCTTGTCGCTTGAACGGGTCTGAGTCTGGGCACAGCGGAGTCACAGGAATGTGGACGCTGCCATGTGACCCGAGAGGCGGGATCGCACCCGCACCGTTGTTGTCGGAAAAGCTCGCAGTGCCCAGGAGAGGGAGGCCAACGCTCGCTGCGCCGAGTGCAGGGCACGGTAGGGCCAGATTGGAGCGCTGTGACCCCTCCGAACTCTTGACTTCTTGTGCTGGAACTAGGGGGGACTCGGACAGAGCGCGAGACCGAACAGATGTAGAATCTCGGCCACTTGGTTACTTGATTCGCCACCAGGCTTGGGAGCGCCAAGGGACAGCAGGATGTCGGAGGCGTGGAGGATCTGAGACGCAGGGCGGCTGCGCGGGCACAGGCCGCGCACTTGGTGATAGCGGGCGCGTGGAGAGGCAAGAGGGGAAGGCTCAACTGACCACGCGCCGCTGCGGGAGGAGAAGGGGAAGGAGGTGCGGGGGGGGTACACAGGAAGTAAGGCATCACAGGGGTCAAGGGGAGCCTTGCCAGTGGGATCCATCCAGTGAAGGGCAAGGAACCCCAAGGTCACCATCCAACGAAACTTGTCCGCAGGCAGTATCTGTTGAGCGAATGGTCTAAGATGGGACGGCCAGGTTTCGCCTTGGGATGAGGAAGTATCTGAAGAAAGAACTGGACCTCGCTTGCTGGGAGGGCACCTCAATGATCCCACGCCAACAGAGACTGGACCTCCTCAGAGGAGAGACTTGTCAGAGAGAGGGGTCCCAGAGGAGTGGGGGGGAGGGGAGTGGGAACTGTAGGGGTGTAGACCAGGGAGGTAGTGCGAGGGGGGCCGTGAGAGGACAGCTCAGGAGGACGGTGCCTGAAGACGGGGAAGCGGGTGGGAAAAAGGGAGGGGGTGGATCCTGATCGGAGAAAGAGAGGGTGGATCCTGAGAGAGGCGTGCTTTGGCTTGGGCCCCGGAGGTGGGGCCTTGACCCTGAAGCGACGTGGCTTTGATCCTGTCTTCCGCCCGGGGCGGGTCGCCGGCCGGAAGCGGCGAGGCGCGCTTGTAAGGCGGGTATTGGCCTGGTTGTGGGGCTGTGGCGAAGGACTTTTGGAAAGGGCGGACACCGGTGGATCGGGCGGCGCGCCATCCTCGGGCCTGCGTTTCCAATGCGGTATCAGTCTTTTCTGAAAATAGACATCGTTTTGGAGCAAGGAAGGTCCTGAGCGTACGAAGGAAGGTCCAGTAGAGACTGGGCCTGGCTGATGCTGTAGACTACCCCGCTGTCCTCTGTCCGCCCTGTCGCTATGCACGCCTTCCCCGTGGCCCTATGCTAGCGGCGCGAGCTCAGCTGCACCGAAGCCAGCAGTGCCGAACTTGGTAGCTCTCCCAGGTCCAGCTCCTCAATCCCTTAAGCTGCTACCTAAGCCTTAAATATAAATCTGGAGAGCAAAGCCATTTGGTGGCAGCTGAGGTGGAGGCCGCTCGCCTGACCAGTTGGCTTGGAGGCCGCACTCGAGCGCTATCTTGCTGCCTTCGCGCGCGCGCGCTGCTGCTTTGGTGGCCGCGGGTTGGCTGCAATTAGAGAGTGCAACATTTAGACCGTCGGGCCGTGACAATCTCCCACGGGGGGGCCCCTCGGGTTTCGGCTCGGACCCGGTGACTGCCCGAGGGAGACGGCGCGGCCAGGGGACCGGATTCAGGAGGCATTGTTAGCAGGAAGGGGTTCGGATGAAGGTGCGTGATCCCCTATGCACCTCCTGATGGGGTGTGACCTCCTGGACCTCTGCCCGATGGTTCCCCTTGCCCGGATGTGCCACGCTCTACCTGGACTTCTCTTCAGGGGCGAGTAGTGGGCGGCGGCCGGGTGCCGGAAGGTCCCGCCTGCTCCCGGGGAGGAGGGCCGAGGATGAGGCCGGACCCGCTCCGGACTCCTCGGACCCGTCACCACGTCTGCGCGCGCCCCAACCGCGCCGCCGCTGCCGAGTCAGAGGAGTGGGGAGGCCTGAGACGGGGCTCGCTTAGCTTACGGAGCCTACACGGCACCCGGAGCGCGGTTTCTGGTACCGGGCGCCTGCCGTGTTTCGCCCAGGACCGGACGGGCCCCCCCACTGCCTGGCATGTTTGCCCAAGGAGGACCCCGGGCCAGTCAACCGGCGGGCGGAGGGAGCGACTGCGGGGCGCCCGAGGGAGGGAGGAAGGAGGTGGGGTGGAGGGGGCGGGGCGGGCATCGTGCCGCCGTAGCGGCCCGGCCGTGCCGGGTGCTGGGTGGTGATGCGTCCGCGCGGCCGGGAGCTCGCGCCGGGGCGCTCGGGAGCTCGACCGTCGGCCCGGGCTGGCGCGGGGCGGCGGGAGCCTCGACGGCGCCGCGGAGCCCGACGCCGAGGCGGCACCGCCGCCCCGCGGGAGCCCGGGTGCTGCGGTGCGTGTGCGGGATGCAGATCTGGGCGGCGGGTGGCGGCGCCTGAGCGACGCCGCGCGGCGCCTGTCGTGGTGCCTGGGCCGACCTGGACCTGGTGCCGGCGCGGCGGCGGTCACGGACGGAGGGCATCGCGATCGGGCGACCCGGTACGCGACTGACGCGACGGTACTGGCGGGACGCGGAACGGGCGGGGGGACCGTGAGTGGCGCGTCGTGCCGTGTGCTGTGGAGGGAGCCGCCGTCCGGTGCGAGACGCGACGTGGCTGGCGGTGCTGCGGCACCTGGCGCGGGGGCGCCGGGGAAGGAGGCGCGCTGGGTGTTCTGGTCTTGAGAGCATTGGAGCACGGTAGCACGAGAGCGAGAGTCCGCATACCGCCGTCGGCGCAGCTGTGTCAGCGCTTGCGCGAATGAACCGGGCATGGGCGGCAGCCTCAGCTCACGGCGGCGGTGGGAGCCGTGCGGTGTCGCGGTGTCGACGGCTTGTCGCGCGTCGAGCTCGCGGCAGCGCCGAGCGTGCGCAGCACAGCGCCACAGCACAGCGCCTGCACGGAGGCGGGTGGAGGCGGCGTCTTTGGCTTCGGGGAGACCTTATCACCCGTTTGTGCGCTCTTTTCCGGGAGACGGAGCGAGCGTGGTTCGGTGCGCGGTGCCGAGCTGGCGTCCTCTGGCCCGGGCGACCGGCGGGGGCGGCGCCGCTAGCCAAGGCAGTCTTTGGCGCCGCCGTGGCTGTGCCGGAGGTTGAGAGCGAGCTGAGAGAGGAGTTCAAAGTCGCTCCTTCCCTCTCCTTCCTCGGCGCGGGCTTAAAATGGGCGCAAATGGGGCACTTGTCCGACCGCCTCCGAGACAGCCGGAGGCAGCGGCAGGCGAGAGTCGGTCACTGCATAGACCGCTGCGCGGCATAAGTCGGGCAGGCTTGAAACCCGCCGGCGCCCAAGCCAGCTAAGGGTGAAGAGAAGGGCTAACCCTCTAACCCTCTAACTGAAATATACTACTAACTATAGACTATAGAAAAACTTTTAAACTTTAACAAACTATATAATGCAAATAATGGTATAGAGTAAGCGCTGAGGAGGGAGGGGAGGAGAGCCACCACTGTTCCTACTAGCGGGCGGAAAGAAAAGAACGAAGGAGAGGCGGGCGGGGGGCTGGGGTATATACGCCGCCGCGGCGGCGCCACTCCCAGGGGCGCCAGCTGGCCGCGGAGTTGCTAGGCTAAAATGTTCCGAGAGCGCGCGCGGCGCGCACACCTACATGGAATGGATAGGAGCAATCACTCGAAGAAGAAATCAGTATTTTTAAATCTGCCTCAGTGATTTGGGCTCCCATTTCTCAGGCAAGCAGGAACAGATAGACGGGGTGTGGGGGGGGTGGATGGATGGGGGGGTGGACGGAGGGGGGGCAGGAACAATCTCAGCCGTGTTCATTTCTCTCTTCGCTATTTACAAGAGCCAAATTCTGCCCCACCCATGATCCAGGGCCCTCAGCCTACGGGGCCATTCGGGTCTGGGTACTGGGGGGGCCCGTCAGTGCTGATGAGCTGTGCTGAGAACCAGCGAACTCGCTGCATGGGGTGGGGGGAGGGCTCTGAGGAGGCCACTCACTGCCCCTGGACAGGATTCGAATTGGCCACCTCAAGGCAAAAGGCCCCATAACCCCATTCCAGGTGGCCCAGGCCCGTTGGCTGTCTCAGCCCTGCAGTATGAGGCTCCCCACCCCATGGCTTTGTCTTCCCTTCATGCCGTTCTCCCCCCGCCCCCTTCACTCAGGTGGGGCCACCTGCCATGGAACCCCTTCCCTGGCAGCACCGCCAGCTTCCCCCCCCCCCCCGGACTGTCAGACAAAACCGAGGGAAGGGGGGGAGGCCACGAGCCCCACAGCTAGAGCAGTGAAGATGGGGCTGGGGAGGAGGCACCCACCCCTTTGGGGCCACAGAAATGGGGCCTATGCCTGATGGCCTGCATGGGAACCCCCTCACCCCACAGTGCAGACTTGGCCTCAGAGCCAAGGGGCCATTGGTTAAATTCCAACACCCCCGCCAAGGACCCCAGAAGTAGCTGCACCCCAGAAGTAGCTGCATTTCCCTGGTGCAAAAGGCTGGGGGCACCCCTGTGGGGGGAACCCCACAGAGCTGCTCTCAGCTCTCAAGCCCCCCTGCACTCTTTAGGGGGGAGAAATCAGCCTGAGTTCACCCCAGTGCCCCTCTGACAATGGGCTGAGCTGTGCCCCCGGCTGCAATTCCATACAGGAAAATCCTGCCCGGATCCCACCACCCGAGAATCCCCCAGGTGCAGATCAGAGCTGAGTGCGCGGGGCTGGCGCCAGGGAAGGCTCCATCAAGCCCCCCGGATCGATGGCTCTGGCAGCTGGAATTTGCTGTCTCCCCCGGGGGCTCCCGCCCCCTCCAGCCATCTCCTTACCTGCTTGGTAGCTGCTCACCCTCCCAAGGAGCGGGGACGGGGCTGCAGGTGCCTGGCTGGGAGCCTGCCAAATACCTCCTGGGTGCTGACGGAGCAGCCGGGGGTCCCCATCACCTTCCCAGTACGGCACTGGGGCGGGGGAGGCACCGTCTCTCTCTAGCACTGAGGCTCTGACCACTCAGCACCATTAAAACACCCTCCACCCCACAAGAAACCTCAGCTCCAGCCTGCCCCCTCTGTTCCCCCAGCCGGATCCTTCTTCCCTTCCTGTCCCAGACTGGCAGGCAGCACGGCTGTTAAGAGCTGCCATGCCCCACCCCAGCAGTGGCTGGATGTGTGGATGGGGTCTGTGTAATGTTTGCTGGGCACCATGAGGTCCCAGCCAGGGTAGGGCCATCGACTGTCAGGGAGGGAGTGGAACAAGCCCCCAGCTCCTGCTCCAGGGTGTCATCAGGTGTGGGGGGAGGCATTTACCCTGCCCTGCAGTGCATGTGGGGGAGGGGGCACAGATTAGGGAGGGGCAGGGACTCCCTGCTGTCCTCTCCCCCCTGCACTGAGGTCTCCAGGACCTTGCCTCCTCACCCAGCCGTTTTGGGGGTGAAGCAGCCAAAGAAGGGGCCCTGCAGGACATGGCCTTCAGCCAGCTGTGAAGGAAGAAATGCTGCAAGCAGCATCCTAGGCCTCGGCTCTGATTGCACCGTGTTCCTCCAGGCAGCTGAGCGCCCGCCCAGGGCAGAGGGAGCGAGGCTGCCAGGGAACCAGGACCGTCCAGCATCTTTCTAGAACAGCCAATCTGAGTGACAGTGCAGGGAAGGGCCCTGCCAGCATCTCACACAGCTCTCTGGGCGGTGCCCCTCAGTCCAGACCTGCAGCCCCCTGCTATTCCCACCCACTGGGGGGCTCTGAAAACCCCTACAAGCTGCTCCCTCCCCGTGTAAGTCTTGGCCTCCACCCCAGCCCTGCCACCAGGGCCCATTCTGCCCTTGGCCAGAGCTGCGGGGCTGGTCTGCAGCATCTGCTTCCCGCCCAGGCAGCTTGCAGAGGCGGTGCAGGGACCCCTGCTATGCCCCCCTCGTGCAGAGAATAAATCCAGGGCCCCCACCAGAGAGAAAGCAAAACCCAGGAGGAAAGGGGCCACCCCACCCCAGTGACTGGCCAGTGTGGGCCGTTACCACCACCTGCTGGGCCATCCTCCTTGGGGCACAGCTGAGTCTAAGCTGAAATGTCTCTGGGGCAGGAGTTTCTAACACCTCCCCCAGAGGTGGGTCTGCTCCATGGGGCTCACAGGGGGGAGCTGGCCCCTACACACAGGGGAGCAGACAGGCTGAGGAACACGCTGCCATTTGCACAACCAGGAGCCGTGACAGCATCCGAGCAGGACATTTAAACTACTGGGAGAGGAGCTGGGCTGCAAGCGGCCTAGGCTGGCGCCAGCAGGCCTGAGCCCATCCTAGCTCCCCCGGTCTCTCCCCAGCCCGCTGCCCTTTCGTTCCGGGAGCTGGCACCCTAGCAGCAGCCTGGTGCTGGGGGAGGCACACCCCAGGGGCTGGCTGGAGGGAAACCAGCCCGGTGTCAGGGAGGTTTGGATAGGGTCCGTGGAGCCAGCCTTCACCCGCTGGCTGCTGCTTTAAGGCCCAGCCTGGCCCTCCCAACCCCCCCCTCCCCCCGAGGGGGAACTGAGGCACAAAGTCCTGGCCAAGCTCTCAGTGCATAGGGTGCAGCTTGAGCCCTGGCTCGTGTAGATAAATCTCTGCATTAAGTGTCTTCACATCAGTTTGTATTATGCCTCCGTTCTTGTAACTTTGTATCAGATCCTTATTTAGAAAAACTTTGTATTGAGCCTTGGTATAATGTTAAAAAAAAAGTCTTTTTGCTAGAATAAGATTCATCCCCACCCCCCCCCTTTTAATCAACGGCCCTGTTGAATGAACGAGGTGTGACTGAGCCAGGCGTGGAGGCAGCACCTCCCGCCAGCTGCAAGAGCTGGAGAGGGGATGGGAGCCAGACCCACGAACAATAAAACGTGTCCGGGGGGCTCGCTGAAGAAGCCCAGACCTATTGCCAGCCATGGGGGTTAGTAGCGAGCACCTGCTTTGGGGAACACCCTCTGTGCAGCATTGGGACAACACCCAGAAAGCAGCAGCCCAAAGGACCAACAGACACAGATTTTGAGGCTGGTCCAGATTTGCAGCAGAGGGAGGCTGCTATAGATGCGAGGGGTCTTGCACAGGACCCTGGGGCTTGTCGATAGGGGAGCATCAGTCCAGATCAGAAGCCCGGCTCCCCCCCTCCCCCCTCTAACTCACCTGGCCAGTGAAGTTAAGGGGAGTAACTCATTGGTAACAAGGTCGAGCGTGTGTGCACAATATCTCGTGCGTATGATACAGGGCTGGTTGATACACGGATCACCAAGAAACGTGGCGCTGCCTTTTTCCCCCTGAAGATCCTGGGCAGCACTTTAAGTCCAACACTGAGCCCTGCCAGGAGAGGCCCTGGCCTCACAGCCTGAAGCGCCGCATGGCCCAGCACCTGAGCCCCAGGGGAGTGGTTATAGCACAGGACTATCCCCTCCTGCAGCCCTGGCAGGATGGGGGCCTGTTGGGTCCTTTTCCCTTGGGCCTCGCCTGCCCCCTGCCCAAGGGGGAGGATGCTCCAACAGGAGCAGTTATGGGTAGGGGCAGGGAGGAGCCCAGGGCTGCACTATCCCCATCTGGCTTCCTCCAGGACAAGGCGACCCCGAGAGCCCTGGAGAGAGCTGGGGGGAGGGGGGGTATTAACAGTGGAGCAGGAAACTGCTCTGGCCTATCTGCACCCCATAGGGCTAGGCAGTGAGAGGAGTGCAGCCCTTCCTGGGGAGAACAGGACGCCTGGGTTCCCTTGCCAGGCTGTACCACGCAGCAGCCTGTGCCTGGGTCCTTTGAGCAGAACAGGCAGCTGCCCAGGCTGAGTTTCTGCCCCCGCCCGGCCTGCTGGAGTGAGCTGGGGGCTCCCAGGGCCCAGCCACTCGGCTGTTTGCCCCACACAGAGCACCTGCCCCATGCATGGCAGGGCCTGGCCCCCCCCAAGCCTGGAGTGAAGTTCTCCCCATTGCCTGTGGGGCAGGCTGGGCTGGTGCGGACAGGTCCCAGTCTCACCCCCAGCTGTACTGGGGCAGGCAGAGCTGCTGCAAAGTGGAGGTCCTGTCCCCCCAGCAGCACATGGGGGGGGTCTCAGTGCCACACAGGAGGCCACGACTGAGATGTGATGGCAGCTGGATTAATGGCTCCAGGAGATGCAGGAAGAAGCTACAGCAAGTGCAGGGTTGTTATGGTGACCATGCTTCTGCCCCCCAGCAGGGCTCCATCACCTGCCAAGTGGCGTCAGTGAATGGCTGAAGCGTGACAGGGGTTGCTGGGACTGAGGCAGCTTTGTCACAGGCTGAGGACGCCAGGGGTCCCAGGCCAGAGTGTTTGGCTTGGCAAGGAGCCGAGAACAGCCCCATCTGCCCCCTTCCATTCAATAGCTGGTCCTCATTGAGGCTACCCTGGCCCTGGCCCATCTCGAGGCACCCCCGCGCCCCCCTGCCCAGGGCCAAGCCAGAGCACGCAGGCGCCGTCTGCCCCGTAGGCGAGTAAACAGGACAGTCCGAGTAGGAAGAGCACTTTTAATGACTACAGGACACAGTGGAGAGTTTTACAGGAACAGGGAAAACAGAACTGAAGTGACAGCATAGGGACGAGACGAGACACGTTAATACTCTTCTCCTTCGTCCTCACCCTCAACACTATCTGCCCCCACCTCTTCGTAATCCTTCTCTAGGGCAGCCATGTCCTCCCGCGCCTCCGAGAACTCGCCTTCCTCCATCCCCTCCCCTACGTACCAGTGAACAAAGGCACGCTTGGCATACATCAGGTCAAACTTGTGGTCCAGACGAGCCCAGGCCTCAGCCACAGCTGTGGTATTGCTCAGCATGCACACGGCCCGCTGCACCTTGGCCAGGTCGCCGCCAGGAACCACAGTGGGAGGCTGGTAGTTGATACCAACCTTGAAGCCAGTTGGGCACCAGTCCACAAACTGGATGCTGCGCTTGGTTTTGATGGTGGCAATAGCAGCATTGACGTCTTTGGGAACCACGTCCCCACGGTACAACAGGCAGCAGGCCATGTATTTCCCGTGGCGAGGGTCACATTTCACCATCTGGTTGGCTGGCTCAAAGCAAGCGTTTGTGATCTCTGCTACAGTCAGCTGCTCATGGTAAGCTTTCTCAGCAGAGATGACGGGGGCATAGGTGGCCAGAGGGAAATGGATACGGGGATAGGGCACCAAGTTGGTCTGGAACTCGGTCAGATCTACATTCAGGGCACCATCAAATCGGAGGGAGGCGGTGATGGAGGACACGATCTGGCTAATAAGGCGGTTGAGGTTGGTGTAAGTGGGACGCTCGATGTCCAGGTTCCTGCGGCAGATGTCATAGATGGCCTCGTTGTCTACCATGAAGGCACAGTCCGAGTGCTCCAGGGTGGTGTGGGTGGTCAGGATGGAGTTGTAGGGCTCCACCACTGCGGTGGAGACCTGAGGAGCAGGGTAGATGGAGAACTCCAGCTTCGACTTCTTGCCATAGTCAACGGACAGACGCTCCATCAGCAGGGAGGTGAACCCAGAACCAGTGCCACCTCCAAAGCTGTGGAAGACCAGGAAGCCCTGGAGACCTGTGCACTGGTCGGCCTGTTAGAGGAAAGAAGTTACAAGCTGCCTCTGGAAAATGCACAGGACTCCCGGTCACAGGAGCCTAGCTAGTGCCAGGCCCTGCCCCAGGCTGTCTTTGCCAGCCCTGCTCTTTGATCGATCAATTACAGTTTGGGAAACAGACATGGGTACTGCAAAGCCAAACAGCCGGGACAGGAGCCTCTGCCACTGACGAGCCTTTTGGCCGCAAGATTGACAGCTGGGCCCCTGCATTGCCACTTCAAAGAGGTGAGCTGGCTCCTAACCTTTCCTCCTGTAAGAGGCAGTGGGTTCGGGGCTCAGACCTCCCCAAGGAACCACAGCCACGTCTCACCGCTCCAGAGACAGCAGCTCTTCCAGAGCCGAGTCCTTCACACCCAGCCGCCATTACCAGTGGGTCTCTGCCTGGGGAAGAGGGTGGAGATGGAGGTAGCTGCCCTCCAGCGTGTCACGCCGGGGCAGATGGCCCCCCACAAGGAAGTGGGGCAGGACAGGCAGCTGTAAGGGAGTTGTGAGAACTAGCCAGGGGAATAACCCTGTGTGCGCCATTCATGCCCTGTCCCATGGGGGGCAGACTGTTCCAACCCTGCATTAAATCCCAAACTGCCAATACCTGCAAGATGTGGGTGCAGACACCCCCACCCAAACACACACACCCCAAACCCCTCCCATCAGGGAGATCCGAGACAGAACAGTCACCATACCAAAGGGCTCATCTATGCTAGACAAGCGGCAAAGCTCTTTACACACCTGCTGACACCTTGCACCCAGCTGGGAATGCAGAGATGCTTTCCAGAGAGTGCTCCTAACACCGCTGCCTGCTCCAGCATGGCCAGGTACCTCCTACATGGACTGGGTCTGGCGCCAACACAAGTCACATCCCTCCCTTCACCAGCACACTCACTGCACCCCCTTGTCCTAGCTCAGCTCCCCCACCCCGCTGCTGAACAGGGGAGACTGGTTTACTCCTGTCTGGAACAGGAGACGTTTGCTAGGGAGCCGATTCCGGCAGAACAGGGGTTGGCACAAACACGTGTCAGCACCATTCTCCTGCCAAGACTGGTGCCGCAGATCGGCCTTGCTGGCGAGAGACTCACTCACCAGCTTGCGGATCCTGTCCAGAACCAGGTCGATGATTTCTTTCCCAATGGTGTAGTGCCCACGGGCATAGTTGTTGGCAGCATCTTCCTTGCCGGTGATGAGCTGCTCGGGATGGAAGAGCTGGCGGTAGGTCCCAGTGCGCACTTCATCTGGGGAGGAAAGACAATTTAGCATTAGGCACCTTCTCCATGGTGTTCGCAGGAACACGAGGCTCGGGACTCAACCCCAGAACTCACCTATGACCGTTGGCTCCAAGTCCACAAAGACGGCTCTGGGGACGTGCTTCCCAGCGCCCGTCTCACTGAAGAAGGTGTTGAAGGAGTCGTCTCCTCCACCGATGGTCTTGTCACTGGGCATCTGGCCATCAGGCTGGATCCCATGTTCCAGGCAGTAGAGCTCCCAGCAGGCATTGCCGATCTGGACACCAGCCTGGCCGACGTGGATAGAGATGCACTCACGCTGCGGGAAGAAAGGGACATTGAACAGCCTGGCTGGGGGCAGTTCTGCACCCAGTGTCACCAGCTGATCATGGGGCAGGATGGTGCGAGATTAGATTTATGAATGAGCCATGTGACCTGCACTGCAAACACCTCCAGGAGACAGTCTCTAGGCCAGAGAGGAGCCATGAGGAAACTCCCAGCAGGAAGAGAGCTGGCCCTGGCATGTGATTGTGGCCAGCCAAGTACCACACCCCACCCCACCCCAGCGGGAAGAATATGCTGTGACCTAAGGAACCATTTGTTTAGCCAAGGCATCTACCAGAACACACCAGGCTCCTGAACCAGGCCAGAGAAGGGTTTTTCCCCTGACCACATCAGCACAGAGAAGCCACATTACAGGCCGCCCAGGCTGTCTGAAAGCAGCTCTGGCTTGCAGGGTCAAAGCAGATTTGAAACAGCAGACCTGTGATGAGGCAGCAAGTTCTCAGCTGCAGCCTAGTAACCAAACTTGCTGCTGACTGAGTCCCCGCAGGCTGGCCTCCAGCTCCAGGGAACATTCCTGACGGGCCCCATGGAAACATGCAAATTCCCCTTTTCAGTCCCTGATCCACGTCCCCCAGCAATTGTGTAACCCTCACTGAGCTCATTCAGCCTCGGCTTCAGTCCTAGTCTTTCAATACAAGGCCCCTTTAAGCCAGATTAAACCAGCAAGCTCCAGCCATCTGACTCATGGAAAAACAGGCCAGATAAGCAGCCGCAAGAGCTGCAATTTGAAGGGCTGTGGCCAGTCATTTAACCCTGCAGGGGAGGCCGAACCGGAGCACTGCCAGCAGCACGGTCTGGAAAGCAGCTTCTCTTTTCCTAAGAAGAGGTTACAACGCCAGAAATTCCAGCCGAAGCAGAGGTTTGGCCGCCCCCCAGAGAAGCCAAGGGACTGAACTCGTAGGAGCCGGAACCGCTCCACATTGGCCAGCCGCAGGGCTTCTGAGGCGGTACCGAGTCCCTGCTGAAATGCAGCCGGGGAACGTATTGCGGCCTGGCTCAGTTCTGAGCTCAGGAACTGGGTAACGCTTTCACCTGCCTTTCTCCTCCTCCTCCCAAAGGGGAAACTGAGGCACCCAGAAGCGCTGGCGAAGGTCACATTGCAAGTTGTTGTTGGAGGCCACTGAACGTGGCCCCTCAGTTCACTTGAAGCGTCGATCATCGCACGAAATGGCCTAATGAATGAAGTCACCGGTAGCCCCGCTGAAGCGCTGGCTAAGGCGGGCAGGCTCCCGGGCCCCTCGCTGAGCGTTGCTCACCCCCTGCCTCCCCCAGCTAACACGCTCGGGTGGGTCAGGACTGCAGACGGGCTAGGGACAGGGCCCAGGAGTCTGGGCAGCTCCCCGGGGCGCAGAGCCGGGATACAGCGCTGGCCTCCCATGGGGGGGGGGGCGTGTCCATGCTCCTGTTTTAAACCTGAATGTTGTACCCGAGACAAGCTGGGAACAGCCTAATCCCTCTTCAACCAGCGTCACTTCCTCTTTCCAGGCTTTAAACAGCCCCTCCTGCCTCCCCAGCCCGAGCCCTGGCTCACCTCCGCCCCCGCCCCCTGCGCCCAGCCTGAAAGTCACCTGCGCATCACAGCTTCGCTTCACCCCGCGCCAGCTCCCCACCCATGCGGAGCCGCGGGCCCAGCGGCGCCTAGTGGTTAGAGGCGGCAGCTAGAAAGTCAGGCTCGGGGCTCCGTGCCCAGCCAGGAGCGGCCAGGACGCCTGGGTCCGATGGGCCCCGAGTCTCACTATCCCTGACCACAGCGATGGGGGACCGACCCCCACCCATGAAATACGCTGCCAGGCGTTATAGCCGCCGGGCCACAATGCCCCGATGCAGGGCGCTCCTGGCTGCATCGCCCCCAGCCCAGCCCGGCCCGGAGCAGCGGGCTCCGGATCACATGCGAGCCTGGGCCGCCCCGGAGAACTCCCGCCACGCCCGAGCCCCCCCGGGGAAACCCGCGCACGGGGCCGAGCCGAGCCGGCTCCAGGGCAGCGAGCTCCCCTCCCCCCCCCAGAACGAGCTTCCGCCTCCGGCCGAGCCCGGCCCGCCCCGCGTGGCGCAGCAAGGAGCCGAGGGCGCGGCCCGGGATGCTCCGGGCCCTGCGGCACGTGGGGGCACCCAAGGTCACGGGACGCCCGGGTCTCTGCCGGGCACAGGCGCCCTGCGCGCAGCGCGGCGTGGGGCGGCCCACGCGTGCCCGCCCCTCCCCCGCATGCCGAGCTGCGGCTGCCCCCCCAGCCCCTCCCCCACACACAGCCCCCCCCCCCCAGTGCGCACAGTCCCGGGCGGAAAGCTCGCCGGGGGGGGGGGCGGGGGTCTCGAACCCGGGCCCCGAACTCACCATGACGGTAGCGGGGCAGCGGCGTCTCTCACTATCCGACCCTTTAGGGAGTCTCCAGTGAGAAGAACTTTGTGCTGCCCCCGGGCGGGGCCTTATATACCCTTGGGGGCGGGGCGAAGGGGAAGGGGCGGGGCCTTGTGCCCGAGGGCCGGGGAGGTAGGGTGTGTCCCTCCTCCACGCCACGCCCCTCGCCTAAACCCCGCCCCCGCGGTGTCCTGATTGGCAGGTTCGAAAGTTTGAACTCGCACGTAGTGGGTGACGGACGCAGAGTGGAATGTGGAGCGGGGAGGGAGGCCTGGGGGTGGGGAGATGGGGATGGGCTGGGAGGCATGAGGGTGGGGATGGGATGGGGAGGCCTGGGGTGGCAGAGATGGGGAAGGGGGAGTGGCAGCGATGGGGATGGGCTGGGGAGGCCTGGGGGTGGGGGATGGGACGGGGGAGGCCTGGGGTGGCAGCGATGGGGAATCATGGGGGGGTGGCAGCAATGGGGGATGGGCTGGGGGAGACATGGGGTGGGGGATGGGACAGGGGAGGCCTGGGGTGGCAGCGATGAGGATGGGATGGGGAACCATGGGGGTGGGGGGGATAGACTGGGGAGACATGGGGGTGGCAGGTGAGATGACCCACTTCTTCAGATGCAAGTGGGTATTCTTGCATCTGAAGAAGTGGGTATTCACCCAGAAAGCTCATGCTGCAGAACGTCTGTTAGTCTCCAGGAATTAAAGATTAATCTTTAATTAAAGATTATGTCATGTGATGAAACCTCCAGGAATGTGTCCAACCACAATTGGCAACCCTAGGAGGCCTGGGGCGGGGGAGATGCATGAGGGGCTGTGGGGACATGGGGAGTGAGATAGGGACTGGGTGAGACAAGGAGGTGGGGGATGGGCTGGGGGAGACACAGGGGGTGCGGGGTGGGCTGGGGGAGACATGGGAGTGCAGAATGGGGTGGGAGAGACACAGGAGTGGGGGATGGGGTGGGGGAGATGGGCAATGGGTTGCGGAGGTGGGGTGCAGAAGGAAGTGAGTAGTTCTGGTAGCTCAGTGTTCAGTGAATGAGGAGGGGGCAGGACCAGGCAGCACCTCCCTGCGGAGGGGAGGACAGTGGAGGGAGTGGGCAGCAGATCACAGGAAGGGCCTGAGAGGAAGGCGAGGGGGTGGGACCACAGGTGTTGCTGGGGAGCTCGCTCTGAGCAGCCCCCCTTCTCCTGGGGTGCTCCTCTGTAACGAGGGGTCGCCTGCCCCCTGTGGGCACAGAGCCCCAGCGACATGCGACATGGCATCGCCCCCGGTCTGCAGCCTGGCTGGGGGGTGCTGTGGGCAGGCGAGGACCCTGCGGGGGGACGTACGGGGGTCTGAGAAGTCTCTAGCGTGCACAGGGCCTGAGCGACCTGGCTTTGCAGGCCAGCGCTGACCCTGTTCATGGGGGCAGTGAACCGGTGCACGGGCTCCAGATCAGCCTGTGCCCCCAAGCGAAACACCAGGAGCCCCGGCCTGGCTTTCGAGGCATTTCCCTCGCCCTGGCTCTGCCAGGATGGCAGGCCAGGCTGCCCGGCCTTGCACACACTCTCCCCACGGAGGCTCCCATGGTGCGCTTTTCCGCCCGCCTCTGCCCACCAGGATACCCGGCTCGTGTGGCTGCCCCTGCTTGGAGTCTGTAGCTCTGCTGCCTGTTTAACCTGTCGGGTGCCCCCCGCCGAGCAGCGGGGGCAAGGGGTTAACAGAACAGTGCTCAGCTCTAGTTAACCCCGGTGACTCCCTGGGGGGGGCGATGTTACCCCCAGGGCCCAGACAGACCAGTGGCTGCCCCAAGGCTCCAGCACCCGGCCTGTGTCAGAGTCCGGCTTTGAACTCAGCACCCTTCTCCCCTCCCCGGCTGGCCCAGCAGGGAGCGCGCTGCGGGGGGAGGGAGTGGGGACAAGCCTGCAGGATGCGCGTCACTGGAGGGAGCCTGGCTTTCTTTCCACCTTTGTGCTCAAAGCTGGGCCCGTCAGAGGCATTACCCGCCCTTGTCTCGCTATCCGCCTGGCACCAGCATGGCCAGGACACTGCGGGTTCTGGGCATCTCTTGCGAAAGCCAAGGCCACTTGCCCCAAGCAAACCCGTCTGTGGGACGTCCCAGGGTATGGGTCAGTCACAGCTACCTGGGGAACTGGGGCTAGTGAGTCAGAAGAACGAAGGGCCGAGCCATTTTGACAGTGGGATCCTGGGGGGTTTCCTGAGGGGAAAACCAGGCAGCAGGCTGGGGGTGGGACCAAGGCAGTTCATCAGGGCAGGAACTGAATCTCCTTCTCCACTAGAGCAGTAACCTCAAGGCGGGCGAGTGCCAGATCTAATGCTGCAATGGCATCAGCCAGGCACTGGGCCCCTCGGCCACTGGGAACGGGACACCTGGCTCCCCAAGGCAGGTCCGGCCAAGGCGGCAAGTTCTCACCTGGTGGCAGCTGTTTGGGGTCCCACATTAAATGAGCAGGGGGGGGTCTTGGCCCACCTGCCAACGGGACTGGAAACAATGGCCATTTGCCATGTCAGCACAGAGGCCAAGGCCAAGGCGGACCCCAATTCTCAGTACTCCCGTCCTGGACTGCGGGACTCCCTATTCTGTGGGGCCCAGCAGGCGCTGGCCCCTCCAGGCCCCTCCATTTCCCATTCTGCTCCCTGTGCCCCCCCCCCACCGTGGCACTTTGGCCGTGCCCCTGATCCACCATCTGAGCCATGTGCCAGGAGCAGGGCCAGCCCCATTGCAGCTCTGTATGGGCTCCCCCTTTAGGGCCCCTTCGGGAGCATCCCAGGCCCAGCCCAGGCGAGGGTCTCTTCAGGCCGGGTGTGGGACACACCATTGGGGAGGGTTTTGACTTGCTCTACCCGCCCCATCCGTCTCGGGCCGTTCCTCTCAGAAAGGGTTTGCACAACCCCCACCTGCGTGCGAGCCCGTATCCCGGCGGGAGAAGCTGGCGGTGGCAGCTCCAGACCGGCACCTTGTCACCATGGGTCACTCAAACCACGGTTCTGTTCGCCCCGGCTCTGGCTTCATTTTCACTCCAAGGGCTGAGAGTCAGGACGAGGCCCCGGGGCGGGTGTCGGGTCTCCCCATCGGTAAAGGGACCAAAACATCCCTGCGTGAGCCACGACCGGGAGCCAAGCGTAGGGTCAGACGGGGTGAGAACCTGCCACTGAGCCGCCCAGCCGGGCCCTGGCCACCGGGCCATGCTGTCGTTACAGCTCTCAGCTCCTCTGGCAGGGCCAGTGCACCGGGCTCGGCAGGCCGGGCAGGCCGGCAGTGGGGAGGAACGGAAAACCCATGTTAAATCAAAACAGGAATTCGAGAGGAGAAAGAGGCAGGAAAAGAGGAAGTCACAGGGCGGAGGGGGGGTGCTGGCAGGCGAGAGGAGCGGGGGAGCAGCAGCTTGCCTGGTGACGGTCCCCTGGGAGCTCGCTGCCCCCTCTCCCAGTGGGGCACTGATGGGGGTGGAGGGGGCTCTCAGTCCTGCTGGGAACATCTGAAAATAGGGCAGTGACATTAGCATGCCCCCTCCCTGCTTTTCGCTGGGAATTGTAACCCTGGTGTACTGGCGTTCACTAGCCAGCCAGCCGAATAAAGCCAAAGGCTGGCCCTGTGCCCTCTCCCTCCTGCCTGACCCCGGGCATAGGCGGGTGCTGGGAGCAGCTTGGGCGGGGTGAGGTAAGTTAGAGCAGCCCCTGGGGTCCCCTTTGCTTGCCCCCTAAGCTGAGCCTGCTCTCCAGCCTCCCGCCCTTCCTGAGCTCAGCTCCTGCTGGGTTCGCACCAGGACGCAGAAGGAATTGGCAGGGGCTGGGAAAGGTCTTAGAGGCTGGTCTCCTGTTTGTCCCCAGGAGAGGTACCACTCAGGCCTCTTCCTGCACCCCACTGAGGGGGGGTTTCCCCAGCCTCAGCCTGGCTGTGAGTGGTTGTGGGGATGGGAACACGTGCCCCCCAGTACCTTACACCCCTCCCACCGCCTCCTGCAGCAGCCACCATCCTACGGGATCGATCCCCTGCCACCCTCCAGCCGGGCAGCCAGGCCCCCGAGCCCCATGCCTGGTCTGGACGGAGGGACTGTCTTAGCCGGCAGATTTCGATGGTGGTGCCTTAGTGCCACAGGGTGGCTCTTCGGGGACGCTCAGCATCCAGGCCAACCCGCAGCGCCTGCCAAGCCTCAGACCTGGCCAAATTCTGCGCTTCGGCCTGGTCCACACTCGCAAATGCGGTTGGTTTCACCCCGTCGGCCGGGGCGCAGGTGCTGCTGGAACAATCTGTACCGCCCTTGAAGCACCCCGAGTCCCGGCCCGTGTCGGGGTGTGACCCAGAGCAGCGCTGTTCAGCTGGCCTGGCAGCCCAGCCCGTGTTTCCCTGCTGGAAACCCCCTCGGCTTTACCCGGAGGTCACCCAGGGGCAGAGTTTGTCCCGGGGTCTTTCACTGCCGAATGACTAAGCAGCTGCCAGTGCCCGGGTGCGAGTCTCCTCGGGGCCAGGCCTCCGCCCTGCCTCTGTGCTGTTGGGTCACGTTGCTCCCAGCAGGTGGCGCCACAGCTAAATGTTCCCTTTGCCAGAGGCCTGGGGTTCCGCAGGCCCGGGGTGGGCGAGCACCAGGGAGCACAAGCCGGGGGATCGGCGTTTGGGACTCTGCGTTACCCTGCCCGGGGTGGCTCCACGAGACAGGCCGGCTGGAGCTCGCCAGCACAAACACCGAGTCCGGCACGGTGCAGCCAGCGCTTTACAAGTGACACACGCAGGAATCACTCCTCCCCCCGACCCAGGGAAATGCAGTCGTCTCTGGTGTCTCACCCGCAGGGCGCACGCCGACAGGGAGCCCGTCTGGACTTTACAGGGCCAGGGAGGGAGGCAAGTGGGTTTATTTTATGCAGTTTCCAGCTGGACAAACTGAAGCGCAGACAGATGACGAGTAAGATTTTCGGAAGAGCTCAGCCCCCCCTCCCCCCGGTGGCTCAGTGAAAGCGAAGTGAGACCCGCCGAGGCCCAGGGACCTGCAGTGTGCATGCATCCTACTCAGCACGTCGTCCTCCTTTAACGCCCTGCGGGTGGCAGCCGTAGATATTAGTCGCCACGTTCAGAGACGGAATTTGAGCTTGTGTTGAAAGAAACCTTCGGATATTGTCCTGAAGGGGTTAGTGCAGCACTGCCTCTGCTCGACAGGACCAGAGCCGCTTTCCTGTGTGACATAGGCCCGGCACTGCTGGGAGCTAATGGAGAATCTCCTTTGGCTCACATGGGTGGGAGCTGAGTTTGGGGGCAGGTGGCACCTGTCCAGGTCCTGGGAAATCTGTCCGGGAGCTCAGTGCCTGCTGCCAGCTGGCCAGTTTGGCAGCTCCAGTTTACCTGGACATCCCAGAGGTGTCAGCCCTACTCTGAGTTCCAGTGACACCTGCAAAGCTCCTGGGGGGGCAGGGGCGGCTGCACTTCACAGGGCCACCCAGAGGTTTCAGGGGGCCTGGGGCACAGCGGGGCAGCTGCGGTGCTTGTACTCACCCAGCGGCGGCCTGGGTCTTCAGCAGCATTTCGGCGGGGGGTGGGGGGGCGCCTTCAGTCACTTCACGTCTTCGGCAGCACTGAAGGGCCCCCGCTGCCGAAACGCCGGCTGAAGACATGGACCGCGGCCGGGCCAGGGCTCGCAGGGCTCTGTGGGGCCCAGGGCCTGGGGCAAATTGCCCCACTTCCCCCCCCTCCCCAGGCGGCCCTGGCACTTCAATCCACAGAAGCAGGATGGGGTTGAACTTTGCCTAAACAGCCAGACCTCTGGGAAAGCTCAGCCCCCTCCCGCCAGGGCCCAGTCCCGTTCTCAGCACCCCCCTGCTCAGAGCTGTGCAGCCGCAGCCTGGAGCAGTGGGAGTAACCACCCTGGTGAGCACCGCGACCCTCAGCCCCCCAGGCCCCGCAGCATGGGGACAGAGGGCATCGGCCTGGGGGCTTGGCATGAAGGAAAGACTAGTCCGAGCTGGGACTGGATTCTGAGCACCCCAAACCACTGGGCAGGGGGTTGGGTTCTGAGGGTCGGGCCCATCTCCATTGATAATTAGCCTTGTTCACTTGCAAAGCGTTGCACAGACGTGAGTTCTCAGGGCAGGGACCGTCTTGCTGATCTGTGTCCGTGCAGTGCCCGGCCCAGCATAACAGGGGCCTGGGCCAGGCTGCAGCTGCCATGCACATCCCATAATAGCCACCGAAGGGAGAGTTTCTAACACCCCCACCCTAGTGGACCTGCCATGGCCCAGCCCCCCATGCATCTGATCTGCAAACACGGCCTATACCTGTGAGGGGCACGCCGGCCCCGAGCGTCCTGCTGAGATGGGCCCAGGCTGGAGCAGCTGCTCTCGGCACTGGTGGCAGACAGGGGATTTCACGCGTCTACGGGGAGGGCTCGGCCGTTTGTGCAAAAGTAACAGGCGGAAAATGTGCCAGGGAACGGCTTTGCTTTCAGCTGCGGGGCCTTTGGGGAGCGGGAGGCGTGAGAGAGCCCGGGAGAGCTGTCACTGGCCCGTTCATTCTGGCCCTCGCCGTCACCTCTGTGTGAGCCAGTGAGTGTGTGCGGGGCTGGCGCTGCGGCTGCCGCTTCCTCTCGGCCCTCTCTCCCCCTCCTTCCATCCCCAGCTTTGCCGCAATGCGGTCCTCAGCTCCTCCTCCTCTCCCCTTCCACAGAGCCCAGGTCTGCAGCGACACCCCCCCTCGCCGGCGGGTAGATGCAAGGAGCCGGCATCAGCCCTTCGCCTCCCCAGGACGAGGCTGGACTCCCCCGCCCATGACCCTGCTCCCATTCTCCCTCCTCAGACAGGCTCTTCCTCGCTGCCCCCACCCCAGAGAGCTCTATGGGGCCTGGTGGGGGCATCACCCAGCCTCTCGCACTGGCTTAGGCCAGGGAGGGCTGCTTTGGTGGTCGGCTGCTCGCAGCTGTGCCCAGGCTGCCTCAGTTCCCAGTGCCCGGATCCCCAGGGTCAAAGGGGCTTTAATCCACCCTCCCTTGGCCGGGCGGGAAGTCGTGGTGCAGTCGGGCTCTGCAGTGGGGATGGCCGAGGGGTGAGCGGTCGGTCGGTCAGTCGGTCGGGGCAGGTGATGTGTTTTGCAGGGGAGCTGCCTGAACTGGAAACCCAGAGCCACCCGCCCCCGGCTTCCCAGCCAGACCCCAGTGCCGAGGCTGGAGTCCTGCTCCCTGAGACGTTTTCTGTGTCTCGGTCACGTTGGTATCTGCCTGGATCAGAAATGCTGGAAACCGTCTGCGAAGGGAGGCACAGAGACGAGGCGCATGGGGCTCCTCTGCCAGGAAATGACTCATCCCCAGCGCATGGGGTGCAGGGAGAGAGAGCGTGGGAGGCAGAGCTGAGACCCGGGGCATCCCGCGGCCGGCCGTGCCGTCTCTCCCTGCCTGGCCTCGCCAGCAGCCGGCCTGAGTGACAGGGCGTTGCCAGGCCGCTGGCCCCGGCTGGCGGAAGCTCTCCCACAGGCAATGGAGCCCCCCGAGCTCAGCAATAGCCCCCAGCCGGCCAGACAGCCCAGCCCAGCTGCCAGGCAGAACCACCCTGGGAGCTCTGCCGCCCGCCCGGCCTTTGGGGAAGGGACGAGAGGGGCAGCGGGTGGGTCCCCCCGGGGAGGGGAGCGACTGTCAACGTGTCCGCCTGGGAGATCCCCGGAGCAGCCAGCTGGCGCACAGCCCCCTCCCAAACTGCGGGCGCCTCCCTCCCTGCCGCAGGGCCTGGGGAGGGGAGGGGGGACGCAGGGGAGGGAGCTGTTCTGCAGCTGCACGGCCCCTTTGTCCAGCGCTTTGTGAGGGGACCAGGAACAGCCTGGTATGAAACCAGAGCGACGGGGGCACGGCCGGCTGTGGGCGAGGGGGTCTCCCTCCTGCTCTCAGGCCCACCCCTGATGTCAGCGGCTCTTACAGGAGATCAGAGTGGGGCTGCCTTGTGCCCTCCTGCGGGGGGGGGTCTGGCGAGACCCTCCCCGATTGTCCCCTGTCGTGCAATGCCGGGGGGGCCCCGTGGGGAATGTGTTTCTGACACAGGTGGAGGAGGGGATCTGAGACCTTTCCAAAGGCCCCTCCCAGCGGCTGGGCTGAGCGGCGATTTCTGCTGCATCCAGGGACCCAGATCCAACCCGGCTCGCACCTCGCAGCGTGGCTGGGGCCAGACCATGTTTACTGGGGTCTACCTAGGCCTGTGGTCCCCCCGCCCTGCTCGCTGCCGTACTGACCCTCTCCCCGTGCTCTGCGTCCAGCCGGGCAGGGAGGGGTTAGCCCCGCTCTGAGGGGACGGAGCCCTGAGCCCACGCCAGCGCCCAGCCCACTCGCCGCCCTGCCCAAGACTTGGCAGCCTTGTGACCTGCTTTAGGGACGTGGCTCAACCGTGGTTAGTTCCTGCGGCCAGGCCCAGAGCCCAACCCTGCCTGGTCCATGCGCAGTGCAAGGCTGAGCTGTTTTCACTGGGTAGAAATGAGAGTGCAGCCAGGACCAAAAAGGCCGTTGGAGGCTGGCACACAAACCCTGCGTCTCCCCTGGCACTGGGCTGTGCCCCCAGACCAGATCTAACCGAGCTTTCCTCTGCAAAGCTCTCACAGCACATGGGAAAGGGAGGGGAGGAGAGTAGCACAAATCTCCCCCGCCCACCTCTTGTGCTCCTCTCCTGAGAGCTCCCAGGAGTGGTGAGTTAAGTGCCACAACTCCCTTTCAAACCCCACGGGGAAACTGAGGCGCAGTGCGAGGCAGTGATTTGCCCAAGTGAGTCACTGGCAGAGTCGGGACTAGAGCCTAGATCGCTGATGGCCAGTCTCCTGCTCTAACCACTACACAGGCTTGCTCCCAAAAGAAGACAGGTCTGGTTTTGTGTTGCCCTTGTGAACTGTAGTTTTCAAAGCTTTTAACTTCACCCTGAAAGCTCCTTTGGGTTAAAGAGAGGCAGGTTCCTGGAGCGCCAACCGTGCAAACAGCCACTTTGGCTAACAATAGTTGTCAAGCACAGGAGCCTTTCCCAGGACGGCTGTTGCTGATAGGGCTGTAGTGACAGTCTGCCGTGGAGCAAGATACGTTTAACACCTATGCTGGCCAAAACCATGCGCTAGATGACCCACAGAGAGGTCTGTCTGGGGGTAGCTAGATACCGAGCTAGACAGATGGGGCTGGCTGGGGTAGCTAGCTAGATACGCACGGGAAGGTTTTCCAGGAGGAACAGGAACTGCCACACGAGATCAGACATGGGGAATAACATACACTGATTTTAAAGAAAAGCATAAGAATGATTAAAACACGCTGGCTTGTCAGATTAATTGGTTGACATCTGTTTAGTAATTGGGAAATATTCAGATCTTAATGAACGGTCTTATTAGAGTTATTTATTATTCACAGTGATACTTTTCAGGGTTTTCCAAATGTGATGCGTTTTGTCCAGTGGTGAGGAGCCTTTTGTTTTAGACTCAGCAACAAACAAATCGCTTTTGCGTCTCAAATTGTGTGAAGAAAAATGGGTCCCCTTGGCTGAGACCTGCCCGTCAAGGTATCATCTCAGGCCTGACCAGCCCCACTGAGGGGCTTTTCTTGACTTCAGGGGGATTTGGATGGGGGCGATGGCCCCACAGGGGAAGGGCTGGCAAAGCTGAATGCCAGCCCTGTCCAGTAGCACTATATGCTGGATGCACAGAAACCACCGCACAGCGTGTGCTCCTCGGCGCACCCATCTCCATGCACCCCCGGCAGGCACACACACACGCAGGTCCCCATGCAGCCTCCCCGCTAAGCAGAGCAATGGTGCGAAGGGTCCCATCTGCCCGCTGTGACAGGCGTGTTGAAAAGGATACAAAGGGCTTGACTCATTCCGCTGAGACCCATCAATGTGCTGCTGGCTCAGGCAGCTGCTGCAGCCCCGCCTCGAGCCTGCTGGGGCACAAAGCAGCTTCCTTCCCGAAGCCTTTCTTATTGCAGACACGCATTTCCTCCCCAGCGTCCCCCTCCTTCATCTCCTTGGGCATTGATTCGCTCCGGTCCATTCTGCACCATGACATTAGCTCACAGGGCCAGGGCAGCTGCCAGCAGAACTAACCCGGCTAAGTGCAATTTACAGGAGTCCTGTCCCGCTTAGCCCTGACCCATGCTGCCCCTTTCCCCTCACTAGCCCGTGGCTTGTCCTGCTGCGTCTTCAGGCCACCAGGCTGCAGATGAGCAGGGCAGGGACAATCTGGCTACGCCTCTGTGCAGAATGACAGTCCTTCTATTGCCCTGCTAGCCGAGGATCCTGAAGCACTTCATCCTCCCCACCACAGGGCAGGGAGGAGTTTTACTCCCATTTCACAGAAGGCAAAACAGAGGCGTGGCATTACCCAGCAAGCCAGGGCTGGGAGTGGGACCCAGGAGTTCATAGAGCCATAGAAGATTAGGGTTGGTAGAGACCTCAGGAGGCATCTAGTCCAACCCCCTGCTCAAAGCAGGACCAGCCCCAACTAACTCAGAGTTCCTGACTCCACGCCTCACGCTCCGTATCAGGGGACTGCTCCTGCCCAAGCTCTGATGGCCTATGGGGTCTTTGCCATCTCTGTGTGGGTAGGAAGGGGCTGGGCTATGGGATGGCCTGGGAGTCTAGGGGGGGCCATTCCTCGCTGACTCACAGACCTCCTGTCAGACCGTGGGCAAGTCACATGTTCTGCCTTGTGCCTCAACTCCCCGGGGGGACGATCCTTCCCTGACTCAGGATAAAAATCCACCAGTGAGGCATGCCGGGAACACTGTGCCGAGGCCCATACGAGTACCGAGGTAGCCGGGTCTGCAGGTCCCGTCTACACTGCAAGAAATCACCAGATTTAAACCCCGGTGGGGCTCAGCTATGTTCTGACTTGAATTTTCCCCGGCTAGGTGGACAGCACAGACCATGTTATAAACATGCTGGGGAGCGGGAGCTGGGTTCTGATGGTTCCGGTACATGGTTATAGCATGTTGAATTGCATTTTTCCTGTATACACACACACACACACACACACACACACACACACTGTTTTGTGAGTCTCTGCTGTGCCATCGTAGGCCCACACAGATGGGCTGCCCCCCATCCCCCACCTATGTGTCTCCGATGCTCGGCTGTGCTGATGTCTGCAGCAAATGCTTTCTGGCTGGGAAGCCGCGGGGGTGTCTGTGCTGGGATTCATCTCAGAGGCTGCTTGCATCTGGCTGGAACGTGTGTGTGTGAGAGACGGGAACCTGGGCCCAGCTGTGGGGGCCTGGATCCGGCAGCTGGAAAATCTGATTGCTCCTGAAGCTGCACATCTGGATGTGGGAAAACAAGAGAGCGAGGAATTGCTGAGCTGGAGTTTGTGGAAGGCCCTGCCCTCCGCCAGGCCCTCTCTGCCCAGGGCCGCGGAGCAGAAGGGAGCCGGGACGATCTCTGTATTGGGCTTTAATATGCGGGTGGCGGGGGGATTTGTTCGCCCCTTGAAGGCTGAGGCAGCCTGGTCCGCGCTCCTGGACCTCCCTGGTTCCCACCTCTCCATTGTACTTCCCTGCCCATTTATCAGGCACCCGGCTCCATCCACGCTTCCCTTCACTTCCCCCCTAAACTCACTGGGTCTGGAGACACTGGGCTGTGACACCACTGGCTGCCATCCGGCCCCTGGCGGAGGGGAAGCCGGGACAGACCGGAGGGGCGCGGTGCTAAGTTCGAGGGAGAGGGTACCCCATGGAAAAGTGCTGGGGTGCAAGGACTCAGGGAACACGGGCACTGGGATGATCTGGATCCGAATCCTAAATGCCGCTCACTCTGTCTTCCCCCATTAAAAGGCAGGAGCCCCTAGACAGGGGAAGATCCCCACTGCCAAGTAACCAGTGCAGCCACCACTGTTCTCTGGCCCCCAAAGCCGGCTCCGGTCTGAGCCTCCTGGCCAGCCCTAGCAGCACAGAGCCTCCTCTCTGCTCCGCAGGACCAAGAGCTCAGTTCTGGGCGTTGTTGGTGAGGTTGGTACCCGCTGGGAGCCGACAGACACCCACCCACCCTGCCTGACGTAACCCAGGGGCCACCCGCCAGCCATGGATACCGCGAGCCGGGGGCCAGAGTGAAGCCAGCAACCGAGGGTGAAAGGCTTTGTACCCCGGCCCAGCCCTGAGCCAGCCAGACCCACTCCCCAGCGCCGGCTGGAGCAGTGCTGACCGGCTGCCTCAGCGGCTCCCTGCGCATTGCACCAGGGGTGGAGGAATTGCTGGGGTTTGGGGCTCCCCTCCTCCTGCCGCAGCCTGTCCTTGCTGTGGAACTCCCCGGCACTGCGTGTTTGTTTGCTGCGTGGTGGTTGGGGGGTAACCGGCTCCTAACGGCCCTGGACGCGTTTCTCGAGCGGGTTTTATCTGTGCCTTGCTGGCGCTGACCCTGCGCTTGCAAACACAGCCGGAGAGGCCAGGCAACGGTCGCTAGGGAGCTGCTGGTTGCTACCAACAATACACAAAATGCAGCCGGAAAGGAAGCTTGTTCCTTCTACTGGGGATGCTGGGCCCAGGGGAGCATCCGGGGGACACGGCGGGGCTGGGGGAGCATCCGGGGGACACGGTGGGCTGGGGGGACATGGTGGGGCAGGGAAAACGTCCGGGGGACACGGCGGGGCCGGTGGAGCGTCTGGGGGACATGGTGGGGCCGGGGGAGCATCCAGGGAACAGGGCAGGGCCAGGGGAGCGTCTGGGGGACATGGTGGGGCCGGGGGAGCATCCGGGGGACACGGTGGGGCTGGGAAAACGTCTGGGGGACACATGGGTTCTTCCAGTTCCTCTTCCTTGGGATACAACTTGAAGGTTCCCAGTGGTCCCACCCTGCTTCTCTCTGGGGCCCAGGAGGCTGCCTGCTCAGTTCAGTCTCTTTCAGAGGCCAGGGGCCCAGTCCTGCCTCTCAGCTCGGGGAGCCCCAGAGGAAGGAGGCTGGGGAACGAGCGAGGGCAGCAGACCCAGTCGTCTCTGCTCTACAGCTCTGGCGTGGAGGCCCCAGTGCCAGAGCAGCGTTTGCTTCTGTTCTGCGAGGCCAAAGGCGAGGGGAGCGGAGAGCCCGGGCTCAGCAGAACGGCAAGTGCTCCCCACGGGGCACAAGAGAAGACGCTTCTCCAGAACCCCAGCAGCCCTTTGGAGAGGCGCGTCGACGGCCGGGAACCCGGGAGCCCAGATCCAGGGCCAAGCGGGCAGAGTCAGTGCTGCCTCCTGGTCACGGGGTCGCTCCAGGCCCAGGCCGACCGACAGCTGTTCCCACCTCCTGCTGCTCCAGGAAATGAGATTAGAAACGCAAGTTCTTCCTTTATCCCCAGGAGAGGTACAAGCCAGGCTGCCCCTGCCTTGTTCAGCCTCCCAGCAGGGGAAGGGGGGGTCAGTCCCCAGGGTTCATTCAGTCCGGGGCCTCTCTGCCGAGACTGCCAGCAAAGGGGCCAGTCACTGCTAGCTGAGACCTGGACACCTGACCAACGGGGGCTGGGCTGAGCTCCGCCAAACTCACTGCAGGCTCGAGTCACTGCTGACCTGCCACGAGGCCTGGGGTTGTGCGTGCATGCGTGTGTGTGGGCCTGTGTGCGTGTGTGCCTGTGCACACATGGGTGTGCCTGTGTGTGTGCACGTGTGTGTGCCTGTGTGTGTGTGTATGTGGGTGCACATGTGTGTGTAGAAGTGGCTGTGCAGATGGGCTGCAGAGCTGTGACTATAACTGTGCCTGTATTTCTGAACGTGGCTTTGTCGGGGTGTGATGATGAGCGTCTGTCTGTCTGCCTGTGCCTAAGACCGGGTCCCGGACTAGCCTCTCAGACCTGAGCTGTGATAACCCTGGAAGACACACTCCTGGCTCTGGCTGGCGTACGAATGACATCAACCCCACGGAGCTTGCTTGGTCGGAATGTGGGTGCCATGAACCCCGCACTCGGCGGCTCTCCACTGGGCTAGGAGCCGCAGCAGCTGGATTCGTCTCCTTCTTCCTACCCCAGGCCTCCCCGAGAGGCGAGAAATGCAGCCTCAGCATTCTGTGCTGGGGGTGGGGCTGAGAAAGGGCCCAGGCCCAGGAATGTGTCTTGAGAAATAATGTGACCCCCCTGTTGCCAAGAAAAGAAACCCCCTGGATCTGGCCTTGCTTATTAAATCTGAATGTCAGCCAGCCGGGGGGACAATAGCTTTCTCAGGGGGGGCCTCCCTGTTTCCCCAGCTGTCTCTCTGTCTTCCAGCTTTTCCTATCCTGCTCTCTCCCCCTCCCAGGACAGCTTTCCCCGGGGCACAGTCATATGACTTGCTAGGTGATAAAGGGAGACCAAATGCCACCAGGGATTCCTGTTCCGTCTCCTAGCAACTGAACAACTCGTTGCCTAGCAGCGGATGAGCAGGGCGCTGTCTTACATACCTAATTAGAGAGCAAGCGTCTCTGGGGCTCCTGTGTCCTTGGGCTGGAACCATGGATTTGATTCCACAGCACACTGGGGGGAGTTCATTGATTTCACTGCTGCATCTGCAGAGCATTTACCTCTTTCTTGGCGTAATCACAACCCTCTGCCCATCCCCAGCACCTTGCACCCAGCATCTGAAGATGCTTCCCAGACTTTAATGAATTCAGCCTCACAGCTCCCCTGGAAGAGGAATGAGTGGTATGAACTCCATATTACAGATGGGGAAACTGAGGCACGAAGTAATGAGGTGATTCACACAAAGTCACTGTGCGGGGCTGAGGATGGAACCCAGGAGTCCCAGTCCTTTGCTGTAACCACTAGTCCTCCCTTCCTCCTAGCGCATGGAAAGGAACCTGGGAGTCCTGCTGCCCAGACCCCTGCTCTAACTCTCCCCTCAAAGATGGCACAGTCGGCAGCAGCACTGCACCCCCTAAACTGCCATGGGAATGAAGCCGGGCCAGATGCCTTGCATTAAGCTGGCACAGGGAGGGTTCTGAGTGTTCAGAGATACGGGGTCATCTCCATTCCTCTCTATGTGGGTGGTGTCCCCGTGCACCCAAAGAGACACCCGCCCCGGGACCCACAGCACAGCTGGAAGAGTAAAGTTCAGCAGCACAGAGACACAAACCCGAGCACAGCGGGGCCTGTTCTGAAAGGGGAGCTGGGCGGGGCCGGTGGACCGCAGGGCATTCCAGCTTTCCATGGAAGGATCTAAGAGCTGGCTGTCTGCACCCTGCCCAGCCAGGGCGCTCCAGCATCAAAACCCTGCTTAGCCCACACCTGACCCACCCTTGGCTTCTATTTCCAGTCGCGCTGCTCTGCCCTGGCCTGATCCTAAGCAGGGATAAGCAGCGTCGTGCTGCTCAAGCTCCTGTGAGAGCAGATGGTTTGGGGAGGGGGCAGCACTGAGGGCACGCACGGGCCAAGCACCTGGTCTTGTCGCCCAGCAGGAGCAGGACAAGTTGCTGCTGAAAGCCAGGCTGAAAGAGTGGGGCTGGATTCCTCAGCGGGTGACCTCAGGGAGGAGCAAGGCCTGTGGTTTCGTACTGTTTCCATCCAACCAGAAGAAAACGATGCAGAGACTGAAACCCAAGCTCCAAGGAGGGAACACTGGAAAGAGGGGAGTCGCTGCCGCTGTTGTGACAGCCCCGTCGGCTTCCTTGGACATTTCACGGCCAGCGTTAATTTAGGGAAGTTCTGTCTCTGTGCTTAGCACCCAGCGGACTGTCCGGCAGCACAAGGAGCCAGGAAGGGACAGAGGAACCAGGCGGCTGTACAGAGGCGTGGAGATCTGGAGGGTTACAGTAGGGGACAGCTGAGGGATGGGGGGACCTGCATGTTGAAATGCAGTTGATTGTTTCCTACCTAGATTTTTCCCAAACTGGGGATGATCTGGGATCATAATGCTTTGCCCTTACAGAGCACCTCCCCCCCCCAGGGTTTTAACGTGTTTTACAAACATTAAGGAATTAAACCTCACAGCACCTCTGGGAAGTGGGTCTTTATATTACCCACCATTGTGCAGCTGCCGGTTCAGAGGGGCTCATTAATTTTCCCCAGGTGACACCATCATGCCTCCTGCAGGGAACAGAGCCCAGGTCTCTTGATTCTCAGATCTATGCCTTAATGACCAATACTCCCTCCCTAAATACATCCATCCTGTTACCTGCCCCGCCCCACCTCTCCGGGTCATAACGGTGGGTTACAGTCACTGCTGTAGCTGCCCCTGTGCAAACCTCTAGTGTAGACGGGGGGAGGGGTTTGCTATTTTCACTAGTGCAGCTACAACAATAGCTGGAACATGGGCAAATTCCTGATGGGTGTAAATTGACACGTGCTGAGGATCTGCCCCCAGGTGTAACTGAGGCCATAGATTAGAGTAAAATAGAAGGAAGCCAGGGAGGAAAACAAAGGCAAAGACATTTCCTGTGCTCCATCCCGTAAGCACGGAACAGATTTTGGGGACTGTTCAAATGGATGATTATGTTTCAGCCCTGGATCTTCCAGTCACTAATGCACTGCAAAGCCCATTTACAACCCCCAGCAAAATGACCCTGAGACCTCAACGAGTCCCTACAGGGAATTGAATGCCCTGGACTCTCCTCCCCTCGTGCTGCTTGGATGAGACATATGTATCCGGGAAGCACCACGTTGTATCATAAATAGGCAAATGTTGCTGTGTCCTGGGGTGTAACTGGGAGTCCTGGCAGCTCTCCATGCAGAGCACAGGCCGGAGCCCAGGGCAGGGTGTTGTTTCTATTTGTTTCACTACAACACGTTTGGAGATTTACAGGTTTCTGTGGGTAGAGATGAACTTGATGAAAAAAGCCCAGCTCTGACCACGGCCAAATTCTGAAACCGGATACGGACCCTTTCCCTGGGCTGCATCCTCAACTGGTGTAAATCAGTGCAGCTCCATTTATGTTTATTTGTACCAGCTGAGGATTCAGCCCTCTGGCCCTCACTGAGCCCAGAAGTTCCTTTGTTCAGTTGTGCCTCTGCAATCCTGGATTCTTCTTGTATCACATCAGCCCCCGGGGAATGTAGGGAACCAGGAAGGCGGATTGCCTCTAGGAGGTCTTTGTCCTTTATTATTCAGGACCCACTCCAGGTACAGTCTACACGTGCTGCAATATTGCAGTCTTGGCCGTTCTCGGGGGCCAGTTCTCATGGGGGTTGGGACCAATATTCACTGGGATGTTGTTGCCCAAAATCAGGCCTGGGTCTGGGACTGATGAGTTATTTAAACAAAAAAATATGGCTCAGGAGGGAAATGTGTGTGTGTGAGAGAGAGAGAAATGTGTCAAACTAGTGAAAAAGACAGGGGGGCAGGAATCCAGAGCAGCTACAGAATGTGGGAAATGCGCAGAAAATTTGGATTTCTTGCAGGAAGGGATTAAAAATTTTGCTCTCCAGCCTGCAACAAAGCAGCCAGTCTCATGGCTCCACCTGCAGCAGCTGCTGCCTGTCCTCTCCCTACCCCTTCGCCTCCCCTGCAGAAATGGGTGTGTAAAGGCGCCTGCAGACCCGGGAAAGAGACTCTGATCTCACCCTGCGGAAAAGAGAGACATCAGGGTTGCAAGACACCCACCATGTGCTACCCACGTCCATAAAACACCCCCACTGCCTTGCAATGCGGGGGGCTGGAACAATTTGTATAGTGCGGGGTGCTGAGAGCCACTGAACCAAACTGTAAACCCTGTTTATGAGCCACGGGGTGCAGGAGCAACCCCAGCACCCCTAGTTCCAGCACCTACGCTTGCAATGCTCTCGCCATCCCACTCTGGAAGGCAAGGTCTCAGCTCTGCGTCCCCGCTCGGGGTTGCTGCAGGTTGAACCCACCACACCCGAGCTATGCTAGGGACAGACCCTGCGGGGAGGGAGCAGCTGGTTCCATGGGGTGGGTGCATTTCTGAAGATGGGGATGCAGGGCTCCGAGGGTGAGCTGGTGCTTGCAGCCCTGCGTGCACCTAGGGTGACCAGACAGCAAGTGTGAACAATCGGGACGGGGATGGGGGTAATAGGAGCCTATATAAGAAAAAGCCCCAAATATCGGGACTGTGCCTGTAAAATCGGGACATCTGGTCACCCTATTGCACCCCCCAGCTCCACCCCCCTCGGTAGAATTCTCCCCTGACCAGAATGCCAAGTGCTCCCCAGCAGCACGCGTGTGGGGCGTCCTGGGGGGCCCCATGAGCCCCGAGTTTGCCTCATGTCCTGCCCCCAGGCTGGGGGGGCCACATACGTGCAGAGACAGCCCCGCCCCCCCCGCTCAGCTGGGGGACCCCAAAGACAGGCGCTCCCCGCAGGGCGGGGCGGGGGGGTCTCTGACTGCAGATTCGCGCTGCAAAGCCGCCCCGCCCCGCCCGCTCTTTGTCTGCAGCCGGGGGGCGGGGCCATTACCTCATCCCCCCCGCGCGCTGCGCCAATCCCCGGGCGGAGCCGGCCGAGCCGACCAACCGCGGGAAGCCCGGGCCCGTCGCCATGGCGACGGGAGGGTATAAAGCAGCCGAGCCGCCGCGCGCCCCCCGAGTTCTCTTACAGCGACCCCCTAAGAGTCGCGCGGTAAGAAAGCGGCCAGCGCCCAGCAGCCAGCATGGTAAGGGGGGGCCCTGGGGGGCTGCAGGCGGGGCTCCCCTTTGCACCCCCGGCCAGGCTGCAGCCCGTCCCCGGTGCGCGATGGGGGCAGAGCCGGGAGATCAAGGGGGCGCGGGGCTGTACCCCGCCGGGGGCTCTCGGGGCTGGGGGGGGGGACAGGATGCGCGGGGCTCTCGGGGCTGGGAGGGGACACGCGGGGCTGTACCCCGCCGGGGGGGGGCTGTACCCCGCCGGGGGCTCTCGGGGCTGGGGGAGGGACACGCGGGGCTGTACCCCGCCGGGGGGTGCTGTACCCCGCCGGGGGGGACACGGGCTGTACCCCGCCGGGGCTGTACCCCGCCGGGGGTTCTCGGGGCTGGGGGGGGACACGCGGGGCTGTACCCCGCCGGGGGCTCTCGGGGCTGGGGGGGGACACGCGGGGCTGTACCCCGCCGGGGGCTCCCACCAGCTCTAAGGGGGGACGCGGGGAGCCACCCCTCCAGGATTGTCCTGGAGGTCCGGGCACTAGAGCTGAATCTTTCGTTACAGATGGTGGCCTGGGATGAAACCTCCGGAGATCGGTCCAACCGAAATTGGCAGCCCGGTGGGACGGGGCGCGGCTGTACCCCGCGGCTCTGTGGGGCGCGGCTGTACCCCAGGGGCGCTCCCGGGGGTTCTGCCTGGAGCTGGCAGATGAGCCCCGTTGTCTGGA
Source organism: Mauremys reevesii (assembly GCF_016161935.1). NCBI lineage: Eukaryota > Metazoa > Chordata > Testudines > Geoemydidae > Mauremys > Mauremys reevesii. The sequence continues at coordinate 15,337,794 of NC_052647.1, read as the reverse complement.
GCCAGCGGCTCTGGGCTCTGCCCAGCCCTCTCCGCAGCCCCCTTTGGGCGCAGGGACGAGTTGGGCAGCGGGAAGGGGACGTGGCAAACCACCGGGTCCCTCCCAGCTCCAAAATCCTTCCCAGGAGAGCCAGAAACTGCCGGCAGCTGCTGGGGGAGCACAGGGTGTGGCCGTCCAGCCTGCCCCAGAGAGCCCCAGTGCCAGGCGCTGGCTCCTCACGGAGGTGAGAGGAGCAGCAGGTCCCTGCAGCATCAGGCACTGGCAGAGCCCCCCACTCCCCTTCCTGATTTGTGTCCATGACTGGGTAGCACAAGGGGCCTGAAGGAGGAGACCAAGAGCGGGAGGGCTCAGGCAGATGTGACCAGAATGATTATTCCTGGGCCAGCAGAACAAGGCTGCAGAGTTACTGGATGGGGCTGGGAAGATAAATGGGCTTCAGAGCCATTCTATTTGAGTGCACGTGCACATGCGTGTGAGCGCGTGTGCACACTTGTGCACATGCCTATTCTTTGTAGCTGTCTGTTCGTTCGATTAGCTCCCCAGGCAGCATCCCCAGTGCCTTGTGACGGACGGGGGAGCTTTCCAAATGCAGTGGCCATGTTTTCAATATTCAATTTAAAGTGCGTTCAAGGCAGAGTGTAAGTAATGGGGAGTTGCATCCAGCCTCTCTCACCCCAGTGCTCACTCCCTTGGCCTGTGAATCGAGGTTTGACTCTTGTCCCACCCGCTTCATTGATTGACTTCATTCCCATGTGGGCATGTTCTCCGCTGACCTCAGCGGAGGGAAATTGGCAACGCTGTCTAATGAGATCATGCTGGAAATAGCCCAGTCTGTGCTAAGCCATTGCTGTCCGCACAGACTCCAGCAGGCGCGGGGCAGAGGGAGGGTTGGGATTTTCTCCCAGCTATGGCCAGTCCAGTGTTCCCTGGCTGGGCATGGCAGCTCCATTCATGATTCCCGAGGCTAGGCTCTCCTGGGGGTTAGCCATCTGTGCATGTGGGAGGAGGCTGGGAGAGGGGGATAGAAAAGCAATTGCGGTGGTTTGGAGGCTGATCTTACCAGGTACCGAGCACCCGCTGCGGACGCCCCGGAGGGGACACTGTGGACCAGGTTCCTGGAAGGGTTCAGCACACTCAGTGGGGGCTGGCTTCTCCATGAGAACAATGGGGAGCTGCTCCTTGTTTTGTAGGATTGGGCCCTTATTCACAGTAATACCCATCACCCCAGTCCTGTACCCAAATCAGTCGGTGTTTCACCAGTTACTTCCATGGGAGCAGGATCAGGCCCCACATAAGGAAAAACTGGGCGTGGCAGGCAGACACTTTTCAAGACTTGTGGTACTGCTCAGTTGTTTCCAGATACCACCTGCCTCTCCACGGTTCATGAGTATTTTCTTCTTTTTGCTTCCGTTCCTGCCAGTTATCTGTGCTCTTCCTTTCCCTGCAATTTGGAAAGCATCTGGTGTGTTAAACATGTGGGTTACACAAAGGATCTGTGTGACATGCTGCTTGCTGTGATAAAGCCGACACTGAGTCTGTTCAGAGCATATCCAGCTACAAAGCTCATGGTGCCTGATTTTGCTGTTACCATTTTATACATTGAGGAGCCAAAAAGGCAAAAATGAAGGTTTCAAAGGGAGTTTCTAGAGATGCCTCAATTAATCAAAAGTCACTTAACATGCAGTTGCAGACCAACCCCATGTGCTTACATCTTCTCTTCCCACCTCCCACCATCTTCTCCACAGCGTGAGTGCATCTCTATCCACGTCGGCCAGGCTGGTGTCCAGATCGGCAATGCCTGCTGGGAGCTCTACTGCCTGGAACATGGGATCCAGCCTGATGGCCAGATGCCCAGTGACAAGACCATCGGTGGAGGAGACGACTCCTTCAACACCTTCTTCAGTGAGACAGGCGCTGGCAAGCACGTCCCCAGAGCTGTCTTTGTGGACTTGGAGCCAACGGTCATAGGTGAGTATGCGAAGCCATCATCTGACTGCTTTCTGGGCTCCCTTGTAAACTCGTCTGCCTATAGCAGTCAGCTGCTATGCATGGGTGGTGGGGAGACAAACTCTGCCTTTCCTCTCCCCAGATGAAGTGCGCACTGGGACCTACCGCCAGCTCTTCCATCCCGAGCAGCTCATCACTGGCAAGGAAGATGCTGCCAACAACTATGCCCGTGGGCACTACACCATTGGGAAAGAAATCATCGACCTGGTTCTCGACAGGATCCGTAAATTGGTAGATCCCATCTCTCTTGAGGGTGATCTGGGCAGGCCGTGAATGGGAAGCTGTTTGAAAGACATAGGTTCATAGCTGATGGTTTCTCCCCCTGCCTCCTATCCCAACTAATCATATTGTTGATGTATTTAGGGTCACCGTATTTCCAGGTGGGCCTAAGGTGAATTAAAAAGTCCTTTGAAATAGAGTAGTCACTCAGAGTGGTACTGGGCTAAGAATAGCAGGTAGTGAATACGGACTAGTAACTTTGTAACAGATAAGTTATTAAAGGGCATATTTTTATCTCTGTTACACTGGATTTACACTGATGAAACGCCACCAAGTATGATGGAGTGAACCCAGATTTAATAGAACAGAATTTGGTCCTAAGAGGAAACATTTCTAGGAGGGGAAGAAAGTAAGTGAACTTCCCACCATGGTATAACTAGTCAGTTCAATTATCCAATCAACTGATGAAATTACTAGGCAGCAGGTTTAAAACAAAGAAAAGGAAGTACTTCACACAATGCACAGTCAACCTGTGGAGCTTGCTGCCAGGGGATGTTGTGAAGGCCAAAGTATAACTGGTTTCAAAAATCTAGTTCATGAAGGACAGGTCCATCAACCCGATGCTTGGGGCATCCCAAAGCCTCTGACTGCCACATGCTGGATGACAGATGGATCACTCTCAGTAATTGCCTTGTTCTGTTAATTCCTTCTGAAGTATCTGGCATTGGCCACTGTCGGAAGACAAAATACTGGGCTAGATGGACCATTGGTCTGACCCAGGATGGCCATTCTTATGTTCTTAAAAATAACTTCCTTTGTGTTTCCACCTTATAGGCTGACCAGTGCACAGGTCTCCAGGGCTTCCTGGTCTTCCACAGCTTTGGAGGTGGCACTGGTTCTGGTTTCACCTCCCTGCTGATGGAGCGTCTGTCTGTTGACTATGGCAAGAAGTCCAAGCTGGAGTTCTCCATCTACCCTGCTCCTCAGGTCTCCACCGCAGTGGTGGAGCCCTACAACTCCATCCTGACCACCCACACCACCCTGGAGCACTCGGACTGTGCCTTCATGGTAGACAACGAGGCCATCTATGACATCTGCCGCAGGAACCTGGACATCGAGCGCCCCACCTACACCAACCTGAACCGGTTGATAGGCCAGATTGTGTCTTCCATCACCGCCTCCCTCCGATTTGATGGTGCCCTGAATGTAGATCTGACAGAGTTCCAGACCAACTTGGTGCCCTATCCCCGTATCCATTTCCCTCTGGCCACCTATGCCCCGGTCATCTCTGCTGAGAAAGCTTACCATGAGCAGCTTTCTGTAGCAGAGATCACAAACGCTTGCTTTGAGCCAGCCAACCAGATGGTGAAATGTGACCCTCGCCACGGGAAATACATGGCCTGCTGCCTGTTGTACCGTGGGGACGTGGTTCCCAAAGACGTCAATGCTGCTATTGCCACCATCAAAACCAAGCGCACTATCCAGTTTGTGGACTGGTGCCCAACTGGCTTCAAGGTTGGTATCAACTACCAGCCTCCCACTGTGGTTCCTGGCGGCGACCTGGCCAAGGTGCAGCGGGCCGTGTGCATGCTGAGCAACACCACAGCCATAGCTGAGGCCTGGGCTCGTCTGGACCACAAGTTTGACCTGATGTATGCCAAGCGTGCCTTTGTTCACTGGTACGTAGGGGAGGGGATGGAGGAAGGCGAGTTCTCGGAGGCGCGGGAGGACATGGCTGCCCTAGAGAAGGATTACGAAGAGGTTGGTGTGGATTCTGTTGAAGGGGAGGGTGAAGAGGAAGGGGAGGAATACTAAAGTAAAATGTCACAACGGTGCTGCTCTTACAGGGAGCTTAAACTATTCTAAACGTTCAAAATGTTTGGTCCGATCAGTTAATTTGTATGTAGCAGTGTATGCCCAAATGTGTGTGTGTGTGTTGTCTGGTAACTGATCTGTGCTTAAAATCATGAAAGTTTTTGGTACAGACCCAAACCGTCCACTTCTCCTGTGGGTTTGTGAATAAAAAAGCATTCCCTGTCTTAGAGGATCCGTGTCTTGTGTATTTACTCAACACGCTCCTGACATCAATCTTCATTTAAATCTCCAGACCACGGATAGGGGCATGTAGTTGCACACAATAGACACACTTTGAGGGTCTTTTAGAAGACCGTGAAACTGCCCTCTGCAAAATCTGAAACTGCAGACTTCAGTTGTCAAACGACACTTTTTATTAAAAAACAAAAAAAAACCCAAACCCTGAATTTTGTGTGTTTTACAATGATTGACACCCACACTTGTAGGGGAGATCCAGCCGCAATGGTTTTAAGCCACCACTGCGCTTCCTTAAGCTTGAACTGGTTGTAAATTAGTGCAGCCCTGAGTCTGCACCAACTCCTGCCAGCGACCCCAAGGAGCCCTTGTGGCCACCTCGCTGCAGGGAAGACCAGGCCATGCCCACCTGCCACATGTTATGTATGCAGAGAAGTAAAAAAATCAACTAGGTCTGGAAACTGGCCTCCTGTTTTCACTCCAGAGCAGACTTAACATTTCAGCTGGGTCCATTTGGGGAAGAGAGGGGTTCAAACCAGCCCATCACTAACCCAGCATCTAAAATAACTGAAACCAAATCAGTGCCTCTTATTTCAGGATGTCTGAGGGCTTTTCATAACCCCTCAACCAGAAGCTTATGAATCTGATGACTGTTGCTAAAGCTACATAGCATTACCCAGGCAACAGTGACATCTTAATCCAACATACCCATTGAAAGCACAGTGTCTGGTCAAATTTGCCCTGAAATCTAAAACTAATGGAAATGCTTCATTAATTTCTTTTTAAAATACACATTTAAACTATTTTCCTTGACTAATAAATACTCCTCTGCAGCATCTGCAATCAAAACTGCAGCATTGTGCTAGTGCATAAGCACATGGGAATTAAACAGAGTACAGCAGAAGCGAATTGAAACGGTTTCCATTAGCCAAATTGAGGTGGTTGGAAAAAGCAAATTAAATTTGCCCTGGCATGGAGCATTTAGCTGCCACTGAAAGCTGTAACCTGGGGACACACATTGGGGAAGACTGGACTGAAGACAGGGTAAAATCCTGGCCCCATTGGCAAAACCCCAATGACTTCAAGGGGTGCAGGGTGTACCCCAGAGCCCAAATGCATCATCCCCTACCGAAAGTGTGGCCCTAGGCCTGTGCCCATTGAAGTCACTATTGGGGTAGCCATGTTAGTTTGTATCCACAAAAACAACAAGCAGTCCGGTGGCACCTTAAAGACTAACAGATTTATTTGGGCATAAGCTTTCGGGGGTAAAAAACTCACTTCTTCAGCCATGCAGCTGAAGTGGGGGCTTTTTACCCCTGAAAGCTTATGCCCAAATAAATCTGCTAGTCTTTAAGGTGCCACTGGACTCCTTGTTGTTTTAGAGTTTCACTCTTGGTTTCGGGGGAAGTTATTAATTTTGGTCTTAACCCTGTAGCCTTTCCTTCCTCTGTGTGCCTCTGCCTGCAGAATTAGGCACTGTACCATACACCTGCCTCTAAAGTTTGGCTCATAAAACATTCACTTGCCATCAATATTTCAAACCAGATACATATAGGATAATGCCTGGACTGCAGTGAGATGTAAGTGAACTGAGGGGTTTTGGTAACAGACTAGGAGAGATGTGACTGGAGCTTCCATGATTAAAACAGTTCCTAGTTTCACTTCTGTTTTATTTCTGTAACATGCAAGTTTGGAATTTTTAAAAAATTCCCTTGTTTTTGCAAAACCTTCCTGGTCTTCAGTGCCCTTTATGCCAAAGGAGGAAGACAATTTGGCAGCAGCAGCATTGCAATATTACCCTAATTTCACACCTTTTTGTCAAACAAGACCAACCCCCCCAGCATTCAGTTCCTAAAGCCCTTCCTCCTGCAAAACAAACAGTTCAAGGGAAGGATGCAGGCTACAGCAAGCAGAGTTAAGTACCTACTTTCAGTTATAGCCACTCACACACAAAAACCCTTTTTGGTTGGAAAGATTAAAAAAGAGGCTGCTAAGTGGCATAATGCCCCACCTTTGCTAGTCAATGTTAGCTCCAGAGTGGAATAAATAATAGAAGTCAAACAAGGTGAAATTCGAGAGGGGAGAAAGAGTAGCAGGGGCTGGGCCTGCCTTTAAGAAAAGCTCATCTCGGACAATAAAAATGGGAGCAGGGAAACAGCAGGGATGCAATGAACACAATGGCCTGTGTGTTCCCAGCCTGAGAAGAATTCATTCTATTCAGGCATGCAGCTTTGAATACAGTATTTTTTTTGTAACATCCTGCTGTCATTTGTGTAGGGGAACCGGCAGCTTATAAATGAGTTTCCAACATGTTTTAATAGTTGTTATCAGAAGAACTTTGCTGGGTAGAGATTTTTTAGGTATTAAAAGCACCAAAGCTCTTCTGAATGTTTAATCCGTAGAAGAATAAATTTGTTAGTCTTTAAGGTGCCACAAGTACTCCTGTTCTTTTTGCGGCTACAGACTAACACGGCTGCTACTCTGAAACTGGAGGACAGTCACTAATGGGTTTTTGCCAGTATCCTTGTCCAAACAAGATGGCTACTCAGAGATGCCAGATACAATTAAACACAAAGCACGACATTCTTTGCTGGAGTAATTTGTCATGAGTCTAAAACTACTGATTCATGCATGCGCAGGAACCATGCTTCAGGGAGCCACTGTTCAGATGCACCTATGCTGTCCTCCAGTGGCTGGCACAGAGACAAATAAACACGATCCATGTAAGCCTTTCTGGAGGGCAGCTGTGGCAAGCCCTTTCTTACCCATCAGGGCTGAGTGCGTGTTCATTCTTGCAAACATCTAATCTTTAAGAGGTTCGCATTAACTGGCTACAGGAACCCCCTAACAAGTTTCTTAAAAGCAAGTGTTCGTTTCAACTGCCCTCTCTGCTGAAGTTTCCTGAAGGTGATCAGTTTACAGCTTGAAGCATGAGATTATTATTACTTTGTTTTATCAATGTTGTTGATCGGACAATTATCCAGGTCTTTATAAAAGCTATCCATTGATTTGACTTGACTTCCTGTGGCAGTGAGTTCCACAGGATAACAATATGCTGTACAAATAAGTATTTTTTTACTCTATAGACCTTTTCCTCATGTACCATAGGACAACATAAGGAACTGAAACATTTTTACAATACCCCATGTAGTTTGCTTTTGCTTGCAAGTAAAAACTGCTTTGGAATGTGTAATACTTTTGTGTGAATGATGCTTTCCTAAGTCTTGTCTACATGGGCAAAAATGGAGTCATAATACTCAGCCCAGGGGAAACAATGTTAGCGGCTGCAGTGGAGTTTAGAGCATGGTTAGATGATGGCACAATGATAAAAATGCACAGGCTTACCTGACCCATTCTACAGCTCTCACTTCCACCAGCGGCCCTGCAGCAGTGAGCAGGGGGGTGGGGTAGTGAATGTCTCCCGCTTTGCCAGTGTAGAAGCAGCCACTGTGTGAAAACAGAGGTCTCTTTGCAGCCTGTGGTGAGAGAGCAGTGAGGTTACTCATAAACCGCTCAGAAAAACAACAGGAAATAGGATTATTTAGAATGAGCCCTGTAAGAGATTAGATCAGACACATTTCAGTTTGGAGGTGGGACAACAGAGGAAATGGAGCCAACGTTTTGGCCTAGTGAAAAATGGACCATTTTTGTTTTATAAGCCTCTGAAAGGTCTTCAGATATTCTTGGCCTGCCCCTTTTGTTAGTCATTGTACAAAATATAGATAAAATAAGAACCCATCTAGCTAGAGCCAGTTGCAGATCCCGCGAGGGAAGGGAAGAATGTTGGCATGTTCTCAAAGCGCCAAACAAACACATTCACGTGATTCTGTGTGTGTCTGCACTAGCCTTGTTTTCCCCTTAACATTCTCACAGTTGCCTGCCGTCAATGCACTTCCACCAGTAGTAGCAACAGTGGGAAATTTTAGGAAAAAAGCATCATGCAGACAAGGCCTGAGTGCTAAGATACGGGACAACAGAAAAAGCCCTGCAAACTCTGCATAAAAGGGGAAGGAGGTGCGGGTTTCCTTTCTGTTGTCCATTTTGCAAACCTTTAGGAGGTAGCATGACAGGTAGCAAACAGGGCTTCCACCCAAGCGAACCTCTCTATAGCTACAAAGACAGCCTGCCCCATTTGAAATCTGAGCATGGCACATCGGCAATATGTCGCCTGCTGTGACTGCACCAAGCAAGTTCTCCTATCTATTAATAACCGAGAGAGAGAGCTCCCCATCTTATAACAAACCCTAAGTCATTGCCACAGAGAATATCCTGCTTGTCTCCAGGCGCTGGGGAGCAGGGAATGCTTTGCATAGCTCAACAGTGTCTCCTCTGGCTGACCGAGGGGTGGCATTGACAAGTTTCTGTGAAGACCCACATCAGAGGAGCTGTACCACAGCTGGGCAGTATGCGGCCTCAAGGGCAAGGGATTCAAATGGGGACAACACAGAACAAGCCCCCAGTCCAAGTGCAAGAGATAAAGTGACAGGCTGAGATGAATGCTCTGCAACAAGCCCCTTCTCCCTGGGTTTCGGGTTGTGTTCATGGGTCTCCTGGGAAAAAACGGTTGTGCCAGGAAAGCAGAGACTGGTGGCCCTCGCCCTCCCAGACTGGTTTCTAGGTGAGTGCGGCCCTGCTGAACACGAGCAGGGCGCTTTTTACATCTGTCGGGCCCATCTGCAGGACAGAGCAAGGCCCATCGGCTGCAGTTTGGGTCCCTTGTGTGTGCTTTGAGGAGGGGGCCTATCCAGGTGGCTTTGCCTTGCAGCTTTTTAAAAGGCCTGCATCACAACCATCATCCAATGCCCAGGCCTGCCCTGCTGGATCCCTCCCCCTAAACCTTACGTGTGTTACAGGAATTTGACACTGCAGTTACCTGTCCTGCACAACACACCCTCACACCACAACGCCCTGCAATACACAACAGGGTTTTCAGGTTTTTCACTGCTCTGCACCACTGAAGTGCAAATAAGTATCACAAATATTGCTGCTGTTGCTTGCTGCTGCTGTTGATCCATCCCATCCCCATCCCCAGTTGCCCTGCTGCTGGCCAGCTGACAGCAGTCAAACCAGGTCAGGTCACCTGCTGTCAATCACACCTCACACCAGCCAGGCAGGCAGCAAGCCCAGGTTCCCAGGTTTGGGAATAAAGAAACTAGACCGTTGCGGCCCCTTTTTAAAACCAGGTTTGTTTGGTGGTGACTAGCTCCCCCGTTGAGGGGGGGGGGGGCAAAGGTGGTGAGCCCTCCTCTCCTTGCCCCCCCCCTGCAAGCAGGGGGAGAGAGTCCCCATTCCTGCTGCCTCCACTTTGCCTAAGGAAATGGGAATCCAGGCAACACGGCCAGGCCAGGCTGCTGCTGTTGTCTAGGTGGTTCTTGCCCAGAGTGAACAACAAACCGCTCATGCTGGGGCCACAGCTCCCCAAAGGGAGCAACGGGGGAAGGCAGCTAGACTCCTCTGGGTGCCGCAGAGGCTAGAGGGGAGCTCTGCACAGGGGGTCAGACACGTGGAGAGCAGGAGGAAGGAGACAGGAGGATGAAAGGCTACGTTAAATGCTGAGGGGTCCAGTGTTTGCAGGAAGATGTTTGCAGGGGGTGTCCCTGGCCGGAGGGGTATGCTGCTTCCCAGTGTGCCCTTGCCAAAGGGTGACTGGGGTGTGTGGGGGGCAGTGCTGCAGCGGGTGTCCAGGCGGCGCTGGGTGCTGCTGTGGCGTGTGCCTGGGCTGGCAGGGAGGGCGTTTGGAGAAGCACTGTTTCCCCTTTCTCTCTCCCCTGGGACTGCTGCCCCTCTGGCTCCTGGAGGCTGGAGTTCTTCCCCAGGAGTAACCTGGGTGTGAGCCCAGACTCAGCTCAGCCCCCTGCTCCCCTCCGGCGCGTTTCTGCTCCCCGCCCTGCCCATGGGAGCCAGGCAGAGCCATTCCTGTCCCTGCTGCCGCATTTTTCCTCTGCAGCCTGGAGCCGCAGTCCCAGTCAGGCGGCCTGGCCCAGCTCCCCCGCCCTGCACACAGGTCTGCAGCCTGCTCCATTATTGATGGCATCCGGGAACCAGACCTGGCTGCCCTTCCTCTTCTTCTGCCAGCCTCATCCTCCGCGCGTGACGATGCAGTTTTACTGGTTTGATTTTAAAGCCGAGACAAAGGCTGGCTGTGCCGCCCGGCTGGCAGCGCTCACAGGCAGGCCTCACAAAGCCCTTCCCAGTGCAGCAGCTGCAATTTTCAATCTGGGCGCTAGACAGTAGCTTGCAAAGTTGCATTTTTCTCTGGTGGCGCCGAATCTAAGCTGGCATCTGCGGGGAGGGGGCGAGGGGCTGGGGCGAGCGCGTCAGCTGCGGCTCAGCCTGAAACTATCCCAGTTATGTGGAAGCCAAATGTGCAGAGAAGCCCCTGGCAGCTGCCAGACATTTGTCTTCCCCACCCAGCGGGAGCCAGCAACATCCGCCTGGCTTGCGGGGGTCTAGTTAAAACCCACCCCGCTCGGGCCTGTACTGAAAGGGGCCTTTGTCTCAAACGGGGGTTTCCAGCGCGTGGCCCCGGGGCTCTGCAGACGGGGCTGTGACCCGCCATCCTGACCCTAGAACAGTGGTGCCCCCCCCGGGGCTGCACAGGAGCCAGGTTGAGCAGCCTGGTTTGCGTACAGCACCGGGCGCCGGCACCCACCCCGCTGGGCAATGGCCCCCCACCGGCCCCGTGTGTGCCCCTCGTGTGGGGGGGTCGCCTTTGGGGGCGGGCCGGGGCACCCCAGCCCTGGCTGCCGCCAGGGAGTGTCCCCGGGGTGGGGGGGCGCTGGTCCTGGGGACCCCGGGGTGGGGGGGTGTCCCCGGGGTGGGGGGGCGCTGGTCCTGGGGACCCCGGGGTGGGGGGTGTCCCCGGGGTGGGGGGGCGCTGGTCCTGGGGACCCCGGGGTGGGGGGTGTCCCTGGGGGCTGGGGGGCGCCCCTAAACCCAGATCTGCTGGGGCGGGGGAGGGGCCGGCTGGGGGGGCGCCCCAACGCCCAGATAAACACGGGGTCCCCCACAGCAGCCCCCGCATTGTGAGCTCACAGACGGACGGGCCCGCCCGCCAATGGCGGCCGGGCTCGGGGCTGACGCAGGCGGCCGGGCCCCGCCTCCCCGGGGACGCGAGTAGAAAAGCCGCCGCCGGCGCCCGCCCCCCTCACTCGGTTACTTCCAGCGACTCTTCGCTTGTCGGGAGAAGTAACGTCCCCGCCCGCTCGCTACCTGCGCCCGCCCGCCCCGCAGCATGGTGAGTGGGGGGTGTGCGGGGGGCTGTGCGGGGCAGGGGGCTGCGTTGGCGCCAAACCCTGAGGGGAGGACGCGCGCGCGCGCGCCAGCCGACCCCCATTGGCGCCTCCCTCCGGCCGTTACATTTCCCGCGCGCGGGGAAGGGCTCGGGCGCGTGGCGGCGGCTGCCGCAACGGCCGGGTGCGCGCGCACCCCGTCCCTGCAAAGCGGGGCGGGGGGGGAGGGTTAAAAGGCCACGTGTTTGAGTCGTGTCTGCACGTGCGTGGCTCCCCACCCCGCAGCAGCTGTTCCCTGGCACAGCACGTTATATAATCCCGCCATCCCTGCAAACGCCCCAGCCTAGGAATGAATCCCAGCCCCTGCGCACTGCAAATACCCCCCACCTGGTGCTGCCCTAATTCCCGCCCAGACCCTCCTGCAGCGTCTCCCCCTGCGCGCTCCTCATTGCAAATACCCCACCCCCACCTGGTGCTGCCCTAATTCCCGCCCAGACCCCACTGCGGCTCCTGCAGCGTCTCCCCCTGCGCGCGCCTCATGGCAAATACCCCCCATCACCACCTGGTGCTGCCCTAATTCCCGCCCAGACCCCACTGCAGCTCCTGCAGCGTCTCCCCTGCGCGCCCTGTATCCAGCCCTGTGCGGCTCCTTGGGGGAAAACCAAAACCCCCTCGAGGCTGGGTAAGCCTGCGGTTCTTGTCCAGAAAAGCCAGTGCGTGGCTCAAAAGCACCCAGTGTTCCTGGGATCAAGTGTGGCGTTGATGGGTGGGGTTACAGGGGTTGCTCTTTCTTGCATCTCTTGCTAAAATAAATCCTTCCTGCTGCAGCTATTTGAAATGCTTGCTAAAGAGAAATGGCCACTGGGTTTGTGTATTTTCCAGAGGAAACATAAGTGCTGCATTTGGGGGTCTTATTGGATGCCCCAAAAGCTGTAATTCCCTTGTCTTAGATTTGCTAAACTCCAAAAGGTTCAGTTGCCTCTGACACAAGTGCCACCTGTCCCTGCTGATTCTTTGCAGAGGCGGATAGAAATGTGTTGGAGCAGGTGGTGTGTTCAGGAAGGGTGGGGTGTGTGCTTTAGGAATGTAAGTGGATTGTAAGAGGGAGAGATGTAGGCTAAATCTAGATCTAGGCCTAGGTAATCCTAGGAGTGGGTCACTGGTGGCAGATGTTCCTGCAGAGAGTAAATTTGTGTGTCGGGAGAGGAACAATTTGCTTAGACCTTTCCACTTTGCAGATGCGGAAGCTGACTGCATCAGTTCTATTTTTTGAGAGTGGGGGAGACGGTCAGCTGATGGCTTGCAAGTGGTGTGATTGCTGGTAAACCACTCAGAGGCTGGCTGCAGACAGTGCAGTTGCTGCTTTATGCTGAATTGTTCATTCATTTATAACTTTTTTTAACTAGACCACAGGGTGGAAAACTCCATTGTATATTTCCTTCTCCTCTCAGACTATTCTTCCTGTGCCTTGAGAAGTGTGATCATAACATGAGATGTAGCATTCTTTATTTAGCTAAATAAAGATTCCCTCCCTAAGCCAGTGGAGGGGTAGGTGCGGGGAGGGAAAGTGGGCACATGCAGACCAGAATCTGGATGCAAAATGGTAATCCAATCCCAATGTGTGTCATAGGAAATCTGTTCTAAGGTGCAGGAAATCTGACCAGAGATTAGTTCGCTAACTACAGATCCAAAACTTACTCCTTCATGAACCCAGACATTCAGAGGCCATGCTGTGACTCAAAAGATCTCCTGAAGCACTGACGGTATGCTACTGGAGATTGGACCAAAGGCCCTGATATCATGATCTATAGACATTGAAGGTGAATAAACAATACTATTCCTGCCTTGTGACTGGGGAAAGCAGGGCACAGAGCTTGCAATTGGGGGAACTGATCCCCTCACTCCCAGTGCAGGGCCGTGCCCGTCCATTGGACCACATCACCCTGTTCCCTTGTGTCACACAGATGGATGCTGCCCTTTTAATACAGCGAGAGGAGATCCTTGTTCCAAAGGGCATGGTCTGACCCAGAGCAATGAGGTACTTGGGAGTAATGGTTCAGGGACACTGTAGACACTGATTATAATGCAGTCATGTCACTAACTGGTTCCCTCCATTTCTTCCACAGCGTGAGTGTATCTCTATCCACGTCGGCCAGGCTGGTGTCCAGATCGGCAATGCCTGCTGGGAGCTCTACTGCCTGGAACATGGGATCCAGCCTGATGGCCAGATGCCCAGTGACAAGACCATTGGTGGAGGAGACGACTCCTTCAACACCTTCTTCAGTGAGACGGGCGCTGGGAAGCACGTCCCCAGAGCCGTCTTTGTGGACTTGGAGCCAACGGTCATAGGTGAGTATGCGAAGCCATCATCTGACTGCTTTCTGGGCTCCCTTGTAAACTCGTCTGCCTATAGCAGTCAGCTGCTGTGCATGGGTGGTGGGGAGACAAACTCTGCCTTTCCTCTCCCCAGATGAAGTGCGCACTGGGACCTACCGCCAGCTCTTCCATCCCGAGCAGCTCATCACCGGCAAGGAAGATGCTGCCAACAACTATGCCCGTGGGCACTACACCATTGGGAAAGAAATCATCGACCTGGTTCTCGACAGGATCCGCAAGCTGGTAAATACTGCTCATCTGAGGGGTTTCGTTCAGTGTCTTTATTGGTGTGTGGTGGGGAAGGGAGAAATCTTCAATCTGTAGTACCCCTCCCTCTGGTTCCACTTGTGGGAACAGCTGCCATACCAGAAGAGTCTAGAGACCCGCATTTGTCATCCAGCAGCTGGTTCTTCTTTCTTGGAGTGTTAGATCTGTATTAGTCCGAGCTGGGCGTGGCTCTGAAGGAATGTCACACAGTGGGTACTTGGATGTTTACATTTGGTGGAGACCTGCACCTTCGAGCTCAGGGATGTCCGATTCTAGGGCCACTCCATCTATTTGTGACTTACTCATGAGCTGTAGAATAAGCTTTCATTAGAATAATGTTCCAGTCCTCATGGCTGTAAAGTTGACCTTCCACATATGGGACTGTAAACCAATGCAAGGCAGTGCCTGCCTATGTCTGCAGACAGGCTGGAATGGCAGTTCTGAGATGTGAGACCTCCTCCCCCAACACAGATGCTTCTACCAACCTCTCTCACTGGGTGGTCACTCAAACTGAACAGTAACAGTTTACCTGTCAACCACTCACATTCCTGAGCATTTTGATAGGCTAGGGCATGGCATGGGAGTGACCCAGGCTGGGAGCTGGTGCAGGTGAGGAGAGTGCAGAGGAGAGGTAATTTAGGATGGGGAAATCAGCAGCCCTATACAGAGCGCATCCTCCCCACTGATGTTCAGAGTGCAGTGAATACTGAGCAAATAACTAGAACCCGAATTACTGCATACAAGAAACGTGCTACCCTTGGTCCTTGCAAATCTCCCGTTGACACAAGTCCTTTACCTATGCAGCTGGAATCTGGCCCCCTCAAAAGGGGTCTGCCTGCTGTCTTGGCACCAGCATGTCTAATGGGAGGGAGAACTGGTGACCCTGGGTGATGCTTGCATTTAGAGAGCTTGATCCCCCTTCCTAGGGTATCTGATCTGCTTGAGACCTTGTCTCTCCTGTAAAGAGGAAGGAGCTGGGCGACAGCTAATGATGCCGCCCTAGAAAGGGCTTTGAACAATGTGAGGCTGAGGGAGTCTAGTGCAGCCTGTGGAGTTAGACGTGTGCAGTAATTATACTTCAGCCTCTTCCTCCTTTCTGGAGAATGGAATTTGCTGGCTCACCTCCAGCAGCTGGGCACTGGACATTACTCAGGCAAATCTTCCACGGTATGTGAAAGGAGGCATCTTATGGAACTGGGTGGAGTAGCCATGTCTTCCACCATGTCTTAGGGTGAGCTTTCTATGGGGTGGGAATTTCCACCTGGGAGGTTCCACCAAAGAGGGGCAATATGGCCTCTGATACTGCAAATCTGGGTTGTGGGGGGTCTGAACAGAGGCAGAGTGGGATCCCTGTCAGTCTTTTATGATACGGATCCATCTAGGGAGGAATGGGTGACAGTTCAGTAAGTGTGATGGATCAGCATTAGGGGGAACTCTCACCAAAGCCAGTCTGTCGGGAGCTTTCTGCCCCTGGCATAAAAGGGACAGACATGTCGTGCATTTAACTGACTGGGGACTAACTAGAGCCTGTCCTGCAGCACAGATTTAAACTGCTCGGGGTGAGGGAAGTGGACACTTTGTCTCCAGCCTCAAGCCCTACGTTCAGGCATCTCTTCAGTGAACAAGTATCAGAGGGGTAGCCGTGTTAGTCTGGTTCTGTAGAAGCAGCAAAGAATCCTGTGGCACCTTATAGACTAACAGATGTTTTGCAGCATGAGCTTTCGTGGGTGAATACCCACTTCTTCGGATGCAAGCAGTAAGTGTTCATTTGGAAGAAAATTGTCAGCGGTGCGGGATGGAAGACTGTGCTTGTTTCTCGTTCTAGGTAGCATGTATTTGTAGCACAACTTATACTAAATTCCTCTTGCTTTTCTTTCCACTTTCTTCTAGGCCGACCAGTGCACAGGTCTCCAGGGCTTCCTGGTCTTCCACAGCTTTGGAGGTGGCACTGGTTCTGGGTTCACCTCCCTGCTGATGGAGCGTCTGTCCGTTGACTATGGCAAGAAGTCCAAGCTGGAGTTCTCCATCTACCCTGCTCCTCAGGTCTCCACCGCAGTGGTGGAGCCCTACAACTCCATCCTGACCACCCACACCACCCTGGAGCACTCGGACTGTGCCTTCATGGTAGACAACGAGGCCATCTATGACATCTGCCGCAGGAACCTGGACATCGAGCGCCCCACCTACACCAACCTCAACCGCCTTATTAGCCAGATCGTGTCCTCCATCACCGCCTCCCTCCGATTTGATGGTGCCCTGAATGTAGATCTGACAGAGTTCCAGACCAACTTGGTGCCCTATCCCCGTATCCATTTCCCTCTGGCCACCTATGCCCCGGTCATCTCTGCTGAGAAAGCTTACCATGAGCAGCTTTCTGTAGCAGAGATCACAAACGCTTGCTTTGAGCCAGCCAACCAGATGGTGAAATGTGACCCTCGCCACGGGAAATACATGGCCTGCTGCCTGTTGTACCGTGGGGACGTGGTTCCCAAAGACGTCAATGCTGCTATTGCCACCATCAAAACCAAGCGCAGCATCCAGTTTGTGGACTGGTGCCCAACTGGCTTCAAGGTTGGTATCAACTACCAGCCTCCCACTGTGGTTCCTGGCGGCGACCTGGCCAAAGTGCAGCGGGCCGTGTGCATGCTGAGCAACACCACAGCCATAGCTGAGGCCTGGGCTCGTCTGGACCACAAGTTTGACCTGATGTATGCCAAGCGTGCCTTTGTTCACTGGTACGTAGGGGAGGGGATGGAGGAAGGCGAGTTCTCGGAGGCGAGGGAGGACATGGCTGCCCTAGAGAAGGATTACGAAGAGGTTGGTGTGGATTCTGTTGAAGGGGAGGGTGAAGAGGAAGGGGAGGAATAGATTAACCCTCTTAAATCCCTGCAGCATGTCCTGTGTCCACAAAACTTCATCTTAAAACACTTTGCTTACTTGTTAACTAGGGAAGGGCTGGATGGTACCACAATGGTATGAAGGAGCCTTTAAGGAGTACAGCAATCTGACTAGTTCCCACTGTTTCAGAATTTGATCATGTCAGTTTTCCATTTGTCTTTGTAAACATATCATGTCTGAAATAAAAAAAGGCTTTAAAAAAACAAGATTGCTCTGTGTATCTAATACAAATGGATCATATGTCCCAGAGTGCATGTGGAGTCCAAACTGCAGGCCCACAGATCAGCTGTTCCAAGCTGCAGTGAACACCTGGCCAGTTCCTTCCCTAATGCTTCTGTCCTTCAATGTTGGCCTCCTTCGAAGACTAAACACAAGCCCGGTGGCAGGCATGTGCCTCCTGCCCCTCATTCCACTGAGAGCCACTGAATGAGGATCTCTTCCTTGCTTTAAACTGACCTTCTGCCAGAGCTCTCGTGCTGCTTAAAACAAGCATGGATGGTAAAGGAGTGCTCAGCTGGCTGCTTTCCTGCTCTGCAGGTACTGTGCCTGGCAAGCTAAAAACATGAACGCAAGACCCTACGTTGTGAACAACAGCCTTCACATAGTCACTTGTGGCATGACAGGAGCCGGGTGGAATGTTCATAATGGAAAGCTAGGATTTACTAGGCAACATCCCACCTGCTGGATCATGGCTTATGCGTAAGAGGTCTAGTCAGGTACCTGATAATATGCTTCTGGCTGACCACCCCTTGGAGAGTCGCACAGCTAGTTACAAGTTTCACAGACCCGTGTATTGAACGCTGGGATGGAAGATGCTCTTAAAGCAGGCTCCATGCATTGAGCACTTGCAATAACCATGCAGAACAGAGCTCCAGCAACATTTTGAATAGACCAGTTTTTGAAATGACACTGGGCCTCTCACCATAGTCATGGCAGCTGAACAATCAGGTAAAGACTCTCAATTTCAGCCTCAGGCAGGAGGTTAAAGGGCTTTCTTGGAGCAAAGGATGGTGGGAGATGCTGCGGCACAAACTCCAAAGCGAAGCTTGGCTGTCGTACTGAGCTGCTGTGATGTGATCAGGCCTAGAAATTCATTGCTCAGTGTCATGGAGTGTGGGGGAGTCTGGGCCTGGCACCCCCCACTTCCTGCGATTCACCGGGACTCTCAGCCAGTCAGTAAAACAGGGTTTATTAGATGACAGGACCCCAGTCCCAAGCAGGGCTTGTAGGCACAACCAGGACCCCTCAGCTGGGTCCCTCTGGGGGGCAAGGATCTTAGACCCCAGACTTGGGGTTCCTGCCTCTTCCCAGCCAGCCCCAAACTGAAACCAAAAACCCCTCCAGCTGGCTCTCCCCCTTTGTCCAGTTTCCCTGGCAAAGGTGTCACCTGGCCCCACCCCCCTCCTGGCTCAGGTTACAGGCTCAGGTACCCCCTGCTCTCCCCTCCCCCATGCAGACAGCCCCAGTAAAACTAAACGACATTCCCAGCTCAATCCACCCTGCTCCCTACTGCGTCACACTCAGTATCTCAATTTCATTTCTAATGAGCCCTGAGCTGCTCTCTGACAGCACTGGCCAACAGAGAATGACGTCTCCTCCAAGGAATAAACCTTATGAAACTAAGATGGTGATAAAGCATCCGCAGCTTGGGGGTTGGAAGGTGACTTCCCCCCCAGGGGTAGTTTATTCCGTAATTGCCTGACAGACTTTCGTGCACCTTGCTCTGAAGCATCTAGTACCAGCAGGTTGGTGATCGCATGACAGGCTAGTAGGGTGTATGGGAATTCCTGACCTGCTTAGGGATTATGCAGCAGCTCTTTCTGCCAAGGTAGTGGTGGGAGCTGGAATCACTAAGTGGGTGCGTAACAGAGTATCTGATACACAGCTTGTTATAAGAGACCCACTGTCTCTCCCTTCTATTCCTTGTTGCAGCAGCACCTCCTTCCCTCCCTGGTCATCGGAATCACCTACCTTCTGTGACTCAAACACCCCCTCTTGCGGGCTGCACGGGCTCTTGCTGCGGCTCAGAATACCCCAGGTTGATGTGGGCGACTAGTGAAAGTCCAAGGGCCTGTCTGCATTAGGGAACCCGGCACCGATGCCGTTCTGTTGCTGCATCTACAAGGGAAGTTTATGTTGAACTGTGATCTGCTCTGGTAACCTAGCTGAGCAAGCCCCATGTTCTGCCACCTGAGCACCAGTGCAGCTACACTGCTGGAAATGCCCCTACTGTGGATTGACTCCAAGGACTGGCTGTTAGCCACGGTCACCACTGGCTCCATCCAGCCCTATCACTGTCTCTTTTAAATAAGCACAACTGAGAGCATTAACCATCTCCTTGGTGCTGTATTTTTCAAATGCTGGGCAGGCCCTGGGTCTCAAGAGTAAAATGGAGAGGAGGTGGTTAGGGAGTCATATTTTTTTCTCTCTCCACTATTTCAAAATATTAAAAAAAAAAAAAAAAGTGCAATCTTTCCTGTAGGGGGAATTGTCCTTTTAAGAACATAGCCCTTAGGAGCAAACTAGGTGGTGTAAATATATTTAAAAACATGGTTGTAATATGCAAAATACTATACAATGTTTTCTAATCTCTAAAGCAGCTGAGCGCAGACAGCAATGCTCATGTTGTGTGCTGGAGACCATACGCTTTACTGTGCCTGGCTATACAGCTGATGTTTGTTCAGGGTTCGCATGTGGTCTAAGGGGTTCAGACATTCTCACTCCTACCAGGGATCACCTCCCAGGGAAATTCAGGGAGCACGGTCAGCAGGTGACTGCTTGTACAAGTAGGGTCACATCTTCCCTGCCTGAGAACGTTAATCTGCTTCAGCCAGAGCAGGGTGACGGTTCCAGCCTGGGGTATAACGTTCCTGGAGAAGTGCGTCTCCTGAAGCGAGGGAGTGGGGAGGAAGCAGGTGTGTGTTTGGGGCATGAGAAGGAAGAGCACAGGGCGGAGGGATTTGAGAAGCTTGAAAGCAGAGATGAGGGTGGGGAAAGCAAACGGGTCCTGCGCTGGGATTTGAAGTGGAGAGAAATCTGGAGTGAAGGGAGGTGCACAGAACTGGCCAGGTTGCATGTGAAAATGTTTTCAGTTTTTAAATAGATGGTGAGACCCCTGGGGCAGGGGCTGTCTTTGTTGTGTGTGTGTGCAGCGCCTAACACTGGCTGCTGGGCCGAGACTGGGGCTCCTGCCTCCTGGGCGTGGCACAATAATCCCCATTCCCTAACCAGAGACCAACCCAGCGGCAACGACAGACTCGTTTCTTCTGACTCCTCCTTGGCCTGCAGATGGTGCTATTTGCACATGGCTCTTTCCCGTGGGAAGCCCGGCTCGGAGCAGTGCCGCCCAGGTCGGGTGAGCTCTGACCTGGGAAGTGCAGCAGCTAGGACTGGTCAGCAGAAGAGAATGAAAACAGGATGTTTTTGCAGCGGGCCCTGCCTTCTCACCCTGCGCTATATAATAATGTGCTGTCTGCATTTCTACTGGGCCTCGCACCCCCTCATTAGGGGACATTACATATTACAGAACATGGACCCTGTGACGAAGTGGGAATGTTCCTGATGTGCTCTGTGAATGCTGAGTGGGGAGTATTGACCTGGGAAGGGTGGAGGGGAGTTTGGGGGCCTGCACTGGGGAAGGGAGATACCTGAGCAGGTAACCTGAGAACCCAGGAGGGGGGTTGGAGGGGAGTTTGAGGGGCCTGCACTGGGGAAGGGAGATACCTGAGCAGGTAACCTGAGAACCCAGGAGGGGGGTTGGAGGGGAGTTTGAGGGGCCTGCATTGGGGAAGGGAGATACCTGAGCAGGTAACCTGAGAACCCAGGAGGGGGGTTGGAGGCCAGGTGACACCTCTGCCTGTGAACTTGGACAAAGGACACAAAAGCTGGGGGAGGACCCAGGGGGAGGCTGAGTGAGAGGCTGGAGGGAGTTTCAGTTTGGAGCTGGCTGGGGAATGGAGAGGGGCCCCAACAGGGCTTGGGCTTGCCAATGGGGCTGTGGCCTCCCTGGGGCCCCAGATGGACCTAACTAAAGGGAGTCCTGGTGTCTGCACCAGCAAGGCCTGTTTGGGACTGTGTTCCTGTCGTGTAAATAAACCTTCTGTGTCACTGGCTGGCTGAGACTCCCGGTGAATTGCAGGAAGCCAGGGGTGCCAGGCCTAGTCACCCCCCACACTCCGTGACAGACCCTTATTATATGATAGACATATTGTCTGGTGTTAAGTTTCTGGATTTTTTTTCCCTCCCCACCTTGTTTTTTTATGGAGTAAAATGCAGTAGCCTTTCGCGTTTACATTTTCTGCATGACCATGCAGCCAAGAAGCGTTTTTTTTAGTGACAGGCGAGGTTCTCCTCTCAATTATGGGACCCTGGGGAATGGGGGCTTTAAGAAAAGCACCGAATATGGTGAGGTTTGCTATAAAATCATGAGACTGATGAAATCTGCCCACAGAGGGTGTCATGAAACCAATAGAATCGGCCTGCCCCCCACCCCCACTCCAGCTTCCTAGGAGCTCATCCCAGGAGCAGACACACGAATGCAAACCCAGAACTAGCTGCCAACTGGGGGTGTGGGAGAAGTTTGGGGGGTGCACACTCTGCTCTCCGAGGTACCTGGCATGCGGTCACCCCATGGTACAATGGGGACCTGAGGCACACAGGGGCGAGTGACTTCCCCCTGGCCAGTCACACGGGAAGCATGGGTCAGCGCAGAGCTGTGACCCCGGCTCTCCTGGACTGGTGGGCAAACACGGGCCCATCCAGAGCTGCCGGGGGGGGGGGGGGAGTGGGGCAATTTGCCCCAGGCCCCACGGGCCCCCACGAGACCATAGTAATCTATAGTATTGCAACTTTTTTTTAATGGCCGGGGCCCCCGAAATTGCTTTGCCCCAGTCCCCCTGAATCCTCTGGGCAGCCCTGGGCCCATCCCCCAAATCTGCCCCTGCGTGCAGCCGGCGGGGCCCGATCCCTGCCCGGGGCCCAGGCGGGGGCGGAGCTCCGAGCTCGGCCTATCGGGGACAGCTCCCGCCCCAGCCAATGAGCAGCGGCCGATTCAACTTGCTGCAGCCAATGAGCCCTTCGCAGGGCTGGGACTGGCCGGCGTCGCCCCGCCCCCCGAGAGCGGCGCGGCGCGGAGCCCTTTAAGAGCGGAACGCGGCGGCCCCCGCGCGGATACAGTGTAGCCAGCGCCGGGCAGCGCCTTAAAGGGGCCGCCGCAGCCGGACGGGCCGCCGCGGACTGAGCCGAGGGGCGCCCTCAGCCCTGCCCCAGCCATGCGGGGCGGGGAATGGAGCCGGCGGAGCTCGACGTGCTGGGGCTGCGGGAGCAGCTGTTCCACGAGCGGGTCCGGGAGTGCCTGGTGAGCGGGGGCCGATACCACGGTGATGGGCTCAGGCGGGGCAGCGCCAGCCCCTGCTGCTGGCGGGGCACGTGGGGGGGCATCAAGCCCCTGGGGTGGGGGAGCTGGGCAGAGCAGGGAGGTGGAGGGTCCGAGGGGGTCTCGGCGGGGGGGTGGGGGTGTTGGAGGGTCCGAGGGGTCTCGGCGGGGGTGGGGGTGATGGAGGGTCCGAGGGGTCTCGGCGGGGGCGGGGTGATGGAGGGTCCGAGGGGGTCTCGGCGGGGGTGGGGTGATGGAGGGTCCGAGGGGGTCTCGGCGGGGGTGATGGAGGGTCCGAGGGGGTCTCGGCGGGGTCCCAGTCCCTTTGGTGGAGCCCTGGGTGGCAGTAATGGGGGTGCTGGCAAGGGTCAGGTGCAGCAGGTTGCCTGGGGCCCTTGAATCCCGCTCAGGGGTTCAGGCGACTGGCCCAGGTTGCTGTTAATGGGGCTGGGCCAGTGGTCCGGGCTGGGAAAGCGCCTGGTGCCTGGCTCCGAGTTGGCGCAAGAAAAACAAAACTTCAGCCCTCCACCTTTGGTGCCCTGCCGAAAATGTGCTTGCTCAGGAGCTCGTAACCACCTGTGGGTTTGTAACGTGTTTCACCCCGACCTGGTGTGTGAGGTGCCTGCGGGAGCTGCTTCGGCCTTGCTGAAATGCAGCTACTTCTGATGCGTGGCGTGGCAGGACCCCGACAGCTGCACACGCTGCCTGTTGGGATGGGACATCGAGAGGCCTTGGGTCAAACTGCCTGAGCCTCCATGTTTCCACCCCCACCCCACTGTCCCACAAAAAGGGGGAGCCTTTGGGAGCCTTAGGAGCAAAGCAGCAGCTGGGTGCGACGCTGGTCTGAGTTACTGTGGTCACTGGGTCTCGCCGTGGCCCCCGCCCTGTGCCGTTACTCCCGGCTTTGGACGTCTTGTTCTTCTGTGACTATTCTCTCTGCTAGACACCCCTCCCTGACCACGCGCCCCGCTTATCTCTCTTGGAGGCATCTTGAGCTGCGGCTGCCTTCAGAGATTGCGCCTGTACGGAGTCTGCCGAGCCATTTCCCCCAGCCCGACAGGGGCTGCCTTGCGGCGGATCAGGGGAGCCACCCATGGCCGACACCTGTGTCAAAAGATCACGGTTGGCCCCGTGTCAGTGGGGATGAGGCTGCGCTTGGGTGCAGATCACAGTGCTGCTGCGTCACGACAACATCAGCTGAGGGCTGTTTGGACACCCGATGCCGCCGCAGCTCGGTTTCCCAGCGTCAGCTAGAAAAGGGGGATCTAACGAGAAACTTTTGGGGACATGCAGCTGCCTGGCTCATCTCTGTGCCACGGTATTCGGAGGGGATTGGCATTGCTGCTGCTCCCCTCGCTCTCTGGGCGTCTACCCCGTCCCTGTGTGGCTGGTTATTCCTCACCCTTGTCCAAGGGGACTCCAGCCTCTTAGCAGAGTTTCAAGTGTGGTAGCAGCGACCGTGATCTGCTTAGCAGAGAGAGTTTGGGCCTTATGCAGTGTGAGTGGATGTCCCAAGGGCACCGCATCGGCACGGAGACATGACTTCCATGGGGCATTGTCCCCGGTATCCGAAAACATCTAGGCAAAAGAATTCTCCCTCCCCACCCCAGTCCAAACCGTGCAGTGCCACCTGGGAGTCCTTCTCCATGGGACAGTGCGGCAGCACCAGCGGGTGCCAAGGTCCTAGCTCTCAGTGCGATTGTAGCCAGGTAGTTTGGGAATTCGGAGGCTCCTGGCAGGATCCTCGCCTCCCTGGCTGTGGTGGGATCCGGACTGGCCAGCTGCAGTCATGACTAGGAACGTGGCCTCTTGCCAGCAGGGCTCTGGTGTCGGGGGGGAAAAAACACGCTAGAACCATTGGACATCTATGTCCTAACCAGCCCACCCTAACGCCAGTGTCAGCTGGGCGGTGGGGTTTCCAGCCCCTTCTCTGCCAGTGTCAGCAGCCCCTCGACTTGAGCTGCGTATGGGGGTGGGGGGCCTTGGCTACAGCCGGCAGCCTGCTGGCACTGTTACCCAGGGCTCCGTCTTGCAGGAGTCCTGGCTCCTGGCATTTGTAACCAGCCCTGTCCCAGGTGGGGAATATTGTGGCTTAGAGGGGGCCTTCCCAAGTGGAGGCCCTGGGTCAGCCCGTCTGAAACAGCCCAGTGCTTGGAGCAAGGGAAACTCTGCTCCCAAGCCAACCCCGCTCTGCTAGCTGTGCCAGAGAAACTGGAGCTGACGGCCCAGGGGCAGGCAGCCTGCACACCAAGGCCCTGCTATCCTGCTTGGCAGGCGAGGGGGAGGGAAGCAGCTGGGTTTGTTTTTCCTGCTGAATTAACATCAGTTAAAGGGTTCAGGGCTGAAGAATTTCCCAGCCTGTCCTGGCGGATCTGTCTGCACGTAGCCAGTGCCTGAGCCCCTCCCGTTGGCCTGGGAGGTCCACAGGGCTGCTGCTCCATGGGGGAGGGGTGTTATTCAGCTGGCTTCCCCCCCATCCCACCCGCTGCCCCCGGTCTCCGCAGTTTGGTAAAATAATGTCACTTTATGAAGACTGAAGCACCTCCAGGCAAAGCTGGGTTGCAGTCAGCGTGAGTGCCAAGGGGGACAGAGCACCCAAGGCTGCAGGGAGTCGAGAACCCAGGAGTCCTGGCTCCCTGACCCCTCCTGTAACGCCAAGGCCATTCTCTCTGTCTGGGGAAGAGAACCCAGGAGTCCTGGCTCCCCTATCCCTTGCTGTAGCCATAAGGTGACGCTGGCTCCTGTCAGTTGTGGGTCCCCCAAAGAGGGGCTTTGGTGGCAGGCTGTTGGAGGTGGCGCTAGTGGCAGCAGCCAGATTCCATGGAGGGCACATCCATTCGTGGAGTTGTGGGGGCTGGTTGCTTTGGGGGGCCCCACAGGGTTAGCCAGGCATGGCAGCCAAAGCAGGGCAGTGGCTTCAGAACGCCTGGGTTCTGGTTTCCCATCTCTGCCACTGACTTACCGTGATACCTTGGTTGAGTCACTCACCTGTGTGTGGAGGGGAGGAGGATGCTGCTCTGCTGCCTGGGCAGGGTGTGGGGGAGGGCAGGCTGGGATTGCAGGTGATCCCGGGAGGAAGGAGCACTGCTGGGCTGGGGCCCGTGGCAGGGAAGGAGGGGGCAGTCAGAGTCCAGGACCTGCTCAACCCTTGCTGTCCCCCGCCCAAGCAGAGCCCTGCCTGGCTCTGTTGCTGGGGCAGCAGAAACTCCTTTGCTTGGCGCAGGCAGCGGGGAGCTAACTTGACCTTCCAGCGCACATGCTGTGCCTTGCATAAGAGCTAGTGCCTCGGTGCCAGGGGAGCTAACCCTGCCGGGAATGCAGGTGCCATGCACCGAGTGCCTCAGCTTAGCCCTTTGCCCCGGGGCTGTAAGCTGGGGGCTGGGCAGGTAGCAGAGGGGCTGGGGGACCCCCCGACCCCCTAGATCATTCAGCGGCTTTGCACGAAGGTCTGTGCTCACTGGATGGGGCAGAGGAGGAGCCCTTGTGGCCCCGGGTGCTCTGCGTGTGCGGTCGCTGTGGTGCGTGGGCACTGCACCTCTCCAGCCCTGTCGCCCATCGAGGAGTCCTGGCTCCATCGCCCCAGGGTGCGAAGGCACTTGAGGGATGGGGTCTGGAGGGTGCTGAAAGCTCCAGATGTGGTGGGGGATTTGCAAACAGCTTTTATTTCCCTGCATCCCCGCTGCTCCCGCCACAGAAACCCCGTTAAGTCCTTTCCTGCCCAGCGTCCCTGGGATTCTGAGCTGGAAAAGACTTAACTGGGTCCCCTCCCCCCTCTGCCAGCGGAGGAAGAGCTGGGGCATGCTGGCCAATGGGGGTACCGGCCCTGGGGCTAGGGGCCAGCGTGACCTGCGGTGGTGGGAGTGGGGCTGTGTGGTCCAGAAAAAGGACTGGCCGGCAGGTCCCTGGCGGGGGGTGAAGAGCCATGCGGAGCATTCGCTCCCTGAGTGTCGGGGAGGGGAGGTGCTGCTCAGAACTGAGGTCACAGCCCTTGGGTGTCTGCGGCTGCGTCCGGGAGCACCAGGGAGAGTTCTCTGCTCTCCTGGGATGAATCTCTCGTCCCTTCCCTGAAGACGCTGGCACTGATGGTCTGACGCTGGATGGGTTGGTTATCCGTGCAGCTGTCCAATCCCTGTTTGAATTCTGCTAAATCCTGTGGCAGGCAGTTCCGCAGGCTAGCTAAGTATTGTGTGATTACGTCCGTATTGAACCGGCCACCCTTTAATTTCTGAACCCCTGTGGCCGAAGGGTCCTGTGTAGGGCTGGGCTGCTGGGCCTTCCCTTGTCTGCTCCCGGCTAGAGGTGCTGGCTGGCTCCCCGCAGCACGAGAGCTCAGATCGGTCTCTGCCAGCTTCTAGCACTGACCTTCTAGGAGGACGTCAGAGCGGGTGTGGCCCCAGAGCCTTCAGGTGGGTGCAGCCTTCGAGGGGTTAACCCTGGGCCAGTTCTTTGAGAGCCCTACATTTAAACCACCCAAACCTGAATGACTGCATGGCTGCGGCTGCGGTGAGCTCCGGAGGCTGGGACGTCTGATGTGTGCAGCCCCTGATACCAGCTCACTGGCATTGCAGCCACTGCTGCCTCTCTGCACAGGCACCTCCTTTGCCCAGGGACGCAGAACCAGCCGTGCTGGGACCTGGCCTGGGCTTTCTCCAGCTGCTGAGCTTTTAGCCGCGATCGGCCTCTTCTGTCATTGGGGTTTCAAGCCCTTTGCCCCACGCGCCAGGCCTGGTGGCTCTAGGAGGGGCTGGCCTGCCAGTGGGACCTGCTACTTCTGGAGGGGTTTGGGTTGTGCTGCTCTCCAAGGAGTCTCCAGGCCTGCTAAGGCACAGTCCAGAGTGCAGTGGGACTCCGCCAGCACTCTCCCGGCGAGCCCAGACAGTTGGCGCTTCTCGAGGCAGGGCTCAGAAACAGACCCGGGGGGACAGGCCTGAGCTGGGGGGTGGGAAGGGGAATGAATTTGTGCTGATGCAATGCAACCTTTGCGCCCGGCCTGTCTGACACGGGCTGCAAGTGATCAAAGGTCCTTGTGTTCTTAAAACGTAGCCTGCTCTGCTTGGACCTCGGAGCGCGGCTCGGGGTGGGTGAGCTGTTCCCGGGTGCTGCCTGCAGCTCCGCGGGGGACTTTGGCGGCTTCCTTCCAATCGCTGCCATGGCTCTCGTGCCGGTGGCAGGCGGGGTTACCCAGGCCCCGGTGACACAAATTCGGAGCCTAAACACCTTTGTGGGCCTAGGCCAAAATCTCCTCTGTTCATTCAGAGACTGATTTCTCCAGCTTGCCCTGAAATTTATCCGCCCCCGACTATGCCCTGCTGCAATTGCCCCTGCAAGATGCAAACCCCACCAAGACAATCCCCTCCCTGCCCCTGGCCTGTCGCCCTCTGCAGCGAATACCCGCACGGCCAGGTTATGGGCTGAGCTCACAGCCGGGGCTCGCGGGTCATTTTAGGCCGACGGATGCTGTGGTGCGGCAGGGCAGGGACCTACCTGGATAGAGCCCAGTGTGGTGCAGAGTCTGACAATGGACCTGGGGGCATCCTGAGCCACTCGGCCAAGGGAGCCCCAGAAACGTGTCATGGGGGCGTCAAAAGATATGGGCAGAATGTCTGGAAACTCTGGCGTGTGCATGTGTGGGGCTTCTGGGCTGCCACGCTGGTGGCCTCCGCAGTGCAAAGGGGACGGCTGAGCGGATCTGGGGCTGGCCACTTCGTGGGAGGTCCCCTTGTGGGTCCAGGCCTGGACTTCCTAAAAGTCGGCTCCTCTTAGCCCAGCAGCTCCTGTCCCCGTGCTGCTGGGAGATGGACCCGCTGGCTGTGGGGCTAACGCAATGCGCAGCTGTGGGGCAGGACCTGGAATCTGCACCCCATGCACCAGCAGCAGAACAACCTGCAGCCACCTCGCTAGTACCAGCAGATCCGTGGGGATGCAGGGGCTGGCACTGCTGGGGGGAGGGAGGTATCAGGCATTGTCCCTGTGCCCCAGGCTGGCAGCTCTAGCTTGGAGGGTATCGTGAGCTACGTCATTCCCCCCCCCCCTTCTGCTTGGGCACCGGTGGGACAACAGCTGCAGGGGCAACCCACAGAGGCCTCCGGGCTTCAGGGCATCCCATTTGCAGCTGGGATGGGGTCAGGCAGAAATCAGTATAGAAGCCCTGTCCCCGCCCCCAGTGCAACGCTGGGTGTTGTGTGGTGGGCAGGCCGGGGGCTGCTGTCCCGCGAGACACCCAGCGCGAGCTGCTCCTGGTGGGGGCACCACAGCTCTGCGCTCGGATTCCTGCCCGGGGTGTCGGCGCGTTCCCTGCAGCTGCTCTTCAGGGCTTGGATAGTGGCAAATGGGGGTGGGGGGAACGGGGAGCGCTGGGGGTGGGATCCAGCTGCCTGGGCCACCTCTGACCCATGTGTCCCTCCCTCTGCAGATCTGCACGCTGCTCTTTGCCAGCCTCTACATCCTGTGCCACTTCATCATCACCCGCTTCAAGAAGCATGCGGACTTCACCACAGGTAACCGGCCGGCCCCCCGCTCCTGGCTCTGGCCACCCCTTCCTGCCCCCGGCCTCTCCGCTCGGTGCTGTGGGGGGGGGGAAGCGTTTGTTGAATTCCAGCTCCTAGGCCTGCAGAAGCCCCCCCGCCAGGGGCCGAACCTCCTGCAGCAGCTCTGCTGTGTGTTGTTTGGTGCATCCCCAGGGGAGACCCCATCCCGCTGGGGAGGGCCCCTCTTGGTTTGTTTACGTTGCTGCTGGATTGCGGTTGCCATGGACCACCCACCCCCCCCCCCCCCCCCGGAGCAGGGCTGAGAGCCCAGCATCTCCCGAGCGTTGCCCGGTGCTGTCGCTAAGCGCGGTGTCGTCACCGTGGCGTTTCCCTCCCTGGGGCCGTGCAGCGAGCCCAGAGCTGGATGTCAGGGGGCCGGGGGGAGGAGCAGGCAGATGGGGCTGAAACACCAGGCCCCTATGGCAGGAGAGCCACCTGGTGGCCTCTCCGCCTGACCCAGCATCGTCCTTGTCCTCCCTGGGGAGTTCTCTTACCAAGGGCCGAACCCGCCCAGTTCTTTGGGCAGCATTTCCATAGTTTTTACTGCTGCCCTGCAGCGGCCACGGTGCCGACCCCTGTACCGTGCCGGGGCTGAAACGCCCGGCCCGACGCTGACTCCTGGGTCTGGGCCGGCGCTGAGACTCCTCCCCCACGGGCGGGTTCTGGGGTGCAAGGGACGGCTGCTGCAGCCGGTGCGGGGGGCTTGGTGAGCGTCGGAGGGAGGGGAACTGGGCTGTGAGCATTCAGGTTGGCACGGAGCCAGGCAGGGCTGCCGGGGAGCAGGAGGAGCGGAGACGTGTGACCTGAATACGGATGGGAGCTGCTGGCGGCGTGGTGGGAGCGGAGATGGGGGAGGGGGGCTGCTGAGCCCTTTGTTAGGAGGTGCTGTCTTGTCACTAGCCCCCTCCCCAGCCCCGTCCCCTTTCCCATCGCTTGGGCCGTCTCTGAAGGGGTTGGTTGGTGTAGTGAAATCCAAGCCCAGAACGGGCGGAGGGAGAGCTCAGGGGTCTGAGCACTGGCCTGCTAAACCCAGGGCTGGGAGTTCAATCCCTGAGGGGGCCATTTAGGGAACTGGGGCAAAAATCTGTCTGTGGATTGGGCCTGCTTTGAGCAGGGGGTGGGACTAGACACCTCCTGAGGCCCCTTCCAGCCCTGCTAGTCTATGAAAGTCCTGTGATTCCTGGGGGTCGGGGTGGGGGCTGTGCCTGGGCTGGGCAGAGCTCCCCCCCCCACGCCCGCCTGGCCTATGTTGCTACCCGGGAGATCTGTGCACAGGCCCCGGGGGTGTCAGACACCTGCCTTTGGGAGACACCAGCGGGCACCTGGGCTTGTCTGAGTCACCGATGCCCCCATCTCTTCGTTGCACGTGGGTGGAAATGGATGTACCCACGTTCCTGTCCCTGCCGGTTCGTCCTTTGGATTGAACCCGCTGGGGGTGCCAGTGGCGGCTGATGGGTCGGCTCCTTTACTAAGAAAATGGCAAATAATCCCAGTCAGCCAGATTTACCGAGTGTGAACCAGATCAGTGACCACAAATACAGAGAGGGGGGTTAAATTTCCCCCAAGCCAGGGCTACAGCCAGCAGTGAGACGCTGCTGAGGTTGGTCGGTCAGTCTGTCTACACACACATCTTAGCCTGTTACCATGGGCACAAACACCCCAAAATTCTGACCCTAGTACTTCAGTTCCTGGGCAGTCTGCCCTGGCTGTCCCAGGCTGTTGGAAATCCTCGCCGAGTTTTTAGCAGCAATTCTGTCTGGTTTTATTATTGTCGCAAACCTCAGCACCGTTCTCTGCGTGCCCCCAGAACACAGGCGTTTTGTGGTTTTAATGTGGCTCGGTACAGAGATGCTGGGGAGAAGGGCTTGCTTTAGCATAAGTCTGGATTCTCTTAAACACCTAATATTGGCTGAATAATTCTGGTCCCAGCGCTCTCCCGCCCCGTCCCTGCGCCAGGACATCCGGCCGCAGGGCAGCGAGGGAGGGATCTGTCTGGGACAAGCTGCAAGCCTGGGTGTTCCAGCAGCACCTGGGACCCCCGCTGCGATCGGGTGCAGAGAGACCCTTCCCCCGAACGGGGCCCATTTCCCATAGGCGAGGCAGACAGAGGCCCCTTCTCCCCATCTTAGCGCTGGAGACAGAGGGGCCTCGCTGGAGTCACTAGCAGCGCTGAGTCCCGGCCCGGCAGCCCCAGGCCCACGAAACCTCCTGCCCCACCCACCCCACAAAACCTAGTTGCGGCTCTTGGCCGAAGCTGCCCTGACTCTGCCCCGTGAGGTGTAACGAGCGTGAGGGTCTCGGCCGAGCTGACTGGATTTCTCCCCCCTCTCTCTGCAGTTGAGGATGACGAGGATGCTGCTGTCGACAGAATTGCGTAAGTTCCTGGCTGTCACTTCCTGCCCAGCGTGCTGGGACAGGGCGGGTCTGAGGATCGCAGGTTGAGCAGGGGGGTGGGGCTCAGGACTCCTGGGTTCTATCCTCAGCTGGGGGGGCGGGGGCAGGCAGCGGCTAATGCGTCTCTCCCCAAGGCACGTGCTAGTTTGAGTCTCTGAGCTGCTCCGTGCACTGAGACCTGGCAGAACTCGCGTCGCTGGCTGCCTCGGGGTGAGGTGTGGCCGGCAGTCACCCCAGGGTGCTGCCTGCTCACGTTCCAGCCATGGCGGGGGCTGCCGTCTCTCCCCCACCCCGGTCCCCTCGCTGGCTCTGCCCTGCGCCCTGGGGCCCATTCAGGAGGCTGGCTGAGGAGCCGCGTGGGGGCAGGGCAAGGCTCATGCGCGTCCCCCCCCCCCAGGCTGTCGATGTGCACCTTCACGCTGGCCGTCTCGCTGGGCGCCGTCCTGCTGCTGCCCTTCTCCATCGTCACCAACGAGGTGCTGCTGCTCTTCCCGCACAACTACTACATCCAGTGGCTGAACGGCTCCCTGATCCACGGTGAGCATCCCCCCGCCCTGCCCGGGCGGCCCTGCCCTGGGGCTGGGCCTGGGGGGCTCTGCTAACCTGCCCGTCTCTCCCCAGGCCTCTGGAATCTGGTCTTCCTCTTCTCCAACCTCTCCCTGGTCTTCCTCATGCCCTTCGCATATTTCTTCACCGAGGCCGAGGGTTTTGCGGGATCCAAGAAGGTACCAGCTGCCCGGCCCGTCTCCCTCCCCTCACCCCCCCCCTTGGTGCCACCCGCACCATGTTAAACTCCCCTCCCCCCCTCGCAGGGCATCCTGGCCCGAGTCTACGAGACTTTCGTGGTGCTTCTGCTGCTAACCCTGCTGGTGCTGGGGATGGTCTGGGTGGCGTCAGCCATTGTGGACGAGGACGCGGGCAGCCGGGAATCCCTCTATGGTGAGTGGCCGGGCAGCGTGAGCTCCCCACGTGGCGGGGGGGTCGTGTGCTCTCAGGCCAAGGGCCCGGACTCCTGGGTTCTTTCCCTAGCTCTGAGAAAGGGGAGTGTGTTCTGGGGGCTGGGGCCCGGACTCCTGGGTTCTTTTCCTAGCTCTGAGAAAGGGGAGTGTGTTCCAGGGGCTGGGGCACGGACTCCTGCGTTGAATTTTTCATTGCCGCCAGCGGCTTGTTATGAGAGGGACAAAACTCTGCCCTGCCCCATGCCTCAGTTTCCATATCTGCATAGTGGGGTGATTGGTCGTCCCCCCCCTTGCTGTGATGCTCTGGGGTCAAAGGGTGACGCGCCCTATCAGACGTGCTAGTTAATGGCCTCCCCCTCCACCCCACCCCTACCCTGCTCTGCTGGGAGTGACTGTCTTCTGCTGAGTGCCAAGGAATCCCATTCCAGCCCCTGCTCCAGCCCTGGCACCCAGGGTCTCCCAGGCCCCCGGCTTACCCCAGCCTAGGCGTGTAACGTTAACCCTCTCCTCTCCACAGACCTGTGGGAATACTACCTCCCCTACCTCTACTCCTGCATCTCGCTCTTTGGGGTGCTGCTGCTGCTGTGTAAGTGGATGTTGGATTTCTTTGGGAGCGGGGGGGGAGGAGAATCTGTGGGGTCCAAGATGAGTTACCAGCCCTCCCCCCAAACAAATGCAAGGGGGCAGGCTGGCCATATGGTTTGGGTGCCGGGCTGGGATCCCGGAGACCTGGCCTCTGTTCCTGTCTCTGACACAGACTGCCTGGGGTCTGATGAAGTGGGGCTCGTGTAGTTCAACTGGGAGCTTTTTGGGACAGGGTCTGTCCCTTCCCCCAAACAAAGGCCCGTGCAAGCCCCTGTAGCCAGACTCTGCCTCCAGCCCTGAGCCCTGCGTCTCCTGCTCGGCCTGGTGGACGTTTTCCAGGAGCTTCCAAGCTGGCTCTGGTCCAGAAAAGTCCTGCTGGGAACGGAGAGGCCGGAACACCCCCCCCCGCCACCGACCTGGATAACCTGTTAAGTGGATTTCCCTGGCCAGTCCCTTTTGGGTGGTGCCAGGGTCTCCGTGACGGACGGGCTGATGCCACCAGGCCAGGTACCCACAGGGTGGAGCATGCACTCTAGCCAGGCTGGCTCCTGGAGGGGGCAGTGCCCCCCCCCGACACCCTGCCACGCCTCGTGGCCATGGAACAGAGCAGCCGTGTTCATCAGAGGTGCCTCCCGCTGCTCTCCGGGCCCGATCCGGGTTAGGAAAGGAACGGGGGGGGGGGGGTGATTTCATCGAGCCCAGAGCTGCCTGTCCGGCTCTGGGTGCCGAGACCACGAAGGCCCCAGGCTCGCACCCGCCCTGCTGGCATCAACCGACCAGCCCGACCCCTTGGGTTCCTTTTGCCAATAGACTAGCACCCCCTGCTGGTGGAAGGGGGCGGGGGTACCGGTGCCTGTCCTCACCCTGCTCCTTTGCTCTGTGCCCCCCGCAGTGTGCACGCCCGTCGGCCTCTCCCGCATGTTCACCGTCACTGGGAAGCTGCTGGTCAAGCCCCGGGTAAGGCTCCCTCTTCCTGTGCCCCCACCCCCGCCGGGGGACGCTGAGCGGAGAGGGGAACCCCTTGTTTGCCGGGGACCAAGCCCCCACTGCGGTGCCTGCTGGGGTGGGGTGGGGGGCAGCCGTTCCAGTCTCTCCCTACGCTGCAGGGGACCTGGCGGGGGTTGGGGTGTCTGTGGGTCGAACCCTCAGTGGGGGAGGGACGGGGTGTTGCTCTCCCAGCT
The DNA here is from genome assembly GCF_016161935.1 of Mauremys reevesii. NCBI lineage: Eukaryota > Metazoa > Chordata > Testudines > Geoemydidae > Mauremys > Mauremys reevesii. The sequence continues at coordinate 15,303,726 of NC_052647.1, read as the reverse complement.
GCGTGGTGGCTAACGGGCTCCGTGCTCTCCCCCCGCAGCTGCTGGAGGATCTGGACGAGCAGCTGAACTGCACAAGGTTCGAGGAAGCCGCCCTCTCCCGCAAGATCTCTGCCGGTGAGTGTCCCCAATCCCCCACCCCCAGGCTCTCTCCAGCGGCCTCTTCCCGGAGGGGCTGAGCCCCCAGTTCATCTCTCGGGACTCTGTCCTTCTGCAGGTCCCACCTCCTGCTGGCTCAGCTTGAGTGCGGCTCTGCTCCGGGAGCAGTTCCTGGCCATCCAGAGCCGGAGACTGGCGCTGGGTATGGAGCGGTGAGGGGGAGACCGCCGGTTCGGGGGGCGGGGCGGGGGGGTGATGGAGCAGGACTCCTGGGTTCTCTCCCTGCTTGCTGGGCGGTGAGATCAGTTGGATGCTCTGATCTGAGTGGGGCGGGGGGGAGCGTGGGGGCAGGGGAGCCTCGACCATTGCTCACCCGGGGGTGTCCTGTGCTTCCTGGCAGAGCTGCGGCGTGGTGCCTCGCCCTGGCAGCGGAACCTGGCCTACCCCCTGGCCATGCTGTGCCTCCTGGCGCTGACGGTAGGTGCTGGGGGGGGAGAGGGAGGGGGGCGTGCCTGTCTGTGCCTCAGTTTCCCTGCTTGTCGGGGATGGGGGGTGATTCTCCGTGGAGTTCCCTGGGGAAGGACCCCCCTGAGGGTGCCGGTAGGAGGCCGCACTGACCTCCCCTCTGGTCCTTCCCAGGGCATCTCTGTGCTCGTTGTCTGTTTCCACACGCTGGAGCTGCTGCTGGATGATGCTGCCATGCCGCGGGGGATTCAGGTACCGTGGGGGTGGGGGTTCTGAGCGGAGTTTAACCCTTCCCTCTCTGCCCTGGGCCCATGCATGAAACAAGTTTGCTGGGTCTTAGCCCAGCTCCCAATAGACCCAGCATCAGCAACAGGGAGACCAGCTATCTAGCCCCATAGCAAGGCCCCTCCAGGTTGGGGGCGGGGGGTTCACCCTGCACTGCCAGGTCTGTGCCCGCCCCATGGATCCATGGGGGGAAGTGCTCACCAGGTGACAGCGTGAACGGGCTCCGGGATGTCCAATCTGCCCCACACACCGACCCCCTTCTCTGCTCTCTCTCCCTGCAGGATGCACCCCTGGGGCAGGTCTCCTTCTCCATCTTTGGGTCCTTCGGCGCCGCCCTGCAGGTGGTTCTCATCTTGTATCCTTGGGGTGTGCAGCCCCAGCCCCTCCGTCTGATCCCTGCTTTCTCTGGGCCCTCTGGAGCAGTGTCAGCCAGCCCAGTGCCCCCCTTCGCTGCCCCTCTGGGTGCTGTGCCCCCATCCCAGTCCCTGCATTGGCTCCCTGGGCCCAACAGATCTCCCCACTCCGTTATTCCTCCTTAACGCCTGCACTCAGCTATCTCATGGTCTCCTCAGTCGTGGGCTTCTACAGCTCCCCCCTGTTCACGAGGCTGCTCCCTGCGAGGCAAGACACCCCCATGACCAAGGTAAGTGGTACCTGCCCCTCTGCCACTAGGGACCACCGTGCCATGGCCCCAGGACCAGGGCTGCACTCGGGACGCCTGGGTTTTCTTCCCGGCCCTGCTGCTGGGGGCGGCTGCACTGCATCTCGCCACACGAGGGCGCCACGCACCCGGCACAAGGCTGGATGGGGAGAAGCCCAGTTGTGAGCTGCCCCCCAGCTCGGCGTGGAGGCTCAGCGGGAGCCCCCCGCCCGCCCTAGGGCCAGAGTCCAGCTGGGCGTTCCCTAATTCTAGGGGTGGGGGCGCTGATCCTAGCCAGAGGGGGGCCGCAGGGGTCTTGGGGCTCGCTGGGTGGCGGATACTGAGTTGCTGTGGTGATTGGGGGGGTCGGGAGGGGTCCTGTGCCCATACTGGGGTGCAGCACCTGTGGGGGCAGGGGGAGTCTGGCTCCCAGGTTCAAGGCCTGTCTTTCCTCCACCCAGATCATTGGGAACTGCGTGTCCTTGCTGGTGCTCAGCTCCGCGCTGCCCGTCTTCTCCAGGACACTGGGTGAGTCTCCTGCAGCCGTGCTGGGCTCCGGGGCACCATGCGCCCCTGGGGCGGGACCGAGTGGCTCCCAATACGCACATGCACCCCCTGCACTGGGCCAGCGGAACTTCCCCATCCAGTTTGCTGGGGGTTGGAGCTCTGGAGCAGCCGCTGTGGGGCTGTAGGTCGGGATTGGGGGGCAGAGGCAGAGCTGTATGTGTGGGGGACCCTGCGGCTGGGGGTCGGTAAGGAGGGGGGTTGGGGCTGCAGGGGGAGGTGCAGTGGGGCCCAGCCTCTCTGAGCGGAGCGCTCAGCCTCTCTCCCTTGCAGGAATCACGCGGTTTGACCTCCTGGGCGACTTCGGCAGGTTTAACTGGCTGGGGAATTTCTACATCGTTTTCCTCTACAACATGCTCTTCGCTGCCCTCACCACGCTGTGCCTGGTGAAGAAGTTTACGTGGGCCATGCGGGCCGAGCTCATCCGAGCCTTTGGTGAGTCCTGGGTGGGGTGTGTCAGTGTCACCGGCCTGCAGGGCCCTGGGGGAGGCGATTTGCCGGTGAGCCGGGGCTGTGGGTGAATGGGCTCCCGGCCCTGCTGGGTGATGGGCAGGGAGGGGAAATGTCAGCATAGCCCCTAATCAGTGTCTCTTTCCCCACCCAGGTTTGCACAAGCTGCCCCTGCCCGTGCCACGCACCCGCCAGCCCAGCAAGCTCTGCTAGGACGAGTCTGGCGCCAGCCAACGGCTGGGACATGGGGGCTGCTGCGGCCCCTCCAGGCCATGGGCCGGGGGGGGCAGCCCCACCCCCCACTCGATGGAGTTATTTGGGTCTCCTGCATTCTGAGCCGAAGGACCATGGACCCTGTGGAAGGGGTGGGGCCTGGATGACTCCGCCCTTGTCTGCTTCTGACCAATGGCCTGCTGGCGAGAAGGGGCCAGTATCCTCCTGTGGTGCTGATGCTGCATTGGGGAGACAGGAGAATTTGTGCCTGTGGGACTGCTGCTGAGCAGCCGCCACCCCCACCCCCGCACGAGCCTCCCGGGCGGGGGGGAGGGATGGCAGCTCCAGGTACCATGCAGGGAGGTGCATGGGATTATAATGGGAGTTGATGGCCAGCAGGGGGTGCTGTGCGGAGGGGGTAGGGCCCTGGCTGTGGGGGGCTCCTGGCTAGTCCAGCCCCAGCCTTTCCCAGCAGGGGGCGCCGTGAGGAGCAGGGGTTTAGCAGGTGCCGAAGTTGCCTCACTGGACTTGTTGCTAAACTCCCCTGCTGGCCCTGAGCCCCCGGGCAGACCCCCGGTGCCGCGGTTACATACCTCACTGACGTGCACTAGGCGGCCGCCGGCCGCGCCTGCGTCTGCGCCTGCTTCGCTGGCTGCGTCCTCCGTCTGGGCCTCTTCATTTCATTTTATTTATTTATTTTGAACAGCTGCTGCCCTGACCTGTTATGGGTGAAATATCCCCCTTCCCCCCCCCCCCCCGCAGTAAGACCCGCCCCTCCCCCAGTGAGCTGAGCCCCTCCCTGCTCTGTCTATCCATCTCTGACACTCAGTGACTGTGTGGGGCTCCGGGGCAGGGCGGGGAGCTGGGGAGGTGTCTGGATGGGGTGGAGTAGGGGGGCTCATCATTCAAACACCTGGGGGGTCTTTCTCACCCTGGGCTGTAGGGGGAGGGGAAGTTGCTCTGGCTACAGACACCCCCCCATCTAGCAGGGGCTGGGCTGGTGCCTGATCCTGCCTCTGAGGGAGAGGAGTGGGGGTGAATCTCTCCTTGGAGTGGGGGTGTTTAGAGGCCTAGGGGGGAGGCTATAACTGTCAATCCATCCCCCCCATTGCATTAGAGCTGGGGGGGTGGGGTGGAGCTGGAAGGGGTGTGGGCCAGGATCTCCACTCCTTCTTGCTGCGTTCCTCCTCCTCGGCCCTGCCCCAGAGCATGGGAGCCCAGGGCCAGCTTTGCTTTGTCTCATGAGTGGGTCAGGTCTCTGCGCCGGCAACTGCTAGTGACAGTGCAGATCAGCTATCAACTGCTGTGTGTGTTTATTTAAATAATAAAAAGTGTCTTTTACTACATGGTGGGAGGCTAGTGGCCTGCGAGACACTGGCTCTGGCTGTTGCAATTCCTGCTGGGAAATGTGGGTCCCAGCTCCTGGAGTGCTGCGTGTGTACACACACCCCATCACTCAGCTCGCTGCCCTTCACCCCCGAACACAGCTGGGCCTCCCCTGCCCCTTGGGTTCCTGCTTCTCGAGCTGGGCACAACTCATTCCTCTCCTAGGTGCTGGGGCCCATGCAAAGCTGCACCCCCCATCTCTGGGCCTGCTCTGGCTGCTGGGGGGAGCTGGGGGTGTTTGCAGCAGGGAGTCTGGCACATGCAAATGAGCGTGTGAATGTGCACACACAGCTTCCTTCCTTTCCCCCACCCCCATCATGGAAGGTCCCACACCCTGTCTTACCCCCCCTTTTGCAGTTGGGTGTCATTACCCATTTTCCTGGCTGTTGCTAACGAGCCTCTTCCGGCTCCCCAGCCCTGGGGGAGGCTGTGGAAAAAGAGCTGGGGGCAAAGGTGAGGGCTGGGCTGCTGGGTGGGTTCCTGGATTTCAGGGGCCCATTTTCCCTCCCCCCCCCCCCGTGCCCACAGGCAGAGTCACTGGCAGGTTCTGCAGGCGGCAGGGGGCCTAGGCTGGGCTGACGTGGCAGCTGGGGGCTCGCTGAGCAGGGGAGCAGGCAGTCTGTCACTCTGAGTGTAGGGGGGGGCTGTAGGTTGGGATTGAGGGGTAGCAGCAGAGTGGTGGGGGAAGGGAGCCCAAGGGGGCTGTGGGTTAGGACGGGGGGGGGGGGCACTGGCATAGCTGGAGGGAGGGAGGGAGCCAGGGCTGGCATGGCAAGGTTGCCACTGACTTGTTCACCTTTCGGCCCAGCTCCAGTCGGCTGTAGGGGCCTCTCAGGCCCCACCTCCATGTTCCTTTTGAACATAAGAACGGCCAGACCGGGTCAGATCAAGGCTCCCTCCAGCCCAGTGTCCTGTTGGCTGACGGGTCAGTGCCGAACAGAACCGGGAATTGTCACGTGCTCCATCCTGTCGCCCATTCCCAGCTTCTGGCAAAGGCCAGGGACCCCATCCCTGCCCAGCCTGGCTAGTAGCCACTGATGGACCCCTGGCCTCTCTGAACTTAACTGGTTCTTTTCTGAGCCCTGCTATAGTCCTGGCCTTCCCACAATCCTCTACGGGGGGAGTTCATGTGAGGGGGCAGTGAAGCCTCCAGCCACAGGCCATTTCATGGGGTGTTGGTCACTCTGAGCGCAGAGGAAACTGCCCTAGTGCCAAACCTTCCCACCCATCCTGCCCCGTCTCTCCAGAGGAGGGGAGCAGCCACAGGGGGCTGGGAACTGGCCCTGCCTGGCTGTCACAGCTGGGAGGTTGCTGACTCTTCCCTGCCCCGCCCAGCCTCCTGTTTTTACAGGGGCTGAGCAGGAAGCTGGGTGTATATTGCAGGAAATGGGGCCGTAGCTGGTTTCCCTGGAACATGTTCTCCTCCCAGCGCCCCCGGCCCGGCCCTGTGATCCACCCGCCCCAGGCTGCATCTCGCCGGCCTGAGCCCGTGGCACTGTGGGGAGCTGGCTCAGCCCTCTCAGAGCGTGGGCACCGGGCCGCCACCTGGGCCTTGGACCCACAACCTGCCCCGTAGGCGGAAGAGTGACCCTGGGGGGGTGCTGGGGCCCTGGGGCACAGACCCTGCTGGGAGGGGCCTGGGGCACAGAGCCAGCTGGGGGTGCAGGGGCCCTGGGGCACAGAGCCGGCGGGGGGGGGCAGCGGGGGGTGCAGGGACCCTGGGGCACAGAGCTGGTGGGGGCCTGCTGGGGGGGGCCTGGGGCACAGACCCGGCTGGGGTGTGGGGGCCCTGGGGTGTGGGGGCCAGCTGGGGTGCAGGGACCCTGGGGCACAGAGCCGGTGGGGGCCTGCTGGGGTGCAGGGACCCTGGGGCACAGAGACGGCTGGGGGGGTGGGGGCCCTGGGGGTGCAGGGACCCTGGGGCCCAGAGCCGGGGGGGGCGGCGGAGGGGGCCCTGGGGCCCAGAGCTGGGGGGGTGCCCGGACTGAGGTCACTTTCTGCTCGTCCCCTTTATTGGTGAATTTATTTAAGTTCGGGGCCTTTGAGCAGCGTCTCAAGGCAAATGAGACCGAGCGGCGTCTGCCCTCTGCTGGCCAGAGCCGGAAATGCTGCTGCGGGAGACGCACCGCCCCGAGGCCGGGGTGGGGGGCGGTCCGGTCTCCGCAGGTTTCAGACGTGGCTGCTGAGCTTTTGGGGCCCCCGGGCTGGAAGCTGCACCTCCCCCCCCCCCGGACCAGGCCTCTCGAGCACCTACGACTCCCGCTGGGACCCCTGGGCGAGCGGGGCTGCCAACCCTCCCGGATTGCCCTGGAGTCTCCAGGAATAAGGCGGAGTCTTTAATGAAAGGATATGTCATGTGATGAAACCTCCAGGAATAGCCTGCGGAAAATTGGCAACCCTATGGGCGAGGCAGGTGCTGGCTGGGAGACCAGGCTGGCTCAGACCTGGGCCCATCTACCGGGGTCGCCAGCAAGGGCCGGAGCAGCCGCTCCAGAGAGCGCAGGCGTTGAGGGCACCCTGCTCCCTGCCCCAGGCCTGGCGTGGGGGGCTATGGCCCTGCGGCGGAGCGGAACCCCAGCCCTCGTTCCCCCAGTGAATTAGGGTCTTTAACCCTCCTGGCTGGGGGGGGGGTAGATCTGCCAGGGGGCACCCAAGCCCCCCTCCCTGGGAGACCAGAGCTGGGTTTACACTGACCTGCAGGGGCCCGCTGCGGACTTTACCCCGGAGGGGAGGGGGGTGCAAAGGGAGGGCTGAGGTGGAAAGAGGGAAGGGCGGGGGTGGGGGCATGGGCTGGGGGTGCTGGGAGGGGAGGAGGGCGCAGTGGGGGTGGAAGACTTGGGGGTGCAGGGAATGGGGGGGGCCGGCAGTGGGGGTGCGCTGGGCCCCACCGTGACACGAGTAAGGACACCTGTCAGGGGCGCGCTTCGGAGAAGGGCAGAGGCGCGTTCCCGCTAGCGCCAGGGGGGGCGCGCCGCGCGCGGCTGGAGTTTCGCGCAGGTGAAAGGGCGGGAGCGCGCCCCAAGAGCGCGCTCAGGTGCCCCGAGGCTGGTAGTGCGCTAGGACGCGCGTGCAGGATCCAGAGGGGTTACTCACGGGAGCAAAGGAGAGGTTACGCGGGGACGCGCGCTGGGTGCACGGCGCGCCACTGACCGCTGGCCGGGGCCCCGCGGGGGCGGCACCGGGGGGATGTGGCCGCCGCTCCCGGGGGACGGACTCTTAAAGGCGGAGCCGGGAGCCTGGCAGGGGCAGCAGCAGCGAAGGACCCGGCGGGGCAGCCCAGTGGCTGGGAGCAGCAGGGGGACGCTGCCCGGGGCGCACGGCTGGCACCCAAGGGTCCCTGCGCCAGAGGGCGCAGCCTGGCACCCAGGGTACCTGGGCATGGCGGTGCCCGGAGGGGTCCCCGGTTCCTAGAGGCGGCCGTGCCCGCAGGGGTCCCGGGGCAGCGGTGCCAGGAGAGGTCCCCGGTTCCTAGGGGCGGCGGTGCCAGGAGGGATCCCGCGGGCGGCCGTGACCGGAGGGGTCCCCGGTTCCTAGGGGCGGCGGTGCCCGGAGGGGTCCCCGGTTCCTAGGGGCGGCGGTGCCAAGAGGGGTCCCCGGTTCCTAGGGGCAGCGGTGTCAGGAGGGGTCCCGGGGCGGCGGTGCCCGGAGGGGTCCCCGGTTCCTAGGGGCGGCGGTGCCCGGAGGGGTCCCCGGTTCCTAGGGGCGGCGGTGCCAGGAGGGGTCCCCGGTTCCTAGAGGCGGCCGTGCCCGGAGGGGTCCCCGGTTCCTAGAGGCGGCCGTGCCCGGAGGGGTCCCGGGGCGGCCGTGCCCGGAGGGGTCCCGGGGCTGTCGCGGGTCCCTGGCGCCGGACCCATGCGGGAGCGCGGAGCCGCGGGAGGCCGCTGAGCCGTCGGTCAGGCCCCGCGATGCCCTGGCACGGGCCGCTGGCGCTCAGCCTGCTCTGCCTGGCCTGCTGCCTGCTGCTGCCGGGCCGGGGCTGCGGGCCGGGCCGGGGCCCGCCGGGGCGCAGGCGACAGGCCCGGCGGCACCTGGTCCCGCTGCGCTACAAGCAGTTCGTGCCCAACGTGCCGGAGCAGACGCTGGCGGCCAGCGGGCGGGCCGAGGGCCGGCTGGGGCGCCGCGCCGAGCGGTTCCGGGACCTGGTGCCCAACTACAACCCCGACATCATCTTCAAGGACGAGGAGAACACGGGGGCGGACCGGCTCATGAGCCAGGTAAGGGGCGGCCGCCCCCGGGCCCCGCTGCTGCCCCGGGCCGCCCTCGCCGGGGCCGGTCCCCGCTCGCTGAGCCGGGCTCCCCTGCGCCCCGTTACCCATTAACCCGGCCCGGCGGCTGGTGCCCGGAGCCCGGGTGCTCTGCAGGGCGAGTCGGGGCCGGAGCCGTCCAGGGACAAGGGGGGAGCGGGCTGGGGGCTGCCCGGCAGCGGCACCTTTGGAGCTGGATCCCGGCTGGGGGGTCAGTTCCCGGCCCGTGTCCTGGGGGGCGGCCCGGACCCGCCTGCAGCTTGTTCCAGACCCGGCGCTTTGCGGCTGCCCGGGGGTTGGCTGGGTTCCGAGCTCCCGGGGCGGCCTGGAGCTGCTCTGGCGGCCCCCCGACGCTGCACCCCCCGCCGACCCCCGACCCTGCACCCTCCTGACCCTGCACCCCCGCACCCCTCCCCGACGCTGCACCCCAGCGACCCCCGACTCTGCACCCCGCACCTCCCGATGCTGAACTCCCGCCGACCCCCGACCCTGCACCCTCCTGACCCCGCACCCTCCCCGACTCTGCACCCCCGCCCGCACCCCTCCCCGACTCTGCACCCCCCCCGCATCCCTCCCCGACTCTGCACCCCCTCCCCAGGTGTCCCAGACCCAGCTCTGAGGGCTGGGAACCCCCACAGCAGCAAGGAGCGCTGGAGGCTCCCGGGAGGGGTCCAGCTGTTGGGGGTGACGCGCAGGGGGTGCTCAGGCTGGGGGGCCCCTCTGGCTGCTCTCTGTGACAGGTGAGTAGCAGCCAGCCGGAATGGCTGCTCTGCCCTGCCACAGCCCCGGGAGCACCTGGCCAGCTCCAGTTCAGCGTTTCCACCTCCTCAGAGCCCAGCTCCTGCCAACTCCCCCATTTCACAGACAGGGACACTGAGGCACGGGCCGGCCTGGGCTCAGGTGATACGGGCCCTGTGCTAGACACAGGCATGGTGGCTCCCACTGCGCCCTGTGGCCCTCGCCTGGGATCTCCATGCTCCGTATCTGCCCGAGGGCGGGGCAGATCCCCCGTCTATGCCGGGTGCAGAGATTCAATCCCAGCAGGGTCACCCCCAGGCGCTTTCTCTCTCTGTCAGAGCCCAGTGGAGACAGGCCCAGGGAGCTTCCCCCCATGTAGCCAGGCCGGGTCGTGGCTGCCCCCCACCCCATCTTGGCAGGGAAGATACGGCCAAAGGGGCAGCTCCTGGGGCGGGGAGGGGGGAGAGCAGAGACCCCGCTGCAGCGCAGGCAGGGTGGGCAATGGGGGCCTGGGACGTCTCATCCCATCTCATGTCCCTGCTGAGGGCTCCATGGCTTGCAGGGGAGGTGAAGCGATGCTAGGGCCCTGGCTCACAGTAAAGCCGCTGTTGGTCCCTCTGACAGCTCGGGGTTACATGCAGAGATGCACTTTAACAACAGGGCCCAGGAAAACCTGCACCTGGCCCCCTCTCCACCCCCACGCCCTGGCCGTGTTCTCCAGGCTTTGAGACTCGGCCGACCCTGGGGACATTCACCGAGGGTTCCTGTGTTGCTCTGGTTTGTTGCAAAGGTTACAAGGAGATGGGTGGCCCCGGGGCTTGGTCCCGGGAGACCTGGGGTCCGGTCGCTGCTCTGCCACAGATTGTATGAACACAAGCCAGTCATGTGGCTTCTCTGTGCCTCAGTTTCTCCACTGCACAAATGGGGATAACGGCGCTGCCCTGCTGCCCAGGAGGTGCTGGGACAGTCAGGCAGCGGGAAGCAGATAAGTCCCTTGGGTGGATGGAACAGCGCCCCTAACAGGTCTGTTAGCTGGGGAGTGGCTGCCTGGGGGCTGAAGGCTCCAGGCTGAAACATGCACAAAGCAGAGTTTCCGACCCCAGCACAGCTGACGGCGCTTTCTGCGTCTGAACCGTCCTGGGGCAGCGAGTTCCACGGGTGAACGTAGTGCTAGCAACACGTAGAAGTAGTTGGGCCAGGACTGGCCAGCTGTTCCACCAGCCCCACCCACTGAGACTGACCCACATTGCAGCAACAGGGGCCTGGCGATGAGCAATGTAACATGATGGAGGGAAACCCCCGGGCACCCTGGCCGAGGAGGTGCAGGCCCATCTGGGGGCAGCCCTGGGGCCAGGCTGTGCCCCAGAGAGGGGGACATGGTCGTGCCATGCCCCTTAGCTACGATATTTGGTGTAACCGCCCCCTAGGGTGGCCAATGCCAGGTCCCAGCAGTGCCAGGGGAACTCTGGCTCCTGGGTCGTGCGAGCCGGTGACATTTCAGCTTCTCGCATGTCCGTGGGTGGGCACGCTGACTGCATCGCGGATTCATTTCCTCCTGCTGAGTCACCCAATGCCCGTCGCCTGGGCAAAGGGGGAGGCTGGCAGCCAGACTGGGTCTGGATGGCACAGGATGGTGGGCGTGCCGGCTCTGGGAGCAGAATGAGCCGGCTGTGCTGGAGGAGAGACAATGGGGTGTGGGGGCGCATGGAGAGCGCCGGGAACCGGGAGCGCCGGGGTGGGTGTTTCCTGCCGCGGCGTTGGGGTGAGTCTGTGCTTGGCAAGGGGGCCACACCCTGGGGTGGGCCCTTCCCTCCAGGAGTGAACCAGTACCCTGGAAGATTCAGGCCTTAGCAACCCGGGAGTGGGGGCGTTGATGGGATGTGTCCAGTGTTGGTTGGAATGGGAGCTAGGACTCCTGGGTTCCGTTTGCAGCACTAGGAGGGGAGTGGGCACGTTAGTCCGTTACAGCTGGTCCTCGCCCGGCCAATTCAGCTCCATCCTTGGGGTTTGCACTGTGGGGATCCCCAGCGTATCAGCCATGGTGCCAGATGCTTCAGAGGGAGTGAACGGAACAGGGAATTAGCGAGTGATCCACCCCCTGTGGGCCAGGCCCAGATTGAGGGTCCCTCTCCCGGTCTTCACTAACCTCAGTAACCTGGTGTCTTCCCTCACCCCCTGCTCAGCCCCTCTTCCAGGTCATTAATAACAGCTGGCTTTGGCCCAGGATAGAAGACTATGGAGATCTGTGGTTGGCGGCCCATACCCCGGTTGGGGTGACGGGCATGAATGAATGATGATGATCTCTCCCTGCCGGCAGCCCGGACTCACTGGCTAGTTCCGGCCCTGCTCCGTGCCTCAGTTTCCCCAGCTCTGACATGGGGATACCACGGTACCTATATCCCAGGGCTGCTCTGTGCTTTGAGAGTCTTGGGTGACGGGTCACCGGGGCGCAAGCTGCGCTGGGCAGGGTCTGGGGCTGGGCAGAGGGGTTTTGTGCTGGGGTGTTGCTCCCCCTCTCCTGTCCTGGCAGCACTTGCTGCTTCTCTTGGTTTCCCCATCCTGCCTCAGAGGTGCCTGAAAATGCCCCTATTGAGCTGCTCCGGGACCGTGCTCCTGGCAGCCTCTGGCCCTCGGAGCCATGCAGCTGGTGACCTGCGGCTGCCTCTGCAGGTCAGAGCTCCCATGGCCACGCAGCTGGGCTTGGCCGGCTGCCATGGGAGGTGCAGGGACTCCGAATGGCAAGCAACGGTCATGGGGTCCCGTACCCCACTGGGGCAAATGGGGGGCTGGGCGAGCTGGCAGGAGGGAAGTTCTGTGTCTCCCCATCCTGGCAGCCTGGGGCAGCGAGGGGGATGCCCTTGGCTGCTCGTTATCCTGTTGCCATGGTGCTGGAGGAGGCTGCCTCGGGCTCCCCCGGTCCTGGTCCTGGTCCTGGTCCAGGCGGCTTGGCTCTGTCTCCATTCTCTCTCCATCCGCCCTGCTCCCTGGCTCCTCCCCCTTGTTCTCCCGCTCGATGGCTCTTTTCACCGCCTGCCCCTCTCTCCTTCCCAGGCTCCCGGCTCCCCTGCCCGCGCGCCAGTCTCGCCCTCCTGCTATGAGAATAATGTCAAGGCTAGAGGGAAGCGGTTACTTTTTTCTTTATTTGATTATTCATTTAGTGATAAACCCTCTCCCAGCCGGAGCTTCCCGGGAGGGAGCAGCTGGTATGATTTCGCCTTGCTACTGTCTTGCCTTCTTCTGGGCTGCTTCCCCCGAGGCTGCCATGCTGTGGGCAGGGGCCAGGAGGGCATCGTGTCCTTGCTGGGGCAGGGCATTGGGGTATCTCGGGGGGATGGAAGGAACCCAGTTTTCAAGAACCCCTAACTGCAGCCCAGAGGCCTGCGGGAGGACTTGAAAGACCGCGATCCCCACTCCACCGGCATGTGGCAGATCACCCAGGCAGAGACCCCATCGCCCAGGCTACCCTCTGGGGCACAACGCAGAAGCTGTTCCAGAGTCGCACACAAAAGGGATCACTTGCCCAGCACTGAGATGCAGCCTCCTCTGGGGGGGAGTGTGGCGGCTGGTTAAGAGCCATGCGGCTGTTTAGGACGAATATTATCCAGCTGGAAGTGTGGTGGCAGGTGGTGCTGCTGAGTGGAATTAGCCACCTTGAAATTTGGCTGCTGCACCCTGACTTTTATGGGGTGTCTGGCCACTAGAGTTCAGGCCTGGGAGTTCATCCATCCCTTGGCTGGTCTGGGTACCCCAGAAGGTGCCTCCCCCAGCCACTCTGTTCACCACTATGGAAAGTGCATGCTATCGGGGGGATCCCCAGCCTAGGTGCGTGCGCGGAGGGTGAGTCTAGCTAAAAGGGCCCCCCCAAATGCCCAGCACTCCTCCCCCCGGGGGATATTCTGCTCTTCTCCAGCCCGACCCCCTGGTGGCCAGCACACCAACCTCTCCTGTGCACTGCTCCAGCCCCCACCCTTGCAAGGCCCCGATCCTGGTCAGTGGCTGCTGCAGTCCTGCAAGGGGGGGGGGAATTGGCCGTGGAGTGGGGTCCCGTGGCCGCCCCTCCCATGGTGCACTTTCCCCCTTGCTGACACCGGCTGTGGGGGGGCAAGGCCGCTGAATGGGTCCTTTGTGGCAGAGCTGATGACTTTGCTGTTCTTTCCTTGTTGAACCGGAGGATTTGAAATTCTCGCCGAGTTAAGTAATTCTCGGGCTGGAAAACAGCTATTGTGCTGCGAGGCGAGAGAAGTGCAGCACATTCCTCTGCCGGCCCTTCCCTCCTCCCCTGCACGCCATCAATCTGACTTTGTTCCCTTTCTAGTGGTGTAAATGCCACCCGCGCCCCCCATCTCTCCGTCTGCCCCTCTCGTTCCTTCCCCTTGCTGCTCCCCGCCCACCCTGCCTGCCCCCAAGGCCCCGGCTCGGCTCTCCGGCTTTTCCTAGGCCTGACACTGGGTGGGCTGCAGCCGCAGGTGGCTCGGCGCCGAAGGGCTCAGTGGAAGGAGCCCAGGGAGGGAGGGAAGAAGGAAGGAAAGTGGCTGCCAGGAGCGAAAGCTGCAGGAGAGTTAATGACGCTTGGGGGGCAGATTTGGGGGAGCGCTGGGGGTGAAGAGGAGAGGCAGAGACTGGGCTGAGGCCTGTGCGGGGCAGGAGACTCGGGATGTTTGCTGCCACTCCAGCCTTTCCCGTTGCCTTTGCCTCAGCCTCTCCTCGCTGAGCTTATCTCAGCCTCTGGCTTTTGTTGCCAGTTGTTGCATTTCCACATCGGGAGGGAATCGAGCGGGATTCTGATTGTAATGTGCTGTTTGTTTGGTTTGTAAAGCTGCTGGGCAGCGCTGCTGTTATACAGAGCTGCTCCGCCTCCCCCCAGAGGTGGCTGCAGTTCTGTGCAGGAAGAATGAATGGCATAATAGATAAATAACCTGGAAATTAGCAAAGAATCCTGTGGCACCTGGAAACTGTTTGAGGACAAAGTGTACGTGGGTCTGCAGCAGGTTGGATGAATCTATGGGGCATAGCACCTTTCAATCAAGAGATTCATTGCTTTGCAAGGGGGGAAGGCTCCCCACGGCCCCGAACAGCGAGGTCACCGAGGGAGACAATTCCAGACGGGGTGTAGAACCCAGGAGTCCTGGTTCCCGCCCCCCTGCTCACGGATTAGCCATTCCCTCTGGGCTGACCCGAGTTAATGAATCACCCATTAAGGAGCTGGTCTGTGTGTTTCTGGGGGGAGCTGGTGGGTGCTGGTTTCGGCTGGGCGGGGGCAGACAGACCCAGTTTAATCTTTATTCCCTCTCTCAGCTTTAGTTCTTCAGCCAGACCCAGGTGTCCCATCCCCATGTGGCGCCATCCCTGGCACGGCTCCGTGGGGCCGTGGGGCGTCTGTGCCCACCGGGGTCCCTGCTCAGGGCATTTGGTGCCAGCTTCTGGCGAGAAGCCAGGCCCTGGAAAAAGGCCCCCCCTTGGTCTCACTGGGCGCTCAGAACCTGGCCCAGTTCACCCGCACTGCGCTGTCTGTGTCCTGGCCTCTCTCCGCTTCTCTTTCATTCGGTACCGATGCCCGTGGCTGTGGGAGGGAGCCGGGCTCTGCTGGGGGGCGCAGGCCTGAGGAGCCAGGCTCCAGGGCCGGGCGATAGAGCAGGAGGAGGGGAAGGGGCTGGTTCTGGGAGCTGCCCAGAACCGTCCGGCGAGGCAGGGAGTGGGGGCAACTGGGTGTGGCTGGGGGGCGAAGGGAGGAGAGGGGGCGGCGGGTGTCACACCTGGGGGTCACCAGTTTCAGCCGGCAAAGGGACGCCAGGAGAGCGCAGGGAAAATCACACCTCTCGCCTTGTGCTGCAGACTCAGCTCCCAAGCTTGTGAATTGGGGGGGTCACCACAGCCCCCGCGGGAGCTCGGGGAGCCAGCCTGACTCAGTGGGTGGGGCCCTGGGCGGGTGTTTCTATCGCTGCCAGTGCTGCTGCCCTGTGGCAATGTGCCTTCCCCTTCGTGGGCTAATGCCCTGCCCACCCGCGGCGGCCTGGTCCGGTGGCCTTGGCTGGGCTGCAGGGACAAGCTGGCTCCAGGCGGCCCTTGTGGGCCAAGCCGGGGGAAAGCTGCCTGCTGCCCTGGCCTCGGGCGGGTCTCCATGCGCTGAGTGCCGGAGCGAGGCCTTAGCCGGCGAGCCGCTGTGGGTGGCAGTGTCCGGCATGGCAGTGCCCCTGTCTCTGCTGAAATCCCCTGAAAACCTGGGCGGCCTGCCCCGGCGCCCGGTGGCACTGGCTGGCGCCAGTCTAGAGAAGGAATTAGGCTTGTGAACCAGCAAAGCTGTGGGACTATGGGGGTGCTGCTGCCTTTGCCCTCCCCTGTCTCCCCCACTCGCTGTCCCTGTCAGTGAAAATGGCCAGCTCCAAGGAATTAAAAATCGGCCGGAGGCCTGGCCTCTGTCCCTTGCAACAGCATCTCCATCGTCCTTCAGCTGGGGGCCCCCCAGCCAGGGGCAGCTCCAGGCAACAGCGCAGCAAGCGCGTGCTCGGGCGGCAAGCTGCGGGGGCGGCCTGCCGGTCGCCATGAGGGTGGTAGTGAGGCAGCCTTCGGCGGCGTGCCTGCGGGAGGTCTGTCGGTCCTGCGGATTCGGTGGTACTTCGGCGGCGTGCCTGCGGGAGGTCTGTCGGTCCTGCGGATTCGGTGGTACTTTGGCGGCGTGCCTGCGGGAGGTCTGTCGGTCCTGCGGATTCGGTGGTACTTTGGCGGCGTGCCTGCGGGAGGTCTGTCGGTCCTGCGGATTCGGTGGTACTTAGGCGGCGTGCCTGCGAAGTCCGTCGGTCCTGCGGATTCGGTGGTACTTGGCGCGGCGTGCCTGCGGGAGGTCTGTCAGTCCTGCGGATTCGGTGGTACTTCGGCGGCGTGCCTGCGGGAGGTCCGTCGGTCCTGCGGATTCGGTGGTACTTCGGCGGCGTGCCTGCGGGAGGTCCGTCGGTCCTGCGGATTCGGTGGTACTTCGGCGGCGTGCCTGCGGGAGGTCCGTCGGTCCTGCGGATTCGGTGGTACTTCGGCGGCGTGCCTGCGGGAGGTCCGTCGGTCCTGCGGATTCGGTGGTACTTTGGCGGCGTGCCTGCGGGAGGTCCGTCGGTCCTGCGGATTCGGTGGTACTTTGGCGGCGTGCCTGCGGGAGGTCTGTCGGTCCTGCGGATTCGGTGGTACTTCGGCGGCGTGCCTGCGGGAGGTCTGTCGGTCCTGCGGATTCGGTGGTACTTTGGCGGCGTGCCTGCGGGAGGTCCGTCGGTCCTGCGGATTCGGTGGTACTTTGGCGGCGTGCCTGCGGGAGGTCTGTCAGTCCTGCGGATTCGGTGGTACTTCGGCGGCGTGCCTGCGGGGGGTCCGTCGGTCCTGCGGATTCGGTGGTACTTCGGCGGCGTGCCTGCGGGGGGTCCGTCGGTCCTGCGGATTCGGTGGTACTTTGGCGGCGTGCCCTTGGTGGTACCGCGCGGCGTGCCTGCGGGGGGTCCGTCGGTCCTGCGGATTCGGTGGTACTTTGGCGGCGTGCCTGCGGGAGGTCCGTCGGTCCTGCGGATTCGGTGGTACTTCGGCGGCGTGCCTGCGGGAGGTCCGTCGGTCCTGCGGATTCGGTGGTACTTCGGCGGCGTGCCTGCGGGAGGTCCGTCGGTCCTGCGGATTCGGTGGTACTTTGGCGGCGTGCCTGCCGGAGGTCTGTCGGTCCTGCGGATTCGGTGGTACTTCGGCGGCGTGCCTGCGGGAGGTCTGTCGGTCCTGCGGATTCGGTGGTACTTCGGCGGCGTGCCTGCGGGGGGTCCGTCGGTCCTGCGGATTCGGTGGTACTTTGGCGGCGTGCCCGCGGGGGGTCCGTCGGTCCTGCGGATTCGGTGGTACTTCGGCGTGCCTGCGAAGTCCGTCGCTCCTGCGGATTCTGTGGTACTTCGGCGGCGTGCCTGCGTGTGGTCCGTCGGTCCTGCGGATTCGGTGGTACTTCGGCGGCGTGCCTGCGGGAGGTCCGTCGGTCCTGCGGATTCGGTGGTACTTCGGCGGCGTGCCTGCGGCGGGGACCGACGGACCTCCGGATTCGGTGGTACTTTGGCGGGGTGCCTGCGGAGGTCCGTCGGTCCTGCGGATTCGGTGGGCGGCGTGCCTGCGGGGTCCGTCGGTCCTGCGGATTCGGTGGTACTTGGCGGCGTGCCTGCGGGAGGTCCGTCGGTCCTGCGGATTCGGTGGTACCGGCGGCGTGCCTGCGGGAGGTCCGTCGGTCCTGCGGATTCGGTGGTACCGGCGGCGTGCCTGCGGGAGGTCCGTCGGTCCTGCGGATTCGGTGGTACCGGGCGGCATGCCTGCGGGAGGTCCGTCGGTCCTGCGGATTCGGTGGTACTTCGGCGGCGTGCCTGCGGGAGGTCTGTCGGTCCTGCGGATTCGGTGGTACTTTGGCGGCGTGCCTGCGGGAGGTCTGTCGGTCCTGCGGATTCGGTGGTACTTTGGCGGCGTGCCTGCGGGAGGTCTGTCAGTCCTGCGGATTCGTGGTAGGTGGTACTGGCGGCGTGCCTGCGGAGGTCCGTCGGTCCTGCGGATTCGGTGGTACTGGCGGCGTGCCTGCGGGGTCCGTCGGTCCTGCGGATTCGGTGGTACTTTGGCGTGGTACTTTGGCGGCGTGCCTGCGGGAGGTCTGTCAGTCCTGCGGATTCGGTGGAACTTCGGCGGCGTGCCTGCGGGAGGTCCGTCGGTCCTGCGGATTCGGTGGTAATTTGGCAGCGTGCCTGCGGGAGGTCTGTCGGTCCTGCGGATTCGGTGGTACTTTGGCGGCGTGCCTGCGGGAGGTCCGTCGGTCCTGCGGATTCGGTGGTACTTCGGCGGCGTGCCTGCGGGAGGTCCGTCGGTCCTGGATTCGGTGGTACTTTGGCAGCGTGCCTGCGGAGGTCCGTCGGTCCTGCGGATTCGGTGGTACTTCGGCGGCGTGTCTGCGGGAGGTCTGTCGGTCCTGCGGATTCGGTGGTACTTTGGCGGCGTGCCTGCGGGAGGTCTGTCGGTCCTGCGGATTCGGTGGTACTTTGGCGGCGTGCCTGCGGGAGGTCTGTCGGTCCTGCGGATTCGGTGGTACTTTGGCGGCGTGCCTGCGGGAGGTCTGTCGGTCCTGCGGATTCGGTGGTACTTTGGCGGCGTGCCTGCGGGAGGTCTGTCGGTCCTGCGGATTCGGTGGTACTTTGGCGGCGTGCACGCTGAAGCCGCCTAACCGGCGGACCTCCCACAGAAACGCTGCTGAAGGCCGCCTGACTGCCGTGCTTGGGGTGGCAAAGAACATAGAGTCACCCCTGCCCCGAGCACCCCAGGTGGCAGCTGAGGCAGGGCAGGGCTGTCTAAATCTCTTAGCACATCCTTGGACCATTCCTCCTCTGATGTCAGGGTCCCCGCTCCTCGCAGCCCCCCAACCAGCTCTGCATTCTCCTCCTGTAATGCCAGCTCCCTTCTGTCTGCGCCTCCGGAGCAGCAAGGGTTAACGTATGAGGAGAGGTTAATAAGATGGGGACTTTTCAGCTTGGAAAAGAGACGACCAAGAGGGGATATGACAGAGGGCTATAAAATCATGGCTGGTGTGGAGAAAGTGAATAAGGGAGTGTTATTTACTCCTTCTCATAACACAAGAACTAGGGGTCACCAAATGAAATTACTAGGCAGCAGGTTTAAAAGAAACAAAAGGAAATATTTCTTCACACAACGCACAGTCACCTGTGGAACTCCTCGCCAGAGGATGTTGTGAAGGCCAAGACCATAGCAGGGTTCAGAAAAGAACTAGAGAAGTTCCTGGAGGCCAGGGGTCCATCGATGGCTACTAGCCAGGCTGGGCAGGGAGGGGGTCCCTGGCCTGTTTGCCAGAAGCTGGGAATGGGCGACGGGGGCTGGATCACTTGGTGATTCCCGGTTCTGTTCATTCCCTCGGGGGCCCCAGGCACTGGCCGCTGTCGGCAGACAGGACCCTGGGCTGGAGGGACCCTGGGTCTGACCCAGCTCTGATGTACGTGCTCTCCCTCGCCAGCGCTGCAAGGAGCGTGTGAACGTGCTGGCCATTGCTGTGCTGAACACGTGGCCTGGCGTGAAGCTGCGGGTGACGGAGGGCTGGGACGAAGACGGGCACCACCTGCCCGACTCGCTGCACTACGAGGGGCGGGCGCTGGACATCACCACGTCTGACCGGGACAGGGAGAAGTACGGCCTGCTGGCGCGTCTGGCCGTGGAGGCCGGCTTCGACTGGGTCTACTACGAGTCCAAGGCCCACGTCCACGTGTCGGTGAAAGCAGGTAAGGGGAAGCAGGGTGGTACCGTGGGGGACAGGGCTCCTGGCTCTGCCCCCATGGCCCAGGGCGCCACGTGTTCCTTGACTTCGTCAGGGCGGCGACTCCTTGTTGAATTCAGACGTTTGCTTCCGTTCACATGTAAGAGTAAGAACCGTGTTGCTGCGGCTCAGTGGTGTGATTGCTCGGTGGGTGTGTTCTGAGCGGGGGCAGCGCCGCGAGTGTGTGGGGAGGGGGAGGGGGCAGATTTTCTTTGCCTTCATCTGAAATAAAATTTTCAACACCTCACGACCCCCTCAATTGCCTTCTATGGCCCCACCCAGCACCCCCAGCGGGCAGAGCACTAGGCTGGGACTGGGGACTCCTGGGTTCGAGTCCCATCTCTGCTTTGTGACCTTGGTCGAGTCTCTTCCCAGCTCCCCACCTGCTGTCTATACGGACTGTCGGGTCTTTGGGGCAAGCCCTGCCTCTCCCGCGAGCGGGGCCCTGATTTGGGGGGTGCTTCCAGGCACTGCAGCCACAGAAGCAGCAGAATCCCTTCCTCATCCCATTAGCGTTAAGGGTGTCACAAAAATCTAACACGAAGAGAATCGTTCTTATGATTGTTGTAAAGAAATTCAGTGCCGAGAGGGTTCTTAGTTAGGAATTCTTATAGTAATACCAACGGCTAATTACTAACTAGCTCATTAGCAATACTCACTAAGAATATTTTTTAAAAATCCCATCTCCCCTCCCACCCCCCTTCCAGCCGTCCCCGAAGCCCCCAGGCCTGCACTGGCGCCCAAGCCAAACTGAGAAGGGACAATAAGTGAACCAGGCCAGGCTAGTGCTCGTCCCCGAGCCAGCACGGCCTGAGCACTAAGACTGGAATTACCGCGCTGGCAAGTCCTCCAGGCTCGACTCCCGGGTTGGAGTGGGACTGATTTCCTGTGTGCCATGAGGAGAGAGAGCGTGTGCCGTGTGCTGTTGTAAACACCTGCTGCTTTGTCTCTTGAGAGCCAGTTTGTGTTTGCGTCATTTCGAAGCCCCGTTCAAGCCCCCCGCTCTTTGTCAGAGCTGCGGTGTCTTTCCACACGCCCTGTCCAGTTCACTTGTGCTCCCTGCAGGCAGCAGACAAAATACTGCAGGGCCTACGTAAACAGGGGCCTGATTCTCCAGTGCGCCGCACCTTGCACACTTGGCTCTGCTGATGCAAAGTGAAACAGCCGGAGATCACAAGGGCGTGTTGTGTACTGGTGTGGCCACACCCCGCGGGGCAGCACAATCAGGTCCCTTGGTTTTACCTCCCAGTGACAGAGCTGGGGGAGTGTTGATACATCTCAAGGTTTCCCCACCAGGCAGCTGCAGGAGGTGCCTACGGCGCTTCTCTGGAGCTGCTCCGCCCCTGGCCTGAGCAGGCATCACAAGCCCGGGTCTGTCTGGGCTGGGTACTGGTCTCTCTGCCCCATGCAAGCCCTGTTTGCACCTGGTGCCCGGCACCAGCTCTGCTCGGGGGAGGGCTTGCACCGTGGGGGCGAGGCAGGTGCCAATATCCCCCACGTGGACAGGCCGTGGCCCACCTGTCTGCCCCGTGCCTCCATCAGCGTGTTTTCTGCCCCACACGTGCCGCAGTGCTGATGGGACCCTCTGTCTTTCCGCAGATAACTCCCTGGCCAGCCGGGCCGGCGGCTGCTTCCCGGGCCACGCCACGGTGACGCTGCGGAGCGGCCAGCGGAAGGGGCTGTCGGAGCTGCGCCCTGGTGACTGGGTGCTGGCCGTGGACCGGAGCGGCCAGGTGGTCCCCACCGAGGTGCTGCTTTTCCTGGACCGCGACCTGCGCCGGCGCGTGTCCTTCGTGGCCATCGAGACGGAGAGCCCCGCCCACCGGCTGCTGCTCACACCCTCCCATCTGGTGTTCGCTGCCCAGGCCCCGGCCAACGGCACGGCCAGCTTCGTGCCTGTCTTCGCCAGGCGGGTGCGGGCGGGCGACTCGGTGCTGGCCCACCACGCTGGCAGACGCGGGCTGCAGCCAGTCCGGGTGCTGCGGGTGTCGCGGGAGGAGGGCGTGGGGGTGTTCGCCCCACTGACATCACGTGGGACCCTCCTGGTCAACGGGGTGCTAGCCTCCTGCTACGCCGTCCTGGAGAGCCACCAGTGGGCCCACCGCGCCTTCGCCCCCCTCCGGCTCTTCCACACCCTCCTCTCACTGCTGCCCCCCAGTGGCGAGGCCAAGAACTGCAGTGCGCCGGAGACGGGCATGCACTGGTACTCACGGCTGCTCTACCAGCTGGCGTGGGGGGTGCTGGGCCAGGACTCCCTCCACGCCTAGCGACCGCGTTAAAGTCACTGACTCGGACAAAGTTAACGTACCAAACTGGAAGCAGGAGGCGCTGGACCGAGAGCAGCTGCCAAGCTTTATTCCAAGTGCCTTGGGATGCCTGGAGGCCTGGGGGTCAGGAGGGGAACCCAGGCCTTCGGGGGGGGGAATGGGAAGCCGGGCCCCCAGCAGGGGAGCGAGGGGGTACTCGGTCCCTTGTTACAGCATCCCAGGCATTCGCAGAGCGGGGTCTCGCCGCCAGCCCCGGGCGGGTGGGTGCGCACTCAGCAGTGTCGCTCTGGTGCCTGCTCCTGCGCCCCGGCCGTGTGTGACTGCCACCGTAACCACGCCACTGCAGGGCGTCTGGCCCCTGCCGCGTGGAGCCGATGCTGCCCCTCTGTATCTGCTTCGTGGCCCCCCTGGTGTAGGGGTGACCCTGTCCGGAGGGGGTGGGTGAGCCCCAAACCACACCCCGGTCCCTGTATTTATTGCTTCACATAAGCACATGACTGGGCCTGGACTCGCTGCTTTCCCTGCTCGAGATGAAATCCCGAGGCCGGTTTGGGGTGGTGCCCACCTGGGCTGAGCAAGGGGCAGCCTTGGGCCCGGAGGGTTTGTAAGAACAGCCCAGGAGCTGGGTTCTTCACTGTGCTCCCCAGCTGCGAGTCCACCGAATGCAGCAGGTCAGACCCGGGCCATCCCTCCCTCCTGTTACTAATGCTCCTGCCAGGCCCTCACCCTGCAGCCACCCCCCTGTCCCCGCATGACCCTCACCCCCGGCTTCTCCTTGGGCACGGCACCCACCTGCCCACCCTCCTCGTGTCTCCCCCAAGCGTTCAGCGAGGGATTCTGCCCTGGCCCACTCAGAATGGGCACCGCCAGCAGGCAGCTGGCACGGCCGCCCCCGTTGCACCCTCGGGAGGAGGGAGGGGCAGCGCTGGGCCCAGTTAGCGCCCTACCAAGGAGTTTGTGCAAGGCCGGGGTTGCACAGTGGCTGCCTCGGGGTCCTCGGAAGGAGGAACAGCGGCAGGGCCCCTGAGCGCAGATCCCACTGGGGAAGGTGGGGGGGCCGTGCACGCAGTCACGCTCTGCAGGAGGCTCCACCAGCACCGCAAGACCCTCGGCCACGTGGGAAGCCAGGCTCTGCCGGGCTGTGGGCGGGCTGGGCCCCCCCCGCATTCCTCCAAAGCAGGGCCCAGAGAGAATGAGCCCCCGGGGGTGGGGCGGGGGGGCTCCAGCCAGGCCTCTGGCCCAGCTGCCCCACAACTGGGGCAGGAATAGGCCGGCAGGGGGCCCCTGAGCTTTGAAGTCAGAGGAGTTCCCTTGTGTGGGGGTCTCTCATTGGCTTGAGAAGCCAGACCCTGCGTGGGCTAGTGGCTGCGGGGGGGCTGGGCATCTTGCGGGCTGCGGGAGGGGAGTCTGGGCTAGCGTTCAGACGGGGGGAGGGGGGCTGCCTGGGCGGCAGGACGCCTGGGTTCTTTTCGTGGCTCTGTGAGGGTGGCACAGCCACACTCACGTGTCTGAGTGTCCTGCCCCGCCAGGATAACGCCCGGCTCCCTTGCCAGCCTGTTCCAGGCTGACGTGTGCTGGCCCCTGCGGGCAGCGCCAGGGTGGGGGATGGGGCTCTGTCTCCTCGCAGTGAGGCCGGTCAGCGGCAGGGGGCACTTGGGGGGGAGGCGCTAATCGGGGGGGAGGGGGGCTACTCCCCCGCTCTGTCGCATGCAGGGGAGGCGACGGGGGGGGACGTGTACGTGGTAACAGGTTAACTCTGCCCTGCTGGGCCCCGTCACGCTAACCCCCTAACCTTGGCCCCCTGCCCCCGCTTAAGAGTTTTATTTTTATATTTATAAATGTTAATATAATTTTATACGCTGTTCGTCTCTCCCTGGGCGGTGGGGGAGGGGTTAAAGTGGTTTTAACTGTTTGGGACTTTTAAAATAATATTTAATTTTTGTTAATGAGGAAATTGTGTCTTGTGGTGCTGGAGAGGGGCTGCGCCTGTCCCCCCCACCCCCCGAGCCCCACAGGGCTAGTTCCTCTCTCCCCTCCAGCCCAGGGGAGTGGCTGGAACTGCCCGGATCCAGATTGCTCCCTCGCCCCATGGCTGGGGCTGGTCCTAGGGGCACCTCAGGCCTTGCTTGTCCCTGTCCCACGTGGCGCCTGGGCCCTGAGGCTCAGGACAGGTGACTCCCCCCAGCACTCACCCCCCCCGGCCCCATTGCAGCTGCAGCACCAGGTCTCCCCCCCCCCACTGCTCACACCCGCTGCTGCTTAGCTCAGGGGAAGCAGCCAGGTGCCCAGGCACACGCAGGACACACATGGCTCCTGGGGGGCGGCTGGGCCCTGGCTCTGACTCTGCGCCACCGGAATCCCATTGCACATTCCATAGTGAAGGTCAAGTGGGCGCCGGGCTGTGAGAGCAGCCAGGGTTTGCTCAGAGGGCGGCAGGCTGCCCCCCCCCCCCGGGCCTGCTCCCTTCTGGCTCCTCTCCTGGGGCGAGCACATGGCTAAGCACCCCAGGGACCTGCTGCCAGCAGATCTGCCTCCCAGCTTGCTTGGGGGGGATATTATTGGCGGAACAGCTCGTCCCCCACGCCCGCCCCAGCTTGGCACCCAGCAGTTCCCATTGCACCTCAGGCACAAGAACAGGTGCGTTTTTCTCTCTTGCATTGACCCCCCCACACCCCCAGCACTGGGGCGAGAGCAGCCCTGAGCCCCCTCCTGAGCCCCAGCACAATCCAGCCGCAGGGGGAAGTGGGTGACTCGTGCTGGGAGACCCGGAAAGGACCAAGCCCGGAGCTTTTTGGCTTATGAGCCGAAATGAAGCGTGGAGCCTCTTGGGAACTGGGGGGGGGGGGATTCTAGGCCCAGAGGGAAGGGGGCTGCCTGGGGGGTTGAATTTGGAAGGCCAGGGACTGTGTGCAAAGGGGAACCCCCCCCCCAAAAACCAAACCAAACCAAACCATACACCTGAGCCTTTTGCACTGAGCCCCTTTGAGGAAATGATGCAGGAAAATGTGGGGTGGGGGGAAATTGATCCAGATTCAGGTCTAATCTCAACCCACACCCAGCAGGAATTAGCAGACCCCATCCTCCATCCACTGAGACCCCCCCCCCATGATCACTGTGGGAACCTTTGCCGAATCAACCCCCTTCCCCCCATTTGCTGGCTGACCCCTGCCCCAAGCAAAACCTAGCAAGGCCTTACCCATGAGAGGAGCAGCCCCCGTCCCCACGACCCAGCGCCGTCCCCCGGGAGATGGGCAGGTTGGAAGTGGGGAGGCATCTCGTTGCCCACAGGCCCCGGGGGCTGGCTAGCGCTGGGAGGGGAGGGGAGGGGGCAGGGGAGCTGAGCTGTGCAGGAATTGGCATAAGACAGGCAGGGGGCAAATGCAACAGGCCAGGCAGAACCTCCCCCGCCCCACTGCCCCCTCGGCTCTGCCAATGCCCCGTCGTCCCCTTTTCCCAGCACCCCCCAGTCACCTTGTCCTGCCCAAGCCCCCTGCAATCTCATCTCTCCCTGTATCACCCCCCACCCCAGCCTGCCCATTCCAGCCCCCTCCCCCACGCGGTCAGCTGGGCGCAGCCAGGCCTTGATGTCTCTGCCGCGGGGCTGCCCAGTGGGAGCTGGGCTGAGACCTCCCCAAACTCATCTCCCCTGTGAGCGGCCGCACACCGGTGCTAGGGCCGGGGGCTGGATTCGAGCAGGCGACCCAGAGGTGGCAGGATCCATCCCCCCGCCCCACATCTCCCAGGTTTGGGCTCTGCCCGCTCCCACCTGTCCCCCGGTTCCCTGGGGGTGGGAGTGGGGGGGTACAGGTGTTTAGAGACACTGATCTGGGTGAGCTGGTGACGGCTGCCCCCTAGTGTCCCAGCGGAACAATGCAGGAGACCGGCCTGCAGCTCGAGGCGGTGGCCCCTGCATGGCACCCGCCAGCACCCGGAGCAGAGCCCAGGAAGGGCCCCGGGACCTCGCCCCTCCCGTGGCCCAGGCAAAGGAGGCAGAGGCCAGAAGGGTTAAATCTCCGTGGCTGGGATCCCCACACAAAGCCAGGCCCAGCACCATGGGGCAGGATTCTCCCCACCCCCACCCTGCCATCCGGGTGCCCAGGAGGCCATGGGGGACCAGCACACAGGCAGGGAACTAGCCCCAGCCTGCTGCCCTGGAGCGCATGCATGACCCCCTGCTGAGGGCATGTCACCGGGGGAAGGGCAGAGCAGGGCCCTGGGGCTGGGAGCTGCGGGTCCCACTCCAGGCTCCTGACATGGGTGCCACAGACCTCAGGGATCCCTGCCCTGCTGCAGAGAGCCCCTGGTTTCCTGCCTGGGCCCCTCCTCTGGTTACAAGAGCTCCCCCAGCCCTGTCCCCAGGCTGCCCTCACCTAGGCCGTGGGGAGGCTGTGTCTGGCCCAGGTGAGAGGCATGTTTCAGTCTGATACAGACTAAAAGGAGACGCCGCATAAGGACCCCGCACCCGAGCCCACCACGGCGGCTTTCCTCCCTGCCCCAACCTGCCCTGACGATGGGACGGCCGAGCACTGTGCCAGTGGGTACATCCAGGCCCGGGCCAGCTGACTCAAGCTCCTGGGGCTCGAGGTAAGGGGCTGTTTAATTGTGGTGTAGGCCTGGGCTCTGGGACCCTGCCGGGGTCCTTGGCCCAAGCCCGCTGACAACTGCAGTGTAGACAGGCCCTGAAGCTTCCTGCTGGGTTTGCAATAAACAAGGCTGATTGCTGCAGACAGGCCCAGCAGGAGCTGATGTGCTCGGACACTTCTCTGAGGAAGGAGCACCCAGCCCCTGAGGGCAGGCTCCAGCCAGGACCTTTACACTTGTTTACAAGCAAAATTCTTCCACCACCTCCACATATTTCCCCCTCCCCGTGCCCACCCCACCCCCCCAACTGCATGGCCGTCCGCTTTGGAAAGAACAAAACAGGCTCCCACCTGCCCCTAGTCTTATCTGGCATGTGGTTTATTTACAGGGAAAGTTATTTTATTACACACACACCCAGGCTAGGCTCAGGGCAGCTAATTGTAACATAACAGCTTGGGATGTTTCCATCCCAGCATGGGCAAGTCCCGACTCCACTCCGGGCTGGGAATCCCTGAATATTGGGGCTGTCTCCTCATTGAGATGGGAATCCACCCTCTCCCTAGAATATTGGCTAGTGCTGGTCGTGGCCTCTGTGGCCAGCCATGCCCGTCATACTAGCATGGAGACCAGGGGACCTCCAGAAAAGGGGGGGGGCAGTGCATCCTGGGTATTGTGCTGGCAGGGTACCAGTACCAGTCAAATTGTTTGAAACTGTGGTAAGGAACAGAGTTATCAGGCACACAGATGGACATGTTTTGTTGGGGGAAGAGTCAACATGGCTTTTGGAAAGGGAAATCATGCCTCACCAATCTACTAGGATTCTCTGGGAAGAGAAGCGGTCAACAAACGTGGACAAGGGGGATCCAGTGGATCTAGCGTACTTGGCCTTTCAGAAACCTTTGATAAGGCCCCTCATCAAAGGCTCTTAAGCAAAGTAAGCAGTCGTGGGGTAAGAGGTTCTCTCAGGGATCAGATAGAAGACAAAGGGTGGGAATAAATGGCCAGTTTTCACAGTAGAGTGAGAGAGCGGGGTCTGCTCAGTATAGTGAGAGAGGGGGTGAGGAGGGGACAGGCCTGCCTGCGCTGCTGGTTTCCTGCTGCTTCCTGGCCCGGTCTCCCAAGGAGCGGTACTGGGATCAGTGAGAATAGTGAAATGATCTCATATGAGGTCATAGAATCTCAGGGTTGGAAGGGACCTCAGGAGGTTCTATTCCAACCCCCTGCTCAAAGCAGGACCAATCCCCAAGTGCTGTTTGACAGATTCCTAAATGAGCTGGAGAAAGGGGTGAACAGTGAAATCGCAGAGTTTGCAGATACATAATTAGTTATGCCCAAAGCAGACTGCAAAGGGATCTCACAAAACTGGGTGACTTGGCAAGAAAATGCCAGATGAAATTCAGTGTAGATAAATGCAAAGTAATGCACATTGGAAAACATCTTCACAATTATCTATATGAAGTGATGGGGTCTAAATTAGCTGTTGGCACACTGGAAAGAGATCTTGGAGTCACTGTGGATAGTTCTCTGAAAACATCCACTCAATGTGCAGCAGCAGTCAGAAAGGCGAATTGAATGTTAGGAACCATTAGGACAGGGATCGATAACAAGACAGGAAATATCCTAACGTCGCTATATAAATCCCCGGTACGCCCACACCTTGAACGCTGCCTGCAGTGCTGGTCGCCCCATCTCAAAGAAGATATATTAGAACTGACAAAAGTACTGAGAAGGGCAACAAAAATGCTTATGGGGATGGAACAGTTTCCATCTCAGGCAAGATTAAAAAGACTGGGACGGTTCAGCTTGGAAAAGTGACGGCTGAAGGGGATATGCTAGAGGCCTATAAAATCATGACTGGTTTGGAAACAGTGAATAAGGAAGTGTTATTTACCCCTTCACATAACACACACAAATCATGGGCCACCCAATGAAATTAATGGGCAGCAAGTTTAAAACAAACAAAAGGAAGTTCTGCTTCACACAACGCACAGTCACCGGTGGAGCTGGTTGCCAGGCGATGTGGTGAGGGCCAAAGTCCTGGAGGACAGGTCCATCAGTGGCTACTAGCCAAGATGGTCAGGGACGCAGCCCGATGCGCTGAGTGTCCCTAAGCCTCGGACTGCCAGAAGCTGGGAATGGGCGACGGGGGTGGATCACTCGGGAATGGCCCTGTTCTCTTCATTCCCTCTGAAGCACCTGGCACCCACTGTCGGCAGGCAGGACCCTGGGTTGCTGGACCACTGGTCTGAGCCAGTCTGGCCGTGCCTAGGTTCTGGGTGCAGAAGCGGGGGCAGGGGGACAGGGGCAGAGTTGTGGGGGGACAGAAGGCGACAGGACTACAAGGAGGCGGCGAGGTCCCCTGGGGCAGGGAGGGGGACCAGAGCTGGGAGGTGGGGGGCCGATACCCAGCAGGGCAGGGGGTGGGGCAGTCAGTGTGTGGAAGCAGCTCTGGAGGTGGGGGGTCAATTCCGGGGGGTGGCAGAGTCAGGCTGTGGAGACAGCCCCCCCCCCCCCACGTGCTCTGTGCCTCTGTGTGTGTGTAAAACCACGTGGTCCACTTTTCGCTCCTCCGTTTTAATGAATGGAGCCGGCCCCACCCCCGCGCATGCGTCCTCCCCGCTCCCCGCCCCCCTCGGGGGAGTCTCCGCCCCTCCGGCCGAGACGCCGGCCAATAGCCGCGGCGGCTTTCGCAGTGTTGTGGTCACGTGGGAGGCCGGGTGTTGTGGTTGCGGTGCCGGCCCCGCCCGGGCGCGCTCTTATCGCTCAGGTTGTCGGGCCCGCCCGCCCGCGTTGCTCTCCCCCGGTCCTGCCGCCCCCGGGCTCAGCGGCGCGGTGCTGTCCGCGCGGGCCATGCCGCTGGTGCGCTACCGGAAGGTGGTGATCCTGGGCTACCGCTCCGTGGGTGAGTCCGGCGGGGCGGGGCTCCGCTGCAGGAGCGGGGGGGGGGGGGTGCGTGCAGCCGGCGGGGGGGCGGGGGGGGCGATGCAGGGGCCGTCTGCAGGGCGTGGGGCGGGAGGGGCTCTGCCCGGAGCAGGGGGGGGTCTGCGGCGGGGGGGGAGGAGGGGACGGGCCCGCCTGCGCTGCGGGTTTCCTGCTGCTTCCTGGCCCAGCCCTTCGCACGCTTCGAGCTGCTCAGCAGCATCTGCGGGGGGGCGGGGGGCTAGGAGGGGGGGGTCCTTCCCACCCGCCCCAGGCGCGCCCCAGGGCGGGGGGGTTATGGCCACGTTCTGGGGTGTGCAGCTCTCTGGGGTTTGCTGGACCCCCCAGCTCTGACCCCGGGGGGCTGGGGAGGGGTCATGTGGGGTCAGTTTGCCATTGAGCCACATGGCAGGCGAGGGGAGAGAGGAAATGACCAGGGGTCAGAGGTCACGCTCGGGGAACTGACTCGTCTCCTTAGATTTCGTTGATCACGTTCAGTGGTTTGTGTGCGGGGGTGTCCAGCCAGGGGCCTGCCCCGCACGGGCTGTGTGTGTGTGTCTGACATTTCCTCTCCCCCGGGATGGGGTCTGGGCGGGTGGGTTCGAATCCCTCTGTTCAGGCTGTTGCCTAAAAACACCCACCCGTGGGGGCTGGTCCCCCCCCCCTTCGTGCTGGGGCGCATTCGGACGTCCCCAGCGAACTTCGACATGGGTGTGAAGCTGGCAGGCCTCGCCCTGGTGTCTCTGGGGGTGGCTCCTAGCCGCCTTGACGGGCACGTCCACACTGCTGTCAGACCCCCGTGGCTGGCCCGTGCCGGGCTGACTCAGGCGAAGGGCGTGTTTCGTTGTGGTGCAGACGTTTGGGCTCAGGCTGGAGCCCTGGGGGCGCTAGGACTCTGGTTTGCACCGCCATTAAATAGCCTCTTAGCTCAAGGGAGCTGGCAGGGCCAACGCCGGGTGTCTGATTGCAGTGTAGACGTACACAGAGACTTGTGGCATTCACAGCAA
Source organism: Mauremys reevesii (assembly GCF_016161935.1). Taxonomy (NCBI): domain Eukaryota; kingdom Metazoa; phylum Chordata; order Testudines; family Geoemydidae; genus Mauremys; species Mauremys reevesii. Next base: position 15,273,568 of record NC_052647.1, on the reverse strand, counting down.
TGAGGTTTCAAATCTCTCCCCTCTAGGTAAAACTTCCCTGGCTCATCAGTTTGTGGACGGGGAATTCCTGGAGTGCTACGACCCTACAGTGGAAAGCAGTGAGTGCAGGGCCCTTTCAGGCCTGATGAAATCTGTAGCGGGCATCTCTACCCTGGGGATTGTGCTTGTCTTTGCACATTATTTATCTCCGTAGTGCCTAGAGGCCTCACCAAAACCAGTCTCCATGGGAGGTGCTGTGGAGACCCCCCCCATTATTTAAGGAGGGGGTGGGACTTGGCAGAGTCCTGGACAGAACCCACCCGCTCGACCAGGCTGCGGGATCCACGTTACTGTTCTTTGAGAGGACTAGGAGTGTGCGGTGTCCACGCTACAACTCAAACTCACTTTAACGCACACGTGTTAAAGCACCAGCCAGGACACCAGCCACTGGGGAGGGGATGGGGTGCGAAGGTGGCTTCCCTGCCTGGAATCCAGAGCCTTCTGCAGGGGGCAGGGAGGGGCCCGGGGCGAGGTATCCATCAGGGCTCCCTAAAGCGATCCGTTAGTTGCTTTTGCCTGGGATGACTGGAAACCACTTGGCTCTGCTTGGGGTTTCGCTCAGATAGATCTCGAGCGCGGGCGAGAATCCAGCTCAGAATAACCAGACGAGGGGCCTGTAAGCTGAAAGGCCACGTGCTGTGGGTGGGTCGGTGGGTGGGGGAGGGGGATGTTTCCATTTGCTTTTGTGGTGACCCCCTTCCTGCCCTGGGAGGTTCCGAGCCCCTTCCTGTTTTCCAGGAGACCTCAGCCCCGCCAATAGCGAGGAGGTGGGTGGACCTTTACTCAGGTCTGCTCCTTGTCAGGAAACGCAGCTAGTCCTGTGTGTGCAATCGCAGGAGACCTGCTGGACTCCATCCCAGCCCTGCTCCGGAGCGTCCCCCTCCTTAGCTCACCGCGGAGCCGCTCTGGCCTGCCACGGGGCTGGGGCTCAAATCCGTCATCGACTGAACATCCAGGGAGAGCTGAAGGCCCTTCTCGCGGGGAGGGCTGCCTGATGGCTGGGGCTCGGCTCTGGTTCTGCTGGGTGCAGCTGGCTGGGCAGGACAGGAGACCGTGGCCCATGGGAGCTGAGCTCAGCCTGGGGGGCTGGTGTAGCTTAATCCCGGGGTTGCGTACAGAAGCTTCCAACTTCTTTCCAGGGGCTCCAGGGGCCTCATCGCCTTCAGCAGCCGGAACCCTGAGGTAGGAGGGGACGTCCCACAGGGATTGACCCTGGGCCCGCCGAGGGTCCCAGGCCCGTTCGCTATGGGGCAGTAGTGGACTCATAAATCAGCCACTAGAGGGCAGCAGGGAGCTGTGGGGGTGGGGCACACCCTCTAACTGACTCTTGCTCTGTTGATTCCCTCCAGCCTACAACAAAATGCTGATGGTGGGAAAGGATGAATTTCACCTCCAGCTAGTGGATACTGCAGGGCAGGTAAGGCCTTGGGGCAGCCAGGATGGACTAGTTGTAGCTTTTCTCCATGGTGCCTTATCCTGATGGGTCTCTGCCCCCAAAACCGATACGTGCTGCAGCCAGCTCTGGGGTGGAATCCATCACCCATCAAGGCAGCAGTTTAGGTCAGGAAGGGGGAAATCATGTCTGATGACCAGAGAGAATTTAGGAAGGGGGAGGGATTTGGTCAGGCCCTTCCCCCTCCCAAAATAACACCTGTTGTGAAAGGTTCCGTGTTTCCAAAGGCATTAATCTCCAGCACCAACGCTGTCCCTTAGCATGGCGCTGGGGCATAGGGGGCACTAGCGAAACCTTGAAATGCCGCCCTGGCTTTCTGCAGCCTGCTGGGGGTCTCCCATCCGTGTGCTGACCTGGCTCGATTCTGCTGCGCCTGGGCTGGGCTCCTGTGTCTCAGTGGGGTGGGGTCCCGTAATGAAGGGGGCGTCGACCTTGTCTGTTTGTTTCTCACCCAACGCTGTGCCCGCGGCTCTCCAGGACGAGTACACCATCCTGCCCCCCTCCTTCAGCATCGGGATCCATGGATACCTGCTGGTCTATTCGGTCACCTCGCTCAGAAGGTGAGGGCTCCCCCCGGAGGGAAGGGGGGCTTGGCTCCAGCGCGGGAGAGGGGACGCTCCGTGAGCCCCCACGCTGCAGCCAGGCTGTGACTCTGGATCAGAGAGGGGGCTGTTCTCCCAACTGCCCCTGGGGGGGTCGTCCCCAGGGTTGTGCCCCCCAGTCGTGGCAGGGCTGCCTGCTGCCCAGGCTAATCGATGGCTCGGACAGCTCCAGGCTGGGATCCAGCCGACTGCAGGGCGTTCGGGCCCCCCCCAACTCGACACAGGGATGGGCCAGTTTGACAGTCACTTCTTGGAGCAGAACCTGCCCAGCCCCAGTGTTCGCCCCGAATCCCGTCATCAGTGTTGCTGGGCCAAGCCTGCCCCCGGAGCAGCGCGGCTGCAGCTCCGTGGCGCCTCCTTAGCGACCGCTCCCCGTCTCCCCTCTGCAGCTTCCAGGTGGTTAAGACCCTTCACAACAGGCTGTACGAAAGCAGAGGGAAGACCCGGTAAGAGTTCCCCTCCCCTGTCCGGGGCCCGCTCTGCCCCAACGCGGGGGCTCTGGGGGAGAGGCTGGGTCTGCAGCTGCCCTGGGTGGACCCACTCCATCCCCGGCTGCCGGACTCCAAATGGGGCATGTGCCTGCCCCACAACCCACCGGGGCTGTGCATGCTAAGTGGGCCCCTTGGCCGAATGGGCCGTGGCCTCGGCTCCCCAGGGAGGGCTGGACACCTGGCCGCGGGGTGTGCGTCGGCCATGGCCCGCTGGAGCTGGGCAGGCGTGGGCTGGAGGCGGCCGGCTCCCGGCTCACTCTGCTCTTCTGACCCTTCCCCTGCGCAGGATGCCGGTGGTGCTGGTCGGGAACAAGGCCGATCTCTCCCTGGAGAGGTAAGAAGTGGCTCTGCTGCTGTGATGGCCCTGTGGGCTGTCAGCCGGTTCCTCCCTGCACCCCGTCTCCCTAGAGCTCCCTGCTGAGCTCTGCCCCCTCCCTCCGCTCCCGCGTTCCTGGGGGGTGGGCAGCTCTGGCCTACGGGATCTTCACTCCTCATCCGGCTCCCATTGCACCCCCTGTCGTGTGTCTAGCCGGGAGGTGAAGACAGATGAGGGCAAGAAGCTGGCGGATTCCTGGGGGGCCGTGTTCCTGGAGTCCTCGGCCAAAGAGAACCAGGTCTGGTATATTTCACCTCTTGGTCCTGACACGCGGGGGGTTGGAGAGATGCTGAATGGCCCCGGGAGCCCATGGGCCATCTCTGCAGCATCTCCTGGTACCTGCAGGCTTTGGAGGGGGGGAGGGGGGAGAATCTGCCCCTCTCAACAGAGCTGAGGGGTTGTGGGGGTGGCAGGGGGCTGCACAGAGGGGTACGGTCCCTGCACTGCAGAGACAGGAGTGACTGAATTCCCCCAGAGCGCAGCCATGCAGCTGCTGCTGGAACAGAGGTGCTCCTGGGGGGTGGGGAGCAGTGGGGGGGCCGGCAGATGCTGGGGAGCAAGACCCCTGTGCCTGAAGCGCTGGGCGGGTGGATTCCTTCAGGACCTCCCCCAAGGGGGCTCCCCAGTTCTCCCATCCCTCAGAAGGCCATGGGGCGGGCCTCCCGGCTGTCACTCAACCCCCCTTCCCCACTCCCTCCCTGCCCGCAGATGACCCGGGGAATCTTCACCAAGATCATAGAGGAGATCGACCGGGTGGACAACTCCTACTGCACCGAGCGCGGCTGCCTCCTGATGTGAGCGCTGGTGCCTGGAGCGTCCTCGTCGGAGGCGGTGCTGTGGGGCGGGGGCAGGGAGGGGGGCCGCCTCCCCGCCTCCCCCTAGACGTTTGCTTGCAGCCCCGGGAGCAGGGAATCCAGGGCTAGATGCCACCAGAGCCGCCTGGCCTGGCGTTGTTACGGGTAACCCACAAAGACACTGTACCTCACGGCCTGGCCCCGCGCTCCCCGGCGGGCAGGGCCTGTGTCTGCACGTTCCCGGCTTGGAAGCCGTCCGCGTGCATCTGGCGCACTGCGTCTATGGAAGGGGCTCTTCTTGCCAAATGTATTCATGGTTTTTTGGGGGGAGGGGGTGGGGGGGGGCTTTGGATATTTATAGCCGATGTCTAAGCCTGCACGCACACGTTTACAGCGGTCTCTGCCCCGGCCCCTGGCATGGGCCCAGTTCCCCGGCTGCGCCACCGGGGCAGAACGGGACTTCCTTTTTTTTTTTTCCCTAATGCTGCTGGAACCGGAATCAGTTTTCCAGTCCTTCCGAGACCCAGTCTGGTCTCAATTCGGCTGTGCCAGCGGCAGCTGAACCCTGATCCGGCCAGGGTTCCGCCCACCCGCCTGCCTCGCCATCTGTTGCCTTAGTTCTCCATAAAACCAAGAAACTGTTGTGAATTTCAGGCCACAAAGGGGGTTTGAATGTGGATTCTTTTCCGATGTTGGAGTCTCTTCCCCGAGCCCTGTTGAAAGGGCAGCACTCATGGGTGGGAGCTGAGGGTGGGTGTGGCTGGATCAATTAAACTTTGTTTTGTATGCAAAAAGAATTTCCTGGCGTCTCTGTGCTCAGGGTCTGAAAGAGAGACTGGGGGGGGAAGGGGGATAGTGGAGCACGGGTGCGTCCGCTGAAGCTGGGCAGCACTCTGAGACTGTGGTGGTGGGTGCTGTATATAAAACTTAGAGTAGTCGGGGGAGGGGGAATAATTGGTGGTGTGCTTCACCCACCAGCAGAGCAGCTGCAAAAAAGATCAGCAATGGAATAGTGTTATCATTAGGTTTCAGAGTCAACGTCCACTGGGCCTGGATTAACACTCTGTATGCACATAACCCTGTCAGTGGATCTTCAAGTGCTTTGCAGGAACTGAGCCTGCCCTCAGAGGGGTAGGTCAGAATTATTTCTGGTTTGGGGGAAACTGAGTTAGAAGGAGTAAGTGAGCTGCTTGGGAACACGCTGCCTAGGTCAGAACCGAAGTGTCCTGGGGCTCCTGCTTGGCTGAAGAGTGAAGGGAAGGCATCGTTCTCCCCGCTTCACACTGACAAGTCCTAAAAGGTTACACAGTGTGAAAACAACCTGTGGAACTCACTGCCACAGGATACCTGGATTCAAAATCCGGCTTGGGCGTTTAGAGGGATAATAGGAACAGTTGCACTTAGGCTAGCTAGGAAGAGCTTTTGTGTACTCCCTGAGGTTTCGTGGTGTTAGCTAATAATGCAGGCTGGTTCCTCCTCGGAGGTTGGAGTCCTGGGGCAACGCCCCTGTTTTACAGATGCAAAAATTGAGGCACAGAGGGGGGAAGGGGCTCACCCAGGGTGGTGCAGGGAGTCAATGGCAAAGCCAGGAATGGAACCCAGGAGTCCTGGCCAGTCTGCTGCTGTAACCCCTCCCCCAAGCTGGAAATGGAAGGCCAGGGTCCTGCTTTCCAGGCCTCCCTCTCTGGCAGCTGGACTTTGCTCCCCTACTCAAGCTGGGACTAAAACCCAGAGGTCCTGGTTCCCACTCTGACCCCCTGGGTCAGGAAAGTGGGGAGCTGTGAAGTAACAGCCCCCTCTCTGGGCACAGCTGGGGGCTCCCAGCAGAAGCCGTCCCAATGGGGCTGGGGTGTGTGGGGGGGGAGCCACGGAGCCCGTGGGGGAGAGATGCTCACATGGGAGCCTGCCTGCAGTAGAATGGGGGAGCTGTGGGGGCACTGGACGCTCCAATGGGGCAGCCATGGACGGCGGGAGCCAAGGCCTCGTCCCCAGCAGGACCAGGGAGCCAGGCCCACTGGGATCCACTCATGGGGCTGGAAATCCCAGTGCGGCAGGATCGGCAGATGGAGGCTGTGCTAATCCCACTCTGCAGCGCCCAGCAGGCTGGCGGGGAGAGGGGAGCTGGCTGCAGGCACTAATCCGGGCCCTGGCTGTGGCTCTGGCCGGCTCCCTGCTCAGCCCCAGCCCTGCGGCTCTCCCTGGTCCCTGAGCCCCAGTGATCTGTGTCTGCTTTTCCCTCAGCCTCTTGCTGAGATCCATGGCTCTGTCCATGTGTCTCGAACTGCTGCAGCCAAGTGGAAAGTCCCAGGCTGAGCCCCTAAGCTGGGTGTCCGCTCCCGGGTGCGATTTACACTGTGTCTTATTGTTACTGGTGCTCGGACTGTCCCTCATCATTCCAGCCACTGTCTGTCTGTCCAGCCAGGGCTCGAACTGGGCCAGTGCGTGGCTGCACCGTGGATGAGCGCCTTTCCCAAACTGCCCTTGTGTTCTCCACAATCTCAGCTCTCGTTTATGAGATTTCTAGCCTTCGTGGCTCCCCTGGGAACCGTGACTTGGGTGTAGCAGGGCAGCAATGGCTGCCTGAGTTTGCAGAGAGCCTGAAACCCTAGCTGTGAACGCCCTGTTCACCCCAGTCCCTGCTCACTCCAATGTCAAAGATGATCCTTTCAGTATGACTGTTATCTAGCCCACTGCCCCTCTCAGCCTCTGGAGAGTGATTAGGAGCAGGATCAGATGCCGAAGATCTGCAAAATCTAGTTTGGGTAACTGCTCAACCATGGGGAAGGGGAGGGGCTTTGAATACCACCGAACTCTTACGTTTTTCCTGCAGTCAAGCAGGAGCCCTGGGGGTGTCTGAGCTCCCCCTGTGGTGCTAAGCACAAGGAGCCAGGGCCGGCGGGATCGTACTTTGAACAGCTGCACAATCTACTTGGACCCTTGTTTGGCATCTTAACTAGGCAAAGTTGTTTAGTGGGCGGGGCTTGGAAAAGTATTTACTATTGTTTCCCCGTTCATCCACCCCATCTAATCTATCAGTCCTCCCCACACCTAAGCTCTCCTGGCTCCCATCCCCTGGGCTCTGACCTCTCTACTCCCTCCGCAGTATCAGGGGGATACAGGATGATACTTCACTTCCTGTTTTAAACCATTGCAGTGTGTGGCTGTCAAACAGCTGCCCATTCCACCCCAAAGGTGGCTGCATTTCAGTGGTTGGTGGAGCAATTCCCATAGCGAGCACAGGACTGGGTTTACGAATTTCCTTCCTATTGGCTTTTCCTTTTCTCCCCACTCTCTAAGAACAGATGCAGCTAGTGATGCCCTGACCCAGCATCAAGCAAAGCCCCAGGGCCTGAGGTTACAAGTCGGACTGTTGTGGAAATCGGTTGCAAGAGAAAGTTTGTAGAACACGTTGTAATGCAGGGCAGCAGCCTGCGGCAGTGATTAGTGCCCCAGTATTTGGAGTCAGGACTCGTGGGCTGTATTCCTGTCCCTAGGAGGGAGTGTGGTCTAGTGGTTAGAGGAGGGGACTGGGTGCCAGGACTCTAGGTTCTATTCCCAACTCGGCCAGGGAGCGTAGGTGAAGCGCTGCTCTGTGCCTCAGTTTCCCCCTCTGTGAAATGGGGGTCATGGTGTTTATTTTCCTTGTGACATGCTCTGAGCTCCGTGACTGAGAAGCTGCTGGCGGAGGGCACAGAACCAGCGGGACTATTACACGTTATTGTAGAACTCTCTTGGCCGGGAGGATTGGGGTTTCATTTCCCCCTGTTGCAGGTCTCCAAGGGGTGCCTGGCTAGAAGGGGCATTAGCCTGGTGGGAGTGTGCCGAGGCTGCCTTCTCCCTTCCAGTCCCTGGCATGGCCCTCTTCCCTCTCCTCCCGGCTCAGTGTCGGGGGCACCCTGTGAAATGTCCCTTCACGGGGTAGCTTTGATCATGGTTATTCCCCTGGGCTGGGGGAGGTGGATCGGCCCAATAGGGCTGCATTCTCCAGCCTCCTGCCTGCTCTCTGTGACCCTCCAGCTGGGCTCTGAGCTGGGACCCGATTGTCTGGGGGCTATTGGCTGGAGGCGGGGGGGGGATTGAGCAGGCCAGGGGCCTGCATCCACCCAGCAGCAGGAGAGAGCCAAAGTGACCCGGTGAAGGCTTGGCTGGGAGTGGGGGATCCAGCCAAAGGCTTCACAGGGGCTTGGGGCTCTGCTCCTCTGCAGTCAGAGCGGGGTCTGCCGGGGGCCACTGCAGCTGCTAAATGCTGTTCAGTGAAACGCGCTCGCAGCCTCCTACAAGCACCAAGATCTTGGCCTCAGTCGGCCCCCTGGGCTGAGACCCGAGGCCCCTCTCCCCTCTGGAACAGGGCTGAGGCAGGGTCTCCCAGCCATTGCAGTGGGTTTGCTCTGCCCTGGGAAGCTGGGGAAGGAACCCTCTCTTCACCCCCCCCCATGCTATTCTAGACAGCTGTGAGCTTGGAGAGACCCCCAACACTTAGTGAGTGCTACGCTCCCACTAATCAACTGGGCACCGCCGCCCTCTCCTGGAGGGAATCCGAACTGGCCAAGGGCATGCACTGCCCTATACAGTAAAAAGCGACAAAGATCCTGTGGCACCTTATAGACTAACAGACGTCCTGGAGCATGAGCTTTCGTGGGTGAATCCCCACTTCGTCAGACGCACATGAAGTATTCACCCACGAAAGCTCATGCTCCAGGACGTCTGTTAGTCTATAAGGTGCCACAGGATCTTTGTCGCTTTTTACAGATCCAGACTAACACGGCTCCCCCTCTGATACTTGCCCTATACAGGTAACAGCAGGTGAAGATCCTTGAGCCGGAGGGGTGGGGCCTGGTAGATCCCAGTTCCAGTCCCACTCTTGCTGGGAGATTCTGAAGCGTCCAGTCCTAGTGATGGTGACGAAGCTGGATCTGGTTTTTCCAGACCCCTGTGACAGGAAAGTGAATAAACCCAGATCCCTTTGTGTCCGACACGGCCCCGGCTACGGATGCGTTTTCCCAGGGGTTTGCATTGCAGGGAAGTTTTCTTTGGAGCTTCTAGGTTTGCCAACAAAAAATCCCAAACCAACCGAAACCTGCCATGGCGTCGTCATACCTCCACAGGCTGCATGTTAGGTTCTTTTAGAAAGCCAGGCTCCGATCTCGCACGCGCGCCATGCAGCCTGGTTGGGCTGGGCCCAGTGCAGGATCAGGGCCTAAGGCCGAGATTTCCAAGCCATCTAGGGGATTTAGACACACTGTTCCCACCCATTTCAATGGGTGTTGTGCATTTAAATCCCACAGGGCAGCTTTGAAATTCGCTGCCCGCGAGTCTCCGTGTGTCCATTCTCCAGCTGCGCTGCTCCTTCGTCCTTCGGGCCAGCACCCTCCTGGGCACAGTACCTGCATTCATAGCCTCGTTCATCCTGTATGCAAACAGGAAGAGCTGCAGATGCACCCTGTTCTCCAAGGGGATGACTCCTGGCTTTCAGTGCATAACAAGCTGAGGTGGAACAGCACGGCCAGCCCCTCCTGTGTGAATATGCCTGTGCACACCCCCAATATACACCTCTCCAGCGCTTCACACTTCATCCATAGCGACTAACCGAGCAGCACCTCGTGCCTTTCAGCTGTGTCACTGCGCCCCGCGGGGTGGCGGGAGGGGACGGGGTAATGTGCTCACCACCTGGAGCTTGCTGCAGTCCTAAAGGGTTTGTTCCCTGCCATAAGCTCACCCATGTTCCTGCCCTCTACTGGATGGAATCAGAACTGCTCAACCATGCATCCTAGAGTCTATGCTGCTAACCCTTGATGGGGATTCTCCTTCAGCGGCGGGGATGTGGGGCTGGGTCTTTTGGTACAGCGGAAACTGTGTTCCCTCCCTGCTCCAGATCTGAAGGAGAGCTCTGTGTGGCATGAAAGCTTGTCTCTTTGACCCACAGAACCTGGTCCACTAAAAGAAATTACTTCGCCCACCTTGTCTGTGCAGTATATTCATCCAAGAAGCTGCGTCACCGTTCTGCGTGGGCCCTGCCCTCTGTTTTACAGGTGGGGAAACTGAGGCACAGCAGCTTTCCTGAGCTCACACAGCAAGCTGGGTACAGAACCCAGCTCAGACAGACAGTGAGAAGTGCCGGGATGGACAAATCTCCTGCCCCCCCGCCCCAACCCCAACCTGGGCTTTACCCCAGTCTCCGTCCTATGGCGCCCACCTGTTCCAGCGGCCCCCGTGCCAACCTGTGCGTGGGGCGCCAGGCCGGACCCTGAGCAGCACCAGGGCGGGCAGAGGGGCAGGGGCTTACACCGAGGGGGCAGAGCTGACAAGGGGGCGGGTTCCCACCGCTGGGGGCGCTGGGGGACCTGCCCCCCCCCCCGCGCTCGCTGGGTCTGCAGCGGCCGGAGCCATGTGCCTGGGGCAGGGCGCCCCCCTGGGGTTTGCAGGGGTATTGCACCCAGACCGTTGCCCTCCAGCCCGGCACGGCTGGGGGGGCCGCTAACCAGCCCCCCCGGGCCCCATCTCTGCGCGCTGCAGGGCCCCGGGGGGCGAGGCGCTCCTGGCCCCCATGATCCCTGCAGGGAGGGGCCGCAGGCCCAAAGCCCCCCCCTCCCCCCCAGCTCCGGGGCGGGGGGGGCAGGGCTCAGACCCCAGCCCACGTGCTCACCACCACCCGGCCCGGCCAGGGCAGGGTTAACGCGCGCGGAGGGATCCCGGGCAGCGTGCGCTGCGGTTCCGTACCTTGCGAAAAGCTGCGGCTGCGTGAGCGTGTCCCTCCGCCCAGGCCCCACACAAAATAGCGCCTCTCCCCCCTCCCTCCGCCCCCCACGCCCCGGGAAGGGGGTCGCTGCGGAGCCCCCCCCACGCCCGCCCCGAGCCCGCCCGCCCGCGCGCCGCCCCGGGCCGGCGGCAGGGCCGCGGCCGGTCCCCACGCGGGATCCCCCCGCCCCTCGCGGGGGGGGGCGCAGCAGGACCTACTTTCCTCTCCGAAAATGGCCGCCTCGGCGGACACTTTCCGCTGCGCTCGCTGAGCCCGGGCGGCGGGGCCGGGGGCCGCCCGCGGTGCCCCTTTGAACCCCACCGCAGCCGCGGGGGCGGGGGCCGGCGCGAGAGGGCGGGGACTTCCCCAGTCCTGCCCCACTTCTGCCGCCGCCGCCCCGGGCCGGAGCAGGGGGCCGGGCCCGGCGCGGCGCGGGGGGGCCCGGCTGTTGCGTGTCTGTTTCCGTCCCCGCGCGGGCGGGGAGTTACAATGTAGCCAGGCCCGCGGCGGGCGCTCGCTTCCCGGGGCAGGAAACTTCCCAGCCCCGGCCGGGCCGGGCCCCGCCCCGCCCCGCCGGAGGGAGCGGCCCCAGGCGAGCCCGGAGCGGCCCCAGGCGTGCCCGGAGCGGCTCCCTTTGTGTCCGGCCCCGCTCGCGCGGCTGGGGGGCGCCCCACGGAAGTGAGCCCCCCCCCCCGGAGGAGGGCCGGGCACTGCCCCCCCCCCCCGGTGTGATCCCCGGATTTGGGTCTAGCAGCGTTTCCTGCCCACCCGGTTCTGCGTGTGGTGAAGATTTTGGTCCGGCGGGGGGGGGGATTGGACCCCCCCCTTGTCTTGTTTTTTTAATTATTTCGTGGACAATGTTCTCCGCGGCCGCCCGCCGCTGGATCGTACCGGGTGCGGGTTTCTGGACGGCCTTGTAAAGCGGTGAGTGGGGTCCCCTGGATCCGCCCCCCCCTTTCCCGGCGGCGCTGGGGGGGCACCGCGGCGGGTCCCGGCCGTGCCCGGGTGTGGGGGGGCTGAGAGGAAGCGAGCGGAGTAAACTAGAAAGAGCTTCTGCTCCTAGGCCTCTGCCTGGCGCTGCGCCCCCCCCGGAGCGCTTCGAGCGCGGCCCGCGGCGGGGTGCAGCCCCCCAGCCCCCTTGTGGCTGCTGCGGGGGGGGGCGTTGTGTGGTTCTGCGGTTCCCCCCCCGCCCAGGGCCCGGGCGGAGTTGGGGTTTCCTTTGCACAGCCATGGATCTCGGCGGAGGGGGCGAGAGTGGGGTGTGGCGAGGGGGCACCGGGGGCGAGTCTGTTTTTTGCAAGGGGACCGGGGGGGGGAGCTTTTGTTATGTATCAATCCTGATCCTAGGCTTAGGTTGAGCTTTCTCTCCGTGGGGCAGGGTCCCTCTGCATCGCCCCCCCCCATTCTGCTGCATTTGGAGCCTGTGAAGAGGCGCTGACCTCTGTCCCGAAGTGGGGGTGCAGGAGGGTATTATGGGGGGGGACTCTGCTCACTCCCTTCCCCTGCCCTTTCCAGGCTGTTGGCTGTATTCTCCCCCCTGCTTCCTGTAAACAAACCGGGGGTGAGGGACCGGGGCTCCCCCTCCTCCGGCTGCTCCCCCCTAAATTCCTCTCCCTGCCCTTTACTAGGAAGTGTACACTGGGGGGTGGCTCCCCCCGAAACAGAGCGACCCTGGGTGCGGCCTAGGTGGCCTTGGCTATCCTGGGCTGAGTGTAATCGCCAGAGGATTAGCAGGGAGCCCTAGGAGCTTTGCTCAAACAGAAAGTGGTGGGATTTGGGGGGGGGGAGCTCTTGCTTATTTCTTCCCCCTTCCCAGGCAGAACTGTGGCTTCCCAGGCTTTTGTTCCCCAGCAGCTTCTGTCTCTGATCCCTGAGCTTCAGGGGGACAGAACCCACAGCCCTGGGTAGGCCGTTCCCACCCCTCCCCCATCACTGGCGTCAATCCCCAAAGACGTGGGGCCCAGATTCTGCACCTGGCCCCCCAGTTAAATCCGGCCCCTGGAGCTTCCCCGGTGTGGTGGATGAGAGTGTGTGTGTGTGTGTGTGGTGGTGGTGGGGGGACCCTCTTCCCCGGCAAATCCACAAACACTTTCTCTGTCTCTGCTCTCAGGACAGGCCGGGCTGCACCTGTTGCTCTCCCTGGTCTAGCTGTTCCCCGTGGGTGCCACCTCCCGCTGCCTCTCCTGTCACATGGGGAGGAGAGGGTCCTGGGGCGGGGGTTGGGTGGGTAGGGCACGCAGTGGGGGTAATGCTGGCTCTGCCCCCCATGAACAGACACAATGGCCAGGAGTCCCAAGGGCTGCAGTGTCAGGGCTGGAGCCGGGCCGTGCACTCTGCTTAGTAAGGCCGGGCTTACTTAGATTTAATGAGATGAATTCACTGCATATTTCATCTCCCGAGTCTGGGCGCAAAGACAACCCTCCGGACCCCCCCCATCAATCAATATAAAAAGACACCACGTGCTGCTTAAATTAATGCCAGGTTAAAACTGCAGCAGGCCAGGTTCTGATCTGCATCTCGCTGGTGTAAAACAGGAACAGCTCTGGTGGCACTGATACTCCACGTTTACGCTGGCAGAGCGAGCGGGGGTCAGAGGGAAGGGATCCAGTGTCGGGTCTGGGCAGGCTGCAGTGTGTTGTGTCCCTGCTGTCACAATCCACCTAAACCCTGTGATTGGGTCAGTGTTTACCTGAACCCAGTTCTTTTCGGCAGGCTCCTCATGTCTCTGTTTTGCTGACCAGATGCCCAGGCCCTCGCTCCAACCACTCCCCCAGAGCTGCCACTAGAGCACAGGCATCCTGGCTCCATCCAGGGCCTTCACCGCTCTCTGAGCCCCACTCCCCGTTGGTTGTGTGGCTATGCATCTCCCATGAGCCATTTTTCTGTGTTGCGATGGGGTCTGGGCCCCAGCTCTGATTTGGTCTTTTTAGGGTGAGGTGTTGCAGGACCTAATTAAAAACAAAACAAAACAAAACCTTTGGGGGGAGGCTCGGTGGAGAATGAAATTACGGCCCCTGCCATGGCCTTTGGAGCATGCACTAGAATGGGGGGGGTGATGCTCTGAGGGGATCACAGGGAATCCGCCCCCGACACAATCCCTCGAAAACGTTTCAGTTTTGGCGCCAGCTTGGAGCTGCCCAAATTGCTTCTTAATCCAGAACTTCGTTGTTGTGGCAAATCCTGCTGCTCGGGAAGGAAAACGATCTCTGGGAATCTTGAGGGTGGGTTTGGGTTGTTGGCTAGTAGGCCCTTCGGCCCAGGATCCAGTGGGGGTTTGGCTCTATGGCCCTGCTTCTGCAATCGGCTCCATGAGGGCTGAGCCTTGCCCCCCTGCCGAGCCGCTGTGGACGCAGGGATCTGCCCACAGGGATCCGCTTGTGGGATTGGGGCCCAAGGTGCTTGTGTGCACTGATTTTGCTCACTGAGACCTCGGGGTCTTTTGTGTCCGACAGAGAAACGGCTGGCGATGGTTCGGTCCATTTTCTCCCTGTCCCCCCGGGGCGCTGGGAGCTCTCGTTCTCAGCCCAGGTTTTCTGGGAAGGTCCGTTGCTGACTCAGGTGGCACCAGCGAGAGGTTGGTGATGCTGGCAGGGCGTACCCGGGCCCTGCCATCCTTGTCCCGCCTCTGGTGCCATTGGTTCTGTCCCACCTGGCCGTTTCTCCAGTGACTTTCTTTTAGGGGACCTCAAAGCAACTTGTGAATGCCTGGCTCGGCCCTGGGGGGCTGAGTGCCCCTTGGGTCCTGCTGGGGTCAGTGGGGAGTGGAGTGGCTTGGCAGCTCGCCAGGTCCTGCCCCATCTACCCACTTTCTGCAGTAGGAGGAGACTGAGGTGCTGAGAAGTGACTGGCCCAAGGTCACAATGGGAGTCAAAATGGAATCCAGGTGTTCCAGCTCCCAGCCCCCCTGCTCCAGCCACAAGACCCATCCCGGAGCCGGGGAGAGAACCCAGGAGTCCTGGCTCCCAACCCCCCTGCTCTAACCCACCAGACCCCACTCGCCTCCCAGAGCCAGGGAGAGAACCCAGGAGTCCTGGCTCCCAGCCCCCCTGCTCTAACCACTAGACACGACTCCCCTCCCAGAGCTGGGAGAGAACCCAGGAGTCCTGGCTCTCAGCCCCCTGCTCTAACCCACCAGCCCCCACTCCCCTCCCAGAGCCGGGGAGAGAACCCAGGAGTCCCAGCCCCCCTGCTTTAACCACTAGCCCCCATTCCCCTCCCAGAGCTGGGGATGGAACCCAGACAAATCTCCTACTCTGGACACTAGGCCGTGCTGCCTTCCACCAGACGCAGACATGGCGGCTGGAACGTGCTAACATGGGAGCTGCTGTCTCTGGCCCTCCAGCCCCACACTTTGACCTAGTTCTCATCCTCTCCTGCCATCATGGCTGGCGATGCCTGGCGTGGGTTGGGTAAAGCTGCACTTGGCTTTCCAGGACTCTGGGGGCAAAGGCTGGGGTGGGGTCAGAGGGCTCCTGGCCCCGTGGCCCATTCCACCAGCAGGAGCTTGGCTGGGGAGGTGGCACAGAGCATCCCTCAGGCTCCAGCAGATTGGAGCCGTCTAGCCCAGTGCCTCATCTCTGACAGTGCCTGGGGCCAGCTGCTCCCGGGCCTGGGGCATGGGGGAGGTGATGTCTCTTCCCGTCCCCCGGAGCTCCCAGGTGAACTGTCCGTGCAGCCAGCCCCAGCTGAGGGCTCAGTGGCTCTCCGAAGCTAAGCAGGGTCAGGGCTGATCGCTGCCCCGATGGGAGACTGGTGCAGAGCACCTTGGGATGTTTTTGGGGGCGTGCTCTTCCCCTTCCGCCATTGTCCCTGGGGGACTTTGCCCCAGGAAGCTCTGTCTTCAGGCGACACTTCAACCCCTGGCTGCTCGCAGGGAACAATCCCATTGCACTTAGGAGAGTCTGTGCGCCCAGGGGAAGGTCAAACAAACACTTCCCTCTGACCTGACGAGCTCGTTAGGGACTGTGCTGGGGAGGGCAGCATCAGCCTGTGACGCTGATGGGGAAACTGAGTCATGGAGCGGCGGCAGCTTGTCCGAGATCACACAGTGGCAGGGGATGGAACCCAGGAGCCCTGAGCATATCCGCACGCCCTTGTTTTCGCTCTAGCTTTGGGCTTCACTCAGTGGTTGCATGGACGGCAGCATGGTGGGTAAGGTGGCATCTCAGTGATGCCTGGCCCCCCGAACCCATGAGCCAGATGGCGTCTGGGGGTGCCCGCTCCTGCGGGCTGTGCCGGGAAGGAAGCTGGCTACTACCACCTGCGGTGGCTCTAATTGAGGTCAGTCCATGGAGACGCCACAGGCCTCGCCTGCGAACACCCTGCCCCAGATATGCTGCGCCGACCCCTTCCTGTTCCTGGGCCCACGGCCGTGGCAAGCCGGTAGAACTACATCTCCCATGTTGCACCTGGGTACCGGCCGCAGCTGGCGTGTGGGTAGCGTTGCAGGAGAAGCGGGTTGTGCGACCAGGCAGGGGTTCGGAGTGTGGGAGGCGTGTATGGTTGGCACAAGGGTCCTGTGAAATGTGTGCTCGGAGCAAAGCATGCTGGGATCCTCCCCCCACACACAGAGTTTCTCTGGTCCTGCTTACTTTAGCACAAGCCTGGGATTTGGCCAGGCCTCCCCAGAGCAGACCCGCTGTGGGGCGCATGCTGGTCGTTCTTGTGGTGCCGGCAGGTGCCTGTCTGACGCCCTGGTGACAGAGTCCTGCCTCCAGCTGCCCCGCCAGCCTGGCCCTGCAGAGCCGCCCCTCTCCGTGTCCTGGCTGCTGATGCACAGGGCCGGTTCCGGTTGGGCAGGGGGGATGATGTGATGAGCCCAGTGGGCACCACCTGTTTGCCAGGACTCAGTGCACATGCGGGGGTCTCTCTGGGCATTGTCTGGCGCTGACGATGCCCGGGCGGGGGACAGGCCCCGCTGGCTCTCAGCAGGCGAGTGAAGGGGTCGGGGCTGTGTTTGTGGCAGGGAAGCCTGTCGCGTCTCTGCCCTGGCTGCACCCGCTCTAGCTAAGCAGAGAACTCCAGACTCCAGGCCTGTGGGGCTGGCACCGCCCCAGACAGGCCTTGGGGTTTGCAGGTGGTTGTGAGCTGACCCCTGTGGGGTGGGGGCTGGGTTCCTGGCCTGCTGGGGCTGTGGGCTGGTTTCTGGGACATGGGCCCTGGCCTGCAGGGAGCTGGCTGAGACCTACCCGACTCGAGCGGCCGTCTGGTGGGAGCGACGTTTGGGGCAGGTGACCCAGAGGCGAGCGTCTCGGTCTCGCCATGCGGGGTCTGTGCCAGTGGCCGAGAGCCTGGTGTGCCAATGGGAGCAGGGCTGGGGTTAGGCCGGAGCTGGGGGCGGACGGTGGGCGAGGGCATGGCCGGTGTTCATGAGCTGACATGTCCCCTCCTCCCCACCGCAGGTCTCTCTGGGAGGGACGGCAGGAGACGGGATGGATGATCGGAAACCGCCCAGCCAGGCCAAAGACTGTGAGGTGCCAGGTGAGTCTGGGGCAGGGGGTGGAGCCAGATGGGGCATTGCTGGGAGTACCCATTGCAGCTCTGCCGGAGCCGCCTGGCCTGGAGGCTGGTGGCCGTCCCGAGCCATTGTCAAGGGCTGCAGTGTGGCACAGCACAGGGGTTCGGCCCATGCCTGGCGAGATGGAGTCGCACCCCTCTGGGGTGTTGGGTTTCGGGGCCACACGTCCCCATCGTCCATCCCACAGAAACAGTCATGTTGGCCACATGTTACCTGGGAATTGCCAGTTCCTGTGTGCCCCCACTTACCTGAAACGCCTTCCCCTAAAGAGTGGGGTCGAGAGGATAGAGCTGGGGGGCTGGGAGCCAGGACTCCTGGGTTCTATCTAGCTATATTGTTTGATCGTGGGCTGGTGCCTCAGTTTCCCCATCAGAGCAATGGGTCTGAGAGTGGCCCAGCTCAGTAACCAGGGAGCAGCGGTGAGTCGTGGGCGAAGGGCCTGGAGGGGGCCGGTGGATGAGTGATCCACGCCGTGTTGGGGACGTGGCTGGCGAAGCAGGTGGCTCACTAGGCGTTACACTGTCCTGTTGGGGGCCCCGTGGTGCGTCCCGGGGAGCTGCCCTGGCTGAGGTGGGGCCGACATGCAGCCGCCCGGTGCAGAGGGATCCCGCAGTGGGATGGCCTCTGCTAGGTGAGGGGGATGCACTCGGTGCCCTGAAAGTAGAAGGGCCATGCTCAGCCATGGCCCGGTTTGTGACGGGGCTGGGCCTGTGGGGGTGTCGGGTGGCAGCGTGGGGGGAGGGGGCACCTCTGCTGCTGGGATCCTGACGGGGCAGCCCCCCTGTTGCAGCCGATGGGGGGGTGTCTTCGGAAGAGCGGGGCGGCGCGGAAGGAGACCCCCTGAAGCCGCCGGAAGGGGCCCCCACTGCCCAGGAGCCGGAAGCCAAGGAGCCGCCCCAGACCTGCAGGTGAGTGTTGTGGGATGGGACACCTGTGACGCTGGGGGGGCAGAGCCAGGAGTTGGTTGCTGTGATTTAGGGCAGGGAGCAGATGAGGGGAGTGGGTCCGTCCCACTCGAGTGATGCCCCAGAGGGGCCCAGCCTGGAGCTCAGGTCCCCGACCCCTTGTCTTGTAGGGAAGCCAAATGGAGGTGCCCGGTTGGTGCTGGGACCCAAAAGCCCAGGGGGATGCTGGGATGCCCTCTGCCCCCCAGGGACGGGAAGGAGACACGAGGGCAGGAGGGATCAGGAGGGGAGGTGGCGGAGAGGGGGGAAGGGAGCGTGTTTCTGGGGGCTCCCCACCCCTGCCCCCACTGACTCTGCTCTCATCTCCGCCCCCAGGCGTTGTGCCCTCTGCAACTGCGGCGAGTGGAGCCTGCATGGGCAGGGGAAGCTGCAGCGCTTCGAGCCGGCACCCGACTGGACTGAGCGTCTCTCCGGGCTGCCGGACGGGAGGGGCCCTGGCGAGACTCGGGCCCCTGGGGACGACCTGTCCCTGATCGGCTTCGCGGAGGGGGTGTCGCCAGGAGAGCTCTTTGGGCCAGCGGGTAAGGAGCACGGGGCGAGCGTCTTCCTTCCGCGGGGCCTGCTGGAGTCCCTGCCGCCCCAGGCCTAGGCTCCCCCCAGCCCCGCTGTACTGGTGCCCCTGCTGCCCCCAGCTGTACTGGTGCCCCTGCCTCCCTAGCACCCCCCACAGCTGTACTGGTGCCCCGGATGCCCCTGCCCTAGGCTCCCCCCTCAGCTGTACTGGTGCCCCTGCCGCCTCCGCCCTAGGCTCCCTCCCCCCCCTGTACTGGTGCCCCTGCTGCCCCAGCCCTAGCCGCCCCAGCTGTACTGGTGCCCCGGATGCCCCTGCCCTAGCCCCCAAGCTGTACTGGTGCCCCTGCCTCCCTAGCCCCCAGCTGTACTGGTGCCCTGCCGCCTCCGCCTAGGCTCCCTCCCCGCCCCGTACTGGTGCCCCTGCTGCCCCAGCCCTAGCGCTCCTGCCCCCAGCTGTACTGGTGCCCCGGATGCCCCTGCCTAGGCCCCCAAGCTGTACTGGTGCCCCTGCCTCCGCCTAGGCTCCCCGCACCGGTGCCCCTGCTGCCCCAGCCCTAGCGCCCCAGCTGTACTGGTGCCCCTGCTGCCCCAGCCCTAGCGCCCCAGCTGTACTGGTGCCCCTGCTGCCCCAGCCCTAGCGCCCCAGCTGTACTGGTGCCCTGCCGCCTCCGCCTAGGCTCCTCCCCGTACTGGTGCCCTGCTGCCCCAGCTGTACTGGTGCCCCTGCTGCCCCTGCCAACCCAGCCTTAGCCTCTCACACCCCGTCGTTCTGCCAGTGCCCCCCCGCCCAGGGACCCAAGCGCAAAGGCTGCTGTGGAGCGCGGGCGTCTCCTTCCTTTTCAGGCGCTCTGTGCCCCTCAGTGGGGTCCCGAGCGGGCTCTGTGGAGGGCTCCCCGCCCGCTGGCCGAGTTTGGAGAAGGAGGGGGGGGCTCCTACCGAGTCCCCCCCATTAACCCCTTGCCTCCCCTGGCAGGGCACTGCTGGGCCCACCACTGGTGCGCTGCCTGGTCGGCGGGGGTGCAGCCACAGGCCGGAGCCGGGCTGAGCCAGGTGGACAAAGCTGTTTTCTCAGGGATCTCGCAGGTGAGGGGGCCGGGGGGGTGAGCAAATGGAAGGGGAGGGAGGGCCTGCAGGCCCCCTGGCATTGGGGTGGCCGTGGGGGGGGGTGACCCCTTGGCCTGCGCTCATGTGGGGCGTCTGGCTGAGCAGAGGTGACCCAGTGCCCCCCCGGGAGGGGAAACCTCTGAGGAAGGGTCGGGTCCTGGTGCTGCTTCAGGCCCTGTCCCCCATAAGAGGTGGAAAAGTGAGGCCCTGCCCCCGGGGCTCTCGGCATGAACCCTGGCCTCCTGGGCCAACACCAAAGGGGGGTTTGCATTTACCCCGCCTAAGGGCTTCTCCTTCACTTCCTGTCCTAAACTGTCAGGCTGTTAATCAGCTGCCCCGCTCCCCTCAGGGGTGTCTGCGTATCTGTGCTGAGTGAGCGATCGCTGTGCGAGCAGCTGCTATGTCCCACCCCAGAGGTGGCTGCATCTCCGCTCCAGATGAGGGATTCTTGCCTCATGTTGCTTCGTAGCTCTCAGCTGCTGCCACACCTCACCCCAGAGGTGGCCGCATATGGGGGCTGGTGGGCTCTTGGGGATCGCCCCGGCGGAGCCTCCATCCATCCGCGTCTCTAATCTGAGCTGGGGTCTCTGCTGCTTTCAGAAATGTGAACACTGTCAGAGGATGGGTGCTACCATTCAGTGCCACTCGGAGGGGTGTCCGCGGCACTACCACTTCCCGTGCGCGGCGGCCAGCGGCTCCTTCCAGTCCATGAAAACCCTCCGGCTCCTGTGCCCGGAGCACGTGGCCGAGGCGGTGCAGATGGGTAGGTGCCGCCCCGTGAAGAAGGGCAGGGACGGGGCTGCTTGAGGGCACCTCTGCCACTGGGTTGGTGGAGTTTTGGAGGGATAAGGAGCTGGGGGAGTGGGGTCTAGCGGTAAGAGCAGGGGGCTGGGAGCCAGGACTCCTGGGTTCTATCCCAGCTCTGGGAGGGGAGTGGGGGTCTAGTGGTAAGAGCAGGGGGCTGGGAGCCAGGACTCCTGGGTTCTATCCCAGCTCTGGGAGGGGAGTGGGGGTCTAGTGGTAAGAGCAGGGGGCTGGGAGCCAGGACTCCTGGGTTCTATCCCAGCTCTGGGATGGGAGTGGGGGTCTAGTGGTAAGAGCAGGGGGGCTGGGAGCCAGGACTCAGGTAGCGGAATGGGGTCTAGTGGTTAGAGTGGGTGGGAAGGGGCTGGGAGCCAGGACTCCTGGGTTCTCTTCCTGGATCTGTCACTGCTGTGATGGTGGAGCTGGGGGTCCAAGTGGATGTCGGGGAGGTGCTGTGAGATCCTTGACGGAGAGGGTGGGTTGTGGGGGGCTGAGGATGCTGCTAGCCAGGGGGAAGCCCTAGGGGGTGGGCAGGGTCTGTGGCACAGGGCTTTGGGTGGGGGGAAGAGGCTTGGCATCCCGGGCAGTGCGGGTGCAGGAGGGCTTGTTTCCCTGACTCCCTGCCCCCCACCCCCAGAGGACTCGCGATGCATGGTTTGTGACGGGCCGGGGGACCTGCGCGACCTGCTCTTCTGCACCAGCTGTGGGCTGCACTACCACGGCACCTGCCTGGACGTCCCCGTCACGCCGCGCAAGCGCTCCGGCTGGCAGTGCCCCGAGTGCAAAGTCTGCCAAACGTGCAGGTAGGTGGCAAAATCCTGGGCAAGGGCCCTGTGTGACCCGCACCAGCCTTCCTGGTCTAGGGGAGGGCTGGGAGCCAGGACTCCTGGGTTCTATCCCCGGCTCTTCGAGAGGAGTGGGGTGTAGTGGGTTACAGCAGGGATGGGGCCTGGGAGCCAGGACTCCTGGGTTCTGTCCCCAGAGGTGGTGGGGGTGGGGGGAGTCTAGTGGGTCAGAGGCGGGGGGCTGGGAGTCTGGACTCCTGGGTTTTATCCTCAGCGTTGCTCTCTCCAGAGAGCTGTGGGGAGGCTGGGGCGGCACTCGGTCTGCGAGGGGCCTGGGGCTTGTCTGACAGCAGCGTCTTCCCTGCAGACAGCCCGGCGCGGACTCCATGATGCTGGTGTGCGAGGCCTGTGATAAGGGCTACCACACGTTCTGCTTGAAGCCGGCCATCGAGAGCCTTCCCACGGACTCCTGGAAGTGCAAGGTGGGCCCCACACCTGCATTGCCTGCAGGGGGTGCCTCGGGGAGGACGGGCCTGGCTGACTGTCAGGGTGGCATCTGCTCTGGGGCCCTGGCAGCTCGTCCCACAGAGCCGACCCTGCTTTGCTTCACCTGATGCCAGGGGGAGGGACCGGGACCAGGACCCCTAGGCTTTCCCAGGCCCACTTCCCCCATAATCCAAGGGGAAGAAATCCCTGCACGACACCGACCCTGAGCCAGCCAGTCCCCCACTCCTGCCCTGGGGCCAGGTCAGAGCTGGTGCCACCCAGAGGGGAAATGCCCCGTTCCCCCATCCCACTGAGCCAGCCAGTCCCCATGCCTTGGGGTCAGATCAGATCCACTGCCCCCTAGAGGGGGAAGGCCCCATGCCACATTCTCTGCCATCTGAGCCAGCCAGCCCCCCTGACTGTCTGTCTCCCTGCAGAACTGCCGGGTGTGCTCCGACTGTGGGTCGCGGCCAGCGGCGCTCGACCCCGGGTGCCACTGGTATGAGAACTACTCGGTGTGTGAAGGGTGCCAGCGGCAGCGGAGCGCGGCGGGAGGCACCGATGCTGCGCGGCGCTGCCAGAGCTGCCAGAAGTGAGTTGCAAAGGGGGTCCCCTGGGAACTGCATGGGGGTCCTGCCGGGGGGCAGGAGGGTCTGGGCCTGGCCGTGCCGGATAGCCCCCCCCGTTATAAGCTGCTGAGCCCAGTGCAGCAGGTGCCAGGGGAGGGGCCGTGGGTGCTCGGGGGTCCAGGGTGTGTTCTAGCTGCAGCTCCAGTGTGGGGGCCGGGGGGGGAGGATCCCTCCTCCCCAGCCCCCCAATCCTCACAGCATCTCTGGCCGGCCGGGTGGGTCAGGGGCTCTGACACTCCTCATGTGGCTCATCCCCCAGGCCCTTGCCCCCGGACAGCGACGCGGCAGGGGGTTCCACCTGCCGGGCGTGTCAAGGGCAGCAGAAGCACCCGCAGCCGGACGGGGCCGTGCCCCAGGAAGAGATGCCCTCGGAGTGTGAAGCCAAACCACGAGGTGAGCGCATGCCCCACCCCACGCCGGCCCCACAGCATGGGGGGGGCCCTGACCCCAGCGTGGGCTGTCAGAATTACTCCTTGGGGCCAGGAGTGTCTATCTGCCTCTTCACCACCGGCTGGGAGGAAGGATCCCTGTGGTGAGAGCCAAGGGCCCTGGCGTCTGTTCCCAGCTCCAGCACTGAGCTGCTGCGTGACCATGGCCGGTCCCTCCCCCCGTGCCTCAGTTTCTCCCCTTCTTTAAGCCAGTGGTCGTATTTGCCTCTGACTGGGTGGCCCTGCAGAGAGGCTGGAGCCCAGGCAACGTGGGCAGGTGGGGTGTTTGAGTGTCCCCCAGGCTGCGCCCCCATCCCGAGGGTGGGGGTGGGAGCCCCGGCAGAGCCCAGTGGCCCTGCGCTGCCTGCCAAAGGGCACTAGGTGGCGCTGCTTGGCCTGCGGTTGCTGGGCGCTGCAGTTGGGCCTGCAGATCCGGGGGGGTGGGCGAGGCAGGGGTCTCCCCCTCCTGCCCCCCCACAACCAGCCGTCCTGTCCCCCAGGTCCCGCTCCAGAGGCGGAGGAGCCGGAGGAGACGCCAGGCCCAGCAGCACCTGCTAAGGACGAGGCGACGGAGCCGACACCCCCCGAGACAGACCCTGAACCACCAGCCCCACCCCCAGCCCCCCCAGGTGAGGGGGTGCCCCACGAACACCCCTGGGGGTGGATCTGTGAGCTCTGCCATTGTCTGGGGGGAGGGGGCAGCTGGCCAAGGCTGCCCCAGAGCATTCTGGGAGTTGGGCCCTCTGGTAGGCTCCGAGCCCCCCAATGACGTGGGGCGCTATTAACCCTCCGGGGGCTGGGGGTTCTGCACCCCCCCGAGAGTGACCGTCCCCCTTGATTCTCTCCCCAGACCCCCCCGTTGCCACGTCGCCCGCCTGCCCCGAGGAGCCGCCACTGGATGCCAAAGAGGAAGTGGCCCCCACGCAGCCAGCAGGACCCCCTGCCATCACCGCGGCCCCGCTGGAGCCTGCGGGCAGCTCCCAGCCCCCCACGGAGAAGGAGCCTGCTGCCGCCTCCCCACCCCGGACAGAGACGCCCCCTGCAGCCCCCCAGCTGTGCCCCCCGCAGCCCAGGGAAGCGATGGAGTGTGGGGAAGAGGAGGGGATGGACACGGCAGGGGGCGAGGTGGGGTCCCTGGCCAGCCCTGCGGGGGATGGCGTCCAGCCCACCCCAGCTGTGGCTCTGGGGCCGTTCCCAGGCTTGGCGGGGGAGGAAGAGGAGGAGGCAGCC
Source organism: Mauremys reevesii (assembly GCF_016161935.1). Lineage (NCBI taxonomy): Eukaryota > Metazoa > Chordata > Testudines > Geoemydidae > Mauremys > Mauremys reevesii. Next base: position 15,249,616 of record NC_052647.1, on the reverse strand, counting down.
GCTGGGCTGGAGCAGGCAGGGGCTGCGGGGCGATGCTCTCCCCAGCTGAGCGAGGATGGGCTGGAGGAGAGCCGGGGCGGGGGGGACCCTGAGTCCAGCCAGACCCCGGTCAGCTTCACCAGCGAGCTCAAGGGGTCCCCCATGCTGCTGGAGCACGAGGAGCTGGGCCCGGCCACCCCGATGGAGGTGTATGGGACGGGCGGGAAGCTGCTGGAGCGTGGGGAGGAAGTGGGCCCCGAGCCCCCCGTCCTGCGGCCCCGCCCCACCCTCATCAAGTCGGACATCGTCAACGAGATCTCCAACCTGAGCCAGGGCGACACGCGAAGCAGCTTCCCCGGCTCGGAGCCCCTGCTGGGCTCTCCCGACCCCGAGGGCGGGGGCTCGCTCTCCATGGAGCTCGGCATGACCTCCGCCGACAGCCTGCAGAAGGACGACGCCAGCTCCCTGCCCCACTGCACCGACTCGCTGGCCGAGACGGACGACTCGCTGCTCTTCGAGCCGGGCGCCGGGGCCAAGGGCGAGGGGGAGAAGGGGCGTCGGCGCAGCTCCCCGGGGCGCTCCCGCCTCAAGCAGGTAAGGGGGGGACCGGGTATGGGCAGGCGGGGGGGAGCACCAGGATCGGGCCTGGCTCTGGGCACCCTTTCACCACATGCTTGCGCCAGCCCAGCCCAGTCTGACACCCCCTGCCCAGCTGAGTCAGGCTGGCCCCTGCCATCCCCGGGGGTGCCGGGTGGGGACAAGGGGGAATAGGGGTAGCCCCGTGGGTCCCGCCCCGCCCGCGAGTCCCGGGGGTGGTGCCATCTCCTGGTGCCCCCTGGAGTGGGCAGGGGGCCGTGCCAGCTGGAGCAGGTCCCCTGGCTCTGGGGAGCCTGGGTGTTGCTGTAACCCGCCCTCCCCTCGGCCCTAGGGTCGCAGCAGCAGCTTCCCAGGGAGGAGGCGCCCCCGAGGCGGGACCCAGGGGGGCCGGGGCCGGGGCCGAGCTCGGCTGAAGTCAACCACCTCGTCCATTGAGACCCTCGCGGTAAGGCTGGGCTGGGGGGAGGGTTCTGCGTCCCTGCGTTGCCCCCCCCCCCCGGCCCTTGGAAGCGGCTGCTGTGGGTCCCTTCGCTCCCCAGGGTGGGGTCTGTGGGGGGCCCAGGCCACTCCTGGTAGCTGGGGCGTTGGGGTTGGCGAGTGACCCCCAGGAGCCTTGTGTTGATGGGCTCTGACCCCCCAGTGGCTCAAAGCAGAACTGGTAGCGTCACTCCGTTGGGCAGTCGGCAGGATTGGTTGGGTGGGGGGCGCTGGCTCAGATCCCAGGCTGGCTTTGGGCGGGGACATGCCTCCACGGGGCTCTGGGTTTGATGAGCTCCGGGGACTGGCTGGGGAGAGGGGGCACAGGGCCTTTCCCCTTATGGGCTGGGGGTGCTGCAGCACATCCTTCTCCCCCAGCGTCTAAGCCAGGCCCCTCCCCAGCCTTGCAGGGGGAACCTGGTGCTTCCATCTCTGGTTCAGCTGGCCGGATTGGCACTGAGCGTTGCCCCTGGGGGGCCCGGCTCGGTGCGGGGGTGGGGGGGTCTGTGCCTGCTCTGTCGGTGACGTGTTCACCCTGTCTCGCCTGCTCCCCCAGCTAGCGGATATCGACAGCTCCCCCAGCAAGGAGGATGACGAGGAGGAGGACGACACCATGCAGAACACTGTGGTGCTTTTCTCCAACACGGACAAATTCGTCCTCATGCCGGTGGGGGAGCAGATGGGCCTCACCGGGACGACGGGGGTTCGGGGGAGGGGGATGGAACCGGGTTCCGGGCTCAGCCAGGGGGAGGGGAGGAGCCGAGTTCTGGGCTTGGCCGGGGTGGGGAGGAGCCGACTTCCGGGCTTGGCTGGGGTGGGGAGGAGCCGAGTTCGGGCTCGGCCTGGGGGAGAAGGGGAGAGCTGGGTTCGGGCTTGGGCCGAGGGGGAGTGGGTTCCAGGCTAGGGCCAGAGGAGGAGGAGCCGAGTTCTGGGCTTGGCCGGGGTGGGAGGAGCCGACTTCCGGGCTTGGCTGGGGGTGGGGAGGAGCCGAGTTCGGGCTTGGCCTGGGGAGAAGGGGAGAGCTGGGTTCAGGGCTCGGGAGTGGGAGGAGCCGGGTTCTGGGCTCGGCCGGGGGAGGAGGGAAGGTGGGAGAGCGGGGTTCCGGGCTTGGCCGGGAAGGGGGAGCTGGGTTCGGGCTTGGCCCGGGGAGGGAGGGAAGGGGAGAGTCAGGTTCTGGGCTCGGCCGGGGGGGAGAGTTGGGTTCCGGGCTTGGCCGGGGGTGGGGGAGGAGCCGGGTTCCGGGCTTGGCCGGGGGTGGGGGAGGAGCCGGGTTCCGGGCTTGGCCCGGGGGTGGGGGAGGGAGCCGGGTTCTGGGCTCGGCCGGGGGAGGAGGGAAGGTGGGAGAGCTGGGTTCCGGGCTTGGCCGGGGGTGGGGGAGGAGCCGGGTTCCGGGCTTGGCCAGGGGTGGGGGAGGAGCTGGGTTCCGGGCTTGGCCCGGGGGAGGGAGTCGGGTTCCGGGCTTGGCCCGGGGGGGAGGGAGGGAAGGAGGGAGAGTCGGGTTCCGGGCTTGGGCCGAGGGGGAGAACCGGGTTCCGGGCTAGGGCCAGAGGAGGGGAGGAGCCGAGTTCTGGGCTTGGCCGGGGGCTCTGTCTCTCTGCCCAGCCCCCCGACGTCTGCCTCTCGCCGCAGGACATGTGCGTGGTGTGCGGCAGCTTCGGGCGTGGGGCGGAGGGGCACCTCCTGGCCTGCTCCCAGTGCTCCCAGTGCTACCACCCCTACTGCGTCAACAGCAAGGTAAGGCGGAGTGGGAGGCGCTGGATCCCTCAAGCCCCAGTCTGGGCCCCCTGCCCTGGGGCACCTTTGGGAGCAGCTCTCCCCCTGCACCCGGGTTCTCCCCTCAGCTGCCAGTTCCACTGGGCCCCTTCCAGCGTGGGGCTGGGGTCCCTAGAGCAGGTCCCGCAGGCTGCGTGCCTGAGCCTCCGGCGCTCCTTCCTCTCTGCCCTGGGTCTGGTGCCCTGGGCCGGGGTGTGACCTCTGTGCCCATTGATCCTCCCTGCCCCTCCCCGTGCCAGCCCTGTGGGGGGGGCGGGGCTCCCCTCCCCGTGCCAGCCCTGTGGGGGGGGCGGGGCTCCCCTCCCCGTGCCAGCCCTGTGGGGGGGGCGGGGCTCCCCTCCCCGTGCCAGCCCTGCAGGGGGCAGGGCTCCCCTCCCCGCCCCTCACGTGCCGGCCCCGCTGTGCTCCCCAGATCACCAAGGTGATGCTGCTGAAGGGCTGGCGCTGCGTGGAGTGCATCGTCTGCGAGGTGTGCGGAAAGGCCTCGGACCCCTCGCGCCTGCTGCTCTGCGACGACTGCGACATCAGCTACCACACCTACTGCCTGGACCCGCCGCTGCACACTGTGCCCAAGGGCGGCTGGAAGTGCCAGTGGTGAGAGCCAGGGCCCCAAGCCAGGGGGGAGCGATGCCGTGGGACTTGCCAAGGGCAGGGGGGGCCTGTTCTGACCCCCGACTTGATCCGTCTCTCTCTGTGTGCAGTGGGGCCCAGGCTTGGGGTGCGGGTGCAGTGCTCCATGGGACGCGCAGGGAATGGGGGGCTCTCAGTGGGGTAGGTGGGCAGGCCGGCGGGGGGGCAGTGCAGCATGAGACGGGCAGTGGCTGGGCGGGCGGGGGCAGCCAGGCCGGCGGGGACACAGTTCAGCATGAGACAGGCAGTGCGGGAGGGCAGGCTGGCGTGGGGCAGTGCGGCGTGAGATGGGCAGTGGCTGGGCGGGCGGGGGCAGCCAGGCCGGCGCGGGGGCAGGTCAGCATGCGACAGGCAGTGCGTGAGGGGCAGGCTGCGGGGCGGCAGTGCGGCATGAGACGGGCAGTGAATGGGCGGGCGGGGCAGCGAGGCCGGCGGGGGCAGTTCAGCATGAGACAGGCAGTGCGGGAGGGCAGGCTGGCGGGGGCAGTGCGGCGTGAGACGGGCAGTGGCTGGGCGGGCGGGGGCAGCCAGGCCGGCGGGGGGGCAGTTCAGCATGAGACAGGCAGTGCGGGAGGGGCAGGCTGGCGGGGGCAGTGCGGCATGAGACGGGCAGTGGCTGGGGGCTCTCGTGGGGCAGGCAGGGGCTCTCAGAGACGTGGGCGGGGGGCATGGAGGGGATGAAGTGGGGTGCTGCTGCTGACCCGTCTCTCTGGTAGGTGCGTGTGCTGTGTGCAGTGTGGGGCGGGCTCCCCTGGGTTCCACTGTGAGTGGCAGAACAACTACACGCACTGCGCCCCCTGCGCCAGCCTTGTCACCTGCCCCGTCTGCCGGGTGAAGTACGTGGAAGACGACCTGCTCATCCAGTGCAGGCACTGCGACCGGTGAGGCCCAGCCCCTGTCTCCCCGGGGGAAGGGGGAGCTAGCCATGGGGCTGCACCCGGCTGCCATAGCATCTCCTAGGGGCCTGACACCGCAGTCGGTGTGGAGCCCGTGCCAAGCCCCCTTGCTTCGTGCAATCTGGGCCTAAACACTGTGGCTGGCCCCTGACTCTGGGAATTCTGGGCCAGTGAAATATGCCCTCCTAATCCCTGCTCCTTAGCCCTAATCCACACTGGCACACACCTTCACTGCTCGATATGCCCCCCGTGGCACCGTTAGGTTTCAGAGTCAAGAGCCTTTGCGAGGAGTCAGGTCAGTTCATGCCTCCAGGAGCTCTTGTTTCAGGCTCTCTGCAGATTCTTGGGTGGGTTATTTTTTTGAAAGGTCTCTGAAAGGTGTAACAGATCCGGAGCAGGGTTCTGCCTCGGGGGGGACACATGGGGCTGTGCTCAGGGCCCTGACCCTGCCGTAGGGGGGTCCAGCCGACAGACCAGAGTTGCTAGTCCCTGAAGAGCTCCCTGTTTGGGCTGGGCCCCCCCTACAGAGCGACGTCCCAAGCACAGGCACTGGGAGGGTTCCCCGGGGCGCTCGGGCTTAATGTGGGGGTGCCTCTGGGAGCAGCAGAGCTCTGACGCCCTGGGCCGGTCCAGCGGATCCGACCTGCATTGAAGGGAGTTCCTGAGCCAAACGCCTGTCCCCACGCTGCGCCCCGTCCCTTACCCATCCCTGCCCCCCCAGGTGGCTCCATGCCGTGTGCAACAATCTCTTCACGGAGGAGGAGGTGGAACAGGCGGCAGACGAGGGCTTCGACTGCAGCTCCTGCCAGCCCTACGTGGTCAAGCCAGTCGGTAGGTCCATGCCTCCCCTGCGCCGGGAGGCAGGTGCTTGGGGCCGCAGGGAGGGGGGGCGCTGAGCGGGGGGAGTGGGCCAGGGAGCCGTGGGGACCCACCACTGTGTGTTTCCCTCCCCAGTTCCAGTGGCCCCCCCAGAGATCATCCCAGTGAAGATCAAGGAGCCGGGTAAGCATGTGGAGAAGGGGACCCGCTCTCCACCCCGTGACCGAGCTGCACTCGCTGCCCCACTGGGGGTTCCAGCACATGCCCCACACCCTGTCCCCTCGAAGGGCCTCTGGCTGAACCGGGCCCTCAGCCTGGGGGGCACAGGAGGGTCCGTCCCTCTCCCAGCTGGAAGGAAGAAGCTGCCATGGGGGGGCTGAGCCCTGCCTGTGCTTGAGACGAGTCGGGCTCGCTGGGGCTGCGTCACCTTCTTCCCAGGGAGGGGTGTGCTGCAGAGGCCAGGACTCCTGGGTTCCGTTCCCGGCTTGAGAGAAGAGGGGGGGGTCTAGCGGTTAGGGCTGGGAGCCAGGACTCCTGGGTTCCGTTCCCGGCTTGAGAGAAGAGGGGGGGGTCTAGCGGTTAGGGCTGGGAGCCAGGACTCCGGGGGTCCGTTCCGGCTTGAGAGAAGGGGGGGGGGTCTAGCGGTTAGGGCTGGGAGCCAGGACTCCTGGGTTCCGTTCCCGGCTTGAGAGAAGAGAGGGTCTAGCGGGTAGGGCTGGGAGCCAGGACTCCTGGGTTCCGTTCCCGGCTTGAGAGAAGAGGGGTCTAGGGGTTAGGGCTGGGAGCCAGGACTCCTGGGTTCCGTTCCCGGCTTGAGAGAAGAGAGGGGGTCTAGCGGTTAGGGCTGGGAGCCAGGACTCCTGGGTTCCGTTCCCGGCTTGAGAGAAGAGGGGGGGGTCTAGCGGTTAGGGCTGGGAGCCAGGACTCCTGGGTTCCGTTCCCGGCTTGAGAGAAGAGGGGGGGGTCTAGCGGTTAGGGCTGGGAGCCAGGACTCCTGGGTTCCGTTCTGGCTTGAGAGAAGAGGGGGGGGTATAGCGATTAGGGCTGGGAGCCAGGACTCCTGGGTTCCGTTCCCGGCTTGAGAGAAGAGGGGGGGGTCTAGCGATTAGGGCTGGGAGCCAGGACTCCTGGGTTCCGTTCCCGGCTTGAGAGAAGAGGGGGGGGTCTAGCGGTTAGGGCTGGGAGCCAGGACTCCTGGGTTCCGTTCCTGGCTTGAGAGAAGAGGGGGGGGGTCTAGCGGTTAGGGCTGGGAGCCAGGACTCCTGGGTTCCGTTCCTGGCTTGAGAGAAGAGGGGGGGGTATAGCGGTTAGGGCTGGGAGCCAGGACTCCTGGGTTACGTTCCAGGCTAGAGAGAAGGTGGGGGGGTGCTGGCGGTTAGGGCTGGGAGCCAGGACTCCTGGGTTCCGTTCCTGGCTTGAGAGAAGGGGGGGGGGGTCTAGCGGTTAGGGCTGGGAGCCAGGACTCCTGGGTTCCGTTCCTGGCTTGAGAGAAGAGGGGGGGGTCTAGCGGTTAGGGCTGGGAGCCAGGACTCCTGGGTTCCGTTCCCGGCTCGAGAGAAGAGGGGGGGGTCTAGCGGTTAGGGCTGGGAGCCAGGACTCCTGGGTTCCGTTCCCGGCTTGAGAGAAGAGGGGGGGGTCTAGCGGTTAGGGCTGGGAGCCAGGACTCCTGGGTTCCGTTCCCGGCCCGAGGGAGTGTTGTGGAATCCAGTAGATGGAGCAGGGGGGCAGGGAGTCTCTCTTGCCTTGAAGAGCTCCCAGTCTGAACGGGCGAGACCAAGGGCACAGAGAGGCTCAGGGACTGGCCTGAGGTCTCCCAGTGGGTCAGTGCAGAGCCGGGAATAGAACCCAGGCCTCCTGCCTAGGCCAGCCTGGAGAGTGTGTGCTCCTAACTCTGTCGTTTGGCCCTGCCCCCTCCCCCCGCAGAGCCCCAGTATTTCCGCTTCGAAGGCGTCTGGCTGACGGAGACCGGCATGGCCGTGCTGCGCAACCTGGCCATGTCCCCCCTGCACAAGCGCAGGCAGCGCAAGACCCGGCTGGGCACCCTGAATGGGGAGGGGGGCCTGGAGGGGGGCGACCCCCTGGGCACGGACGAGAAGAAGGACGGGGATCTGGACGGGGACGACCTGCTGAAGGGTGAAGGTGCGCTCCCCTCCCGCGGCCCCCGCTCCCCACCGCCGGCTGGCGCGGTGCGCGGGTGCCTGCTGCCTGCGCTCGGAGGGGAGCCAGGAGGCCTGCTCAGCACTCAGGAACCCACCGACCCGAGAGCTCTCGCAGTGCCTGGGAGGGCAGGTCTCTGCTCAGGGCGCTGTGAGGGGTGGGCCCTACGCTGTGTCCAGAGGAGGCTGCAGCTGGGAGCCTCTAGCGCGGGGGGGCAGGTGTGAGAGGGAGAGACTCGCCCGGGGAGGGGAGAACTGCGTGGGGTGGGGTGGGGTGGGGGGAAGCTGTTGCTGGGCCCAGCTGGGTGGCTGCTGGCTTTCAGGGGCCCACGGCTGGCGGGGGGAGGATGCTCCAGAGAGCGGGGTACCCAGGGGGCCCCCTGTCACTGATGGGCTGAACCGGCTCCTGCAGGGGCAGTGTCGTGCGGAGAAGGGGCACAGCTCGGCTAGCAATGTGTGGGGCTGGCTGTAGGTTTGGGAGGGGGTCTGGATTGTCAGGTGACTTTTCCTCCGCCGCTGGGGGGAGTCCTGCTCTGATGTCTCGTCCCCTCCCGTGCGCAGTGGGCGTGGAGCACATGGAGTGTGAGATCAAGCTGGAAGCTGCCGCCAGCCCCGACCGGGACGGGGGGGCCGACGTGGACTCGGGGAAGGGGCTGGAGGATTCGGAGGAGTGCAAGAAGAGGAAGCGGAAGCCCTACCGCCCCGGTGAGTGCTCCCGCGCTGATCCATGACGGTGGGATGGCGAATCGGCTGGGCTCTTCCGAGCCTTGTCCATGGTGGCTGACGGAGCCGTCCCGCTGGATATAGCCCATCAGGGTGGGAGCCGGAGGGTGCCCTGGGCTCTGTGGAGTGAAGCCACCCTGGGCAAGCGGGGCTGAGGCCTCCCCCTGTAACCGCCCCCCGCTCCTCTGCCCCCCACAGGGATCGGCGGGTTCATGGTGCGGCAGCGGAAGTCCCATACCCGGCTGAAGAAGGGCTCGGCAGCGCTGGTGGAGGCCTGCCGCGAGGTGCTGAGCGCCGAGGGGCATCCGGAGGACGGTAGGAGTCGCATGCGCCCCAGCAGTGCCTGGCCCTCTGGCATTAACCTCTGTGTCGCGGGGTGCAGCTGGGACAGAACACACTGCCTCCCGCCCCCCTTAGTTCTGGGGATCTCATGGAGGGAGGCGGGGCGGCAATGGGGAAACCCCCGCCCGAGGCTTGGCTCATTCCAGGAGGGCCCCATGTCTCCAGGCTCCTGAGGAGGGTGGAAGTAACGGCAGCTACTGTTCACAGGGGCGCCGGCGGAGATCCCTGTGGAGGGCGCTGCGGAGCAGGGCGCCACGGAGGGGGACGAGAAGAAGAAACGCCGAGGCAGGAAGAAGAGCAAGTTGGAGGATATGTTCCCTGCCTACCTCCAGGTAAGCCAGGCTGCGGCGGGACAGGGACGTGTCAGCTCCCGCTGCTGGGGGCGGAGGGGGAGGGGAGAGTGGGGGAGCTTCATTGGGCAGAGAGGTGGGGAAGGGGTCTGGCTCCTCTGTTAACTCTGTTACGTGTCCCCTGGCTCCCTCCCGTCCCCTTCCCCACTCCTTCGGCAGGAAGCGTTCTTTGGGAAGGCGCTCATGGACCTGAGCCGGAAGGCCCTGCTGGCCGCGGGGGGTGTGGGGGATGGAGCTGCCTGCCCCCCCTTTGGCCAGGGTGCTCCCAGACCCAGGGTGGACCCTGGGGTGCCCGGAACACTCCAGAGGGTGCCTGGAGATGGGAAGGAGACCCCTGCCCATCTGAAAGGTAAGGGGGCTGCAGAGACGTCCTTGGCTTCTGGGTGGAGGTTGGCAGGGTGCAGGGCTGGCTGGTGGGACTTGGCTTGGTGGTGAGGGATCTGTGGGGCTGGGCATGGTCACCTGGATTGTATAGGAAGCGCCAGCCCTTGGGGCAGGTAGTGCCAGGAGCCGGGGATCACCCTTGCCAAGGGGCTGGTGTCACGGGAGGGAGGGGCCGTGTGCTGGCTCAGCGTCCCCCTCCTGTGACCCCCCCCCAGGGGATGACAGCATGGACAGCAGCACCCTGGTGGCCCAAGAGGAGGACCCGAAAGGGGCGGAAGCGAAGGCTGAGGACCCAGGTGAGCACCTGCCACCGGGCTGCCCACGGGTGGGGAGGGGCAGCTGGCATCCGGGCTGTGGCTGGGGGATGTTCCCAGGACTCAGCACTATGGCAGGCTGGTAGAGAGAGTTAGAAAAGTTATGCAAATAGTGACCCTCTTATTTGAATATCTGAATATGCATGACCTCATTTGTATAACCTCAACCAGCCTGGAGCTCCCCATCTTGTTGACCAACTCCCCTGATCATAGAGATCCTGCCTAGAGTGTATTCTCCAACCAGTCTGTGGCCATAGAGCTGTGCCACTCTATCCATCACAGCCATGCACTCTAGCCATAGCTCTATGGCTGTGGGCTATTATCTAGGCAAGGTGCGTCTATGGTCAGTCTTGGAGGACTCTGGAGTCTCTATGGCTTGGAGTCCTAGAGTGGTTCCACCACCTTCGGAGCCATAGAGATGTACCCTAGAATATCACCCTCAGCTCTTACTCTTTTCAGGGGAGGAGAGTGCTGAAAGGAGGGGGGGCTCCCAGTTACGGGGGGGGGTCACCCGCGGCCCGGGCACGCCCGCCCCCCACGGGGAGGGGGTGGGGGTCACCCACAGCCCTGGCACGCCCGCCCGACGGGAGGTGGGGTGGGGTCACCCGCGGCCCTGGCACGCCCGCCCCCGACGGGGAGGGGGGGGGGGTGGGGGTCACGGCCCTGGCACGCCCGCCCCGACGGGGTGGGGGTCACCCGCGGCCCTGGCACGCCCGCCCCCGACAGGGAGGGGGTGGGGGTGGGGGTCACGGCCCTGGCACGCCCGCCCGCGACGGGGGGGGGGTGGGGGTCACCCAGCGCCCTGGCACGCCCGCCCCCGACGGGGTGGGGGTGGGGGTCACCCGCGGCCCTGGCACGCCCGCCCCCGACGGGGTGGGGGTGGGGGTCACGGCCCTGGCACGCCCGCCCCCGACGGGGTGGGGGTCACGGCCCAGTCATCCCCATGGCGTGTCTACCCCCATCGTATTGGGGGCTGTGCGTGGGATGGGGCAGGAAGATACCCAGCGGCACACCCCTGGCTGCAGGTGCTGAGCTGGGGTGATGTGGGTGGCGTGTGTGTTTGTCTCCCAGGGGCAGAGGAGCCGAAAGGTTCTCCGGATCCTGGGGACAGCGAGAAGCCGGCGACACCCGGCGAGGGTGCTCTCAGCTCTGACCTTGACAAGATCCCCACAGAAGGTCAGGCTGCCGGACGCCCCCTCACATCTCCCTCGGTGCCAGCCAGGGCTGGCGAGAAGGGTGGCAAGGGGACAGTTGAACCAGGGCCCCAAGCTGAGGGGGCCTCCCAAGTGTCTGTCACTGGGGTGAAATGGGAGGGGGTGGGGCCCCAGCAAACATGTACTGGAGCCCAAAACGAGTCTTGCCAGCCTGGTGTCAGCTCCCCCAGAGGGTGTCGTGGGTTATTCCCAAGGCAAGGGGCTTGCCCAGGCTAGTGGTTCAGTCCTGTGAGGGATCCCTAGGGATTGGAGGGCAAGTCAGATCCCTTTGCTCCCCTCTGCCGAAGCCCCTGGTGGTCTGGGGAGATCAGTCCCCACAGCTTGTCGCATAGAACAGCTGCTGACCAAGCAGGGGATGGTGGTGAGACTGTTCTCAGCATGCACCAGGTGCCTTTTGATCAGCTTCAAAAGGGCTCTGGGAGGGGGTGGGGCCACGTAGTTAGAGTAGGGGGGACTGAGAGTCAGGACTCCTGGGTTCCTTTTCCAGCTGCGCAACTGATGTACAGTGTGGGGGAAGTCTTATACCTCAGTTCTGCCCTGGCAGGTGGCGAGAATGGGACAGGGTGGATCTGCACACGGGGCGTAAGGCTGTGCAGCTCCTCAGCCCTGTGCTCACTGTGATCTTCCTCCTTCCCCAGAATTGCCCAAGATGGAGAGCAAGGACATCCAGCAGCTCTTCAAGGACGTGCTGGGCTCTGCCGAGCGGGAGCAGCAGCTGAACTGTGTGGCGGCAGGGATGGAGGCCGGCATGGGAGGGCGAGACCCCAACCGGGCGCAGCTCTCCCAGAGGCCCTTCCTGCAAGGTGACCTGTCTATCCCCTGTGTGGCGCGAGGGTGGCTGATAAATTACAGCCTCCCTCCAAAAACTCCTGGTGTGAAAGGGCTGCCCTCTGGGGCAGGTTGCGAGAGGGAGGGCCAGCAGGGGGCGCTGTCTGTTACTCCTGGCAGGACACAGGAGAGCAAATGGTCCCATCTCCAGCCCCTTGCTATGCAGCCTGGTTTGAGCAGAGGCAGCACCATCTAGGGGCTGGAGGACAGCATTGGGGCACCGGACTCCTGGGTTCTGTTTCCTGCATAGACCACGTGCCATGTGATTTGTGGGCAGGTCACCCCTCTCATGCCTTAGTTTCCCTATGTGCAATAAATAGGGTGATTCCTGGGGGCAGCGGGGAGGAGAGTGGTGTTAGGACTCTTTTTAGGAGCTAGGCATTCACCTGGCTTGGCTCTAGGAGCTGCATGGTGGGAGGGGGAGGGGGTGTTGGGGATTGTGGGGGCCGGCTCTGACTCTCACTGCCAGTTCTCTGCCACACGGTTTGCCTTCCCTCACAGGGAGTGTTTCTCTGGGCTCGCTCTCCTCCGCTGTCCCCATGGAGTCCTACTCGGGAGTCTGCCAGTCCCCGTTCCTTGATAACAGGTATGTTGGTGCGTGCTAGGCGGGCAGTACTGGTGCCCTTAGGAGGGATGGGAGGGGCAGGGCACAAGGTCCTTCAGAAGATGGGGTGAATTCGGGTCCCTAAGGAGCTGGGGGCTGCTGCTACTTCAATCCAGGGGCGGGAATCTGTCCCAGCTGGCATGTGCCCTGGGCTTTGTCCGCAGCCCTGATGACTCAAACCATGTGCTTTTTCCCCGGTGCAGGGAGAGAAGTGGCTTCTTCAGCCCAGACCACTGCGAGCCCGAGAGCCCCTGGGCCAGCAGCTCGGCTGCCACCACCCCCTCCACACCCACCACCCCGACCACGGAGGGTGAGGGGGATGGGCTCTCCTACAACCAGCGGAGCCTACAGCGCTGGGAGAAGGACGAGGAGCTGGGCGAGCTGTCCACCATCTCGCCTGTACTGTATGCCAACATGAACTTCCCCAGCCTGAAGCAGGATTACCCAGGTAGGCAGCAGCTCTCGCCCCTCTGGCTGCCCCCTGGGGGAGAGAGCGGTGCTCAGGGACCAGCTTGTCTTGGCTCTTACCCATAGTCCTCTCTGGTATGAGGGCACTGAGTGCTTTCTCCTATTGGTGGAGACGTTCCTTGCCCATAGTCCTCTTGGCATGACATTTCTGCATTGGCTAAGAAGCTCTTTACCCATAGAGCTCTCTGGCGTGAGCCTCCATTGGCTGCATGAAGCCCCTGGAAATGCATCTTGGGGAGCCCAGGCTGGGGGGGATGTCCCGCGCTTGCCCTGATCCAGCTGGGGCTTGGGACATAAACCCTGGATGCTCCAGAGATTCCAGCTGGAGGCTGCCATGGCTGGTGATTCGGGGCCGATCGTAACATCAGTCTCTGTCCCCATCCCAGACTGGTCCAGCCGCTGCAAACAGATCATGAAGCTCTGGAGAAAGGTCCCAGCCCCGGACAAAGCCCCCTACTTGGTGAGTCTCCTGGGCGGGCCCGTTCCCCGCTGGGGGCTGTGGCCGGCGAGCGCGACCTGCTCGTGGGGGATCTTTCTGCCTCGCCCTGAGAATTGATTTGTTTTTTGTGCAGCAAAAGGCCAAAGATAACCGGGCAGCTCATCGCATCAACAAGGTGCAGAAGGTACGTGCCGGGGGAACGTGCTCAGGACACGGGCAGTAGCCTTGTGGGGCCCCTCTCTGGCCTGCCTGGCAGAGTGGGTGCCCCGTCGGCTGGGCCTCTCGGGGACCCAGACTGGAGCAACTGGCCCCTCCTCTGACTCTGCCGGATCCTCCCTTCCCTGCCCCTAGCCCCCATCCACAGCCCAAGGTGGGGGGTGTTTGTGGGGGGGTCCGACCCGATGCCGTCCTGGGCTCTCTGCAGTGCAGAGAGGATCCCCTGGCCAGCTGACCCCCATCCCGCACTGTCTCTGCAGCAGGCCGAGAGCCAAATCAACAAGCAGACCAAAGGGGAGGTGCTGCGCAAGCCTGAGAGACCCTCGCTGCACCTGAGGATCCCGCCCCAGCAGGGGGCACTGCCTGGTGCTGCGGGGCAGCCTGTCTACATCAACAGCCCGGTGGCCCTGCCCGGCTCTGCAGACGGGTTCCTGAAGTCCCCTGCTGGCGCCGAAGCAGCGGCTGAGTCCAGCGAGCTCTTCCTCAAGCTTCCTTCCCAGTCGCCAGCCCAAGTGCCTTCGCACGACCCCTACAGCCTGGCCCCCACCTACCCGCTGGAGCCCCGCTTCCCCTCGCCCCTGGGCCAGAGCCCCACAGCCGGAGCTGCCTTCCAGCCCTTCCCCACACAACAGCAGCAGCAGCTCCTGCCTGCTCCCCGGCCGGCCCTGGGCCCCCAGCCTCCGGAGTTCCACCCCACCTCCCCCGGGACCCCCCGGCACCAGCCCTCCACTCCAGACCCCTTCCTGAAACCTCGCTGCCTCAGTGGCTCTCTGGACAACCTGTCGGTGCCGGGGAGCCCCGGGGCCAGGCCCCCCGAGCCCCTGCTCTCGCCCCCTCCCTTCGGGGAGCAGAAGAGGGGCCTGGAGGCTGGGGGGCTGCAGGTGAAGAAGGAGGAAGGGGGCCCGGGAGTGTGTTCTCCTGGCTACTTGGCCGCCATGGGCTACGCCGACTCCCCATCCCACCTCTCCTCCGCCGACGTGTTCAAAGCCCCCCTGACCCCACGGGTCTCTCAGGTAGAGCCACAGAGCCCAGGGCTGGCGCATCCCCACCCCCAGGCTCTGGCCCCCTCACCTCCCAGCCACCCCGACCTCTATAGGCAGTCGCCCTCCGTGTCCTGCTACTCGGACCCCTATGCCCAGCCCCCCCTGACACCCCGGCCACAGCCCCCCGACAGCTGCTGTGCCCTGCCCCCCAGGTCCTTGCCTTCCGACCCCTTCTCCCGCGTCCCCGCTAGCCCGCAGTCCCAGTCCAGCTCCCAGTCCCCTCTGACCCCCCGGCCGCTCTCCAATGAGGCTTGCGGCCAGTCACCCGTCACCCCTCGCTTCCAGTCGCCCGACCCCTACTCCAGACCCCCCTCGCGCCCCCAGTCCCGGGACCCCTTTGCCCCCCTGCACAAGCCCCCACGGCCCCAAATGCCCGACTCCGGCTTCAAATCGATCCCAGTCTCCCACAATCCCCCAGCTGGTGGGGGCTTCCCCCCGGCCCAGCCCAATGACCCTCACTCCAAGGGGCCGGGGAGCCAGCAGCCCCCCTTCGCCCGCTCCCCCGGAGCCAGCGTCTTCCCTGGCGCCCAGGCCCAGATGCGGTTCACCTTCCCCCCAGCTGGCTCAGAGCCCCTCAAGGGTTCCCCCTCCCACCAACCCCACGGGATGAACAGCCATTTCGCCTCTAGCCAGCCCATGGGCAAGCCTCAAAGCGCCAACTATGCCTCCTCGCCCGGCTTCCACCAGGCCGGTAGCCCCCTGGGGCCTGGCAGCTGCCCTGCTGAGACCTACAGCCTCTCTCCCCTGCGGCCGCCCTCGGTGCTGCCGCAGCAGCCCCCCCACCCCCAGCAGCAGCAGGACGGCGCCCTGACCTACTTGCCCCGAGCTGGGATGGCGCCGCCAGCCGACAAGCGGGACGAGGTGGCATCGGGGATCTCTGCTCTCCCCAGCCGGGAGCTGCCCGAACTGCCAGTCAGCCAGGAGGGCGCCGTCAGCGGCATCAGCCAGTCGGAGCTGGAGAAGCAGAGGCAGGTGAGCGCTCCACTTTCTCCTCAGCCCTTGGGGGCACTGGCCCGGGCACGGTGAATCAGAGGTAGAGCTGGGACGGCTGGCTCCCAGTCCCCCCCGCTCTAACCACTGCACCCCACTGCCCTCCCAGAGCCAGGCGCAGAACGCGGGAGTGCTGGTGGGGGCGGATCCAAGGGACACTGTGACGTCGCCTAGAGGATACAAGGAGAGCTGGAGCTCTCTGCCCTCTAGTCTCCTTTACTTGCATGGCCGGGGCTTGGGATACCAGGGTTCTGTTCCCAGCTCTGCCATTGACCTGCTGGATGACTGGGCAAGGCCCTCGCCCTCTCCGTGCCTCAGTTTCCCCTCCCACCTGGATCAGTCTAGTCAACTTGGGCAGAGCGTCTCCAAGCTGCCATGGGTGCCCTGTCCCTGCTCCGTCCCCCAGATGCTCAGGGTAGGGTGGAGAGTTCCCAGGGTGCAGTCTGGGCCCTGCTGTAATGGTGCATCCCTCGTCTCCCAGCGCCAGAGACTCCGTGAGCTCCTCATCCGCCAGCAAATGCAGAGGAACAACCTGCGGCAGGAGAAGGAGAGTGCGGCCGCTGCCACCAGCTCCTCCCAGGCACCGTGGAGCGCTGAAGCCAGCAGCCAGGCCTTCGAGCAGCTCAGGGGCCTGGCACCCTACCAGCCAGCACAGGTGGGGCTGGGGCCACACAAACACCTCCGTAGCCGTACGGGCCGCATGGTACTGGCCCCAGGGCTGCTGGCCTGGCCGGCAGGTGGAGCTGGCTCTGCGCGTTGGTCATCGCAGCCCTTGATGAACATAGCGCTTAGACAAGCCCTGCCCTGTCACCTAGGGAGCTCCTGCTGCAGGGGGTCGCCAGATAAAGCGCATGGGGCGATTCGGCTGGGGCTGGGGCTGGGGCTAATCCCGAACGAGGGCAGCGAGGTGCAGTAGTTGCCGGCTGCAGAGGAGCTTGAGCCCAGGCTGGGGTCAGGAGGAGAGTCCGGATCCCCCGGAGCTGGAGGGGAAGGGCACAGGCCCTCGAGGGTGTGGTCTGCAGGAGTCGGGGCACAGGTGGAGTCACTCCTTCCTTCCTTCCTTCCCAGGACAAGAGCGCCCTTGGGAATCTGCCCGCGGCCCCTGGCAGCAGCAAACTCTCCGGGCCAGTCCTGGTGCCCGCAGCCTTCGCACCGGACGAGCGGCTTTCCCGCCCGCCTCCCGCCGCCACGCCCTCCTCCATGGACCTCAATGGCAGGTGCGTGGCCACCCGGCTGCTGGAGCCAGCGGTGCTCCAGGCTTGCTGCACTCACCCATCAGACCCCGCCTTCATCTACACATGGGGAAACTGAGGCCCACTGTTACTCAGCACGTTTGTGACCCTGCTGGGAATAGAACCCAGGAGTCCTCACTCCCAGCCCAGCTAGTCACAGAGCCTCGCTCCCCTCTTGCTCCCGCACTGTGGGGGTTGGGGGCTGGGAGGCCCCAGTTGGCAGGGTGCCATCGCTGAGCCCCCATCCCCTGACATCAGGCGGGGGCAGGTCCGGGGGGATTCAGCCTGTCCGTCAGGAGCCCCTCGGCGGGGCGATGCCATGCTGGGGTGTGGCCAGCCCATGTCCCCTTCCAGAACCTGCAGCTGCTGCTGACCTGCTGAGGTGGGCGAGCGAGGGAGCTCCCTGGCTATGGCTCCGCCCTCGGGCCACCGGCACCCTGTGCTGGTCAGGAGCTGCACCTCCTGGGACGCCCGAGGCAGGGGCCACTCCCTGACCCTCCCTGTCTGTGTTGCAGGCCGTCGGTGGGAGCCCCCCAGACCTTCTTCCCACGCGGCATGTTCCAGGGGCCCTCACCACAGCAGCAGCAGATGTGGCAGCAGCAGCAGGCGGCCGTGCGGCTCCCTGGCCCCGCCCGCTTCCAGCAGCCGCCTGGCCACGAGCTCAGCCGGCCGGCGCTGGGGGGCCTGGCTGGGCGCATGGCGGGCCCTGCCGAGCAGATCCCGTCCTCGCCCGGAGCCGTGGGGGCCCAGTTCATTGAGCTGCGGCACAATGCCCAGAAGGGGGCAGCTGGGGGCATGGGCTCCCCCTTTGCCCAGCAGGGCCCCCCGGCCAGACCACGCTTCTTCCTGCCTAGCAACGAGAGCTCCAGCCAGGCCCTGCGTGCCTCCGTCATGCCTCTGCCAGCCCCGGTCCTGCAGCCCCAGAAGCTGCCGGCCCCTCTGCCGCCCTCCACTACTTCCCCGCAGGGGGCTGAGCGGAGCCACCAGCCTCCCCCCAAAAGCGGCCCTCCACTGCCCCCGCCTCCCAGCGGCCTGGAGCTTCAGCATGGCCCGCCCCGCCCTCTGTCGTCATCCTCCGGCTCCGGCCTGCGTCCCGACGGCCCCAAGGACGGCCCCGCCATGGAGCCCCCGCTGGCTCCGGTCCCGGCTCCAGCTCCCAGCAAGAGCCACCTGGCGTTGGAGGGTGGGCGACTCCCATGCGAGGTGCCGGTGGAGCCTGACCTGGACGACGACTTTGACTCCCACAAGGACCTGGAGGACGACGACCTGGCCAACCTGAGCCTGGACCCGGACGTGGCCAAGGGGGACGACGACCTGGGCAACTTGGACAACCTGGAGACCAACGACCCCCACCTGGACGACCTGCTGAACGGGGATGAGTTCGACCTGCTGGCCTACACCGACCCCGAGCTGGACACGGGGGACAAGAAGGACATCTTCAACGAGCACCTGCGCCTGGTGGAGTCCGCCAACGAGAAGGCCGAGCGTGAGGCTCTGCTCAAGAGGGAGCCGGCTGGGCCCTGCCCCAAGGAGCTGGCACCCCCCAGGGAGGGGCTGCCGCCCACCCCTTGCCCCTCCAGCACAGCACCGGCACCGGCTCCCCACCTGATCTTCAAGGCCCAGGCCGGCATCCTGGAAGCCAAGCCCACCTCCCTGCCGGCCAGTGTCCAGCCCAAGCTGGAGGAAGGCTGCCTGAAGCCATCCCCCTGCCAGTTCAGCACTGGCGCCTCTGATCGCCTCCCGGTCCCCATCAAGTCAGAGGCCCTCCAGGGGGCCGAGAAAATGGCTGCCTCCCTAGGCCTGACCCTCAAGCCTGGCCAGAACCTGCTGAGTCCCGGAGCGGGGCCCGTGCGGCTCGGCACAGCCCCCTTCCCTACCAACAGCCAAGCTGCCACCTCTGGCTCAGACAAGGGCCCCTATGCCGCCCCGGGCCGCGGGCTGGCGCCCGGCCAGAGCACTGCCCTGCTGGAGCTGGATGGAGGGGCCTTGGGCCTGGCCAACGCCCAGCACTCGCCGGCTGACGAGAGCTCCCTGGTGGCCAGTGAGCTGCCCCTGCTCATCGAGGACCTGCTGGAGCACGAGAAGAAGGAGCTGCAGAAGAAGCAGCAGCTGTCGGCCCAGCTGCCGGGGGGCGCCCAGCACCTCCACCCTGTGCAGCAGCCGCAGCAGCAGCCGCAGCCGCACTCCATACTGGCTCACCCGGCAGGGCCGGCCCAGCCCCCGGAGGGGCAGGGTCCCCGCCTGCTGGGGCCGCAGCAGCAGCTGCAGCTGGGCCTCATCGCCAGGCAGCAGAACCTGGTGCCCACCCAACAGCTAATGACGCAGCAGCAGCGGGTGGTGGGACCCCAGCAGGGCCAGGTGCTGGCCCCACACATGGCGATGGCGCAGCCCCAGCCCCATGGCCCCACGGCCCAGCATGGCGTCCAGCCGGCGCTGACCCCGCAGCCGAACCAGCAGCAGGTGCTGGTGCAGAAGCAGATACCTGGAGTGCAGCCGACCCCCATGGGCACGAAACCCCAGCAGCTCGTCATGCAGCAGCAGCAGCTGGCCAACAGCTTCTTCCCTGACACAGGTAGGCGCCAGCGGGTTCGAGTCCCGGGTTCGGATGTGGCCCCGCAGCTGGGGAACGCCATTGGAAGGGAGCTTGGGGGGGGCGTGTCTTGGAGGAGGAGCATCCTCTTGGCACTGGGCGACCACAGCTGACTGGCCAAGCACTGAACGAGAGTGGGAAGCTGAGGGGTGACCCTGTCCAGCCTGGGTGGGGCGTGCTTGGCGTGGGTGACTCGCCTCTCACAGCTTGCAGAGGGGTAAGTGCCACACTGCAGGGGAGTCGTCCTGTGCCCTGCCCCCCGCATGAGCAAGGATGGGGCCTGAGCCAACTGCCCGCTATCCCCGCCTGGGCCCGCCAAGCGTGGATTCTGGCAGCTGGCACCCTCTAGCCACATCTGTTGTCAGCTTGGGTTGGGGGCACTGAGACTCCCACGCAGGGGGGTGGCCGTTCCCCCTGCGGGCTGGGAGTCCAGTGGGCGTTAGCCAGCAGCTGCCTGGCCTGGGGGAGCCCTGCAGTGGGCTCTGGCTGACACACACTCTCCTCGCAGACCTGGATAAGTTTGCGGCCGAGGACATCACGGACACCATCACCAAGGCGAAGATGGTGGCACTGAAGGGCATCAAGAAGGTGATGGCTCAGGGAAGCATTGGGGTGGCCCCTGGGATGAACAGGTAAGGGGGGGACACACACGGGAGGGGGTGGGCAGGCAGCTGAGGGCAGGGCAGGAGTGGTTCCTGGCTCATTCTTCTCTCGGTTTGGTTCCAAAGGCAACAGGTGTCCCTGCTGGCTCAGCGGCTCTCGGGGGCCCCGGCCACGGCTGAACTGCAGAACCACGTCCCAGCTGGGAGCGGACAGGTGAGCACGTGGCTGTCTGCCCCGGGGAGCCCCCGCACTGCCTTGCCCAGCAAATACCCAGCCCCGGGGCATGCCAGGGCTCGTGTGTGAGATGGGAATCGCTCTCACAGCCAGGATTCACGGGCCCTCGGCAGCTGCAGCAGAAGGGCCGAGTGCTGGTCGGCCATGGAGGCTGCCAGTATGGGGGGCAGCACGTGGGGCTGGGGAGGGCAGGGGGCAGCATGTGGCACTGGGGGGGGGGGGAGAATACACCGCGTGGGGTGTGAGGGGCAGGGCAGGGGGCAGCATGTGGCACTGGGGGGGGAGGGGCAGCACACACCGCGTGGGGTGTGAGGGGCAGCGCGTGGGGCGGGGGAGGGCAGGGGGCAGCATGTGGCACTGGGGAGAATACACCGCGTGGGGTGTGAGGGGCAGCGCGTGGGGCGGGGAGGGCAGGGGGCAGCATGTGGCACTGGGGGGGGAGGGGCAGCACACACCGCGTGGGGTGTGAGGGGCAGCGCGTGATCATAAACACGTCATCTCTCCTAGGAGCGAAGTGGCAGCGACCCGTCTCAGGCCCGCCCCAACCCACCCACCTTCGCTCAGGGTGTCATCAGTAAGTAGCTGGTGTTGAGGGTCCAGCATCGGGGCCCCCTGCCAGGGCGGGGTTCACTTGGAGGGTTGTATGGGCCTCTTGGGGCTGGGCTGCGAATGGAGATGCTGGTTTTTCTGTGAGCCCGTGACCCAGCTGAGGGGAGGGGGAGGAACCATCTTTGCTGGGGGCAGTGGGGGAAGGGCTCCGTCCCACCCCAGTGCCCCTCTCCTCCGCAGATGAGGCCGACCAGCGGCAGTACGAGGAGTGGCTCTTCCACACCCAGCAGCTCCTGCAGATGCAGCTGAAGGTGCTGGAGGAGCAGATCGGCGTGCACCGCAAGTCGCGCAAAGCCCTGTGCGCCAAGCAGCGCACGGCCAAGAAGGCCGGCCGCGAGTTCCCCGAGGCCGACGCGGAGAAGCTCAAGCTGGTGACGGAGCAGCAGAGCAAGATCCAGAAGCAGCTGGACCAGGTGGGGGGACTGCGGGGGAGGAGGAGACTAGGGCAGGGTGGGGGGGCAGCCTTCACCTGCAGGTGGTGTGAGTCTGTGCTTAGAGGCTGGCCAGGCTGGCGTGTGATGGGGCGGATTGGGGGGGCACAGGGCAAGGCAGGGGAGCCGGGCGGGCACTGGGTGCAGCTATGGCATGCGGGGTCGGGCTGTCATGTGACAGGCGCGGGGGTGGCACTGGGTATGGCTGTGGCAGGCGGGGGGAGGGGGGGAGCAGCACAGGGTGCGGCTGTGGCAGGCAGGGGGAGCAGCACAGGGTGCGGCTGTGGCAGGCGGGGGGGCCGGGCTGGTACATCGCTGGGTGCCCCCCGCCCGTCTGGGGCTGACAGCCCTCTCCCTGGCAGGTTCGGAAGCAGCAGAAGGAGCACACCAACCTGATGGCCGAGTACCGCAACAAGCAGCAGCAGCATCAGCAGAGTTCTGCTGTTATGGCCCTGAGCCCCTCGCAGAGCCCCCGGCTCATGGCCAAGCTCCCGGGCCAGCTGCTCTCCGCCCACGGTGTCCAGCAACAGCTCCCCCAGCAAGCCGGGGCCATGGTGGGGGTGCAAGGCCTGGGCCAGCAGCCCAACCAGCTGGCAGGGCAAGCAGGCAACGTGCGCTTGCCCCAGGGCGGAGTCTCCATGGCGGTCCAGCAGGGCCTGTCCTTCATGGGCCAGCAGCAGCTGGGGAACGCAGCCGTCCCGGGCACGTCCAACAGCTTCTTCCCCGGGAATCCTGCGCTCCGGGGGCTGGCTGCCGACACCCGGCTGATGCAGGAGAGGCAGTTGCAGAGGATGCAGCTGGCTCAGAAACTGCAGCAGCAGCAAAGCATGCTGGGACAGGTGTCATTGCAGCAGCAGCAGCAAAGCATGCTGGGACAGGTGTCGTCATTGCAGCAGCAGCAGCAGCAACAGCAAAGCATGCTGGGACAGGTGTCGTCATTGCAGCAGCAGCAGCAGCAACAGCAAAGCATGCTGGGACAGGTGTCGTCATTGCAGCAGCAGCAGCAGCAACAGCAAAGCATGCTGGGACAGGTGTCGTCATTGCAGCAGCAGCAGCAACAGCAAAGCATGCTGGGACAGGTGTCGTCGCTGCAGCAGCAACAGCAAAGCATGCTGGGACAGGTGTCGTCGCTGCAGCAGCAAAGCATGCTGGGACAGGTGTCGTCGCTGCAGCAGCCCCCTGCTCCCCAGCAGGGCAGTGGGGGGCAGCCCATGGTTCCAAAGCAGCAGGGGATCCTGGTCCAGCAGCTCTCGCCTCAGCCGCAGGCAGGCATGATGGGGCACTCCCAGGTGTCCATGCTGCAGCATCAGGGCGTCGCAGGCCACCAGAACCCCCCGCGGCAGGTGCTGTTAGCACCCCACCAGCAGAGGGTGCTGGGCTCGCCTCAGCTGGTGCAGCAAACTCACGGCCTCCTGGGCCACCGGCTGATTTTATCACCAGCGCAGCAGCAGCAGGCGGGACTTCTGGGCCAGTCACGGACCTTGCTGACCCAGCAGCAGCAGAGCTCTCTAGGGCTGGGGCAGGGGCAGGGGCAGGCTGCCAAGCAGCAGATACAGCACTTTCCACAGCATGGGGCCCTGGGCCAGTCCTCCTCCATGCTACACTTGAGTCAGGGAGTTCCGCCAGCCCTGCAGGGCACGGCTGCCAAGGAGCAGCAGGGAGGGGCAGAGAACGCTGGGCTGCCCGCAGAGGGTGCCGAGGGCAGGAGGCAGCATCAGGTTCAGCTGGCAGCCGCTGGGGGTGGGCCGGGCAGCCAGGACCTCGGGGGGCAGCCGCACATGGGCACTCAGGAGCAGCAGGGCATTCAGAACCTCAATCCCCTGGCACTGGCCAGCCAGGAGCAGCTGGCGCCCCTGGGTGGAGAGCAGCAGCCGCAGAAACCCCAGCCCGAGCCAGGGCAGCAGCAGCCCTGCCTGCTGCCCTCCCCGCAGCAGCCCATGGCGAGCTCCTTGCAGCTGCAGCAGCCGCAGCGAATGCAGGGGGCCCCGCAGCAAAGCAACCTGCTTCATCCGCCACTGCAGAACAGCGGGGGGCTGGCGCAGCTGGGGGGCACCATGAGGCCAGAGCAGCCGCACTCGGACCCTGCCCAGGGGCCTCACTTGCTGGCCCCACAGAGCTCAGGGGCAGAACAGCAACAGCAGCCCGGGAACATGATGAGCCAGGGGCAAAGCCTCATGGGCCAGCCGCCGCCGCAAAGGATTGTGGGCCAGCCACCAGCACAGAGCCTAGACCAGCAGCCGAAAGGGCTGGTGGGCCAGCGGCTGCCGAGCCCGGCGGCGCAGCACCAGCAGAGCCTGCCGGTCCCGCAGGTGTCGGCTCCCGTGATGGGCCAAATCCAAGCTCAGCTGCAAGGCGTCATCTCCAAAAACCCCCAGCTGCGGCACCTCACCCCGCAGCAGCTGCAGGCCATCCTGGTGCAGCGCCACCAGCAGAGCCTGCTGCAGCAGAGCCAGGCACTCAGGCAGGCCCAGGCCTCTGCTGAGCAGGGGCCCTCGGCCCTGCAGGCCTCCATGGTGCGCCGGCAGCCGGGGACAGCGTTCCAGGTCCGGCCAGCCGGCCCCTCCGCTGCTGCCGAGCAGATGCAGCCAGGGTTTGTCATGGAGCAGGCGTCTGCCGGCCAGCAGAGAGCGCCGCTGGCGGGGCGGAGTCCCCAGCAGACGGTGCTCAGACTCTCTGCCCCAGTCCAGCCGCCCATGAGCATGGTCAGCCTGGGCTCTGTGCATCAGCACCCCCCGCCCAGCTGGGAACAGAGCCCCCAAGAGCCAAAGGAACCCTCCCCGCCCAGTGTGGTACAGCCCCAGCACAGACTGACGCCCACCCAGAACAGCCTCCTAGCGGAGCCGGTGCCCCCCATCCCAAAGCCGCCCCCCAGCCAAACAGGGGAGGAGTCCTTTGCTGGGACCCCTGGCCGCTGGGAGCTGGCAGCGCAGGGGCCCAGCTCCTCTCCCAGCAGGGAGCCCACGGCTGGAGCGAGAAAGCCACCGGACCGGAGCCTGGCCGGGAGTCAAGTCAACGGGCAGGTGGTAGAAAGGCCAGGCCCACAGGCCTCTCCTCTGGAAGGGGGGGCCCTGCCAGCTGAGGCCCCCGGGGTCTGCATCAAGCAGGAGCCCAAGGAGGAGACAGCGCAGTGCGTGCTGGGCGGGGGCCAGGCTGTGAAACGCGAGGCCAACGGGGAGCCGGCCCCCGCCCCGGCCCACAGTCTGCTGCTGGGCAGCCAGCTGCTGGTGGGTGCCCGGTCTGAGGCCGGGCACCTGCTGCTGCAGAAGCTGTTGCGGGCCAAGAACGTGCAGCTGGCGTCGCAGCGCTCCGCCGAGGGGCTGCACTCCAAGGTCAACGGGCACAGCGACGGCAAGCTCTCGGGGCTGGAGCAGAGGCTGCAGGCGGCTCCCCCTGGCAGAGAGGTGAGCGGGGGCCGTGCCAGGCGTGGGCATGGGCAGCGTGTGATGGGGGGTAACGGCAGCGGTGTTCAGAGCACACACCCAGCCCCTGCCCTGCAGTGGGGGTGGGGTGGGGCAGCAGGCAGCCCCGCGACTCACCCTCTCCCCACAGGATCCCTCTGCCAGCAAGAAGCCTCTGGCCCCGAAGCCCAAGCGGGCCCAGAAGAGCGGGGAGCGGGTGGCCGCCTCCCGCAAGAAGCTGCGCAAGGAGGATGGGCTCAAATCCAGCGAGGCCCTAATGAAGCAGCTGAAGCAGGTAACGGCCGTCGCCCCTTCCCCCCACCCCGCCATCGCGTGCCCCCAGCACCTCGCGTCGCCCGACCTGGCCCTGCCATTTCCAGGAGCTGGGACTGGCAGGTCTCCCAAGGCCTCCTAGTCTGCTCTGGTTGGGTTGCACGCTGGGGGGCCCCAATCCAAGGGTGGGGGGCTAGGTTCCCTCCAAGCTGTGCGGCCACGCAGCTGCCTATTAAACCCCGTGCAGGGGCTGCAGGGGGGCACCTCTCCCCACCGGCCCCAGCATGGACCTGCCCCGGACTTGCCGCAGCCGGGAAGAGGCACTTCTCCCCCGGCCCCGAGCTGCTGCAGCGAGAGGGGGCTGGGGAGAGTCCTCTCCCCCCACCACAGCCCCTGGGCAGACTGCACCCCAACCCCCTCTGTGCCAGGGCTGAGACCCATCCCGCACTCTGAACCCGTCATCCGCATCCCAGGGCCTTCACCCCTAGCCGGAACCATCACCCCCTGCCCCAGCCTGAGCCCTCTCCAGCACCCCTCATCCCCGGCCCCTCCCACACTCCGAACCCCTCAGCCCCTCCCCAACCACCTGCTTTTTGTTGTGCGCGTCACATAACACAATGAATTCCGCACATGGACGTACAAGCCAAGGGGGAACGCGGAGGGGGGTGCCCCATTGTCTGTACCAGCCCAGAGGGGAGAAGCTGCCCACACGTTCATGGCTTGGGCCGTTTCGGGGGCGTCCCCTCCTGACTGCATCTCTCCCCCCTCCCCCTGCAGGAGCTCTCCCTGCTGCCCCTGGTGGAACCCACCATCACAGCCAACTTCAGCCTCTTCGCGCCCTTCGGCAGCAGCCCCATCAACGGCAAGAGCCAGCTGAAGGGGGCGTTCGGCAGCGCCGTGCTGGACAGTGTCCCCGACTACTACACCCAGCTGCTCACCAAGGTACCGCCCGGCCCAGCGTGGGCACGGCCCCGGCATCAGTCCCCCCAGCTGGGTGAACTCACAGAGCTGAACCACTGGCTAGGGGGGCAGGAGGGGCAGGGATTGGGGAGGGGCAGGGGGAGACAGGAGGGGCGGGGATTGGGCGGGAGGCAGGATGGGCAGAGAGCAGGGATTGGGGGCAGGAGAGCAGGGGTGGGAGGGGGATGCTGCCTGACAGTGACCATCCATGATGGATCCTCTCCCGGCAGAACAACCTGAGCAACCCGCCTACCCCGCCCTCCTCGCTGCCCCCCACCCCGCCCCCCTCTGTGCAGCAGAAGATGGTGAACGGCGTCACCTCCTCGGAGGAGCTGGCCGAGCAGCCCAAGGAGCCGGACCAGGCCCGGGAAGCCGAAGGCCGGAAGGGTAAGGAGAGCGAGGGCTACACGCCCAGGCTGGAGCTGCCAACCTGCCCCCTCCCCAGGGGAGCAGTGTCTGAGGGGGGCGGTGAGCTCTGGTGGGGGGCTTCTGTGGGTACCCGGTGCCCCCTGCTGGCCAACCCAGGAGCAGCACTGATGGGATGTGGGAGAAGCTTCTGCTGGGGGCAGGCGGGGCCGGGGCAGGCGGGGCTGGAGTTGTGGGGCCGGGGCAGGCGGGGCTGGGGCAGGCGGGGCCGGGGCAGGCGGGGCCGACGGGCCGGGGCCGGAGTTGTGGGGCCGACGGCAGGCGGGGCCGGGGCGGGGGGCAGGACAGCGGTTGTGGGGCGGCGGGCCGGGCGGCATGCCCATGGCAGGACAGCGTCTGGCTCCACGTGCCAGGCCTTGGTGCTCCCTGACCCTCTCCCTCCTTCCCTGGCCCAGACGCGCCTGCCGTGGAAGTGAAGAGCCTAGACCTGCTGGCGGCCCTGCCCACGCCCCCGCACAACCAGACCGAGGACGTGAGGTGAGGGGCCGGGGGTGGGCTCCCGTCCTGGGCTGTGCCGTTGCTTTGCCCCTCCCCAGTTCCCTTGGGAGGGTGGGGCGTCCCTGGCCGTGCCAAGCACTGTACTGGGGTTGTGGGGAGTCTCCTGGGTGCAGTGGGGGAGGGGTGACAGCCACCCAGGCTCTCATGAGTGATGGTGGGGGCGGGAGTCCCTGGTGTGCGGGGTCTCAGCAGCGTCCCCCCTCTCAGGATGGAGAGCGACGAGGAGAGCGACTCCCCCGACAGCATCGTCCCCGCCTCGTCCCCAGAGAGCGTCCTGGGCGAGGAGCCGCCCCGCTTCCCCCTGCTGGCCGACACGAAGCCGCAGCTGCAGGAACGGGTGCTGTCGCCCGTCATCCCCATCATCCCCAGGGCCAGCATCCCAGGTGGGCACGGGCAGGGGTTGGGGGGGGTCTTAGTAAGGTGCGCTGGGTAGCTGGGGGAGGAGGTGGGCTGGATATCCCCACGGGCGAGTGCCCCTTTAAGGGCTGGGTTGGCCTGGGTGCAGTGTGTATGGGGCGACCCTATGAAGTGGGCTGGATTCCCAGGGAGGGACCAGGCGGCATGTCCTCTTGGCGTGGCTGGGATAGCCTGGGGGGTGCATGGGGGTCCCTGGAAGCTGGGGGTGGGCGCTGCACACACCTAACCTGTCTTTCCTCCTGCTCTCAGTGTTCCCTGACCCGAGGCCCCCCGAGGCGCGGGAGCCCTTTGGGGAGCACGGCGGGAAGGTGGCCCTGGCACAGAGCGTCGCATGGGAGAAGGGGAAAGGCAGCGAAGTCTCCGTCATGCTGACCGTCTCGGCCGCAGCTGCTAAGGTGGGAGAGGTGCCGCGTGTGGGGGGAGTGGGGCGGGCCGGGGCTCCCTTCGGTCCATGTGGAGAGCCCCCTGGCATCGTCTCGCCGGGCCCTGCCCCTGGGGAGCTCGGGAGCAGGGTTCTGCCCTGGCTGGGGCCGCAGCAGCATCTCTGACCCAGCCTCTCGCTCCCCCAGAACCTGAACGGCGTCATGGTGGCCGTGGCCGAGCT
This sequence comes from Mauremys reevesii, assembly GCF_016161935.1. Taxonomy (NCBI): domain Eukaryota; kingdom Metazoa; phylum Chordata; order Testudines; family Geoemydidae; genus Mauremys; species Mauremys reevesii. The sequence continues at coordinate 15,222,099 of NC_052647.1, read as the reverse complement.
GCTCCGCATGAAGATCCCCAGCTCCTACGAGGTGCTGTTCCCTGAGAGCCCGGTGCGGGGCTCTGGGCCCGAGGCCAAGAAGGTGGAGACGGACGGGGCTGGTGAGTATGGGGCAGCCACGGGGGGAGGAGGGTTTCTCCATCCCCCCTGCCCGGGCGCTGGGAGCCTGCGGTGCAGCCATGGGGACCCGTCTCTCTCGTAGGTGGGCTCGGTGGCAAGGCCAAGGCGGCGCTGGCAGGGAAAGCCCCCGACGCTGGCACCGAGTGGCTGAAGCAGTTTGATGCCATGCTGCCAGGGTACAGCCTCAAGAATGAGCTGGACATCCTGACGCTGCTCAAACAGGTCAGTGACACGCGGCGGGGGGCTTCTAGCTCTGACGGTCAGAGCACAGGGCCAGCCGCGCTCGGGCTTGGCAGATCTCCTGGCCGAGCCCCGCAGCGAGGCTGGCTGGCTCTGGGGGGCGGAGGGAGGTGCTGAGAAGCCCTGGGGCTGCGCTCTGATCAGCCCTGCTCTGTGCCCCCAGGAGAGCCCGGGGCTGGACAAGGCCGTGCAGCACTGCTACGTGAACAACGTCTCCAACCTGGACGTGCGTCAGCTCTCCATCCTGCCCCAGGAGCCATCCCCGCCCCTGTCGCCCCTCGCCCCTTCCCCTGCCAGCCCCGCCGACGGGGACAGGATCCCAGAGGCACCCCCTGAGGTGGCCCCTGCGCCCCCCTCCCCACCCGCCAAGGAGGAGGCGGCGGCGGCGGCGCACTCGCCACCCAAGCTCAAGCAGCGCTCGCGGCCCCCGGAAGAGGGAGAGGAGCCCCGGCCCCGGCTCAAGAAGTGGAAGGGGGTGCGGTGGAAGCGGCTGCGTTTCCTCCTCACCATCCAGAAGGGCGGAGCCAAGCAGGACGGCGAGAAGGAGATCTCCGAGTTCATCGAGAAGCTGGGTACCACCCTGCGGCCCGAGAAGGTGCCCCGGGACCTGCGCAAGTGCTGCTTCTGCCACGAGGAGGGGGACGGTGCCACCGACGGGCCCGCCCGCCTCCTCAACCTTGACCTGGACCTCTGGGTGCACCTGAACTGCGCCCTGTGGTCCACCGAGGTGTACGAGACGCAGGGCGGGGCGCTGATCAACGTGGAGGGGGCGCTGCACCGAGGGCTGCTCACCAAGTGCTCCCTGTGCCAGAAGACGGGGGCCACCAACAGCTGCAACCGCATCCGCTGCCCCAGCGTCTACCACTTCGCCTGCGCCATCCGGGCCAAGTGCATGTTCTTCAAGGACAAGACCATGCTGTGCCCGCTGCACAAGCTCAAGGGCCCCTGCGAGCAGGAGCTCAGCACCTTCACCGTCTTCCGGCGCGTCTACATCGAGCGCGACGAGGTCAAGCAGATCGCCAGCATCATCCAGCGCGGCGAGCGCCTCCACATGTTCCGCGTGGGCGGCCTGCTCTTCCATGCCATCGGCCAGCTGCTGCCCCACCAGATGGGCGACTTCCACAGCGTCACGGCCCTCTACCCCGTGGGCTTCGAGGCCACCCGCATCTACTGGAGCCTGCGCACCAACAACCGCCGCTGCTGCTACCGCTGCACCATCTGCGAGAACAACGGGCGCCCTGAGTTCGTGGTGCAGGTCATCGAGCAGGGCCTGGAGGACCTGGTCTTCACCGACTCCTCGCCACAGGGTGAGGCTGGGCCCAGCTCGGCCTTGGGTGGGGGATCCCTGTAGAAACAGCTGCTGTGTCCCACCCTCGAGGTGGCTGCATTGGAGCACTGGGTGACCCGTCTCTGGCAGCAGAATTCTGTGGCTGTTAACCTGCTGTTGCAGCCCGGCCCAGAGGTGGCTGCATTTCACAGTGGTGGGGGAGCTGATGCCTTCGGCTTGTTTGCCAGGCCACAGGGACCCACTGCTGAGGGTGAGGGGGGCAGGGCAGGTCTCATGTTTTCCCCTCCCTCTCCACCCCCAGCCGTCTGGAACCGCATCATCGAGCCGGTGGCGGCCATGAGGAAGGCGGCGGACATGCTGCGGCTCTTCCCCGAGTACCTGAAGGGCGAGGAGCTCTTTGGCCTCACAGTGCATGCAGTGCTGCGCATCGCTGAGTCCGTATGTACCGGGGGGGCCCTGAACCCCTCGCCCAATGGGAGGTGGGAGGGACACAGCATCCGGCAATACGCTCAGAACCACATTGGCCGGGACCCCCCCGGGGACCCTGGCCCAGCACAGGGGCCGGGGCCGGCTGGGCAAGTTCAGGGAAGCACCACGGGGGCGGGGGCGGAACAGGGCTTGTCCTTTTCAGTGGGTCCCCTCCGGGCACCAGGCCTGTGGTGCCGTCAGCTGACGGGTTCTGCTTGGTCCCTCCAGCTGCCTGGTGTGGAGAGCTGCCAGAACTACCTGTTCCGCTATGGGCGCCACCCGCTGATGGAGCTGCCGCTGATGATCAACCCCACCGGCTGTGCCCGCTCCGAGCCCAAGATCCTCACCCACTACAAACGGTTAGCGGGGGAGGGGGAGGAGGGCCCCTTGGGGGGCCACCTGTGGGGGAGAGGCCCTGGCCTGGGTCAGAGCTGGGACTCCCCAGGCCTGGGGCTGGGCCCCGATGGGCTGGGCTCTCCCAGCCACTCCCTTGGGCCCCATGTGCTGGTCCCTCCCCCCACCCCCGTCTGCCCCACGGCCGCCGTGCCCATGCTCTCCGCCTGCCGCAGGCCCCACACCCTGAACAGCACCAGCATGTCCAAGGCCTACCAGAGCACGTTCACGGGGGAGACCAACACGCCCTACAGCAAGCAGTTCGTGCACTCCAAGTCCTCGCAGTATCGCCGCCTCAAGACCGAGTGGAAGAACAACGTGTACCTGGCGCGCTCCCGCATCCAGGGGCTGGGGCTGTACGCCGCCAAAGACCTGGAGAAGCACACCATGGTCATCGAGTACATCGGCACCATCATCCGCAACGAGGTGGCCAACCGGCGCGAGAAGATCTACGAGGAGCAGGTGCGAGGGGCGGGGCAGGGCCGGGGTGGGTGGGGCCTGGAGCACCCCGCGGGCTCAGAGCCCGGGCTGCTCCCAGGGACACCCTGGCCCCTGCGGCTGCATAACTGGCTCTCTCTGCTCTTCCGGCACCAGAACCGGGGAATCTACATGTTCCGCATCAACAATGAACACGTCATCGACGCCACGCTGACGGGGGGCCCAGCCAGGTGAGGGCGTGGGGCGCACGGCCTGCTGGGGAGGGCGGCGGTGCTGGGGTTTGGAGCCACGTGCCCCCTGCAGTCACTGACACACACACACTCCCAGCCTCCTGCTGTGCGGACGGGAGTAGCTGAGGGCTTATGGGACTCGCCTACAATCCGGAAGGTGCTGGGTTCGAGTGTGGCTGATCTCCGGTTGAAAGGCCAGCTGCACAGGGTACCTGCGCCGTTGGGTGAGCGCAGTCACATGCCTCCCTGTGAACCTATGTCAGCCCCGTGAGCCGGGGGCTATGGGGAACTTGGAAACCCAGGCAGAGTGAGGAAGGGATTTGGCAGTGGCAGAGCTGGGAAGAGAACCCAGGAGTCCTGGCTCCAGCCCCCACCCCGCTTTGTCAGGCACCCGTTCTCCCCTCCCAAGCTGCACAATGGGTCTCTGGCATTGATTCAACGTATCAAGTCTTGTATTTCGCCCCCCAAGCTGTGCCTGAGCGTTCCTGCTGCGGCGGGAGGGGAACGCAGGCTCGCCCCTTGTCCCCACCTCCCCACTCTGACGCCCTCCTCTCTGCCTTCCTGCCAGGTACATTAACCACTCGTGCGCCCCAAACTGTGTGGCTGAGGTCGTGACCTTCGACAAGGAAGATAAGATCATTATCATCTCCAGCCGCCGGATTCCCAAAGGGGAGGAGGTAGGGGACTGGGGGTGGTCCCAGCCTGGCCTAGGGGCTCCTGGCGTGTACTTAGTGCTGCCTCTTGGCTCAGGCCCTGCCCCGGCCGCCAGCAGCACCCTCCTGCTGTTCCTCTGAACAGACCTAGGATCTGCCCCCCCACCCCCCCACCGTGCACCAGCCCTGCCACAGGCTCACCCCTGAGCTGCCTTGAGCATTGGGGGGAGCTCCGGCCCCGCAAGAGGAACCAATCAAAGCGGAGTCGGGGCAGGACTACACCAGGCCCCGCCTCCCTCCCCCAGATGTGCTAGGAGGGGGGCTGCGACTGCATGGCCCCCTCCCCCCAGAGTCGGGCAGGGGTGATGTGGCTCGGCAGCTGGTGGCATGACTGCCGCTGATCTGCCAGGGCATTGCTGGCTGTGTGACTCTGCCCCTCTCGCCCCCAGCTGACCTACGACTACCAGTTTGACTTTGAAGACGATCAGCATAAGATCCCCTGCCACTGCGGAGCCTGGAACTGCAGGAAATGGATGAACTAGCCGCCACAGGGCCACCAGTCGCAGGCAGCCCCTGGTGCGCAGCTGCAAGGAGGCCTCTGCTGCGGGTTCTCCTCCCCCCTTGCCATGCTGGGGGCGGGGGAGGCAGAGATGGTGTAGGGGAAACGGCCCCAGCTGGAACCCAGGAAGCGAGGTTGGTGCAGGTGGGTCAGCCGGGGCCGCTTTCGGTTCCAAAGGCGAGGTGGCTCCAGGGGGCACCGGTCCTTGCTCACACCCATCGGATGCTGTCCACCTAACTCCCACAGGGAGGGCGCATCGAAAAGACCAGGGACCTCTGTTCTCTCTCTAGCCCTGCGCGCCTCGGCCCTGGGCCTCTGCTGGCAGGGTGCTGCTCTCCCCGAGTGGGTGGCCGCAGCGCCATGAGTGGAACTGATGAACTGGCAACTCAGGGTTTTCTTTGTTTTGTTTTGCGAGGAGGGCAGGGCCTGTGGCACCAACCAAACTGCTCTGTCTACCTTGCTCACTGTAAATAACTGGACGGATGCCGGGCGATCGGGGTGCTCCAGCTCAGAGTCTGGGGCGGGGCGGCCGAGGTATCGGACCCACGGGGAGCTCAGATCCAGTCTGTTCGTTTAAAAAAAAACCTAATAATATTTGCTCGCTAACTTACCAAGGTAACAAAGAGACTCCTTGAGCTTGACAATCCCAAACCTCCGAGCCCGGCTCTCTGGAGACAGACAGAGCTCGCTTGGGCTTCGGTTTATTTCTTGTTCTGTCAACGAAAGCACCGTGAGCATGTGAAGGAGGCAGCGGCTGCCGGAGCAGAGCTGGGGAGAGCCGTGTGCAGAAAAGGGCTCCCTACCCCCGATGGACGCAAGGAGCCTCTGCACCCAAACCTACCTCATTTTAAGTGTTAGATTCTGCTGTTTTCAATGTGACCCTCCCTCTGAGTCTGACCACATGCAACCTTCCTAGTTCGGAATGAGAACTAGTGGCAGTGGGCGGAGCCTGGGGAATCCCAAGGAGTGGCAGTGGGCGGAGCCTAGGGCAAGGGCGATTGTAGCCTTGAGCTCTGACCTGGTTCTGCCTGGAAGGAGAGAGACCATAAAATATCCCAGGATCCCCTCCCCCCACCTGTGGGCCCCGCCTGGTTGGGTGCACAGGTGTGTTCCTGGCGACCCCCCCCCCCCCCCCGCCATGCACAAAGCTGGGCACTCTGCTGCCAGCCGAGCGGCAGGGCCCAAGAGAGGTGGGGGCTCGGGGCTTTAATTAGAATGTGCCAAGACCCTGGCCTGGCTTCCACCCACCTTCCCAGCACGGCGCAAGCAGCCCCCGAGAGCCGCTGCTGGCCGCCCGCCCCCTCAGCACTGAGCACAGCGTGGCGGGGAGACCAGGCGTTTGTTCAAGCCACTCGGTTTGGAGGAGCCAAGCTCCATGGGAGCCTCGTTGCAGGCTGAGTTTGCTGCTGCTGCCATACTCCTGAGTCTGGGGGTGGGGCAGGGGGCCCTGCCTGAGCCACTCCACTCCCCCACTAACCCGCTCCCCTTTCACTACCAGAACTGCTGCTCTAGGCTGGCCTGAGGAGGCTGTCTGTGTCTGTAATGTCGGCATGGTATGGGGGGTATTTATCTATTTATACCTTAGCTTGTATATATTAGAACCTTGGGGGGCTCTCTTCTGTGCTCTGCCTGGCTGAGATTTTGGACTGTGGGGGAGGGCAGATCTCGGGGGGAGGGCGGGGGGACGTGTTCCATAACTCAGCCGAGGGGAGCAAACATCCTCCCTGCTCTTGTCTCCATTGTTAAATAGAAACCCCGTACGTGACGGGGTCCAGGAGCCTCCTGCCATGCATGGGCTCCCGGGGAGGGGAGGGGATTGGTGGCATTACAAACCAGGCACCACTTCTCCCCCTCCAGCCTCCCTTGCCACAGCACCCTATTGCTGACGGTTGAATGCTCAGCCGGGAGGGACCTTCTAAGACTGCTGTAAACCAGATGGGGCTGGAGGTCCTGCGCTCGCCGCCCCTTTCCATTAAACTGTATCATTTGACATCTCTTAACGCACAAAGGCATGGCCCCCCCACCCCCTCGGGGCTGGCACGGAATAGCACAGTTGTGAGGAAAGAAGCAGAAATGAACTCCTGCCCTGCTCTCCCATGCCACAGCTGCCTGGCTCAGCTGAGGAGGGTTCTCTTTTGTATTAAACTTCCTTCCTCTCCTGGGGTGAGAGAGGGAATTAAATGAAGTGAGATTATTTTGGGGGGAGTGAAATCTGGGGGAGGGGGCCCCAGGGCATTTTGTTTTTAAATCAAAAGATTTCAAGTGAGAGAGAAGAACTGTCGCGTTTTTAAAAAGCTGCTTCTGCAACTATTCAAAGCTGCAAAAGGTTTAAAATGAAATGTTAAAACTCGGGGTGAGGGCAGGGAATAATAAAATAAAAAATATACACAATTTAAATTTAAAACTGTAAATAAAACGGGAGCTGTGTAGAGAGAAAAAAACGTTTTTACCAATAATAAAACCACTGGATGTTATTTTAAAATAAAGATGTGTGAGAGAAAAAGCCAGTATAACTTTTGTTTTTTCCAATAACTTGGAAGGCTGTAAAGTGTATAAAATAAAAATTTTAAAAATTACTACAAAAAATGATTAAAACTGGGCAAGAGTAAAGAAAATAACAGACTATAGCAGGTTGTATGACTTTTTAGACTATGGTTAGAGTATAAAATAGTCCTGTAGATTTTAGCTGGGGAGGGGGGAAAACCTATACAGTTTTTAATTTTTATATAAACTATAATCCAGTCCCAGAGCTGACCTTTGATTTTTTTTTAAAGTTCTCTGCTTGTAAATTTGCATTCAAAGCCTTGTCCAATACTTCTGTTTGTTTACAGTTGCAGATATTATATTTTAAGTTTTACCTTTTATGATCCTGAAATAACCATTTATTATTTCGTTGGGTTTTTAAAAAAAATAAAAAATAAAGTTTAAAATAAAACTATGGCAAGCGTGGACTCTGTGAGGAATCTTCCTTTGTGTTTGGGGTTTTATTTTTGTGTGTATCCTGTACAGCGAGGTTGTCCTTGGTAACAAAGAAAAGAATGGAAAAAAATAAAATTATTCCTTTTTTAAGAAAAACAAAACTGACCGTGGATGTGGCATGTTTTGGAGTGGGTAGAATTTTGAACTGTAGATAACTTCTGTTGAAAGAGGCAGAGAGTGAGTTTCACATTTTGCTTCTCCGAGTTTGTTTTTAAAGGAAAAACAATAAAAGTGCATTTTAAATACTGGGCGATTTGGCCTCCCGCGCGTGGGTGTTTTGTTGTTGTCCCGGGTCGCCCCCCAACTTTAAATGCAGCTCAAGTGCCCGGCGCCTGCCCCTCCTGGGGGGCGGGGAGTCGGTCTCTGCTGCGGGGCCGGGCCGGGCCATGGCTCCGCTTGGGCTGAGCGGCGGGGTCTGGGCTGGAAGGGCGCCCTGCCCCCACACGCGCCCCCCCCCAGTGACGTCAGGCTGCTGAGCCCCCCCCCCCCGGGGGTCGGATCCGCGCGGCCCGGGGCTGCCCCGGCTGCGGGCTGGAGCGCGGGGCCGAGCCCCGAGCGAGCTACCGGGGGGCGGGCAGCGCCCTGCGCGGGGGTCTGGGGCGGGAGTTCCGCGGGGCCCCGCCCGGCTGGGATCAGAGACCTGCCCCGCCCCCCCATTAACGGAAGGGACGTTCGGGCTCCGCGGGAGGTCAAAGGGCACTGGGGTCAGGGGTCATTTAGCCTCCTACATCTACTTCCGGTCACGTGACCGCTGCTGGCGGAAGCGGCTGAAGTAGATCCGGGCGGAAGTGAACCGGCCTCGGCCTCGGCCTCGGTCCCGGTCCCGCCCGCTGCTGCCCCCGGGTGCTCGGCGGCAGCGAGACGAGCCGCGGCCATGGAGGCGGTAAGAGCCCGGCCGGGGCCCCGGGGAGGGGGGGGGTGTCCCCGGAGCGGCATCCCCCGTCGGTCCGCGTGGGGAGCCGGGCCCCCCGGATCGGGCCCCGCGACCCTTGGGGGCCCCCCCGGATCGGGCCCCGCGACCCTTGGGGGCCCCCCCGGATCGGGCCCCGCGACCCTTGGGGGCCCCCCCGGATCGCGCCCCCTTTCTCCCCTCTGGCTGGTGCCCCCCCCCATGAACTCCCCTTGCGGCGGGGGGGCGGCGGGGGCCCCTATAACGGGAGGGGCCCCTGGAGCAGACGCCCCCGCACGTGCCCCCCCCCCCCGGGCAGCGATTCTGCGGGTGCCGGGCGCGGGGCCCAGCTGACGCTGCTCCTCGGGGGGCAGAGCTGCCCCCCCCCCGGTATCTCCCGCCTGCCCCGGCCCAGACCCTGGCGTGAGCTGCCAGCGGCTCCCCGGCGTGGGGCGGGCGCCTGTACCGAGCCCGGGCACCCGACGCCCTGGCCAGGCCGCGCCAGCGGGGGCTGGGGGGAGAGAGCGACACGTCCGATGCCCCTGCCAGGCCAGCCCCGGCGCCTCGCCCGGGTGAGTGGCACCGCGTGGTGCAGCGGCCCTTGGCCCACGGCATGTGGGCCACCAGCCGGAGAGCCGGGCTGGCCCGGGGCCAGGCCACCAGAAAGGTGGCAGGTGAGCAGGGCTTTCCTGATGGCGCCCTGACCCGCTGGGTGCCCCCTCTCCCTGGCGCGTGAGCCGTGACCTTTCCTGCCCAAAGCCCATTTCTTATTGAGCTCTGCCTGCCCGTGCCCGCGGCGCCCTGCCAGGGAGCTGGGGAGCCCCTCTCGGGGGCTGCAGCCCAGACCCACGGCCTGGGCATGGATTCCTCTGGGCTGTCACGGTGCCGTGGGGCTGTGCGCAGGCAGGGGGCTGCTCCTCCGGGGCGCATCCCGCACCCCAGAGCTTTGTTACCTCCCAGCTCGGTGGTGTGAGCTCCGTGTCCAGCCCGGCCTGTGCCCCCATTTCCTCCTCCGGGGCCTCTGCTGTGCTGAGCCCCGGGCTGGGGACTCTGGCGTGTCTCCAGCCAGCTCCCTCGCTGCCCCAGCCGAGACACTTGCATGCCTGCAGCCCAGAGACGGGGCCTGCCAGGCTCTGGGGGCTCTTGGCCTGGAAGTAGCGTTCAGGGCTGGGCCAGCTGCGGTCCCTGCCCACCTGCTCTGTGAGCACCCAGAGCCCAGGGCAGCCAGTGGAAGCTGGAGGCCAGAGGGCCAGGTGGGATTTGCTCCCAGCCCCGCTGCTTGGCTCTAGGCACAGACCTGGGTGCATGGGGCAGTCCTGTGCCCTGGGACGTGCTGGGGGAGCACCATGTAACTGGCCAGGCAGGCCCCCCCCCCCCCCCCGTGGCCATGCTTCTCTGCAGCAGGGAGGCCCGGGGGGTGTTGCAGAATCTGGGTGCTGGGGCAGCGCCCGCGGGCCGGTGCTGTCAGCGTTTCAGGCAGGCTGGAGGATGCCCGGCCTAAAGGGACAGAGCCCCCAGATTAGGGCTGTCGGGGAGTCTGCGGTCAGCCTGAGCCGATGGCTGAGCCCCAGCCGGGCGACCGTCCCTGGGGGTTTAGTGGGATTGTGGTTGGGTGCCAGGCCTAGGCTAAGTCCTGCCTGGTGGCAGTGGCTGTGGTGGGATGAGCTGGAGGGATCCAGTCTGGTTCCTGCGGGAGAAATGTCCCCGTGGTCTCCATGCTGAGCTGCGGCTGGCCCCACACCTTGGCCGGCCGGCTGGCCCTCAGCTCCCTCTGCCCCGATGGTTCATCCGACGGCGCACCGCTGCCGGGGCATGGCCACCAGGGTCTGTCCTGGGCGCACGACAGCTCGGCCTCCTGCCCCCTCCATCGCCCCTTCTCTTTCTGAATTGGGGGCAGGATTCTCCCTCCCTGTCCCGAGCCCTGGGGCAGGGTAACCAGCGGCCGGGCTCTGCCGCAGAGGTGGCTGCCTGTCGGAGGGATGAGAAGCGGTTCCTGGGTGCGGTTTGCGAAGCGCCCTGAGATAAGTTGAGAAGTGGTCGCTCCCTTGTAGCAGCCGGAGCTTCCTCGAGAGCCAGGCCAGCCCTGGGACGGAGCCAGGTTCCCTCTCTGAAAAGGAAAGTGAAAAGTGCGGCTTGGCTTTCGCTTCCTCTCGCGGCTCCCTGGCCCCGGCCGCCCCACCTAGAAACCCAGCGCTGCTCGGCTCCCTTTGCACTGGGGAAGGAGCGGGTTCGAGCAGGGGCTGGGAGCCAGGACTCCTGGGTTCTTTCTCACCCAGCTCTGCCGCACTGTGTGGGCAAGTCACTTCCCGACTCAGCTGGGCCCAGGCATCGCTGCTGGGGCCGCGGGAGGTTACAGGGGCACTGGCTGGGCTGGGCGGGGTGGGAGTTCCCCTGGGAATGGGCAGGGGAAGGAAGCCAGCTGCCCTGCCTCTTGTGCTCCGTGCCCTGAGCGGGGCGGGTAGCCCCGGGCACAGCACAGAGAGAGGGGCGCAGTGCAGCTGCGTGTGGGGCAGGGGCACTTTAAAATGATTTCTTAAAGAGGTTTTTTAAGGTGCTGCTGGGGGGGATGGCCTGCAGAGTGGGGAGGGTTATCCGCAGGGTGTGAGGGGGTGCCCGCTGTGTGTGTGGGGGAGTTGCCTGCAGAGTGGGAGGGTTATCCCACTGTGTGTGTGGGGAGGGGGTGCCTGCTGTGTGTGTGGGGGTTACACGCATGGTGTGTGTGGGGGTGCCCACTGTGTGTGTGGGGAGTTGCCTGCAGAGTGGGGAGGGTTACCCGCCAGGGTGTGTGGGGTGCCTGCTGTGTGTGTGGGGTGCCCACTGTGTGTGGGGGGAGTTGCCTGCAGAGTGGGGGTTACACGCATGGTGTGTGTGGGGTGCCCACTGCTGTGTGTGGGGGGGTTGCCTGCAGAGTGGGGAGGGGTTACCCGCAGGGTGTGGGGTTCCTGCTGTGGGGGTTGCCTGCAGGGAGGGGGGGGGGGTTACGCAAGGAGAGGTGCCTGCTGTGTGTGTGTGGGGGAGTTGCCTGCAGAGTGGGGAGGGTTACCCGCAGGGTGTGGGGTTCCTGCTGTGTGTGGGGGGGTTGCCTGCAGAGTGGGGAGGGGTTACCCGCAAGGGGGAGGGTGCCTGCTGTGTGTGTGGGGGGGGGGTTACCCGCAAGGGGGAGGGAGCCTGCTGTGTGTGTGTGGGGGGGGGTTACCCGCAAGGGGGAGGTGCCTGCTGTGTGTGTGGGGGGGTGTCTGCAGCAGCAGGGCTCCATGGTCCTTTCCCAAAGCAATGAGTCCATGTTAGGCTGCTCTCCCGCCCCGTGTCCTTTCTTGCTTCTCCTCTTCCCAGCAGCTGCTGTGCTCTGGGGGAGGGTCTCGTCTCGGGGCGGGGGGCACAGCGCTGTGGGTCGCCGGGGGGTCTCTCATTTCTGTCTGTCTGCAGGGCCCGGTTCCTGAGAGCGTTGCTGAGAAGTGCCCCCTGGCACCGGAAGGTGAGGGCTGGGCCGGGGCCGCTCGCTGCCTGAGGCAGACGGGGGGGCGGGCTGGAAGGACCGTCCTGTCCGGTGTTTCTAGGCCAGCCCTAGCAGGGGCTTGTCCAGCCTCCTGGGACGGAGAACGATTTCTCACCCTCCTCGGGCAGCAGTTCTCAGCCCCCAGGGGTTTCAGCCTGTCCCCGCGGCTCCTGGGGCTGCTCCGTCGGGCCCATCCCCCTCGCCACGCGGTGCCCAGCGCCGGGCACGGGCTGCAGGGGCCACGCAGGGGAGGGGCCATGCGCCGGGACTGGGAGCAAGAGCTGCTTCCGGGGACAGGACTCCCCAGACCTTCCCCCCCACTACACCCTGGGGGCACAGCGTGCCCACCTCCTGCCCAGTCTCACTGCCAGCGCAGGCCCCTGCACTCCCCTCCCCCCGCCCCCTGACGGCGCCTTCTCCCCCCAGACGTGGAGCCCGGCAGTGGGGTGTACTCCTGCTTCATGAAGTCCCATCGCTGCTACGACCTGATCCCCACCAGCTCCAAGCTGGTCGTCTTCGACACCTCCCTGCAGGTGGGTGCTCCGCCCTGGCAGCGGGTGGGGCTGGGCGGGGCACGGGGAGACGCGCTGGCTACGTGTGTGCCCACACCCCAGGGTGGGCCCCCATGGCACAGATGGGCTCACCCCAGGGGGCAGGAGGCTTCCCTGGGCACGGCCCCCAGTGCTGGCTGCTCCAGCCCCCCGGCTGCATAGGGTGCCCCACTCCCACGACCTCTGCCAGGCCATCCTGCCCCCCACCCCCCAGGAGCTCTGCCAGGCTCTGCCCCCCCACCCCGGTCTGACGTGTGTCCATGTTGGGCTGCAGGTGAAGAAAGCCTTCTTCGCGCTGGTCACCAACGGCGTGCGGGCCGCCCCGCTGTGGGACAGCAAGACGCAGAGCTTCGTGGGTACGTCCGGGGCAGGGCAGGGGGCCACAAGGGCCCTGGGGACCGGGCTGCCCAGAGGCTCCTTGCCCCACTCACTTGCTCTCTCCCCTCTAGGGATGCTGACCATCACCGACTTCATCAACATCCTCCATCGCTACTACAAGTCGGCCATGGTAAGGACGGGCACACCCCCACCCCCACCCCCGGTGCCAGGGATGGGTACCCGCCCCGGCTCCATGGGGCTCCATGGGCCCCGGCCCCTGCCAGCTTCATTCCCGTGGGGCTGGGAGTTATAGCCGAGCCCCCAGCAATGGCCCCTCGTTCCTGGGCGTCTCGCCCTGCTGGGCGTGTTCACGCTGGGGACTCTGCCCCCTCCCCCCCCCGGACACAGCCCCCAAGCCGCGCTCGGGCCGACTGCCGAGACGACTGAGGCTGACTCCCCTCCCCTCGGCGTCTAGGTTCAAATCTACGAGCTGGAGGAGCATAAAATCGAAACATGGCGAGGTAAGGGGGTGCGAGGGTGGGGGGTGCAGGGGGGCGGGGTGTTGGGGGGTGAGGATGCAGGCGAAGGGGGAGCACTGTGTGGGGGAGGTACAGTGGTGCCAGGTGGGGGGAGCTGAGGGGCACCGTGCCAAGGGTGGGGGGCTGGGATCCCCTGGGCTCTGCAGCACCCCTGTGCCAAGGGCAGAGCTGGACTGTCTCCGACCAGAGCCGAAAGCTGCCCCAGGCCCACGTGCCTGCCCCATGGTGCCCCCCTCCATCGGCTGGGACCCAGCCTGCACTGTGGGCCCCGCTCGGTGCCTCGCTGAGTGCGTCTCCTCTCCCCCCCAGAGGTGTATCTGCAAGACTCCTTCAAACCGCTGGTCTGCATCTCCCCCAATGCCAGGTAAGACCTTGGCTGCCGGCCGCCCGGCTCGCTGGGGGCTCCCCATGCCCTCTGGGAAAGGGGGCGGTGGGGGACCAGGCCTGGCCCAAGACCCCCCCCCCCATGGGGGGTCCCCATGTTCGGTGGGGGCTGGGCCGCTCTGGTCTCCATGTGATGGTCACAGGCACTGGGGCTGTGGGCTGCCATCCAGTGTTGGCCGAGAGAGCCCAGGATCCCTGCCCAGGCCACTGGCCTTCCCACCCTCGCTGGGAGTGAACCCAGGAGTCCGGGGGGCTCTGCCCATGCTCGGGGCGCCTGTCTACCCCGCCCCCTCTGTCTCGCAGCCTCTTCGACGCCGTCTCCTCGCTGATCCAGAACAAGATCCACCGGCTGCCCGTCATCGACCCGGACTCGGGGAACACGCTCTACATCCTCACACACAAACGCATCCTCAAGTTCCTCAAGCTCTTCGTAAGTCCTGCCCGCCGGGGTCTGTAATCCGCCCCCTTGCTGCCCTGGCTCAGGCGCCCGGCCCCCAGCCGACCCACGGCGGGAACATGCCCCACACAGGCTGCCACGCGGCCGCCAGGCCGGACGCCCCCACCCGGCGCCACGGAGCAGCTGCATCTGCCCAGCCCCTGCGTCGGGCCGAGAAGGTGGTTAGCGCCGCTCTCCTCTGGCTGCGGGGGTCTCCCCAGGCCGGGCCGGTGGCACATGACCCCCCCGAATTCCCCGCAGATAACGGAGGTCCCGAAGCCGGAATTCATGGCCAAAACGCTGGAGCAGCTGAAGATCGGCACCTACGCCAACATCGCCCTGGTGCGCCCCAACACGCCGCTCTACGTCGCGCTGGGCATCTTCGTGCAGCACCGCGTCTCCGCCCTGCCCGTGGTGGACGAGTCAGGTGAGGGGGGAGAACACGGCGTGTCCCACCCTGAGCCCGCAGTCTCCGTATCTCCCCCGGGCGACGGGCCCAGAGCCGCCCCCCCTCAGGCAGGAGCCTGCCAGCCCCCCATTCCAGAGAGGGGATGGTCCTGGAGCTGCGGCTCATTCCTCGGCACGCAGGTCTAGCCTGGGCTGCCTGCGAGCTCCCCGGGGGCCGGGCCAAGCTGAGACCCCCCCGTGCAGAGCCACGGGCCCCCCGGGGCAGTGTGCCCGACAGGAACGCCAATCCTGAGCTTTGTCTGCGCAGCCGGGCTCCTGCTTCCCACATCCCCCTCCCAGCTCCCAGCGCGAGGCCGGACCCCCAGAGGGCCCTGCCCCTTCTCACCAGCCCCTCCCCTCCTCTGTCTCAGGTCGGGTCGTGGACATTTACTCCAAGTTTGACGTCATTGTAAGTACCGTCCCCAATGCCGAGGGCGGCGGGGGGGGGCTGCGCCGGCTGGTGGGATGGGGGGAGGAGCTGGTGAGATGGGGGGGGAGCTGGGGGGATGGGGGGATACCTGCGCCGGCTGGGGATGGGGGAGCTGGGGATGGAGGGTACCTGCGCCGGCTGGGGATGGGGAGCTGGGGATGGGGGTACCTGCGCTGGCCGGGGATGGGGTTGGGGATGGGGTACCTGCGCCGGCCGGTGGGATGGGGATGGGGGTACCTGCGCCGGCTGGAGGATGGGGTAGCTGGTGGGGTACCTGCGCCGGCTGGTGGAATGGGGGTACCTGCGCGCTGGCCGGGAGATGGGGGTACCTGCGCTGGCCGGGGGATGGGGATGGGGTACCTGCGCCGGCCGGGGATGGGGATGGGGTACCTGCGCCGGCTGGAGGGATGGGGGGGGAGCTGGTGGGGGTACCTGCGCCGGCCGGGGGGAGGGGGGGGGATGGGGGTACCTGCGCCGGCTGGAGGGATGGGGGGGAGCTGGTAGGGGTGCCTGCGCCGGCTGGTGGAATGGGGTACCTGCGCTGGCCGGGGATGGGGATGGGGTACCTGTGCTGGGTGGGGGGGGATTGGGGGTACCTGCGCCGGCCGGGGGGGCGGGTGCTCTCCCCACTTGGCACATGGGTGCCACACACAGAGCCCCGAGGCGGTGCCCGGGGTGGTGCCCGGGGTGGCTGTCGCTGCTGGGCGTGGCCGAGTTCAGCTCCCGCCAGGGGGCAGGTTGCTGTGGGGCAGAGTGAGCAGCAGGTGGGGTTTGCTCTGGGGCCAGCGAGTGCAGCTCCCCCCGTTCCTCCCCGTGCCCAGAACCTGGCGGCCGAGAAGACGTACAACAACCTGGACGTGACGGTGACGCAGGCGCTGCAGCATCGCTCGCAGTGCTTCGAGGGGGTGCTCAAGTGCTACAGACACGAGACCCTGGAGACCATCATCAACCGCCTGGTGGAGGCCGAGGTAATCTCCCCCCGCAAGGCCTTCCTACCCCCTGCCCCCCCGGAGCCCCCCATGCCCTGTGGGGCCCCTCTATTCCCCCATGGCCCCCCATACCCCGCGGGGCCCTCCTATCCCCCCATGGTCCCCGGAGTCCCCCATGCCTTGTGGGGCCCCCCATTCTGCCGTGGGGGCCCCCCATACCCCATGGGGCCCCTCCTATCCCCCCATGCCCTGCGGAGCCCCCTATGACCCCCCCATACCCCGCGGGCCCCTCCTATCCCCCCATGGTCCCCAGAGTCCCCCATGCCCTGTGGGGCCCCCTTAGTCCCCCATGGCCCCCCATATCCCGCAGGGCCCCACCTATCCCCCCATGCCCTGCGGAGCCCCCTATGACCCCCCCATACCCTATGGGGCCCCTCCTATCCCCCCATGGCCGCCCATGCCCTGCGGGGCCCTTCCTGTGAACCCCTGGGGAGGGACAGAACCCAATCCAGCGGCTAGGGTGGGAGACCAGGGGCGGGGACGATTCTTCCCTCCCAGTCAGCCTGCACCCACCCCCGGGCACTGGCCTGGCCAATCCCACCCCACCCTGCCCATAGCTCCGCCTTCCCCACTTCCTGTCCCAAACCGCAGTGTCAGTAGTGAGGGGGCCGAGCTCCCGTGGGCTGCAGGGCCCCTGCCTGACCGCGGTCGGTCAGTCGCTCTGTCTGTCTGTCTGCGCAGGTCCACAGGCTGGTGGTGGTGGACGAGAGCGAAGTGGTGAAGGGCATCGTCTCCCTCTCGGACATCCTGCAGGCGCTGGTGCTCCCGGGCGGGCCCCGGCCCTGAGGGGGGGCCCCGCTGCCTGTCTGAGACTGTCGCCGAGGGGGGGCTCTGCGTGACAGGGACCGAGGATGCTAGGCCCCCCCGGCACCCATCATGCGCTGGCCCTGCCACTGCTCCACCAGCATCACGCCTCCCGAGCCAGCTGCACACCGGCCAAAAGCCAGCAATAAACCCCCCCAGTTCTCCCGGGCAGGCTGGGCCCCCAGGCCCCACCAGCGCGTCACTCGGCCGGGGGGATGCCTGTGCCACCCTGCACTGGTGCTGCCAGCCCCTCCGAAACGGCCAGGGAAGCCCTGTGTGATCAGCTGCCCCACGGTGCTGGACCTGTTCCCATTTCTGCGCCCTGGGGCCCTTTGGCCACCCCCCGGGGGCTGGAACAGTTTCCTTATTTCATCCCCCACCCCCCAGGGGTCAGATCTCAACCAGCTCCTGCCCTGCAGTGCCCCACGGCCCTGCCCCCAGGCAGCTGGAATTCCATTCCCCAGTGATTCCCCCCTGGCCCTGCCCCCGGGCATCTGGAATTCCATTCCCCAGTGATTCCTCCCTGGCCCTGCCCCCGGGCATCTGGAATTCCATTCCCCAGTGATTCCCCCCTGGCCCTGCCCCCGGGCATCTGGAATTCCACCCCCCATTCCCCAGTGATTCCCCCCTTCCCTAAGTCCAAACCCTGTTTTTACTGAGCACCGTTTTTGCCGCCTGGCGCCGGAGTCCCAGCCTGGGGTGGGGACCTCGCTCACTCTTCCTCTCGCTGCCCCAGGCTTGGCACCTGGCACGCCCGGCTTGAGTCGGAGTCTGGGCCAGCAGCCGCTGGGAGGTTGGGGGAGGAGGTTCCCAGGGGCTTGTGCCCGGGGCCCCCTGCCCACGGCATCTGCACCCCTCGCTGCTCGGTTACTGTAAGTCTAATAAAAACCAGGCCATGGGTCTGGATGAAGTTACGCTCCGGCGGCTGCACAAGTGGCCGATGGACCAGACTCTGAGTCATTAGCAAGGGGCTGCTATGAAACTCGCAGGGCGTCTCTAGCAGGGTCCCACGGGGCTCGGGCCTGGGGCTGCTGCTCGGCCATGTTTTCATTAATGACGCGGCTGGTGGTGCAGAGGATGCTTAGAAAATCTGTCGCTGACACCAAGCTGGGTGGGCTTGCGAGCACTTTGGAGGGCAGGATTTGAATTCAAAATGACCTTCCACGTGATGAAATTCCATGAAGAGAAGTGCAACGTACTTCCCTTCGGAAGGGAAACTCTAGTGCGCAGCCCGGTGGGAGCACGGCCGCAAAGGAGCCGGGGGTCTGAGTGAACCACAACCCGAGTGAGCCAACAAGGTGTAGCTGGGGAAAGGCGAATGTCGTCCTGGGGTGTGTTAAAGGGAGCGTCGTGCATCAGACCCGCCGGGCGCTGGGAGCGTCGTGCGTCAGACCCGCCGGGCGTTGTCCCACACTGCCCGGCACTGGGTCCGGTCCTGGCACCGCGCTGCGGGGTGGGGTGGGGTGTCGGGGCGGGGGGGTGTCAGTGCGGGACAGGCCGGAGCAGAGCACCAGGAACAAGCCAAGGGTTCGAGCCCCTGGCCTGGGAGGAACGGTTCACACCCAGCACGGGGAGTCTGGAGCGAGGGGGGGGACCTGCAAACTCTGCAGATCTGTTGGGGCTGACGGGCATCGCGTGGGAGGCAGGGCCAGCAATGGGCTGTCGGGTGGAGATGAGGCTCAGGGCAGCTCAGCTCTGGGACCAGGTCCGGGGGCGGGGGGATCCCTGGCTCGGGAGGGTTTTCAGGCCAGGTTGGAGACGCCCGTCAGGGCTGGCTGGGGGTCCTGGGCCCTGCCTCAGCCCAAGGGGCTGGAGTAGATGCCTCAGCCCGGCCCTTCCAGCCCCACTTTCTGTGATTGTATAAACAACCCCCCCTGCCCTGCAGGATGCACCCCCCTCCCCCAGGCAGGGCGAGAGCCCCAGTGTTGGCCAAGTCACCCAGTGCCTCAATACCAGGCTGCCGTGAGCGTGATGAGAACCTGTGTGGAACAGAACAGCTGCCTGGGCACCCCCCAACCCTGCCGCTGCCCCTCACTCCTGACCCGCAGCCCCCTGGTAGCCCAGCCCTGGGCACCCCCCAACCCTGCCGCTGCCCCTCACTCCTGACCCGCAGCCCCCTGGTAGCCCAGCCCTGGGCACCCCCCAACCCTGCCGCTGCCCCTCACTCCTGACCTGCAGCCCCCTGCTAGCCCAGGCCTGGGCACCCCCCAACCCTGCCAGTGCCCCTCACTCCTGACCCACAGCCCCCTGCTAGCCCAGCCCTGGGCACCCCCCAACCCTGCCAGTGCCCCTCACTCCTGACCCGCAGCCTCCTGGTAGCCCAGCCCTGTGGTCACGCAGCCTGGGGCCTGGGCTCTACCAGCTCCTGAGCTGGGCCCTGTAAGAGCCTGAAACAGCTGCCCTGGGGCCTGTGCTCAGTGCTGGGGCATCTCCCTCCTCCCCTTCCCCTCGTCCCAGCACGGGGATTTGAACCCAAGTCGCTGCTCTGTGCTGCGTGGGGCCCGGTCCATGTACTTAAAGTGCCGCCCAGGATCTTCAGGGGGAAAAAGGCAGCGCCACGTTTCTTGGTGATCCGTGTATCAACCAGCCCTGTATCATACGCACGAGATATTGTGCCCACACGCTCGACCTTGTTACCAATGAGTTACTCCCCTTAACTTCACTGGCCAGGTGAGTTAGAGGGGGGAGGGGGGGAGCCGGGCTTCTGAGCTGGACCGATGCTCCCTGTCGACAAGCCCCAGGGTCCTGTTGAGACCCCTCACATCTATAGCAGCCTCAAAATCTGTGTCTGTTGGTCCTTTGGGCTGCTGCTTTCTGGGTGTTGTCCCAATGCTGCACAGAGGGTGTTCCCCAAAGCAGGTGCTCGCTACTACCCCCCATGGCTGGCAATAGGTCTGGGCTTCTTCAGCAAGCCCCCCGGACACGTTTTATTGTTCGTGGGTCTGGCTCCCATCCCCTCTCCAGCTCTTGCAGCTGGCGGGAGGTGCTGCCTCCACGCCTGGCTCAGTCACACCTCGTTCATTCAACAGGGCCGTTGATTAAAAGGGGGGTGGGGGGTGGGGATCTTATTCTACTCCGAGCAAAAAGACATTTTTGATCGTTAGCCCAAGGCTCAGCACCACTTGTTCTGCATACGGAGCTGATGCGAAGTTGTAGGAACATGGGGGCATAATACAGAGATTTACCTACAGAGGGACCCCTGGGACCTGCCCCAGATGGAGCACAGCGCAGGGCCTGCTGCCCCCCCCTCCCCCATAGAGCCAGTGGGAGATGGGGGCTTTTGGCTCCCCGGGGGGCTTGCTGCCCTGCCTGCCCCACAGTGTGACCCTCCCTGGGGCAGGGTGGCCGGGAATCCGCTGAGCCTGCGCTGTTGTCCAGCCCGTAAATCCCTGTTTGTTCCACCGGTGGGTTTTCTAAAAGGGTGCAAAGAGCCGGGGGCGAGGGGGGGCTGTAGGACCCCTCCTCCAGGCGCCAGCCTCTGGCAGCTCCCTGGGATCCCTGGCTCAGAGACCAGCCGGGGAGCTGCTGGGCCGGGAGGGGTGACCAGGCAGCCCAGGACAGCAGCGGGTCTGGGGGCGTCTGCAGGGAGGGGTAAGGAGGAAGGGAGCGTGGGCTAATGGTCAGAGCTGGGCGCCAGGACACCTGGGTTCTGAGCCCGAGGGAGAGGTAAGTATATGGCTGTGGGAGTCAGGACTCCTGGGTTCCTCTGCAAGCCTGGAGACCCCGGCCTGGCTCCAGGGCCCTGCTGGCACAGGCTGGGGGGCCCAGCTGCTGTCTAACCCCCCCCCACCCTGCCGCCTGAAGGCATCGGCCTGTCACTACCTGGGCCTTGCCCGCCCCCCCACCCCTAGCAGCAGCCACTACAGTCCCACCATGGCTTGGGCTGGAGCCGCCCCTGACCTGGGGGGGGGGCAGGGAGAGGGGGGACATGGGCAGGGCTGGGAGCAGCATGAACTTAACTAGCAGCCACTTGTCTGGGGGTGGGGGGCTCAGGACAGGCTGCCAGGCGCAGACAGCGGGGGGGGGGATGTGTGCCAGGTGCAGGCTGCAGGGTGGGAGGGCTGGGGTGCCAGGTGCAGGCTGCAGGGGCTGGGAGGGTGATGGGTGCAGGGTGGGAGGGTGCAAGCTGCAGGGTAGGGGCAGGGGTGCCAGGTGCTGGGTGGGAGGCCTGGGGTGCCAGGTGCAGGCTGCAGCGGGGAGGGTGGGGGGCAGGCTGCAGGCTAGGGGACGGGGGGCTGCCAGGTGCAGGCTGCAGGAGGAGTGGGGAGGGGTGACGGGTGTAGGGTTGGGGGTGCCAGGCTCAGACAGCAGTGTAGAGGAGGCAGGGGGTGCCAGGTGCAGGGTTGGGGGTCAGGGAGTGTCGGGTTCAGGGTGGGAGGCCTGGGCGTGCCAGGTGCAGGGTGGGGGGGCAGGAGGTGCCAGGTGCAGGGTTGGGGTCAGGAGTGTCGGGTTCAGGGTGGGAGGCCTGGGCGTGCCAGGTGCCGGGTGGGGGGGCAGGAGGTGCCAGGTGCAGGCTTCAGGGGGTGGGGGGAGCAGGGTGGGGGAGGGGATGACCAAGCCCAGCAGTGTCATCAACAGGCCTCTTGGGAGCGGGGGTCTGGAGACAAGGAACATGGGGGGGGCTTTCATCCCCCCCAGTCCTCGCCCACCTTGTGCCCCGGCTCCCCTGCCATTGGCGAGGCTGCCACAGCCCTGGTGCCTCCCCAGGCAGTGCTGAGCCAGGCACATTCCCTGCCGGGTGGGAGGCTGCGACGGACACGGGGGGGGGGCTGAGTAGTGACACCCGGAGCCGCCTGCTCCTGTCAGTGCTGCCGTCCCGGCGCCAGGGCCCTGCCGTCCTGCTGGGGTCGGGGTCCGAGAGGCAGGTGGGGCCGCGGCTCGGCGGGCGTGAAGGCGCCAGGCCGGAGCCCAGCGAGCGACGGAAACAGGCAGCCAGGTCACAGGGGGCACTGCTGGGGCAGGGCTGAGGGGTGGGCACAGGGTGCGGCTGAACTGGGCCCGATCTCGTCTCCAGCACTGGGCGCGGCCTGGGACCTTCCTGCCCTGGGGGCCGGCTCCTGCTGGCCCAGCTGAGAGCCCTGACCGCGGCCCGGTCGCCTGGGTTCTCGTCACCAGTGCACACCCCGGCCAGGGCAGATCAGAGCCACTCCCAGCTGCTCTACCCATAGGGACAAGCCCCAGCCCGACTCGTTGGGGCTCCCCCCATGTCCCCTCGGCAGAGCCCCCCCAGCCCCTCTGGGCAGAGCTGGAGCCCGGCTGGGCCCGTTGCCATGCCGGCGCCTGGTTGCTAGGTTTCGCTCGGAGCCGGCGTGGGCTGCAGCATGTTGTGCCAAACCTTGTAATTTGTGCGCTTGCTGCATCTCTCGGAGTAATGGGGGGGCCCTGCGTAAAGCCTGGGGGGGCCTGAGCCCTGGCCGGGTGAGACATCCTGGCTCCCAGCCCCCAGGCCCCTCCCGGAGCTGGGGATCGAACCCAGGCGTCCTGGCTCTAACCACTAAACGGAGCTGCCCCCTCCCCCGGCAGGGCTGGGGGGTGACATGACACGGGGGGAAGCAGCTGGGAGGCCCTTTCAGATGGGGGGGCAGGTACCACACTCCCATCGCCTTGCAGCGGCCCGCGCTGCTGGGGGGGGCGGGAGCCCCATTAACCCAGCAATGACCCGGCACAGGCCCCGGACTGAGCTGAGCTCTGCCCAGCTGGGCTTGCGGGAGGTGCCCGTCGGCAGGTACGTGGGGGCAGCCTGGGCTCTGGGACATCAATTGGGACGGGGGTGTCCCCTACCAACAAGCCCCCCCCCCGGACCACATAGTGGCCCGCAGAGCAGTCGGGGAGCGGGCAGCATTCACAGGGTTCACCTGCAGGCGCTGCCATCGCCCAGGGCCCAGCCAGGTGCCCAGTGGGTGCTGGGGGGAGCGGGGCATCTGCAGGGCACCGGGACCTGCTGGGGGGTGGCTGCATGTGTTTCAGGGCGTGCATGTGTGTGTGTGTGTGTGTGTGTGTGTGTGTGTGTGTGTGCACATGTGTGTGCATGTGTGTGTTTGTGTGTGTGTGCGTTTGTGCACGTGTGTGTGTGTGTGCGTGCGCACGCTGCGTGCCTGTCTCCCCGTGTGCACGCTTTGTTCCGGCTGCTGGCAGGCTGGCACTTACCCGCCCGCACAAAGCGCTGCTCCCGGTGCCTGTTGCCGACACAGCCCTGGCGCGGAGCTCCCAGGCTCACAAGCAGCCTGTGGGCACAGGCAGCCCCCATCCCTCCCGCGCTCCCTCGGGGGCTCGCCCGGCTCACCGCGGCCGGACAAGCAAGTCCCCTGGGACCATGCTGGGCTGCCCGGTGCTGGGGGGCCATGGGCAGCGGGGGGCACCGGGCACTGGGCACCTGCAGATCTGCAAGCGGACGGACCTGCTGGTGGTTGAGATTAACACGGTCTCTTGTTGCAGCCACAGCAGCGCCATGGACCCAGGGCACTGGCCCCCGCGGGGCCCCGGCACCCCCTGGATCTACCGGAGCATCTCGGGGGAGTACGCGTGAGTCAGGGCCTTTCTCACTAGATCATTCCTCCCGGCGGGGGCGGAGGGCACCGCTTTGCAAAGCTTTCCCTAGGCTGGCGTGCATGAGCAGGGGGCTGCAGGTCGGGAGTGAGGGGCACCGGCAGAGCTGGGGAAGGGGGGAGCCCAGGGCTGGGAGAGCAGGGGGCTGCAGGTCGGGAGTGAGGGGCACCGGCAGAGCTGGGGAAGGGGGGAGCCCAGGGCTGGGAGAGCAGGGGGCTGCAGGTCAGGAGTGAGGGGCACCGGCAGAGCTGGGGAAGGGGGGAGCACGCCCCCAGTGAGCTATCCGGGACCTCTGGGCCCCCCTCGCAAGCAGGCTAGCAGTGGGTGGGGCGGCCGGGTCCCCTCCCGCCAGGCTGGGCCCTGAGCGGGTGGGTCTCTCTCTGCCTTGCAGGTGTCGGGAGAAGCACTTTGCGGCTGAGCTGTGGCCGGCCCGGCGCCCGGGGCCCCGTGTGCACCAGGACCCCACGTGGAGCAAGTCGATTCCTCTGCCCCAGCTGCCCTCCAGCGGCGACCCCCGGGGCCTGCGGCTGCTGGGGAAGGGGGCGCGAGGGGACCGAGACGCCCCCAGCGAGAGGAAGCCGAGGGGCGGCTCGGAGGGCAGGAGGGGCCTGGGCTGGGCGGCCCCCCCGGAGAGGAGGGGGCAGGGGGCAGCAGCCAGCGTCCTGGGCAGGAGGCGGCTGGCAGGGAGTGCCATGGAGGTGCTCCCAGCCGGGCCACCCAGCTACGAGACCCACATGCTGAGACGGCTCCGGGTGGGGCAGGGCAGCCGCAAGCCGAATGAGCCGCGGCCCCCGCCCTACATCTCGCCCCCTGCCTACGACGCGCCCCACCGCACTCTCCCCACCAAGCGGCCCCGCGCCGCCCCCGCACCGCCGGCCGCCAAGCGGGGCCGGGCAGCGCCCCATGGGAAGGGGCCCGCCGGGGGCAGCCCAGAGCCCGCTCCCGGCTCGCATGGCCCCCGGCAGCGGCTGGCCAGGCTCCCCCATGAGGTCCTGGGTGGCTGGAGCTACCATGCAGGGTCGGGCTCCCTGGGGCGCCGTGCCGGGTCGGGGCTCTTATGCCCGGGGCTGGAGAGCGCGGTGCAGTCCAGGGCCCGGGGCAGCTCGGCTGAGTCCCTCTTCCGCCCACTCTCCAGCCCAGACAGCGGCAGCCACACGCTGCCCCGGGCAGCCGGAGGGGCCAGCAGGGCCCGCGGCGCCGGGGGCTGGGATGCAGCAGGGCCCGGCTCTGCCCCGGGCCGGCAGCGACTCCCCTCCGGCTGGGGCTTTGGCTACGCAGCCAGCTCCACGGGCAGCGCCAGGAGTGGGCAGCGGGAGGGCTGGGAGCAGAGAGGCCGGCCAGAACGCAGGGCGCCCCCCTCTCCCTGCCAGGCCCCCACAGCCGAAGGCCGAAGCCGTCATGGGGGCATCTTTGTGATCGATGCCACCTGCGTGGTGATTCGCGCCGAGTACATCCCGCCCCCGCGGCGGGAGCAGGTGCGGCTCCTGGGGTCCCCCCCGCCCCGGGACCCAGCCTCTCCATGCCAGAGGCTGCTCCTGGCCAGCCGACCCCACCTTGGGGCCTCCGAGCGGGCGGCAGGGCCCCCACCCCCTTCCCCCGGTGACGGCTCCCTGGGGGAGAGGGCGGCTCGGATCTTGGGGCTCCCCACGGCTGAACTGGGCCTGGAGGAACCACAGGGGGCCTGTGCCCAGCGGGAGAACCCCGGGCGCTGGGGCCAGCAGGCGGGAGCAGCTCTTTCTGGCAGCCCGGGGCGGCTGGTGGGGGGCCCCGGGGTGCATGGGCTGCCCAGCCTGGCTGCTTCCCCCGAAGAGCCGCCTGGGGTCCTGGGGGGCAGGGAGACCCCCGGGGACGGCACCAATCCCTCTGTGGAGCCGGGGCCGGGGTGGGGCAGGGAGGCTCCTGGGAACGGTGCCAGTCGGGGTGAGCCGCAGGCCCTGCCCCCCCGAGCCCGGCCCTGCGCCCGTCGCCCGTCGCTCTGCACCCGCGACCTGCGCGAAGCCGTGTCCCGCATCCGCCGCCACACGGCGCCCGACTCGGACACGGACGAGGAGCCCGCGGGCCCGGCCCCGCGCAGCCACGTGGCCTGGAGGGGGCGCCCTCGCCACGAGGCCCTGGCCTACAGCAGCAGCAGCCTGGAGAGCAGCGGCTCTGACACCACCGTGGTCCCGGCCGGCGAGGGGGCGCCCCCGGGGGCGGTGCCAGAGGCTGGGGAGCCAGGGCAGGAGGCCTGGGGCGGGGGCCAGGAGGGGTTGGAGAGGAGCAGGGCAGCGGAGCCCAGAAGGGGGTGAGGGCGATGGAGGGGGCCTGCCCTGCTCGTGCGCCCTGCACTTCCCTCCCGTCGCCCCTGCCCACCTGGCTCCTACTCACACCTGTAGGGGGGCGGGGCCTGGCAGGGCGTGCCCAGGAGGGGCGGGGCCTAGTGGGTGGGGAGGGGCCAAGCCCAGCCATTCAAATGCCCCTTAGATTTGGGAGGACAAGGCTGACCCCCAGAAGGGCTCATCACCAGGGTGGGGCTGGCAGCCCAGCGGGGTGCAGAGAGCTGACTGGAAGGGGAGACCCAGCTAGGAGCCCCGGGCCAGGCTCCTGTGTAGCCTGGGGCGGGTGTCCCTCCCCGGTGGGGGTCAGGGCAGGCCCGTCAGAGCCAGCTTGGCGTCCCAGCCCTGGCGCCCTTCCTGGCAGAGCCGTAACAAGGCATTTTAGCGCCCGTGCTGAGTGCGTGTAGTTGCACACACGCCCATCGGGTTTTTTCATCATCCCCCCCCCGGGCTTTGCACCCTAGGCAGCTGCCCTGCTCACCCTGCCCTGGATACGGCCCTGCTGGGGGGCAGTTAATGGAGGCGTCTGTGTCTCTACCCCAGACTCTTCTGTGTGAATCAAACCTGCTGTAAAATGGGCCACAGAGAAATAAACCCCCCTGGGGGCTTCTGCCCCAGCCTTGTTGCCGTGTCTGTGAGTTTATACCCTGACCAACCCCTTGCTACTTGCAGCTGCCCGGGCCCGTGACTCCGTTAACTGTCCGGCCCCAAACTCCTGTGCAGCTTTGCTGACAAACAGCTGCTGCGCCCCACCCCAGAGGCAGCTGCATTTCAATGCTGGGTGAGGGATTCCCTGTGCCTCCAAACTGCTGCTGCGCCCCACCCCAGAGGCAGCTGCATTTCAGTGCTGGGTGAGGGATTCCCTGTGCCTCCAAACCGCTGCTGCGCCCCACCCCAGAGGCAGCTGCATTTCAGTGCTGGGTGAGGGATTCCCTGTGCCTCCAAACCGCTGCTGCGCCCCACCCCAGAGGCAGCTGCATTTCAGTGCTGGGTGAGGGATTCCCTGTGCCTCCAAACCGCTGCTGCGCCCCACCCCAGAGGCAGCTGCATTTCAGTGCTGGGTGAGGGATTCCCTGTGCCTCCAAACAGCTGCTGCGCCCCACCCCAGAGGCAGCTGCATTTCAGTGCTGGGTGGAGCGACTGCTGGGGAAAGAGGCTTTGAGCTCCTTTGAGATGAAAGGCCTTAAAGAAACAGGCGATTCATAGTATTGGGTTGCTGAATCCCTGCTGCGAGTTCCTGTTCCTGGCACCAGGGTTCAAAACCAAACGCCCAGAGAGAGGGTAGAAGTAATAATTGGGAGGTGCCTTGAGGGGGCCTTTCCCGGAACCACCACTAGAGGGCGCGACGCACCCAATTTTCACCCTCTCTCCGCTAAGCGCCTGAGCCGGCCCGCGGGCTGGGAGCTGGGCCCGCGGGCCGGGCGTGCGGGGGCTCCGGGCACGGCTCGGTTCTGGGGCTCTTTGCCCCACCCCATCGCAGCTCCCCCCCCCCTCCCAGCAAAACGCTACTGAATAACACGAGTCTGTGGAGGCCAGGGGCTGGGAGAGAACCCAGGAGTCCTGGCTCCCAGCCCCCCGCTCTCACCCAGTAGACCCCACTCCCCTCCCATAATAGAAACCAGGAGTCCCCCCCCCCCGCTGCATGAATCCTGGGCGGGGTAGATCGGTGCTGGGGGAGGCGTGGCCCTTGGCAGCCTCACTGGCTCCCCGTGGGCAAGGGGGGGCACCCCCCCTTGCCACCCTTTGGTTTGGGCTGCGGCGGAGGGCTCTGACCTCACGGGGCACCTGGGGAGCTGCTGGGACTCCGGTGGGTGAGTCACCGGGGGTGGGGGTGATGGCAAAAAGCTCCCCCCCCCCACGCTGGGACAGCCACCACCGCTGACTCATGCTGCCCAGGGGGGAAGGATCCCCCAGCTGGAAAGAAAACAAACCGCACAACTAATGTGTCCAATTTGCACTTTATTTAAAACCAGCTCCTCCCCCTCCCTCTGGCCCTGTCATTATCTCCCTGACACAGGTCTGCAGCGACCCACCGGCTGGGAGCTCCGGCCCGGAGCCAGGAGGTGCCATGCGCCGGGCAACGAGCTTGGAACCCAGGAGTCCTGGCTGATTCCCGCTCTGCCTAGCTGGAAACATCCCCCCGCCCCCCCAGTGCTGGGAATGGAACCCAGGAGTCCTGGCTGATTCCCGCTCTGCCTAGCTGGAAACATTCCCCCACCCCACCCCAGTGCTGGGAATGGAACCCAGCTGCCTAGCTGGAAACATTCCCCCAGTGCTGGGAATGGAACCCAGGAGTCCTGGCTCCCGGCCCCCCTGCTCCAACCTGATTAGAGCCCCCTGCCCGCCCTGAGCCAGGGAGAGAACCCTGGAGTCCTGGTTCCTGGCCCCCGCTGTTCTAACCCGACCAGCCCCCACCCTGAGCCAGGTAGAGAACCCCGGAGTCCTGGCTCCCAGCCCTCTCCCCTCTTGCTTTAACCCACTAGACCCCACTCCCTTCCTGTAATTGGAGATAGAACCCAGGTGTCTTAGCCCCCCCGGCCCCCCAGCCCTCGGGGCTAAGATTCCAGCCCCCCCGCCCGCTGCTGTCCTTTCGCTAACCCCGTCTCTCCTGGCGCCCCTGACTCCGGCCGCCCCCCCAGTCGGCGCAGTGTCCCAGATTCCGGGCAGGGGTGAGCTCGGCTCTGAGTCACGCGGGTAAATATAACCCCCAGCGCGGGATCCTGCTGCCAGCCACTCACTTTCCTTTTTTAAGGAGCCTTTTCGAGGTGGACTCCGCCCACAAACACAGGCCTGGCGCTGGCCCGCTCTCCCGCCCCCCTGCGGTGCCAGTCCGAGCCCTATTTCAGGCCTGCCATGACTTTCTCACCCGGTTTCCTTTTAAAGGGACCCCGGCAGGTTAAAAGCCCCCACCCCTCGCCCCCTAGCTGGAGGGCTCCCGTCCGGGCGGCTCGGCCAGAGGCCCCAGCTGCAAAGTTCTGCTCAGCCTCGGCTGCTGGGATCTCGCGCTGCCCCGGAGAGAGCCGGGAGCTCTGGCCCAGAAGGCCCAGTTCCCATTGTCTCTGGGCCGGGGAGCTCAGCCGGGCACCCTGGCCTCCGGCCCACCACAGCTGGCTGAGCCAGAGCCTGCGTGCGCCACTCGGCTGAGCGCACCTGTGGGTCTCCCTTACTGTTCACCCCGGCTGAGTCCTGCCCGTGCCCCCTGGGGCCAGCCCCACACACAGGCCCACCGTCCCCTGGCCCTGGCCCCTGGCTCGACCATGGAAAAGGCTCTGCGCCCCCTGGCTTGTCTCCTCTCGGCTGCCCGGTCAGGCTGCCCCCCCTGGGCACCCAGCCGGGCCGGACGCGGAGCGGGAACAGTGGGGTCCTTGTGGATCGTGCTGGGTGCTGTGGGGGGGCTCGGCAGAGCTCAGGCCCCACCGTGCAAGGAGCTGTAGACAGAGACAGGAGCCGATACCTGCATCACACCCCCCGTCCTCCTTCCCCAGAGGTGGTAGTTTGCACCCCCTGGGGTGAGAACTGCCCAAGGAGCAGGGGGGCCGGGACACTGGTCTGGGGGTGGGGAGGGGCAGGAAGGGGGCCCACGGCTCAGGCCATGGGGGTTCTGCTCCCGGGGGCGAGCGGTTTGGGGCCCAGCCTGTGGTACTTTCAAGGGGTGCAGTGCAGCGATGGACCCTGCCTGGCACTCAGCCGAGCCTCCCTGAAAACCAGGAGCCACTTGGTCCAACTGGCCTCAACTGAGAGAAGCCCAGGGGCAGGTGGGGAGCTCACGCTGCGGCTCCTTCATCCCGTGGCCCGTCTGCTGGGACAGGGGGGATCCGGCGTGTGGCTTCCAGGACACCTGGAGGGAGCTGAGACCCACCAAACTCGACTCACGGCACCATCTGACGGGAACAACCTGCCGGAGCCGCCAACCGGGGCCCAGACTGGATCCAGCCACTCACAGGTGAGAGGCTCCCACCACCGGCCCACCCGGCCCGAGCCAGCCTGGCCTGCTAGGCCACTCTTCACCGCTGCCCCCTGGTCTCTGCTTGCCCCATGCAGGGTGTTTCCCCATCAGCCCTGCCCCCAGGCTGGGGGTGGGTGGGTTTGGAAATGGGCCACAGGGCCCAGGTGATTGGGGCAGCCCTGCCCACCGCTGCTTGGACTAAACCCTGTGGGTCATAAGCCCTGTAGTGCTGACAGCTAGAGGAGATTCTCCTCTGGCAGGAGTGGCAGAGGCCAGGAAGCTCGGAATCCTCTCCTGCTGTCTCACCGTAGTCCCGGGTGCCCGTCCTGAGCCAGGCAGCCCCAGGAGCCCGCCGGAGCACAGCCCAGTTTGGGAGCACAGGGGTCTGGGCTAGGCTCGGTTCTGCTCCAACCCCGAGCGGCGGGATGGAAATGCCCCCAGAGCTCAGGTGGGAAGCCAGCTGGGGGGGCTGGGCGCTCTGAGCAATGGGGGTGTCAGGGCCCCAGGCACTGGGAGGGCGCCCCCTGCCCTGGCCCTTGCCCGGCTCCATGGTAGTGGAAGCCGATGCGGTGAGTGCGCCACAGACTGCGGGGGAAGGCCGGGATGACGGTTTCCATGAGCCGAGCGCTGCCCAAATCCCTCCCAGCTCCCTGCTGAGAAAATGACCTTCTAAATCCAGCTCCGGCCGGTGCCAGAACCTCAGCTGCCCTCGGCCCCCAAACCCAGCACGAGCCGGCTGAACTCCGGGGGGGATGGGCCGCACCCCCCGCAAACCCTGCTCCCCTGTAAATCACTCGCCCAGCTCCCCTGGGCCCTGCCCCTGGCCCTGGGTCTGAGCCCCCCCCCACGGCTCCATGGGTGCTCCAGGGCTGCAGCACCCACAGAGAAAAATGAGTGGGTGCTTAGCACCGCTGGCAGCCAAGCTCCCCCCCAGCACCTCTCATCCGCCGGCGGCCCCGCCAATCTACCCCTGCGCCCCCCTCCGGCTGCAAACAGCTGTTTTGCAGCATGTAGGAAGGGGGAGGAGGCAGGAGGGGGCAGGACGGGGCGGGGGCTTGGGGAAGGGGTGGAGTGGGGATGGGGTGGGGCCTGGGATGGGGCAGGGGGTTGAACACCCCCAGGATAGGAGGGAAAGTTGGCACCTATGCCCCACGGCACTGTCCCCAGAAGCCCCGTGCCCCGTGGGGGGGGGGTGTGCACATGGGTGTGTTCCCACACATCCCTCTGTGCGTGTGTGCGCTGCACCTGCACCTGCACCGGGCCGTCTGTCCCCACACTGAGCACGGGCCTGCCACGCAGGTGTGCATGGGGTGTGTGAGTGTGTTTGGGACCTGTGAACACACACAGTGGCATTTAGGTGCTGGCACAATCCGTGCGTCTGGATTGTGTGTGTGTGCACACATATCTGTGGTGCTGAGTGTGTGTGTCAGTACGGGTGTGTGTGTGACGCACACAGTGTGGTGCTGCCTGCAGGGAACACACAATACACCAGCTGTGAGAGGGGCTGACTCCGGCTCGGCTGGTCTTTCGCTGCCAGCCGGGTGGGCCCGCGGACTCTCCCTGACCTTTGACCCCAGCCATGGCCAGGGCGGTGGGGGCGAGCGGGCGGCGGTGCCCACAGGTGGGCTGGGCGAGCTGCCCAGGGCCCCGGCCACGCAGCCTCTGACTGTGCCGGGTGACACAGGAGCCACCCGCTCCCGCCGGCAGACCTGCAATTAGGACAGATCCCGGCTTGACCACAAGCCCCAAATTCCCAGCGGGGGCCTCTCGTCTGGGATGCCCGGGGCAGCGCAACGTCACTGGAGCGTTTCCACTGCTACCCCTGCTGCGGCTGGGAAAACTCCCCCTTCCCTGGGGGGCGGCTGGGAGACCTCAGCCAGGGCAAGAGGGGGCGCCCGGCACCCCCGAACCCCCTTGGTCCTGTTGGCTTGTCCAGCCTGGTATCACCCCCTCACACACACTGGGCCCACCCCATGCCCGGGGGGGCTGGGAGGAGTCCCCTGCATGCCTGGCATAGGGTGAGCGCTCGGGTACCCGAGTGTCAGGGCCCCAGCCCATTGGGCCCAACCCAGGGACCTGGTGTCTGGCACACCGGGAGCAGGCGGGCAGGGCAGGGCAGGGCAGGGGGAAAGGAGCGTTACATGGGATTTGGGGGGGCAGCGGAACGGGGCAGCTCTCCTCCCCCCAGGGGGGTGGGTCCTGCACCCTTAGCCCAGTGCTGACTTTCCAAACACACTGAAATCCACGTGGCCCCTCGGGTAACTGACCTGCCGCCCTCTTCCCTACCCGCCCCACTCCCCCCCCAGCAGCGCTCCTGCCCTGCACCCGCAGCGCCCGCTGCTGGCACCATGCTTTGCCCGCTGCTCTCCGGCCCAGCTGAGTGTGACTCTGGGCCTCTGTGCAGGAGAGACACCAGCGCAGCGAGCGCCGCAGCCAGCACTGGGCGCGGGGCGGGGGGGGGAGTGCCATGAGGTGTTGTGTCTGTGGTGAGACAGTCGGGGGGATCCAGATGTGAACCCGCCGCGCGCCGGAGGGAGCGCCTGAGTCACGGCAAGCGGCCGGCCCCCGCCCACCCCATTCCTGTAACGCCCAGGGCTGGCCGGGCAATCTGCTTCCAATTTGTCTGGCCTGGCGCATCCCTGCAGGGCAGACAGGCAGCGAGAAACCTGCCCTCACCTGATGGGCGGCTGGGGGGGGGGGGCGGGGGGCAGAGGATGCTCAGAAAGGCGACGAGTTTGGCCAGGTCTCAGCTGCCTTCCAGCGGCTGGGGATGAGCACGACCCCCCACCCCTCCCATCCACGGGCCCTCCCCCACCCTGGAGCTGCGTGAGCTGTTTTCTGTCCCGAATGGCTCCTTCCCGGCACGGCCCAGCCGCAATCTGGCCCTGATTGGAGGAAGGGCGCGATGTCGCTGCTGCCGCATCAGCTGGCTGGTCGCCGATCGCCAGCTGGGGCGCAGGGGGTCACCAGGTGCAGGCATTTGCGTGTGTGTGAATTTGTTGGTGTGTGTGCACGTGTATGCGCGTGTGCAACGCCGTGTGTTCACGTGTGTGTCATGTGTGTTTGTGTGGTCGTGTGTGCGGTTGGGTGCAGACGGGACCCCGTTGTGTGCTGTGTCCTTTGCTCTGTCTGTGGTCCCGTGTGCCCCCTGGGGGCCCCTCCTCCCCCCCCCCCACTGGCCACACTGGGGGGGGCCAGGGGGGCAGGGCTGGCTTCGGCTGGCTGCCCGGCGCCCGGCAGGGGCTCCCTCGCGGCGCGGCGGCACGCCCGGGGCCCCGACTCACCACAGCCGGGAACAGCTGCTCACTCAACCACAGCCACCCTCTCAGGCCTGGCTCCCGGCCACGGGGCCTCGGGCACACGGCCTGGAGCCAGCGGGGGCCAGCGCAGCAGGGCCCGGCCCCTGGGCGAGGGGGCTGGGGGAGGAGCCAGCTTGTCTCCTGCCGGGCCAAGCAGGAGTGTGGGGCAAGGCGGCAGCTGGGGCCCAGATACCAGGGTTGTGGGCACATTGCAGACCAACCGACGGAGCCCTTGTGCAACTCGCATGTCTGACAACCCTTGGGGGGAGCGACGGGGCTCCATGTGCCTGATCTGTATCCAGGCAGGTTGGGGGCGCAGAGCTGTGGGGGTGGGGGCTGGGCTGGGGGCGCAGAGCTGCAGGCGGGGGCTGGGCTGGGCAGGCGGCAGGCGGGGCTGGGCTGGGCTGGGCAGGCGGCAGGTGGGGCTGGGCTGGGCAGGCGGCAGGCGGGGGCTGGGCTGGGCTGGGCTGGGCAGGCGGCAGGCGGGGGCTGGGCTGGGCTGGGCAGGCTGCAGGCGGGGCTGGGCTGGGCAGGCGGGCTGGGCAGGCAGGCTGGGCTGGCTGGGCTGGGCAGGTGGCAGGCGGGGCTGGGCTGGGCAGGCTGGGCTGGGCTGGGCAGGTGGCAGGCGGGGGCTGGGCAGGCGGCAGGCGGGGGCTGGGCTGGGCAGGTGGCAGGCGGGGGCTGGGCTGGGCTGGGCTGGGCAGGCGGCAGGCGGGGCTGGGCTGGGCTGGGCAGACTGCAGGCGGGGGCTGGCTGGGCTGGGCAGGCTGCAGGCTGGGGGCTGGGCTGGGCTGGGCAGGCTGCAGGCGGGGCTGGGCTGGGCTGGGCAGGCGGCAGGTGGGGGCTGGGCTGGGCTGGGCTGGGCAGGTGGCAGGCGGGGCTGGGCTGGGCTGGGCAGGCTGCAGGCGGGGCTGGGCTGGGGCAGAGCTGCAGGCGGGGGCTGGGCTGGGGGCGCAGAGCTGCAGGCGGGGGCTGGGCTGGGCTGGGCAGGTGGCAGGCGGGGGCTGGGCTGGGCTGGGCAGCATGAAGGCTGCAGGTGAACTGCAGGGATGCCTGACTCAGGGCCTGTCCCCTCCGGGACGGGACCCAGATGACCTGCAGCTGGGTGCCCGTAGCTCCCTGCCCCACTCAGAAGCGTCTCTCTCACTTGTGAGCTGTGGGGTGGGCCTGGGGCTGGGCTCGGCCGGC
Organism: Mauremys reevesii; assembly: GCF_016161935.1. Lineage (NCBI taxonomy): Eukaryota > Metazoa > Chordata > Testudines > Geoemydidae > Mauremys > Mauremys reevesii. Next base: position 15,188,154 of record NC_052647.1, on the reverse strand, counting down.
AGGCAGGGGAAGGTGGCCTGATCCGGGCCCCAGGCTGTCCCCACGGGGGCTGCACCCAGGCTGGCAGCTCCCAGCTTGCGGGGTGGGGGAGAGCTGATGGCTCTAGCTCAGGGTGGGGATAATTGGGGGGGGGGCTGCCTAGTGGGGACCCCCCAGGCTCAGCACCATGCAGGCCAGCCCAGGAGGGAGGCGGGTTGCTGGCTGGAGTGGGGAAGGCAGCAGGGCTGGGGGGGTGGTCAGGGTGCATGTAGATGAGCGAGGCCTGACGCTCCCCTGCCCCCACACTTCCACTGCCACCAGCATGGCAGCTGCACTGGGGCCAGGGCGGGAGCCGGCCTGCGGTGCAGCTCCCAAGGCGGCCACACGATGTCGCTGTGCAGTAGGCCAACCCCGAGAGGCCTGGCCTGGCCTGGCCTGGCCTGGCCTGGGGGGGACGGAGGGGTGTGGGGGGGCTGCATGGGAACCTCGTGGGGGCGAATTCTCACCACTTGCAAGGTGCTTGCAGGAGGCGGGGGGGGGGGGCGGGAGAACAGCCCCCCGGCCCCGAAGGGGTCAGATTGCTGCAGGATTGGCTCTGACCCCTCCGCTGCCCCCCGCCACCTGCCCTGTATCTGTGGGGTTCCCCAGGCCCTGCTGGCGGGAGCTGGGGGACTCACGGGGAACACATGGGTAAACCGGCCCCCAGCCCCCCAGTACTCCAGAGCCAGCTGCACCCCAGTGCAGGAGTGGCCTGGGGTCCTGCGCCTCCATCCGCACCCCGCATGGCCCAGGTGCTCCCGGGGTTTACTCCCGGCCAGGCCCTGGCACTGAGCTGGCAGAACCAGCCCCGCGTCTTTGCCTCCTGGCAGGCGCAGGGCCTTGTGGGGAGTCCCATGGTCCTCTGCGGTGCGGCCCCTCGGCTCAGCGAGGGGGGGGCCCAGCCTTGCGGCCTGAATGCGGCATTGTTCAGCGGGGCTGGAGTCACAGATAATTACCTCAATTAGTTACAATGGAAGAGTAATAAATACAGGCTTAGTGGCTCCTACCCACTGTGGTTTCTCAGATTAATCCAGCCCCGCCGACCAGACCTGAAAAGCATGATGGACAATTCATTAAACTCCCCAAATGCCACACAACCGTCCCATGAAGGTTTGTATTAGACCCCTGGGGCTCTCAGCTTTGTCCCTAATTGTTTCTCTCGGGCCTTGGTCACCTACCAGCCAGTAGGTGATGGGCTGCCTCCCCAGCAGAGGCCGGCGTGCCCGCGGATTAGGGGCGATCCTTGCCTCGGTTGCTGGGGCGCCTTAGCCCGTCGGGACAGGAATGCTCCCGCGGAGGGGGGAAGCGGAGAGGCGGGCCCGACAAGGTGGGGTATTCGCGGGACACAAAACCGGAGGCACAAGGAGTTAATTAGAAGCCAGGCAAGGGGCTGGTCGGGCCACAATGACGGGGCTGCGAGCGGAGACGGCTAAATTACTTCCGAGGATTAATATGAACCGGGCTGAGCTAAAGCTGACGTTGAGTAATCGGCGCAGGGGAGCGGCTCCCACGTTCCCACAACAGCCCCCTCCCCTGCACCAGGATGTGGCTGGGGGCACATGAACTAAACACCACATCTGGACTCCCCTCCCCCGCCGTGGTATGAATGGCCCCGATCCTGATGGTCTCCTGAGCACCCGCTGGAGTCCAGGAGGGGGGACTCCCTGGCTTGAACCCCTTTGGTAACAGGCGCAATCTGGTTGTGGAGCTGGGGGGAGTCTGTGCCGATGTAGCTGCAGAGGTGGGAACCCTGCCGTCCTCCCCCAGAGAGAGAGGCTGGGCGGGTGCCAGCCACTCCTGTCGCTTCCCCTACTGCTGAGAGGCAGCCACCTCTGGGACGGAACGCGGCAGCTGTTAGCTACAGAGCGGTGCCATGTCTGGCTGGGGCAGGACGGGACGGAGAGGCTGGTGCCCACTCGGATGGGGCGGGACCAGGGGGGACTTCAGCCAGGACGCTGGGGTGGGGGAAGCCACAGGCTGGTCCCATGTGGCAGGGTGCCCCACAGCAAGGCACTGGCACTGTACCGACCCCCACCCAAGCCCAGCCAGCCTGAGGCCAGCGCAGGCTGCCGGCGAGCCAAGGGTGACGTCTCCTCTTGTCACTCCGCTGTGCACTTCACCCAGCTCCCCCGAGCCTTTCCCGGGGCAGGGCCGCTGGGCTCTGTCTGCTCGCAGCAATGGCATCCCGAGGCCCTGCGTGGGCTGCGGCCTCCATCCTCCCCCCCAGCTAACCCGCCCCCCTCGCTCTCTCGCTCTGCAGGCTGGATGAGAGCCCCCCCCCACCCCCCCGCAGATGGGCAGCGCGAGGCCTGGGCGACGCTTCCGGCCCAGCTTTTCCAGTGCTCGGACCCCACCGCTGGACCCCAGTTGCTGTTCACAGGGAAGGTGTGACACGGGTGAGTGTGAGTGTGCGTGTGACACTAGCGCACACGATTTAATGCACTGAAAAGCTGGTGTTTCCTTCAGCGCTCAGCTACCAACCCCCCCTCCGCACACACCAAAAACCCTTCTCAAAAGTACAGCCAGTGGCGAAGGGCTCCAGATGTTTCCCAGCTGCCCAGCTGTGATGGGCTTTCCACTGGGCTGGGGGGGCAGGGCGTGCATTTCCCAGCTCAGGCCCAGACCAGCGCAGGGGGAGGGGGCGGGGAGCTATATTTAAAGCCACCCAGTGTATTTATAAAAGCCCAGATAATTTGCACCCTGCAGCCCAGTTGTGTGTGTGTGTGAGTCTATCTCAGGGGGGCTTTGGCTGCTGAAGGTGTGATATGGCTCAGCAAGCCCTGGAAAAACTGAGTAACAGAGGTGACTTATAACAATGTCATTATCTATATTCTTAACTCGCCACCGCAGGCAAACAGGGTTATTTTCATGCCCGGTGCATGGCAGAATTTAGCAGAGCGATAGCTCCCAGCAGACAACGGTGATGCTGCAGGAGGGTTATTTCGGGATGTGTTTCTTTCCAGTCTTTTTTTTTTTTTTTTCCCCCTGTGCATTTCTTGATTTTACCGCACCAGGGAGTGTTTTTCACCTTGGCAAGAGAAAGGGACAATCTTTTTGTCTTCCTCTTTCTTTCTAAGCATCAACTTTTCCGCTAGCGCCACGAGAAGGTATTTCTGGAAATGCCCCCAGCGTTTGCCACTGTCCCACTCAATGTGCAGCTTCTTCGGCTCATTGCCTGTGTCCCGCGTGGGGGCGGGGGGGAACCCCAAGCAACTACAGAGCTCTGACGGTGGACAGGCCCCATGATTGCAGCTCCTGGGACCTCCTGCCATTGCCTCCAGCAGCTCCTGGGACCTCCTGCCATTGCCCCCAGGCCTCCAGCATGCTGCAGCCAGGCTAGTGACTGTGTCTGGCTAACGCATCGTCCAGACCCTCCGCTCTGCAGCCGGAGCCGTGGAGACACGGCGAATCCACGTCCCTTCCGGTGGGTCAGCACCCGAGGTGGGAAAAGGCCGGGCCTTTGTTCCTGCTGGCTGGCGTTTGTCTGGTTTAACTGCCAGCCATGGGGCCTTGTTCTGCCCCAGCCCAGCCCCTCTGGGGAACCCCTCCGGCTGCACTAGGTGTTGGATCAGGTGCCAGGAGCTCAGCACCCACCGCCCTGGGCCTTTCTAGGAATCAGCCCACAGGGAGTTGGGCACCTCAGTGTTCCTGGAGCTCTGGGCCAACAGGACATTTTGGGGGTGATGTTGGAACAGGGCTTGGGGGTGAACCTGCCAACCGGGTGCTTGGCAGTTCAGTTCGCAGGCGGCGCCACCCCACTCCTTCTCCGCCTGTTTCTGCACGAGGCCCCACGACAAAAGCCCGATGGGTGAATTCAGGCCTGGGGAAAGGTGCCAGGCTGAGGGCCCAGCTCAGACCCCGTGGAGCAGGGGAATCGCTGTGTCCCGCCTCAGGGGATCGGGCTCAGCGCGAGCTGGGCCGGGAGCAGGAGCGGACAGTGCTGGCCAATGTAATTCTCTGCCTTGTCATTGTTCGCCTCCAGAGGTCATTAATGACCCCTTGGCGCTAAGGGGAACCAGCCCCACACCCCAAGCAAATGCCAGAGGCCAGAGGCCCCGTTGTGGCCGAGTGCTTGGATGTCATGGCGATGGGCCCAGGAGACCAGCTGAGAGATGGACACACCCGTGGGAGCCAGCCGAGGTCACTCGATCAGGGTGAACTGCAAACAGACAAACCCCAAACGCTGGTGGAGCTGCCAATCCTTAGATTTCCCAGCCAGCTTCTGTGGTACCTCACTGGTCACTCAGAAGCCCAAACAATGCAGTTCCCTTAAAGTGCCCAGCCTCAGGCCTCCCTCCAGACGCACATGTCAGATATGATGATGATTCCTGAAAATCTTCTCTCATCATATAAAAGAAAAGGGTCTTCCAGTCCCAAAGGATCAGTCACACACCCAGGTCCAATTATAACTTAGATCTTACCCAAAATACACGCAATGGCCAATTCTTGTTAACTAAACTGAAATTTATTAAAAAAGAAAAGAGAGAGAGAGTTGGTTAAAAGATCAATCTACAGACAGACTTGAATTCAATTCTTGAGGTTCAGATACATGGCAGAGATGAGCTTGTAGTTGCCAAAAGTCCTTTCAGAAATGGTCCATAGGTTATAGTCCAATGTCCATATTCAGGGTGACTCCAGTCAGTGACTGGGGATCTCAATCCTTGTGGCTTAAGGTTTCCCCCTCTTGAAACCCAAAGCGGATCTGAGATGAAGCAGGATCGTGTCCCAGGGTTTTTATACATTTCCAGCAGCCTCTTGGCCTGAGAAAACAATCGGCTTAACCTTTCTTCTCCCAACCATCCTGGCAATTAGCCCAGGGGAATTTACCCATTAACAGTTCAGATCCAGGTTACCACAACCTTCAAAGAGACAGAGAGACAATGATACGATTTCACTTACTTATCTTCCTAAATGTTAATATTCCTTTGTTGATCTTTGAATCAAAGCTATAGGAATAGACAAGACTTGTTTGCTGACATCCCAAGCCCTGAGCAAACACCTCCCCTTCTACCTCTAACAATGCCGGCTGCATTTCAAAGCTCTGCTCATTTACATATTTTCCTAACAAGTCCTTAAGGGTCACCCATGGGTTAGGTCAGTCTATGAGTTAATTAACTCTTTCTGGCCCTGTCACCTTTCAATGAGATATTAGATCACACTCATAATGTCACAACCTTAGATCAGGGGGTCTCAAACTGGGGATCGGGACCCCTCAGGGGGTCACGAGGGGGGGTTGCGAGCTGGCAGCCTCCACCCCAAACCCTGCTTCACCTCCAGCATTTAGAATGGGGTTAAATATATAAACAAATGCTTTTAATTTATAAGGGTGGGGGGGTCACACTCCGAGGCTTGCTGTGTGAAAGGGGTCATCCATACAAAAGTCTGAGAACCACTGTCTGAGATGGACAGATTAGATTAGCCAAGCGGCTCCTGGCCCTTTCAGCTGGACGCAATATTCTAGAATTCCAAACTATTGTGCATCTTTCCTGTGTGGCTGTTAACCAGCTACCAGACTCCACTCCAGAGGTGGCTGCATTCAGTGGTAGGCATGGTGATTCCTGTGTGCAGCACGTCAGGAGGAACTGGGTGAGTCCTGGCCTCTTCCACATCCCTTTCCGCAGTGCTCCTCAGCTGGGCGGTGTGACATGGCACTGGGGCCTTAGCCGGCATTGCACACCGAGCGGTTGGAGCCGGTGTGGGGCCTTAGCCGGCATTGCACGCCGGGCGGTGGAAGCCGGTGCGGGGCCTTAGCCGGCATTGCACGCCGGGCGGTGGGAGCCGGTGCGGGGCCTTAGCCGGCATTGCACGCCGGGCGGTGGGAGCCGGTGCGGGGCCTTAGCCGGCATTGCACGCCGGGCGGTGGGAGCCGGTGCGGGGCCTTAGCCGGCATTGCACGCCGGGCGGTGGAAGCCGGTGCGGGGCCTTAGCCGGCGTTGCAGGCCGGGCGCTGGGAGCCGGGAGCCGGTGCGGGCCTTAGCCGGCGTTGCACGCCGGGCGGTGGAGCCGGCAGCTGGCCTTAGCCGGCATTGCACGCCGGGCGGTGGGAGCCGGTGCGGGGCCTTAGCCGGCGTTGCACGCCGGGCGGTGGGAGCCGGTGCGGGGCCTTAGCCGGCGTTGCACGCCGGGCGCTGGGAGCCGGTGTGGGGCCTTAGCCGGCGTTGCACGCCGGGCGCTGGGAGCCGGTGCGGGCCTTAGCCGGCGTTGCAGGCCGGGCGCTGGGAGCCGGTGCGGGGCCTTAGCCGGCGTAGCACGCCGGGCGGTGGGAGCCGGTGCGGGGCCTTAGCCGGTGTAGCACGCCGGGCGGTGGGAGCCGGTGCGGGGCCTTAGCCGGCGTAGCACGCCGGGCGGTGGGAGCCGGTGCGGGGCCTTAGCCGGCGTTGCACGCCGGGCGGTGGGAGCCGGTGCGGGGCCTTAGCCGGCGTTGCACGCCGGGCGGTGGGAGCCGGTGTAGCACGCCGGGCGGTGGGTGCCGGTGTAGCACGCCGGGCGGTGGGAGCCGGTGTGGGGCCTTAGCCGGCGTAGCACGCCGGGCGGTGGGTGCCGGCAGCTGGGCCTCCCTGTTTAACCTCAAGGGGTACGTCTCTGGCTCACCCCGGACCACGCCCAAACATGAAAGCCGGGCAGTTCCCCAGCTCGTCACCTGCTTCCACTTAGCGCCGGCTCTGGCGGGAGGCCGGTTCCTTCTGTAGCTGATCCCGCCCGGCGCAGGGAGGGGACTTGGGATTTTCTTTCTCCTCCTCAGAAGCGAGCTGTGGGTTTGAGGCTCCCGGCTCCCAACACACTCGCTGAAGATCCTGAAACCCCAAACCAGGTGGGGAGCAGCGTGTGCCAGGACGGGGGCAGGGGAATTGCTGCCCTGGGGCCTGGCTGCTTTGCCTTCCAAGCGGCCCTGCAGAGCTCCTGGGCTCACGGTGCAGCCAGGTCCCAGACCAGCTGCCAGGATGGGAGCGGGGCCACACGTCCCAGGAGCTGGGGTCTCTGGGGTCCGCACAGTGGAGTGTTAGAGGAGCACTGGGGCACGGAAAATGCAGCTACCTCTGGGGTGGAGTGTGGCAGCTGGTTCATAGCCAGGCAGCAAACCTCCTGGTGTTAGCTACTGACGTACAGTTAATACGCATGTTCCAACAAGACTTGTGAGGATCCCTGTGGGCAGCGGGCAGCTCAAACCGCAATAAGACCCAGCGAGGGGAACTGACCATTGGACCCAGCTGTCATGGGCTTGGGCTGGATTCTCCGGCAGGAGCTTTGGGCGGCACAGGAGGCACTGGGGGAGGGTCCCCAGCTGGGTTATACACATGTCCGGACAGCATGATCCTAATGGTCCCCTCCACCCCTAAGATCTCGGAGTCCCTCACGCCCTGCACCTGGTGTCATCACTGACACTAGTGCGACGGGCGTGGAAAGTGCTGCCAGCTCAGTGTGGCAGTGTCTCCCGCACCCTTTGCACTGGTGTTAATGACAACACGGCTTGCCCAGCACTGGACAGGGACGAGGTGCCGCATTGCTCCAACCCCCCCCCCCCCCAAAAAAGTAAACTCTGTTGGCTTGATAAAAATAGATCCTTTATTTGTCTCTAGCTCGCTATGACTGAGATCTGTAACAAAGCATCGTTCTTTTAATTAGAAACAAAAAGGCCGGGGGGGGGGATCTTTGTCAAAGGCAGAGGAGAGGGATCGTCTAGGAGACCCAGCGGTTGGCAAGGCCGGGCCGGCACTAAGGGGTATAAAACCATTCACAATAAATATTTTATTTACAAAACAAAACTGGCGATTCCGACCACTTCTTCAGTGCACGTTACGTACCAAATTCCCACCCTTGGTTCGACCGCGCGCGCCAGACCGGCCAACTGACCGCCCAGCGTTTTCTCCCCTGTTCCCGGCACCGTGCTCCGAGTCCACGAAGCTAACGAGCGGCATTTGGTGAGTGCTGTGAACAGTCGTCCGAGGGGCAGTCGCGGGCGCCGGGCGCTTTCCCAGCTGCCTTTGACCTGGCCACCCCGGCAGCAGGGGGAGGCTGGGAGCATCGGACGGATGAATCCTGCCCGGGGCGGGGGGTGACTGAGCAGCGTGGAGGTGGGGCTGGGGCTCCCAGGCTGGGGCTCAGCACAGAGGCCAGCGCTGGGCTGTGGAGACCCACCCCCAGGACATGGGGCAGGGATCCAGGCTGCCGATCCAGCCCTTTTCGCCCAAATGCGCCCAGGGATAAGACCCTGCGGAGTGACAGGGAGGGGACTGCCACGGCCCTTCGGGTCACCACTGGGTGATCTCTGACGCCCCTGCAGGTGTCCTGGCCTGGAAGAGTTTGGAGGGGTCTGGAGAGGACGGCCTCTCCCCTCATGTCTGCCAGGCCCTCACCTTTCTCTGGGGCCGGGTCTGCCACTGAGAGCGGCAGCTCCGGGGTCACGGGGCTGCAGAATCCGGCTTGCAGCAGCTGCTCGGATGCGGTGCCCTTGCTAGGCGGGATAGGGGTGGGGCCCTGATTTTGATCCCCCCCCCCTCCGTCCCCCTCCTCCCACCTGGCCCCAGCTCACAAGCACTCGTGCAACACTTGTGTGTTGGTGCAGTTCAAGCAGCTGACGTGGCAGCACCAGTGGAAGGTGCAGTTGCAGCGCTCGGTGACGCGCTGGGTCCGCGTGCGGTATCCCCGCCCGCAGCAAAGCAGCTCGCAGCCGTCCAGGGCGGGGGAGGAGCTGTTGCAGAAACGCCCGGCCGTGCCCGGCGTGCCCGTCTTGCCGCTGTAGGTGCAGAAGTTGGGCGACTTCTCGAAGTAGACGAGGTCGTGGGGGGAGGGCGGCTTGTGGGCCGGGTTCTCGGGCTCCAGGTGGGGCCCCTCCACGCGCGAGGCCCGGTTGCTGCCCTTGTTGCCGTAGATGACGCGGGAGGCGCCGTCGAACCGGTCCTTGAGGAAGTCGCCCACTGTGCGGAAGGTGGGCAGCCGCATCCAGCAGGTCTTGACGGTGCAGGAGCCCGACATGCCGTGGCACTTGCACTCCTGCCGCATCTCCGAGAAGACCGTCTGCAAGAGAGGCCCGGCCCGGTTAGCGCTGCGAGCTTCCCCAGAGCAGTGCCCCGGTGCTGGGAGCGGCCTTGTAGCGGTGCCCAGTGGGACCCCAGCGCGGCGAGCGCTCCCACGGCGGTGCCCACCTCGGCCTCCGTTACACATGGGCCCTCCCTGTTAACGCACGTTAGGCAGCGTCTAGCAGGTCGCGGGAGTTGCTCTGGGCAGAGCCGTTCCACCGGGATCGCTCTGCAGCCGCCGGCTCGGCCACGCTCCGCCCACCCCCACGCTGGAAACCCGAGGCAGCCCGCGGAGGCTCCCAGGGCTCCTTTTCAGTGGGGTTTTACTGCAATTAGAGGAACTGGCATCAGTTCCTCCCACATGTGCTGGATGCCGGCAGGGCCACGCGCAGCAGCATGCCTGGACGAGGAGCCCGAGCTTCGCCCGTCAGAGCTGGCGTGTCCTGGCTCTGCCCCAACCCTGCTCCACCCATTGCGCCTCCACCCTCCCTTCCCCGGGCTCCCTCCTCCCTCTGATCGGTCCCGTGCCCCCCTCCCCGAGCTGGGAGTTCACTGGGGGGAGGAGGGCAGGACGGGTCCCTCCAGGTCTCTCTGTCCCCTTTGGATGCTGCACAGGGAGCTTCTGTCCTCTGCACACCCCCTGCCCACGTCCCTCTGCTCAGAGGCTGCAGCAACCCCGGGCCCTCTGCTGATGCCCCCAGGAAGAGAAGTCGCAGGTCAGGAACCTGCCCCGCCCCCCAGGGTATCCTGTAGCTGCCCTCTGAATGCTGGAGCCCGTCAGCTTCCTGTCTGCAAAGCAGAGACCACATGGGCTGGAAAAGAGCCCCAGAGATGATGCTCCTCCCACAGCGCACACGTGCACAGACACGCACGCACATGCATGCTCACACATGGACAAGCACACACACGCATGTACACGCATGCACAGACACACGTGGACATGCACACACACGCACAGGCACAGACATGCACACACAGTCTCCCCACCCCATGCGTGCACACCCCCACGTGCCCGTACACCCACTCGTGCACACTCACCATCCGTCCCGCCTCGTTGTTGTGCAGGTTCATCAGGAAGCGCAGGTCCCGCCCCTTCTCGTTGGAATCCACAAACTCGCGCCCGAAGACCCGGCCGAAGTCGACGTTGTCGCTGCAGCCCCCCCAGTGCCAGTCAGGGCCCCCCGGGCCGCGGCGCCGATAGTCACACGTGCAGGACTCGATGGAGCCCTCGGAGCAGGACCGGGCCACGGAGTGAGTGACGCCGGCGCTGGTGATGGCGAAGATGAACGCCGTCTCCCGACAGCCTGGGGGCAGGGAACCAAGGCATTCAGGGCACCGGCACCCCAGGGCGCGGTCCCGGCTCGCTGGCACTGCAGCTGGCAGTGAGCCAGGCAGGAGCTGCGGGGCACCTGCTGCAGCCATCAGCCCCATCAGCCCCAGCCCCAGCTGGCAGGGCACTGAAGACACTGGCCACCCATGCAGCAGTGGCAGCCTGGCTTGGGGGGTGGGGGAGCCGAGAGGACAGGGGCTCACTCCAGAGGCGGGCGGGGGGGTCGGGGGGCTGGGCCAGGCCAGGCCTGAGTCACTTTGTCTCCCAGCAGTACGGTGGGGCTGGCTCGCCCTGGGTCCGTCCAGCGCAGGTAACACACCTGGTACCAGCTCGGGGAAGCTCCCTGGCTCCCTCTAGCGGGGAAGGGGGAAATGACAGGTGTGTTCCCACCTGCGGCCAGGTTCGTTTGCATACTGAGCTCCCTGGCTCCCCCTAGCGGGGAAGGGGGAAATGACAGGTGTGTTCCCACCTGCGGCCAGGTTCGTTTGCATACTGAGCTCCCTGGCTCCCCCTAGCGGTGGTGAGGGGGAAGTGAGGGGGGTTCCTCTGCCCGCCAGGTGGAAGGGGCAGGTGGCAGGAGGTTGCAGCTCCTGCTGTGGATCCCCAGGAAGGGGGCTTGGGGCGAGGCGCGGTTCCCTGTGCAGGTGAGGAGGGGGCGATTCCCAGCTTGTCTTTGGGGGAGGGGCTGCAGCCAACATGGGGGATTGCAGCAGGGAGCTGGGTGGGGAGGAGCTGCTGGGGGAGGGGCAGGATAGACAGGGCAGGGGAGCTTGCTGGGGAGACCCAGCATTTGGGGAGCACCTGACTGGCCGAGCTGGGTATGGCAGAGGGCTGTGCCTGAAAGGCAGGGGCCAGGGGAGGCGGCTCGCAGGGCGGGATTTCTGCCTTAGAAAGGAGCCCAACCACCACCCCCCGCCCAGGGTCACCGGCCCTTTCACCCTGGCAGAGGTGAGGCCAGCTCTGCCCTTTGGTGGGGGTACGACCGAGTTCCCCCACGCGCCACAGAGGGGCAGCAGCGTTATCGTGGGTGTTACAGCCCAGCTGGGACCGGGCCCGTCGCGCCAGGTGCTGCACAGACCCCGGCCAGCTCAGGGAGCTCCCAGTCTAGGCGAGAGGCGGGAGGGGGAACAGTGGTGCAGAGCGGGAAGGTGGCAGAGCCGAGATGGATCCCAGGAGTCCAGGGGCCCAGTTCGACTAGGCCACAGGGCCATAGTTTGGAAAGTGTTTTGTAAAACGCTGACCGAGGCGGCACGGGGCTGAGGCTGGCACCCCCCGAGCAGAGGAGTCGCTCTGCTGGCTGGCCAGGGGCTGCTCGGGGCGTGTGGGCCTGAGCCCTCGCTGCCAGCCCAGGGAAATGCCCACGGAATCCTGGAGCCAGGGGGGGAATCCCCTGGGCAGGCCTGGCAGGGGAGCTCGTCCAATCAGGGGAGGAGAGGTGACATCACGTCACTTATCCAGCCAATTGTGTGACACACGGGGATGGGGGGGGCACTGCATGGCGGGGCATGTGACCCACGAGGCATGGCACGCAGGGGGAGGGGCCCTCAGCACGTGGCAGGAGGGGGCCACGTGGCACACGGAGCCCCTTCCTGGCTGTGCCAGGGCCTGGCACCTGCTCTGCCTCCATTTCCCCCTTGCCTTGGCCCCCTGCCCCCGCCAGGAGCCCCCTGCCGCCTCACCCCGGTTGACGATCTTGCCGAAGATGTGGGGCCCCTGGGTGGTGGGGCAGTTCCAGCGGCGGTTGCGGAACTGCCACTTGCACTCCTTGATGGCGCTCTGCAGGCCGCTGCTGATGCTGTGCAGGACACCGGGGTTCTGGCGGATCAGCTTCCGCTGCTTGCGGCTCAGCAGCTGCAGGCTGGGGTCCAGCACCAGGTGCACGTTCTTGGAGTCCGTCAGCAGGTTGGTGGAAGAGGCCACGTTGATGATGCCCCTGCGGACAGCGGGGGCAGGGGATAAGGCACCACGGCACAAGCCCGACCGAACGGCAGTGATCAGCGCGGCCCTCTCTGCCCCCCCCCTCCCCGGCCAGAGCAACACTCAGACCAAAGGGAGTCCCAGCCCCTGCTCTGACCACTTAACCTCACTCCCCTCCCAGCGCTGGGGATGGAACCCAGGAGTCCTGGCTCCCAGCCCCTGCTCTGACCACTTAATCTCACTCCCCTCCCAGATCCAAGGGGTAGAACACCTGCCCTAGCCAGGACATTCAGCCAGTTTGTGGGTGAGGGAAAGGCTCAGACCTGGCAGCAGAGGGGGCTCCAGGTGTGGGCAGAGCCCTGCGTTCCCAGCTCCGAGATGCCAGGGCGCAGGGTGCCAGCTCCCGGCAGCTCTAAGTCCCGACCGGCTGTGCTCTGGAGCGGCCTGTTCCACACAGAGCGGCCAAGTGCTGCAACCCCCAACCCCAGCCCTAAATCAGCCTGACAGGCCCGGACTAGGTAGCAATTAAAAGGAGAGGAGAGAGAAGCCTCCCCCAGAGCCGGCCGGGGAGGGGAAGGAGCTGCCACTGCCCCCCAGCAACAGCAGGGATGGGAGTTCCCAGCGGGGCATCCGCTGGTGTGTGTGTGGGGGGATAGAACAGAGTCTAATGCACCCACCCGCCCGTCTAGCCCCACGCATCCCGCGCTGCAGCTAGCGATCACAGCCCGCGCTGGCACTACGCTGGCACACAGACACACAACAGACAAACACACACCTGTGGCCCATATGATATGGCATAACTGTGGGTCTGTGTCTCTTAGCTACTGCATAGCGATAGATACCTGCTGCTGTGTGTGTGTGTGTGTGTGTGTACACACGTAGCGTGAAATGTCCGGGCAGGGCTTGCAGCTGTGTCGCTCACACTAATCTCACCGGTGAATATGATGGGAAGCAGGACTCGCGCCCACACCAAGGTGTGGTGTGCATTCGGAGAGCTGCGGGGAGGCGTGTGTCTACACAGTGCCTCTGTTTGTAGGTGTCAATACGGCGAGCGTGTGTAGCCAGACTATTGGTGTGACTGTCTAGTATGGGCTTAGCGCCTGTTGCACCGGCACTGACTGGACACACGGAATGAAAAGACAGTTCCTGCTCCATACGGTCTCTGTAGAATTAGCCCAAGACGTTGTGTGCATCATCCTATGCCTGTCTATATACAGCACCATCCACAGCTGGGCTGGGGCTGACTGGATCGCTAGCGGGGTGTCTGTGGGGAAGTTACAGCATGTTCCCTCAGCAACTCCCCCCCAGCCCAGCCCAGCCCAGCCCATGATGGATAGAGGAGCACAGAGAAGGGAAAACAAATCTGGTTGGAAATATAAAAATCTGCCTACAGGAAAAAGAAAAAAGACCCGAGGGGCCAGGCGTGCTGGGGTTTTATGAAACACCCTGGGTCCAAGCCCCTTGGAAGGTGCCTTTTCTCATCAGCACAGAGTATCATTATTCTTTCATCCTTAGAAGCAAACACCTGAGTTCTTGACATTTCTCCCCAGACATCTCCAGATGCTGTGGAGAGCAGCTGCGTTCCCTCCTGCCCTGCGAGCAGACCCCTCTCTGCACTTGTCTGCTGGATTTCTCTCTCCCTCCACAGCTGCTCTAGTCGCAAAAGGAGAATGAACAGGATGGATATAAAGGCAAAAGCAGAGACTTACCACCATCTCCCACTGTTATTCACCGCCAGAGTGTTGGAAAGAGACGAAAATGCCAAAACCCACAATGTCTTAAACCCTAAAATTAATGCCACAGGTCTCATTGTTTTGGCTGCAGGGCAGTGGCTCGTACAAAACTTCCCGAGAGTAGTTTGTCTGGACACAAAAAATTATAGATCTAGAAAGTCTTGTTGCACGGAGAATCCTACAACAAATTCTTTGGCTTAATCGTTTCTATCTCGATAACTATATCCACATCCACACGGAGCACAAGAAAGATGGGGTGTCTGTGGATATGGCTGTATAGAAATCTATAGATATATAAATATATAGATATATGTATAGAAACTCAAACCCTAAAAATAGAATCTAAATAAAAACTCGTGTCACAGTTGAGTCTGCAGTAGTGTTGGCATCCTCCGAAATCTGAAAATGCTGGAGGAAAGGCTCCAATCTTCTGGTTTCTGGCAGCCTCTTAGAGATGATTCCCCCAGAGAGGAATTAAACCACTAGGGGAAAAAGTTTGATGGTCTACGGCTGCTGTTGAGTGCTTAGCATCCTCCAGCCATCTCCAGTGCCTCGGGGAGCCCCTTCCTTCTTATAGAGGCAGCGAGGTGGGTCTCTGTGGAACGGTTCATCTGTGTAGGATCCAGGCTGTGTTCTCATGCTAACAATGGGAAGTGGAAGAGACGCATCACTTCTTATGGGGCAGCCCGCGCCAGGGCTATCTGGCCATCTGACTGTCCATCACTCGGGTTGAGATTAATTCTGTCAAGTGTCCGGGCTCTGTAAATCCATCGGTTCCTCCAAAATCCTTCTCTGCATGGGAGCAAATCCAGATGAGGGGGATGAATGTTAGTGTCTGTCACTCACACGCCCCCCTCACCCCACCCCCACCCTACCCCTCTCCTAGCCAGCTCCATGCAGCAGCATCTGCTCGACGCTGGCTGAGTCCGGGAGGTTTCTTCCAGCTCATTTTCCCCCAGAGGCCCCCAAAGCGACCATGACCTGAGAAGCAGGAGAGTTTGGAGTAAGGGATTGACACTGTCCCAAGGGAAATCCGAGTCCAGAAGTGAGGGGTGCCGGGGAGGGGGGCCAGAGCTACGATCCCCCAGCAGGAGAAGGGAGCTCCGGGCTGGGTCCAGGTTCCCCTGCTGAGACTGGCCTGGGATCAGACGTGCCATGGTCTGCCGGGGGAGTCCTGCCGCTTCATGCTGCTTGGCTCTCCGGCGCTGCTGCGCTCACAGCAACGCTTGGGGCTCCAGTGGCCACATTTGGCTTCTGAATGCTCCTGAGGCTTCTGCGGCAGCTTCGTTCCCACTCTGATTTCGCTCCCCTCTTGGCCGCGGGTGTGCTTGGCTTGGCAGTATTTACGGTGTCCTTTCACCGCATGGGGCTGGCGCTCGAGGAGATAAAAACTCAGCAAGTCCCATCCCCAGCGACCAGATGTAGCAAATTAACGGCACAGCAGCTAACGGGCTGGAGCTGGGGCTTTCCAGCCCATCTGCTGAGACCTCCCCGAACGGGAGCGCCGGGCTGGAGAGGGAAGCACTGGGGGGTTTTGCCTAAGGGGAAAAGAAACGAATCAAACTTTGGCACTGGGGACAATCCCTGTGGCCGGGCTGGGACCCTGCGAGGCCCTGCCTCAGACAGGTGGCCAGAGGCACACGGGAACGGTGCCCACCACCGTTAGCTAATGCAGAGCGGGGCCTGGAATGGCCAGATAAAGCCAGGCGCAGCCCAAGGCTTTGTTCTGGGCCTGCACCCCTCACCTGGAGACCCGTCTCACCCCCTCGCGCTCACTCTCACCCTGTTGCTCCACGTCACCCGCCGAGGATCAGAGCCTCTTCCATCCCTGGCGGGAGACATGGGTCTCCGCCGGAAGGGCCATGTTCTCATGTGTGTTTCCTGTGTGAGTTGTAGGTGACACCTGTGTTGTGTGTGGACACGCGCTCACCCTGGGACTGACACCCAGACAGGGCCACGCTCCTCCCACGTGACTCTCTTGTGTGTGGACGCGCTCACCCTGGGACTGACACCCAGGCGGGGCCACGCTCCTCCCACGTGACTCTCTTGTGTGTGGACGCGCTCACCCTGGGACTGACACCCAGACGGGGCCACGCTCCTCCCACGTGACTCTCTTGTGTGTGGACGCGCTCACCCTGGGACTGACACCCAGGCGGGGCCACGCTCCTCCCACGTGACTCTCTTGTGTGTGGACGCGCTCACCCTGGGACTGACACCCAGACGGGGCCACCGCCCACGCTCCTCCCACGTGACTCTCTTGTGTGTGGACGCGCTCACCCTGGGACTGACACCCAGGCGGGGCCACGCTCCTCCCACGTGACTCTCTTGTGTGTGGACGCGCTCACCCTGGGACTGACACCCAGACGGGGCCACGCTCCTCCCACGTGACTCTCTTGTGTGTGGACACGTGCTCACCCTGGGACTGACATCCAGGCGGGGCCACGCTCCTCCCACGTGACTCTCTTGTGTGTGGACGTGCTCACCCTGGAACGGACACCCAGACGGGGCCACGCTCCTCCCACGTGACTCTTGTGTGTGTGGACGCGCTCACCCTGGAACTGACACCCAGACGGGGCCACGCTCCTCCCACGTGACTGCCTTGTCGTCCATGACGTTGAACCAGGGATGTGCGTGGTCTGAAATGAAGCTGACCCCAGGGGGGCAAAGAGGAGTGGAGAGCAGAACGCCCACCCCTTAGGCATCCCGGAGGGGCCGGGGTGGGAGCACGGCTATGATGCTGCACACACACACACAGGCACCCGGTAGCACTGCCCACCCCTCCCCAAACCCAGCGCGAGCGGGATGTGCGCAAACAGCTGCAGTCCCGTCAGCAATAGGGTTTGTGTGTCGCACCCTGCCTCACTCCTGCAGGGCAGGACAAGTCCACCCAGGGGTGCCCCCAGTGGGCGAAGGGGTGGGGTGAGCGGCAGGGGCAGGTGCTGAAGAGAGGAGAGAAAACAGGGGGAGCCCGGGTGCTGTTAGCGTTGTCCTGTGCTCAGGCGCCTTGGCCTTATGGCCTCCGGTCCAGCTCACCACTCCTGGCTCCTCTGGCCAAGTTGGTGGGTCTCAGCTAATCTGATGTGGACATTTGTACCTGGGGCCTGATTCTGCTGCCATTAAAATCAAGGTGCCCTCAGCACCACCCGCACCTTCCTTGGTCTCAAGAGCAGCCGGATCGGGCCCTTTATGAGCGTAGTGACTGGTCTGCTCGGCACAGCTAGATGCGGGGGGGGGGGGGGGGACAAGGGCTGGATCACGCAGGCTTGTAGTTTCAAAGAGAGGCTGGGGATTTTCAGACATGGGGGGTTAAGTTCATGTTATTTGCCTTCACTCAGGGCCTCGAGCTGTCAGTGGGGAGCCCCTGGGCGCAGAATGCAGGAGGCAATATTGCCCCGCAGGGGCTGTGGGGCCGGGCTCACCTGCAAGCCGCCCAGGAGGCCTCAGGCTGTAAGAGATCAGGGCCCCCAGGCCTAACGTGGCTGCTAGTCTGGGTGCACACCTGTAACTGGCCCTCGCTCACTCGCTCGCTGGGCCGTCGGTCCCTGCCCCGCCTCACGCCGACACCACATGTTTCCAGGCCTGGTGTGAACCCCTTTGGGCCCCCCCGTTCCACCAGCAGGGGGAACTGACCGCACCGGGGTGGGAATGGCCAGGCCGCCGCGGGCAGCACTGCCAGACCCACAACTCCGGAGTGACACCGAGCGCCGATACCACGGAAACCAGCGTGGGAGGGGAACCACCAGAGACCAAAAGGGCGGAGAACAATCCCAGGCCCAGGCGTGACACCCCCATGGGGGGGGGTCTGTCTCTCTCTCACCCCCCCCACCCCTTTTCTGCATCCCCTTTCCCCAGCCTGTGCAATGGGCGAGCAGGGTGCTGTTCCATGTCTGGCCAGCAGGGGCTGCTGCTGGCTTGGCTATAGCCATGGGGCTGGCTGGGAGTGGGGCATGCAGGGGCCAGGCCGGCCCCAGCCAGCGATGGGAGGCTCCGGGGAGGGGGGGGGGAATTTTCCACTGGGAAAAACAAAGAGACCCCCAGTCCCCCCCCAGCAGTGTGAGCGCTCATGGGGCTGGGCGCCCCCCAGACACGGGGGGCAGGGGATGGGGATTTGTTAGAGGAGATGGCTCATATGGGGAAGGGGAGAGGGAGATAGATGATGGATGGATGAGGTGGGGAGGGAGGAGGTAGGTAGGGGATGGGGGGATGGATGGAGGGGAGATGGGAAGGAGGAGGGGTGGGGAGGGAGGAGGTAGGTAGGGGATGGATGGAGGGGAGATGGGAAGGATGAGGGGTGGGGAGGGAGGAGGTAGGTAGGGGATGGGGATGGATGGAGGGGAGATGGGAAGGATGAGGGGTGGGGAGGAGGAGGAGATAGGTAGGGGATGGGGGGATGGATGGAGGGGAGATGGGAAGGATGAGGGGTGGGGATGGAGGAGGTAGGTAGGGGATGGAGGGATGGATGGAGGGGAGATGGGAAGGATGAGGGGTGGGGATGGAGGAGGTAGGTAGGGGATGGGGATGGATGGAGGGGAGATGGGAAGGATGAGGGGTGGGGATGGAGGAGGTAGGTAGGGGATGGGGGATGGATGGAGGGGGAGATGGGAAGGATGAGGGGGTGGGGAGGAGGTAGGTAGGGGATGGGTGGATGGATGTAGGGGGAGATGGGAAGGATGAGGGGGTGGGGAGGAGGGAGGAGGTAGGTAGGTGATGGGGGGATGGATGTAGTGGGAGATGGGAAGGATGAGGGGTGGGGATGGAGGAGGTAGGTAGGGGATGGGGGGATGGATGGAGGGGGAGATGGGAAGGATGAGGGGGTGGGGGGATGGAGGAGGTAGGAGAGCGGCTGACGGGTCTCTATGCAGTGGATTGCTGGGTGGAGGAGTTTGTCCGCCATGGATGGGGGGGCACTGACACCCGTGTTAGCCCCCCCAGGCCTGCAGCCCGTGCTGCTCCCCCCAGGCCGGGCCAGGCCCCGTCCCCACGCTTGGCTCCGGGGCGTGCTGGGCTCTGAACCTGGGTTTAGTTGGCTGTGAAATGAGCCGCGTTCGGGTCCCGCTGTTCGGCCACCTCCAGCCCCCCAGGGCTAATCCCCAGCCCCGCGCGGTTCCCCGGCTCAGTCATGCGCGGGATGGATTAGCCCCACTCAATCCCTTTGCTGCCTTGAAATGGCCCTTTCTTCTCATGCGCCTGCAGAGGGGCATTTATCCCGGCAAAGCCCAGGGGCCGAGCCCCCCACTCCTCCTCCAGTGACCCTCATTTCCTCCCCTGCAGGGAACTCTGCTCCCTGGGTCCTTCAGAGACCTCCCCTCCCCCCCGCCAAGGAGCCACTCTCTGCCACCTCCTGCACCCCCGGCCCCCTCCCACAGCCGCTGTCACTGCCTCCCCTGGTGCCCCCACTTCCCCACCCACCGCTGCTCCCCCCAGAGCACAGGGGCCTCAGGTGAGGGGCCCCCGACCATGACAGGCCCTCCCCCTCCCCCAAACACCCAGGCTAGGAGGCTCTGGTCTGAACCCCTCCAGACATCACCCAGCAGCCCCTCCCCCCACTCCGTTTGTGCGGTGGCTCGTTATGGGCGTGGGGGCAGATGATTTAATGGTGGGAGCAGATTCCTTCTACCCCTATTTGCTGCATCTCCGCTAGGGGGCAGAGATGCTGGAGTGCAGACCCCCAGCAGACAGTCGGGGGGACTTTACCCCACTAGGGAAGTGGCCGGGGATAATGCCCCAGGAGGGGGCCCGTAGCCCGGCAGGAGGGGCCCAAATCCCAGCAGGAGGGGCCCCGTAGCCCAGCAGGAGGGGGCCAGTAGCCCGGCAGGAGGGGGCCAGTAGCCCGGCAGGAGGGGCCCGTATCCCAGCAGGAGGGGGCCCATAGCCTGGCAGGAGGGGGCCCCTAGCCCGGCAGGAGGGGGCCCGTAGCCCAGCAGGAGGGGGCCAGTAGCCCGGCAGGAGGGGGGCCGTAGCCCGGCAGGAGGGGCCCGTAGCCCGGCAGGAGGGGGGCCGTAGCCCGGCAGGAGGGGCCCGTAGCCCGGCAGGAGGGGCCCGTATCCCCGCAGGAGGGGGCCCGTAGCCCGGCAGGAGGGGGCCGTAGCCTGGCAGGAGGGGCCCGTATCCCAGCAGGAGGGGGCCCGTAGTCCGGCAGGAGGGGGCCGTATCCCAGCAGGAGGGGGCCCGTAGCCCGGCAGGAGGGGCCCCTAGCCCGGCAGGAGGGGGCCAGTAGCCCGGCAGGAGGGGGGCCGTAGCCCGGCAGGAGGGGCCCGTATCCCAGCAGGAGGGGGCCCGTAGCCCGGCAGGAGGGGCCCGTAGCCTGGCAGGATGGGGGCCGTAGCCCGGCAGGAGGGGGGCCGTAGCCCGGCAGGAGGGGCCCGTATCCCAGCAGGAGGGGGCCAGTAGCCCGGCAGGAGGGGCCCGTAGCCCGGCAGGAGGGGGGCCGTAGCCCGGCAGGAGGGGCCCGTATCCCGGCAGGAGGGGGGCCGTAGCCCGGCAGGAGGGGGCCGTAGCCTGGCAGGAGGGGCCCGTAGCCTGGCGATGTAGGGGCCTAACACCATCTCTTGGCCAGGCGACGGTGGGGGTTGGTGAGTATCGCTGCCCCCTGCCTCTATTCCACCCTGGTCCCATGGCCCGCCGGGGATATGGGTTCTGGCTCCTTCATGGAGCTGTGAGCACGGGCGTGTAGCGGGCGCGGTTCACCCCGTCCCCAACACCAGCCCCTTCTGCGGCGTGAGGGAGACCCTGGCACCCGCCTACCTTGAATGCGCCGGTTGAAGCCCCTCTTCCGGCTCCTCCTTTTCCCCACCTGTTTCTATTCACACGCCCTGGCCGCGGCCCCACCAAGTCACGAGACCTCGTCAACTTCCTCCTGGCCCTGGCCAAAGTGCCCGTCTTCAACCCCAGGAGGAGGATGCTGGTTGAGGGGGGGCTCTGCAAGGGGGAGGCCTGTTTCCACTTCTCCCCGGTCTCACGCACCCGGGCGGTTCCCCTGGGCGGCGGCCCCTGGCTCCCTAGGCAGCTGTGAGGAGCAGTGGGCGCTGCGGGGTTCTCTGCTTGGTGTCCCCCTCTGGATGAACCTGTGACCTTCCCTCCTGACCCCGGGCGTTCATGTCCCCCACATTCACCTGGTTCCTGGGGTCCCTCCCGCAAGGCTGGGGGAGGGGCCTTTAGACGTGCCCGCCCGCCTCCCAGGATTTCCAGTAAGGCCCCCTTGATGGGGAAACGGGGCCAGCTGCACCTTCTCCCAGCCGGAGGGCGGGGCTAATGGGGCCAGGTGTTACCCTGAGCAGCACCTGGGCCTTATCAGAAGGGCTGGCGCTGTTGGGTGGGAGGAGCTCACGCCAGAGGCCGGTTGGGCCGCGCTGCCGAGGCAGGAGCTGGAGGAAGCAGGGAGGGCCCAGGTGGTGGGGAGGAAGCTGCCCGAGCAGAGCTCAGCGGGAGCCCGGAGGAGGCCACTGACCTTCTGGTGCTTTGACTCTTCGTCGGACTCTTGGGCCCCTGGCCGGGGCCTGCACTGCAACGATGAGCTGGCCGAGGGCTGGGCTACTGGAGTGGGGGGAAGGGCTTGGACACGGGTGCACCTCGGTCTCCAGTGCACCAGAGTCCAGCCCCCCCTTCGGTCTCATTTCAGTTGGGCAGCGGCTCTCAACCTGTTCAGTGTTTGGTTTCTCTGGGACTGAGTCGTCTGTGCCCCTCCTGGGGCTCTGGCCAGCCCGCGGGGGCAGAGCGGTGGTGCTGCAGGGCTCCCACGCACCCTAACGCTCCCTTCAGAGGTTCAGCGGTAGCTGCTCTCTGTGGTCAGGGAAGGCCTGGGGCAGCGCTGGCCACCCTTCCCTCTGCACCTAATAGATTATAAACCTGGTTTCCGTCTCTTCTACCCGGCGAGATGATGGACGCTGGGAAGAATCTTTCAAACCTCCCCCCTGCTGTCTGTCTCTTTGGTGTCTCGCTAGCCCAGGGCTGGCGCCTCGTGCAAGGTGCCCCTCGCTCGGCAGGGCTGCACTTCGCACCCGCTCTGCTCTGCTCTGCTGGCCATGACTGTGAAGGGAGACGGGAGGTGGAGCCAGGCTGCCCCCTCCCAGCTGGGGTAGCACTTGTCCATCCCCGCTTCGCCCCTCTCTCATTATCCTGCTCCCTGCAGCACCTTCTGCAGGCTGGAGCAGGGGAACGACTGGCCCCCCAGCAGGATTCATTCCAGGGCCCCTCCTGCTCTGGGTCATGGGCCCCCCCCCAGCAGATCTCTCCAGAGCTTCCCTCTTTCTGAACCGGTTAAACATTAACGGCTCCCACAGAGCCTAGGGGAATTTCACGCTGCCCTAGCGAGTTCAGACAGATTCGCCCCAGCGCCGAGATGCCTGGAATTCAAGAGCTCTGGAGGCTCGCGCCTGCCCGGGCATCTGTCCATGGAAGAGTTCGCACATGCGCACGCACTTGTTGCTATGTGTCGGGCCTGGTGTGGGGAAGTGAAAGCCATGGACAGGGCTTGAGCTAGTGACAGAGGCTGCGTGGGACTTGACACTGCAAGGCAGCGATCAGCTGAGGGCACCCCAGCTGCAGCACAGCGCCCGGGATCCACCTCTCCCAACCCCTCCAGGCCACATGCATGCCCACTAGGGGAGCACTCAAGGAAGACAAGGCCATTGCAGAGAAGCTAAGTACATTCTTTGCATCGGTCTTCACTGCAGAGGACGTGAGGGAGATTCCCGCACCTGAGCCATTCTTATTAGGTGACAAACCTGAGGAACTGTCCCAGACTGAGGTGTCAATAGAGGAGGTTTTGGAACAAATTGATACATTAAACAGTAATAAGTCACCAGGACCAGGTGGGATTCACCCAAGAGTTCTGATGGAACTGAGATGTGAAATTGCAGAACTACTAACTGTGGGATGCAACCTATTGCTTAAATCAGCCTCTGGACCAGGTGAGGGGATAGCTAATGTGATGCAGATTTTTAAAAAGGGCTCCAGAGGCAGTCCTGGCTATTACAGGCCGGGAAGCCTAACTTCAGTAAACTATAGCAAAGAACAGACGTCTCAGACACTCAGCTGAATGCAGTATGTTGGAGAAGAGTCAACACGGCTTTTGTCAAGGGAAATCATGCCTCTCCAGTCTATTAGAATTCTTGGAGGGCATCAACAAACATGGACAAGGGGGATCCAGCTGCCTCCCACCGCCTGGGGTTGGTCCTTTGGCTCAAGTGTCTGAGGTCTGGGCACGGATCTATGGTCCTTTGTTCACACCTGCTGAGAACCCATGGATGAGATGGCCTGTGGAGCGTGTGCAGGGGTTTTGCTGGGGGTGCATGCAAGGGTACCGGTGACTGGTACAGGTGTCTGTGTATGTTTGCATTCACTTCTCTTTCAATGGCAGCAGCGGGTGCTAGTAGCTGGGACCTGCCGGGTCCCCATGAGGGTGTGCAGTGCAGCTCGCTCAGCGCGTCTCCCTGGGCGTAGCGGATGGGGGCTCAGTTCAGCATCATCAGGGGAGAGGGGGGTGCAACTGATTCCCGCTGACATTCAGGGCAAGGGGCCTCCCATGGTCACATAGAACCTGACTCACACCAGCAGTGTGGGTGTCATGTCCTCCTCTAGGGGCTAGCAAAATACAGGATAACAACCTACTACTGCTGCCCACTAGTGGGGTTGCACCTTTCAAAACATAAGAATGGCCATACTGGGTCAGACCAATGGTCCAGCGAACCCCATGTCCTGTCTTCCAACAGTGGCCAGGTGCTTCAGAGGGAATGAACAGAACAGGACAATTAGCAAGTGATCCATCCCGTTGCCCATTCCCAGCGTCTGGCAGTCCGAGGCTTAGGGACACCTAGGGCATGGGGTTGTGTTGCTGACCCTTGGCTAATCGTCACTGATAGATCTGGCCTCCAGGAACTGATCTCATTATTTTTTGAACTCAGTGATACGTTTGGCCTTCACAACATCCCCTGGCAGTGAGTTCCACAGGTTGACTGTGCACTGTGTGAAGAAGTACATCCTTCTGTTTGCTTTAAACCTGCGGCCTGCTAATTTCATAGGGTGGCCCCTGGTTCTTGTTATGTGAAGGGGTAAATAACATCTGCCTGTTCCCTTTCTCCTCATCATTCAAGATTTTAAAGACCTCTATCATATCCCCCCTTAGTCGTCTCTTTTCCAATCTGAACAGTCCCAGTTTTTTCAATCTCTCCTCAGCTAGAAGCTGTTCCATCCCCCTTAAGCAGTTTTGCTGTATCTTTTTTGAGATGGGGTGACCAGACCTGCAGGCAGTGTTCCAGGTGTGGGCATCCCATGGATTTATATGGCGGCATCAAGGTATTTTCCATTGTATTTGCTATCCCCGCCCTAGTGGTTCCTAACGTTCTCATCGCTGCTTTGACGGCTGCTGCACGCTGAGGGGCTGTTTTCCAAGAACTCTCCGCGTGCTGGGAAATGGGAGACCTGGGTTCTAATTCCATCTCTGCCACTGACCCACTGCATGACCCCGGGTGAGTCCCATCTTCCCTTTGTGCCTCGATTTCCCCACCCACCTCGGGCCTGCTCCTTGGTGCCAGGGGGAGGAAGGAGCCAGCTGCGGGCATGGGGGAACACGTGCACGCCCCCTGCCTTGCTCCTTCCCTCGCTAGCCCCCTCCCCGCGACAGCTGCAGATTCCTACCTGCCACAGGGGCCTGTCCCAGCCCCTGCTCTCTCCACGCAGCCTGGGGCGAGTCCTGAGGTGCCGGGACTGAGGGGGCTCCCAGTGCAGCAGGCAGAGCTCTCGCCATGCATCGCCCTGCGTCTGAGCAGGGACACGCCCATGCGCATTCCAGCGCGCCAGCCCCACGCCCTCCCCAGCCCTGTGGTGCAGCCTTATTAGGAAGCCAGGTGTTGGCTTGGGATGGGGGGCAGGCCAGCCCCCCCAGGGAGACGCTGCAGCTCAATGGGCACTAGTGAGGGCAATGGGGTTCACCCCACCCCAGGCACTCCCTCGGGGCCTCCGGTCCTGTGGCGCTGCCAGCAGCAAGGGGAGAGAGGGGCTGAGATCTCCCTAGACTGGGCACAGGCAGAGGCCAAAAAGAGACCCTCTCCCCTCCCCCCAGGCTGGCCAGGGTCAAGTCCCCAGCAGACCCCAGCTCAAGGTTCATCCTCCAGCCCCATCAGCCCAACACGGCTTCCCCTCCCCCAGCAAAGAGCAGCCTTGCCGGCCTAGCTGTGGGGAGGGGGCAGAGAGCAGCTGATGTGGGGCATTACCCCCTGTTCCCCCCCACCCCTGCTCCCATTGACCCCTCCAGGCCATTCATAACCAGGGGCCAATCTGGGGGCGGGGAGGGGAAGGGGTGTCTCTGGCACTGACTGTTTTTAAATCAAGCCTGGGTGTTTTTCTGCCAGCTCTGCCTGGGAATCGTGCTGGGGCAGGTCTTGGGCCTGTGTCCTACCAACCAGCCTGGATGGGCTGAGGGCTCCCTTCTGGCCTCTTGGGATCTCAGCTGGAGACAAAACTCATGAGATCTGCATTGGGTAGCCAGGGCCTTTCCAGGGCTGGATAGAACCCAGGGGTCCTGGCTGCCAGCCCCTCCTGCTCCAACCACTGGACCCCGCTTCCCTCCCAGAGCCAGGGATAGAACCCAGGGGTCCTGGCTGCCAGCCCCCCCTCCGCTCCAACCACTGGACCCCGCTTCCCTCCCAGAGCCAGGGATAGAACCCAGGGGTCCTGGCTCCCATCCTGTTCTAGAACCAGAAGAGCATCCTCTGCAGAGTGTGCGGCCATGGCCATGAACCCACCAGAGCCCAGGGTGTGGGGGAGCCCCCTGGAGCTGGGACACGCCCCCCCTCCACCCATCTGCTGCTCTTGTCTCTGGGGCAGCCCCTGAGCCACCATCATCTCCGCAGTCACAGCAGAGGCTGCACCTGAGCGGGGGGGGAGGGGAGGAGGCTGTGCTCTAGGGGGGCAGCAAGGGCGTTGACGGGAGGGGGCAGGGGGCTGTGCTCTGGGGGGGTGGAGCAAGGGGAGGAGGGGGGCTGCACTCTGGGCTGGAGGGGTTGGGGGAGGCTGCGCTCTGGGTGGTGTGGTTGGAGTGGGGCTGTGCCCGGGTGGGGACAGGGGTGGAGGAGCTGCACTCTGGGTTGGGGGGGGTCACAGGGGGAGCAGCGCTCTGGGCTGGGAGGGTAGTGGGGGGGCTGCGCTCCTGGCGGTGCGACTGGAAGGGGGGCTGAGCTCTGGTCGCAGGGGGGGCTGTACTCTGGGCTGGGAGGGTTGAAGGGGGCTGCGTTCTGGGCCGAGGGGGTCGCAGGGGGCTGTGCTCTGGGCCGGAGGGTCGCAGGGGCTGTGCTCTGGGCTGGGAGGGTTGAAGGGGGCTGCGCTCCGGGCCGTGGGGGCTTGTGGGGGAGCTGCGCTCTGGGCCGGGGGGGTTGCAGGGGGGGCTGTGCTCCGGGCCGAGGGGGCTTGTGGGGGAGCTGCGCTCTGGGCCGGGAGGGTCGCAGGGGGAGCTGCGCTCTACGCGGTGGATTTGGCCAAAGGCACGTGCGGCTCTTGTCCCCCCCCGCGGAGCCCAGAAGGGCGGGGGGGGGGGCGCTGCGGGCCCAGTCCCCGGCTCCAGGGAAGGGGGAGGCCGTGGCGCGCACGGGCCCTGCCCACCCACCATGGAGATGAAACGCGCATCCCCGCCCTGGAAAGTCCCCGGCGCGGGGCTGGCCGCGCTCCAGCTGGCAGGCTCCGGGGGCCCGGCCGGGCTGTGGCCGCCCCTCGAGCCGCTCCCGGGACCTATTGCCCGGTGCCAGGGGCAGGGGCAGCAGCGTCCTCGCCGGGCAGCCGGAGCGGGCCCTGCGCTCATGGCGCAGCGCACCGCAGGTGCTGGCTGGGTGCGCGCTCCCTGCGCCAGGGCGGCGCTGCGCCCCTCGCGGGGCGCGGGGGGTATAGGCTCGTAGCAGCTGGTCCGGCACAGCAGCTGTGCCCCGGACAGGAGCCCTGGCCCTACGAGCTCCGGGATTGCCTGGGCAGGGATTGCTTGAGCTGGGCAGCCGCCTCTGGGGTGGGGCGCGGCAGCTAATCCGCGGCGCACAGCTCGCTCTCCCAGCACGGAGCAGCGGCCGCCTCTGGGGCGCAGGAGCAGCACGTGGCAAGAGCTACACGAGGCTTCGGGGAGGGAAGTATCCAAGGGAGGGGGCAGGAGGGGGCAGAATGGACTGTCCTAGGGCGGGGCTTGGCCAGGACACCGGGGTTTGCCCCCTGACGCTCACCGTACGGCACCCCAGATTTCTAGGAAGCATAAACATTGGGGACCTTGTCTTCAGTAGCACAGTACCCCGCCCCCCGCACTGAGTCACCGCAACCAGCTCCTACAGCCCCCGGGAGCGGGGGGAGGGCAGGGATGAGCTCAAAGGGAGGGAGGGGCAGTATGGGGACAGAGATGGGTGACCATGGGGACGGAGCGGTAGCTAGAGGGGCGCACGGGGAGGGGTAGCTAGAGAGGTGTGTATAGGCACGGGGAGGGTGGGAGGGGTAGCGAGAGGGCGCACGGGGAGGGGGTGGCTAGATGGGTGCATGGGGACAGGGGCGCACGGGGAGGGAGGGAGGGTAGCTAGAGGGTGCATGGGGACAGGGGGCGCACGGGGAGGGAGGGTGGCTAGAGGGGTGTATGGGGACAGGGGGGCGCACGGGGAGGGAGGGAGAGAAGGAGGGGTAGCGAGAGGGGTGCATGGGGAGGGAGGGTGGCTAGAGGGGTGCATGGGGACAGGGGGCGCACGGGGAGGGAGGGGTAGCGAGAGGGGCGCACGGGGAGGGAGGGTGGCTAGAGGGGTGCATGGGGACAGGGGGGCGCACGGGGAGGGAGGGAGAGAAGGAGGGTAGCGAGAGGGGTGCATGGGGAGGAGGGTGGCTAGAGGGGTGCATGGGGACAGGGGCGCACGGGGAGGGAGGGTGGCTAGAGGGGTGCATGGGGACAGGGGGCGCACGGGGAGGGAGGGAGAGAAGGAGGGGTAGCGAGAGGGGCGCACGGGGAGGGAGGGTGGCTAGAGGGGTGTATGGGGACAGGGGGGCGCATGGGGAGGTAGGGAGGGAGGGGTGGCTAGAGGGGTGCATGGGGACTGGGGGCGCACGGGGAGGGAGGGAGAGAAGGAGGGGTAGCGAGAGGAGGGAGGGTGGCTAGAGGGGTGCATGGGAACAGGGGGCGCACGGGGAGGGAGGGGTAGCCAGAGGGGCGCACGGGGAGGCGGGGCTGGCTGGCTAGAGGCGCCCGGGGCTGGGTAGGGCCGTTCAGCCGATGGGGGCGGCAGGCTGCCGGGCTGGCTGGGCGCAGGCAGGCGGCTCAGGGAGTGGCTGAGTCTCCCCAGATCCAAGAAAAACTTGAGCGCGGCTCTGCAGCGCAGTGTGATCCTCTGATCCCAGCAGGAGCCGGGGAGCGCGGAGGGGGGGCCGGAGCCAGCCGGCGGAGCGGGCTGAACCCCGGGACGCAGAGAGCGGCACATGGAGCGGAGCGGCTGAGCGGCGGGAGAAGGCAAGAGCGGAGCTCGGGCGGGGCCGGGCGGGGAGGGAGCAGCGGGGCGTTGGGGGAGCGAGCGAAGGGAGGACGGGGTGAGCGTGGCAGGGAGCAGGGGAGGAGGGTGTCTCTGGGCCGCGTGTCTCAGCTGGGAGCGGGATCCTGACACTGGATGGACAGAGGTGTGGGGGGTATGGGGATAGAGAGAGGGGTGTGGGGGGGGGTGTGGGGAGGGATGGATGGATAGATCCAGGAGCTGTGTGGGGATGGGTGGGTGGATAGATACAGGAGCTGTGTGGGGATGGATGGGTGGATAGATACAGAGGGGGTGTGGGAATGGATGGGTGGATAGATACAGGAGCTGTGTGGGGATGGGTGGATGGATAGATACAGAGGGGGTGTGGGGATGGGTGGGTGGATAGATACAGGAGCTGTGTGGGGATGGGTGGGTGGATAGATACAGAGGGGGTGTGGGGATGGGTGGGTGGATAGATCCAGGAGCTGTGTGGGATGGTTGGTTGGATAGATACAGAAGGGGTGTGGGAATGGATGGGTGGATAGATCCAGGAGCTGTGTGGGGATGGGTGGGTGGATAGATACAGTGGGTGTGTGGGGATGGGTGGGTGGATAGATACAGGAGCTGTGTGGGGATGGTTGGGTGGATAGATACAGAGGGGGTGTGGGGATGGATGGGTGGATAGATACAGGAGCTGTGTGGGGATGGGTGGGTGGATAGATACAGGAGCTGTGTGGGGATGGGTGGGTGGATAGATACAGAAGCAGGGTGGGGATGGATGGATGGATAGATACAGGAGCTGTGTGGGGATGGGTGGGTGGATAGATCCAGGAGCTGTGTGGGGATGGATGGGTGGATAGATACAGGAGCTGTGTGGGGATGGATGGGTGGATAGATACAGGAGCTGTGTGCGGATGGGTGGGTGGATAGATACAGGAGCTGTGGGGGAATGGATGGGTGGATAGATCCAGGAGCTGTGTGGGGATGGATGGGTGGATAGATACAGGAGCTGTGTGGGGATGGGTGGGTGGATAGATACAGGAGCTGTGTGGGGATGGGTGGGTGGATAGATACAGAGGGAGGGTGGGGATGGATGGGTGGATAGATACAGGAGCTGTGTGGGGATGGGTGGGTGGATAGATCCAGGAGCTGTGTGGGGATGGATGGGTGGATAGATACAGGAGCTGTGTGGGGATGGGTGGGTGGATAGATACAGAGGGAGGGTGGGGATGGATGGGTGGATAGATCCAGGAGCTGTGTGGGGATGGGTGGGTGGATAGATCCAGGAGCTGTGTGGGGATGGGTGGGTGGATAGATCCAGGAGCTGTGTGGGGACTGACAGATTAGATCAGTTAGGTAGCATGTGAGCCAGGAGGCGAGTGCAGAGGTGCGGGAGTGAATGGGGAAATGAAAAGAGCAAACGACTGAGGGAAGCCCTGAAGTTCTGTGAACAAAAGCGACTGGCAGGAAAGCAGAAGAGGAGAGAGCTGGGGTCAGAGCACTGCGTGGCAGGTGACAGTTGGTGGGAGGTGTGGTGCAGGAGGTGTGCAGAGAGGGGGGTGCAGTGTGGGTGCAGTGCGGTGGAGTGCTGGACTGTGTGTGTGCAGTGTGTGGTGTACAATACAAACTGGGGAGGTGCGGTGCAGTGAAGGTGGAGTGCTGGACTGTGTGTGCAGTGTGTGTGCAATACAATCTGGGAGATGCGGTGCAGTGAGGGAGTGCAGTGTGGGTGCAGTGCGGTGGAGTGCTGGGCTGTACATGTGCAGTGTGTGTACAATACAAACTGGCGGGGTGCAGTGCGAGTGCAGTGGAGTGCTGGACTGTGTGTGCAGTGTGTGTGCAATACAATCTGGGAGATGCGGTGCAGTGAGGGGGTGCAGTGTGGGTGCAGTGCGGTGGAGTGCTGGGCTGTACATGTGCAGTGTGTGTACAGTACAAACTGGTGGGGTGCAGTGTCAGTGCAGTGTGGGTGCAGTGCGGCGGAGTGCTGGACTGTGTGTGTACAGTGTGGGTGCAGGGGTTGTACAATGTGGGTTGTGGGGGTGGTTTGAGTGGCCCGTGTTCAGGAGGGACTTTCCCGTGCATAGAAGAGTGGGGGCAGGGCTGTGGCCAGTCTGAGCAGTGCACTGCCAGGGAGGTGCCCAATGGCTCATGCGTGGCCCAAGTCAGGACAGGTCCCTTCAGCAGCTCCCAGGGCTCGGCCAGCTCCAGGAGTGGGACCCCCCGTCCCATCCCCAAGGGCAGCAAGTCCCTGCCCCTGTCACAGCCCTCTTGGGCTTATGCCCTCAAATATTCCGTTAGAGCAGGGGGTGCTGGGAGCCAGGACTCCTGGGTTCTCTCCACAGCTCTGGGAGGGGAGTGGGGGCTAGTGGTTAGAGCAGGCCGGGCTGGGAGCCAGGACTCCTGGGTTCTCTCCACAGCTCTGGGAGGGGAGTGGGGGCTAGTGGTTAGAGCAGGGCGGGCTGGGAGCCAGGACTCCTGGGTTCTCTCCACAGCTCTGGGAGGGGAGTGGGGGCTGGTGGTTAGAGCAGGGGGGCTGGGAGCCAGGACTCCTGGGTTCTCTCCACAGCTTTGTTATGGGAGTGGGGGCTGGTGGGTTAGAGCAGGGCGGGCTGGGAGCCAGGACTCCTGGGTTCTCTCCACAGCTTTGTTATGGGAGTGGGGGCTGGTGGGTCAGAGCAGAGGGGGCTGGGAGCCAGGACTCCTGGGTTCTCTCCACAGCTCTGGGAGGGGAGTGGGGGCTGGGAGCCAGGACTCCTGGGTTCTCTCCACAGCTCTGGGAGGGGAGTGGGGGCTAGTGGTTAGAGCAGGGGGGCTGGGAGCCAGGACTCCTGGGTTCTCTCCGACACTGCCAGTGCCTGGGTGATGCCCAGGTGCCCCCGTGTCTGGGGAGACCCAGGGACAAGGTTTGTGGGTTTTCTGTTTTTTTTTTTCAGTGCAGTTTCTTGAGGAGCAGGAAGGACGCTCGGGGGAGGGGGCCTGGGTCTGCCCAGGGTGGTTTTAAGGGTCTTTGCCCCCATGGCCGGGGGATCTGCCCTTCAGGGCCCGGACTGGGCTTGGGGGCGGGGCAAGCGCGGGGCCCTTGGGATCCCCGCCCGGGTGGGGGCCCTGCAGCCTGGCCCCAGGGGCAGGGTGGGGGTAGGGAGGAGGCTGGGACCCGCCCAGCTCGGCAGATGCGGTGCAGGCTCTCGCTGCCCGGGGAGAGGGAGGGGCCCGCGTTCCCAGTCCCGCCCCCACCCGAGGAGCAGGGCACCTTAGGGTGCGCTCGTCTGGGCTCCCCCAGGCATTGCTTGGGCCGGGGCTGCGCGGGCAGACTGACCGGCGTGTGACGGAGGGTGGGCGGCCGGGGGCTGAGGGAATCACGGGCTCTCTGTGCTGGGTTCGCCCCCAGGACTTTCCGGGGGGTCCCGCTGGCTGAAGGGTGGGGGCTGGGCTGGGGTAACCCCTCGGGAGCCCTTTGGCGAGGGCGGGGCCGGGGCTTGCCCTGCCCTGCCTCAGTTTCCCTGCCTGTAAGGGGTTGAGGCCCCGGAGATGACAGAACTCTGCGGGGGGGCTGGGACATCTTCCCCCCACTAACGACCCCCGGCCCCTTCCAGCCCCCAGCCCGCGGCTGCCCGGAGCAGCAGACGACCCCCCCCCACACCGTCCGCGGGCCGGGACATGAGGGAGGAGGCCCCGCCCGGCCCGACAGAGCAGCCCCGGCGCCCGCCAGCCACAGCGCAGCATGGGGCTCGCCCCCCTCCTCGCCCTCTGCCTCTGGAGCCGGTAAGCGGGGGGCAGGGCCGCGGTCACGCGGGGTCAGGAGGCGGCGGGGTCCCTGGCTGGCCGGCTCCCTGCCCAGCGCGCAGGTGTGTCGGCCCCCGCCGCGACTCAGCCAGGTTCCCCCCCCCGCACCCTCTGCCCGCGGGACCACCTGGGCCAGGGGCTGGCGCCCGGACTCCTGGGTTCTACCCTGGTTCTGGGCAGGGAGTGGTGGCTAGTGGGTAGCATAGGGGGCTGGGCTGGGAGCCAGGACTCCTGGGTTCTACCCTGGTTCTGGGCAGGGAGTGGGGGCTAGTGGGTAGCATAGGGGGCTGGGCTGGGAGCCAGGACTCCTGGGTTCTACCCTGGTTCTGGGCAGGGAGTGGGGGCTAGTGGGTAGCATAGGGGGCTGGGCTGGGAGCCAGGACTCCTGGGTTCTAACTCCGCTTAGGGGGTCTAGTGATTAGAAGAAAGGGGGGGCTGGGAGCCAGGAGAAGGCCACTGGCTAGATGTTGTGCAGGGTCAGGGGGGGCTGGATCTCGTGGTGTGCCATGGAGGGTTATGGGAGAATCTAATGGGGAGCTGAGGCTTGGGGGGGCTGGATCTCGTGGGAGTCCTGGGGCTTGGTGGGGTTGTAGATCTCCTGAGGGTTGGGGGGTCACGGCGGGGGGCGGGGGGTATGTTCCCTCCTCACAGCACGAAGCTTCACTATTTCCCCTTCAGCATCCAGATGTTCTCTCCAGGCCACCCAGCTTATGCGTGCCCCTCCCTTCATTGCCATGGAAACCCCTGTTCTAGACCTGGGGGCCAGGGGGCTCTCGCATCATCATGGGAACACCCCCACCCCGGGGTGGGTGCCGAGCCGGAGGGTGACGCACCTAATCCTCAAACCCCTTTAATCTGGTTCCAGGGAGGGGGGAATTTCCCCTGCATATGGGGCCAGGTGCAGATCCCCTGCAGGGCTGGGGGGGGTCTTGGGTTTGCACGCCTTGCACACACGTGTGATGCAGGCTGCACATGGGCCCAGCTGCCAGCAGGGCTGGAGTGTCTATGGCACATTGGACTCCTGGGTTCTCTCCCTGGCTCTGGGAGGGGAGTGGGGGCTAGTGGTTAGAGTGGGGGGGCGTCTGGGAGCCAGGACTCCTGGGTTCTCTCCCTGGCTCTGGGAGGGGAGTGGGGGCTAGTGGTTAGAGTGGGGGGGGCGTCTGGGAGCCAGGACTCCTGGGTTCTCTCCCCTCTGCTCTTCTCATGTGCTTTGCTTCCCTTCCAGGGCGCTGGGTAATGACATTCTGGGGCTGAGGCCACCGAGCGACCCTGTCCTGACCCCCAACACGGTGTGCCTGACCCTGCCGGGGCTCAGCAAGCGCCAGATGGGCCTGTGCGTGCGCAGCCCAGACGTGACGGCCTCGGCCCTGCAGGGCATCCAGCTCGCCATCCAGGAGTGCCAACGCCAGCTGCGGGACCAGCGCTGGAACTGCTCCAGCCTGGCGGGGGCGGGCCAGGTGCTGCAGGACAGCGCCATCCTCAAGAGAGGTGAGGGGCGGAGCAGGAGGATCCATGCCCTGGGCCCAGGCCTGGCGGGGCCTGTCCGGGTTGGGGATAGGAGCACGTGGAGGGGCTGGGGCAGGACACGGGAGGAGACAGGGGCCTGGGGCGGGGGGAGGCTGCAGACACTCAGGGTGCTGGGCCAACCCTCCCCACCCTGCTCTGCACTTCCCCAGCCTGGCCCCTCAGCACCAGGCCATCAGCCTGCCCCGGCACAACCTGCCCTGTGCCCATCTGCTGGCCCCTCCACTGCGGCTCCCCCCCCCGCCCAGTGCTGCTTCATGGCGCGTCGGGGCCGCCCCCTCCCTGCTCCCCGTAGCCTGGAGCGGCTCTGATGTTGCCTTGGCCTCTGCATGAAGGGAGAGGAGCTAAGAATGAAGCCAGGATCAAAGCGAGGGAGCTGGAGCCAGCCGCGCCTGCCTGCTCCTGCCGGGGCGGGCAGCTCCTGGGGCGCAGGGAGTTCGCTGGGTCTCAGCCCCATGGCCAGCTGGCGCTAACGGGGCAGCTTCGGCAGAGGCGCCCCCAGGTCCCAGCTCATGCCCATGGAGCTGGGCAGTGTGGCTGGATGGGAAGTTTTGAGGAGCAGAGCGAGGGGCACTGAGGGGGGCGGCTCTGGAGACCCGCCTTCAAACACCCACTTGGGTCACAAGTGAAGCGAGTGCAGCTGGTCTCAGCACAGTTCAGCGGGGTTAGTGGTTTCTGTGAGGGGCAGAAGCAGACGAGGGAGAGCAGGGAGCTGTGGGTCGGGACTGGGGGGGCACCGGCAGAGCTGGGGGGAGCTCAGCTGACTGCTCCGGGCAGCAAGGATCCTGGGTGTGTTTGGAAAGAACCCAGGAGTCCTGGCCAAAATCCCACTCCAGTGACCCTGTTCCCCCTCCCCTCACCCTGCCAGTTTCAGCTGGGTATGCTGTTCCTCCTCACTTACAGGGCTGCCTCATGCTCCACCCCAGAGGCAGCTGCACTTCTGCAGGGGGGAGATGAATCCCCAGCCACGGGTGCCTGGGTTCCTCCCCATCTCCTGGGAGGGGCCCGGCCTGGTCCTCAGCTCACCCGCTCCCCGTGTGCTCCCCAGGCTTCCGGGAAAGCGCCTTCGCCTTCTCCCTGCTGGCGGCGGGCGTGATGCACTCAGTGGCCACGGCCTGTAGCCTGGGCCGGTTGCAGGGCTGCGGCTGCGCGTGGGGGGAGCACGGCGGCCAGGAGAAGCAGCGGCTGAAGCTGAGCCAGCTGCAGGCGCTGTCCCGGGGCAAGGGCCTCCCCCCTCACCTGGCCTCGCTCCTGGGCGAGCCCGGCCCGCAGGACACCTGGCAGTGGGGCGGCTGCGGGCCCGACATCGGCTTCGGGGAGCGCTTCTCCCGGGACTTCCTGGACTCACGAGAGGCACCACGCGACATCCAGGCCCGGACGAGGATCCACAACAACTGGGTGGGCAGGCAGGTACGGTGCCCATGGGGCAGGGGCAGGGGCAGAGCGGGCAAGGAGAGGAGGGGAGGGGTGCTAAGGGGCAGGGGCACTGCTGCTCACTGGGAGGCCTGTGGCAGATGCCTCAGGCCAGGCGTAAGCTGGAAGGGTGCAGCTCACTCTGTGTGTGGGTGGGTGGGTGGGGGGGCTCCGTCCTGAGCCCCAGCAGGGAGCAGCCGGGGATGAGCAGTGGCAGGCCCCATGGCAGGTTGCTGCACGGTCCAGTGGTGGGGAGTTCCGCCGGCTCACCCGTCTCTCCCGGAACAGGTGGTGGCGGAGAACATGAAGCGCAAGTGCAAGTGCCACGGCACGTCGGGCAGCTGCCAGTTCCGCACGTGCTGGCCGGTGGTGCCCGAGTTCCGGCTGGTGGGCGCGGTGCTGCGGGAGCGGATGCAACACGCCGCCTTCATCAGCGCCCACAACCGCAACAGTGGCGTGTTCGGGCCGCGGCTGGGCCAGCGCCGCCTGGCCCGCGAGCTGGTCTACTTTGAGAAATCGCCCGACTTCTGCGAGCGCGACCCGGCGCTCGACTCGCCTGGCACCCGTGGCCGCGCCTGCAACCACACCAGCCCCCGCACGGATGGGTGCGCCAGCCTGTGCTGCGGGCGAGGCCACAACATCCTGCACCAGACACGCCGCGAGCGCTGCCGCTGCCACTTCCAGTGGTGCTGCTCCGTGCTGTGCGAGCAGTGCCGGCTCAGCAGCTGGCTCAGCGTCTGCAAGTGAGGGGGGCCGGCTGTGCCCCCCCAGCCCTGCCTCCTGCCCTGGCAGCATGGATGGAGCAGCCCCCTGCCCTCTGCCCGACACGGGGGTCCCTGCAGGGCCCCCAGCAGCGTGGGCAAAGGTTGCGGGCCGAATAGAGGGGCAGCACCCCAACTCCGCAGCTATAACTCCTAGGGCTTTGTGGGAAGGGAACAAGAAGCGTGGGGGGGCACTGCAGCAGGGCCAGGGGGGAGCTAAGTACATTTTGTAAATGCTTTAAATGCTGCAGGGGATCAGCGGTGTGGGGTGGGGCAGAGGGGGTGTTATGGGGTTGCCAGGAGGCAGTGGGGCTTTCAGGGGTGGGGCCAGGGGGACATTGCAGGAGCAGTGGGGTATGGGGGCTGGTCAGCAGAGCAGTGGAGGGGTTGGGCGGATGCTGTGGGTGCAGTGGGGTAGGGGGAGTGGGACAGAGCAGTGAGAGTCAGGCGGATGCAGTGAGGGTCGGGGAGGAGCAGTGGGGGTTGGGAGGACACAGTGGGGTTGGGGCGGAGCAGTGGGGCTTGGGAGGACACAGTGGGGGTGGGGAGGAGCAGTGGGGTTGGGAATGCAGTGGGGGGTCAGGGCAGAGCAGTGGGGTCAGGGGGATGCAGTGCGGGGTGGGGCAGAGCAGTAGGGGCTGGGGGACGCAGTGGGGGTTGGGGCAGAGCAGTGGGGTCAGGGGGACGCAGTGAGGGCTGGGGGATGCAGTGGAATATCAGGTTCCGGGCATTGGGATGCTCTGGGGGCCGGGGGTGGGTATCAGCAGGGGGCCGGTGTGGGGGGACGCCGCAGGGTTAATTTATTGCTCTAGGGCAGAGAGCTCAGGGCTTCAGAGCCCGATCAGCGTCACCCGGTCTGTGTGCCCCGTGGGTCACTGCCTGTTTTCACACCTCTACCCGAGTCTCATGGCAAAGCACGGTCCCGCTTCGCTATTTTAGCTGCAGCTGTCGGTTCCTGTCAGTAAAAGCACCTGCCTGGGGAGTGACTGTGGTGAATTCACTGGCACCGGGTTCCGGTGCCCGGCGCTGCACAGAGCCACGGAGACCCCTCCTGCGCCAGACACTCGGCGGGCGGGGCCTGCTCAGGTCCCCTCTGCTGTTGTGCCCCTCCCGGGTGCAAGCGCTGGACGAGGCTGGTGCGGGAGCAGGGATCCTCGCACGGACCCTTTCGCTGGGGAGGGGCAGGGAGCCCTGGGGGAGAAAAGCCCGCTCCCAGCCCAGGCCCAGCAAATATGATGGTTAAACATTGGAGTGGGGTCCAGTGGTTAGAGTTGGGGGGGTGGGTGCCAGGACTCACACCTTCCTTGCGAACCCACATGGCATGTGGGTGGAGGCCTGGGCATTGCCAAGATGTCTCCCCACAGCTGATAACAGTGCTGCGAACTTCCTAGTAGCAGTGCCCCAGCAGCTGAGACGGTGCGGATGGGTCCTTGTGTCTGCTTACAGCAGTGCCCCCGATGGGGCTGCGAGCTTCCTGGTGGCAGTGGCTTGCTTGGGCACGGCAGGTTCTCCGCACCAAAGCAGAGCCCTGGTGCTCAGGGGAGAAGGCTGGGGGCAGTGGAAGGCAGACGGGTGGGCCTGACCCATGAAGCAGACGGTCTGTTTGCAGGGATTTTATGGCAGCTGCTCAGGGAGGCTACAGGACAGGGAGCTGTCCTGCTAGGCTGCGGGTTCAAATCTGACCGGGGGGCGGGGGAGTGACCATCCAGAGCCCATTACTATCTGGTGAGGTGAGTTTTCTGGGGCTCAACCCGCTGCCCCCCTCCGACCTGGCCCCAGCCACCCTGAGACCAGCTGGCCCCTGGCTAGCAGCTCCCGAGACACACGCTCCCCTTTGCCCCAGTGGATTTTGTGTTCCATGACCCCAGTGGCGCAGACACCGCCCCCCCCCCCCGAAACCAGCCTGAGCCGAAGGCACCAGAGGGCAGTGGTGGAGGTGGGGGGATGCTGTGGGGGCTGCCAAGGGGTCCCAGCCCAGCCTGGCCTTGACCGTCTACATTCCTTGCTGCAGTGCCCCTCCCTCGACTACCTCCAGGCAGGGGCCCAGTGCCAGCCTCCCCCACCCCCGCCGATCTGGGGTGAGGAACATTCCCAGGCAGCGCAGGCCGCAGAGCAGCCAATGTGCAGACATTGGCCAGGGAGGGTGCATCACCCTGCCCCCCCCACTGACCTGCCTCACCCCCCCCCATTTCAAACTGCACCGGACCCCCACCCCCGAGACCAGAGGGGGGCAGTGCTTCTGCAGGGGAAACCCTGCACACCCGCCTGTGCCCCCGGGGCCTTCGGCAGGACTGACGGGCAGCAAATGTAAACACGACCCAGTGGGTGCCCTTTGCATGGCAGGCGGGTGACTGTGGAACTCACAGCCACTGGGCGTTAGCGGGGAGCAGAGCTGGGCGGGGTCAGGCTGTTGTGCATGGAGAGGGCAGACGCCCTCCCTCATGGGGAATGAGGCAACCGCGACCTGATGGGGCAGGGGCCGTTCCAGAGCTGGGGTTGGTGCATTTCCTCTGCTGCAGTGGGTGACGGGGAGCGGGCTAGATGGGCCCTCCTGGGATCCAGGACGCTGAGCCAGGGCCCCCCAGGGCAGGGCCTGGCCCCCAGCAGAAAGTGTGCTTGGATTCCCGGGGCAGGGGAGCCGGGCAGGAGGGTGTGGGAGCCAGCATTGGCCATGGGGCTGGCGGGTCACTGCCTGTGGAAACCCAGGGCCCCGTACCCCACCATTTGCTGAACCCCCACATGCAGCGAGGTTCAGGGGGCTCAGCTCATGCTGCCAGGGTGTCTACCCCTCCCCCGGGCAGGGCTGAGGGGCGTCAATGGGGGGGGGGGGGCTGGGCCTGCCGTGGGGAGGCCCCGCTTGCCAGCATCCTGCTCCCCTAGCAGCTGAGGCGGGACACTCCCTGGGAGCTGCACGGTCTGACTCACGCTGCAAACACACAGGCCCTGCCCTGACCTCAGCCTGCCCTGCAGCCCAGCCCAGCCTCCAGCCACACAGTGCGGGGGGGCAGGGGGGATTGTACAGAGTGCAGAGCTGTGTGTGTGTGTGTGTGTGTGTGTGTGTGTGCAGTGAGGGGGCACTGGGGGGGGCTCTGTGTGCAGAGAGTGGGGCACTGGGGGGCTCTGTGTGCAGTTAGTGGGGCTCGGGGTTGGGGGCTCTGTGTGCAGTGAGGGGACGCAGGGGTTGGGAGCTCTGTGTGCAGTGAGTGGGGCACTGGGGGCTCTGTGTGCAGTGAGGGGACGCAGGGGGTTGGGGGCTCTGTGTGCAGTGAGGGGACGCAGGGGGGGTTGGGGGCTCTGTGTGTAGAGAGTGGGGCACTGGGGGCTCTGTGTGCAGTTAGTGGGGCTCGGGGTTGGGAGCTCTGTGTGCAGTGAGCGGACGCAGGGGGTTGGGGGCTCTGTGTGCAGTGAGGGGACGCAGGGGTTGGGGGCTCTGTGTGCAGTGAGGGGACGCGGGGTTGGGAGCTCTGTGTGCAGTGAGGGGACGCAGGGGTTGGGGCTCTGTGTGCAGAGAGTGGGGCACTGGGGGGCTCTGTGTGCAGTTAGTGGGGCTCAGGGGGCTTGGGAGCTCTGTGTGCAGAGAGTGGGGCACTGGGGGGCTCTGTGTGCAGTTAGTGGGGCTCAGGGGGGCTGGGGGCTCTGTGTGCAGAGAGTGGGGCACTGGGGGGCTCTGTGTGCAGTTAGTGGGGCTCGGGGCGGTTGGGAGCTCTGTGTGCAGTGAGGGGACGCAGGGGGGGTTGGGGGCTCTGTGCAGTGAGGGGGCACTGGGGGGTTCTGTGTGCAATGCACTCATGCCTGGGGGAGGAGGGAACCCCGGAGCCCTGACTCTCAAACTGCAGCTGCAGTGCACGGAGCCACCTGCACTGACCCAACCCAGGCGTCCTGACTCCCAGCCGGCGGGTGCCCAGCCTGGCTGCCCACGGGGCAGGGGTGCCCATGCCCAGCCCCAAGGCTACTCCTCTCCTCTCCTCT
The DNA here is from genome assembly GCF_016161935.1 of Mauremys reevesii. NCBI lineage: Eukaryota > Metazoa > Chordata > Testudines > Geoemydidae > Mauremys > Mauremys reevesii. The sequence continues at coordinate 15,148,236 of NC_052647.1, read as the reverse complement.
CCTCTCCTCCCATGTGCGTCCACACTGCAAGGCGCAGTGCGCCACCTGCTGGGGGAGAGTGGCACAGGCTGCCGTGGGGTGCTGCCACAGTAAGCCAGGGCAAGCTGGCTCCCCGCGGGGGTGGGGGGGGAGTTCTGCTCGGGGCAAGCAGCACCCCAGGGGCTTGAGCAACCTGCCTGTGTGCAGCGACTGGGCCAGAGGACCGGGGGGAGCTGATGGTCACATGGGGAACGTTCCTGCCTTATCCCCAACTCACGCTGCAGGGGAGCCTCCTCCTCCTCCTGCATTGCGCCCTCTCCACTCGTGCAGTGTGACCCCCTGCATGCACATCTCCCGCTAATGCACCATGACCCCCATGCACGTCACCCCGCTAATGCACCACGACCCCCGCATGCACGTCACCCCCGCTAATGCACCACAGCCCCCATGCACCATGACCCCCATTCACATCACCCCCTAATGCACCACAGCCCCAATGCACATCTTCCACTAATGCACCATGACCCCCCATGCACATCACCCCCGCTAATGCACCACAGCCCCAATGCACATCTCTCACTAATGCACCATGACCCCCACATGCATGTCACCCCCACTAATGCACCATGACCCCCATACACATCTCCTGCTAATGCACCACAGCCCCTATGCACATCTCCCACTAATGCACGACCCCCGCATGCACATCTCCCGCTAATGCACCACGACCCCTGCATGCACATCACCCCGCTAATGAACCACGACCCCCGCATGCACGTCACCCCGCTAATGAACCACGACCCCCGCATGCACGTCACCCCCGCTAATGCACCACGACCCCTGCATGCACATCACCCCGCTAATGCACCACGACCCCTGCATGCACGTCACCCCCGCTAATGCACCACGACCCCTGCATGCACATCACCCTGCTAATGCACCACAACCCCTGCATGCACGTCACCCCCGCTAATGCACCACGACCGCCGCATGCACGTCACCCCGCTAATGAACCACGACCCCTGCATGCACGTCACCCCCGCTAATGCACCACGACCCCTGCATGCACATCACCCCGCTAATGCACCACCACCCCTGCATGCACGTCACCCCCGCTAATGCACCACGACCCCTGCATGCACGTCACACGCTAATGCACCATGACCCCCGCATGCATGTCACCCCCACTAATGCACCATGACCCCGCATGCACATCCCCCGCTAATGCACCACAGCCCCCATGCACATCTCCCGCTAATGCATCATGACCCCCATACACATCTCCTGCTAATGCACCACAGCCCCCATGCACATCTCCCACTAATGCACCATGACCCCCGCATGCACATCTCCCGCTAATGCACCACGACCCCTGCATGCACATCACCCCGCTAATGCACCATGACCCCCGCATGCACGTCACCCCGCTAATGCACCACGACCCCCGCATGCACATCTCCCGCTAATGCACCACGACCCCTGCATGCACATCACCCCGCTAATGCACCATGACCCACACATGCACGTCACCCCCGCTAATGCACCATGACCCCCACATGCACATCTCCCGCTAATGCACCACAACCCCCGCATACACGTCACCCCGCTAATGCACCATGACCCCCGCATGCACGTCCCCCCCACAAAGGCACCGCAGCCCCCATGCACCATGACCCCATTCACGTCACCCCCTAATGCACCACAGCCCCATGCATGTCTTCCGCTAATGCACCATGACCCCCATGCACATCACCCCCGCTAATGCACCACAGCCCCAATGCACATCTCCTGCTAATGCACCATGAGCCCTGCATGCACATTTTCTCCTGCTAATGCACCATGAGCCCACATGCATGTCACCCCTGCTAATGCACCACAGCCCCCATGCACATCTCCTGCTAATGCACCTGCCTCCCATGCATGTCACCCCCTGCTAATGCACCAAGGCCCCGCATGCACATGTCCCGCCAATGCACCACGGCCCCACCATGCACATCTACTAATGCACCATGACCCCCGCATGCACGTCACCCCCCGCTAATGCACCTCGCCCCCCCATGCACACTCCCGATGGCACCTCACCATCATGAATCTTAGCCTCCCTATTCACGCTCCAGCCCCCGCGCGTCCCACTCCCACGCTGATGTGACCCCCCCCCATACACACGCATCATCTCCGGTAACAGCCCCACCCCAGCGCCCCCAGGCATGCACAAGACCCACGATGCTTCACACCCTCAGCTCCCCTAATGCACCCCCAATGCAGCCCCCCTTGCACTTCCCCTCCCCCACTAGTGCAGCAACCCCCCCCCCCCCTTGCATTGCTGCAGCAGCTGCCATGGAGATGGGTTGCTGATCTCGCGAGGTTTGCTGCCCCCCCTCTCCCCAGAGTTAGGCGAGAGCTCTCGCGAGATCCCCGGGTGCGTGCACGGGCCTGCTGCTTCCGGCTAGAGGGGAGGGGGGGTCAGTGCAGAGTCAGCTGGGGAGGAGGGGGCGGGAGGAGGAGCGCGAGCCGGAGCCGGAGCAGGTAGGTGCGGGGTGCAGGGGCCCGGGGAGTAGCAGGCCTGTCCCCTGGGGAGGGGCACGCTCCGTGGGTGCATGGGGGGGAGCAGGCCAGCCCCCGGGGGGCCCATGCAATGGGTCTGTACTCGGGGGGGGGCACGCTCCGTGGGTGCATGGGGGGGAGCAGGCCAGCCCCCTGGGGGCCCATGCAATGGGTCTGTACTCCGGGGGGGCACGCTCTGTGGGTGCATGGGGGGGAGCAGGCCAGCCCCCGGGGGGCCCATGCAATGGGGCCCGTACTCCGGGGGGGGCACGCTCCGTGGGTGCATGGGGGGGGAGCAGGCCAGCCCCCGGGGGGCCCGTGCAATGGGTCTGTACTCCGGGGGGGCACGCTCTGTGGGTGCATGGGGAGCAGGCCAGCCCCTGGGGCCCATGCAATGGGTCTGTACTCCGGGGGGCACGCTCTGTGGGTGCATGGGGAGCAGGCCAGCCCCCGGGGGGCCCGTGCAATGGGTCTGTACTCCGGGGGGGCACGCTCTGTGGGTGCATGGGGGGGAGCAGGCCAGCCCCTGGGGGCCCATGCAATGGGTCTGTACTCCGGGGGCGGCACGCTCTGTGGGTGCATGGGGGGGAGCAGGCCAGCCCCTGGGGGGCCCTTGCAATGGGGCACTACTCCGGGGGGGCACGCTCCGTGGGTGCAGGGGGGGGAGCAGGCCAGCCCCCGGGGGGCCCATGCAATGGGTCTGTACTCCGGGGGGGCACGCTCTGGGGGTGCATGGGGGGGAGCAGGCCAGCCCCTGGGGGCCCATGCAATGGGTCTGTACTCCGGGGCACGCTCTGTGGGTGCATGGGGAGCAGGCCAGCCCCCGGGGGCCCATGCAATGGGTCTGTACTCCGGGGGGGCACGCTCTGTGGGTGCATGGGGGGGAGCAGGCCAGCCCCCGGGGGGCCCATGCAATGGGTCTGTACTCCGGGGGGGCACGCTCCGTGGGTGCATGGGGGGGAGCAGGCCAGCCCCTGGGGGCCCATGCAATGGGGCCCATACTCCGGGGGGGCACGCTCCGTGGGTGCATGGGGGGGAGCAGGCCAGCTCCCTGGGGGCCCATGCAATGGGGCCCATACTCCGGGGGGGCACGCTCTGTGGGTGCATGGGGGGGAGCAGGCCAGCTCCCCCGGCAGGGTGGGGGTTTGGGTGCAGGCCAGCTGGGGGTGCATGGGCTGCACTGGGGTCTGTTCCCTGGAGGGGCTGGGGGGGGCAGCTGGCCCACCCTGTCACTGAGCGTGGGGAGCCCTGGGAGTGGGGATGTCTCAGACCCAGCGGGGTGAGGGGGCTGGACCCAGGCGTCGCTCGCCCCGGGGCCCCATCCAGAGAGGGGTGTCTGAGGGGGGCGTTGTGCCTGGGGGAGAGTGGGGAGCCCAGCTGGCGCCTGCCAGCATCCCGACAGGGGCACAGGCCTTGCCCCCCTGCTGCTGGGGGAGGCTGGTTTTGGGGTCCTATTTGCAGACCCCAAAAGTGGAAGGGGCTGAGAGCCCAGAGGGGGGCAGGGCCCTTCCAAAGAGTGGGCACAACCCTGTTCTCTGAGCAGGTCCCCCCTGAGGCTTGGGGGCTACCTCCCCCCCCCCCGAGGGGCCCTTCTTTCCTGGGGTGGGGGGCAGCAGGGCCTGGGGTCTTGCCCCCGTGCTGACCAGAGAGTGAACCCCCTGTGGGTTTTTCAGGGGGGAGCTCCCCCCATTATCACTTGTGAAGTGTTGGGGGTGCAAGGCAGGGAGCATTGTCGTGCTTCATTATTAGTCATTTTGGGTGGGTGGGTCACAGCCCTGGGGGCTGCTGGGAGGGCCCAGTGCTCTCACGGGACGGGGGGGTGCTCATGGGTCTGGGCTATCCAGAGGGGTGCCCTGGCAGGCTGTAGAGAAGAAGGATCTGGCGCTGGGATCAGAGGGAGGCGTGGGCGGGCAGGGGGGCCCTGACACCCCGAGGGCAGGGAATGGCCTAAACGCCAAGGAGAGGGAAATGGTCTGGAAAGGGGCCCCCTTCCCCTGCGCCGGTACCGTGTACAGGCGCAGGGGAAGTGGGGGGCTGGCAGCCAGGACTCCTCGGTTCAGTTCCCAGCTCTGGAAGGAGAGTGGCTGGAGGCTGGGAATTCCTCTGTTGACTCCGTGGCTTTGGGCAAGTCCCTGTCTCAGTGCCTCAGTTTCCCCATTTGTGTTCAGGCTGGTCTGGACCCACCTGCTGGGGGCTGCGGTTGGCAGGCGCTGGGGCAAGGCCTGTTTTGATTGGCTAGCACAGCGTTAGGAGCCTGGGTGATGGACCCCTCCCCACTATGAACCCCCCACCCCCAGCCCTGCGTGTGCTGCTCCTGGCCCTCGCTGGCAGCACTGCCGTGCCCCTGCTGCCGGTGCCTTGGGGGCCGACGCTCCGTGGAGGGGGAGTGAGGGCTGCCGAGTCAGCTGGCCCTGGTGGGTGCTGGGCACGGCCTGGCACGGCTGCCCCCCGGCTCTGCCTTTCAGTATTGTGACGCAGGGAGAAAGGTCCCTTGTGGGGTGCACAAAGCCAGCCTGTGGCGCTGCCCTGGGCTCCAGGCTGATCCTTCTCACCGATGGCCCGCGGGGCCTGGGTAGCCTGAAGCCAATGGGCCAGCAGGGCCCCTGACTGTCGCTGCTGGCCATGGGGACCAGTGCCCGACCCAGCCCTGCCGTGGAGCTGAGCTCCTGGGGCCTGCGCCCCCCTGCAGCCGGGGGCGCTGGGAGCTGCTGTCTCCGCAGGCGCCTGACGCCGGCCGGCCTTGCCCTTCCCGCTGCCCAGGAACCGCCAGCGAGCCGGCCCCGGGAGCCCCCGCACCGCCATGGGTAACATCTTCGGGAACCTGCTGAAGAGCCTGATCGGCAAGAAGGAGATGCGCATCCTGATGGTGGGGCTGGACGCGGCCGGGAAGACCACCATCCTCTACAAGCTGAAGCTGGGCGAGATCGTCACCACGATCCCCACCATCGGTAGGGCCGGGCGCCGGGCCACAGCCCCTGGGGCTCCCGTCAGCCGGCCCGGCCACGGGGACAGGGACTCCCATGTGGCGGGCGTGGTCACGTGCTGGCTGGGGGGCCGGAGGAAAGGACCAGCTGACCCATAACGGGCCTGGGCCCTGGCTGGCGTCTAGGGTGGTTTGGGTCCCCATAGAACATTTCATCAGGGCTCCTGAGTCCTGTCGGCAGCTGGGGGGGGCGGGGGGATTGGTGGGTGAGTGCAGGGGGCTGGGGCCAGGACTCCTGGGTTCTCTCCCCGGCGCTGGGAGGGGAGTGGGAGCTGGTGGGTTAGAGCAGGGGTGCTGGGAGCCAGGACTCCTGGGTTCTGTCGCAGGGCTGGGGCAGGAGGACTGGGTTTCTCTCCCGGCGCTGGGCTGGTGGGTTAGGGCAGGGGCTGGGTGCCAGGACTCCTGGGAGCTGGTGGGTTAGAGCAGGGGGGCTGGGGGCCAGGACTCCTGGGTTCCCTCCCCGGCGCTGGGAGGGGAGTGGGAGCTGGTGGGTTAGAGCAGGGGGGCTGGGGGCCAGGACTCCTGGGTTCTCTCCCCGGTGCTGGGAGGGGAGTGGGGGCTGGTGGGTTAGAGCAGGGGGTGCTGGGAGCCAGGACTCCTGGGTTCTGTCCCCGGCGCTGGGAGGGGAGTGGGGTCTAGTGGTTAGAGGGGAGGAGTTGGGAGTCAGGATCCTGGGTTCTTTGTCCAGCTTTGCTGCAGTGTGAACTTGGAGGCAAGTTGCTGACCTCTGTGCCTCAATTTCCCCATCTGAACCTGCACCGCCCTGCCCCCCTCCCTGCCTCAGTTTCTCCTTTGTCCATTGAGAGGCTCCTGTGTGAGATGAGTTTGCTGGGTCTCAGTGCAGTGCCTCCGCGGTGGCTGGCACTGAGCAGTGCCCCTCACTGGCAGAACTGCCCGAGGCAAAGAGGGTTGAGCCCCCACTGGGGGCAGGGCTGGCTGCCCCCCACGTCTGTGGCTAACCCCCCCCCACACACTTTGCAGGCTTCAACGTGGAGACTGTCGAGTACAAGAACATCAGCTTCACCGTGTGGGACGTGGGCGGCCAGGACAAGATCCGGCCCCTGTGGCGGCACTACTTCCAGAACACCCAGGGTACGGCGGGCAGAGCCCCCCCTCTCCTGGGGGCCTTCCCTCCCCCCCAGCGATCGTCTGAGTATCTGGAGGGGGGGAGGGGTAGAAGGTTTCTCTCTCTCCTGCTCCTAGGGGGACCAGATCACAACACTTACATTTTGGGGGACACTGGGGTGCTGTCAGCCCCGCCCACAATCCACCCCCGCTCCTCCCAGGCTCCGCCCCTGCTCTGCCGCAGGTCCCGCCCCCTTCCCGCTCGCGCCCCCCCCTACTGCGCCCTTGCTGAGTCCCTCCTCAGTTCCCCACCCACCGCCCGCCACTCACCCCTAGGGTGCCGACTTCCCCTCTGCCGGGTGAGTGCTCGCCCACCCCCTGCCTCTTCCTGCCCAAGCATCCGCCCCCAAGTCCCCGCCCCTCCCTCCTGGAAAGCGCTAAGCGCTGTCAAACAGCTGTTAGGCGGCGGGAAGTGCTGGGAGGGGGGAGGAGCGGGGACGTGACGCGCTGGGGGGAGCAGGTGGCGAGGAGGGGGGAGCTTGGTTGCAATTTTTCCCCGTGGGTGCTCCAGCCCCAGAGCACCCACAGGGTCAGCGCCTCCCTCCCGCTTGCCTTCTTACCCGAATATCGGGACAAATGACGCCCCGATCGGACACTGATCTGGACATGGGACAACAGGTTAAATATCGGGACAGGCCTGGTTTTATCGGGACATCTGGTCACCCTACCTGCTCCCCCCTCCCCCGCCATGGTGTGAGTGGGTGGGGGGAAGAGAATTGGTGACTGACTTTGTTCGACCCCCCATTAGAGGAGTTTGGGGGTGCATGGTCACCCCCTCCAAGGTGGGGTGGTAATGGGTTTGGGGGTGCACTGTTGCCCCCCCAAGAAGGGGTTTGGGGGCACACTGTCACACAGCCCCGGAGAGGGGTGGGGCTTCCTAGCTGGGGGTCAGAGTAACCCCCCCCAGTGTCAGTGCGCGGCGTCAGTGCCCTCCCTCCACCCCCAGGGCTGATCTTCGTGGTGGACAGCAATGACCGGGAGCGGGTGAACGAGGCGCGCGAGGAGCTGATGCGGATGCTGGCCGAGGATGAGCTGCGGGACGCTGTGCTCCTCGTCTTCGCCAACAAGCAGGTGGGTGTCACGTCCCCCCCAGGGCCCCTCCAGCCTCGGCTGCCCTGGGACTGAATTCTCTGTGGGCGAGGTGCCCGTCACCGTGGTGTCTGGCCGGGTCAGCTCGTAACCCCCTCTGTGCCCCCCCAGGACCTGCCCAACGCCATGAACGCGGCGGAGATCACGGACAAGCTGGGCCTGCACTCCCTGCGTCACCGCAACTGGTACATCCAGGCCACGTGTGCCACCAGCGGCGACGGGCTCTACGAGGGCCTGGACTGGCTGGCCAACCAGCTGAAGAACAAGAAGTGAGCGTGAGCTGCCCCCCCGCGCTGCGAGGGGCCGGGCGGAGCCGCCCTTCTGCCCACCCCCTCTCAGGCTGGCAGGACCCGTCGGCTCTTCCCCCCTCCCCTCTCGTTGGGTTTTGCTTTCTTTCCGGCACCGGTTGCTGTGGGTTTGATTTGGGGTCTCGGTTCTGGTCCCCTCCCCTCCCCTGGGGTTTGCACGGATCTCGGGGGGTGTGCGCGTGTGATGAATATATCGATATATAAATATATGGGGGGGCGGGAGGCATCTGCTTCTGTGCTGGGGCAGCCCCCTGCCGTCGGGGGGGCGCCGACGGCCCCGCGTGGAGCAGTGGCCTTTCTTTTGTGTTGTTTTTCTGTTGTTCTTGGTGCCCTGTGACGTGACTCTAAACACGGAGGTGAATTCCTCAAGGCAGCTTTAAGCTTCTGGGGGGGGGGGGGGGGGGCCGCTGGGGGAGTCGTTCCTGGGTCTCATCCCATTCCATCTTTCACGGGGGTGGGAGGGAGTTGTATCACTTGCTAGGGCAGTGCCCCCTGCTGGCAACACGGTCCTTCCCCCCCCACCCCCCTCGCACATTCCCAGCCCCCCTGCACCACGCTGTACAGACACGAGGCAGGGCTGGCAGAGCTGGTGGGGGACCGGCCAGTGCAGACTCTGGGGTTCCCGAGGGGCCAGAGAGGGGCCAGGCCGGGGGCAGCAGGGGGCTGTGGATTCAGTGGCAGAATCGGGACCATGGAGGAAATTGCCCCCCCAGCCTCTCCCCCCTCCCCCCACCAGGTTTCAGACGCTGCCGGACCCAGCGTCCCCGTGCGCTTCCCTGTGTCTCCACTGGGGCGGCGCCCCGACAGCACCCACAGCTGCTCAGTGACTCCCCCAAGGTTGCCCCAGAGCTTGCTGCGGGGCCCCCGGTTCGCCCCCCCCCCCCACCAAATCAAGTCACTTCAAGAGGCAGGATTCCTCCCCTGCAGCCCCCCCCGTTCCCCAGGACCCGCCTCCTCGGCAGCAGTGGGGGGCACTCCGGTTATCACGACTTCCTGCGGTGGGGACACCCCGAGAAGCGCCTGTTGGGCTAAGCAGGGATTTTGGGGAGATGCATCAGGGACCCCCGCTGCCCCCCCCAGGACTTGCCCATAGCAGAGGGGTGGGAGCACCTCAGCTCAGGTTGGGCTGGGTAATTAGCGGCTGTTTCTCAGTGGGCTGGTTACCAAGGAGTGTGTTGTTTTTTCCTTTGTCCCATCCCAGTAGTCATGCATGCGACCCCCCCCCCCAAGATGAGGGAAATTGGGCCTCACCCACTCCCCCCGGCTTGGGGAGCCACCTAACCAGCCAGCAGGGGGCAGCGATTCGCAAGCGACTCCTGCGCCTTGAACCCCCCCCCGTGTGCAGCACAGTGATTGTAATGAGAACCAACACCCCCTCCCTCCCCCCCGGGGCGGGCGGACGGACTGTCAGCTCCTCCCCAGCACATGTATTTATACCCCCGGTCTCTGCTTGGTGTGACGTTGCCCGTGGTTCTGCCCTGGGATGTGGCCTGTGTGTCTAGCACCCCCCCCCCCAGCTCTCGGGGTGCTGGATACACGAGGACTCCTGTACCCCCTTGAATATTAAACATGTTTTATGTAGTGCCGGCCCCGTGTCGCTTCTTTCCCCTCCCCGGGGCTGCCAGAGGAACTAAGACTCCCAACTACTCTCTTAGGCGGGGGGGAGCCCGGACTCCTGGGTTCTCTCCCCTGCTCTGGGAGGGGTCTAGTGGGTTAGAGCGGGCGGGGGGCTGGGACTCCTCATCGCACTTGGGCTGAGCTGGTACGTGGCCCGGATCTGGTGCCCTCACCCCCCACCCCCATTGGTGCCAGTGAAGCCGGGTCCCCTGGGCGGGCTGGGGAAGGGGTGACTTTAATTAGAAACAGCTTAGGGGAGCGATGGTGCTTCTGGGACAGGGAGATCCGGAGCCAGAGAGAAGCTTTACCCCCCTACTCCCCCCCGGTCCTGTATGGAAGGGGATATTGGCTGCCATGGTAAATCCCATTACCTCTAATCCTGGCTGGGGGAGGCGGATTGTGCCCGTTCCACACACTGATTTGAAACAAGTGGGGGCAGGCACTGAATCCTCGCCCTCGGCCGGCGGGGGGATGGGGGGCCGCCTGCGTCTGGAGCACAGGACCTGGCGCTGGCCCTGTGGCTCTGGAAGAGAGAGGGGCCCCTGGTGCAGGACTCCTGGGTTCTGCCGCCCCCAGCTCTGCTGCATATTGACTGTGTGATCCTGAGCCTCGGGGAGGGGCCCTGCAGGTTCTGCCATTCGCACTGTTCCAGCCCATTCACCCCCCCTTGCTGGATTCACCCCATTCCCCTTCCCGCAACCCCCCTGCACCCTGCAGCTTGGCCTCGGCCCCCATACGAGCCGGAGCACTGCGGTGGGACAGGCCAGACGGTTCGTAGCGGCGCGAAGCTTGGACGGCCCCTGGGGGCGAGGCTGCGCTCTCGGGGGGCAGCAGGGGGTCGAGCGGGTGCCAGGTGGTGGGTGTGTCCCGAGAACACCCAGACGTGGGGAGAGATGGCCCCTGCCCTGCCCGGGATTCGTGAGCTGCGCGGTACAGATGGGCACGGTTTCCGGGGTAGAATGGGGTCGGGGGGGCAGTGGGGCCTTCCTGCCATGGGGATGGCGGTGCCAGGGCTGTTAAATGGTGCAACTTTGAAGTGCGGACGAGACCAAAGTGCCTTGGCCAAGGAGCTGGGAGCTGCCTCCAGCATTCTGGGGTCTCCACTAGGGCAGGTCAAACCATGGGACGCTCCCGCCCCGTCCGGAGCATCACCCGTGGGCGGGCGGGGGTGGTGCCAGCTGCAGGGGGTGCGGGGAGGCCAGGCCTGGCTTAGGCCCCTGGGTTTAAATGCCCCTGCCGGAGCCCAGGTGGGACACTTCCCCTGCCGTGGGTCCTGTGGTGTCGACTTGAGCCGGAGTCGAGCTGCCACTGAGCTCAGCTGGGGCACACCAGCACGGGGGGAGCAAAGTGAGGGGTGGGGGGGGAAGAAAGCCCCACTTCCCCCGCCCCCCGCAAGACAGGGCAGTGGGAGCCCAGCAGCTGCCTCCGGTCTCCATGCTGCAGGCCTGACAAGGAGCATCACGCCCCGTGGGGCTGGCTCTTCACTCAGGGGCTGGGGTTTCAGCCCAGGGTGCAGGGGAGGGAGCGCGGGGTGGGGGGGTCTCAAGAGGTCACATGCCTGGGCTGGGAGAGACATTTGCCGGGTCTGCCAATCAGTTCCCCCCACTCAACGCTCCCCAGAGCTATTGCCCCTCAAATCCCCAGTGCTCCAGGCAGATGATTAGAGCAGGGGGCTGGGAGCCAGGACTCCAGGGTTCTCTCCCAGCTCTGGGACGGGAGTGGGGGCTGGTGAGTTAGAGCAGGGGGCTGGGAACCAGGACTCCTGGGTTCTATCCCTGGCTCGGGGAGGGGGTCTAGGAGGCCAGGAGCCAGGATTCCTGGGTTCTATTGCCGGCTCTGGGAGTGGGAGAGGCTGTAGGGGGCCGGGAGCCAGGAGTCCTGGGTTCTGTTGCCGGCTCTGGGAGGGGAGGGGGTGTAGGGGGCCGGGAGCCAGGACTCCTGGGTTCTATTGACGGCTCTGGGAGGGGGAGTGGGGTGTAGGGGGCCGGGAGCCAGGACTCCTGGGTTCTATTGCCGGCTCTGGGAGGGGGAGTGGGGTGTAGGGGGCCGGGAGCCAGGACTCCTGCTTTGATTCTGGCACTTTGTTAGAGGCCATGGCTGCAGCAGCTCTGAGGTGACAGGGCCCGATCCTGTGTCCCTTCCTGGCAGCAGCCTTTGCTCAGGGATCTGCTGGGACCCTACTGCCGGAGGGACCCCCCCGCTCCCGGGCTGGAGGCTGGTGCCGGTTTCCCACCAGCCCATCCATCTCACATTGTCTCTGGGCAGGGGAGGGGGCCCAGCCCCCGTAATCCCATTACAGCCTCACGGCCCGAGCCGCCAGCCCGTCTTCGCCACATCACGGCAACGGGGGCTGGTATGTGGGTGCAGGTGGCGGGGCCGCAGCCGGGGAATGACAGGCGTGGCCCAGACAATGGGAGCAGCATCCCGGCGGGGGAATAGCTGGCATGCCGATCCCGTCGCCCTGGGAGCCAGCCCCACAGCCCAGCCCACGCTCTGGCCCCCCGCGGCGCCTTGTGGTGCTGGGTGGCCCCACACCCCCATGCTGCAGGGAAACGGGCCGGCTCCCAGCCAGCTGGACGCTGCTCGGCCTGGCAAAGCCAACGCCCACAGGCCGGAGCACGAGCCCTCAGCTGAGCCCAACCTGAGCCAGCTCCTCCACCCAGCCCTGGAGCCTGGCACTGCTGAGCGGGACGACTGGGGGCTGCAGCTCGCTGGGGCTGTGGGGCTGTCCCTGGTGAGAGGAGCAGCTGAAAACGTTTGTACAGCTCCTAGCACCCTCCTGAGCAGGGCCCCGGGCGCTGCCCCTGCACAGAGCGAACGCAGCCTGCCCGGCCCCGTCAGGGCACACACTGGCCACGCCAGGGTCCCTCAGACCCGGCAGCTCTGCACCAGGCTCGGTGCTTTACAGCCAAGGTGGCTGGGGGGGACTGTTACCGAGTGTGCAAGCCGAGCCCATCCCACCCCTTGTGTGGGGCAGAGGGGCCTTCCCCAGACAGGAGCAGCCAGCGTGACCCTATCCCCGCCGAGCTGCATTCACACTGGGCAGCCTGGGCCCCCCTAGCTAGTCCAGGGTTCTTCAAGCCGGCCCACGGCCATGTGGCACCAGCGTCGGCTCAGCAAGGCCCCGTTTCTCAAGGGCGCCCTTGTCACCAAATGGGTGGATGTGCACGATGGTGGGGCTGGATCCGGGCGTGGCCCTGCTGGGCCAGACAGCACACGGCCTCTAGGGCCTGTTCCGCACGCCCCAGAGCACAGGAGCCGGCCCCGGCCCGGCAGGTGCTGCGATGCCCTCACAGGAGCCATGGACGGAGGTTACGCCCCAGCCCCATTCACAGGCATCTGCCCAAACCTCCTCCCCTGGGGGCTTGGAGTGATGGGACCTGCCTCTTGCCGGGCTGTGCGTGCGGTGGAAACGGACTGACCGGTTCTGCGTCCTGGCTCCGACCCTGCCACTGGGTCCCTGCTAGCCCCACCGGCACCGGGCCTGTCTTTCTGGTGGGGAATGTCTCTCGTCAGACTCCCAGCTCTCTGGGCCAGGGCCCTGGGTGGCACCCAGCCCGGCGGGGCCCCATCTGGCTGTGGCCACTGTGTCTTCCTGTAGCACCTGGGGGCCCAGCTGAGCTCGGGGGCCCCGGCGAGCCGTGAGTTGCCCACCCACGGAGTGAGATGCTGTCCCTGCCTCCAGCCAGGAAGGAGCATTAGCCCCAGCACGGAGGAGGAGCTGAGGCCCAGGGCAACGAGCTGGTTTGCAGCATGGCCGAGGACTTACCCCAGTGTCCTGGGCCCCAAGCTCTAGATGGTCCCTCCCCGCCTGCACCTGCTGGATGCCCGAAACACGGTTAGGGTCAGGGGCCTTAAACATGCAATTAGGTTGACTTTGTCTCTGGCAAGTCAAATCCTCAGCAGCATTCAGGGCCCTGTTTGCAGCAGTGCCCTGTCCAGGCCGGCTGGGATGCTAATGCTGCGAGCTTCCCTCTAGCGGTGCCCTAGGAACACCAGCTGTAGGGAGCGGATGGAAAGGGAGGAATTTCTGATGATTTGCTGCCACCTTCTGGTGCTGGGAGCTTGGTGCCCTTAAAGCTCAGCATGCCCCAGACGCCAAGGCTGGAAGGTGCTTGGGGGTGGGGGGAGAGTCAGCATGTCACCCCCAGTTCTAATCATTTGAAAGCTGAGGAAATATAAGACACAGAGAGTGAGTCACTCACAGAGAACCCAGCCTGGAGTCCTGACTCACAACCCCTCTCTAACCACTAGACCCCATTCCCCTCCCAGAGCCGGGCACAGAACCCAGCAGGCTGGACTCTAAGGGAGGTCCGATCCAGCCCGCCTGAGGGCCTGCTTGGGGGGAACTGAGTCCCCAGGTGGCCACTTCCTGGTTAATTGGCAAACGAGCCCCTGGAGCTGGGTGAGCTGAGGGGCGTTAGGCGAAAGCTGCTCCTAGAGCCGTGGCTCTCCTGGGCCTAGTCTGTGCTTAACGATAAGGTGGGTCGAGGCCCCTGGGGTCGCTCCAGCTGGGCTGGTGGAAGAATTCTACGGCTGCTCAGGGCGGTGGGCTGCCTCCGTGGATGGAAACGCCCCTTTTGCCACTACAGGAAGCAGGTGCTGCAGCGGCAGTGCCCACAGCAGAGCCGTGGCCGCGGAGAGAAGGTGCTGTGCCCCGAGGGGCAGGGGGCCTGGCAGGTGCACACCGAGGGAGGGGAGAACGCCAGGGAGGCCTGTTCCCAGCAAAGGGCGCTTGCTCGCACACACTGGCAGGACGCCCTGGCTGGCAGGGGTATGGGCTGTCCTGGAGAACAGCTGGCAGGTCTCCGCAGACCGCTGGCTCGGGAGCAGGATTCTGACCAGACTGGCGTCCAGGCCCAGGGAAGGGAGCTGAGCTGAGCAGACCCTGCTGGTGAAGGGGCGGGGACTGACTCTGTCTCCCTGCTAGGATGAAGGTCTTTGGTCTGTTCTTCGTGGGCCATTTCCTGTTTGTGAAGGACCCCCCTCCCCCCCAAGGGGATGCGCTTCCATACCTGAAAACCTGCTTGGACTTGCTCATACCCTGGGTGGAGGGAAGTCAGGTCGGGGGGGATCTGGGACAGCCGGCACTGCCAGACCCCTGTTGCAGCCCACCCCAGCCACTGCCACATGCTGTACCCCAAAGCACTCGTGAGCCGTAACGCACAATAAACGCGGGGTCTCTCCTCGCGCTGGGCCCACAGCGCACACGTAGCCAAGCTCTGCTCAGCTGAACATCGACTTTTACAAAACCAAAGGTGGCAGATGCCGGGAACTGGGGCTTTCAGAGAAACGTCCCCTGCCAGCCGGGAGTCTGGTGATCCAGTGGCTGGGGTCAGCAACGCTGTCACTCCTACCACCAGCCCAGCTCCCGCTGTGACCGAGACGCGGCTTCTCATACGGCAAAGGGGGCTTGTGCGTCTTCTCCCCTAGGGAACCAGCCCCCTGCTCTCTGCCCCCTCCCCCTGCCCTTTGCCGAGCCCCTGGGCCACAGCCGTGGCCTTCCATGGCGTTAGCACAGCTGGGCAATTCACTACAGCCCAGTCCACCCAAAGCCTGGGTCTGTGCCAGTGATGTGGGGCGGGGCTGGAGGACTAACGCCCCATTGCTCTCAGGGGAGGAGGGTTCCCTGCTGGTTTGATGGGAGCAGTGGGATGCTGCGCACTCGGGAACAGGCTCTGCACCTGGGTAAAGTGTGTGTCAGGGGCAGGGAGCTGCCCCAGGGGAGGAGGAAAGGGGGACGTGGTCACACCCACACCCCATCCTGGCCTCCTCCTGAACCGCCACTCCCCAGCTCCCCGGCTCTGTGCCGGCTAATGCTGTCGCTGGGGAGCCTTCGCCGGAGAGCACGCGCCGGAGCGCGGCCAACACGGAGTAACTCTACCGCTGATTTACACCCGCTGGCGGTCTGGCCCCATTGGCACCAAGGGAGCGAGAGTGATTTACACCAGCCCTGGAGTTTTGGCCCTAAACACAGGTTTTGCAGAAGACCCGGGAATCCCCCGCCCCCATTAGAAGAGTCTATAATGTGGGCACTGCAGCACCCCCAGCCTGGCTCCCATGGGTTCAGGGCTGGGCTGAGGAGCTTTGCTGAGGGGTGGTGGGTGACCCCCTCCCTCTCTGGCACTGCTCCGGGTAGGCAAGGCCCCGCCCAGCCAGCTCCGCACAGGTTTGAAGGGGCTGAAGCCCCAGGCTGCCGCCTGGAACTAAGGCCACCCCCGGGGGGGAGTTTGCTCTGGAACCTGGAGCTGTGCCCCCCCTGACTCATTCACAAATAGGGGGTGCAGCCTCCTTCGAAACACTGCGTGTGTTAGGTGTGCCAGGTGTGTGTGCGTTAGGTGTGCCGGGTGTGCCTGTGTCAGGTGTGTGTGTGTTAGGTGTGTGTGCACCAGGTGTGTGTGTGTGCATGTGTCAGGTGTGTGTGTGCCAGGTGTGTGTGTGTGTGCATGTGTCAGGTGTGCTTGTGCCAGGCATGTGTGCGCCAGGGGTGTATCTGGTGTGTGTGTCAGGTGTCCCGCATGTGTCACTTTGGTGTGCTGTCAGGTGTGCGCGTGTTAGGGTGTGTGCCAGTGCCGGGTGTGCGTGTGCGGTGTGTGTGTTAGGGGTGTATGTGTGTTAGGTGTGCATGTGTCAGGTGTGTGTGCCAGGTGTGTGTTAGGTGTGCGTGTGCCAGGTGTGTGTGTGTATGTGCACACCAGGTGTGTGTGTGTGTGTGCATGTGTCAGGTGTGTGTGTCAGGTGTGCTTGTGCCAGGCATGTGTGCGCCAGGGGTGTATCTGGCTCCGCGCTGACCATGCTCCCGCGCCCCCCGGCCGCCTTCCTCCTCCTGCTGCCGCTGCTGGGGTGCGGGGCGCGGACAAGCGGCGGGCCGCAGCTGGAGACCCTGGTGAGGGCGCGGGGGGGCCGCTCCGGAACGGGGTGCGGGGAGCGGCGGACACCCCACGCCCCGCAGCTGGAGACCCTGGTGAGGGCGCGGGGCGCCGCGTGGGGTGCGGGGAGCGGCGGGACACCCCGCCCCACGCGCCGCAGCTGGAGACCCTGGTGAGGGCGCGGGGCGCCGCGGGGACCATGCTCCGGAACGGGGTGCGGCGGCGGGACACCCTCCTCGCGCCGCAGCTGGAGACCCTGGTGAGGGCGCGGGGCGCCGCGTGGGGTGCGGGGAGCGGCGGGACACCCCCACGCGCCGCAGCTGGAGACCCTGGTGAGGGCGCGGGGCGCCGCCCGGAACGGGGTGCGGGGGAGCGGCGGGACACCCCACGCGCCGCAGCTGGAGACCCTGGTGAGGGCGCGGGGCGCCGCGGGGGGGCCGCTCCGGAACGGGGTGCGGGGGGGAGCTCCGCGCGGGCCTGGTTCCCGCTGGGGGGGCGCGGGGCCTGTGTCTGAGCACGGGGGGGAGACGGGGGGGCCCGGCGCCAGAGCTGTGACCCCCCCTTGCGCTCGCCCCGCAGGTGGCGCCCCCCGAGGACTGCGCGGCGCGCTCGGCGCTGGGCGACACGGTGCAGATTCACTACACGGTAAGGGGGCGGCGCAGGACCCGTCCGCACCGGCGGCTTCGTCCGCCCTGGGCGGGGCCAGGCCGGGGCGGCTCCCACCTGGGGGGGGCGCCGAGCCCCAGACGTGGCGGTGCGGCCCGGGGGGGTGACTGGATCCCCTCGGCTGGGGCAGGGGAAGTGAGCGGCTCCCCTGTCCGGGACGTGGCGGGGGCAGTGCCCCTGAGTCTCTGGGGCGTGGGGCTGGCGGGGGCAGTGCCTCCTGGGGTTGGGGAAGTGCCCTGTGTCCGGGGCTGCAGTTGTGTCCCCTTCCCAGGAGCGGCAGAGGGCAGAACTCCAGCGTTCTGCCACCTTTGCCCTTCAGCTGCTTTGTTCCCACGTCTGCCCCCCGCCCTGCTGTGCCCGCTCGCCCCCGCTGCCCCCCCGGGGAGGCCTAGGGACCGTGCCGGCGTCTCCGTGGCAGGGCCCTTTGCGTGTCTGTCGGGGTGGCGCAGCAGGAGCTCCCTCGCCCCAGGGCCTCGTGCCCCAGCTGGCAGGGTGCCCAGGCCGGGGGTTACCCGCGTGTGTCAATGTCTCCCCGCAGGGCAGCTTGGAGGATGGGCGGGTCATCGACACCTCGCTCTCGCGGGACCCCCTGCAGGTGGAGCTGGGGAAAAGACAGGTGATCCCTGGTACGTTAGCCTGGGCCCCAATCGGGGAGGAGGCTGGGCCGGGCCCGGCCTCCAGAGATCTGGGCTCTGTTCCCACCTTTGCCCTTGACTGCGTGCGTGCCCTTGGCCATCACTTAACCTCTTTCGGCCTTTTTCCCCACCTCCCCAGCAGGGCCTGTGCAGCGCCTGGCACGATCTCGGTTGGGGCCTGTACAGCGCCTGGCGCGACACACTGATTGCAGTGGAAGGTGCAGGAGTCTCTTCCGGCTGGTCTCTGTTGGCATCTGCTGGAAGGACCAGGTGCCGCACGGGCCCCCTGCACTGATCTGAATCTGGCTGCCCCTGGAACGCACTGACATGTTCCCCTGCCTGTCCTCTCTGCAGTGACAGTGTGTGAAGGGGCCACTGCCCCTCGCTCCGGTGTGTGCGTGGCAGACTCTCCCCTCCCACATCCAGCCCTTGCTCCCACTTCCTTGGCACCCCGGCCCGCGCTGTCACTGCCTCCTTGTGGCAGCTTTCAGCGGCTGAACCCCCGGTGCTGTGAGCCTGCCAGAGCTCAGTGGGGCCGGGGGCTCGGAAGGGAGGCCTCCTGCGACAGGGGGTGGGAAGATGAGCAATCCCAAAGAGGCCCCTCACCCAGGAGGGTGGGGAGCCTTTCAGAGAATCCCCCTGATCTGTCTCTCTTCTTCTGTGGTTTTTCCCTCCTCCCAGGCTTGGAGCAAAGCTTGCTAGACATGTGCGTTGGGTAAGTGAGGCCCTGGCTTGCTAGCAAGAGCAGTGGAGGTGTGGCTGGGGAAAGGCATCCTGGCTCAGTGCTCTCAGCCAAAGCAATAGACAAGATGGGGATCCTCGGTGCTCCCCTTCTGCTCCCAGGACGGGGCTTCCCACGGGGCTGGATCAGCAGAGTGGGCAGGGGGCCGGAGACCCAAACATGGTAAAAGTCAGGTCAGAGCCTAGGCGGGGGTTCCAGCTCTTCGCTGTATCTGCATTTTCTCTCCAGGAGGCTGGGCCTGGCTCTCGGTGGGTGCTCATCTCCTGGAACAGGAAGAGGGCTCTCTGCCTGCCCTCTGGGCTGGGCCAGGCTGCCTGCTGGCGGCAGGGGCCCGGAGTTCCCTTCGTGCGGACTGGGTTTCTGCAGGCAGGTGCCCGGGATTGGGATTTAGCCACGGGCCTGCAAGCGCTTGGAGATGAACATGCAGCTCTGACTCTAGCCCACCCAGGGCTGGATCGGGTCACGGGCTGGATGCGAAACCTCGTGGGAAGCTGCTCTCAGTCACGGAGCCAGCGCCCCAACCACCTGCTGCTGGACGTGCTGCCTTGGAGAGGAGGCCCTAATGCGTTCTCGTTACTTTAACGCCTCCAGGCCCTTCTCCTTGGACACGGGCTGGCAGGGGCGGCTCCCAGGCCCCAGCACTCCAAGTGCGTGCTTGGGGCGGCAAGCCACGGGGGGCGCTCTGCCGGCGCCGCCAGGGTGGCAGGCAGGCTGCCGAGGTCCTCCGAAGCCGCGGGACCAGCAGACCCTCCGCAGGCAAACTGCCGGAGGCAGACTGCCTGCCGTGCTTGGGGCAGCAAAATCCCTAGAGCCGCCCCTGCGGGCTGGTACCCTCAGCAGCCTGCGCACAGCTCAGCTCTATCGGTTACGTTCTACCCATGTACAATTTCAGTTTGATGCGGCATTAGGCACTTCTTGTCCTGAACTGTGATGGAGTTGTGCTGTGTGGCTGCTGAAGTGGTGCTGTGCTCCACCCCAGCAGTGGTCGCACTTCCCTGGTGGATGGGGTGCCTTGGGCAGGGGATGCTGTGTGCGAATGGCAGGGCTGTGGCAGATGGTTGGGCCCTTGCTCTGATGTGCCTCTCCCTCTGCCTGGCAGGGAGAAGCGGAGGGTGATCATCCCGCCTCAGCTGGCTTACGGCAAGCGAGGATCCCCGCCTGCTGTCCCAGGTAACTGCCGCCTCCGCGCCTGCCCAGCCTGGCTGGACGTGGGATCTTCCTTAATCGGCCTGAGTCTCAGAGCCAAGCCCTGGTGCCCCCCACCCCAGGGCAGAGAGCACTAGGCTGCTGTTAGGTCCCCCCAGCCCTCTGGTTACCCAGCAACACCTGCTACAGATTCTGCTCCCTGGTGAATTTGGTGCTGGGCTGACGGACAGCCCCGGAGCTGGACGTTGTGCCCCACACGGCCCGCCAAGGAGCGAGGGAGTTTGGGCTCTGTAGCCCCTTCAGTCCTTGGCCTGCCTGGAGAGGCTGCCAGAGCTGGGACTCCCCAGAGCTGCAGCTGCCTCTGCTTTGCTCTGGGCAGGGCAGCGTGCGGCTGCCCTGCTCTGGGGGAGCAGCGCTGTCTGGTGCCCTCCCATGAGCTTGGGCAGTGACCACATGCCCTGTGCCAGCTGGGTCAGGACCACTCCCACCTGTGCCGCGTGTGCAGGGGAGCCCCGCTCAGCCATGCTCCCTCTCTCCCCAGCTGATGCCGTGCTGCAGTTTGATGTGGAGCTGGTTGGCCTCTCCCGGGCCAGCTACTGGCAGAAGCTGACGAATGACGTGCTGCCCCTGCTCTGCATCGGGCTGATCCCGGCTCTGCTGGGCCTGATTGGCTACCACCTTTACCACAAGGCCAGCAGCTCCCGGGGGGCCAAGAAGAGGCTCAAGGAGGAGAAGAGAAACAAGGCCAAAAAGAAATAAACCTCCTCTCCTCCCACAGTGTCAGCACCTGCTCTGTGGCTGCTTCTGTCAGGGTCCCCGGGGAAGAGGGCGTGGGGGAAGCTGAAGGGGGGCCGGAGCAGCAGGACCGGCTTGAACCTGACAAGCCAGCTCCCAGGGCTTAGACAGGGCAAGAGAGTGAAGGCATCTCGCTCACGGTGGCCATCTGCCTGCCCTTTCCCAGGATCAGGCAATCCCAGGGCCGTGCTTCCCTGGGGCAGGGCCTGGCCTGGAGGCTGCAGTGCTGCACCAGGGTTACCAGCCTGCCTTGGCAACGCGGGGGTAGAGCCATGTGCCTGGATGCCCCTCGGCTCCCCTACACTCCCCTGTCAGGCGTCACCACTGCGATCAGTACAACCCTTTAATGGCAGCTTCCTATGGGCACAGAGTTTCCCCAGTAAGTGGGACAGCCCCACGGGGGAAGCGCTCGCTGCTCCTCATGCCCAACTCGCCCAGCCACGCGCGCCAGGCACAAGCTGCCGCAGCTCGCAGAGCGCAGTTCCCAGCATGCCCCAGGCTGGGTAGGTGGGCAGCTCACAGGATGTGTGGCACCTCGTGGGCAGCCTCGATGACATTGTGAAGGAGTCGTTTTCGGTGGGCTTTGCCGGCAGGCCCAGGCGCACGGGGCTTGTGGCTGACGATGAGCAGTGGGTTGAGCCTGCTGAGAACCTCATCGCTCACCGAGATCCCGTCCAGGTACTGCTTGAGCAGCAGGCGCAGCTTCTGGTTCTCCTGGCACAGCACTGCCTTCTCCCGCTCCAGAGACAGCTGCTCCAGCTTCACCTTGTTGTACCTTTGCCAGAAGTGCTCCAGGCCCAGGTAATCCTGCATCAGCTGCAGTTGGAAGGACAGAGGAGAGCTGAGGGGGGGCAGCGCTGGCTTGGGGGAAGCTCCCACAATGCACCCCATCTGGTTCTGCTTGTCCCCTCAATTAAAGAGCGCACGGTTCTCAGCAACCTTCTCCCCAGCCGCCCAGTGCGGCACACGCTCTCCACCAGCTATGCCAGCCTGCCTCTAGGCACCCCCAGCGTCTGGGTCCCTGCCCTCCTTCCAGCACCCTGAGGGGAGGGAGGGGGTCCAGGACCAGGCCAAATGCTTTCACCCCTTACCTGGGCCAGCTGCTCCCCAGGCTTCTCCAGGGAGACCTGCTCCACCTTCTCCTGCTCCTCCCTGCTCAGCAAGGAGGCGTAGAATGGAAGCACCTTCTCCTCCTCGGTCTCCAGCTTCCGACACATCTCTGCCAGCCTCAGGATGAGCTCTGCCTGCGGGGCAAGCGAGGCCTTAGCGGGCTGGTTGGGGACAGCTCAATGAGCAATGGAGAATGGCTGTGTGCTCTGGAAACCAGGAGGGGGCACTTTTCCTGGGGGGTGCTGAATTGTGTTGACAATGCAGGGGGACGGCAGAAGTGTCTCCCTGGGGCCAGGAAGGGATGATGGGTTTGGGGGAAGCGAGTCTCCCACCAGCCAGGCTGCATGGCTGGGACTTCTCTCTGCTGTCTGTCCTGGACAGGGGCAGCTGTGAGCTGCACTTGGCCAGTGCTATGCATGGGAGAGCAGGGCCCCCATGGGCGGGGCAGAGGCCTCTCCTGCAGGTTTAGGGGAACTCTGGCCTTTACCTTTTCTAGGACACGCCTTAGCTTCTTCAGGGCAGTGCTGCTCTCCAGGGTGAGCTTGGCCAGGTTGCTTCTGGCCTTGGTCCTGGCCTGGTTCATCTGGCTCTTGAGCTTCTGCAGCTGCTTGAGCACAACCTCCTTCTCCTCTTGCACGCGCCGGTTCTGCTCCTCGGCCTCCCGCATGTGTGCCGTGATCTTGCCTTTCAGGATGCCAATGGAGTCCTGGCAGGGAAATGGCGCCCGGAGCAGTCAGTGAGGAGCTCAGCACACAGGGAACCCCACGACCCCCCAAGAAGGCCTGTTTCCTACAGCCAGGGCTTGGGGTGGGGCAGCCTCGCTGACCTGTATTTTCTGCAGCTTCTTCATCTGCATCTCAATCTCCTTGGAGCTCTTCTCATCCTTCAGCTTGAGGGCCTCAAATGCAATCTTCCGGTCCTCTGTTGCCTCGGTGTAGTTCTTCAGCGCCTGCTGGAACCGCTTCCACAGCTCCTCCACTGTGCCCTCCAGCTGCACACGCAGATAGTGCTTCTCCTCCAGGTTCTGGGGGGGGAGACATGTTAGCCCCTCACCCACCCTGAGCCACCAGCCTCCCCTCCTCTGACTCCCCAGGCCAGCCATGCCTGCAGAGCCCACCCCAAGGGCAGGAACTCAAACCCCAGGAGGGGAGCTCCCCCACCCCAGTCCCACTGGGACTGGACAGCAGCCCCCTAAGCTGGCAGTGGGGAGGACCTTGTGGTAGAGTGGGCAAGAGTCCATTACCCTGTGCCTTAGCAAGCCCTGCACACATAGGAGTGTGAGGAGGAGGGGCTCCTCACCAGAGTCAGCCACCAGCTGCTGGCTGAAGAACCAGAGGAAGGCTGGTGTCACCAAGCCCCTCCCCTGCCCCAGGCTGGCATGGAGCAGCCTCAGCCCAGACCTTGTTCTTGACGTCGTCCCTGGTGCTCTGGAAGTCCAGCTTGGCCTCATACTCGCTCTCACTGAAGTTCTGCTCCAGGGCCAGCAGCACGTCCCGCAGGTAGCGGCTCTCCTTGTCTTGGTGCTCGATGATCATCCTCCTGGGGAAGCCACAGGTGAGCCACCAGGGCTGAGCCAGCATGGCCCGCGGAGGGGAAGGGACAGCAGCTGATGGCTACCCAGAGAGCTCTGGGGAGCTGCTCCATAGTGGGGCTACAGCTGGAGCTCAGCACAAGAGCCTTGTGGCCAGGGATGAGGGCTCACGGCCCTGGGGCACCATCAAGCTGCTTCCCCATCCCTGTGTTCATCACCTGCCTGTCTGTGCCCTCCCCCAAAGCGGGCGACCCTCCCCTCCCACCCCACCCCCGTACCTTTCTGTCTCAAACTCCTTCTTCAGGGCCTCCAGCTCGGTGTTGTAATCCTCATCCAGGTACCTCAGGCGGCACCGCTGGAGCTGTAGCAACTGGTCGATGTTGTGCAGGTGGCTGCACAGGGCATGAGTGTACTGCGCCTCTGCCTCGGACAGGTCGCTGGCCAGCGACTGCATGGGTGACAGAGAAGGCTCAGGCACTGCAGCGCTGGCCCCAGAGCCAGCGAGCTCAGCAGCAGCGAGGGCTGCAGGGCGCAGGGAACCCTGCTTTGAGCACTTCCTCTCCTTGGGGGGCATTGCTAGCCACTCTTCCAGCCCTGTTCATGGGCCCACAGGACCCCTGCTGCTTACCTGGATGACACTGTCCTTGCAGTCCACCACCCGCTCAAAGGTCTGGCTCAGGATCTCAATGTCCTTGCGCAGTTCTCTGGCCTTGACTTCCCGCAGCACCGTGCGCCACTGCAGGTTGATTTTATTCATGTTGAGGGTGCTGTTGTGCTCCTCCTTCGCCAGCTTGTCCTGCGGGGTGGGTCAGAAGGTTACACTGGCTGGCTGGGAGCACATCCCAACCACCTACCAGTATCTAAGTAGCTCAAGTGGAACCTGCAGCCCCAAGCACTGTGCAAGCTCCAGAGACTCCGCCAGCTCCCAGCAGCGTGCGACAGAAGGACTGAAGGGACGCCCATCGTACCACACTGGTTCAGCATTACGAGGGGAGAGCCCGGCACAGTCTGGGCAGAGAGCCCGGCTCACGTGGGAGAATGAGGCCCTGGAACGACAGCTCCCTTGCGGGGGACGTTTCAGAAGCAAAATTGTAGGTTTTGATTGTTGGCCCAAAAGTCGACATTTTCTGTCAAATGCCCCCCCCCCCGCCAGCCATTTTCCTGCCCAGCTCCAGGTTCCAGCTCAGCGCCCAGGGGGCAATTCGCAGGTGGCACTAAACGGCGATGAGCGGCTGGGCCCCGGAGCAGGGCCCCCCACCCCGCCTGCGCCCCAGGCCTCGCCTTCAGGAACTGGGTGAGCATGTCCTCCTTCTTCTTGCTCAGCTCCTCCTCCGCCAGCATCTTCTGCTGCATCAGCAGCAACCGCTCCTCCTCGCTCAGGGCGGCCGCCTTGCGCCCCTTGCGCCCCTTCTTCGGCATGGCTGCGGGGCTGGGGGGAGCCGGGTGAGATGCTGCCAAGGGGGCGCCCCCCTCCCTGCACAGGGTCCCTGGTCAGAACCCTCCCCCGCTGCAGCCAGCCCCCTCCCCCCCTGGGCCCCCCACGGGCCCCCTCCCCCAGCGAGCGTCCCACGGGCCCCCCCTGGACCGCTTGCCCCCCCCGGGACCCCTGCCTCCAGGGCCCCCTCCCATTACCCCCTCCCCAGGGTGCCCCTATGGGCCCTCTGCCCCCACGGGACCCCTGCCTCCAGGGACCCCTCCCCTATTACCCCTGCCCCAGGGTGCCCCTATGGGCCCCCTTCCCCCACGGGCCCCTGCCTCCAGGGCCTCCTCCCCATGAGCCCCCACGGACCCCTGCCTCCAGGGCCCCCTCCCCTATTACCCCTTCCCCGCAGGGTGCCCCCACGGACCCCTGCCTCCCACGGGACCCCTCCCCTATTACCCCCTCCCCAAGGGTGCCCCACGGGCCCCCTGCCTCCAGGGCCCCCCCGGCTCCCCCCCCCGGTACCTCTTGAGCCTCCCCCCTGCAGCAAGTCGCGTCCCTCTGTCTCCTAGCAACAGCCGCTGCCGTTGGAGGGGCGGCCCCTGCGGCCCGGACGCTGACGAGCGGTCGCTCTAGGAAAGAGGAGGCCCCGGGCGGGAGTGAGCGGCCCTTGCGCCTGGAGGACCCGCCGGGCCCGAGGGGAGGGGTTAGTGGGGAGGGGTTAGTGGGGGTGGGGGAGGGGATTGCAGGGGAGGGGTTAGTGGGGATAGTGGGGGGGAGGAGGGGTTAGTGGGGAGGGGGAGGAGAGGGGATAGTGGGGCAGTGGGGACAGGAGATGCAGGGGAAACAGTTCCCTGACCAGAGAGGGCGGCCGGGCTCAGCTGTGTCAGTTATTAACAATACCGGCTGCTGGCCCTGCAAAGCGCTAGGAACCTGGTTAGCCCCCTTCTGCGCTGAGCCCCCGGCAGGCGGAGCTGGAGCTGGTTAACCAGGTGTCAGGCATTTCCCTTTCCAGGCTGCGAGCGGCCTTGGGTTCAGACTGGCTGGCTCAGGGTGGGGCACGGGGGGGGCACAGGGTTTTGTCCCTCTGGGGGCACCGGCTGTGCCCCAGCCCCAGGTCACGAGTGACCCAAAGTCATCCCTGCCCGGGGTGCGGAATGGGTTTGGGGGTCTTCGGTCAGTTCCCACTTCCCACATCACAGTCAGACCCTTCGTGATTAGTCGCCTCGTCCACTGCCCCGGTGGTAAAGGTCAGGCTGGGGAGACCAGGACGCAGGGGCGTGGGGCAGCTCTGCCCTTGGCCCCTCACCCATCAATCCCCCCAGGCTGGCTTGGGGGGGGCAACACCTTGCCCTGGGGGTGGGGTAACTATGTAAATGCACCTGTCCTGGGGTGGGGGGAGGGGGGAATTGGGGTTATTTTTTCACTATTGTTTTAATGTGGGGTGTTTTTTTTGCAGCACTGTTGTCATGGTAACTGGTGTGGGTTTAATTATATGAAGAGAGGCCAAATCCTCTCCCTCCCTGCATCGTTTTATGCCCTCGCCCCCCCCGCCCCCCCTTCCCCCGTTTGTGGCCAGTCCAATTTGGCCCATTGCAGAGTCTGGGCCAGGAAGGGAGGAATCAGGAGCCGACCTGTCCCTGAGGTTGGGGGCACTTGGATCCCACAGCAGGATCCCGTCTCCCCACGACACCCAGCCAGGGCAGCCAGCTCGTCTCCCAGAGCACGGGGCCTGGAGCTTGCCTCCTTCCCCTCCATGGCTGTGCATGACAAGGCCTCACATTCCAGCATATCTGCATTTCCTCCTGATGGGAAAAGCACCCGCAGGAAGCTGGAGTCCTGGAATTTCTGAGCCGTTCTGTGCAATCTCTGGACTTTCCCCAGCCCCCCCTCCCCCAGCTGCATGGCTCACTCATGCCTCCCCCTCCTTTTCCCACCTTGGGCACTTGCCACCGGTCCCAGCCGGGGAGTGGGCCTCACGGGGGGGTGGCATTTGAGGAACAAATGGCCGGGACTGGCACAGGCAACTCCAGCCCGATCCCTCCAGGGTCTGGCTTGGCCCAGGGCACCAGCGCCTCCTGCTGGGAGAATCCGGCCTGCGGCAGCTGCTGGGCTCCTGCTCACCTGCTGGACACAGGGGACTTTGGGGACTTCACAGAAGCCTCATCAGCCCCCGCCTCTTTCCTGCTGCCCTGTATTACTGAGCAGATGGGCAGCGGGGGCGAGACAGCAAACCAGGGCGTGCTGTCCCATGGCTGAGGAGCAGCAGCCCTAAAATAACCACCCCCCTCCTGGCTACTCCAGTCTCGGTCTCTTCCAGCAGGAGGCGCTGTACAGGCAGGCTAGCACGGTGCACTAGGTGCTAGGACAAGCCAGACCCTGATGTGTTCCAGGCCAGCAGTTCCCATGTCTAGACCAGGATCATTAGGGCCTGGGAGGGACCCCTGGAAAGAGTCAGGTTCAGATCTGTTCTTCTGGAGGCTGCTGAACAAAACCTGCCAGCCTGCCAGCCTCTGAGAGAGCTACTCCCCGGCACCTGCCCCCAAGCTGCCAGCTGGGAGATTAATTGCCAGGGGATTTGCATAGGTGAGTAGCAGCAGCGCTGTTTACCGGCCAGGCTGGAAAGTACCTGGCAGACCCCCGGTATCTTGCTCTCCCCTCTAGTGCTAGGGGGAAGTCCCAGGTCCCCTTCCCAGCAGCCAGGCGTGATCACACGGAATCTGGGATTGGAAAGTGCTTCCTCTTCGTCTGCCACAAAAAAGCGTGAAAGCCACAAGAGCAGGAGCCAACTTAAGCCCTGCTGCCTCCTAAAGGGCCTAGAGACGTTTCCTGTTTCCATCCACGGAGCTGACTCCCTGGCTTCCTTCTAGCTGCATCAGCTCTAAGTGCCTGCCCTGCATGCCCCAGTCAGCCTTTCTGAGTTGTTCGTAAGCGCTTAGCCAGCGCTGTTCAGCCACCAGCCTGATGGGGAAACTGAGGCACAGAGATGGCTGCAAAGTGACTGACGTGATCACACAGCCAGTCATGGGCAGACCTCAGGAGTCCTGACTGCCAGTCCTCCACTCTAACCACTGGACAGCACTCTCCTCCCAGTGCTTCAGTCACATGCCCCCTACCAGAGCTGGGAACAGAACCCAGAAATCCTGACTCCCAGCTCCCCCGCCAACTGCTAGACACCAAACCCAGGAGACCGGGCTCACATGTCTCACCCCCGTCCGCCCCGGACTCATTTCAAGGTGACGTGTGTGGTGCGTGTGTTGGGGGAGGGTAGTTTTCCTTTCAGACAGTGAACTAATGGGCGATTAATCCCGAGAAGCAGGGGCGTGGGGTTGTTATCAGCCCAGTGTCCGCTCTGACCTCCGCTGGGCAGGAAGGGCAGAGCGCTGAGTAATGGAGAGTTTGGAGCGGCGCCCGTGGGGAAAGCCCAGATCCTTCCTCCAAGCTCCCCTGGACAGCCAGGCCTTCCCACTGCATGGAGGCTGCTGAGGCTGGCACAGAGTCCATGGGGCTGGCTCCAGCTCCTCGTGGGCACCCAACAATGTGCAGAGCCACCTGGGCAGCCCGAGGAGCCAGGGTTCAGCTAGTCCGTGCCACCACCCTGATTGCTCGGAGAGGCTTTCCCTGTTCGCCCACCAGTCCCCAGATGCTGCAGAGACAGAGAGGGGCCCAGCTCCCTGATTCGTCCCCTGCCCCTCTCTGGGCTCCATCAGGTACCCCCGCCCTGGAGTGAGTCTGCAGAGCTACCCCGGCAGCTGCATACTGCCACAGGCAGGCTGGCACTTAGGGTCATATGGCGGGCTGAAGGGCTCCCAGGGAAATGCCGCCGCACGGCACAGGGGTCTCATCGCCCAGACACAGAGCTGGCTTTGCTGCTGTGCCCAGTGCAGGGTCTGCTCCATGGCGAAGGGAAGCTGGGGGGAGGGGCTGGCCAGGTTTTGGGGATGGAGAGCCTGTGCCCAGCTCACACCTGGGGCTGCATGGAGCCCCTTCCCAAAGGAGAGATTCCAACACAGGAGGGCCTCTGACAACCCCTCACCCAGGCCCAGCAAGAGCCTCGGGTGCAGAGGACATTCCAGGGTGTCTCAGGAGCAGGGTGCATGTTGAGGGCAGGAGGGGGTTGGCTGGGGTTCTGCTGCTTGCCAGCTACTCCCTGGGGCAGCCAGCCCCAGGATCAGGAGGCTGAGGCGCGGCAGCTGGCAGGGGGTCCCAAGGAGAGCCCAAGAGACCCAGGCTCCGAACGAAGGCGCGTGACCCTGGCTACCCTGGTGCCCAGCCAGGAGGACCTGCTGTTCATCCAGGGAGCCGTGTTGCAATTTCCATGTTAAACTTCAGGAAGGTCAGGGGCTGTCCAGCCTTTCCTAACAACTCAGCCTGCTGGGCAGAGAGTCCTCAGTGTGTAGGGTGGGGCAGCCGGGACCCCCAGGAGACAGCAACAGAGCCTGCTGCTTGATCTGTCCTGGTGCTGCTAAAACATCCTCCCTCCCATGCACTGGGGCAACAAGGCTTTGAGCACTGAGCTTATTCCAGTTCAGGAAGGGAAATGAGCTGGTGTGAGGCACCTCTGTACCGACGGGGCGGCCTGCACCCCAGGGCTCCTGCTGGAAACCGTCCCAGCACAAACCGACACAGTTACCCTGATCGAACATCCTAGTGCAACCCAGTCCTCAGAGGGGTGGGGGTGAATATGGGTGGGGGGGAGGGCCTGCCGATGCTGCCAATTCAACTCTGCCCCAAAATGTGACATTTAAAAAAATATTTCACACGATTCAAAGACAATCATGCAGTAGAAACAGCAGCTGGTTTGAAAGGAATAATCAGCTTGTGCCCCCCCCCCGCAGGGTTTGCAACCCAAATATTGCGACATGAAGACCGAGGGACAATGGTTCTCAAAAGTGGCCTCTGCATATGGTTGTTTGTAGTTCCTGCGGCCGTGTCCCACCCCAGGGATAGTCGGCTCTCAAGGGCAGGTGACGTGATTCTGAACTAGGGCTGGATCTTGCAAAACCTGGGCTCCTGTTGGGAGCACGTGCAGGCCAGATGGCAGGGTCGGGCTGGAGACGGGAATATGTTTTGGGGAGGAGAGCCAGGCCGAGTTCTCCCCACCCCTGTCCTATCACTGCCCCAGCTCTTCCTGCCCCCAGCAGCTCCCTCCCGAACTCTTCTGCATGCTCGGTGTATCCCAGCCCCCATGTATCCCTTACACCCATGTGCCCCCGTTTCCCATCCTTTCCCCTAAGTTCTCATGTTTCCACCCTCATGTTCTCGCTCTCTGCTACCCTAGTCCTCTGCCGCCCCTCAGGCCACCCCCCCGCACCCCTCTAGAGCCTGCACTGAGGTAATGAAAGGGCTACTGTCAATGTTAAGAATCCAGTATCATCAATGGACACACCCAACTCAGGTTGGTAAAACAGCTGCAATTAGATCATCCAGACCCAGAGGATTTCAGCTGGACATAAGAACACAAGAGCGGCCAGACTGGGTCAGAGCAATGGTCCATCTAGCCCACTGCTGACAGTGGCTGGTGCCAGATGCTTCCGAGGGAATGAACAGAGCAGATACTTATCCTGTCCTCCAGTCCCAGCATCTGGCCGACAGGATTATGGACACTCCGAGCATGGGGCTGCATCCCTGACCATCACGGCTAATAGCCATCGAATCTGAGTGACTTTGCCCCTTTGATTTCTCTTTTGCGGGGCTGTGAAAATCAGTGGTTACAAAACATTGTTCGGCTGAGGCCAGAATCCGATGAGGTGCTGGGTGCTGAGCACCTTGGAATCAGGGCCTGGAGTTTGAGGCGTGTCGAGTCACCTCCCCTTACTACCACTCAACGGGCCCCGCAATCCGAGAATTTCCAGCCGGGAGGGCGGCCAGGCCAGGCCGAGAAGGAGGGAATCTCCCTGATTTCATTGGAACGATTTTTTCTGCATCACTATTTGGCGGGGGTGGGTGGGGTGGGGGTAAGGTGGAAACTCTTGCGGACCCGTTAATTGGCTGATAATTAAGCCAGTTAAAAAACCTCCTCAATCAACAGCGGTGCCAGGCGCTGCCCGGCGACCCGCTGCCCGAGCCCGTCCCCACGCTGCTCCCAGCCGGGAAGGTGAGGCAGGGGGGTGCCGTGCTAGGGAGAGGCTGTGACTCAGGACCTTTGCCATTGGCTGCCGGGCAAGAGCCCCGCCTGTCTGATTGGCTGGGGGAAGCCCCAGCTCTGCCTGCGATTGGCCGGGTATGTTCCATATAAAGGCGGCGCAGGCTGCGCTCCCTGCAGGGCTGCGGCGGGTAGGAGCGAGAGGCCCGTGGGTGGGAGCTGCAGAGACGCGCTGAGCCGCAGCGGAGCTGGGACCCCCTCGCCATGCGGGAGCGGAGGAGCCCCCGGCCGGCCGTGGCCCGGTGCAAGCTGGTGCTGGTGGGGGACGTGCAGTGCGGGAAAACGGCCATGCTGCAGGTGCTGGCGAAGGACTGCTACCCCGAGGTGGGTGCTCGGCGCTGCGGGGGCAGCTGGGCGCCCCACTCCCTGGGCTGGGGTGAGCGGTGTCAGTGGCAGCACCCCCCTCCCCCGGGCTGGGGGCTCTGGGGCCTGGGTGGTGACGGTGCCCGCTCTCCATCGCAGACCTACGTGCCCACGGGGTTCGAGAACTACACGGGGGGGCGCCTGGGGTTGGTGCCTCTGCCCAGCCTCCCGGAGCCGCGCTGGGTCCCCGCCCTGGGGCTGGCAGCCTGGCGGGGGTCTCTGTGCCTGCTGCCTGCGGCAAATGGGTGCTCCTCTGCCGGGGGGGGGGTAATATGCCCCCCACCCTGCCCTGTGTAGCCCATGCCAGGATCTGGCTGGCAGCTGGGCTAGTGTGAGGGGTGCCTGCGGCAGTGCCCCCCCACTCCCTGGGCTGGGGGCTCTGGGGCCTGGGTGGTGACGGTGCCCGCTCTCCATTGCAGACCTACGTGCCCACGGTGTTTGAGAACTACACGGCCTCCCTGGAGACAGAGGAGCAGTGTGTGGAGCTGAGCCTCTGGGACACCTCTGGTAAGGAGCTCTTCTTCCCCCTGCCCCTAAGCCTGGTGGGGTGAGTGAGGTGGGCGCTAGCAGCAGGAGAGGCTTCTTCATTCTCTGGGAGTGTGTGTGTGTGGGAGGGGTCCCTGCAGATCCAGCCCTGGCCCCCCAAGCCTAGAATTTGTTGGGTTCTGTGGGGGAGTGTTGCTCCTGCTGTGTGTGTGTGTGGGGGGGAGTGTCCACTGCAGGGGAGCGTGTGAGGAATTGAACAGGGAGCTTGGGGGGGGGTCAGTTTAAGGCATGAGACCCCTTTGGGTTGCATTAATTCTTTGTGTGTGTGTGGGGGGGGTCCCTACCATTGCAGGGGCAGGCTTTGCTTTGCCTCATGCAGCCCATTCCCCCTGCAAGTCCTGCCTAAAGCCAGCCTTGGTCTCTGCAGCTCATTCAGCCCCCCATTCCCCCCCACACACAGTGGGGATGGGCTTTCCCTGGCATCTCTGAGCACTGGGGGCTTGGCGGGGGGGAGAACCATGTGCCAGCTCTAACTGACCCCACCAAAGACGGAACCCAAATACAGTCAGAAACAATAGCAGCCTGGGGAGGAAGGGGGACAAATCCCCTAAAATGAAGGGTGGCAGGGGGAGGTGGGGGGCTGTTGGGGTGGGGGGGCCTTTGGGCAGCCCCCCTTGCTGCTGCAGCATCCCCCCTCCAGAGAGGGGTCCCAGTCTTGCTTGGATCCCCTTGTTGCTATGGCGATGCGCTGGTGCAGGGAGCGCAGCTGTTTGCTATTCTGAGCACAGAGCGTCTGGGCTGCAAAATGCTTGGATGCTGCTTCCGGGGGTGTGGGGGGGAGGGCACTGGGGCTTCCCTCCCCCTGTGCCCATGGGGTGGGGGAGCACCTGGGCCTTCTGTCTCCCCTGGGGGTACATGGCCCCTCCCCACCAGTCTGCATTCCACCACCCCCGGCTCCCAGGTGCTGCTCAGCTCTGGGGGGAGGCAGCGAGTTATATAAACAGCTCCTGAAGGCTGGGATGAGAGGAGCCTGGGATGCTGGGCTGGAGGGAGTGGGGGGGACTAGGGGCTGTGAGGGCCACAGCTGTAGCCAGTTGGGGGTCAGTCCCCTCCAGCTTCATATGTGGGGGGTAGGGGCATATGAGCCCCTAGGGCAGTGCCCCCTGCTTGGGAGGGTCCTGCTCCCCCAGGACAGACCATGGGTGCTGATTCCCAGCAGCTTCCCTCCTCCTGGCTCATGGGGGGTGTGTGTGTGTGACATGGACTCACCTGTGACCCCCTGCAGGGTCCCCATACTACGACAACGTGCGCCCCCTCTGCTACAGCGACTCGGACGCCGTCCTGCTCTGCTTCGATGTGGGCCGTCCTGAGTCCATGGACAGTGCCCTGAAGAAGGTGAGGACCCCCCATACACCCTGCCTCTTCTCCCCCGTGACAGATCTGACCGCTGTGTGGAGCGGGGGGGCGGGCAGCTGTCCCCCAGGCAGGGATGGGGTGTTGTGCTCCCAGCCAGTGGAGAAGAGAGCTGGTTACAAGATGATGCACTGGGGCCCCTCGATGCACCACTGGTGTGGTCTGAGGGTCCTTCAGTGCAGGGCAGTTGGACCCAACCCCTGCAATCAGAGACCCTGGGGGGCAGGGGTTGGTGTCCATTTCATAATGGGAGGGTCCAGCCTCTCATGAGGAGCCAAACACCTCTGCCCCCAGACCTGCTCTACAGCTGGGGGGGAAGGGGGCAGAGGCTAAACCTTGGGGGTGACCCCTTGATTTTCTTCAAGACTTTCTGCTTGGCTTAAACGCTTGGGGGGAGCCTCTTCTGCCCCACTGGCTGAGAGCAGCATGCCCATCCCTGCCCATGCTGCTCCCCTGGGCCCCAGAGCCACTGGTCTGCCCTGCTGCTCCTTCCAGTTCCAGTTGTGCTGGGGTGGGGAGGGGGATGGTTCTTTAAACCCCTTTGCCAATGCGGATCTGACATTTTGTCAGACCTGGTGGCACTGCCCAAAATGACCCCCCCTAAGTCATTCTTGGCTCCCCGTCCTGTGCTCAGGCTGCTAAGCCAGCCTTGCTCCCAGGTCTAATCCTGAGGGGGGAGGGGAGTAGCCCTGACTGGGTGTTGGCCGTAGGATCTGGCGATGGGGTGAGGCTCCCAACTGGGCTGGGCTGTGCTGTCACCAGGGTGGCCCTGTGGGAACCACACCCTTCCGGTGACGGGACCCAGAGAGGGCATGGGCAGGGCAGCTGATAAGCCCTGTGGGCAGCAGCCGAGTCACCCCAGGGGATTTCCCTGCAGGCTCCAAGCCCAGTGACATGGGCTCTAGGCGCCTGACTCACCCCGGGTTTCTCTACGCAGTGGAAGACTGAAATCCTGGACTACTGCCCCAGCACCCGCGTGCTGCTGATCGGCTGCAAGACAGATCTGCGCACCGACCTGAGCACCCTCATGGAGCTGTCCCACCAAAAGCAGGCGCCCATCTCCTACGAGCAGGTGAGTGGGCTTGGCTAGCCAGGGCTCAGCACGACCACCGTGCAGCCTGGGGCAGTGGCCCAGGGCCTGGGGCTGGCTTTCTGGTTCCAGCACAGCTGGAGCTCTGAACCAGAACCTCAGCTCCACCCCAAATCCACCTGGGATGTGAGCCTGGCCTGCAGCTGCAGGCCTTGGTGCCTGGCTCCAGCTGATGGCTCTTTCCTTGGCTGGCTTCCAGGGCTGTGCTGTGGCCAAGCAGCTGGGAGCAGAGAACTACCTGGAGTGCTCAGCCTTCACGTCGGAGAAGAGCGTGCACAGCGTCTTCCGGTCAGCATCCACCATCTGCCTGAGCAAGGCCAGCCCCCCGCCCCCCAAG
Source organism: Mauremys reevesii (assembly GCF_016161935.1). Taxonomy (NCBI): domain Eukaryota; kingdom Metazoa; phylum Chordata; order Testudines; family Geoemydidae; genus Mauremys; species Mauremys reevesii. Next base: position 15,113,843 of record NC_052647.1, on the reverse strand, counting down.
AGCCCCGGGCGCAGCTTCTCCAAGAGACTCCTGCACCTGCCCAGCCGATCCGAACTCATCTCTTCCACCTTCAAGAAGGAGAAGGCTAAAAGCTGCTCCATCATGTGAAGGGGCCGGGCCCCAGGGCAGGGGGTCAATGGACCAAACCCCGACTCTGGCCTCCGGATGGTCTCGAGCCGATGCTCCAGGGGGTGGGGGACAGGCCAGAGGGGGGCGGTGACATCTAAAGGCCTTTCTGTGGGCCAAGTTCCCGACTGGCCTCGGCAGCCCCGGGATCAGCCCTTCACCATCCCAGCGCTTGCACACAGACTCGGCACATGTTCTCCGGGGAAGATGGAGGCGGGGTGACGAGAGGGACCTGGGGTGTCTCAGCGCATAAGGACCTCAGCAAGCAGCTCCCTCCGGAGCCAGGAGGCCCCGTCAGTGGGACCCATCCATTTTGTTGAATGCCCACCTGGTGTCTGGCTGTGCCACATCCCCTCCATCTGCTGCTTGTCTCCAGAGCCAGCTGCTTCCAACCTTGCCGTTACCTGCCTCCCAGCCTGGGGATGGCTCCACCTTCACCTGTCTGGCGGGGGGGGAAGGAGGCAACTGGCTTATAGACTTCTCTGGGGGTGGGAGGGGGTGGCAAGTGGTGTTCAGTGTTCAGTGTTATTAAAAAGCTTATTTATTATGGAGAATGGAATGGCTCAGCTGTGCGGCAGGGGCTCCTGGGGTGTCTGGAGCGTCAGGTTGAAAACACCCCCCCCACACACACACATCTGGTATAACTAATGATTTAGCTGCATAAGTGCCAGCTCCTTCCCCAGCCACAGTCACTAAGGGGACAGGGACCTGCCCTAGCTTGTGTGCAGACTAGCAGAGCTAGGAACAGAACTCCAGGTGCTCTGGCTTCCAGCCCCTTACTACCCACTAGTCCCCACTGTGGGGATCCAGGGGGCTCTGAGGAGCAGCAGTCTCCCTCCCAAGCCATGTCACCTCCAGCAGGGCTGTGGTGACACCCACTTCCCATCTCTGCCTGGGTGAGCAAGCAGCTGAGCCATGTCTGGCTGCACACTCCACCCTGGCTGACACCCCAGGCAAGTGAGTCACCATCCCAGCAGTGGGACTCTCAGGGCAAAGTCCAGCCCCAGGCATATGGGGAGGACAGGCTAGATCCCCTGGGGGCAGAGACAAGCTGAGATGTGGCTTCAAGGAAAGTACAGGAGCCTGGGGTGGGTGCGCACAGACCCCCTGCTTCATGCTCTCCCCCTGGCCCGGATGGGGATGTGACACTGGGATTAGTTTCAAGGGGTGGAGCATGTTTCATGCTTTGGTGAAACAGCTGCTGCCCTTTGCCCTCGTACCTGCTGGGTGGGCATGATGGCCCCAGAGCCCCCGCCTGCCGGGACAGCAGGGCCCTCTCCTGAGGCGGGCTGAGCTCCGCTCTGTTTAGCGGAGGAGCAAGAGGGGGGGTGATCACACTGGAGGGAGCGGCAGGGTCTGAAAAGGTTCGTTTGCCTGGCCTGGGGCAGAGCTGGATGCACTGGCTGGCTCCAAGCTAAACCTGGGCCCTTCCCCTTAGAACAGAGGCGTCTTGAGGGGCATTCGCCAGGGGACCTAGGGCTGGCTGGAGTCTCTGTCTCTTGGCATCTTCAGGTGCCACCTGGATGCCTTGGGCCTGCTCAGGGCAGTGGGAATGGGTGGTCTCCGGCCTTGGGTGGGTGGGGGGCAGAGGAGATGATCTAAGGCTGCCGGCTCATGTGATGAGCTGGCCCCAGCCAGGTGCCACTGGAAGGCCTCACCCAAAGGAACAGCTCCATGAAAGTACCTGTCTGCCAGGTTGCGGAGGGGGGTGTGGGGGCTGCTGCACCCCTGTGCTAAGAGCTGCTAGCAGGTTCCAGTCAGTGCCATGGGGCTGCTAGGTAGAGCCAGCCGGGCTCCGTGGCTTATAGCAACTCTCCTGGGGCATAGAGGACGGGAGGGAGGTGGGGGTCGCCACAGCTGCCTGCTCCCTCAGCCCAGCCCTGCCCCTCCTTCACAGCGATTCTAAGGGGGGGGTGCACTGGGGATTTGGCAGGGACAGCCCTAGGAAGGGTCCCATTGCCCCTGGAGCTGACTGTGGGTGGCTAATGGCTGGTGTGGGGGAGCCTCTCCTTAGCCCAGCTGGAGGGTGGGGGCTGCTGCTGAGGCTCTGAACCACAGGCCATGTTGGGCCAATAGCCGGAGGATGCCCCTCTGTGGGCAAGCTTTGGGGCTGCAGGGCCAGCTGGCTCGAGAGGGCTGGGAGCCCTGGGCCATAGGTTGGTGGGACCAGCCCTGGCCTGGCTGGGGGATGGGCTCGAAGGGGCTGCCTCAGCTCCGGCTGCCACGTTGAGGAGCGTCACCGAGCGCCATGCTGCCAGCCGGGAGGAAAGGGCTCGGTGCCTCCTGCAGGGCCGAGCAGCGGGGAGCCAAATGCATGGAGGCTGATTGGTGTCAGCAGAGCTGGACTGCGCACGTGGGACGAGCAGCAGGGGCTGCTAGGCAGAATGTGGGCATAGAAGGTGGCTTCGAGGTGCTACACGGAAGGGTTAGGTGGGGTGGGTCAGCAGAGCAGGCTGGGGCAGTAGTGGGATGAGGGGCAGGAACAGGGGTGTGAGCACCAGGGCAGGCTGGGGCAGTAGTGGGATGGGGGGCAGCAATGGGGTCAGGAGCACCAGGGCAGGCTGGGGCAGTTGTGGGATGGGGGGCAGGAATGGGGTGGGAGCACCAGGGCAGGCTGAGGGTGGTGGTCAGCAGGGTAGGCTGGGGCAGTAGTGGGATGGGGGCAGGAATGGGGGCAGGAGCACCACGGCAGGCTGGGGAAGGATTGGGAAGGGGGGAAGCAATGTGGTCGGGAGCACCAGGGCAGGCTGGGGGCAGTAGTGGGATGGGGGGCAGGAATGGGGTCAGGAGCACCAGGGCAGGCTGGGGGCAGTAGTGGGATGGGGGGCAGGAATGGGGGCGGGAGCACCAGGGCAGGCTGGGGCAGTAGTGGGATGGGGGCAGGAATGGGGTGGGAGCACCAGGGCAGGCTGGGGCAGTAGTGGGATGGGGGCAGGAATGGGGCGGGAGCACCAGGGCAGGCTGGGGCAGTAGGGGGATGGGGGGCAGGAATGGGGGCGGGAGGACCAGGGCAGGCTGGGGGTGGTGGTCAGCAGGGCAGGCTGGGGCAGTAGTGGGATGGGGGTAGCAGTGGGGGCGGGAGTACCAGGGCAGGCTGGGGGAGGGTCAGCAGGGCAGTAGTGGGATGGGGGCAGCAGGAGGCGCTGTCTCGGACTCAGCCCCTGGACAACGGACGGGAACTACATTTCCCAGCATTCCACTGGCAGGCCAAGCGGTGCATGCTGGGAGTTGTAGTTGCTGCGGGGAAACGCCGGCTGCCGGCCGGATTGGGCCGGACTCGCTTTCCCGGCATGCCGTGCGACATAGTTCGCTGCTCTGCGCGGGGCCCGGCGTGAGATGCTAAGATGGCGGCTGCTGCGCAGGGGCTGTGAGGCCTAGTAGGAACCGGGGAGGTGAGGGGGGCCCGGACTCCTGGGTTCTCTCCCCGGGGCGGAGGATGGAGGGGAGCCCGGACTCCTGGGTTCTGTCCCTGGGGCGGAGGGTGGAGGGGAGCCCGGACTCCTGGGTTCTCTCCCCGGGGCGGAGGGGAGCCCGGACTCCTGGGTTCTCTCCCCGGGGCGGGGGGGGGGCAGGGGTGGAGGGGAGCCCGGACTCCTGGGTTCTCTCCCCGGGGCGGGGGGGTGGAGGGGAGCCCGGACTCCTGGGTTCTCTCCCCGGGGCGGGGGGGGGGGCAGGGGTGGAGGGGAGCCCGGACTCCTGGGTTCTCTCCCCGGGGTGGGGGAGGGGTAATGGGTTTACCGTTAACCCCAAATTAGAAGGGTCCACGCCCCGTGAACCCCCACGGCTCTCCCAGGCCATAGCCGGGAAAGACCCCGGGCCCGGTTCCCAGCCCCCCATGTTGTGCCCTGTGCGAGTCTTGCCGGGGGGCCGTGCCAGGCCTGAGGAGCCCAGGGAAGGGCTGGTCCCCCCCCACGGCTAATGGCTCTTCTTGCCCCTCAGATGGCCGGGGAAGTGCCCGACAAGAAGGAGCGGGACCCGTCGCCCCCCAAGGAGGAGAGGAAACGCTCGCGCTCCCCGGACAGAGAGCGTGACAGGAAGAGCTCCCCATCCAAGGAGAGGAAGCGGCACCGGTCCCGGGAGAGGAGGCGGGGCAGCCGGTCCAGATCCCGCTCCAGGTCCAAGTCAGCAGAGAGGTGACAACCCCTGGGTCGGGCCGGGGGCTGGGGGGCATGCGGCTGCACCAGAAGGGGGTGGGGGGGAAGGTGCCAGGTTTGGGGCAGGGCCTGGGGCTCCGTGTGGCTCTGATTTGGAGGGGGTTTGGGAGGCTGCTCGTGGAGTGAGGCTGGGTTGTAACTGATTCCCTGGGGCTCTGCCCTCGCAGGGAGCGGAGACACAAAGAGCGTGAGCGCGAGCGGAATAAGAAGGATCGCGAGCGGGAGAAAGATGGACACCGGCGGGACAAGGACAGGAAACGCTCCAGGTAAACCCTCACGCCCCACTCCTCTTGCCTGCACCTGCGGTGTCATGGGAGTGCAGCCACCTCTGGGGCGCAGCACCACACAGCAGCACTGCGCAGGCATCCCTGTACGTCAGGTTAAAACTGGAAATGAGCAGAGGCCGACTGACCCTGCTGAGCTGGAGGATGTGGGGCAGCAGAATGTCCTTTCATGCGCTGGGATATGGGGGGATGTTGGGGTTCTTGCTGTCACGCCATGGAGCCCGTAACCATGGTGAGTGGGGACGGGCTCTGGTGTCACTTCTCCAGGAGATGTCGGCTCCAGCAGCACGACTCCTCCTGCCTCCGAGGTGGGGTGCTGATCGAGGTCCCCTGCGGAGCCAGCAGCCCCACTTCCTGCTGCGTCTGGGCTTTGCCTGGCAGGGCCTGCTCTCAAAGGCTGGAGCTGGCCAGAGCTTCCTCAGCGGAGAGCCCTGCCCGAGTGGCCTTGCGCCAGGAGGAAGCTGGGGGGTTTTGGAGTAAGCGGGAGCCATGGGGCCCGAGAGCCCTTGCCGTGATTGCCGAGTGTGGGGCCAGGATCCGTGGGCTAGTGGCCCCCAGCCCTGCTGGATGGGGGGACATTGGAGGTGTCGAGCCGGGGGTGGAGCTGGGAGCCTGTCTCATGGCCATTTTTTCTCTCACTCAGAAGCTTGTCCCCGAGCCGAGGCAAAGACTCCAAATCGCGGCGGGAGCGAGACTCGCGGAGGGGGGAGGAGGAGGAGGATGCGGCGCTGAAGAAGGAGAAGGTGGGAAGGGCTGAGGGGCCACGGGAGCTGTGCTGGGTGGTGGTGGTGGGGGGTATCTGCCTGGGCTGGCTCCTTGTAGCGTGCAGCAGGCAGGCAGCCCCCGCTGCAGCGTCTCGTTGGTCTTGATGTTCAGCCTCTGCGCTCTCCCTCTGTGCGTCCTCTGGGTTGCCTCCCTGGGTCCAGCCCCCCCCCCCCCCCACACCCTTTCGGTAGCAGTTGGGGTCCTCCCTCGACCTTGTCTATTCCGTCCCTGTCCCCCAAGCGTTTCTGCTGCTCGTCTCTGGGCCTTCCTTGGGAGCTCAGGGCTGAGCATGGATCCGGGGCAGGTCTCCCCAGAGCCCCCTATGGAGGGGCTGCCCCGCTGTGGGTCAGGAGGCGTGTTCCCTGCACGTGCAGCAACAGACTTGAATCCCTGTCCCCACCCCCCGTCCCATCACAGCCTCGTGTCTGGCTCAGTCTCCTGGTGTCTTGGACGGGCACGGTGCATTCCAGGCTGGTGCAGGGAACCCCCGAGCACTTCAACGCTCCAGGGGGGTCGCTTGCTGCCCTCCCCCCAGCTTGCTGCAGCTGGGCTGAAGGGTGTGCCAGCGATCCTGGCTGAGGACGGGGGTTGGCTCTGGGGACGTTAACTCCCTGTGTTTCCAGGCCCAGCCTCTGTCTCTGGAGGAGCTGCTGGCCAAGAAGAAAGCTGAAGAGGAGGCCGAGGCCAAGGTGAGAATATGTCCTCCCCACCCCCATTGTAGGGGCATCTCGTCCCCCACTGCTGCAGCAGGGCAGATGTGGCCCCCTTTCCCCTTTGGGTCTGGAGGTGGTTGGGGCACCAAGCGGATGGTTCTCAGCCTGATTCCTGGTGGGTCTATTGCCCCCCAAAGGTGGCTGTGATGCCCCAGGGCTGGCAGCCTCACCAGAGTGGCCCAAAGGGTCCAAGCCCCCCTTCCAGGGCAGGCTGCGGGGGTGCTGGCCTGCGCTGCCCCGGCTCTGGGGCCAGTTCCAGGGCCATGCTCACTGCCCCCTCTGCCCTCCAGCCCAAGTTCCTGTCCAAGGCGGAGCGGGAGGCCGAGGCGCTGAAGCGGCGTCAGCAGGAGGTGGAGGAGCGGCAGAGGCTGCTGGAGGATGAGAGGAAGAAGAGGAAGCAGTTTCAGGATCTAGGGAGGAAGATGATGGGTATGTACCTCTCTCCTCCAACGCGCTCTGGGCAGCCCTGGCTGGTGCTGGGGTGAAGGAAGTGAGGCTGGGAAGGAAACCCCTTCCCCCCTCCCTGGGTGTGTGATGTCCTGTGTCCATCCCCCCCCCCCCCCAGAGGACCCCCAGGAGCGCGAGCGCAGGGAACGTCGGGAACGCATGGAACGGGAGACCAACGGCAACGAGGATGAGGAGGGGAGACAGAAAATCCGTGAGGAGAAGGACAAGAGCAAGGAGCTGCATGCCATCAAGGTACCTGCTGTGCCCGGGGCTCCTTGGCCCCCCCTCCATGGCAAAGGTGGTGCTCAGGAAGAGCAGTCTGCAGCTGGGGGGCCAGGACTCCTGGCTTCTGTCCTGGCCCTGGGAAGCAAGGGGTGAGGCTGGGATTCAGGACTCCTGGGTTCCCTTCCCTCTGGATTCGCTCTGTGACCTCAGATGAGTCCCTCCCCTTTTCCAGGCCTCATTTTCCATGGGTTCAGTGAGACTGAGACTCTCTTCTGGGGTGGGGCTGGTGGGGCTGGAGAGGCTGGTGGGGCTGGAGAGGCTGGTGGGGCTGGTGGGGCTGATGGCCGGGCTCCCCACACAGGAGCGGTACCTGGGCGGGATCAAGAAGCGCAGACGCACCCGGCACTTGAATGACCGAAAGTTCGTCTTTGAGTGGGACGCGTCGGAGGACACGTCCATCGACTACAACCCACTGTGAGTAGGTGGGGCAGACCGGACAGTCCCTGCTGGACCCCAGTCTGTAGGGGGCAGGCAGGGGGCGGTGCTGGGGAGATGGAAGCACACAGAGGCCGTCCATATCATTTGGCAGGTCTGGGACTGGGGGGTAGTTTACTAGAGCAGGGAAGACAGAGAGCCAGGACTCCTGGGTTCTTCCCTCCATTCTGGGAGGGGAGTGGGATCTAGTGGTTGGAGCTGGGGGGTCAGAACTCCTGGGTCCAGGAGGGGAGTCAGGCTAGTGGTTAGTGCAGGGCGTGGGGGTCAGGACGCAGCAGTCCCAGGGAAGGGTGTGAAATAGTAGGTTGGCTAGCTGCACTGGGGTAATGGGGACCAGACCTGGCCCCTAAGCCTGCTCTGAGTGGCGCCCCCGTCTGCCAGGAGACACTGAGGGGGGAACACTGCGCTGAGATCGGCCAGGGGGTCCCGTGCCAGCAGGCTCTGTCTTCTCCCACAGGTACAAGGAGCGGCACCAGGTACAGCTGCTGGGCAGGGGCTTCATCGCCGGCATCGACCTGAAGCAGCAGAAGCGGGAGCAGTCACGCTTCTACGGGGACCTGATGGAGAAGAGGCGGACGCTGGAGGAGAAGGAGCAGGAGGAGTGAGTGACCCGCTGTGGGGTCGGGCTCAGGGGCCAGGACGGAATGGCCAGCTGGCACGGCTGGGGCTGGGTTACCCCTTCTCTGGGGATCCTGGGCTGGGTTAGGGTTGTGTAGGGAGGGCTCGGGATGCTGGGATGTGGAGCCTCTGTGGATCTTAGGGTGGCCCAGTGCATCCTGGGCCGTGTAGTCTCTGGGCTGGTTGGCAGAGGATGTGAGACCTGAACTGCTGCCCTCCCTGGTGCCAGGGCCCGGCTGCGCAAGCTGCGGAAGAAGGAGGCCAAGCAGCGCTGGGACGATCGGCACTGGTCCCAGAAGAAGCTGGACGAGATGACGGACAGGGACTGGCGTATCTTCCGCGAGGATTACAGCATCACCACCAAGGGGGGCAAGATCCCCAACCCCATCCGCTCCTGGAAGGACTCCTCCCTGCCCCCCCACATCCTGGAGGTGATAGACAAGTGTGGCTACAAGGTGAGAACTGGGGCCTGCCCGCACCTCCTGGGACAAGGGGTGACTGGTCCTTTGCAGATGGGAATCCAGATCTGAACTAGGCTCTCGTGGGTGCTTGGCCTGGTGGTGGGAGCTGGATCCGGACCTAGGACTCTTGTCTCTGGCGGGGGCCGGGAGTGCGAACAGGGAGCCAGGTCTCCTGGATTCAGTTCCCAGCTCCCTGATCTCTCCTTGGTGAAGCCAGACTTGGGCACAGGGGTCCTTCTCCGTCCTAAGCGTCTCTGTTCTCCGTCCATCCAGGAGCCCACCCCCATCCAGCGCCAGGCCATCCCCATTGGCCTGCAGAACCGCGACATCATCGGCGTGGCTGAGACCGGCAGCGGCAAGACGGCTGCCTTCCTGATCCCACTGCTGGTGTGGATCACGACGCTGCCCAAGATCGACAGGTGAGGCCGACTCTCTGCTCTGCCTTCCCCGAGCAGAGGAGGGGTGGCTGGCCCTGGTACGCCGGAGGCCTGGGGGACAAGAGGGGCTTCCCGGGGTGTGGGAAAGGTTGGCTCATGGGGGAAATGGTCCCACACGTGCTCCGTCGCCTGCAGGATCGAGGAGTCGGACCAGGGCCCCTACGCCATCATCCTGGCCCCGACCCGTGAGCTGGCCCAGCAGATTGAGGAGGAGACCATCAAGTTCGGGAAGCCTCTGGGTATCCGCACAGTGGCTGTAATCGGGGGCATCTCCCGGGAGGACCAGGGCTTCCGGCTGCGCATGGGCTGCGAGGTGAGTGCCGAGGCTGCGGGGGGTGAGGGCTGGGCTCTGCGGTCTCTGACCCTCCTGCCACCCCCTGCAGATTGTCATCGCCACGCCCGGGCGGCTCATTGATGTGCTGGAGAACCGCTACCTGGTGCTGAGCCGCTGCACCTACGTGGTGCTGGACGAGGCGGACAGGATGATCGACATGGGCTTCGAGCCCGACGTGCAGAAGATCCTGGAGCACATGCCCGTCACCAACCAGAAGCCTGACACCGACGAGGCCGAGGACCCAGAGAAGATGCTGGCCAACTTCGAGTCGGGCAAGCACAAGTACAGACAGGTCAGCAGGGCGAGGGCCAGGGCCCACCGAGACGCTGCGGCCAAGGGGAGGGGGACAGACATGGGGCTGGGAGCCAGGTGGGGGGCGAGGTCCTGGGCCCCAAGTGGATGCTGGGTGAGCACAGACAGGCCAGTCGAGGGGCAATTCAGCCCTTTCTCCCCTGGGTCCCAGTGTGTCCTGGGCCTGCCTAGCTGGGTCCCGCACCCCCTGGCTGCCCAGGGGCGGCCTGGAGGGAGGGGCGGCAGGGGAGCCCCGGGAGCTGCTGCACTCATGGGCCCTCTCTTGCAGACTGTGATGTTCACGGCCACCATGCCCCCGGCGGTGGAGCGCCTGGCCCGCAGCTACCTGCGCCGCCCTGCAGTGGTCTACATCGGCTCGGCCGGCAAGCCACATGAGCGTGTGGAACAGAAGGTCTTCCTCATGTCCGAGGGGGAGAAGAGGTATGAGGGTGGGCCGGCTCTGGGGGGCTCTCGCTGGAGCTGGGCTGCAGGTGAGGGCCGGGCAGGGTTCCTACGGGGTGGCTCTGGCAGGGGCTGGCCTGGAGCATGCTGAAGAAATGGACGGCACTTCGGAGGGCAGCCTGGGGCTGTGGGGGCCTGAGCGTGGCCTGCCTGCTGACACACCCCTCTCCATCTCTCCCCAACAGGAAGAAGCTGCTGGCCATACTGGAGCAGGGCTTCGACCCGCCCATCATCATCTTCGTCAACCAGAAGAAAGGCTGCGACGTGCTGGCTAAGTCCCTGGAGAAGATGGGGGTACGTGTGAGCCCCTGAGGAGTGTCCATATCCACCCTGCGGGGCCAGGGCAGGGCTGAGGGGCTCCCCTGGAGCCCCTAGTCCCAGCCCCTGCCTGTCTGGCGGAGCCCAGCGCTGCTCCGTGGGTCAGGCGCGCTGAGCAGTGTTCGAGTTCGGTGGGAAAACAGCCAGACCCCTCGGGTCGGCGGGGCTGGATTGCATGCACTCTGGCGGGAGCATGCACGGCCCCACGGGGCAGGGGGTGGCAGGTGCTGGGTACGCAGCCGCTGCCGCTATGCCAACCCCATGGGCAGGAGGCGGCGGCACTGACTCGGGTTCAGAGGGGAGGGGTCTGGGTCAGAACTCAGAACTAGGCCTGACCAGCCCTCTAGGGCTCCGGGGTTCCTGCTGCTGGCGTGCTTGGCCTGGTCGCTTTGAACTCGCTGTGAGTTACTGCCACCCCGTGGGAGGATCCTGCACTGCAGCCCTCAGGTCGGGCTCAGATCCAGCCTGCTGGGGCAACTCCCGCGTCCCTCTGCCAGAATCTGCCTCGCCAGCCTGGGACCTCTGGGGGGGGGGGGGGGCTGCGGGGGGAAGGGCCCCCATTCCTTAGTGCTGCCCGATCCTGCATCCAGCCCCTTCCCCCACTGCCCTGCGGGCGGGTGGGCTGCAGATGAGACGTCCGCCCTGCCCTGCAGACAGGCAATCAGCTGGCAGGCTCCAAGCCTGGGGGGCAGTTGGGTGCACCCTGACGGGAACCGTGTGATCCACCCCGTCACCCAGGCCCTCCAGGAACCTGCTGGTGAATTCTCACCTCCCTCCCGCTGGCCCCGTGGGCGGCCCTGCGGTCAGCTCCTGCCCCAGCCCTGCATTATTGTCTCCCCTCCCCCCCCGCAGTACAACGCCTGCACCCTGCACGGTGGCAAAGGCCAGGAGCAGCGAGAATTTGCCCTCTCCAACCTGAAGGCCGGTGCCAAGGACATTCTGGTAGCCACGGACGTGGCTGGGCGCGGTATCGACATCCAGGATGTGTCCATGGTGGTGAACTACGACATGGCCAAGAACATCGAAGGTGAGTCCCAGCCAGGGGGCCAGGGCTGGCCTCGAGAGAGGCCTGCGCAGACCCCTCTCCCCCCAGCTAAGCGCGGTCGCCTGGCTCAGCACTTCGATGGGCAACGACAGGGAGCTGCAGGGTGGGGGGCTCAGGGCTGACCCCATGGTAGGGGTGCTCTGCTGCTGCATGCACCAGCTTTCAGAGCAGACAAACCAGGGGGTCGTTATAGATTGATTAATTGGCAATTGATTAATCCGGACATCCTGCCTGAATTCCAACAGTTGGCTAAGCTGCTGCTGTGCAGCTGCCATGGCCCACCCCAGAGGTGGCTGCATTTCAGTGGCAAATCACCATCTGACCATGGTGCTTCTGTGCAGATTACATCCACCGTATTGGCCGCACGGGCCGAGCCGGCAAGAGCGGAGTGGCCATCACCTTCCTGACCAAGGAGGACTCCACAGTCTTCTATGACCTGAAGCAAGCCATCCTGGAGAGCCCGGTGTCGTCCTGTCCCCCGGAGCTGGCCAACCACCCCGATGCCCAGCACAAGCCGGGCACCATCCTCACCAAGAAGAGACGGGAGGAGACCATCTTTGCGTGAGTCCCAGGGAGCCGCGGGGCTTCGACAGCTGGGTCCCGGCTACCTGGTTGCCTTCTACCACCAGCCAGCAGACTTGGGGTGCCAGGAGCTGTCTGGCCTTTGTAACCAGCCTCCCCCTTCAGCGGGGAGCTCTGCAGGTCGTCTGTGACCCCCAGCCCCTCGGTCGAGGTGGGACTGATGGAGGAAGAGCCCCCGTTTGGGGCAGCAACTCTGTCCTTGTGTTCCCAGGCCTGAGCTTTAAACAGAGCCTGAATCCAGAGCCAGGCCCCTCGGCCTGGGTCCTGGTGCCCCACCGAGGGCAGCGCTTGCCAGGAGAACACCTAGGACCAAACTAGACTGGCTGTACTCCGGTCCCCCGCGGGGTGGGGCTGTGCCCGGCCCCTGATCCCCGTCAAATCCTGACTCCCAGGAAGAGTGTCAGGGGCCGGTCCCTATGCAGAAAAGCTGGGACTGAGCAGCGACCAGCCAGCTCCTCCCTCCTCCAGCCTGTAGCGTCAACTCTCACCATTCGCAGGCGGCCAAGGCCGTGGGGCTCAGCAGTGCCCGTAGGCTGCCTCTCCCCAGGGGGGACCCTGGCCCCGAGGGGCAGAGCCCTCCACCCACTGTTTTAAGGGGTTAAGCCAAACCCTTCTCACCTGATATGTGGACAGCGGTGGGGGTGGGGGTGTGAGAGATCTGGCCCCTACTAGCTCCCAGGAGCTTCTGCTGGCACCTGCTGTCCTTTTGGGGGGTGGGGGGTGTTCCTGTGTTCCCATCAGCCAGTGGGACGTGGCGCTTGGGCCCTTTTTTATGTATAAATTCTTGTTGACTCTGAAGCGAAAAGCAGGAATAAAGCTGCCGAGAGCGTGTGTGCGCGCAGAACATTGGCCATGCGCCCCCCACGGCTGGAGGGGTGCCCGGGAGAGCCAGGCCTGATGTGGTAAGGGGGCAGGGCAGGGCTGTGTCTCAACCAGCTCCTACGCTGGTTCTCCACCTCTGCCCCCAGGGGGAAGGACAGGCCAGCCCTGGCCCTGACCCACAAAGCCCGTAGAAGTTGGGGGAGCTGCTGGATGCTTGAGTGGGACCCCCTGTGCTGCCAGGGCCACCTGCAAAGAGCTTTACCCCCCCATGGGTTTCGGGGGTGGGGGTTGGAAAGAGTCCTTGTTCCCCCTTGGTGAGCACAGGCTGGGGGGTTCTGGCGCCCGGCCCCTTGTCTCCCCCCTCCCCCCTGGGTGAGCACGGGCTGGGGGGTTCTGGCGCCCGGCCCCTTGTTTCTCCCCCCCCCCTTGGTGAGCGCAGGCTGGGGGCCTGGCCCCTTGTCTCCCCCCCCCTTGGTGAGCACGGGCTGGGGGGTTCTGGGGCCCGGCCCCTTGTCTCCCCCCCCCCCCCTTGGTGAGCACAGGCTGGGGGGGTCTGGCACCCGGCCCCTTGTCTCCCCCTCCCCTTGGTGAGCGCAGGCTGGGGGGCTCTCGCGCCTGGCCCCTTGTTCCCCCTCCCCCCTTGGTGAGCGCAGGCTGGGGGGTTCTGGCACCCGGCCCCTTGTCTCCCCCCTCCCCCCTGTGGTGAGCGCAGGCTGGGGGGTTCTGGCCCTGGCTGGCAGACACAAACACCATCTCTAAACTGCAAACGCTTCTTTGTTAAACAGGCTACAGGTTGTCAGGGCAGTAAGTGCTTCCTACACAAGAGCTGTAACAAATCCTGGCCGCTCCGTGCTTCCCGGCCCCCCGAGGGCTCGCCCCAGCTCCCCCAGGCAGGGGGGAATCTCCCTCTGCCGCTAGCCGGGTAGCACCTGTGCCCCCCTGAGGCACACAGTGGCCAGTCCAGGGCGGTGGGGTGCACTATCTACAGGTTTCTCTGTGTCGTGGCTGGATGCTAGTGGTTATGGGGGTGGGCAGTGGGGCTGGGCCGGTGGATGTGGGGGAATCAGGGCTGAGCCCCACTGAAGGAGGGGAGGGGGGCAGCATCCAGGCGCCTCACCCTCCCCTTAGGGGTTTTGCACTTAACAAATGGTGCCCTGTTAGCTGGACTCACAGACCCTGCCCCAGGGAGCCCAGCCCAGCCCCATGGCAGAGGGCAAGGGGGCCGGAGGGGCTTGGAACAAGCACTGCCAGCTAGGCAGTTTCAACCAGGGAAACGGAGGCCTGGAGCAGGGGCCAGCCAGTGCATAGACCCCAGGTGTCCTGGCTCCCGACCTCTCCTCTCAGCTGGACAGGGTGGGAACAGTGCCCTGGCCGGGGGCTTTCCCTCCAGGGAGATTGTCTGAGCAATGCCTAGCGGGGGCAGGGGGACTGAGGACAGATGGCTTTTCCTCCCACCCCCCAAGTAGTCCGGTTAGGGAGTGTGACCCCCCAGCTCCGGGAGGGGCTGCACGCCTGGCAAGGGGGGCTGTTTGGGGGAAGGCCGGGAGGCCAGGCTCCGTGGGCCTATGGGGCTGGTCTGACAGTGGGGAGGGGCAATCGGCGGGCGAGCCGGGGCTGGTGCCCGTCAGTAGCTGTCCTTGGCCCAGGGCCTGGTGCGCTGCCAGTTCCTGTCGTTGTGGGTCTGCTCGGCCTCGCGCTGCAGGAGCCGGTCCTGCGAGTCGTGCCCGTTGGCGCTGTGCAGGCCGCTGTTGTGGTGCCGGTGGGGCTGGTACAGCTCCGGGTAGGGGTCCGGGTACTCGTCCTCCAGGGGCTGGGAGCTACGCTGCGAGGTGGCCGCCCAGGGCTTGTGGGAGGTCTCGCTTGCCTCGTCCGACTGCATCAGGCTGTCGTGCTCTAGGGGGGAGTGCTCCCCTCCCCGCTCCCCCAGCAGCTGCTGGTTCTGGGGGGGCAGAGAGACAGGGTCAGGGCCCCCTTTCAGCTGGACAGCTCCAGGCTGTCAGGGGCCTCCCCCTGCCAAACAGCTTGGGGTGGGGGAGGGCCTGTCTCACCGCAGAGGGAGCTGAGTCAGCCTCTGGGGGGCCTGGGCCTGGCACTGGGTTACAGGGAGCAGTGCAGAGGGGGTGCATCAGGGCAAGGCGTTCTAGGGGGCCAGACAGACGGCCCCCCCCCCCCCTTAGCCGCAGGCAGAGAGCCAGGCCGTGACCCCTCGCTCAACAAGATACAGCCGCCTCTGGGATGTGGGGCAGCAGCTGGCAGGAAGGGACACTGCCCCCTGTGTGGGGGGGGGCTCTGGGCAGTGTGATCCATGGGGCCGGTGCCCAGCCCAGAGCCCTGGTACCTGCAGGCCCGGGATGGTGGCGGGTGGCGTCAGGAGGGGCTGCCCGCCCAGCGGGTGCAGCGGGTGGTGTGTGGCTCTCCAGTACACCTCCAGGTACTCGGCCAGGTGCTCACAGGCGTCCTCCAGCTGGTTCTCGTCCAGGATCACGTCAAAGAGCTCCTGGGGGGCAGGAAAGGGCCTGCTCAGGGGGGAGGCGGGGCTGGAGCAGGCTGGCTGGCAGCCGTGGGGCCCTGCATGGGAACACCAGGCTCCCCCGGGGGGCGGGGGGGAGGGGGAACGACACAGCCAGAGCTGAGAGTTCGCGGGGTCCCACTCACCGGCGGGCACTGCACCAGCTTGTCTGCCGCCATCATCTGCACGTTGAGGTGCTTCACCTGGGACTTGCCGCGGGATTTGATCAGCCGCTGCAGCACCTGCCGGGGAGAGTGGGACAGTCAGAGCCCCCCCAGACCCACAGGGAGCCCCCTCTCCTGGGACACTCAGAGCCCCTCCGCCCCCCATGGGGAGCCCCCCTTCTGGGACAGGCAGAGCCGCCTTGCCCCTATGGGGAGCCCCCCCACTCCTGGGACAGGCACACCTCCCCACACCCATGGGGAGCTCCCTCCTGGGACAGTCACAGCCCAGCCCCACAGGGAGCCCCCTCACTCCTGGGCCAGGCAGAGCCCCCCTGCCCCTATGGGGATCCCCCACCCCCCTGGAGAGCCCCCCTTCTGGGACAGTCAGAGCCCCGCCACCCTCATGGGGAGCCCCCACTTCAGGCATGGACGGGAGGTCACTAAAGAAAGGCCGGGTGGGGGGACGCACTCCCTGCAGCAGGCAGAGCTACCCCAATGCTTCGCCAGGGGGCACAGTGCTGCAGGGTCTCAGTAGGGGGCAGCCCCCCCATCCCAGCACCGCCCTGATGGTGCAGCCCGGCCCCTAGGGGCTTCCCCCCCCCCAGCCTCACTCACCTTGGGCGAGGACACCTTGACATAGACCACGATGGGGGCCAGCGAGGTCTTGGCCAGCTGGGCCGGGTGGTTGATGGTGTCGGCGTCCAGCACCACCAGCTGCAGGGCCTTGGCCAGCTCGAAGATGCGCTCGATCTCGCTCTGCACCTCGGCTGGGGGAGGGAGCGCGTGAGCCCCCCCAGCCCTGCCAGCCCCCCTCCCTGGGGTGCCTGCGGCTGCACAGCACAGGGGAGCCGCGTGGCACTGCCTGGGCGGCTGGGGACGGGGTTTGAGCTCTGGGTCCCAGATCGGCCTCTCCCAGCAGCACCCTGGCTACCCCGGCCCAGGCAGCGCCTAGCCAATCTCTGCCCCCCACCCCCCCCAGATACCAGGTCCTGGGGCGTCCGGCAGAGGTGGGGGTGGGCCATGGCCTTCGCTCAGGGAGCTCTGGAAGCCTCCAGTCTGACCTGGCCGGGGGGCCCCGGGGCAGGCTGCTGCTGCTCCGCCAGACCCCAAGGGGTGTGGGGGGGCTACCCCAGCTCTGCCCACAGCCCCCCGCCCGCGGCACGACTCACCGATGCTGGAGCGGGTGGCGGAGCGCTCGATGATGGCACGCTTGCCCGGGTTGTTGAGGACGGAGCGCTTGGCGAGGGACAGGTCGGCAGTGACGCGGGTGATGGAGATCCTGACGAGGGAGAGAGATGGTGACAGGTGGGGCAGGGCCGTCCCCCAGGGGCCAGGGCAGGTCTGACGCACACCCCTGGCCGGCCGGGCTAAGGGCTGCCCCAAGGAGGAGTCGAGCCCCAATGGCTCTGGGGCAGGGGGACGGTCACAGCCTGGGGGGGGGGCTCACCTGCCATCAAACCTGTGCTTGAGGAAGTCGAAGAGCGCTTTCTGCATCATGTCCGTCACCTGGGGGGCAGAAGGACAGCGCGGTCAGCCAGCCCAGGGGCACGGAGGATGCCCTACGCCAGCCTGGTGCTCCATCCCTCCCCGGGGGCTGGGGGTCAGCGAGGGGCACTGCGCCAGCCCTTCCTCCCGCACGGGCACGGCCGGGCAGCAGATGGCACCAGGGAAGGACGTGCCAGCTGGGATGGGAGTGAGATGGCTGCTGTGCCAGGATGCCAAGGCCTTGCCATCTGCTCGCCGTGGGCAGCAGGGCTCCGGGAGGGTGGAGGGGGCAGGTGCAGACAAGGACAGAGCCCCTGGGCTTGTGTCTGTGTCTCTGGGGTGACCGTGCACCGCTGCCCACTGCTGCCCAGGGTCTGAACTGCTCCGCTGTGTGTCAAAGCCCCTCTCCTGCCGACAGCAGGCAGGGACTCGCCCTTAGCTGGATGGCAGGGCCTGGGCTTTGGGAGCCGGGGCTCTGGGTCCTGGACCCATGGTAGCTGCGAAAGCAGCGTAATGGGAGCACAAACTTCTGGGGGAGTCGGGGGGCAGCACTTACTGCATGGGGCACTGTACCAGGAGCTGACCAAGGCGTATGGGGGGGGTGCCTGGGAGATCTCCCTGCCACATGGAGCCCCCACGGTTTATTCCCTGGGTCCTGCCCCACCCCCGGGCAATGGGGCTCCTCTCCCTCCTTCTGCCGCCCCCCAGCGATGGGGCATCTCCCCTTCCCTGAGCAACAGGGCTCCCCAAAACAATGGGGTTCCTGCCTCCCCTGGGGGCTCACCCAGTTCTCAGCCCCTGCCAGGGGGTGGGGCCATGGCTGGGGAATCCCCTGTGAGGCTCCGCCCATGCCCCTCCTACCTCATATCCTTTCAGGGAGGGGCCCACCAGCACCACTGGTCTCATGGAGGGAACCACGTCGTAGGGCGGGATGTGCTCTGCCTGCGAGAGACGGGGGTTGGGCACAGGTGAGGGCCCCTCAGCGCAGGGGGGAACCGGCGGAGGCGAAGCCAGAGGGACGCTGGATGGCCAGTTTTGGAGGGGCCTTAGAACCAGCAGGCTGGTGTTCATCAAAGACCCCCAGAGAACCCAGGTGTCCTGGCCAAATCCGTGCCCCCACAGGCCACTGAGGCCGGGCCTCCCTAACCCCCACCCTGCGGCCTGAGTTGAGCACAGGGATCTCGCCTTCCCCTCTGGTCCCAGAGGGCTCGGCAGTTCCATGCTGGCGTGCTCTGCCCCAGAAGTGGCTGCAATTCCTTTCAGGTGTCCCCACGTCAGCACCCGCTCACGCTGCCCCCTGCTGGCAACCAGGCAAAACCTGCCCTGACCACTCACCTGCTTTTGCTTCTGTTTTGCTTTTTGGAAAGGAAAGAAGAAACGGTTGGTGAAAGCAAATTGGGAGCCGCAGAGAGCGAGGGGCTGGGGGAGACTGAGTGTGGGGAGAGCGGGGGGTGTGTGTGTGTGTCAGGCCCCAGTCCTGAGCACGGTTCCCCCAGGGTCACCCCGGAGCCCCCTGACTGCAGGGGGGGGTCAGGCCCCAGTCCTGAGCACAGTTCCCCCAGGGTCACCGCGGAGCGGCCCTGAGTGCGGGGGGGGTCAGGCCCCAGTCCTGAGCACGGTTCCCCCAGGGTCACCCCGGAGCCCCCTGACTGCAGGGGGGGGTCAGGCCCCAGTCCTGAGCACGGTTCCCCCAGGGTCACCCCGGAGCCCCCCTGACTGCGGGGGGGGGTCAGGCCCCAGTCCTGAGCACGGTTCCCCCAGGGTCACCCCGGAGCCCCCCTGACTGTGGGGGGGGTCAGGCCCCAGTCCTGAGCACGGTTCCCCCAGGGTCACCCCGGAGCCCCCCTGACTGCGGGGGGGGGGTCAGGCCCCAGTCCTGAGCACGGTTCCCCCAGGGTCACCCCGGAGCCCCCCTGACTGTGGGGGGGGGTCAGGCCCCAGTCCTGGGCACGGTTCCCCCCGGGTCACCCCGGAGCCCCTGACTGTGGGGGTCAGGCCCCAGTCCTGAGCATGGTTCCCAGGGTCACCGGAGCCCCTGACTGCGGGGTCAGGCCCCAGTCCTGAGCACGGTTCCCCCAGGGTCACCCCGGAGCCCCCTGACTGCGGGGGGGGGGAGCGCTAGGTTGCCTGGCCCAGCTTTGTGCTCAGCCCTCTCCCTTGGTGAGCGGAGCAGCAGCTGCCCCCACCCCCACCCCTTTGCGCCTATCCTGGCAAGACCCAGCCCATGATCCCTGCTGCCGGGGGCGGCCCAGGGTGGGTGAAGCCAGTGTCTCACCCCAGGGGGACGTGGCAGCTGTCAGGGTGGGACTCCTGGCACTGGCCCCTCGGCAGCCCCAGGGGGGGAGTTCACAGGGGAGGAGGAGGGATCAGCCCATAGGACCCCTCCAGCCTGGCCTGTGTCCCCCCATGTGGAGCTGGGCAGCGAGGGGGGGCAGGCTGGGGGGCCGGACTATGAGGGGAGGGGCGGTGTGCAGAGGTGGGGGAGCTGGAGCTGGGCAGTGAAGGGGGGGCAGGCTGGGGGGCCGGACTATGAGGAGGGGCGGTGTGCAGAGGTGGGGAGCTGGAGCTGGGCAGTGCAGGGGGCAGGCTGGGGCCGGACTATGAGGGGGCGGTGTGCAGAGGTGGCGGAGCTGGAGCTGGGCAGTGAAGGGGGCAGGCTGGGGGCCGGACTAGGCGGGGCGGGGCGGTGTGCAGAGGTGGGGGAGCTGGAGCTGGACAGTGCAGGGGGGGCAGGCTGGGGGGCCGGACTATGAGGGGAGGGGCGGTGTGCAGAGGTGGGGGAGCTGGAGCTGGGCAGTGAAGGGGGGGCAGGCTGGGGGGCCGGACTATGAGGGGAGGGGCAGTGTGCAGAGGTGGGGGAGCTGGAGCTGGGCAGTGAAGGGAGGTAGGTTGGGGGGGGCTGGCACGTTGTGCTGCGGGGAGGGCTGGGGTTGCACGTGGGACCTGCCCACCGGCCTGTGCTACAGCCATTACCTAAGGACGGGGGAGGCGATCGCCGCTTGCTGGGGTCCCCGAGGCCGGAGGCGTTGCCAGATCTCCTGGGGAGAAGCCACAGTGAGTAGAGGGGGAGCCCCGGGGGGAGGGGGGGTATCCACTGGGAGCTCTGTGTGTAACATGCCCACACAGCGTGCACTGCGCGCCATGCCCGCCCCCATAGCTGGTCCCGACACAGGGTAACAGCCTGCTACTGCTGCCGGCTAAGGGAGCTGCCCTGTAGCTCAGCGGCAGAGCTCTGGGCTGTGGTGCTGAAGGTGCAGGTGGGCGTTGTGCTGGTGGCTCTGACCCGAGGGGGGCAGATGGCAGGGGAGGGGGAAAGACCCATAGAATTCCCCCCATGGCCCCTTTACCTGGCTTTCTGCTCCTGCTTCAGCCGCACGGCCTCCAGCCGCTGGGGACTGGGGATGAAAGCGACGTCCCCCCCCTCCTTCACTAGCCGCCCGATCCACCAGTCATTGCTGTATTTCTGGGGAGACACCAGCGGGGGCTGTTACGGGGGTGGGCGCAAGACCAAGCCCTGCCCTGGGCCCCAGTAGCTGGGCCTGGGCCCAGAAGGATGGGATTCAGGGGGCGGGGGAAGCCCCCTATCCCTGAGGGAGCTGGTGGCAAAGCCAGCATCAGAACCCAGGTGTCCTGGCTCCCAGCCCCTCCCCCCACCCCCAGCCCAAGTCCAGCCTCACCTCCTTGATGTGCAGGAAATCTTTGGCTTCGAAGTTGATGGCGGAGCCCTGCACGGGGCACTCCTCATCCAGGGCCCCGCAGTAGCTGACATTGGTGCGTACGGCAAACGCTACCGGCTTGTGCTGGGGGAGAGCAGGGGGTGGGGGTCAGTACGGGGCAGCTGGGCGCCCATGTGCCCCCCCTCGTGCCATCTGCGGCCAGGAGCCGGCCAGCGTCAGACCATGGGCCCAGTGGTACGAGGGGTCCCACTTCCCTCTGCCCCCCAGGCAGTGATCCCGGGCCGTGGGAAGGAGGGGCTGCCCTGCTGGATGGACCAAGGGGAGCGGGGCCGGACGCCGGGACCCTCACCTCTGATACTCCATCATCTGGCTAAGCGTGTGCACACGTGTTTGTGCGTGTTCACTGCTGCCCCCTAGTGGCTGGCCGCGAAGCTACCCAGCTGCGTGTGTCCAAGGCCCTCTACTGCTGCTGGAGCAGGCTGCGAGGAAGGGTCTAGAGGGCCCCAGGTTCGTGGACCAGTACAGCCAGCAGCACCCCTCCCGTGCAGAGCCAGGGCTGCCCCTGGCTTCCCCCCGGCTACCTTGGCTCTCTCCAGCTGCTGTTGTGCCTGGTTCTCCACCTCGTGCTGGGCCGTCTCGCGCTCCTCCTCCAGGGACACGTCTGAGTCCAGGGATGGCCGGCTGGTGTAGGAATCGGCTGAGCCCTGCGGGGCAGGGGAGCCTGAGTGCCGTCGCTGCAGGACGGGGAGCTCCCCGGCACAGGGAGGCTGTACCCCGGAAGCCCTGCGCCCTGACGCCGACCCCCCCCTCCCCAGATCTGTGCTCCTGCGGACAGCACTGACTCCCCCAGACCCGCCCTGGGATATTCGGGGGGAGTGGGGGAGAGTACAGGGCGGTGGGTGCTGCTGACAGCCCCTGAGGTGATTAAAATAACACCTTGCAGGTGCCCCCCTGCAACCCCCAAGTGTAGCTGCTAGTGTGAAATGCGGCTTGTAGCCGTGCAAGCCCCAAGGCTATGGTAAGATGCGCTGGCACGACACTTTCTGCACCAGCGCTGCACTGCCGCACTGAAGGATGGGGAGAGAGGGGGTCCCATGGGGCTGGTGTGTCTGCACTGGGGGATGGGGAGCGTGGCGTAGGGGGAGCCCAGGGCCAGCCACCCCAGGGCTGTGCATGTCTCTTTAAGAGGCAGCAGGCACAGGGCAGCTGGTGGCGTCAGACAGTCCTGCCCTCCCTCAGCCCTGCTCACGGGGCCGGTCCAGGTGCAGCCCCCGGGGGCGGGAATGGTCCCTTAGCCCCCCTCCCCGCCTTGCTGGGCGTCTCCTCCGTGCCTGGCCCAGGCTCCACCCCAGATGGCAGAGGGAGCAAATCCCAGGCTCCAGCGAGGGTGAAGTCAGCGGCAGGGCCATGCCAGCGAGCGGAGGGTGTGCCAGCACCCGCCGGGGGTAAACACTGAGCCGCTCCCCGCCTGCCAGGCCTACAGGGAGCGAATGAACAAACACGACTGCAGATCCCAGCGGCACCGGCTGGCTGATCATTGGGCGGAAGTTCAGGTGACTCCAGGCTCTGTGCTCAGGTGGCCCCAGCGACGTTAGACCCCATCACTGTCTGGGTGGAGTTGGGATTCGCTCCTCCAGTGCTCGTTCCTTTGCACCGCTCAGCGCCCAGTTCCAGCTGCCACTTGCTTGCCCTGTCCCTACTTTGGGGAGGTCACAGCCTGCTTTGGGCTGAACCAGCTCGAGGAATTTTGTCACTTCCCTGTTTCCCCCTTTCCCCGGATCACTAATGAATACGGTGAGCAGCCCTAGGCCCTGTCCAGATCTATTCCCACCCTTTGTTTCCTGCCCTTCCGCCAGTTACTGACCCACGAGAGGAGCTCCCCTCGCATCCCAGGCTACGGAGTTTCCTTCAGAGCCTTTGGAGGAGGGACCTCGTCCAGGTCAGGTTAAAAATCCAGATCCGCTAGTTGACTGGCTCCCCCTTGTCAATTCTAATAGATTGGCGAGGCGCGATTTCCTGTGACACAAGCCAGGGTGACTCTTCCCCATCTCCGTGGCTGATAATTCCGTTCTTCACTATCGGTTCCACCAGTTTGCTTGGGACTGAAGTTAGACTCACTGGCCTGTAATGGCCAGGATCCCCTTGGGATTTTTAAAAATCGGCGTCACATTTGCTCCCCTCCAGTCCTCGGCTGGGGCGGAGGTGGATTTCAGCGATAGGTTACCGTACTTAGCAGTTCTGCAGTTTCGGGTTTGAGTTCCTCCAGGCAGCCCCGTGAACGCCCCGGTCACAGGGAGAGGGTGTGTGGGTGAGACTCGCTCCAGCCCCACTGGTTATTCAGTGCAGGAGCCCTGCCCCACTGCCCTCCCAGCCTGGGCACTATGAACCCTCAGGCTCCGCGTGGCAGGGGGAGGGAAATGACTGGGGGTCCAGGGAGACCTCACCATCTTTCACAGCCTGCTGGGCCGGACAGCAGGGTCTGAGCAGGATGGGGCATCAGACGAGGGAGACCAGAGGTGGGGCGGCCCCCTGTGCCAGCCAGAAACACCTTCCCTTCCTTTCCCAGCTGAGTGCCCCCCCAGGGAAATGCTGACCCTGCAGTGACCTTTAACCCTTTGCCGGCTGGGGACACAGACCCAGAGGAGCCGCCAGGTCCCGTGTCGCCCACGCTCCTCATGGCCCGTGCCAGGGATCCCTGTGGCTCCGCAGACCCTGGGAAATGCCAGGCACCAGCAGCCTCAGAGGGGGCGGTTTTGTTGTTTCATCGGATTATCCGGCCCCCTGGTGCCAGCCCACACACCTCAGAGCCAAGCAGATGTGCCCACGGTGGGCGCCCGACCCCACCGGGCAGCGCCTCGCACGACCCAGCTACATGCTGCCGAGTCACTCCAGCCCCCAGAGCCTGCGCCCCATTCACCAGCCATGGCTAAGGTGGGACAGCCTGCCCCGCTCCCCACAGCACCCTGCCCCCTGCCTGGCTGCTTTCCCCCTGCCCCCCAGCGCCTCGCCAGCCCTCCACCTCCCCCCAGCTTTCCCCACACCCTGTCCCCTGGAGCTCCCCCCACCACACTCTACTCCTCGTGAGCCCCTGGCCCTGTGTTACCCCAGTGCTGAGCTCCCCAGGGAAACCCACAAGTTCCCATCCCCCCCCGGCCTAGGCAGCGTGGCTGGTGAGAAACCCCAGTGTGCCCCGTTGACCTGGTGCTGGGCGCATGAGGCAGGGGAACGTGCAGTGGCTGTTGGGGTGAGCTGGAAGGGGGGGCTACTCTGCCCCCCACCCCCTCGGCGGGAGACGCCTGGTTCAATGAACGGCTCCTGCTGCGTCCCCAGAACAAAAGCAGAAGCTGCAGTGAAATATTTATAGGTCCCCAGCTCTGTTTCTGAAAAGCCGCTCCCCCCCCCCTCCTGGGAGCGACTCCAGCCGCCCCTGCCAGGCTCAGCCCGACTGCCATGGGCACAGCTTGTCCCAGAACCCCCATGCTCTCCTCCCGCCTGGCCCCCTCTTGCCCGGTGCCCCTCCGCCTCTGCCTCCCACATCCCCCCACGCCCTGGCCCTCTGCCCCAGCTGTGATCCTGATCCCCGACCCCCTTCCTTGGCCCAGCTGACTTGGCCCTGTGGTGCAGCTGTGGGGGGGCTGTCCCGAGGGGGGGCAGCCCCATGGCCTGGCTGGGACGGTCCCAGGGTGCCCTCTGCAGGCGGGCGCAGCGAGGGGCTCTGACCTAACTGGAGTCACGGAGCAGCCCCTCTAGGCACAGTGCCCCCACACCTGGCACCAGCAGAGCCACGTTCCCCCAGCTCAGGGCACTGCGCACCCCGTTTGCCAGGTGCCTCACCCCCAGCATCCCTGCCCCCCACATTCCGACAAAGCCAAGAGCATCTCTGACTCCTTATAGCCCCCCCCAACCTGGCGCTCCCCTGCCAGGCGCAGAGACAACACCCACTGCCCCATGTTGGGGGGGGGCTGTAACACCCGTGCCCCCCAGCACAGCACCCCCACCGCATGCCAGCATAGGCACCCACCCCGGACTCTGAGCCCCCCCCAGGGTGCCAGCTGTTGCTCAGCATCCAGCCCCCCCCCGCACCCACTCTCACCACCTTATGGGAGCGCTGCTGGAAATGCCACCGCAGCTATGGTGCTGTATAAATAACCGGGGGGGGGGAGGCCTGCCAGAAACCCAGAGCCCCCAACCAAGGGCAGCACCCCTGGTGCTCCCAGCCCTGCAGGGAGGGGGCTCCCTGCCACCCCCACCCCCCCCCCCAAGCCGGCACCCCCACTCACCACCTCGGAGTCCTCGAAGCCATGGATATAGGAGTCGCCATACATGGAGGAGCCCAGGGCGTGCGGGGGTCGGAGACAGGCAGGAGTGAGCGGAGGAGTGGGAAGGACCCCCCAGGCGGGCGCAAACTGTGTCGGTCCCACCCTGCTCGGCGGGGTGGGGGGAGCCAGGCGCTCTGGCTCCTGCGGGGCTGGCACCAGGGCTGGCGATGGGAGGCCTCGGCTGGGGGGCTGGGGGCCGGCAGGTCCTGGGACCCGGCTGCACCTGCCTGATGGGGCTGGCAGTGGCGGGGAGCGTGGCAGGAAGACAGCAGCAGGGAGGGGAGGGGAGGGGGCGTGGCAGGGAGGAGCGAGAGGCAGAGAACAGCTGAAGGGAACAAAGAGCTGGTGCCAGGCAAGGAGGAGAGGCAGCGGCAGCGGGAGGGAGGCTGCAGGTTCATCGCTGTAGCTACAGGAGAGGAGGGCAAAGAGAGGGGGCTCCAGGGGCGGGGGTGACCCACAGAATATGTGGGGAGAGTCAGGACATGCACCCTTCTGAGCAGTCCCCTTGTGCACTAGTGCCAGGATCCGTGTCCCTCTGTGCACAGACGTACAGTCCCCTTGTGCACTAGTGCCAGGATCCGTGTCCCTCTGTGCACAGACGTACAGTCCCCTTGTGCACTAGTGCCAGGATCCATGTCCCTCTGTGCACAGACGTACAGTCCCCCCATGCACTAGTGCCAGGATCCATGTCCCTCTGTGCACAGACATACAGTTCCCGCCCCCTGTGTACTAGTGCCAGGATCCATGTCCCTCTGTGCACAGACATACAGTTCCCGCCCCCTGTGTACTAGTGCCAGGATCCATGTCCCTCTGTGCACAGACGTACAGTCCCCCCCTCTGTGCACTAGTGCCAGGATCCGTGTCCCTCTGTGCACAGATGTACAGTCCCCCCCATGCACTAGTGCCAGGATCCATGTCCCTCTGTGCACAGATGTACAGTCCCCCCCTCTGTGTACTAGTGCCAGGATCCGTGTCCCTCTGTGCACAGATTTACAGGCCCCCCCATGCACTAGTGCCAGGATCCGTGTCCCTCTGTGCACAGATTTACAGTCCCCCCCCGTGCACTAGTGCCAGGATCCAGATCCACCTGTGCACAGATTTACAGGCCCCCCGGGTACTAGTGCCAGGATCCGTGTCCCTCTGTGCACAGATTTACAGTCCCCCCCCATGCACTAGTGCCAGGATCCGTGTCCCTCTGTGCACAGATTTATAGTTCCCCCAATGCACTAGTGCCAGGATCCGTGTCCCTCTGTGCACAGATGTACAGTTCCCCTGTGCACTAGTTCAGGGATTCTCAATCTTTTTCTTTTTAAGGCCCCCCCAACATGCTATAAAAACTCCATGGCCCACCTGTGCCACAACAGCTGTTTTCTGCGTATAAAAGCCAGGGCCGGCATTAGGGGGTAATGTCCCGGAGTGTGGGGGAGTCAGGCCCTGCACCCCTCTTCCTGGGACTCACAGTGACTCTCAGCCAGCCAGTAAAACAGAAGGTTTATTGGCCAATAGGAACGCAGGCTACAGCAGAGCTTGTGGGCACAGCCAGGACCCCTCAGTCAAGTCCTTCTGGGGGTTCAGGCAGCTTAGAGCCCAGTTTGGGATTCCCTGCGCTCCACCCCCCAGCCCCAAACCGAAACTGACTAACCCTCTCCAGCCGGACCCTTCCTTTGTCCAGCTTCCCGGGCAAAGGTGTTGACTCCCCCACCCTCCTCCTGGCTCAGGTACCCCCTGCTCTCCCCTCCCCCAGGCAGACAGTCCCTACTGCCTCACAGGTAGCAAGCAGGGAAATTGCCCAGGGGGCCCAGGCCACAGGGGCCTCATGAAGCTAAGCTGCTCAGGTTTCTGCTTCGGCCCCTTGTGGCAGAGCTCAGGGCCCCGGACTTCAGCCCTGCACAGACTTGCTGGGGTCCAGGGCAGAAAGCCGAACCCTGGTCCTGCTTGGCGGCCCCCCTGAAACCTGCTTGCAGCCCCCCAGACCCGTGGTTGAAAACCACTGCACTAGTGCCAGGACCCGTGTCTCTCTGTGCACAGATCTACAATCCCCCCCGTACACTAGTGCCAGGATCCGTGTCTCTCTGTGCACAGATCTACAGTCCACCCCGTGCATCAGTGCCAGGATCCGTGTCCCTCTATGCAGAGATCTACAATCCCCTCTGTGCACTAGTGCCAGGACCCGTGTCTCTCTGTGCACAGATGTTCATTCCCCCCTTGCACCAGTGCAAGGACCCGTGTCCCTCTGTGCACAGATGTTCATTCCCCCCTTGCACCAGTGCAAGGATCCATGTCCCTCTGTGCAGAGATCTACAATCCCCTCTGTGCACTAGTGCCAGGATCCATGTATCTGTGCATAGATTTACACTCCCCCCTTGCACCAGTGCAAGGATCCATGTCTCTCTGTGCCCAGATTTACAGTCCCCCCTTGCACCAGTGCCAGGATCCATGTCTCTCTGTGCACAGATTTACACTCCGCCTTGCACCAGTGCAAGGATCCATGTCTCTCTGTGCCCAGATTTACACCCCCCCTTGCACCAGTGCAAGGATCCATGTCTCTCTGTGCACAGATGTACACTCCCCCCTTGCACCAGTGCAAGGATCCATGTCTCTCTGTGCCCAGATTTACAGTCCCCCCTTGCACCAGTGCAAGGATCCATGTCTCTCTGTGCCCAGATTTACAGTCCCATCCCCCCATACACTATGCCAGGATCAGTGTCTGTCTGTGCACAGATCTAGTCCCAGGCTCCAGGATCCATGGAAATGAAAAGGTAATTAACATTTCTGAGTCCTTTGTTAGCAATGCGGGAAGGGGGCGGAGGGGAAAACCAGAGCGATGGAAATGATGGGGTGGGGGCTTCCTTCTCGGGTCTCACTGAGCCACTGTTAGCCCCCCACCCCCAGCTGGTGGCTGCTCCGGGCACCCAGAGAAACACCCTGGTCCTTGCCAACCCCCTGTTTACCCCCAGCATGAAGCACAATCACCCTGTATCCCATGGCCCAGGCACCACCCGCTCCGCCCTGCAGCGCATCCTACAAACCATCCTCGCCCGGGGCAAGTGCGCAGACACCCCGGGGACCACTACAGGGGCCCATGGCCCCAGCGGGGGCTGCATCAGACTGGCATCCTCAGTGGCACTGCAGGGGGGGGGGGCTGTGACACACCCACCAGTGGGTCTCCCTTGGGCAGGCCCCACCCAGCTCCCAGCACAAAGAACATGGGGGCCCTGCCCTGGCACTGCACTCAGCCTCCGCCATGGGGCACCCCATGGCCTCAGGCCTTTCCAACCAGGCTGGAGCCAGCCCTGGGGTGGAGCTGCCCCACCCCACCGGGGCCCAGAGTTCCCATGGCTGGGATTTGCCCATCCCCCCCCCAGCAGCTGCACCTCCCCTGGGCTGTGGGGGCAAGCGGGGGGGGGGGGGGAGGAGAGAGAATCCCCCCCCAACTCCCAGCAGAGCAACCACCCCCCCTTGCACCCCCCGACTCCTGAGTCTGGTCCCACCAGCTAGATTCCCCCTCCCTCCAGAAGTGCCCCTTGGCAGCTGGGGAGAGGAAGGTGGGTGGGAACCTTGAACCCCAGCCAGATGAGGGGAGGGCTCCAGCGCCCTGCCCCCACCACAAAAAGTCTCCTCCCAACCCCTGCAACAGCACCCCCACTCAGCAGCAACTGCCTGTCTGTCACCCCAGCCCCATCCCGGTCCCCTGCCCTCCAAAGCTCCCCTCCCACCTCGCCTGCCCCCTTCCCTCCCGCTTCCCCGGTCTCCCACTCCCCAGACCCCAGCGCGGGTCCCTTGTGCCCTTTCCAAGCCCTGTGTCTCCCCAGCCCCAGGTCTCCCCCTGCCCCCATCTATATTTTTCCTCGCGTCCCCCCTCTCCCGGAATCCCAGTAACACGCTGAGCGACTGGCGGTGGGGCACCCGGGGGGCCCTGGAGAGACAGAGCGGGGGGTGGGGTCCGGGGAGAAGGGTGGGAGGACCTGGGGCCTGAGCAGGGGAGGACGCGGGGGACTGAGCGGGGCCCTGGGGGCACAGGGCTGGGGGCTGGAGAAGACAGGGCGGGGAGGGTTTGGGGAGAAGGTGGGGCCCTGGGGGCCCTTACCTCGTTCAGCAGGAAGGTTGCGCTGGAGTCAGAAAAAGACATAGACGGGGCCAGCGAGCCCGAGCCGAGCCCCCGCCCCGCGCCCGCAGCTCGCCTCTGCCCGGCCGCTCCCCGGTGCGTGGCCGCCCCCTCCGCCGGCTGCGCCCGCTCCGCGCCCCACCCCTCGCTCGCTGCTCCCTCCCCGCCCCTCCCTCCGCCGGCGCCGGCTGGCGCCCCCTCCCCCCACGAAGGGGCTCCGGCGCCCCATTAGCGGCTGGGGGGCTGAGGGCGCCCCCCCGGGGAGCACCTGGCTGGGGGGGTCTGCTGCCCCGCGAAGGGTGGGGGGGCCGGCAGCTGATTCCCCCTCCCCAGCCGCTCACACTAGCTGGGGGGGGGGAAGGCAGTAAATCGTGGTCTAGACCCCCCCCCCAGCAGGGCAGGACAAGGGCATCTCCCTGCCCCATCGGGGGGAACTCACTGCCTCTGCCCCGGAGCCAGCCCCCCCCCGCTCGCCTGGCTGCAGTGGGGTGACCCCGACCGCCCTGGCCTGCACCCCGTGACTCACCAGGGCAGCCTGCCTGCCAGGCACCCTACAGAGCACCCCGCTGCTGCGCGGCCCGGCGGTGCGTGCAGAGCAGTGTCCCGCTCCCCAAAGGGCTGGGGGGCGCTGCGGCTGCTCGCTTGGGGGGGATGGGGCCGAGGGGGTCCGGGGCAATTTAAGCTCTTGCCCTTCCCCCCGCAGAGCTGGGGGGCTGCTCACCCTGCCCCCCACCCCTGCAGAGCCAGGGGGGGCTGCTCACCCTGCCCCCCCGCAGAGCCGGGGGGGCTGCTCACCCTGCCCCCCCCGCAGAGTCAGGGGGCTGCTCATCATGCCCCCCTCCTGCAGAGCCAGGGGGCTGCTCATCATGCCCCCCTCCTGCAGAGTCGGGGGGCTGCTCACCCTGCCCCCCCCGCAGAGCCAGGGTGGGGCTGCTCACTCCACCCTCAGTTCCGATGTTGATTATTATTTAATAGGGATGAAATATTCATTGGCTTTGGGAGAAGCAGCAGACAAGCTCCCCCTCCCCCCACACACTATAAACCAGGGGGCAGGAGAGACCCCAACACTCAAAAAGCTTCACTGGGTGGGAAGGGTGTACACCCAGCCTCTCCCAGCAGGGGGCGCTGCAGGGGGCCGGGCAGATACCCAGGCTATAGGGGGTGCACCCAGCTACTCCAGTCCCAGCCTGTCCCAGCAGGGGGCGCTGCAGGGGGTGGGGCAGGTACCCTGGCTATAGGGGGTTCACCCAGCTACTCCAGTCCCAGCCTGTCCCAGCAGGGGGCGCTGCAGGGGGCCGGGCAGGTACCCAGGCTATAGGTGGGTGCACCCAGCTACTCCAGTCCCAGCCTGTCCCAGCAGGGGCTGCAGGGCCGGGCAGATACCCTGGCTATAGGGGGTGCACCCAGCTACTCCAGTCCCAGCCTGTCCCAGCAGGGGGCGCTGCAGGGGGCGGGGCAGGTACCCAGGCTATAGGGGGTGCACCCAGCTACTCCAGTCCCAGCCTGTCCCAGCAGGGGGCGCTGCAGGGGGCGGGGCAGGTACCCAGGCTATAGGTGGGTGCACCCAGCTACTCCAGTCCCAGCCTGTCCCAGCAGGGGGCGCTGCAGGGGCGGGGCAGGTACCCTGGCTATAGGGGGTGCACCCAGCTACTCCAGTCCCAGCCTGTCCCAGCAGGGGGCGCTGCAGGGGCGGGGCAGGTACCCTGGCTATAGGGGGTGCACCCAGCTACTCCAGTCCCAGCCTGTCCCAGCAGGGGGCGCTGCAGGGGCGGGGCAGGTACCCTGGCTATAGGGGGTGCACCCAGCTACTCCAGTCCCAGCCTGTCCCAGCAGGAGGCGCTGCAGGGGCGGGGCAGGTACCCTGGCTATAGGGGGTGCACCCAGCTACTCCAGTCCCAGCCTGTCCCAGCAGGGGGTGCTGCAGGGGCGGGGCAGGTACCCTGGCTATAGGGGGGTTCACCCAGCTGCTCCAGTCCCAGCAGGGGGCGCTGCAGGGGGCTCCGGGCTACTCCAGCCCCAGGGGGAGTTGGGGCAGCGTGACGGGGTGAGCGCCATGGGGCCGGGCGCGCTGCGGGAGGGCAAAGGCTCCCTTCACGTGGGGCTGAGCCCTCAGTCCCAGCCAGCACCTCAGCTGCTTTCCCTGGCGCCTGCCCTGCTGTTCCTGTCAGCCCGGCTGGCACCGCAGCCAGCTCTCCCACCTACCTCCATGCTGTGCCCGAACTCCAGCACCTCGGCCCTCACCGCCCCGGAGCCTCTTGCCAGGGTGGGGGGACGGCGCAAGCCTCTAGCAGCTGAGTCTGCAGCCTGAACCCTCTTTCAGGGTCAGTCCAACTCCCTCCTCCTCCCCCCACCCTACGGTGCATCCTCCCCCCCCATCCCTGCTAGACAGACACACGGAGCGGTGCAGCGACGGGGCCGACCCGGTCGCTGCGTGGGCCCACGAGCTGCGGGACCCTCGTTACCTCGTTGAGCAGGAAGACACTGGAATTGGAGAGAGACATGCAGGGCGGCTGCTTCCCAGGAGGAGACGCACCGGCTGCCTCCTCACCCGGCGCCTGGCTCAGCAGCCCAGCCCTGTTCACAGGCTCTCGCAGGACACAGGCAGGAAGCCCAACCCACGGGCTCCCACGGGACGGCTCCCGGGACAGCGCACGAGCGGCTCGTGTGATCTCATGGGATGGTGCACAAGCATCTTGTGGAATGGTGCATGAGCAGCCATGAGCTCGTGGGCTTTTGTGGGATGGGGCAGGGGCGTCGTGTGAGGATGGGGCGGGGGCCTGGGACAGGGATGTCGCGTGAGGACGGAGCGGGGATGTTGCGTGGGACGGGGTGGGGATGTAGCGTGGGACGAGGCCTGGGGCGGGGATGTCGTGTGAGGACGGGGCAGGGATGTTGCGTGGAACGGGGCTGGGGGCGGGGATGTCGCGTGGGACGGGGCACGGGTGTGCGATGGGGCAGGAGATGGGGCGGTGGCATTGTGGGGGAGGAGGCGCGGGCGTCACAAAGGCTCTGGACCCCTCCTCACCGGCCCAGCCCCTTGGATCTTCTTGGGGGCCCAGACTGGCACAATGTTGGCTCAGAGCAGAAGCTCACTCGCCAGGAGGGGCCAGCCTGGGCCGTGGTTCCCCTGCTCCAGGGCCGGTGCCCACATCCCACCTGTTCAGCTGAGCCCAAAGACAGGGACAGCGCGAGGCCTGTGCTGATACAGCCACCCCCCTCCCATGCAGCTGGAACCTGGAGTGCGAGCTCCAAGCACCCTGCACCCCGCACCCCCCTTCTACCTCCCGCTCCCCCGGGCCCAGCTGCTGGAGCCTCCTCCAGCCAAGTTCCGCCCCGCCCCATTGCTCCCAACCTCCGTCACTAACCCCTCCCCAGATGTGCTCTGGGGCCCAACCCCCGTCACAAACCCCTCCCCAGATGTGCTCTGGGGCCCAACCCCCGTCACTAACCCCTCCCCAGATGTGCTCTGGGGCCCAACCCCCGTCACTAACTCCTCCCCAGATGTGCTCTGGGGTCATAGAGGTCAGAGGCTCTGGGCAGCAGCAGGGCCTGGTCAGGGGACCTCACAAGGGGCAGGGGAGCACCCAACACCTTGATCCTCATGGTCTCCAAGTGTGGGGCCAAGGCAGAGGGTGCCTTAGGGGGTGGGGGTGGAACTGCTGTCCCCTGGCTCCTCCATCGAGAAGAGAGACGGGCCCCTAGCCCTGCCAGGGTTGCAGCCGGTGGCTCAACACCCAGGGACCTCTGCAAGACGCTGCCAGGAGCCTGCCATGCAGCAGCCTCTGGGGCAGAGACAGCCTCAGCCAGGCCGAGGTCTGGGTCGGTCTCAGGGGAGCTCCCAGCCAGGAGAGCCAGGCCTTGCTCAGAGCTGGGAACCGCCCGGCAATGGCTGGGGGAGGACCACATCCACCCCATGCACCAGCCCCCCGCCCCGGCCCAGCGGGCTCAGCTCCTAGCCAGCAATGCCCCATCATGCTCCGTCTATGCCCCCCGCAGGGCGCCCAGCGACCCCGCTGCTCAGCCCCCAGACACGTCAGTACCACCTGCTAAGCAGGGCTGGGAGACATTCCCAGCACCCCGGGTGCTGTCGGGGTGGGGCTGGGGGACTCCTCCCCTTCCAGGCAGTGCTGACCCCAGTGCGACGCCAGGGGGTGCTGTGATACTGGGGGAGTCGTTCCCATCAAACCCAAGTCCCTGTGTCCTTGTGCCCTGCAAGCTGCCCATTAGCCCTGGTGTCCTGGCCTCACCCCCAAGCATCTGGCTGCCCGGAACTGCCCCTGCCCGATCAGCTGGCTCTGGGCCCCTGGGCCAGCAGCGATACCAGCGACATGCCCCACCCCAGAGACAGAGCCAGCCTGATTTGCTCCTTCCTCCACAGCTGTTCAAGCCACTGCCTCCCTACAGCCCCCTCTCGCTGTCTCCCACATCCAGAGCAAAGCCCACAGCTCCCCTGCCCGGCACAGCTCAGTGCCAGCCCCACAAGTGCAGCTTGCCTAGGGCCGGGCCCTTCTCAGCACTCCTGCTGCATCGACCCAGTTGTGAGACAAAGCAGCCTCCCAGCGGGGGCGTCAAGCGGGGAGATTTCCATTTAGCTCTTGTGAAGCAGACTCATAAATAAGCGAGCAGGGAGCCCGCGGGCCTGGCCAGCCCTGCCACTAATGGATGTGCCGAGATGCCAGTGAGCAGCCCTGGGGACAGGAGGCGTCAGGTTTCCAGGAGAGGAGAGAGGGGGAGACTCCGGGCAGCTGGGGGTAGGGGGAGACCCCTTGACTCGGGCCGGGGAGCGCAAACCCCAGGGCTGGCAGCAGAATGCGGGGGCGGGCGGGGTGTGGAGCACCCCCGTGGGAGGTGCATGGCAAGGGGTGGGACCCACCCCACCCCACCCCACCCCACCCCACCCCCAAAGCTGCCAGGCTTGGCCCCCTTCCTGACAGAGACCCTGGCATGCATCCCACAGCCACTCGCGTTCCCTCCCTGCTACGCAGCTCCTAGAAAGAGACTCTCCTCCCCCCTGCCCTTTGTAGGGAGTGGTGTCCAGTGGTTAAAGCGAGGGGGAGGCTGGGAGCCAGGACTCCTGGGTTCTCTCCCAGCACTGGGAGGAGAGTGGGGGGCTGGTGGGTTAGAGCTGGGGGCTGGGAGCCAGGACTCCTGGGTTCTCTCCCGGCTCTGGGAGGGGAGTGGGGCTAGTGGTTAAAGCGGGGGGGCTGGGAGCCAGGACTCCTGGGTTCTCTCCCCCGCTCTCAGAGGGGAGTGGGATCTAGTGGTTAGGGCACATGGGGTGTCACAGAGTGAACTGGGCTCTTTAAAATGCAGCTTCTCCGGCCCATCTGTGCCTCATTAGCAGCCTCTTGATGGGGCCTGATTGAGGGCACCTCCTCTCTCCAAAGAGCCAGAGGGGTGGGGGGGTGCCTGAGGCAGCAAAGAGCAGGGGGTGGGTTTGGTATTTGCAGCCAAGTGCACAGCTGAGGGCCCAGCAGGGGGAGAGTGTGGAGCCTTCTCCTGAGCAAGAATGGACCCCAGGCAGGGTCAGGGTGGGGGGTTCTGGCTGGATTGGAGCAATCACGCCATGTAGACAGGCTGGGATGGGGCAGCGCGCTGGGGTGCCCACGGGCTGCTGGAGGTGAATGTGGCGTTGATGGACTGTTTGGGACTCTGTGTATTATCAGTTAATAAACCCAGCCCCCATGGAGGGGTATTATTGGCCCCAGGAGAGCCCCTAGTGGAGTTATTGATTTAAGGGGCCCTGAAGAGGGGAAACTGAGGCAGGATGCCTGCAGAGTGGCCTCTGGGCATGTGGGAGGGGCTGGTAGTCAGGCTCCTGGGTCCTATCCCTGGCTGTGTGATCTTGGGCAAGTCGTTTTGCCTCTCTGTGCCTCAGTTTCCCCACATGTAGCATCATTCCCATTGTAGTGGCACCGTTCATTCATTGTTTGCAAAATGCTGTGGGATCCTTGCTGGGAACGCACTGGGGAGAAAGATCAGCATGGCCATAGTGGGTCAGACCAAAGGCCCATCCAGCCCAGTGTCCTGTCTTCCAACAGTGGCCAATGCCAGGTGTCCCAGAGGGAATCACCAAGTGATCCATCCCATCACCCAGTCCCAGCTTCTGGCAAACAGAGGCCAGGGACACCTTCCCTGCCCAGCCTGGCTAATAGCCATTGATGGATCTATCCTCCATGAACTTATCTAGGGCTGAGTGTTGGTTGTTAATTAGTGCCCTTAAAAAGGTGATGGGAATGTGAGTGAGCAACGTATCCATCTCTCGCACAGGAGCCACCCAGCTGGCAGCCTGTGCCAAGCCAGGCCGGGCAAGGGAGGCTCCTGGTCCCCTCTGAGCCAGTTGCGCCCCCATCTCTCAGGCTTGTCGGCCTGGCCATCCTCCACCCCCGGCCTTGCCAGCCTCGGGCCCTTTGCTGCTGTGGGGAGCAGCTGGTGACTCCAGGGTGGGGCACGGTCCTCCCCACCCCTCCTTCCAGATGAGGCCAGCTCAGAGCCTCAGCCACCCCCGCTGCACGTCAGCAGCCCGGCACCCTCAGCCTCCGCGTGGTTCTTACCCACCTGGGGATGGCCCGTGACCCAAGTCCTTCCCCCCTTGCTGCCAGGGGAGCTGGAATTTCATAGCATTCAGAGTTTCTGCGGCTTCCCCTGACACAGCACTGCCTCTATATATAGCTAGCTCTGGGGAGAGCTTCTTGCTGATGCTCCCAGTATCGGGGGGGGGGGGCTGTCTCCTCATAGCAGCCAGGGTCCAGCGCAAAATTCGCACCCAGCACAGGGCTCCTGGCACTGCCGCAGCTCCCAATTCTGCTCCCACATCCAAGCATCTGCGCCTGGCCCCGGGCTTGAGGGATAAGCCATTGCTCATGTCTTTGGTAATGCGGGAAGGGGTGTTTGTCTAGTGGTTAGAGCAGGGCTGGAAGCCAGGACTCCTGGGTTCTCGCTCTCCCCAGCTCTGAGAAAGGTGTCTAGTGGTTAGAGCAGGGGCTGGAAGCCAGGACTCCCGGGTTCTCTCTCTCCCCAGCTCTGGGAGGGGAGTCTAGTGGTTAGAGCAGGGGCTGGAAGCCAGGACTCCTGGGTTCTCTCTCTCCCCAGCTCTGGGAGGGGAGTCTAGTGCTTAGAGCAGGGGGTGGGAGCCAGGACTCCTGGGTTCTCTCTCTCCCCAGCTCTGGGACGGGAGTCTAGTGGTTAGAGCAGGGCTGGAAGCCAGGACTCCTGGGTTCTCTCTCTCTCTGGCTCAGGGGGGGTGGTCTGGTGTTTAGAGCAGCGGGGCTGGAAGGAAACCTGCCTCTAGTAGTCAGAGGTGGGGATTGGAAGCCAGGACTCCTGGGTTCTCCCCTTGCTGCTCTCCTCCCAAGGCCAGGCTGGAATGCGGGTGATAACTCGATGCTCCAATGGGAAAGGCAAAGAGCAGGTTCCCCCCCACAAAGACAAGCCCTGGGTGTGAGTGAGATGCTGGGTGGGGAGCACTGGGGGGGCTGCTGGGAGGAAAATGCTGCCTGTCCCCCCTGCTCTAAGCTGCTGCCCCCCCCCCCCGCAGATTTGTAGAGGGCCAACGGGCTAGAATCTGCTCAACGCACCAGACTCTGCCCTGGGCTCCCTGCTGTGGCAGGGGCAGCATTCCAGATTTACACCTGTGCAGCCGAGAGTGGGATCTGGCCCTGCGTCCGCCCGTCTGTCTCTGACACATGCCCATGACCCCTGTGACGCAGGCAGAGCCCCCTCCTCCCGCCCCGATGCGGCAGGATCCCGTCACAGGGACGACAGGACTTGCTGGCTCCTACCTCTGAAAATATTTCAGAGCCCCCCTGCAGTGGGCAGTATGGGGGCGAGTGGGAGGGGGGCTTGGTGGGGTGAGCAGGGCCCCCTCTCCCCGGCAGAGGACAGGCCAGGGCGTTTCCCACAGCTGAATGGGTCTCAGAATTAGGGCATCTTGCGAGCGCTCCAGCAGCATATGAATTATTGAGGAGCTGCCAGGCAGATTTGCAGAGATGCCTTCCCCTGGGCGCCTGCAAACCCACCCCCGCCCAGGCCAGCGTGGAAAACGCCAGCCAGGCACGGGGACGGGGGTGGGGCTGCGGGGGAAGGGCAGCCAGGGTCAGGAGTGACCCCAGCAGAGCAGGGGGGAGCAGCCCCCGATTTAGCGCACGAGGCAGGAGTCCTGGGGCAGCAGAGGGATCCAAGCCCCAGCCCCCATGCAGCTGCTGGGTGGGGGGGTATGTTTGTGTCACAGGCGCCAGGACCTGGGGGGGGGCATGTGTCTGGGAGCGACAGCTGCTCATACCATGCTGCAGCCTCAAAGCATCTCCATGTGGGCGGCCGAGAGGCTGGCACCGGTGTGGAAGGGGGGGCCGCCCCACCCCCAACACAGCTCTGCACATGGACGAGCCGTGCACCAGAGGCAGGTGCAGACAGAGACCCAGCGCTGTACCCTCGCACGCTCGCACGCCCAGCACGCTGCTACCACCCGGTTCTGCTCCTTCCCGCAACACGCCACTACCACCAGCTCCGTGGCTTGGGCCCAGTCTGTCTGTCCCAAGCCGAGAGCCCAGCAGAGCGCCCGGGGGCTGCTCTCTGTGGAGCATGGCAGGGCTCTGACCCCTGGGGAGGTTAGACCCCCTGGCGCCTGAGCGCGAAGCCCAGGGCCCTACCTATGGTCCAGCTCTGCTGCCTCTGTTCTAGCCCAGTTGGTGCCCACGGTTTCAACTGGATACCGAATCCTTCTTTGCTTCCTGCCCTACACTGCTGTTCCGGAGCTGCCACATCCCACCCCAGAGGTGGCTGCATTTCAGTGCTAGGTGAGCACCTCCTGAACGGAGGCGGGGCTAGGACAATGCCTATAATGCTCTCTGTGCCCCAGGCCGGCTGCCTGGGGGTTGCCTCCCCCCAGGCGTTAGGAGGCTGCGCAGGTGCTGGCAGCAGTGCCAGGCTCCCGTGGGGCAGGTCCGTCCTTCTGGTGCAGCGAGGGCCCTAGGGCGAGAGGTGCAGTGGGGCAGCTGCCCCACCCAGCATGGCTGGGCCCCTCTGCAGGGGCCCCTGGCCCTGCCCACTCTATGTCCCTGGAGTGTGGGGATCGCCCCGGAGGGAGCCACGGCCCCCTGGGCTGTGATAACGGCCAGTCCCCAGGGACTCTAAGTGCTCCTTGCCCCCTTCCTCCCCACCCGCTCCCCCCTTCTGTGCCCTGGCCACGCCCGCCCCGGTCAGCACCCCCCCCCCCCCGGTCTCCATTACAGAATTTCTTCCTCCCGCCAGTCTCAGCCCCTGCCCTGGGCTTCCCCCAGGAGCCCCCCCCCCCAGATTCCCACCTGCCTCTAGAGGACGCTGGAGGTGGTGTCGGAAGAGGTGCTGCCGTCCCAGCGCTTGAAGCAGCTCTTGTGTTTCTGGAGCTTCCGGGGGGTCTGGGGGGAGGTGGGAGATGACAGACCTGCGGGGGGGGAGCAGGGGCCTGGAGCCCAGCTGCAGCCTTGCTGGCTCCAGTCTCCCGGAGCAGTGAGCAGGCCCCATGGCCTGGGACGGTGCCAGGCCGCTCCAGCTCTGGGGCCTTGGCGGGTTCCTGGGTTTTCTGTCCAGCTGGGAGGGCTGGAGACCCGCTGAGTGGTCAAAGGGGAGCAGAGATTCTCTGAGCATCTGGGGCTTGGGCCAGGCGGGAGCAGAGCGCTGTGTGCTGGGAAACAGGCTCTGCCCAGACCAGCACGGGGTGAGGACTGGCACATGGCTCGGGGGACGGAGGGTACCCAGGGCCTGGGGGGTCACGCCCTGGTGGGGGAGGTGTCCCTGAGGCTGGGCTTGGGCATTCAGGAGGCCCCCCCGAAACGGCAGGGCAAGGAGCAGCAGCACTGGCCACCCTGCGGCCACCCCCAGCCTTGGCCCTGCGGCCCCTCTGCTGAGTGGGCAGGGGGCAGCTGCTGCTCCTCACCCCCGCACTGGGGCAGGCGCCTGTGCCAGGGGCCTGCCTGCCTGTGCCCAGCTTCCAGCAGCCCCGTCCCCTCTGCTGTGCCCACGGGACACACCCAGCACCAGCTCAGGCCTGCCAGGGCATGGCCCATTCCTGACTCCACCTCAGGGCTGCCAGGGGCCCCCCATCCTGGAGCCACCTGGCCGGGGAGGGCCCCGTGTCCCATTCCCGGAGCCCCCGAGACAGCCAGAGACAGCCAGGCTCCATGCCCCCCGCCCCGGGCCATGGCAGGGGGGCAGGGGGACAAGGACCGAGCATCCAGGTGGGACATGCCCCAGAGGGGGGTGCAGGAGGCGCAGGGTGGGGGTGAGACCCTCTGCCCCCCCCGGCCCCTGGGCTGCAGAGAGTTAAATGCCCAAGCGAGGGGGGGTGGGGCTCTGCTCATCTGAAAGGCCGTGGGGGAGGCGGCTGCTGCAGGCTCGCCTGGGCACCAGGCAGCGAGGCAGGCGAGCGGCCGGTACCTGGCCCGCAGTGGCGGGGGAAGGGGAGGGTGGCGCACCGGGGTCGCTGGCTCTGCCTCCTGCTTGGCATCACAGGGGCTCGCTGGGGCTTTTCCCGTCTGTCGCTCCCCCTCCCCTTCTCGGGGCCCAGGAGCTCACCCCCCGCCCATCCCCGTGGGGTCGGAGCTGAGCCCTCCCCCAGCCAGCCCAGGGACCCCTCAGCTGTGCCCTAGCAGGCCGTGCAGGGGACCGCTGGGCGGGGGGACCCCTGAGCTGGGCCCTGGCGGGCCGGGCGGGGGGACCCCTGGAGGGGGGACCCCTGAGCTGGGCCCTGGCAGGCCGGGCGGGGGGACCCCTGAGCTGGGCCCTGGCAGGCAGGTGGTAGCTCCCAGCCTCTGCTGGGCTCCCAGAACCACTTGGGCCCAGCCAGGCGAAGGTGCATTTTTGCAGAGCATCTTCCAGCGGGCGCCTGTTTCCAGTTAGGTGTGGGGGTGAGAGCTGAGCAGGGGGCGGGCAGGGGCCGGGGACCAGCCAAGGAGCTGGCCAGACTGTGCTGAACCTTTCGGGGGACACGTCCATTTTGTTAGTTCATTCTTCACCCCCCACCCCCACATCCTGCTTGTGCAGAGAGACACCTGCATCTCTGCCCGGGCTGGTCCCCCTGGCTGGGGGATCCGGAGCCAGCGGGGAGGTGAAGCTCCTGACGGCAGAGCAGATGCACCTGGGCAGGAGCCAGCTCCCATGTGCGTGGGGCGGGCACGGGGCAGAGGGATGGAGTGGGAGGGTCTCTTTGAATGAGCAGTTGGGCAAAGCAAAGAGTCACATGATGCCAGGGCATTGGTGGAGAAAAGCTGCCAGGAGGGACTGAGGAGGGGAAGGAGGGGTGTGTGTGGGTGTGTGCACGGCCATAGTGTGTAGTCGTGTGTCACACACACAGGAGTGTACCCGTGAGTGTGCAAGGCAGGGCTTCTTTGCTATTGTATAGCCTTGTGCAGGCGTGTGAGCGGTGGAGAGTGTGTTCATGGGGTGTGTACGTGTGTGTGTTTCCATGTGCACCGTGGTGCACATACCTGCAGAGCCCATGTGTTCTGTGTGACACCCCCGGGGGAGCCCCCCAGGGCTGGCAGTGCCCCCCCCTTTCCCCACCGGCTGTTATAGCCACCCTGAGACTGGCTCCACTGGGCTGGTCTCGGGGCTCCACTGAGATGCAGCTGCACCAGCAGGCCGAGGCTGGGCTGGGTGGCCCCGGCTCTGGGCTTCTCCCAGGGCCATCCCTGAGCTCTAGGAACGCCGTTGGGATGCTCAGCGCACGCTGCCGGCTGCCCCATTCTAGGGGCTCTCCGTCATCCGGGGTGTACCTCAAAGGGCGCCCCTAGCCCAGCCGGTCCCCGCCTTGCACCCCAGTGCAGCTGGGAGACGCCACCAGAGGGCGCAGGAAGCGTTGAAATCAGCCGTCAGACCCTGCTGCGGCTGGGCCAGTGCAATGCAGCCCTCTCTGCCTGGCATGCACCCACCCACGCCCCCCCGGCCCCCGGCGGGTCTGGCCAGCGCTGCAGCTCGGGGCCACTCCTCAGAGCCAGACTCAGCCGCTGGCCCCAGCTGCCCTCCCACGGGATGGGGCCCAGCTCTGGGGAGCTCTGGCCTCTACTTCAGGCTTGGAAACGCACAAGTCACACATGCACACGGTCTCACACGGTCGTGCCTGTGTGCAAACACACATACTATCCCCCCCTTGGAGGCAGAGAGGGGCAGTGCGACACGCTCAGGGCACTGGTGCTGTCACAGGCTGCTTGTGTCCCAAAGCCCGCGCACAGGGGAGTCAGTCGTGTGAGTCCCATTTCACAGCTGGGGAAACTGAGGCACGTAGCGGCCATTAAGTGACTTGTCTAAGGTTGAACAGCGAGGCAGGGAATCCGGGCTCCCGGTTGCCTGCTTTGATCACTAGACCCCACTTCCCTCCCTGAAGGAGCCTTGGAGGAGATGCTGGAGACCCTGTCTCCCGTCCAGCGCCCGCTGGGTTCCTCCAGGGGCCCCCACTGGTGCGGGTTGTAGCCCCTCCCCCATCACATCCTGGAACATTGTACTTTTTTGCCTGTGAACTTTCACCCCCCTTC
Organism: Mauremys reevesii; assembly: GCF_016161935.1. NCBI lineage: Eukaryota > Metazoa > Chordata > Testudines > Geoemydidae > Mauremys > Mauremys reevesii. The sequence goes on along the minus strand of NC_052647.1, from coordinate 15,072,499 downwards.
CACGGGTTGCCATGACAACTTTGTTTACAGCATAATTTGGATCAATCAAATCCGAGGCAGAGCCGGTGACAGGTCTGTTGCTAGGCGATGGGAAGCCCAATGGAAGTTGGGTGCTGATAACCAAAGTTATTCTTGGTGCCCAGGGGGCTGGGCGTGGCGGGCGGGGGGGGGGCGTAGGGGGGTGGGCACCTGGGGAGGCTCAGATGGGGGCTGACAGACCGAAACACCCAGCTCTGAAAGGTCTGAAACCAGGCGGCAGAAAGGCCCGGCTAGTCCATCCCCGGCCTCGCCCACAGGGGGTGCTGTGGGGAGCGGGGCAGAGTGCTGGGTGCGAGGAGGGGCGCTCTCCTGGCAGGGGGGTGCTCTGTGCCTTCCTTTCCCCGGCCTGTCTGTAATGTGAGGGTGTTTGCAGCGGGTGTTCAGCTCACGCAGTGTGATTCCGATCCGGAGCGGGATCCTGCCGAGCGCAGCTCAGTATGGACCTGGGCGTCTTGGCCGCACTGAGCCGGGTGGATTTCAGAGCAAACCGGGCACTGGGCAGCTTTGCATCTGAACCGTTCCCGACCGACTCTAAAGTCAATAGGGCCAGACCCAGGAAATGTGGAGTCAGCCACTGACTGCGATGGGCTCAGGGCTGGATTCTGCGCTCAGCTGCCCCCGAGTAAATCCAGAGTCACCTCCCCCTGTCCTGGGGGTAGGGCCTGGATGCTGCAGGTGACGGTAACTGGCTCATCAGTCGGAGGGATCTGATGCATGGGGGGAGGGTTTGCCATTGGCCCCGGCTCCTGCTTTTCTGTTTTCTTTCGTTGGTGACTTTTTAGCACCTTGCGCTGGACCCGGCCGCTCCATATCACTCCTGTTTCCCTTCCTGGTCCCCGGGCACTGCCTCCAGGCCGCTGGCATCCAGCAATTGAAACCGCAGGGACAAAGGAACATGAACTGCAGGACTCCTGGGTTCTTGCTTCAGCTCTGCTGCTGATTCACTGCATGACCTTGGGCAAGTCACGGCACCGTCCCCTGCCTCAGTTTACCCCTCGACAGTGGGAATGGTTGTATCCACCTCCTGGTGCGGGGGAAGCTTAGTTAATAAGTGTTGGGTGCTTGGAGATGTGTTAGCTTATCACTGCGCTGGAACCTGGCAATGAAAATGCCATTGTAATAATTAATCCCAGAGAGCTTTACAAAGGTAAGGAGCTGATAGCTGAACTATGTGCAGGAATTACCTCGCCTGCCGCTGAAATGCAGCCTCTTCTAGGCTGGGCCGCAGTAGCTTTTAACAGCACACGGCAACAGGGAGTGGGAAAGAATTCCGGGGGTAACTGGAACGAAGGGTGCTGTGTGTGCCCAGGACCCCCGGCCGAGCATGTCTCTGCTTGGAAAAGGTGCCACAGGATTGTTAATGGTGGCAGTGCACACGCACAGAATTCCAGGTCTGGCAGGGTGGGGGGCTAGTGGGTTAGAACATAGGCCATGGAGCCCAGACTCCTGGGTTCTGTTCCCTGTTGCCTTGTGGGGAAACCCATTGGTTTTCCATTTTCCCGTCAGGTCCGGAAAGGGTTAATGTCACCCACGTGATTCCCCTGCCCGGATCCCATGCACCAGAATCTGATGCAATGGAAGTTTAGGAAGGAAGGAAGGAAGGGAAAGGAATACATAAATAAAGAAATAACGTGGCCCATGTGAGCCCAAAGGGCCCGGCTTCGGGGAATCGCTCCCAGAGAAGCCCGGCAGCTCGAAGAAGTGCGTGTAAGAAGATTTTCACAGCCTTATCTGTGGAAAAGCCAATCTGCAGGGAGTGGGGGGCGGGGGATGGCGAGGCACTGAGACGGGCTGTGCCCTAGAAAGTGGTGCCAACCCCCAGAGCGGCACGGCACAGCACGGCGGAGACCTCCTGGCACCCAGGAGCTGCCAGAATTCGTCGGTAATTAATCATTAAGCCTGTCTCCCCCGAGGATCTGGGCTGGATTCGGGCTCTGGAGCCAGGATGCTGCGTGCAGGCCTCATTAATGCCGGGGCAGATCCGGAACAGGGCAGGGGAGCAGAACCCGGCTGGTTTCCCTCTGACCTGCATGCCTAGGACCAAGTTAATCAATAACAGATCCACACTGGGGAGCCCGGACAGGGAGTGGGCACTGCCCCAGAACAGGGCACCCTCCCCCTGACATTCCCCATGGGGGCCCATGGGTGGGTTGGATGCTGACTGTATATTACAAGGGTCTGCTGGGTTGGGGGCGTGGGGGTTATTGGGGTTCTCCCATTAATAGATATCACAGAGGGCTCTGGGTTGGGGGCATGGGGGGTTATTGGGGTTCTCCCATTAATAGATATCACAGAGGGCTCTGGGTTGGGGGCATGGGGGTTATTGGGGTTCTCCCATTAATCGATATCCCCGCGGGCCCGGGTTTGGGGGCTTGGGGGTTATTGGGGTTCTCCCATTAATAGATATCACAGAGGGCTCTGGGTTGGGGGCGTGGGGGTTATTGGGGTTCTCCCATTAATAGATATCACAGAGGGCTCTGGGTTGGGGGCGTGGGGGTTATTGGGGTTCTCCCATTAATAGATATCACAGAGGGCTCTGGGTTGGGGGCATGGGGGTTATTGGGGTTCTCCCATTAATAGATATCACAGAGGGCTCTGGGTTGGGCATGAGGGTTATTGGGGTTCTCCCATTAATAGATATCACAGAGGGCTCTGGGTTGGGGGCATGGGGGTTATTGGGGTTCTCCCATTAATAGATATCACAGAGGGCTCTGGGTTGGGGGCATGGGGGTTATTGGGGTTCTCCCATTAATAGATATCACAGAGGGCTCTGGGTTGGGGGCATGGGGGTTATTGGGGTTCTCCCATTAATAGATATCACAGAGGGCTCTGGGTTGGGGGCGTGGGGGTTATTAGGGTTCTCCCATTAATAGATATCACAGAGGGCTCTGGGTTGGGGGCATGGGGGTTATTGGGGTTCTCCCATTAATAGATATCACAGAGGGCTCTGGGTTGGGGGCGTGGGGGTTATTGGGGTTCTCCCATTAATAGATATCACAGAGGGCTCTGGGTTGGGGGCGTGGGGGGTTATTGGGGTTCTCCCATTAATAGATATCACAGAGGGCTCTGGGTTGGGGGCATGGAGGTCTGCATCTAACACAGCGTCCCAAGGACCCCACAGGACAGCGAGTGCTTTGGGCACCAGCACACACCAGGTGCTGGCTCCAGTGCAAACTGGGAGAGCTGATCTTTCCTTTGGCATCTCAGCTCCTACACATGTGGGCTCTGTGTCTGTGTGTACATGGGTGTTGCTGGCTCGGGGTGTGTGTGTATATATGTGTGTGTTGCTGAATGTGTGTGTTGCTGGCTCTGTGTGTTGCTAGCTGTGTGTACACGTGTATGTGTTGCAGTGTGTGTGTTGCTGTGTGTACACGTGTGTGTGTTGCAGTGTGTGTGTGTTGCTGTGTGTACACGTGTGTGTGTTGCAGCCTGTGTGTGTGTTGCTGTGTGTACACGTGTGTGTGTTGCAGTGTGTGTGTTGCTGTGTGTACACGTGTGTGTGTTGCAGCCTGTGTGTGTGTTGCTGTGTGTACACGTGTGTGTGTTGCAGTGTGTGTGTTGCTGTGTGTACACGTGTGTGTGTTGCAGCCTGTGTGTGTGTTGCAGTGTGTACACGTGTGTGTGTTGCAGCCTGTGTGTGTGTTGCTAGCTGTGTGTACACGTGTGTGTGTTGCAGTGTGTGTGTTGCTGGCTGTGTGTACACGTGTGTGTGTTGCAGTGTGTGTGTTGCTGGCTGTATGTGTGTGCGCGCGCGCCTCCCCCCAGTGAAATATTCCGCGGCCCCCGCATCCCATCGCGGCGCAGGGGGAGCAGGGGGAGGCGAAAGGGCCCCTGCGCCTTTAAGGCCGCCTGGCTGGCGAGCCCCGCGCGGAGCGCACCGAGCGCCGGGAGTGGGGCGAGCTTGTGGATCCGGGCTAGAGGGCGTTTACCCCGGACAGCGACGGGAGGGCCCGGCCCGGCCCGGCCCAGCAGCGCCATGGAGCGAGGCTCGGCCAGCGACTAGCCGGAGCCGGGATCAGCCCGCGGGGCCGGGATCGGACAGGCGGCGGCGGCGCAGGACTGGAGGTGCGCGGCGGGGTGCGGTGCCTGGCAGCGGGGGCTGCAGCTGGGCGGGGCGCCCCGGGGCCGGGAGCCGAGGCCGCGCTGTCTGGAGAGCCGGGCGCCGGGGGAGCCCTGGCGCGGCGCAGGAGCCTGCAGCCCGGGGCGGGGGGGACCCCTTGGGGGGGGCCGGGCGGTGCAGCCCGTCGGGGGACACCCGCAGAGCGGGCTGGGCAGGAGCGACTCTCCCGGGACCGCGGGGGGACAGGGGTATCCGCGCCCCCGGGAAACTCGCAGGAGCCCTGCAGCCGGGCCCGGGGTTAATCGGGGGGGAACGGGCCGCTCCCTCCTCCATGGGGCTGGGGGGTGGCTCCCCGGGGCCTGTGGCGAGGAGCCTGCCTGGGCCAGCCTGTTTGTGTGTCGAGTTTGGGGTGACCGGGGGGGTGTCATAGGTGCCTGTATAAGACAAACGCCCCGAATAGCGGGTCTGTCCCCATAACATCGGGACACCCCAGCGCCGCCCCTCACACCTCCCAGCAGGGCTGGTTTAAATTCTGCCCTTCATCTCTAGCTCATGCTGTGCTGCCATCAGGTGTCCTGGGCCAAGCAGGTGCAGGCTGGGTGACCCCTGCGGCCTGGGGAGCCGGCGGTGCGGCCTGGGGAGCCGGTGGGAGACGCACACCCCCATGCTGCAGGGCCCTGCGCTGAGGAAGGTGGTGACTGTGAGCTGAGGCGTAGACCCAAGATCCTGACCTGGCTGAGTGGCCACCAGAGGATCCTGCCTGGGAGTCGGGGTTCTGACCCCCCGTGTCCTGGCCAGACTCCAGCTCCAAGCTATTCTGTTTTCCTAAAATCCCACTGTGGGTTGTAGCCCACTTCCTGTCCTGAGGTGTTGTCTGGCTGTTAATCAGCTGCCACTTCTCAGCCCAGAGGTGGCCGCATCTTGGTGCTGGGTGAAGGAGCTCTGCAAGATGCTCTGAGCTCCCTGGCTGGCAGGGGGTTTGGGGGGGCAGGGAGCCGGTCCCTGGGGAGGGTTGTGCCGTGTCCCCGCAGGAACGGGGAGTGATGTCATGGCGCTGATGCTGGCTCCCGGGATGTAGATAAGGGCCGTGTAGGAGGAGACGGAATAACTCTCCGAAGAGGCTGGAGCTAAACGGAGCGCGGGCTTGGCCGCCATTCAAGACAAATAGAGTTTGAAAGCAGAAGATTATTCGAGTTTTGTTGCATATTGAATTACTCAGGCTGGGCTGGGGGAGGGGCCCTGGGGCCACAATAAAGGGCTCTGGTGGCTCTGTCACATACAGGGCAAGTCCCTAAGAGCCCTGGGAATTGTGAGCAGAAGTCCAGGGCTGGGATTGCAGGGGGCTGTGGGTTAGGACTGAGGGGCACCGGTGGGGCTGGGAGTGGGGAGCCCAGGGCTGGGATTGCAGGGGACTGTGGGTCAGGACTGAGGGGCACCGGTGGGGCTGGGAGTGGGGAGCCCAGGGCTGGGATTGCAGGGGGCTGTGGGTCAGGACTGAGGGGCACCGGTGGGGCTGGGAGTGGGGAGCCCAGGGCTGGGATTGCAGGGGACTGTGGGTCAGGACTGAGGGGCACCGGTGTGGCTGGGAGTGGGGAGCCCAGGGCTGGGATTGCAGGGGACTGTGGGTCAGGACTGAGGGGCACCGGTGGGGCTGGGAGTGGGGAGCCCAAGGCTGGGATTGCAGGAGGCTGTGGGTCAGGACTGAGGGGCACCGGTGGGGCTGGGAGTGGGGAGCCCAAGGCTGGGATTGCAGGGGACTGTGGGTCAGGACTGAGGGGCACCGGTGGGGCTGGGAGTGGGGAGCCCAAGGCTGGGATTGCAGGGGGCTGCGGGTCAGGACTGAGGGGCACCGGTGGGGCTGGGAGTGGGGAGCCCAGGGCTGGGGTGCATGGCCAGTTTAAAACACTGGGACAGCCCTGACATGGTCAGACTCTGAGCAGGATCCTCTGCAGGGCCGGAGCCAGGCTCGCGGCCCCTCACGCTGCCTGGTCTCTCCCCCATGGTGAAGTGCTGGAGTGGGAGGAAGGATTCCAGGGAGTTACCCACAGGGACCCCTTGCCCAGTGCTGAGATGCAGCTGCCTCTGGGCTGGGGCACAGGGCCATTTAACAGCCACACAGGAGTTCAGAGGGGAGAGCGAACAGATATCGTGCGTGTGTGTGTGTGTTGCATCCCCTTGACTGCCTCCCCCCCCCCCCCCCCGTGCGCTGAGCTGTGGGGGTTGCTGCGCTGTGCCCCAGCCCTGGGCTGGTCTCTGGACAGTCAGGGATAGGTGACCTGGGCGATGGGGCCGTGTCTGTCTGTCTCGGCTGGTGGCTCTGGGGAGTTGGTGTTTGTTCCAGGGGGGGTGAGGTTGGCACATGGGGAGGGGCTGGGGGGCTGGGATACTGAGCTTACCTGATGCCCTCTCCCGCCTCCTCTGCTTTCAGGTGCCTGGCCCAGCCTGCCCCGTGCCCGCCCCATGCCTAGCTGGACGTGAGGTGGAGCCAGGTCACTGGGCCAGGGCACTGCCCTCCTGCCGACTTGTTGGGTTAAATGCCGGCTCGTCCCGTGCCAGCTCAGTGCTCCTGGCACAGAGCAGCCACCCAGGTGAGTTTTCCTGGGAGATAATTTTGGCGGGGTTGGGGGGTTGGTGTGGTCTGTGGGTTGGAATTGGGGGTGGGAGGAAGCAGGACATGTACAGCCCCCCCATGCCAGCCAAGGGTCTTCCTGGGGGGTCTCACTGCACCCCCCACATGCAGCTTGTCCTCCTTGTGGACCCTCAGGCTGGAGTCTCCTAGCAACACCCTCCACTGGCTGGGCGCCCTGTACTGCGGCCTCATATTGAGACTCTTCCCCCCCCCGCCCCCCCCGTGCTTTCTGCTTGTCCCCCCCCAACTCCTGGGTGCCCACCTCTGCCATATGCTCAGTGCTGGCATCTCCTGTGCCCCTCAGCACTGATGCCTCCCGCCCCTGGCCTTTCCATGCCCCTGGGCACCAGTACCCCCGGGTGTCCCCTTGGCATTGATTCCCCCCCACGTGCTGTGGCCCCCCGGGTGCTAATGCCCCCTCTCCTTGGTGCCCACAGCATGTCGTGGTTTAGCGGCATCCTGGTGCCCAAGGTGGACGAGCGGAAGACGGCATGGGGGGAGCGCAACGGGAAGAAGGGGCAGCGCCCGCGCGCCTCGCTCTGCAGCCCGCGCTACATGAGCTGCCTGCAGGACCCCGAGCTGGAGCGGGGCACCCACCCGCGGGCCGGCCTGGGCCTGACCTGCTCCTGGCAGGAGGACCACTACAGCAAGAAGGGCCTGGCGGGGGGCGCCGGCGACCTGGGGCTGAAGTCGGTGGACTTGGGCTTTGAGGACGGCGAGGCCAAGGGGCCGAAGGTGGCGGAGGGGGTGGCCAGGCCCGGGGAGCGGCTGTCGGCGGGCGAGTGCTGGCAGCGCCTCCTGCAGGTTTTCCGCTCCAAGCGCTTCCAGTCGGCCAAGCTGGAGCGTCTCTACCAGCGCTACTTCTTCCAGATGAACCAGAGCAGCCTGACGGTGCTGATGGGGGTGCTGGTGCTGGTGTGCGGCGTGATGCTGCTCTTCCACTGCGTGCCCGGCGCCCCCCAGGTGCGCTACGCCGCCGCGCTGGCCGTGGCCACCGCCCTCTTCCTGGTGCTCATGGTGCTGTGCAGCCGCAGCGCCTTCCCCCAGGACTCCATGTGGGTGGTGAGCTACCTGGTGCTGGCCGCGCTGGGCGGGGTGCAGGCCCTGGGCACCCTGATGGCCTCGCCACGCAGCGCCTCCGAGGGCGTCTGGTGGAGCGTCTTCTTCATCTACATCACCTACACCCTGCTGCCCGTCCGCATGCGGGCCGCCGTGGGGGCGGGCGCCCTGCTCTCCGCCCTGCACCTGCTCATCACCTGGCACCTCAACGCCAGCGACCCCTTCCTCTGGAAGCAGGTATGGGGTGGCGGGGGGGGGCGCTGCGGGCTGTGGTGCTGCTGGGTTCAAGGAGAGAATGTGTGGGGTTGGTGTGGTACCGTCTGAGGGTGTGCCCAGCAGTGGGGGCTCCCCCCCCGCAGTGGGTTTGTGTGTGTGGTGGGAGGAGCGTCCCGACACTCCTGGGCCGGGCCTGGCCCCCGAGCCAGTCCTGCCCCTGGGTCACCTGGATACAGGACAATGGGCAGCTGGGCGCGGGGCTGGGTGGGGAGGGGGATGTTTGTCTCCGGGGCAATGATTAACCCAGAAGGGCCCTGCTTCCTGCCTGCCTCTCTGTGCTCTGGCTCTGGGGGGGCCAGGGCCGGCGGGGCCCAGCGCTGGCTTCTCGGCCCAGTGGCGCCCCGCTCCCCTCTGACTGGGGGCCCGGTGCCCGTTCCCCCCCCCCAACCCTTCCCGGGCAGGCTCGCCAGAGATGCCAAGGAGTGAATGGGCCACTGGGGCTGCTCCCCTGTCTCCCAACGAGGCCCCTGTGGGGCTGGGCTGAGCCATGGGGGGCCGAGGGCAGCTCTCCTTGCTGCCAGGCCCCCGTGCATGGACCCCCCCCCGCCCCGGGGGGGAGGGCGAGGGGAGCCGTGGGAGTCAGGGCCTGGCGCTAGCAGACAACAGCAAAGCCAAGGTGTGTGTGTGGGGGGGTCTGGCCGTGCCACCCCCCACCCCAGGGGCTGCCAATAGGGAGGGCAGGGGGGCATCTGATCCTGGGGGACTGGGGGTGAGTGCTGCAGTGCCCCCACCCTGAGGGCTGAGCCCCTGCTCTCTGGGGGGGATGCAGCTCCCACGCTCCCATTCGGCAGGTGGTTTCCATGGCAATACACGGAGCACCGTGCGGGGTGGGGGGGGGCAGCTTCTGATTAGAACCACATGTTTCTAGTGATGCAGCGCCCCCGCCGGGGGTGAGGGGAGGGACCGTGTGTGTGTGTGTGGGGGGGGGTGTCATGTAAATATGGGGCCTGGAGGGGGCCTGTGGCCAGAGCTGAGGAGAAGCAGCCAGGAGCTCTCCTCCCCCAGGGCCCTGTTCCATTGCCCCATTAGCACCCCCCGACCCTCAGTGTGGCTGGCCTGGCCCCCCCAGGGCCCCTGGAATGGGGCTCTCCCCCTGCCCCCCATGCTCCACTTAGACCCCATCTCCCTACGCTCCATGTCACCTTCTCAGTGGGCAGCAGAGCTCGGGGGGGGGGCTGTCTGTCCTCTGTGCAGGGGAGCTGGGGGGTGCAGGGGGGTCGGCTGGGGGGCCACCCTGTCCCCAACCACAGGAGGGTTTAATCCGTCTAATTACTGATGAATGTGCCTCTTCCCTGTGGAATACAACCAAGGCAAAGTTTCTCCCCCTAGCAAACCTCCTGGGGGTGTTGGGGACAGGGAATCTGTCTGGGGGTTCGGTGTGGCCCCAGGGCACGTGGTCCTCGAGGCTGCCGTGCCCACCTGAGTTGGCGTATTGGCCTCTTTATGCTGCTCACATCATGTGGTGGGGAGTTTCACTGGCCGTAGCATTTTGGAAAATCTTTTATGTGTAAATTTTAATTCTATATTTTGTTTAATTCCCTGCAGTCAAATGCCGCCTCCTGCCCCATTTTTCGCCCCCCGCCACACACTTAAGCACTAACTCTTGTCCCCCTTTGCCACCCTTGAGCGCTGCCTCCTGCTGCCCCCTTCCCCCCGCCCCAGGGGTGAATAGGACCATTCCTTGTGTCTCGTCCCCGGGGTGGGGGGTGGTACACAAAGCCTTCTATTGTGGGCTGGGGGTTTTCTTGGGAGGGCGGGGGGTGCACACTGGACAAAGCCCTCTATTGTGGGGCTGGGAGGAGACTGTCTGTGGGAGGATGGGAGTGGGGCATGAGGCCCTCGAGGGCAGAGGGGACAGGATGTTGGGGTGAGGGTGAGTTTCAATCCCGGGGGTGGAGGGAGTGACCCCGGCCCCACCCAGAGCCAGGAACACAACTAACGGGGGGACAGTGCATGATAAAAGTGCACGGGGGGATGCGGGTCAGACGCGGGGGTGAGGGGCAGCGCTGCCCAGAGGAACTCTGCTCCAGTGTCCCCTCTGGCCTGGTGGCTGGCTGGCCGGGGGCAGGCTGACGAGGGGTCCCGTGGCTGCCTGGGGCCGTGGATGGGGTGTGGAGACGAGATGTGGGGTGCCTGGCGGTGGGGTCTCCCTCTCAGTGAGTGCCTGGCCCATGGGGGAGATGCCAGCCGGTGTCCCCAGCAGGCTGTGAGACCAGGATGGGGATTCAGGCAGGTCTGCCAGGGCCTCATCCCCCATGGGGGGCTGGGGGCCCCAGGGTGGGACACCGGGGAGGGGTGGGGTGGAGCATGCCCGTGTCTACGTCTGAAGGTGACTGGGAGCCGGCCAGCTCTCAGGGCAGCGTCCCCATCACAAGCTCTGGGGGGGCTGGGCCAGAGGGGCACAGGACCCACTCGTGGTACAAGCGAGAGGCTGGGGAGGGGGCTGCGGACCCCTGTCCTGGACCCGTTGGGCGGTCGGGACTCCAAGCCCCATTTGTCTGGGCATTAGGGGGGTGGGTTTGCTTTCGCCGGATGCCAGGGTCCAGTCGCACCATCTGCCCAGACAGGGTGGTTTGATCTGGGGCGTTGCCCTGGTGCCACCTCCATCCCCAAAACTGGCTGCTCCCCCTGCTACCCATAACCCCTCAGGCAGCTGCCATGTGCAGAGACCCTCCCCCCTCCCCTATCTGGAGTCCTATGGCAAAGCTTGGCGCTGCTGGTGGCTGGAGCTGCCGCGGGGGGGCAGTGGCAGGGGCAGCCCCTGCCTGGCGCCCTGGGGTCGAACCTCTGGATGGCCCACGACACGGCTCGTGCCCGCTCGTGCCCGTGCAACGTGGAGGCCCCTCGCTCAGGCGCCTCGTGTGCGTAGGGTCATGGCACTGCTTGTGCCCCATAAGCACCTTGGGGGAGGGGGCGTGGGCACTCTCCCTGCCCTCCTGGTGCTGCCCTGCCCCCAATCCGGCGACTCCCTTGGCCATGCCTTAGCGCTGCTGCTGTGGGTGCAGGGTAGGGGGTGGAGGCAGCCACGGGGGCGAGGCAAACCCCCTTGGCAGGTCCCTCATCTCACCCCCCCCCCCCGGTTTTCCAGCCATGGCCCATGCATCCCTCTGGCCTGGTTGTGTGGGGGTGGAAGACAGGCCCAGGGCCTTTGGGAAAGCCTAGGCTGGGCGGGGGGAGGGGGGGGGGAGGAAGCAGCCAAGCCCGACTGCTCAGCTGGGGGGTGCGAGCGGCTGCCCTTGCCAAGGCTGGGTCCCCGAGGCAAGAAATCGGGGGCCCCTTGTGGGGGGCAGAAGCACGGTGAAGGGGGCTCCAGCTGTCTTCTCCTGGCCCCCTGTGGGACCCGGACTCCTGGGTTCCATTCTCCACGCTGCTGAGTGCCCTGGTCTGACTCCCGGCCCTGCTGTGCCTCAGGGTAGTCCACACCTCCAGTCTCTGAGCCTGGGTCACTGACTCAGGCTGGGCGGGGGGTCAACCTAGCAGGGTAGATGTTCCCGCTAGGGGTGGAGGCTGGGCTCTGGACCCTCCCCCTTGGGGGGGGGGTTTGAGTCCTGGGCTCGGCCTGAGCCCCCACGGCTGCTGCTCCCTAGCAGGAGCCCGACCTGGTTGACCCAGCTGAGGCTCGCGGCTGTGGGTTTTCTTGTCTTGCGCAGTGTAGGTCGGGGGGTTTCAACCTCTTTTCATTTGTGGACCCTTAAAAGATTCAAATGGGAGGTGCCAACCCCTTTGGAAATCATAGCTACAGTCTGCGGCCCCCACCGTGTAGCTGTCCCCTCGGTCTCCCCAGGAGGCGCAGGTGCTGCTGACCCTGCCGGAAGGGGAGTAGCGAGTCAATGTCCCTGCAGAGCTCTGAGCACAGGGGGGTTGGGGACGGCCAGGCCTTGGGGTGTCCTGGAGCTGCGCCCCAGCCAGCTCCTCTTGTTGGCTGTTCCTAGAGGATCCGGCGGCCCTCTGGAGCGAGGGAGCCCCTCTCACATCTTCTCCCTGGCTTTTCCCCGTCCCCCTTCCTACCAGTCTAGGTCTGACCCAGCCACTCCTGCGATGCGGCCAGTGCTGGGGTGGGACGTGACAGCTGCAGCTGGGGGGCGTGAGAGATGAAGGAGGGCCCTGAATTGGCTGAGGGGGCGGGGGTGGCTTTAACGTGCCCACTTCATGCAGGGCATGGCGGTAAATAGGACCTCCCCTTGGAAGGAGTGGTGGGCGTGGGGCAGGGGCCCTGCGGGCAGTGTGCCTGCAGGGTGAGCGTGTGAGACAGACAGAGCACTGGGGAGCAGGGAGTGTGCACAGCTCTCGGAGGGGGTCACACTGCAGGGGGTACAGCGTTGGAGGTATTGGGGGGCGGCGTTGGGATGGCAGGGTTCTGTTCTGGGTGACATGCCAGCTCACATGGTGTCTTCCCCGTCCCCTGGCCTGAACCGTTCACCCCCAGCCCAGCTCTGTCGCTCCAGGGTGTGGGGGGAGCCTAGTGCTGGCTTTGGATCACCCCCCCCCATATGGTTACCTCCCCCTCCGCACGCCGGGCCCAACTCAACTCAACCCCTCAGGGCATCCTTGGAAGGGGGGGCGGGTTCTCCTCACCTGCCCCTGCCTTGCGGGGGAGGGGGCAGCCCCAGGCAGCCCCCAGGGACATCTGGTTTCTGAAAACCCATCTGACTGGGCCCGTCCTGTGGTGTGTGTTGGGGGCAGTGTGCCCTGGGGGGGGCGTTTTCACTGGCTGGCTCTTGGGAGGACCCATGGGGGGCAGTTATTTTCGGCTGCTCTGCAGGGAGCTGTGTTCCCAGGCCCTGTTGACCAGCTGCCCAGTAGCCCTGGGGGCTGGGCTCCCCCCTCCCCCCCCTCGCTCTGGGAACCTGGCAGGACTTTCCACACTGAAAAGTGAAACAGGGATTTGAGTGCCCGGTGGAGGGCGGGGCTGTGTCCTGGTGCCCCGTGCAGCCACCACGGGGGGGTTCTGTCGGTGTACGGGGGGGCGGGGGCACAGGATACAAATTCCAATGTACCAGGCAAGGCCTCAATCCTTTTACTTTGGTAAAAATCCCATTTGGGCTGGGTCAGACCCCCCTCCCTCCAGGATTGGGGCCTAAGCCCCAGAACCTAGAACTGCTCATGGGGAGGGGGGTGAAAGTTACGTTCCCCCCCCCACGCCCTGCATGTAGCCAATCAATGGGTTCGAAAGCAAAGTGCTGCTGGCCTGTTGGTGGGGGGTGGGGGGACGGACTGGGGGGAGCTGGAGTCCTGCTGCTCCGAGCTGGGGCTGTCGGGCTGTGAGCTGGGGGGTGTTACGTGGTCTAGACCCGTCAGGCCCTGAGCTGAGGGTGCCCCCTCACCCCCCCGCGGTCCGTGGCCAAGCTGGGCTGGGTCTGGCGCACAAGTTGCTGTGTTCATCTGGACGGGATGCGATAGCGCTGACCCTGCACCGCCCGGCTATAAATAGACCTGGCTGGGGGCCCTGGGCGGGGAGGGGGCTGGGAGAACCATGGCAAACATGCAGCTCCTGCTAAATCCATCTCCGCTCCCCCCCCGTCCCCCCCCCCCCGACAGCTTCCTCCTGCTTCCAAAGCAGCCTGGCAAGCCCCCGCTCAGAGCTCCCTGCCCCCAATGCCCTGTCCCTGCTGGGAATAGTGAGGGGGCTCAGGCCAGGCGACAGGATGGGGGTGTCTGCAGGGCAGAGAAGGGTGGGGGATGGGGGTCCTGTAGATCCCACCACTGACCCCAGCCCCATGTGTCCTGGGGGTGCACCAGCTCCAGCCGGCTGGCACCCAGCAGCCCCGGGGGGATTGTGGGGTACAGCCAGCCACCCCCCCAGCTCTGCTTCCCCCAGCCCAAAGGGACTGAGCTCTGCCTGACTGGGCTGCGCCCCGCCTTGGAGGGGGGCAGAGAGACGTGTCTCAGTGGTGAGTTAGAGGGGCGAGCTCCTGGCGGGGGGTGGGAGGGGGCATCAGAGACCGGCCTCTAGGACAGGGCACTGCTGCAAGGAAGCTCACAGCAAAGGGAAGGTGGGAGACGCTTGCCTGATGCTCAGAATATGGGTTGTAAGGAAGCCCCTGCCCCCATCCTGCCTCGCTAAGGGGTGCTGAGCCCCACTGCTCCAGCCCCAGAACCTGCCCCCTCTCCATGCCAGCCTGCCCCCCACAGCTGATGGGTGGGTTGGGGGCGCAGTATCCTGTTCGGGGGGCTGTGTTTGCAGGGGGGTGGGGTGGGGAGGGGTGGCTGTCTGGGCTGGGGTGTCGGGACTGACTCTCCCCTCCCCCTCTTGACCCCAGCTCAGCGCCAACGTCCTGATCTTCCTTTGCACCAACATCATCGGGATCTGCACCCACTACCCGGCCGAGGTGTCGCAGCGCCAGGCCTTCCAGGAGACCCGTGGCTACATCCAGGCCAGGCTGCACCTGCAGCGGGAGAACCGGCAGCAGGTGGGAGGGATGGGGCGGGGCGGGGGCTGGGTCAGTGCAGCAGCCCCGCCCCCCACACTGTGCTGGGGGGGGTGTCAATAACGGGGGGGGGGCGACTGGGGGTTGGTTGGGAGTCGAGGAAGAGGCTTATAATGGATCACGAGGTGTGGGGTGCATTCGCGGGGGTGCCGTACGTCAGACACGCTGGGCGTTGTCCCACGCTGCCCGGCACTGGGTCCGGTCCTGGCACCGCGCTGCGGGGTGGGGGGGTGTCAGTGCGGGACAGGCCGGAGCAGAGCACCAGGAACAAGCCAAGGGTTCGAGCCCCTGGCCTGGGAGGAACGGTTCACACCCAGCACGGGGAGTCTGGAGCGAGGGGGGGACCTGCAAACTCTGCAGATCTGTTGGGGCTGACGGGCATCGACTGTTCTCCGTGGCCACTGAAGGGACCTGTGGTTTGGGGGTGGGGTGACAGGTTCACTTGTGGGTGTCAGTGACGGGTGTGATTTCGGAGGTTTGGGGGTGTCAGTGATGGGTGTGGTTTGGGAGGCACAGAAGGGTCTGATTTGGGGGTGTTGGTGATGGAGGTGTGGTTTGGTGGCACAGGGGGCTGGTTTGGGGGTCACAGAGTGGTCCGGTTTGGAGGTGTCGGTGATGGGGCTGGCATGGAGGAATCTGGTTTGGGGGTGTGGTTTGAGGGGCCCAGAGGTCTGGTTGGGGGTGTCAGTGATGGGCCTGGTTTGGGGAGGCAGAGGGGGTGTGGTTTGGTGGTGCCGGGGCTGGTTTGGGGGCACAAAGGGGCGTGGATTGGGGGCACAGAGGGGTCCGGTTTGGGGGTGACGGGGCTGGTGTGGGGGCACGGAGGGGTCCGGTTTGGGGTGACGGGCTGGTTTGAGGGGCACGGAGGGGTCCGGTTTGGGGTGATGGGGCTGGTGTGGGGGCACGGAGGGGTCTGGTTTGGGGTGATGGGGCTGGTTTGGGGGCACGGAGGGGTCTGGTTTGGGGTGATGGGGCTGGTGTGGGGGCACGGAGGGTCCGGTTTGGGGGTGATGGGGCTGGTGTGGGGGCACGGAGGGTCCGGTTTGGGGTGACGGAGGCTGGTGTGGGGGGCACGGAGGGGTCTGGTTTGGGGTGACGGGGCTGGTTTGGGGGCACGGAGGGTCCGGTTTGGGGTGTGGTGACGGGGCTGGTTTGGGGGCACGGAGGGGTCCGGTTTGGGGGTGACGGGGCTGGTGTGGGGGGCACGGAGGGGTCCGGTTTGGGGGTGACGGGGCTGGTGTGGGGGGCACGGAGGGTCCGGTTTGGGGGCACAGAGGGGTCCGGTTTGGGGGTGTCACTGACGGGGGTGTGGTTTGGGTGCAGGAGCGCCTCCTGCTGTCGGTGCTGCCCCAGCACGTTGCCATGGAGATGAAGGAGGACATCAACACCAAGAAGGAGGACATGATGTTCCACAAGATCTACATCCAGAAGCACGACAACGTCAGGTGCGGGGGTGGGGAGCTGGGTGCGCGGGGACCCCCAGGCGCTGCTGGGGGGCCCTGGCTGGGGGGTCTCCTCTGCACCCACCAGAATCGCCCTGGGTAACGGGCCCGGCCTGGGCCGCTGCCACAGGGCCCCGTTGGCGGCAGCGAGAGCAGCTGGGCCCCACGGGACACGCCGGGTTGGGGGGGCCTGTGGGGCTCTGGGGCTGGGAGTGTGGGGGGAGCAGCCCCTGAGCGTGGCAGGGTGGGGACCTGCCCTTGAGGATGCTCGGCGGAGGCAGTGGGTATTGGGGTGCCTGGGGCCCAGGGAAGGGGGTTGGAGGTGCGGGCACTTTGGGACCTGGCGGCTGAGGCGGGGGGAGTGTCTGAGTCTCCGCTCGCTCTCCCCTCCTCTGCAGCATCTTGTTTGCAGACATCGAGGGGTTCACCAGCCTGGCCTCCCAGTGCACGGCCCAGGAGCTGGTGATGACGCTCAACGAGCTGTTTGCACGCTTTGACAAGCTGGCCTCGGTGAGCGCGGGCGTCGCGGGGGGGCCTGGCTGGGGGCTGGTGGGACGTGGGGTGGGGTAGGCAGGGAGCAGGGCAGAGGGCTGGCTGGGTGCAAGAGGATGGGAGCCGGGTGGGGGATTGGCTGGGTGTGGTTGGCGAGGGGGAGCAGGGCTGGCAGGGTGGTGGGTGGGGTCTGCCTGTGGGCTGGCATCACTGGGCAGACCCCATGAGGTCCCCTCCCTTCTGAGCCCCCCTCTGCCCCTCTCCCAGGAGAACCACTGTCTGCGGATCAAGATCCTGGGTGACTGCTATTACTGCGTGTCGGGGCTGCCCGAGGCGCGGGGGGACCATGCTCACTGCTGTGTGGAGATGGGGGTCGACATGATCGAAGCCATCTCGTGAGTTGTGGGGGGAAGCCCTGGGCCCGCCGCTCACAGCCTCACGCCCACGTGCTTGTGCACAACACGCAGCCCCCAGCCTCGCGGGTGGCATGCACCCATTATGCACAGGCACCTGCAGCGCACGGTTGCACACTTGGCGTTGGTGCAGTGCACGCTTGCCGTACGTACCCCACGCACCGTGCACCCGCTCTGTCTGTTGATGCGTATTTGCTACACCCAAGCCGTGTGCTCCGGGTGCTCGCTCCGCTCACGCAAGCTCTCCCCGACTTGTGCGGTAGACCCAGGGTCACGCCCAAAGCTGGCACACTCAGGCAGGATGAGGTGCCCCCGCCATGCTGCTCATGAGGGGCTGGATGGTTCACGTCACCTGCCCCGGACACATCTGTGTCTCACCAGCCTGGCACAGCCGTGACTTGCCATTGTTCTCTGCATCGCGAGCAGGTCACACCCGCTCCCTTGTGCTGCGAGGGGTTGGGCAAGTCTGACGCTCTCTGTGCCCCCCCAGGCTGGTGCGTGAGGTGACGGGGGTGAACGTGAACATGCGGGTGGGCATCCACAGCGGGCGCGTGCACTGCGGGGTGCTGGGGCTGCGCAAGTGGCAGTTCGACGTCTGGTCCAACGACGTGACCTTGGCTAATCAGATGGAAGCCGGAGGCAAAGCCGGGTGAGTGGAGGATGCAAGGAGGGCTCACGCCTAAGAAGGATCAGGCTGAGGCAGTGCTTAGATGGGAGCCCCCGGGAAACAGCCTGTGTGGTGGCCCCTCTGTGCTGCAGGGGGCAGGTGGGGGCCCAGTGGGTGCAGTGCTGCAGGGGACAGGTGGGGCTCAGTGGGGCGCTCTCCCCAGTGGGTGCTGGGGGTGCAGTGCTGCAGGGGCAGGGGCAGGCGGGGCTCAGGGGGGCGCGCTCCCCAGTGGGTGCTGGGGGTCCAGTGCTGCGGGGGGCTCAGTGGGGCGCTCTCCCCAGTGGGTGCTGGGGGTGCTGTGCTGCAGGGGGCAGGGGGCAGGCGGGGGGCTCAGTGGGCGCTCTCCCAGTGGGTGCTGGGGTGCAGTGCTGCAGGGGGCAGGCGGGGCTCAGTGGGGCGCTCTCCCAGTGGGTGCTGGGGTGCTGTGCTGCAGGGGCAGGGGTAGGTGGGGGGCTCAGTGGGGCGCTCTCCCCAGTGGGTGCTGGGGGTGCAGTGCTGCAGGGGGCAGGCGGGGGGCTCAGTGGGGCGCTCTCCCCAGTGGGTGCTGGGGGTGCAGTGCTGCAGGGGGCAGGCGGGGGGCTCAGTGGGGCGCTCTCCCCAGGGGGTGCTGGGGGTGCAGTGCTGCAGGGGGCAGGCGGGGGGCTCAGTGGGGCGCTTTCCCCAGCAGGGGGCACTGGCCCCAGTGTGACACTAGGAGGCTGCACTTTGGGGGTCTCAGTGGGGGGCACTCTCCTCGCAGGTCCCACCTGTGGCTGTGGGTTAAGCAGCTACTCTGCCCTGCCCCAGAGGGTGGGGACCCTGTCCCGGGGACTCTCGCGCTGGGGGTGCGGCGGGTTACACAGGGAATGGGGGGGCATGACTCTCGGGCTCAGTGTCCTGCCCTCCCCCTTCCCCCCCCCAGGCGCATCCACATCACTTGGGCGACGCTGCAGTATCTGAACGGGGACTACGAGGTGGAGCCCGGCCATGGGGGCGAGCGGAACGCCTACCTGAAGGAACACAACATCGAGACCTTCCTCATCGTGGGCTGCAGCCAGAAACGCGTGAGTCCGGGGCGGGGTGGGGCGATGCATCCCGGCACGGGGCTGCGTCTCCGGGGTGAGTGTTCGGGGCTGGGGCGGGACGCTCCAAGGGGTGCTGGTGGCAGCTGCCTCAGTGGGCCCCCCTCACCCTGTGCCCTCCTCTCCCCGAGCAGAAGGAGGAGAAGGCCATCTTGGCCAAGCTGCAGCGGACGCGGGCGAACTCCACGGAGGGGCTGGTGCCGCGCTGGGTGCCCGACCGCTCCTTCTCCCGCACCAAGGACTCCAAGGCCTTCCGGCAGATGGTGAGTCGGGGGGGGGGGGGGCGCTGGGGGTTCTTCCTCTGCCCGGGGGCGAAGGAAGGAAGAGGGTCTCTGTCAGCTGGAGTCTGGGCCTGGCCTGTGGGAGGGGTGGGTCTCATTGCTCTGCATGTCGGGGGTTCCCCTAACCAAGGTGGGGGCATGTGGGAGCGGGGCCCCCCCATGCATTGACCCCTCTGACACCGCTGCTCCATGCCCCCTCCAGAGCTCACTCAGTTCTGTCTGGAGAGCGGGGCTCCCCCCACCCCCGTCTGCCAGTGTGCCCCTGCTTCCTGCCCCTCACTCCAGCACTTTGAGTTGGTTTTCCCCAGCTTGCTTCCTGCCCTCCCGGGGGGGCTGCGCTGGGAGCAGGGGGGGAGGAGCTGCTCCTGCGCTGGCTGCACTGGCGGGGGGCAGGTCATCCTCATGACACGTGTGGTTGGTTGCTATGGAATGGCTTGTTCGCATGGTTGCCGTGCTGCCGTTTGTTGTCATGACGCCGGGCGCTAGGGCATGGCTGGGCTCTGGTGTGGCCCCAGGCGCCAGGGCACAGTCTGCGGTGTTTGCCCTGCCAGTTGCCTTGGTTCGGTGCGTCGGCGTGGTGCCGGTTGCTATGGCGCAGTCCAGCATCGGTCAGCCTGGATCTGGTTGCCATGGAGCCGGTTGCTGTAGCACAATCTCTCATCTGTGCAGTGCCTGTTGCCATGGCTGCCCCGCTGGTTCCTGTGGCGTGGTTGCCTGGGTGGGCAGTGTGGTGGGCCAGTACATCCTGCTGCGTGAGCCCGTCTCTGGGCCAAGCCATGGGCCAGTGTCCGGAGGTGGGGAAATGGGGCGTGGGAGCCGCATGGGGCTGCTCCTGCTGGTCCAGCCTGGCTGTGGAGGGGGGAGCCCCTAGATCCCTCCTGCCTCGCATCCCCTCCCGCACCCCCCGGTGCTGCCCAGCTGCCTTCCCGTGGGGTGCAGGCCCAGGGCTGCAACGCTCCCACCCTGCTGTAGGTGAAGGGCCCCTCCCACATGCCCTGCCAGGGAACAGCGCCAGGAGCTGGGGAAGGTGGCACAGGGCCGGGGGTGGCACAGGGGAGAGGACGCTGCACCGTGGGCAGCGTGGCCTTGTGGATGGAGACCTGGACTCCTGGGTCCTGTCTCTGGTGCTCTGCCCCTGCTCTGCTGTGACGCCTCAGGCAAGTCTCTGCCTCGGTTTCCCCTCCCGTCCCCTGCCTGTACACAGCACGATGCCCAGGGGGCGGCGCACTCTGCTGAGCGGCAGCGTTAGCTTGGGAGCAAGGGGGGCGGGATCAGTCAGAAGGATCTTGGGGGAGCCCAAGTGCCTGGGGGGCTGTAGCTTGGGGCTTGGCGGGGAATTTCCCAGCCCTGCCTGTCTGGGAGCAGGAGCTCCTCACTCCCTGCTGGTGCCGTGAGGGGCGGGGACGTTGAGGCTGTTGTGCCCCCCCCCCCACGGGGAGGAGGAGTGACGCCCTGAATCTCCCCTAACACCCTCTCTCTGTCTGCAGGGCATCGAGGACACCAGCAAAGACAAGTAAGTGGGCCCAGCCCCTGGGGGGTCCCCTCGCTGCGGGGCCCAGGAACCGCCTGGGCTGGGGTACGACCGCGGCTCGATGCCGGGGGAAGGTGCCCCGAGGGGGGGTGTCACAGCCTTGCAAACTGCAGTAGAGGCGGGGTGGCAGCAGGGGGGCTCCTGGCGCAAAGGGGGAGGCTGCCGTGCTCACCCCCCCCCCCCCGTGACCCCACAGCCGCAGCGTGCAGGAGGCCCTGAACCCCGAGGACGAGGTGGATGAGTTCCTGGGCCGAGCCATCGACGCCCGCAGCATCGACCAGCTGCGCAAGGATCATGTCAAGAAATTCCTGCTGACTTTCCAGACGCCGGAGCTGGAGAAGAAGGTACCGGGGCCCTCTGTCCCCCCACCCCCTTCCTGCCCCACAGCAGGGGGGCCCTCTGCCCCCCCATTCTGCCCTTCGGCCCCCAGCCTCCAGTCCCCCCTTGTCCCCCCCGCTCATCCCCCGTCCTCTGCGCTTGCTCCTCCTCAGCCCCACCGAGGGCTCAGAGAGACGCCCCCAGCATGGCTGTCCCCCTCCCAGCAGTAACCCTTCCCCCTCTCCCCACAGTACTCCAAGAAGGTGGACGATCGCTTTGGGGGCTACGTGGCCTGCACGCTGCTCGTCTTCTGCTTCATCTGCTTTATCCAGATTGTGATGTTCCCACGGTAAGTCCATCCTCCCGCAGCGCTGGCAGCCCCCTTCCCCGCCCCGCCCAGTGTGGTCCCAGAGCAGGCCTGGCTGCAGCATCTCCACCCTGCCCCTCTTGCTCGTACTCAGCCCAGGCAGCCTGCGCCCCGTGGGGCCAGAGGCTGGCGGGAGGCTCACGGTGCCCCTCTCTCCACAGCTCCCCACTGATGCTCGGTGTCTACATCAGCATCTTCGTCATCCTGGCCAACATCCTCTTCGTCTGCGCCGTCTATTCCTGCATCAGCGTGAGTATCCGCTCTGTGCGTGTGCGTGTCAGCACCCTCTGCTCCTGCCTGCGCACACGCGTGTGCACCCTCTGCTCCGTCAGCGTGCAGGCCAGCTCACTGGGGTGCTGAGCCCTCCGGAGGCTGCCCAGTGGTGGTGGTGTGGGCAGAGGGGAGGACATGCTGGGGGGTGGCGGGGCGGGGCATGCAGGAGGGCCGGGGCCCTGTCCTGTTAGGGGGGCAGGGCATATGGGGAGGTGGCTCCTCTCAAGCCAGACTGATTGGGGCTGTTGTGCAAGGCTGGATGGCTCGGGGGGAGGGGCTGTCGTGCGAGGATAGATGGCAGGGGGGCTGTTGTGCGAGGCCGAAACCCCTTTCTCAGCCCTCTTTCTCCCCCACCCCAGCTCTTCCCCGCAGCCCTGCAGCGGGTCTCCCGGAAGATCGTCCACTCCCGCACCCACAGCACCTTCATTGCCGTCTTCACCATCCTCCTCGTCTTCATCTCGGCCTTTGTCAACATGGTACAGCCCTGCGGGGGAGGGGGGCCCGGCCGGGGGGTGTGGCGCGGTACAGAGTGATAGATGGGGACCTTGTGGGGGAGGCAGGGAAGCTGGGGGGGGGCGGGGGCGGGTACAGAGTAATAGATGGGGAGGGGAGGGGACCTTGTGGGGGAGGCAGGGAAGCTGGGGAGGGGTGGGGGGTGGGGGTGGCGGTACAGAGTAATAGATGGGGAGGGTGGGGACCTTGGGGAGGCAGGGAAGCTGGGGAGGTGTGCGGGGGGGGCACGGTACAGAGTGGCAGCTGGGGAGGTAAGTGGCCAAGCTGGGGCACCCCGGCTCTGTCCGAGATGACACCTCAAGAGACCTGTTCCTTGGCTCTGGGGTGCTGCCTTCCAAGCCCCCCCAGGGGAGGAGGGGTCACGGGGTCCCCCCACCCCCGCACCGTCCCCATCGCCCCCTCTGGTCTCTCCGCAGTTCACCTGCAGCCATGTGCCCCTGCGGGACTGTGCCGCCCGCACCCTCAATGTCACGCCCGAGGCCGTGGGGCCCTGCCAGCTCCGCACCCTCAACTTCTCGCTGGGCTCGGACGTGCCCCCTTGTGACGGGGACGCCCCGGCCTGCAACTTCCCCGAGGTGAGAGCCCCCGAGAGCAGGGGCACGACGTGCAGGGCTGTGGCCATGGGGGTGCTGC
Source organism: Mauremys reevesii (assembly GCF_016161935.1). NCBI lineage: Eukaryota > Metazoa > Chordata > Testudines > Geoemydidae > Mauremys > Mauremys reevesii. The sequence goes on along the minus strand of NC_052647.1, from coordinate 15,050,017 downwards.
GGGGAAGTGCCCCCTGCCCATGTGCAGAGCCAGTGCCCTGGTCAGGTACAGAGAAGGCCCCCTCGGGCGGGGGACGGGGGTGAGGATGGGAGTCCGTGGGGGTGTTGGGCCCTAGAGGGGTCTCCCAGGGGGTGTGGACGCTGCAGTGTAAGGCCAAGGTCGAACTTGGGCTCAAGCCTGACCCCTGCCCATTCTGTCCACACACACAAGTGGTGCTTGACCCAGGACCCCGCGGGGGGGAGGGGCCGAGCCGGGAGCTGCGGTTCCAGCCCTGTTGCTTTGCAGTGTAGACGTGGCCCCACTGGCCTTGTGCTCAAAGGATCCGACTTTCGGTGTCCTCTGGACAGTCCCGTTTCCCCCACGAGCCGGGGCGAGAGCGGCTGGCCCGGGCGCGACACACGGGGTAGACCCAGCGTTCCCCATTCCCACCCTGGGGTTCTGGAGAAGCAGGCCCTGGGGCTGCCCCCGCGCTGGGCCCCCGCTGCAGCATGGCCGCGCCCTGACGCCTCTCTGCCTCCCCCAGTACTTTAACTACAGCATCGTGCTGAGCCTGCTGGCCTGCTCCGTCTTCCTGCACATCAGCAGCATCGGGAAGCTGGGGCTCATGCTGGCCATCGAGGGGCTGTACCTGGTACTGGCCGAGGGACCCGAGGCGCCGCTCTTCGACAACTACGACCTGCTGGTTGTGGCCAACGCCATGTGAGTGCCCGGTGCCCCACGGGCCTCCCCCTGCCCCCCCAGGGCCAGGGCTCTCCCCCCTGCCCCCCCAGGGCCGGCGCTCCACCCCCGTGATGTTTCTCAGTGCGCCCAGGACTGGGAGTCACCTGCCTCCAGCGAGCGGGAGCCTTGGTTGTGCGTGTCTGGTGCAGCTCCTCGAACCCCCTGCCCTGTTGCCGCCCAGACACTCCTGTACCAGCCCCTTCTCCCCTGGACATGAGCAGAAGCACGCCCTAGTCTGAACGCATCGGCACGGGGTCGGCCCCACGCTCCACACCACAGCGCTGGGATTTGGGGAAAGGGGTCTCGTCAGAGTCTGGAGATCGAGGAGTTCATGAGCGAGGAGAACGGAGACTAGAGGGCTGCAGATCAAATCCGAGCCCGCTTCCCGGCCCCAACTCCGCCCAGCCAGCCCTCTGCGGCCACCTGTCCCTCGCGGCTTCCAACCAAGGCTGGCTGAGGGCCCGTTTCCAGAAACAGTCACGCTGCCGATAGCGTCCTGGGTGCAGGATCGAGGGGCGTCTCCCTCGCCTGCTCCCTCTTCCCCCCAACTCACTCCCCCACAGTCAGGATCACCCCCTGGCTTATCCCTGCTGCGGTGACCACCCCCCCTTGACTTAGGATGTCAGTGACTCTGTGGTGTGAGGTGACGTGATTCATTCACACACACACACACAGAGTCAGGTGAGCAAACATCTTTCCTCTGGCAGAAAACCTGTTTGTCAGCTCCCTGGGCCAGACCTTAACATGCTCTCGGCTCTGTGCGTAACGCCCTGCATGTCCGTCTCACGAGGGCCGTAACGACCGGCGTGACCCAGCTTTCATTTCACACCTCACGTGAGACTCCTCGGTGACTCGCAATGTACAGCCCAGGGTCAGGATATTCCTGTAACCCTGGCCGTTGGTGGGGCCTTATGGGTCACATCCCCCCAACCCCAAGAGAGCCCGGGCTCTGCTCCCCCAGATACCCCCAAGGGCCCAGCCAGACTCTTGGGGGTACCTTGTCCCTGTCCCTCACTGGGCCCCGCCTGTCTGCCGCTGGGGGTTCTGGACTGTGCCCCCCACCCAGGCGTGGGGCTGTGGTGCTCAGCTGTCTGTAACTGTTGTCTCTTCTCTCTGCTAGTCCGGCTTTCAACGAGACCCAGTGGGGCTCAGGATGGTGAGTGGGGAGGCGGGCCCAGGGGGGAGCTGGGGATTGGGGTGGAGCTTGGGGCAGATGAGGGACCTGTGGGGGCATTATGTGGGGATTGGGGGGCGGGGGTTGGACTTGGGGAAGGGGAAGGGGTTGCAAGGGAACATTACTGGGGGGCTGGGGCAGGCAAAGGTCTGTGTAGTATTATGGGGGGTTGGGTCTGGGGCAGGTGAGGATTCTGGGGTCCCCCAGGCCTTTGCTGCACTGCCCTATGGGGTACAGCTAGTGGTCAGCAGGTCCATGGCTGGGGGCAGTGAGTGCTCTGGGGATTCCCCCCCCCCAGGCCTCTGGTGTGCCGTGGTCTCCCTGCCCCCAGCTCGGGAGGGTGGGTGCTTTGGGGTCCCTGGTGCCTTGCTGCAGCCTGACCCCCCCCCCCCGCCCCGTGCCCCCAGCCTGGCGGAGGAGAAGGTGGCACTGAAGTACATGACCCCCGTGATCCTGACCGTCTTCGCCCTGGCGCTCTATCTGCACGCTCAGCAGGTGGAGTCCACGGCCCGGCTTGACTTCCTCTGGAAGCTGCAGGTAGGGAGGGGCCTGGGGGTGGGGGCATCCCGGGGGGTGGGAGGGAGGTGTCTGTTCGCCCCCATGGAAGAAGCAGGTGGGGACGGGGCATCCCTGGGGTGGGGATCTGCCCCCCACCACAAAGAGGGGTGTCCCTGGGGTGAGGGGGGACAGCATGTCCTGAAGGCTGGCACATGCCCTCGTGTCGCTCGCTTGCAGGAATCCTGCACTTCTCACTCCTCGCACGAGGCTGGCCAGCCCCTCCCCCAGCTGCCACCCTTGCACGTGTACGTCCTGCTCCGTGCTCGTGCACCGGCAGTGCTGGCTGCTCCCAAATCTCCCGCAGGGCAGAGCTGGGGGGGCTCAGTTTGGTGCCGTCCCCCCAGTGGAGCACGGCTGGAGAAGGCCTCAGGATGGCTTTTGGGAAGGGTTGCGGGGAGGGACCATTGGCTCCCCCAGCGGGACAGGGCTTGGGCGGCACCCTGACGCTGGCGCCCCCGCAGGCCACGGGCGAGAAGGAGGAGATGGAGGAGCTCCAGGCCTACAACCGGCGCCTGCTGCACAACATCCTGCCCAAGGACGTGGCCGCGCACTTCCTGGCACGCGAGCGCTGCAACGACGAGCTGTACTACCAGTCGTGCGAGTGCGTGGCCGTCATGTTCGCCTCCATCAGCAACTTCTCCGAGTTCTACGTGGAGCTGGAGGCCAACAACGAGGGGGTGGAGTGTCTGCGGCTGCTCAACGAGATCATCGCCGACTTCGACGAGGTGCCGGGCGGGGGGCCATGGAGGGCAGGGCCAGGGGCAGCCCGAGGGGGGCGTGGTCGGGGGCAGCAGCGATGTGGGCTTTGGGGGCGCGGCGACAATGGGGCCTCTGAGGACCCAGGACCCAACTCTGAGGACCCAGGACCCAACTCTGCCCTGGGGGCCAATGGGACATGGGGGCCACGGCTTGGGCCCAGCCCATCAGATCCAGCCCAGTCTGGGAGAGGGGCGAGGGTCATGGTGGCAGCAGGGCCCCGGTTCCGAGGGGTCGCCAGGTAGGGTCGTGTCCCCTGGGGCAAGGGAGCACAGTGTGGGGTCCCCGGGCAGGGTTGTGCCTGGAGGGGGGACACGCAGTGCCCCCTCCCACGCCCCCCCTGTAGCTGCTGCCCCCTCCCCCGTCAGATCATCAGCGAGCCGCAGTACCGGCAGCTGGAGAAGATCAAGACGATCGGCAGCACCTACATGGCGGCCTCGGGGCTGAACGACAGCACGTACGACCGGGAGGGCCGGACGCACATCACCGCGCTGGCCGACTACGCCATGCGCCTCATGGAGCAGATGAAGTACATCAACGAGCACTCCTTCAACAACTTCCAGATGAAGATCGGTGAGCGGGGACGGGGCCTCTGCCGGGGTGGGGGAGCGCCGTGAGCCCCCCGCCCTCTCCAGCTCGTCACTGGCCGCTCCTGGGGGCTTCCCTGTGGACGCGCAAGAGCATAGGCATGTGCATGCGTGTGCGAAGACATGTTATCACGCGTGTGCGGACGATCATGCGAATGCACCCCTTGCACAACCTGCCCCCCTGAGCCCACTGCCCGCATGGGCTGCTGCTCTCAGAGGGGGAGACAGACGGGCAGGGTAGAGCTCTGACCCTCCCTCTCCCTGCAGGGCTGAACATCGGGCCGGTGGTAGCGGGTGTCATTGGGGCCCGGAAACCCCAGTACGACATCTGGGGGAACACAGTGAATGTCTCCAGTCGCATGGACAGCACAGGGGTCCCTGACCGCATCCAGGTGAGTTGCTGTCCCGTCCTGGGCCCTGGTGTCCGTCGTCCCTGTCCGTCTGGGCTGACGGGGAGGCAGCGTCCGGAAATGTTTTTGGGGAAGGGGAGAATTCTCCAGCCCACCTGGGGTGGGGCATCGCTCAGCAAGGAACCTGCCATCCGCTGCCTACTGCCCAGCCCTGCGGCGGGAGGGGGATGGTGCTGACTCCCCCACCCCGACCTCCTCCAAACACTAGTGTGGGGGGGGAAGGGGCAGGACGTATCTCTGGGACTGTGCTGGTGCATTCTGGGTATCCCTGGTGCGCTGTGAGCCAGGCGGGGGCTGGGATCCTTGTCCCCCTTTTCTGACGGAGGATGGCCCTGGCCCTGGGTTCTAGAGACAGAACCCAGGCATCCTGGCCCCCGCTTTACGCTGGACTCATTGGTCTGCTTGGCCTCAGTCGACGAGGGGGCAGCTGGTGAAGGAATGTGGGGGACCCCCTCACCCGAGGCACTGGGGTGCTGAGCCCAAACCACAGGGTCCTACGTCCCTGACACGCCTCGGGCCGCTGCCGCCTGTGTGGAGTTGGAGTCCGAGACCCCCAGGTCCCATTCGGCCTCCACTACCCGGCTGCTCGAGCTGGAGGCTGAGGTCACCTAGGAGCGTGTGGTGCCGCCTGGGGGAGCGGAGGCGGCCGGCTGCCCTGCAGGGCTAAGAGCCGAAGGTCCCTCACTAGCATGGCAGGCGAGTCTGAGCCTCCCCCTGGGACCGCGGGGCAGCTGAAGCACTGGGGCGTGGCATCTCTGCCCAGGGTAGGCGAGGGCACCGAGGGGCCTGGCCTCACCGCCTGCTCTCTCTCCTCCTCCCCCAGGTGACGACCGACCTGTACCAGGTGCTGGCGGCCAAGGGCTACCAGCTGGAGTGCCGGGGCGTCATCAAGGTCAAGGGCAAAGGGGAGATGACCACCTACTTCCTGAACGCCGGCCCAGCCCGCAGTTAGCGCCAGCTGCGGCCTTTGGCGAGAAGGACCCAGTGGGCCAGAGGGGCCGGGCGGGGGCTGCCGCAGGTCGGGCCTGGGCCAGGCCGAGCCGAGCCATTGGGAGCCACCCAGGCCTGGATCGCCGCACCCCCGGCCTCGGGCCCATTGTTTTGTGGGGTCTTGTAAATGGCTCTGAATTTCAACCCCAAACTGAAGAGGGAAAGTGCCGCCGGCCCGAGCCGCTGGGGGGTCTTTGCCACCAGGCCTGTGTGGCAGGGAGGGGGGGTTGGGGCACCCCCCGGGGGTGTTGAAGAAATATTTTTACAGCAGACTTTTTATTTATTTATTGAGCTCCAGAGCCAGCATGTGGGGGGGCCCAGGGTGCTCCATGCTGGGGCTGGCTCAGCGCTGGCCCCAGGCCCCCCTCACCCTTCCCAGTGACTGACCGGGAACGACGAACCCGCCCCCGCCTGCAATCGACCAAAGACGAGGACAACGGGGGGCACCTATTGGCCGGGCAGGGGACCCCGCTGTTGTCTGAGCACTTGTGCCGGGGGATCCCTTGGGGGCTGCTTGCCGTGTTTGGGGTGGGGGGATTGTCCCCTTCCGGTGGGGCTGGGGGTAGACTGGGGAGAGGATTTAAAATAGATTTATATTTGAGGACTCTTCCCCCCCCATGGCTCCCGTTGGCCCCACCCGCTCGGTGTGACTTTCACCTGTTGTGAGGCCTAAGCCAGAGGAAGGGTGGGAGGGGGCTGGACAGTTCTTATTTGCCAAAATTGCCTCCTGTTGCTGGGGGGAGGGAAGAATGTCTCCTGGGGAGAAGGGCTACAGGTGTGGGGGGGAGTGAGTAGCTCTCAAGGGGTGGGGCCTGCAGGTGTCTTTTAGGGGTGGGCAGGGACCGACTCCCGGAGATTGGTGACTCCAAGGAGGACGTGTCTCTGGGTCCATGGGGCTGCGGCAGGACTGGGGGCAGGAGCTGAGCCCCCAACCTTGGGCACCCCCCCCCCCACACACACACGCTGTGTCCAGGGAGGCTGGGGTGGGGGTCTCTGTCTGTGCGTAAATCCTGCTGCCTGCTCCCAGCCTGGTTGGGGGGGGGGTGCACTTCCATCTTACCAGGGACCCAGCCCCCTTCAGCTTCTCCTGCCACTTCTCAAGGGTGGGGGGTCCCTTCTCCAGCTGAGACCCAGCCCCCCCCCAAGCATTGACGCCCCCTCCGCCTCCTCCCCGGCCCAAGCTGCCCATGTGCCAAATTCCCAAGTGCCACACAGCCCATCCTGGCCCTGTGCCCCCAACCTCCCTCGCATTGCTCCCCTCCCCCACGGCCGCCCAGCCACTAGGACCTGCTGGTGAGCTAGGACCCCCCCCCCCCCCCGGCCATGGGGGGGTGCCAGCTGCTGCTGGGAACTTTCCCTGTTAGCCTTATCTGAACAAACCCCTCCCCCATCTCCAGCGGGTCCGTGCCCCCAGGGAGGGGCAGTTTACACCCAGATCCCCAGGGGGAGGAATTCCCCATGTGAGGAGCTCCCTCCCCCCATGGCTCCAGGCACAGGTGGGAGAGGGGGGTGTCTCCTCCCCCAGATAAAACTTGAAAATAAAAGGTGGAGGCTGAGAATTTGCCTGGCCTCAGCACTCCTGGGTCCCCGACCCCATGAGGCTGAGCCTGTGGGGTCCTCCTGCCCCAGCTGAGGACTAGCCTGCCCCCTCCCGCCCCCCCCCCCCCGTGTATTGGCCAGGGCCAGTCCCCTTCCCCCACCCAAGAGCCTTACTGAGCAGCTCCAGAGAGATGGGCCGAGCGCCTGGCGCTAGCTGGTGTGGGGCAGGAGGGTGGGTCCAGGCCCCAGGCTAGGGGGTTATTAAATAATGGGGCGTTTGCAGCCCCCTCCGGCCCCCTCGTGCATCAATCTCCATGGAAACGCCAGGGCCTCTGAACGTTTTCATCAGCTCATTCCCGAGGCAGCAACCCCCCTGGTTGAGCCCAGGGGCAAACGTGGCCCAGCGGGGGGCTGGGCTGGGCTGGGGGTGAGGGATTGGTAACTGGGGGGTGAGGTCAGGGCCACACTTCCCCTGCCACTGCTCTGCCCCTTCCCTCCCGGACTACGCTGCTCTGGGGGGAGGGCAGCTGATCAGTCCTGCTCCGCCTTCCCCCCATGCCCACCAAAAAGGGGGGGCACAGGCCCACCAGTTCCGTGGCCCCCCCAGGCCCCTTTCCGCTGGGAGGCTGTGGCCCAAGGTTCTCATGCTGCCAGCGTGCCCTTTGCCCCCGGTCTCCCCCTGGTTGGAAGGCCCCTCTCCCCTGGCCTTGGGCCAGGCCGGGAGAGCCAGGAGCCGCCTGGCTCCCCTGGGGCCGGGGCTGTTTTAAATGCCAAGAAGAGGTGATTTCTGGGTTGGGTTTTTTAGCAGGTTTGGGGTGTTTTTATTTCCGTGACTGTGTCCGGGGAGTTTTCAGCCGACGTCGGCGCCAGGCAAGTTCGGTCTGGGCCCAAAGGGGTCTCTGCTCCTCCCTGGGCTGCCCCAGCCGGGCGGGGGGGCACAGCAGCTTTGGACTGAAGCCCCCGATGAGGGCGGCGCTGTCGCTGTGTTGGGGGAGGGGGGACGTGGCACTTATTTGGCAATGCAGATTAAAGGTACTTTTTTCTTGTGTGTACATATAAATTATATATAAAACTCACTTTCTATAACAGCCGCTGTGTCCTGTCCCCTGGGACCCTGCGCAGCATGCCATGGGCTCCGTTCGTACCCCCGTCTGTGGCCAGCGGTCAGGCTGGGCAGAGAGGCGGTGGCCACGGAGCCCTTGAATTCGTGCACTTTGAGCGTGTTGCTTTGAGATCCTGGTGGGCTTGGCTGGGTGGCTCCGGCTGGCGGTGAAATGGGACGATTGCACAGACCCTGGCCTGGCTGGGCCCCCTGGGGCAGAAGTGGCCCAGGTTGCAAGGTTGGAGCATAGGGCATTGGGGTCATTCTCACCCCTGGGGGTGCACTGCTGGGTCTGAGCCGGGTTTCCGGGGGCGTGGAGCACTCAGCCCTGTGGGGAACAGCCAGGAGGCATCGGGTGTTGGTGTCTGAGTCCTCTTGCCACAGGGCTGAGGGACAGTAGTGGGGGGTGAGGGGACTCAGAGCTGGGCTGGGGGCTCTTGATCTGCTACGTTCCCCTGCCCGAGTCTCGCCGGGAATCTTGGGGGGGGGGAGCCCAGGGCCCCGGTGCCTGTTGCTTTACCAGCTCTTTGGGGAGAGGTGTGATGGGGATGCTGATGCGAAGCAGAGAGGAGGGGCGAGGGCTCCCCCCGGCCTGGTGCTGTCACTGACCCCGGGAAGAGCGGCTTGGTCGTGAGTGCCGCTAGCTGTAGCATGCGACAGGGTCAGGGCGAAGGGAACAGGGCCGTGCTGGTGGGGGAGATCGGCCTACGCCCACCCAGCTACGCCTTTCTCCACCCCGGGACAGCGACGCTCAGTGGGGCTCAATCATGCAGCCTCCGGCCCTTTGGCTCCTGGGTTCGGGGGGAGGATGGGTGGGCAGAGGGCTGCTGGGGCCAGGGTGACCGGCTCTGGCAGAGCGCTGAAGAGGTGCAGGGGCAGCACCGGTCGCTGGAGGGGCTGGGCACAGCTCACCATCTCTTCCACTGCTCCCCTGGGGGCCACCCCATGTGTGCCCCAGCTGTCCCATGCTCACCTGCTCCTGGACTTTGCTGCATCCCATCCCTGCCCCACCCTCCTGCACGCTCCCCCGCCCTTACTGCACACGCTTGTGCGCACACGTGCTGGGGGGGTTGCCCCATGCAAGGGATCCTGGTGAAGCCTCGGGGAGGGGGTGGAGAGGGCCCTCTGGAGCACCTCTGCCTGTTCTAGTCCACACAGGCTCTCACCCTGGTACATGGGCTCCTGCTGCTTGGGCACCAGCCGCTGTGCCCCCCACCTGTCCTGTGTGGTCCATTCTCTTCCACCCTCCACGGGGCGGGGGGGCGGGGTATTGTGCAGGCGGGGCAGGGGCTTGCTGTGGAAGGGTTTTGTTTATCTGGCCATACTGCTCTGTGGTTATGGCAGAGACCGTGCCTGGCACAGGGGCTGGGGATGGTCCCTAGGTCCTGGGCCATTCATCCCAGTCTAGGACCAGCCAGGAGCACGCTCTGGCTCCCACACAGCCGGGACTGGCCATACGGTGCCTGAGAAGTGGAGCTCTCACCCACAGCTGGTGCACAGGGGCGGAACTCAGTGCACCGACATTACCCAGGTTGGGGGCAGCACTAGGAATCGAACCCAGGAGTCCTGCCCTCACAGGCCTTGCGTGTGCCAAACTAGGCAAACCCCAGGAGGGCTGGGAAGAAAATGGCCTGGCCCTGGCACCTGGGGCTGGGTTCTGTGGCAGGGCTCAGGCTCCCTGCCCCCTCTGTGCCATAGGATTTAACCCGCAGCCCCGCTCCCTCCCCCACCATAGTCCTCCTACCCCTTGCCCGGGCAGAAAGGGAGACCCTGGCGCCTCCCCATGAAATCATGGTCCTGGGCCCAATCGCCTCGATCGCTTTATTGCCCCGGTGCCTGCCAGGCCCCAGCACCCGGGGCTGCTCCATGTCTGTGGAAGGCCAGATGGGCCCGGCGGTGGGGCCCACTGGGGCGCTCAGAAGAGGCTGAAATGGGGGTTGCTGAGGCCCATGCTGTCCACGAACCTAGGGCAGGGAAAGGAGCCGTCAGACGCCGGCCCAGGTAGCTCCCCTGCATGAGGAGGCAGCACCGGGCCAGGACGGGATGGGTGTGCCCCAGGGCTGAGGCCAGCACAGGAGCCCCCAGGGCGGGGAGGGGGAGTCCCCGCTGTGGGGCCTGTGCATGCCATGCTCCAGCGCCTGCTTTGAGGACCCTGCGGTCAGGTGGGGGCTGTGGCCAGGGCCTGGGGAGAAACCTGCCCCCCATCCGAGCTCGGTCCTGGAGCCCAGAACCTGCGAAGGAGGGAGGGGAAGGGAGAGGGAGCAGCAGGGGCTCGGGGTGGGGGCTGCCCTGTCCGGCTGGCAGCCGCTGATTCAGGGCCTCCGTTGTTGGGCTGCTGAGCTTGGGCCCCATTTCCAGAGCACCCCCCAGAGCCAGCCCCCCCCCCCGAGCCAGCCCCCCCGGGGAACTGCTGCTGGGAATGTGGCTCCAAGGGACTTGGGGGGACCCAGTGCCCGGCCTCCCCCACAGGGCTGCAGAGCGGTGGCTGGCGCTGCCCACTTTGTGGGAGGTGGGCAGGGCAGGGGGGGCACCCCCCAACTGGACCACAAAGCCGCTCTACTGCTTTAAGGGCCGGAGTGTCATGTGCTCCCTGCCCGTGCGGATAAACAGCTGCCTGGGCTGTGCTCCAGCGGCGGGGCCAGGACCCGAGGCGCAATGCTGCCAGCCTGCCCCCCGCCCCCTGAGCCAGTCGATTCAGGTCCCTTTGTGTGGCACATGGGAGCGGAGAGGGAGCTCCTGGCTGTGGGGGCCCCTGGGTGGCAGCGGCTGGAGCCACCCCGTGCCAGCCTTGAACTTTGCCCGCTCTGGCTTGGGCGCCAGTGCCTTGTCTCTGGGACATCGGGCGGGGAGCGGAGCCGCTGGTGCCCTGCTGCCCCCCAGTGGCTGCTGGCCGGGCCAGGCTCGCAGGCAGCCCAGGCAGTGCCTGGCAGGACAGAACGGGCAGGGACCCGTGCCAGGACCGGCCGCCATGGGCACCGGGTGTTGGGTGCGGGTTACGACCCAGCGTGCCCTTGGAGCCAGGGCTCTGGTAAGTTGGATGCTGCGCTCAAGGCACCACCACCTTGCCCAGGCATTGGCCCCAGTGCCAAGTGGGTGTGAGATGCCCCTGTGGTGTTTCACGCCTGCTTTGCACGGGGGTGATGGGCTGTGCAAAGAGCAGTGCCAGGGAGACTCAGCTGGGTCCAGGGTGGCTTTTTGGGCATCTGCAAAGCGTGGGAGGGTCTGAGGCGGCAGGTGATGTCTCCAGACCGGGGTGACGGAGACCAAAGCAGCTGGGCTCATGGGTGCTGGGGGTGTGTTGGATTTCAGGGGCCGCTTGCTGCTTGTGCAGGTTTCAGTTGCCTGCGTCTGGATTTGTTCGGGGCTTTGTTTGGGTCGGGCGTTCCCAGGGTGCCCGACTCCCCAGCCTCACCCCTGCAAAGCTGGGGCCTGAGGATCCAGAAGTGACCCAAACCTGAGTCTTCAACCCAGTGAGGTGTGAGAAATGCCCCATAACCCCCCTGCCTCGGCCTGGTGGAGCTGAGACCTCCGGGGACCCTCCTATGCTCGCCCTGCAGGGTGATCTGCAGAGCCGGGATACCGTGCTGGCTGCTCTCCTACCTTCCTAACTGGCTGGCTCCCCTCCCTCACCCGCTGTGTGCGACTGGCCCGAGGGGAGGCTGCTCTCATGCCACGGGTGAGCTCTGCTCCTGCCAGGCGCCGAGCACCCTCGGATCCTGGGGCTCTTGCCCGCTGGGAGAGGGGCCTCATGAAGCAAACTGGGTGTGGATGCTGCGCCACTAGCCTCGGTGGGAGCAGGGTCAGACATGCTCTGTCCCTAGGATGGCGGGGGGAGGGCTCCCCCCTTCCCCATGTGCTGGCAGCTCTCATGGGGTGCTGTCCCTTCTGCTGCTGGCACTACGATCTCACCTGGTCATGGGGCTCCTTATCAGGGGATGCCTCGGCACCGTCATCCAGGGGGTGGCCTCCTCTGCTCGGACCATGGGATCCCTGGGCAGCCACCAGCCGCAGTCCTGTGCACAAGTCACTGGGACCCTGAAGACTTGGTTGGGGGCTAGAATCAGACAGAGGGGAGGGTCCAGGCTGTTAGGGAGGGCATCCAGCTTGTTGGGGTCGCTGTCGCTTGCTGGGGGGAGGGGGCAGCTGGAGCGCCCTGCCCTGAGCAGAGCAGAGCACCACTCCTTCCCAGCCCTCTTTGCCCAGCATCTCCCAGTGCTTTGCAAAGGCCAACGAACCGCGTCTCCCGCTGGTGTGTGTGCGTGGGAGGGGTTAGTATCGTCCTCCCCATGTGTAACGTGGGGAGAGGACTTGACCAAGGTCACACAGGGAGGCTGTGGCAGAGGCCAGCCTAGAACCCAGGCGTCCTGATTCCATATTCCCTCTTCTGTCATGCCTAGACTCCCACTGTTTACTTACATCTCTGGAGCTGGACCCCACTGTTCACTTACATCTCTGGAGCTGATTCTGCGTCACAGCCTCTCGGTAGCGGTTGTAGCTCCCCTGGTGCACTGTGCCATCACAGCGCCCCGGGACGATGGGGGGGAGCTTTGGGTGAAACAATCCCCCTTTGAGCGCCTTTGGCCCTGAGTGGAAGGACAAGAAGGAAACTTAAAACCAAGCCCAGCAGATGGCACCAGCAGGGGGCTCAGGGCTTAGGGTGGGGGGCTTTGGGGTAGACACCTGTCCCCCAAGAACTGGACTGAGACCCGCTAAACTTGTTTCACACCTGGGCCGTTAGCCGGCCATCAGCAGTGGATGAGATTCAGTCCCTGATGCCCTGAGGGGGTTTGAACCAGGCCCTTCTGCAGGCTCAAAGAGCCAGCGAGGAACAGTGATTCCTGCAGGGAGACCTGGCCAGCCCTTATCTGGCAAGATGGTGCTTGGAACATGAGGCCAGAGGCAACTTAAAGGGGCTGGAAGAGACTCTCCGGCCCCCATCCGTGGGACTGGGAGATCGCGGGACTGCTGGAACGCTTTGTCGAGTGGTGTGCTTTAGGTGGGTTGTATTGTAGGTTAATACCAAGACCACCCTGTGAGGTGACTGGAGAAGGGTTTTTAGTAACTGACACATGCCAGAAGCAGAGCGTTGTATCCCTCCCACTCCACTGGGACACCCCTCCAGGGGACCAGGGGTCAGAGTTTTTCAAACATCGCCCAAGGAAAAGCCTCGTGATTTGTTGCCCCCACAAAGAGCCACAGTCTGCTCCCCAAGGCGCTTGGCCCAGCAACGAGTTGTGTCTGTTTCGAATGCACCCATCACTGTGACGTCTGGGCTCTCTTCCTACCTGTTGCGTCAGGCTTCTCTAATGCCAGCTTTCTCTCCCAGAAGGGCTCCTGGTACCCCAGGAATGTTAACCCGAAGAAAGCCATGTCCCAAACCGCCCACGGCCTCCCCGTTCAGCCACCGAAGGCGCTTTCCAGGCACTGGCAGGCTCTGCAGCTGTTGATTCTGTTGCCATAGAGATGCCCCTGCAGCCTGGCTGGCAACTCTCCGCCCGCCCAGCTGGAATGTGGGTGTGTGGCTGCAATGGGAGGGAGTTGCGACAACAGCCTGCTGGCTGGGTTGGTTTTGTTGTGTTTGTTAATTCAGGGGTAACTGAGAGCAAACTCCAGGAAGGGGTTAAACGGGGGAGGGTTGGCCCCTCCAAAACCCTCTCCAGCTCAGGGAGCTTTGCTCACGTGGTGTTTGTCTAATGGGGAAGCCCTGGCAACACGACTGTACCTGCGCTCCAGGCGCCTAGCTCGGGGTGGAAAATAGGATTCGGAGCCGCGTCTAGCCCACTGCTTTTAATCCAGTGCGGATTGATAGCAACTAGGAGTCACTCCAATCTGACGGCTGCCTGGTGGCTCTGAGTGAAATAACCTGGTGTCCATCCAGTTCTATGAAAACGCTGGCATTAGGAGCCATGAAACAGTTCTCATGGACCTTGCAGCAGCCTTAGTTCTGTAGGCATAGGGTCACTTTGTCCTTCAGCCTGCTGAGGATACATTATCTCTGGGATGGGCCAGTCAGCAACACTGATCTTTAGAAATAACATTCTGGAGTCCTTGGTCACAAATGAATCCTTCTCTCTCTGCTGCTGCCAGCCTGCTCCCAGGGTGTCTGTATTTTGGTGTTGCTGGGTGTGTGTGTGGGCAAAGGGTCTGGCATCCTGCTATCTGTGGCATTTCTCAGGCACTTGGAGATGTTTGGTGTCTAGATCATAAGAACTTCCAGGTGCAGACTGTCTCTTTTCTATGTGCATACAGTGCTCAGAAATGGGGGCCCTGTCCCCCACTGAGGTTTTGGGGCACAACCATCATACAAACATTTAATAGTAGAAGGGAATGTGAGAGGACTCGTATGATATAAGGAAGACTCCAACTTTCCCAGCAGTCTTCTTTGTCCCCTGTTATTTCATGCTGGCCCCCGGTGTAAACTAACATGGGTAACATAGGACTTGCCATGGCTGAGCAGGGTTGTGGTTCATCTAATCCAGCATCCTGTCTTCAACAGAGGCAAGTCCCAGGGGCAGAAGGGCAAGACACCCTGAAGTGAGCAGTTGTAGAATAACCTTCCCCTAAGGAAAGTGCCATCCTCCCCCGTCACTGAGTGGAGGGTTCATCCCCATAAGCAGGGACGTTTCTGTCTCTTGTAAAATACAGATTTTACGCTGTGTCTGTGCATGTTCTCATTGGCCATATAAATGGCTGATCCTTTTAGCTCACCCTGCTGAGCTTTAGCCCTCAGCTATATTCTGTGGCAGTGAGTTCCTCTACTTGTGCTTTGTAGAAAGTGATGTCTCATCAGATTTAAATGCCCTTGGTTGTCACCTTTCCCCTGTAATAGGAGATGGCTCACCCGACCCGAGTTCCTTCTCCAGTGTTTACATTACAAATTTCCGTCATGTCTCTTCTTTCTTCACGTAGTCCAAGTCCTTTCAGTCCCTTTCTGTATGTTTTCTCCAGGTCTGTAATCAACCTCATTGCCTCTCTCCGAATCCCTTACGTTGCCCACTGTCAGAACAAGATAGAGGAGAAACACCACATCCCAGGCAAGGGCCCCCCAGGTGTAGGGTGGTATGTTATTTTCTGCCCCATTCCTTAGGACCCCCTTTATCTTGTTTGCTTCTCTGAACACTGCTGTGCATTGAGAGGGGCAGCTCTCACCTCTGAGGGTTTATGGTGAACGCAGAGCCAGCCACTGGTATATGAGTAAGGGGTGGAAGCTGGGTTCTGGCTGGTGGGAATCAGACAGTCTGGGCTAAAGACAGCTGTGATTGTCCATGGGGTGGCCTGGGGTCACAGGGGCTGGGGTCACAGGTAGGGTCACTGGGGGGCTGGGGATACAAGTGGGGCTATAAGGGTCATTAGGCTGGGGGGGTCACAGGTGGGGTCATGGGGTCACAGGTCATGGGGCTGGGGTCACAGTTAGGGTCATGGGGCTGGGGATACAAGTGGGGCTATAGGGGTCATGAGGCTGGGGGTCACAGGTGGGGTCATGGGGTCACAGGTCATGGGGGCTGGGGTCACAGTTAGGGTCATGGGGGCTGTGGATACAAGTGGGGCTATAGGGGTCATGAGGCTGGGGGTCACAGGTGGGGTCATGGGGTTGCAGGTCATGGGGGCTGTGGATACAAGTGGGGCTATAGGGGTCGTGGGGTCTGGGTCACAGGTGGGGTCATGGGGTCGCAGGTCACGGGGGCTGTGGATACAAGTGGGGCTATAGGGGTCATGGGGCTGGAGGTCACAGATGGGGTCACGGGGTCACAGGTGGGGTCACAGGGGCTGTGGATACAAGTGGGGCTATAGGGGTCATGGGGCTGGAGGTCACAGGTGGGGTCACGGGGTCACAGGTGAGGTCACGGGGGCTGGGATTACAAGTGGGGCTATAGGGGTCACAGGGGCTGGGGTGACAGGTCATGGGGCAGGGGTCAGGCTGGCTGGAAGGGTCACAAGTCAAGCCAGCATCCCCACCCAGCTATGTGCCCGCCTCCCTGAGGGCCTGGCTCCTGCGCATGCCCAGTTCTGCTCCTAGGCTCCCCAGATCGTACACATGCGCAGAGACGGCCTAAGCCTGGGCCTAGCAGCAGCCGGCGCGCAAGCCGGGCTCGGCTCGTACTCCTGAACTGGGCACGTGCCGGCCGCATGCGCAGTGCAGCCCGGCTCGGGCCCCCGGCGCGCGCTCGGCGCCGCGCGGGGCCCCGGCCGGGCTCAGGGGCGCATGCGCGCGCGACGTTGCGCGTGCGCGCCCGGCGGGGCGTGCGCGCGCCCGCGGATCGCCATGGAGGCCTCGGCGAGCGGAGGGGCCGGCGGCGGCGGCGGCGGCGCGGGGAAGCGCTGGTACTTCAGCCGGGAGCAGCTGGAGCGGAGCCCGTCCCGGCGCGCCGGGCTCGACCCGGACAAGGAGCTCTCGAACCGGCAGCAGGCGGCCAACCTGCTCCAGGACATGGGGCAGCGCCTCAACGTGTATCCGCGCCGCGCCGGGCCGGGCCGCGCCGGGCTAGGCCGCGAGGCCTGGGGCTCGCGTAGCGGGGCGGGCGGGGCCGGCCGGGGCCGGCGGGGCGCTTCCCGGCCGCACGCGGGCTTTCGGGGCCGTGCCCGGGGGCGGGCGGCCCCTTCCCGCCGGGCGGTGACAGTCCGCACGGGTCAGGCCACGTGTGTCCAGTGACACCTCCCGGCGGGCGGGGGCCGCGGACACCCCCTGCCCGGCCCTGCCCGCCGGCGGAGGAGGAGCCGGACAGGCACAACTTCCCGTCTCCCTTTTCTTAACCTTGCGCCCTCAGCTCTCAGCTGACCATCAACACCGCCATCGTGTACATGCACCGGTTCTACATGGTTCAGTCCTTCACCCAGTTCCATCGCAATGTGAGTATCGTCCGGACTGTCGCCTGCCCAGGACGCGATGTTCGTTATCCGCCTTTCCCCGGGCAGTACGTGGGGGAAGCTGTGCCCAAGGCTCAAGACTGGGAGTCCTGAGATCTGGGTTCTCGTTCTGCTCTTTTCCTCTGCTGTGTGGCCCTGAGCGCATCACTTCTTTGTACCTCCATTGACTTATCTGTAAAATAGAAGTAACACTGACCTACCTGGGAGGGGAGGTTGTGAGCTTTGGCCGATATCTTTGGGCAAAATCTGTAATGTAATTGACAGTACCGTAGTTATACTTTTGTCACAGCTGACAGTCTTTGGATCTTTAAAAGATCTTTCTGGTTATGTGACTGTTCTCTCTAGTCAGTCTTAGACATTGACTTTTTGTAGCTTTAATCCTGAACTTTTACTGATGCTTTAAAAAAAAAAAGCTTAAGGTTTTCCTACTAGACATCTAAATGGGATACAGGAAGAGTGTCCCCTCAGATCTGTATCTCCACCTTATCTCTGTATTTGAGGCCTGGAGGAAATCAGTAAATCCAATGGTTTTGGAGCTCTAAGATTGCTCCATCTCATAGGAGCAGACCCCATCAGGACGCTAACATTACAGGCTTGTGAATACTTGAACCAGGAGACCATTTATGTTTTTATCTCTCCATGAAGTCTGTGGCACCAGCAGCCCTGTTCTTGGCAGCCAAGGTGGAGGAACAGCCTCGGAAGCTGGAGCATGTAATCAAGGTAGCGCATGCATGCCTGCATCCTCAGGACACCCTTCCAGACACTAGAAGTGAGGTAAGTGGCCAGACACCAGCAGAATGATTTCCATGCTCGAGAGGGAGGGATGAGAACATCCTCAAAGGGTACTGCATCCTGAAATGTAAAATCCTGGTAACAGAAGTAACTTGTGGGGCTAAAGCATCTCATTAACTCCAGTACATAACCATCTGTTCTACAAATGAGTGGTTACATTGAAGAATGTAGCTTTCAAATCAACCACTATTGTACAGCACAGTTTTCAGGCTTCTTCAGAGCAGATGACTTGTCTCTCCTGCTCTGTGATCTCTCCTGTTTCCCTCCGCTATGCGGGTGTGAACAAAAGAATCAGATGTGCCATGTAATCGTGTCTGTATTAGAGGCTTCTGAGTAGGGAGTGGACATGTAGCAAAGCAGAAAATGGTGTATGCAGTTCAATTCTCTCTCCACCCACCTAATGGTGAGATTGTTTAAAAATGTTTCCATTTTCCCCATCTCTCATGACAGCCCTTCATAATTGGAACTGAGTATCCAACCCTGCTGAAAGGGGGAAGCTTTATCCAGGAGCCAAAGTTTGTAGAACAAAATTGATGAAAAGGTTAAATTTTAACCCACACTGCTCACGTTGACATGTCCCTTCGTGTTTAAAACTCTTACGGAGAGAGAGAGACTAAAGCGTGTAGTTCCAGCCGCAGCAACCCACGTCCAATGAACATTAGCAGGGGAGTGTATCCATCCAGCACTCTGCTTTCTCTCTTCTGGGAGGGAATCTGTGCCAGTTCCCTCTAGTACTGAGTGGGATAAAGATTCTCCCTTGATTTTTATTTTTTATTTTTATTTTTTTGGCCTCCCTGAGAGAGAGAGTTAGAAATGTGCAGGCTTTATTCAGAGTGCCTCATCGTGAGTAACCTGCCTGTCCTCTCAACCCCAGGCTTACCTGCAGCAAGCTCAAGACCTGGTCATTCTAGAGAGCATTATACTGCAGACCCTGGGTAAGTTTTTCAAAGCGGACGGGCTTCCACTCGAATCCCAGACCCAGAGGGTTCCGCAGAGCGGAGAGTCTAACCCTACAGTCTTCTCCACAGCTGGAGGGAAGATGCACAGCTGGCTAATGAGAGAGCAAGAGTCCAGGCAACAAACTTTTTTCACATCACCAGTTCATGACTTGCTTCTAATACATGTGTTTTCAGGTTTCACTTTCTTTATTTTGAGTTATTAACAGCTTAAACATGCAGAGTTTGGCTTGTTTCTATCCCCAACAGGTTTTGTTCTGCTTGGATGCCAGTTACTCTGGGTGCAAGTGCTATAAATTGTAAGAGTGCGCTACTCTAATCCAGTGGCTGGAATAGGAGACAATCCGCTCTGGATAGCGAAGGGAGCCTAGAATGAATGTTCCTGTTTTGATCAGGTTGCTTGCTGCTCACGTTCAGATGGGTTATTGTAGCATCAGTTTTATTTGGAGTTTTTTTTTTTTAAATGTAGCCCTCTACTACTAAGATTTGGCCTTTTCTATGGCTCTGTAGACACCTGAGTGGTAGAGGCTTCTGTTTATAGTAACCATGACTAAGAAAAAGCCAAGAGAATCTTCTGTTTTTTTTAAAAACGATCTTTACTGATTCATTCAGGAAACGACTAAGTCAGGAGATGACTAAGGGGGAATATGATAAAGGTATATAAAATCATGACACGTGTGGAGAAAGTCAGTGTTTACTCCTTCTTGTAACACAAGAACTAGGGGGCACCAAAGGAATTTAATAGGCAGCAGGTTTAAAACAAACAAAAGGAAATATTTTTTCACACAACGCACAGTCAACCTGTGGAACTCCTTGCCAGAGGATGTTGTGATGGCCAAGACTATAACAGGGTTCAAAAAAGAACTAGATAAGTTCATGGAGGATAGGGGTCCATCAATGGCTATTATCCAGGATGGGCAGGGATGGTATCCCTAGTCTCTTGTTTGCCAGAAGCTGGAAATGGGCGACAGGGGATGGATCACTTGGTGATTCCCTGTTCTGTTCATTCCCTCTGGGGCCCCTGGGATTGGCCACTGTTGGAAGACAGAATACTGGGCTAGCTGGACCTTTGGTCTGACCCAGTCTGGCCTTTCTTATGTTCTTATTCAAACACTTCTCACTAGTCTTTAGCCTGCAAGGTAGTTAATAGCACTTTACATCTTTATAATTCTTGACAAAACTTCACTACACCTAACTGCCCTGTGAAGTGGGTAAGCATCCCTATCTTGGAGTGCAGAAGGGAGGGCCAGAGATGTTAAGTGGCTTGCCCACGGTTACACAGCAAGGTAGCTCTGGTGTCACCATTTGAAGTGTAGAATTCCTGGCTCCTTGTCCTGTGCTCGGTCCTCCCAGTTGCCTCTTCTAGAATCCCAGTTCTGCCATGAATATGCTGGTGAGAGAAGTAAACGGACAAAAGCGGATGCTCAGCATGTGGGCTGTCATCTTAAAAACAACTTGCAAAACTGAATGGAAAACTGAAGCAAGGATTAACCTCATCTGACATTTATGCTACAGGCTCCCTCGAATGGAAGACACCTGCTTCCTTGTGGCTTTTTGGGTGACACAAATTCCTTTGAGCAAATGCTAGTTTTCTTCCTTCCAGCTGCTGCAAGAGGCTTTGTCCTAGTTAAAATCCCTAATAGGTGTTTTGTTTCCAGTGACGTCTCTTCAGCAGTAAGCTATTTAGCTGCTTGGAAACCAGTGACCTTCCAGTTTTGAGACTGGACAGCTTGATCCTTCTGCTTGCCTTTGAGCAGAAAGTGTGAGCTGTTAGTGCAGAGGGGAAGCTGACTTGCCTCCCCAGGAGCAGGAGGCATGTGCGATATGTGAAACCATGAGGGTGCCATGTCTGTTACCTAATGGCCACGTGTCTCTGCCATTCTTTCAGGGTTCGAGATCACTATTGATCACCCCCATACGCACGTGGTGAAGTGCACGCAGCTAGTGCGAGGTAAGAGACCTAAAGTGTGCTGTTGAATGCTTGCTACCTTCCCTCAGAGGTGGCTGTAGTTCCGTGCTGGGTTAAGTGGTTCCTCTAGAGAGCTCAGAGTTTAAATAACATGGTATGCTTTGGTTGAAAAGGGCTGTGTAAGCAGGAGGTGGGAGCATTCATTAACAATGGTCCCTGTGAATTACCCAGACAGATACCCCACCATGAAACACTCTGTGGGGTATCTAATGTCGAAGTAAAGATGCTGCAGTGGCAAATTTCTGAAATGGGTGCGGGAACGGGTATAATTTTAAGTTGCTGTAAAGCACAGCACAGTGGTTTTGTTAAATGCAAGTTTTCTGTTGCTGTGGGGAAGAACTGAAACAAATCAAACCAGTGGGATCTTTCATATCCAGTTCTGTGCTTTCTGTGGCCACTCCCTGTAGAAGCCTGTACTTCTAACAGACTAGTACCCTGGAAGTCTCTGCCAAAGCGTTCAAGCTAACTCTTGTTTTTTCCTTTCCCTTTCCAGCCAGCAAGGATTTGGCACAAACTTCCTACTTCATGGCGACCAACAGGTTGTTACTTTGAATTGATTCCTATGTTTCTAGCAGAGGGTTTTATCTGGAGGTGGGGGGGAAATGCCATTTGGACTTATTGGAGGATTATCTAGTGAGTCTGGGAGGGTGTGTAGGGGTATTGCTTAGTGCTGTACAACAGAAGAAAGGGTCCCTGCCCCATGGAGCAGTCTACAGCAGATGAGGGGCAGCTCCTGGACAGTGCAGACTTCTGTTTGGGCAGTTAGAAGAAGAAGAAATTGATTTTAAAGGGAGTATTTGAAGAAGTGACTGTAAGTGCTTATTTGCATTACTGAAGTGCCTGGGAGCCCTTGGTGCTAGGCACTGTCCAAACAGAACCAAGCGATGCCTCCTGCCCCAGAGAGCCTTGCACCTGACAAGACAGCAGGTGGGTACAGATAGATGGGGGAATGCGAGGAAGCAGAGAGATTTGGCAGCGTGGTATGCACTGGTCTAATGCTAGACGTTTATTCCTGAAGAGATGGACTTAGAAAAGAACTAAGGCAGTTTGGCTTCTTTCTCTTAAAAGATCTTGAGGTGACTTCAGATTTTCAAATAAGGATTGAAAAATTAATTCCAGTACCAATAAGAGGCCCACATTGGAAGCTCTTAAAAAAAGGAGTAAAAAATGGAAATTCTTGCAGCCATTACTTCATGCAAGCGCATGGAATCGGGTTCAGTGAAAGGTTGTTTAACTTCACCCATGTGTACTGGAGACACCTAGGCTTCATTCTGGAGGAGATGTTGGAGCAAAGCAGAGCAATATAGTGAAAAATGTAAAAGGCAGAGACATGCCCTTAGGTATGAAGCTCTCTGCATCGGAAAGGACTGGTTCAGCAGGTGAACTGGGGCTTAGGCTTCGTATACTTAAGTCTTGCCTGCATAGCTCTGTTGGTTGGAGGTGGGGGGACCACATCTCGAAGTGGCATAGCTTTGCTGGCAGAGCTTATTTGGGGAACTGTATAAGCTGCATCTCTATTAGAGTGACTTGTGGTCTGGCTATGCCAATAGTCCGTTTCTAGTGTAGATAAGGCCTCAGTTGGAAAATCTGCTTCTATTCCCTGCTCTGCCACTGATTGTGTGAGTGTGTGTGAGAGAGAGAGAGACACACACACATATATATATCTTGGGAAAGTCCCACTCTCTCCTGCCATTCTGTTAAATGGAAGTAATTCTCTCCCACCTCTGCAGATTGCTCCAAGGATCTCTGCTGAACTGTTTTTTAATCCTGATGTTACTGATGCATGCTCTCAACCTTCACTCCATCTTAATGTAGCTTTTTGTCTGGGAACTTCTTTTTAAATGACACATTTCAGACATGAACTTACAGAACAAGAAACACAAAGGAGATGCTACAGTGTGCTAGTTTTAGTGATTTGTGGTTCTGTACTATCAACCCTAAATCATTCTTTAAAATGTTGACTCTTAAGGGCAGGTTCCCTGGTACACCAGAGCAGTGCACAGCAGTCAGAGCCCACTGGCTAGTTAAACTCATTACAGCAGCTTTGCATCACCAGAGCAGCACATAGCAACCCTAGTATACTGGCAGATCTGGCTCTTAATTTGCAATTGACTTAATGGTTTAGAGGCTTGTGTTTGAGCCCAGTTTCTGTGAAAGCAGAGGGGTGTGGGTGGCAGACCCCTGTCCGTGAGTCCCAGTGTCGGTGCTTTCCAAGTTTCCTAGACACTGTTTTCTTGATGTCCAAGGCAACAGTGACTGTTGGGCCAAGTAATAGACCAGTGAAAACTCTTGACATGAGACCAGGCTCCCTTACAGACCACTGAGGCATCAACCAGTGGATTTATGGCATGGCAATTGGCTGTAGAAGTAGAGTAGTGATTGGCTGAGTTATCTGTCACAGTGACCTCATTTAAGTTACCTGAACCTGTTTGGGGCCTACACAATAATCATAACCGTTAGTTACAGCGATTGTTAATGACTTAGCTAACTTCACAACTGACATTTGTACAAATGTAGGCCATGCACTAGATTTATTTTTAAGTAAAACAAAGGTTTGGAGAGTCCATTCTGAGAAGAACAGGAGTCCTTGTGGCACCTTAGAGACTAACAAATTTATTTGAGCATAAGCTTTCGTGAGCTACAGTCCACTTCATCGGATGCATAGACTGGAACATATAGTAAGGAGATATATATTATATACACTCACACATACAGAGAACATGCAAGGGTGGGAGTTGCCCTACCAACTCTAAGAGGCTAATTAAGAGAGAGAACTTTGTAGTGATAATCAAGATAGCCCATTTCAGACAGTTTGACATCTTGATTATCACTACAAAGTTCTCTCTCTTAATTAGCCTCTTAGAGTTGGTAGGGCAACTCCCACCTTTTCATGTTCTCTGTATGTGTATATCTATCTCCTTACTATATGTTCCATTCTATGCATCTGATGAAGTGGGCTGTAGCCCATAAAAGCTTATGCTCAAATAAATTTGTTAGTCTCTAAGGTGCCACAAGTACTCCTGTTCTTTTTGCCGATACAGACTAACATGGCTGCTACTCTGAAACCTGCCATTCTGAGAGGATCATTCAGAACAAAGATGACCGACATATACTAAATCTTGTACAGGACTCAGTTTTTAATATATTTTAACTACAATTAGATTAATCTAGGAAATCCTCAGGAAGCTAATCTTGTATTCTAAGAGTGGATGCTGTAAAGTTGTGGCGAATACAATGTATTTTTCATACAAAGCAAAGGTTGAAGCTCTGTGAAATGGAGCTCAACCTTAACTGTAAAGTTGTGACTGGCACCTCCATAATAAATTGTCCTATGAAGTGGATTTGTTTGCCATATCGGGGGGCTGAGGCCCAGTCCTGTCCTGCAGAGTCTCTCTGAGTTGGAAGTTGTTAATCCACCAGCTCCATTGACATTCAGAAATGGTGTGGTTTGAGGAAGCCAAGGTTTGAGAGTAGGAGGCAGGAGTGGAAGTTTCTGTGGGCTTCATTGTTTTAATTGTTGGTTGTTGGGTCTCTCACGATGGTGCATGTGTCATTACTGATCACGTTGACTTCACAGGAGTTATGCTTGGCTTGGGAATCGGCATTTTCCAACCATGTGAATTTGTTTCAGCAGAAGGAATGGAGCTGTCTGAATCTCTCCTCAGGTTGAGCAGAGCCCACTTCCGAGCCTAGGCTCTACCAAGAACCCAGCTGCCCACTGCTTCTCTCGGGCTCTGATGTTGGGCCTCGGGACTTCTGCTGAAGTCCAGCATAATTTAACTTCTTTTCCCCCTGCAATGGGCCCCAGGGCCCAGAGTTAGGAGGAGCTTGTGGAGAAGCCTGGAAGTGAATTGGTTGGAGCAGCACAGGGAAGTAACAAGTGACTTGGCAGTGCTTAGAGACGCCTTGACAAGAAGGGATATATTGGGGGAGGAATTGCCCTTTTCCCTTCAGGAACGTTCCCACCATGCCCACCAATTCCGCAGCGTCTGTTCAGCGGGGGATTGTGTGTGCTGAGGTTCAGGCTTGGGAGTTCATGGCTTTCTGTTTCTCTCTCCCTGCTGGTGACGTCAGCCTGCACCTGACCACCTTCAGCCTGCAGTACACCCCTCCCGTTGTGGCCTGCGTCTGTATCCACCTGGCTTGTAAGTGGTCCAACTGGGAGATCCCAGTCTCCACGGACGGGAAGCACTGGTGGGAATACGTTGATGGCACTGTAACTCTGGAGCTCTTAGACGGTAAGTTTTGGAGCAAGGTCCCCCCAAAAAGGCACTCTTATTATCCTGGCATCTGTTCCTGGGTCTGCCATTCAGACACAGCCACTGACCAATTCATGGACTTCAAAGGCTTCTGATCTTGCCAAGGTTTCCAGTGTGGCAGCTTCTGTGGTGCAATAGAGACAGTAGAAGTCATGAAGTGGGATGAGTTTAAATCGTCAGCGCGACTCCTTCACCGTATTTCCCTTCCTGAAATAGCTCCATCTCCTCATGAATAGCTCCACCCGGCAGCGGGCAGCTGGCTTGTGGCTGCTCTGCATCCTCCCTCTGACCCTCTTGTCTGTCTTTTGTGTGTCCCCTTTGCAGAGCTGACTCATGAATTCCTGCAGATTCTGGAGAAAACTCCCAACCGGCTCAAACGCATCCGCAACTGGCGGGTAAGAATTTCCTCTTTTGGGCTGCTGTCCACTGCTCTGGCTTCCGAGCTGTGTTGTCTCTAGTTCTGACAGTGCTCAGGGGAGGGGCACTTCAAGGTTAAGGTTTAACGGACCATACGTTTCTATTTTCATTAGTCTTGAATAAACTCGTGGATGAGCTACCTTTTCTTTTCTAGCCAGGGCTTGACAAACCCATTCCTTGTAATGCGTCCCTATCTGTGAGCAAGTGGGGAGGGGTGGGCTGCCACTTTCTGTGGCCTCTAATCTTTACTTTAAACCTGTATGTTTGAAGCTATGAGGGCTACACAAACATAAGAACAGCCAGACCGGGTCAGACCAAAGATCCATCTAGCCCGGTATCCTGTCTGCTGACAGCGGCCAGTGCCAGGGGCCCCAGAGGGGATGAACAGAACCGGGAATCACCAAGTGATCCAGCCCCTGTCACCCATTCCCAGCTTCTGGCAGACAGAGGCTCGGGACACCATCCCTGCCCATCCTGGCTAATAGCCATTGATGGACCCCCGTCCTCCATGAACTTATCTAATTCTTTTCTGAACCCAGTTAGAGTCTTGGCCATCACAACATCCTCTGTCAAGGAGTTCCATAGGTTGATTGTGCATTGTGTGGAAAAAATACTTCCTTTTTGTTTGTTTTAAACCTGCCTTTTAATTTCATTTGGTGACCCCTAGCTCATGTGTTATGAGGAGGAGTAAATAACACTTCCTTATTCACTTTCTCCACGCCAGCCATGATTTTATAGACCTCTATCATAGCCTCCCTTATTCATCTCATTTCCAAGCTGAAAAGTCCCAGTCTTATTAATCTCTCCTCATATGGCAGCCCTATTTATACCTCTAATCACTTTTGTTGCCCTGTTCTGAACCTGTTCCAATTCCAGTATATCTTTTTTTGAGATGGGGTGACCACATCTGCACTCAGTATTCAAGGTGTGGGAGTACCATGGATTTACACAGAGGCAATATGATATTTTCTGTCCTTTTTTATTATCTATTCCTTTCTTAATTTCCAACATCATTAGATTTTTTTGACTGCTGCTGCACTTTGAGTGGATGTTTTCAGGGAACTATCCACAATGGCGCCAAGACCTCTTTCTTGAGTGGTAACAGCTAATTTAGACCCCATCATTTTATATGTATAGTTGAATTTCATCTGCCATTTTGTTGCCCAGTCACCCAGTTTTGAGAGATCCTTTTGTAGCTCTTTGCAGTCTGCTTTGGACTTAAGTATCTTGAGTAGTTTTGTCATCTGCAGATATTGCCACCTCACTGTTTACCCCTTTTTCCAGATCATTTATGAATGTTGAATAGGACAGGTCCCAGTACAGACCCCTGTGGGACACCACTATTTACCTCTCTCCATTGTGAAAACTGACCATTTATTGCTACCCTTTGTTTGCTGTCTTTTAACCGGTTACCGATCCCTGAGAGAACTTTCCCTCTTACCCCATGACTGCTTACTTTACTTAATCTTTGGTGAGGGACCTTGTCAAAGGCTTTCTGGAAATCCAAGTACACTATAGCCACTGGATCCCCTTTTCCACCTGCTGGTTGACCCCCCCCCCCCCCTCAAAGAATTCTAGTGGATTGGTGAGGCATGATTTCCCTTTACAAAAGCCATGTTGACTCTTCAACAACAAGTTTATGTTCATCTATGTGTCTGACACTATGGTTGGAAATTTTGTTCTTTACTAATGTGCCCGGTACTTAAGTCAGGCTTCCCAGCCTGTAATTGCCAGGGTCTCCTCTGGAGCCCTTTTTAAAATTGGCGTCAATCACCTTGAATTTGCCCTGCCTGAAACAATAGAGGTGTGACCTACCCAAAGCCCTAACACACAGCCAGGTGCCAGTTGATTGCCCCTCGTCCGGGGCAGGCTGTGCTTTGCTGCTGTCTCTGTTTGTAAATGTGTGGTCTCTTCTGGGGCAAAAATGTGTTTCGCAAACAGTTTTCTTCCCCCAGGCTGGTGCTGGAGCAGGTGAGAGATGTACAACTTGTTGCAGGACCCCCCAAAGCTGTGTGATCGGGAGCACCTGTTTTGCTGCTAACTCTGCACTGTGGCAGTTGCTCCCTTTCTCTCCCTGAGTGGGTAACCGGGCCTGTGTCGGTGACATAAAGCCACCGAGGTACAAGTGCCCTTTCTTGCTGCTTTATTTCAGGCCTCCCAAGCAGCCAAGAAATCCAAAGCAGATGACCAAGGAGAAGACGAGTGCCTCTCGGAGCAAACTATTCTCAGCATGATCTCCAGGAACAATTCTGACATGAACATTGCAGGCTTAATGAGTATGTCAACTTCCTCGACTGCAGGAGCTGGGCCTCCCCTCCCAGATGCAGAGGACTCGCCCAGTGATCTGAGCAGTATGGATATGTTTCAGTCAGAGCACTGGATGACCCACCATCCTCCACACAAGCTAGAGGCTGGCCAGGTTCACAGGACTAACGAAAGCTCAGCAGCCACTGAGCAGGATGGCGCGGCTTACCAGAAGCAGAGCAGCAAGAGCGCGCCGTCGGCAAAGGTGTCGCTGAAAGAGTACCGCGCCAAGCATGCTGAAGAGCTGGCCGCACAGAAGCGGCAGCTGGAGAACATGGAGGCCAATGTGCGGTCTCAGTACGCCTATGCTGCACAGAATCTCCTGGTCCAGCAGCAGAGGGAGAGGGAAGTCCAGCAGGAGAACAACCCCTCCCCAGTTGTCCTGAAGATTCCCACCAGCAGCTCCGAAAGCGCAGAGCGCCCTCCTTTGGAAAAGAGCGACAAGGCCTCCGCCTTGAAGCTGAGGATCCCTGTGGCAGGGGGAGGAGGGGACAGACAACTCGCCTCCAAACCAGAGGAGATCAAAATGCGCATCAAGGTGCCGACTGCCTCAGATCGGCACAGCTCCTCGGACGAGAGCAGCGGGAAGAGTCGGGAGCACAAGGAGAAACACAAGGCCCACTTGTCCAACCACCACCATCACAACCATCACTCGCACAAACACTTGCATGCGCAGCCCACGGCTGGGGCCAGCAGTGCTGGGGGCAAGCGACCAGGAGACTCTAAATACAGCAGCCAGCAGAGCACCCTGGCCCATAAAAGCTTCAGCTTGTCTGGGTCCTCTCGGAAGAGGCCTCTCCTGGAAGAGGTGTCGACTGCTGCACATGAGCACCAGCCGAAAATCAGTAAGAGCTCCAAAGCTGCTGGCATGCAATTTTCCTTTGCCCACCTCCCCGGGGCTACCCAGCTTCCCGGGCACAGCTTGGATGCAGCCGGCCTCCCCTTCCCCCAGGCCGGCAAAGCCAGGGGGACCCATGGGAAATCGGACAAAGGCCCCACCGGGGCTAATGGGCACAACACAAACCAGGCCATTGACTATCAGGATACAGTCAACATGCTGCACTCGCTGCTGAGTGCCCAGGGTATGCAGCCCACCCAGCCCCCGGCTTTCGACTTTGCCCACTCGTATGGCGAGTACTTGAATCCAAGGGCCCCTGGGAGCTCCAGAGCTGCCAACACGGACAAGCCCCGACCGCCCCCACTGCCCTCAGAACCCCCTCCCCCCCTCCCTCCTCTGCCCAAGTAAAGTCCTTTTTACTACTGAGTTTGTATAGACATGCCTGGAATCTGGGCCGCCCCCTGCAGGGGAGGGGCAGGGTGGTCTGACCCCACTGCCTCACACAACTATTTTATTATTATTATTATTATTATTTTATTATTTTTATTATTGGTCTTAGAGTGTGGAGTCCTCCAAGCTGTGAAAGGATAAGAAATGTCCTTCCTTCTCCTTGCTCTCCCCATCAGAATCCCATGGGGCTGCAGGGGCCTGCCCCCTCTTGGAACAGAGCCCCCTCTGCGTGTTGTGCGCTGGGGGCGGGGATGTGGGGGTACCTAAAACGTGTCGCAGAATCTCTTAAAGACATTTTAAAAATAATTTAAACAATAAGTTATATCTGTTCGTAGTGTTTTGTTCACTTTAATTTTGTGAAGCTGGCAGGTGGGTGTAAAGTGCCCGAGGGCTGCTGCAGGGGCTGGGAGAGGGAGCTTGTGAGAAGGGCTCGTATGGCTTGTCCTCCGCTCCAGCTCGGCTGAACGCTGAGTGGTGTAGAGAAGGTGCTCAGGAGCTGACCTGTACGAAGAGGCCATGAATGGAAGCAGCATGGTCTGGTGGTGATGGAGCCAGGGAATCCCAGCGTGGGGCATTACCTGGGCTGAGTCACTTCAGTTTCCTCATTCGTGAAATAAGGTTGGTGCTGACCACCACCTCCCCCTTGCAAAGGGCTTTACCCACTGGTTGGTATTGGCTCTGTCCCTCCTCCCTGTGGAGGGGAGGATCCCTCTGACCTCAGCATCACTGTGAGGCAAGGGCAGTTCTCTACCAGATCATGCTGGTTCCACTGAAAAGTCCCCACTGCTGTGACCTGCTCAGTCTGCCATGTGCCAGTAGTGAGGGGGGTTACAGGGTCAGAGTGACTGGAGTCTGGCTGGCTGCTATGTGAAGGGGCTGCTGAAATGCAGAAGGGTCTGCAGCCTAGAGCGGCCAGGACCTGGCATCACTGTGGGAGCAGCAGCAAGGTGCCATCAGGGATCTCGCTCCAGTCTCCTGTGGGGGGAAGCCTGACAGCGGAGGTGAGATTGGGGAGGGAGGACAGTGCTGTGTCCAGGAGGGGGGTGAAACAGAATTGTGATTGGGGGTGCTTCAAAGTGTATTTCAATTGCATTATGGAATGAGATTCTTCCTATTTGTTGTTACAAAGAAAAAATACTGCAAAAAAGTGAATTGTTTTGAAATAGTCCTTTCTAGGGGGCCGGGGTCGAATGTGACAGGACCAGTCAGGCCAGTGCGTGACTTGAGTTTTCACTGCACAAGGGGCTGGGACCCCACTGGGCTGACATTCCTGTGGGGGTTGGGAATCTATCTGTGTCTCCGCCAGCCATCTGGGGCCAGAGTTGCTGCCTGTGTATTTCTGCCTGCTCAGTTGCCCATAGAG
Organism: Mauremys reevesii; assembly: GCF_016161935.1. Lineage (NCBI taxonomy): Eukaryota > Metazoa > Chordata > Testudines > Geoemydidae > Mauremys > Mauremys reevesii. The sequence continues at coordinate 15,019,968 of NC_052647.1, read as the reverse complement.
AGAAGCGGTCAAGTACTTGTAGCTGGCTTGAGTTCTGGGGGCTGTTTGGAACGGGAGCCCCCTGAAGGTGGCAGTGGCTGGAAAGGGATCTAGTTGTCATTTCTGCCTAATACAGAATCCTCCTTGCATTTGCTCAGGTCTCTTGGAATCTGACCATTTAACATCCCCTCCTGCCCCTCACCTGCTGGCTAACACTGTAGCTCTAATGCAGAGTATGTGCGCCAAAGATGCAATACTGACATCTCCTAGGATCAGAGGCAGCTGCTGGAGACAGGTCACAGTCTGGGTTTTTAATGGCATCCTCTCAAAATGCACAAGTCCTCTGCAAAGCTTGGGCTGGATTCTGCTCTTACTCTGGTGTCAATCTGGGGAAAATTGCTGAAGTCGATCCAGACTGACGCAAGTTTTACCCAGAGGAGAGTCTGACCCAGTGCAGATGGCTGATGTCAAGCAAAAGCACCAAGATACAGATTAGCTGAGGGAGGGACTCTAGGATCAGCCTACCGGTGTCTCCTGTCCTCCATGCAGCATTGTTAGAGCAGTTGAGTTTCTGCTGGCTAGAAAAGTCCATCCTGCCATCTGTGTGGCACAGACTGGAGAGCACCTCTAGGGGTAGCTTGTGGAGGGATCCCTATGGCTGCTTTGCTGTTGTTCTCTCACAGAACTTGGACCCAGAGCTGCTGTGGAAGCGGGGGAGCCTCTGCTAGTTTGGGCCAAGCTTTTTTGTTTCATTTACTAATCTCGCCAAGAAGCTGGAGGTTTTCCCTTGTGGCTCAGGTTATAATCTTCCAAATTTCCAGTAAACTGTCTTCACATGCTTCTGGGAAACGTCCTCTCCCCTGCATTGAACTCTGCCTGGCTTTTTAACGTTCTGTTTAACCTGGAACTGCACTGTCCCAGGCCAGGGAGACTATCTCAGTGCAGGGCTGTCAGCCAGTACCAGCCTCATCTGGTTTTGGGTGCAAAACTTTTATTCCCTTTTTACATATGTAACACTGAGACTCCCAGCAGGGATGTGGTCTTTGCTTAACCCGCAGCTTTTGCGGCACACTAGCTGTCTCTTTAACTGAGCCATTAATGCGGATTTTTTAAATCACAGATATAGGCACTTTCTAGCTCTGCCCTTTCACTATTAGGGATTTTTAGTTTACTGTTCTGATGTAGCCGCCTCTGCAGGGGTTGGATGGAGCAGACCCTTCATAGAGTTCAACAGACGGGGGTTTCTCTGGGAGGGGTCTTGTCAGTTTCTGGAAAACTGTTTTTTTTAAATGGCTACATTTCTTAGAACTTCCAGCTGCGAAGCTAACCCTGGGGCTGAGGCACTGCTCTTAGCCCTCTGCTATAAAGAAGTACATCCCATGGCCAGGCTTCAGGAATTCTGTTCCCATTTGGACCCCGCAATGAAAAGGCCAGTCTTTCAAGCGTGCTCAGCGCCCACCAGCTCCCACTGAGATCACCCAGGAAGCTAGAATCCTGGTTTGGTGGATTGTGTAAAACTTGAAGCTGTCTTAAAAAATGGAGGGGGAAAAACCCAACTGTTAAATTTATCTCCTTCATAACAGGTGTGAGCTTGCGAATCCTGCATAATTTGTGGTATGTAAGGAGCACAGGCCTTGCGGGTATTTGTCCTGTATGGTGGCTCCTATTTAAAGGATGGGGCCTGGGTTAAGATTGTGGGGGACAAATTCTGGGGGGGGGGAACTTTGGTTCTCTAGGTTTCCTTCCCTTTGTGATTTAAAAAAAAAGTACGAAAAGGTAAATGACTTGTAGGGGGGTTTCCCTTTTAAGATACAGTGAATTCAGCTTGAATCATGGGGGAACTTTCTGCTGGCATCCCTGCCCTAAACACATCTCGCATCCCATATGGAAAAAGAGCACAATGCACTGAGTAGAGAAATCACTAGTGTTTCAATGCATGAATTCAGTGTCTGCTGTACCATCTAAAATTGCCTGTAGGTTTTATCCAGAATTCTTGGTGTGTTCGTGTAAGAGAGCAGAGACTCTGACTGCCCATATGCTATGGGACCAACTTGGGTGTGATGGGAAGAGTGGGCATTAGTGGATCAGGAAATGGAAGTAGGTGGCTCTAAATTACTCATTTGGCATTCTGTGGTGACCAAACTGAGCTTTGGTCTAAGCTGACTTTCCTCCTGGCAATGGAAAGAATGGCATGGGTGCAAGTCACTGGATGGTGGAGGCTGCTCTACCTTAAATACTTACTAGTTGCTTTTCCTGCATTGCCTCTCTGTGTAAGTTACCTGGCTTCCTCAGCCACTGAATGCCATCTCTCTGCAAAGGCACTGGATGTGAAATGTACAATGCTGCTGAAATTGGCAGACACTTTCCATGGATGTTCCAATCTTTCCTTCCAAATTCAATTTGTCCCCATATTTCTTGAGAAGGTGGGGAGTAAAAATACAGGGTCTGTGAAACCTCTGCAATGAGAGAACAAAGCTCTGCCTGAACTTTCCACAGCACAGCTAACCTCCTGCAGTCATGAATCTGCTCTTTCACACAGACACTAAGGCGAACATCGATTGTGAAGATAGCAACAGAGAGTCCTGTGGCACCTTACAGACTAACACATGTATTGGAGCATCAGCTTTCGTAGGTGTGTGACGAAGTGGGTATTCACCCACGAAAGCTTATGCTCCAGTACGTCTGTTAGTCTATAAGGTGCCACAGGACTCTGTTGCTTTTTACAGATCCAGACGAACATGGCTACCCCTCTGATGCTTGATTGTGAAGACAGCCGCCCTGCCCCTGATAGCACTCCAACATGCTTTTCTCCTCTGAGGAAGTGAATGGTCTAAAATTCTTCATTCCTTTGTTTGGGGAAGTGATGGGAGGGAAGGATGACTGCAGGGGTGGGGGGAGGAAGGGTAATTTAATCTATTCTGAAGTGTTACAAATATTTAAACTCTGGACATTATTTTTTAAAAAGAGAAGTTTGCTACAATTCCATTGTAAACTCGTTTCCCTGTGAGACATGGCTACGCTGTCTGTCTGAGAGGGGCACGACTGGCTTGAGCCTTCACTACCACCCCACTATTGGGATGCGAAAGGAACACTTGACAGCATTCAAAGTACTGGTGCTTCACAACACCTTTGACTACTGGCAGTCTGTACAGGGTGAGCTGGTGTGTGTGTGGGGGGGGGTGATACAACTGCAGTATTGCTAAGCTTTCTCCTTTTTACGATTATATGAAACTCAGATTGGATTCAATTTTTTTTTAATTTAAACCCCCATCAAGCCAAAGAGCCAAATCAGTGTGTTTTCTGATCTCTCACTCAGGGTCTGCCTTGTGGTTGCAAACTGACCAATTTGGGATTTTTCCCTTCCCTCCCACTGCTGCCTGTCTCCTGATACCTACTGCATCCTCCCCCCCAATACAAAATGTGAAGAGCTTCCTCTGCACAAACCAGCAGGAAGCTGGATAACTAATTTGGCTACAGGTGTTTGGGATCTTGCTGTCAAGTATGTTTCTCTCTGTATTTATCCACATCAATAAACGTTAAAAGCAAAGGAGTCAACAAATTCAACTGCTTCTTGTCATTTTGTTAACTGATAATTACAAAGGGAAAATAGGCCGACCTTGAGGTTAAGGTGCAGACTTTAGAAAGGGCAGACCTAGGTTCTACTCCTGAGTCTGCTCCAGACTTTGTTGTTGTTCCTCAGTTTCCCATACTGAAAGTGGGGAGGGGAGTGTCGGCCTCCCAGCTTGGAGGCTGAGTTAATGAGGGTTTGACAGGGCTGGCTGGCTGGGGAAGTGCCACTTGTTAAGACTCCTGCAGGAAAAAGAGGGTGAGTAAACTACTACAAGAGGGAAAACCCTCCCTGATCTCATCAGTTCTGCTACAGAAAAATAGGAAGCTCCTGACTGCAATAGGGTGCTCCTAGCCTCTCAGCGCCTTCATTACGCTGAAGACTTGAGCTCCAGCCTGACAGTGAATTTATAGGGGAGGAGGAATGGCTCATGGCAGAGGACAGCTGGAATTTGCTACCCTCCCAGTAACTGAGCATGGTCCAAGATGGGTATTTTATCTTGCTCGGCACAGCTAGTTGTAGCTGTGTGATAGGAAGTAAAGGTGTGAAAAATCTGGATGGGGGTAATAGGAGCCTATATAAGAAAAAGACCCAAAAATCAACTGTCCCTGTAAAATGGGACATCTGGTCACCCTGGCAGTGACAGACGATTGTTCTGCTTAAAATGCCCCCGCCCAGCCCAGCCTCCGCCCCCCCCCCCGTGCCATACCCTCCCCCCAGCCCAGCCCAGCCCAGCCCAGCCGAGCCGCCTGCCCATCTCCGACATGCCCCCCCGCCAGCCACACCCGCCTCCGGACCTCCCCCCACGTGACTATCTCTCCAAGGGGCCGTCCCTGGCTCCCTGACTGATGGGTCTCTCCTCCAATGGCCGTGGGGGGCCGCCTCCTTCCCGTTCCCGGATTGGCGGCGGGTTGGGCCAATGGCGCTGCGGGGGCGGGTGCCGGGCCGTTCTGGGCGCGAGCGAGGTAAGATGGCGGCGGCGCTTCCTTGTTGGGGGGACGGCGCGGCCCCCCCGCCCATCGCAAGCAAAATGGCGGCGCCGTGGGGGGCGGGGGGAATCTGAGGTCAGCCGTGGGGGTGGGGTTATCCGGTGAGGGAGCGGGGGGGTCAGCCCGAGGGGGCGGGGAGCCGGGGGTCAATCCGGGGAGCGGGGAGCAGCCCCTGGGGAGGGGAGCTGGGGTCAGCTCGAGGGGGCGGGAGTTGTCCGGGGGCGGGGAGTCTGGGGTAAGCCCAGGGAGCTGGGAGGTCAGCTCGAGGGGGCGAGGAGCTGCCCGTGGGGGCAGGGAGTCTGGGGGTCAGCTCGAGTGGGGCGGGGAGCTGCCCGTGGGGAAAGGGAGTCTGGGGTCAGCTCCGAGAGGGCGGGGAGCAGTCCCTGGGGAGGGGAGCTGGGGTCAGCTCGAGGGGGAGGGGCGGGGAGCAGTCCCTGGGGAGGGGAGCTGGGGGTCAGCTCGAGGGGTGGGGTAGCAGTCCCTGGGGAGGGGGAGCTGGGGTCAGCTCGAGGGGGCGGGGAGCAGTCCCTGGGGGGGAGGGGGGAGCTGGGGGTCAGCTCGAGGGGGGCGGGGAGCTGCCCGTGGGGGGGGGTCAATCCGACGGGAGCAGGGGAGCTGGGGGTCAGCTCGAGGGGGGCGGGGAGCTGCCCGTGGGGGAGGCCGGGGGAGTCTGGGGGTCAGCCCGAGGGAGGAGCAGCCCCTGGGGAGGAGGAGGAGGAAGAGGGAGCCTCAGGCCAGGGTCCGTCCCCCCCCCCCCGTGGGTGTTTTATAGTCCCGTCCCCTTGTGGGGGTTGGAAGCCCTGGGGGGCAGGGGCCCAGCTCCAAGCCCGTGGCTCTGACTGGGGCCCTGAGCCCACAGCAGCGTGTTGGGGGTGAGTCTTGCCGGGAGGGCGAAGCGGGGCCTGGTTCTCTGAGGCAGGGGGTGGGATGCAGGTGGCTCACCCCAGAGGGGGTTATCTGGAGAACAGACCTTCCCCCGCTTGTCAGAGGAGGACGTTAGTCATGGCACAAACTGTGCCTGCACCCAAATGGCAGAGAGTTTGGGGCCCCCCGACTTCCCCGTCCTCTGCTGCTCTGGGGCCCCCGCTCTCACACAGCACAGTGGGGATGTAGGAGAAGTGAGCTGCAACGTGGCCAGGGCTTCCATGAAGCTCCAACTGCCCAATAAAGAGCAGATTAAATCAAGGCTGTGGGAAGAATTCCCTTGTCCTGCTCTCTCTTGTGCTGGTGGGGTGTCTCGTTTTGTGCCACGACACCCTCTGCAGAGCACAGGGACTTCTACTGAAATATTGGGAAATAATTTGGTCCCATTTCCCTTTGGTGATAGTAGCAGGGGATGGTCAGTTATACTAGAGTCTGGGGGTTGCTCCTGCTCTAACAATTAGCTGTGTGTATCTGTTGCAAGTGTTGGCATGAACAGAATTCGGATCCACGTCTTGCCGTCAAGTCGGGGGCGTCTTACCCCTGTGCCAAGGCCCCAGGAACCCTTGTCGTGTGCCTTCAGTCACCGCCAGTGTTCCCAGCCTCGGCTGGAAGGGCAAGAGTTCTGCATTAAGCATATCCTTGAAGACAGGAATGCTCCCTTCAAACAATGCAGCTACGTCTCCACTAAGAATGGGAAGAGGTGTCCAAATGCTGCTCCCAAAGCTGAGAAGAAGGATGGGTAGGTACCCACCACATCATGGTTACCCCTGTCTCTAGCTAGGGATAGAACTAAAGTGACCTGGAGTGAGGATCTGTCCCATGGCTAAGGCACAGTGCTAGGAGCTCTGAGTTTTATTCCTAGTTAGGCTGCTTTCTCATTGTGTGACCTTTAGGAAGTTACTTTGCCTCTCTGAGTCTCCCTTTAGCCATCTGCAAAGTGAGAACAGTAATCGTCTGGCAGAGGGATTAAGAATTCATTAATGCTTAAAAAGTGATTTGAGATCCTTGGGTGAAAGGTGCTGGAGAACTGTGTAGTGTTTATTGATGTGTTTGTTCCCTGGTGCTGGCATCACTGCAACAAAACTTTATCTTCAGTAGTCATAGCATCAGTTCTGACATACTCTGAGATCACAAAGATTTGTATCCTCGGATCTTTGAGATAAAGATGGTCAGTCCTGTGCACGTGGGCCTCTCTGCATGGACATTCAAAATCCTTGGTCAGTTTTTTGAAAGAGTGAGGGCTTGCCCCCATATTCTTCACCCCAAAATCCCTTCCCTCACCTCACTGCTAGGCCATTGCCACCTCCATGCCAGAGGTGACTGCATTTCAGTGATTATGCATGTGGTTTGTAAATTACGTGGAGTTCTTTGGTAGTATAGGAACTACAGAAATGACTGTCAGAGTTGCTTGAATTTATCATTGGCGTCGGAGGAGTGGAGTGGATTCTACTCCTTTTCCAAGCCAAGTGTCGTGAACGCTTCTTGCTCTGTTGCTATATTTGCCTTGCTGGTTGGAAGCGGTGAATTCCGCGAGCCAGACAGCATTTTGTTTTGTCCCCTCAGTGTGTCGTTCTGTGCTGAGCATGCCCGCAGGAACGCTCTGGCACATCAAGCCCAGATGAAGAAATCCAACCCCGGACCCATGGGTGAGACTCTTCTTTGCCAGCTGAGCTCTTACGCAAAGATGGAGCTGGGCTCCCAGACTGCAGAGAGCAGCCGCAGTGAAGCTAGTAGAATTCTAGGTAAGAGCTTTGAATGAAATAGACAAGAAAAAAGAATTTGGGGGAAGCCTCCTTCTCTGGAGCTAAAATACGAGAGGAACCAGCAACAAAGTCACCCAATTTAATCCTGGAAAGGGAACAATCCCAAAGAATCTGGTAAAAACGTGATGTCCCATGAGAGAGACTTTGCTTAGTGGACCTGGATCCAGGATCTCCCATGTGACCATAGTTAAGTCACTTCACCTTTCTGGATTAGGTTTTCCCCTCCTGCAAAACATGGGGCAACGCATCAGAGTGAAGCTGTGAAATTAAATTAGTAAACATCTGCAGAAGTGCTCCTCCTATTATCCTATCAGATGAATCCCCTTCCTTCTCCATCTTGCAGGTTCTGTGCCCTAGTTCCGTGGTTCTCAACCTTTCCAGAGTACTGTACCCCTTGCAGGAGTCTGAATTGTTTTGCGTACCCCCAAGTTCCACCTCACTTAAAAACGACTTGCTTACAAAATCAGACAAAAATACAAAGTGTCACAACCACACTGTTACTAATTGCTTATGGTCTCATTTTTACCACAGAAAATAAAATATTTATAAAATAAATCAATTGGAAATATAAATATTAGACTTAAATTTCAGTGTATGGTACATAGAGCAGTATAAACAAGTCATTGGTCTGTATGAAATTGTAGTTTGTAGTTCGTTCTTTTTATGTAGCCTGTTGTAAAACTAGATAAATATCTAGATGAGTTGATGTACCCCCTGGAAGATCTCTGTGTACCCCGCTTGAGAACCACTGCCTTAGTAAATGGACACAACTAGCTACAGGAGGTGCAGCTTCTGTCCTGCAGGGTCAGCTCGGCAGGGAGCGAGCCAGCAGTCCTCAGGTTTCTTGGTAGGGGAGATGAGTATTCCATGGGAACTGTGTATTTTGAAAGCCCAGATTTAATTAGTGACTTTCCCGTTCAAGCCCTGGAGCTTACCCTGCTATTTGGGGGTTGGGACGTCTGTGATGTGACCTGTTTGTCTCTTGAAGAGCTTGGTTGTGCTTGAGTAACAGCCGCCTGGAAGTGGGGCTGAATGGCCTGCCTCTGTAATGGCTTCTTTCCTTTCAGATGAGGACAGCTGGAGCGATGGAGAACAAGAACCTGTGACAGTGGATCAGACGTGGCGAGGGGACCCTGATAGTGAAGCTGAAAGCATCGACAGCGATCAGGAGGACCCTCTGAAGTAAGACACGTTGTGAATGCCTGTCAGTTGTATAGAATGGGGAGCTTGCTGCTGCAGGATAATAATAATTTAGATCCTTATTAAAAGACCGTTCTAGGAAGAGAAACGGCATCTTCAGTAATGCTACAGCTAAAAACTACAAATGTTGTTTCTCATTTGCTACATGAGCTACACCATGTGCTGATCTCCAGATAGGCTCAGGAAGAAACTCTTCCTGTGAGGTATGATTGAAAAGAAGCTGTTGCCTTTTTTGTGTGACATATCTGGTGTTAGCCCTCATTGGAGAGTGGGTACTGGGCTAGGTGGGCCATTTTTGGTCTGTTCTGGCCAATGTGATGTTCAGTATTATGAAGGATGCAGAAGAAAATCCTGCATTGCTGCAGTGTGACTACGTCAGTCTTGTATATCTCTAGAATTTAACCACCTCCACTCCCCGCTCTTAGATTCCTATGCTCTGGCTGGCTTGCAGGTCTCACTTATTGGTTAGATAGCTTCACCCTGCCAGGTGTGCTGCTCTGGGCTACCTCTTATCTGGTGCTATCTCAAGGCTATTGGCTAGCGTCTATAAAGCTCATATCTGATTGTCCATCACTTACTTGTGACCTGTTGAATTTGGTCCCTGTTTGTTACAGACATGCTGGCGTGTACACAGCTGAGGAGGTGGCGTTGATCATGCGTGAGAAGCTGATCCGTTTGCAGTCATTGTACATAGACCAGTTCAAACGACTCCAGCACCTCCTGAAAGAGAAGAAGCGTCGATACTTGCACAGCCGCAAGGGGGAGCATGAAGCCATAGGCAAGTACTGGTCCAGGAAGCCAGAGCTCTGTATTCCTCTGGCACAGCACATGTAGAAGCCAAACACAGACCTTTATGTTTCTTAGGGGTGATTTCAGTTCTTCAGTGTGCCTGAGGGTGATGGTATTTGTGTTGTGTGTGGTTGGCCAAGTGCTTGAAGATTGGTCTCATGGTGGGTATGAAGGTTGCCCGATTTCTTTGCTCTTTAGCGTTTGCGGTGTAGTGAGGAAACAAGCCTGCAAAACCTGAACTCTGGGAGAAAAATGATTTTCTCTATGGGATTTCCTGTTTTATTTTTTAATAAACAAAATGTTAGGGTGTGTAAGTCCTTGTCTACGCTAGAAAAGATTTGCTGGCGTTGCTGTACCGGCAAACCCTCCTTGTGTACATGCAGCTTCTATTATACCCGTTTGGTAGGCACACCAGCCAAAGCTCTTGATGCTGGTATAATTGTGTCTGTACTGAGGTTTTTTCTGGTATAGAAATGCCATAAAAAATCATGCTCTAGTCCATGCTGTAGGTTTGACCCGTCAACAGTTTCAGAAAGGGAGGAGTCCTTTCAAAATGCTTGTAGACTAACCGACTGACGTAAAGCTTCCTTCTGTGCCCCTTGGAGTAAGTGGGATGAGCTTGCTGGAGCTCGCACTGTGCTGTTCGCTGCAGAGCTCGCCACCACCACAGTGTGGAGCTGTTCAGTACCTCTCTAAGCAAGGAGTTGGAGGTCCTCCATAGCCAGCTAAATGGTCTGGCTCCCTGCATAGGAAATCCATCCCCAGTCCTGTTGAGTAGTGAACAGTGGAGTCCTCTCTAAACAGAGGAGTTTTGTTTAATCTGACTAGGACACTGCAGCAGTCTGGACAATGTTGTGTAATGCCGATTACCTTCTGGCTGTATCTCCCAGGGAGCAGCCTTCTGACAGGCCCCGAGGGGCTTCTAGCCAAGGAGCGCGAGAGCCTGAAGCAACTGAAGTGTCTCCGACGCTATCGGCAGCGCTATGGCGTGGAGGCCCTGCTGCATCGCCAGCTGAAGGAGCGTCGGATGTTGGCGACTGAGGGTGCGGCCCAGCAGGTACTTCATGCTGTAGATACAGGGAGTTCTGATCTCAGGCCTGTTTGGGTTCCAGATTCACTTAGCTCCCAGGTCTCCTCTCCTCCTCCTTGTGAGGATCATTCCAGCAAGTTGCATGTAGTTCCAGCCCTGCCAGATTTTCCATTGTAAAGCCCTGTCCATGGGGACATGTGAGCATTTACAGCTGATGTACTCCTGGCAGACATGGGGCATATGAAACCTCAGCCAATGAGTGTGGAGTTCTGTTGGGGCTGCTTTTATTAAAGGGACAGGAGCACTTATAATCTAGGCCCAAAATGTAGATCTTGAGAATTTTTCCCTTTAAAGAAAGGGGGTGGGCGAGAGGCTGATCTGAGTAGGAATAGATTTTCATCACTTGTCATTACATGGAAATCCTTTTTTTGTTGGAGTAGGGAGAGTTAAACATTCCTTGGGAGCCCAAATGTAGTCACCTTGTGTTGTGCAGGAGAAGCTGAAATTGAAATTGACTGAGGCAGTTGTTTCTGTATTACCATTTTGGAAAAAAAAAAAAAAGCTACCTAAATGTTTGAATGAAATTAGAGGATGGGACTGATTTTAAACTCCCAGTGGGGTGGGTTCAGCCTTTCCATAATGACACCTCACTCCCCTGCCAAAAAAAGCAATCTGGGAATGGCAGGCTGGTTTGCAACCCTCAGGCTGAGAATCCATGCACTAAGGCAAGGAAGTTCAGTATCTGCCTCAGAACTTGAACTCTTACTGACAACAAAAAGCGTACACCCCTATGGTGGAAGGTCGCTCTAATAGCTGAATGTGAGAGTCCCGTAAAGTGGCAGGTCTCTCTCCAGTCAGCAGCTGGGCAGTCCTCCTGTGTGGCTCTGATCTGTTCTCTTGGGCTCCTTTGCAGGCACACACCACTCGTTCCAGCCAGCGGTGCTTGGCCTTTGTCGATGACGTTCGATGTTCCAATCAGTCTCTCCCGATGACCAGACACTGCCTCACTCGTATCCTTTTATCCTCCCATCTGTAGTGAGCTGCACATGTGACTGTGCCCTGGTAGCATGATGTGTACTGGGGTGTTTGGATCCTCATTTCTGTGGGCCCTGAATCAAGGCCATCGGTTTGCTGTAGCCGTTGGTTTCAAGCAGGAGCCCAGAGGAATGCCTTCCCGTGGTCTGTTGGCTGTTCCAGAACCTCTGACAGGGAACAGCCAATTCAGTTGGAAGCAACAAGCGAACCGTGGAGGATTACAAGACAGCCACAGGCTAATTTCCAGCTGTGTTAAACTAAGATGGAAGTAAATTGGTCTTTAACTCATATAATGTAATCCTTGAAGAATCCTGGCTGTGGATGCTGATAAACATCTAGAACAAGGAACTATTGGGTGGAGCCTTTTGTGAGTCAAGAATAAATCTTAGCTCCACTGGGAATTGTCATGGGTCCCTAGATCTGCCCTGTCTTACTTGGATTCCTTGGGGGGTGCTGTTTATTTAAGTGCATGTCCACACTGAACAGTGAGTTTCATACTGTCTCCATGCCATGTTTGTCTGACTTCAGAGCAAGTCTGCTTGGCTTACAGGTAAAACGGTGGGCCAGCCCGCAGATTCCCACTGCGTTCTTTCCAGCTCCTAGATCCGCACAGTAACAAGCCACATTTGGCCCCCGGTTACACCTGTAGGGGTTTACACTGAGGTAACTAGAGGTGGAATTCGGTGCTGCATTCAGAGCTTAGTTTTAGCAGTTGTTGCTGATGGGAGCTGGAGTTTACTCTGGCTCACTCTCCCAGAGTCGTGTTGGCTAAGTGGGGCTGGCAGCAGAGGAAATTATTAACTTTGTTTTGTTACTAAAGTCAGCAGATCTGAGTCTGATTACACACAGGGAACAGGTGTGTGGGGCAGGAAATGGCCATTGTTTCTCTAGGATAAATACCCTTAAAATAGCTTAACTCAGGAGACATTTGCAGCTGGCTAGCTCAGAGCAGTGCAAGCAATGAAAGGACTGTATAAAAATGTCTTCTCTTATGTCTGATTCGTGTCTGCTATTTAGTGGAACAAACAAGATTTTACTTTGGTCAGCCCTGCTGAGCTGATAGAGTTATAGGAGAACCATCTGTAATTTCTTCTGCTTCGTGCATCGTTGATAGACTCCTTGGCTCTGTTTGGTTTTCAGGAAACTAGATTGTTGGTAATGATGTGTGAAACAGACAGAACCCAGCTGGATTCTCCTGTTCCAGGTGGGATTGGTGAGTTTGATAAATCATGTTTTGACCTGTAAATTAAGCATTTGATCTGGAGTCACTGAGAGTGATTAAAATCTGGAGCCCCACCTTGCTGTTTATACAGAGCCTCTTTTCTGGTGGCATCTGCCCTTGAGCATCTGATAAACCTAGGCTCTTCTGGTGTAGGCTCCATACTGATTCCGTTAGTCTGAATTACTAGCTTCTTTAAGTCTGACTGGGGATCTTGTCTGTGTATTAAGAGAGAGGTGTGTGTGTGTGAAGGATTTAAGAGGAAATGGTCATCCTGAAATCTGGTCAACTTCAAAAAATGAGTTAAAAGCTCTTTCAGGTCCTTCGCCTGCGTTGGGAGTTCCCTGCCAGTTTGTGGTTTTACAATCTCTGTGGTTTTATTGTTTTTCACTCCCTTGTTGCCATGCATAAAAAGGGAAACTGTGAAAGTAACTATGCACAAAGACCTAGTAACTAGTTATTTTTGTGTGCCTCGACTTCGTGGGTGGGTCTGACTTGAAACACCTTAAACAAGCCCGATTTCTCCAAGAGTGCTGAGCACCCAGTCTCTGAAAATCCATTTAAGCACCCAAGTCACTAGTCGTTTGGGCTGGAGTGCTGTCATCTGCAAAGCGAACAAAGTGGGGGGAAATTGCTCTAATTTGTCACTTACCTCAGGAGTTCTCTGTAACAGTAATAGGCCACAAGTTACTGATGGGGGTGTGATTTTACATTTGGCAGGGTTCCTTTAAGGGGTCTTCAAATGGGATTGTTCTTGTTCTAGTTTCAATAGTGAGCGAGTGGCAGTCCCCAGCTACTGTCTGCTGCTGGAGAGCCGTAGAAGTAGGATGCCATTGGAGCTATGGTCCGTTTGTGATTAAAGGCAGGAAATCCCATTTACACTATTGGCAGGAATCGTTTTTCCTCTAGGCACTTTTAGGTACAGAAGGGATGAAAATCCGGAACTAAATTCCTAGATTTGGAAACAGCTGTGTGCGTGCTGGTATAAACACTGAGATCCCTGCTGCATGGTAGATGTTAAGGGTTGTGCAGATACTGATGATATTTGCAGTGGCGCATTACATTGCATTTGTAACACTGCCCATCTGAGGGGCTGGGTGGGAGCTTTACAAGCATTCAGCTGAGCCTCATAACCTGCCCACCAAGGTTGTCAATAATATCCCTGTTGTACAGCTGGGGCGCACGCACACTTGGCCAAGGTCGCTGAGCAACTGGGGACTAGATCCCTGGTCGCTTGAGTCTCTGCTTTGTGCCCCAGGACAAGACACCTTTTGGTAGCAGGTTTCTCTGCCAGGCTCTGTGCGTTCCCCTTGACTGTCGTCCCAGATATTTGTCAGGACACCAATCAGACATTGTTTAAGCTGTGCCAAGGGTCGGAGGAAGCGCCCTGCGACAAGCCAGTTCCTGTAAGCCTCTCTGAGAGTCCCTGCTGCCCGCTTCATCTCCAGCTGCCGCCTCAGATGTACGTACCCGAGCCGGTGCTCTCGGTTCCAGAGGAGCTGGACGCTGCCCCTACGGATCAGTACTTGAGCACTGCCGAGCTCCAGCCCACAGAGAGCTTACCCCTGGAGTTCAGCGACGTAAGTTGGAGCAGCCGCATGGCGTGCTGTAGTGCGGCGTGCAGGCATGATGTCCTCCAGTGAACGGAGGTGAAGAGCATTGCTGTCATCGTTACGCGTGTTAAAATATCATGTGGGGGAGGAGTGGGGCTATTGAGCAACAGATCCCAATGCCTTTGCAAACCACAGAACCAGGTATCGCTGAAAAGCGGCCATCTCTAGGGAAGAGAGCCCGCAGCGCTCTGCGTGACATTGGGGTGTACAGGTAGTGAAGGCAGACCCCCTGCCCTTAGGAAAAGAACCCTCCACGCTGAACAAGCAGGACCTCTAGTTTTGAGGGACTCCTGAAAGGTCTGGACTCAGAATATGGTGCCTCAGTATCGTGGTACCTGTGGTGGTGTGGGTTTGCCTGCTCATCTGAGCTGTTGTATTGAAACTGGATAAATTTCTGAAAAGGGCAACAAAAACGATGAGGGGGATGGAACGGCTGCCATATGAGGAGAGATTAATAAGACTGGGACTTTTCAGCTTGGAAATGAGATGACAGAGGGCTATAAAATCATGACTGGTGTGGAGAAAGTAAATAAGGAAATGTTATTTCTCATAACACAAGAACTAGGGGTCACCAAATGAAATTACTAGGCAGCAGGTTTAAAACAAAAGGAAGTATTTCTTCACACAACGCACAGTCACCTGTGGAACTCCCTGCCAGAGGATGGTGTGAAGGCCAAGACCATAACAGGGTTCAGAAGAGAACTAGCTAAGTTCATGGAAGATCGGTCTGTCCATGGCTATTGGTCAGGAGGGGCAGGGATGGTGTGCCTAGCCTCTGTTTGCCAGAAGCTGGGAATGGGTGACAGGTCACATGATGATTCCCTGTTCTCTTCATTCCCTCGGGGGTCCCTGGCATTGGCCACTGTCAGCGGACAGGACGCTGGGCTAGGTGGACCTTTGGTCTGACCCAGTCTGGCCGTTCTTGCGTTACAAGTAGGCACAGTGGGGTGAGCTGAGACTGGAGTTTAAGCCTCTCCTGCCACTTGCCTTAGGGAGACCAGGTAGCAAGTATGAAAAATTGGGACCGGAGGGGTGCAATAGGCACCTATATAAGATAAAGCCCCCAATATCGGGACAGTCACGATAATATTGGAACATCTGGTCTCCCTGCATGTGCCCTTGGCTGGTACTTCAATCATTTCCTTGGTTTGTTTCTAATCATTGAAGAAAGAACCATCTTGTGTGAGATGTGAGAATTCAGAGGGTTTGGGAAATGTTTCTTTTGGTGGGGTTTTAACCTGATTGCTCCTTTGCAACTGCTAGTCTATTTAAATCCGTACTTAGGGGCTTTTTTTTAAAAGCGGCTTTTTGCGTCTATCCCATAAAGGATGCACAAGGGTTTTAATCCTTGGATTACTGGGATGTCCTGCATGCGGGTTAAGCCTCCATGTTGAAAAATCCTAATGAAATGTATTTAAACAAAAATATTGCAGGTGCTCTGAACTATCTTCTGAATGAGACATTTCTTGCTTTATAAATTAGATATTACCAAACTCTCTGCACACTTTATTCCAAAGCAGACTTTTGGAATCAACTTAAAAATAGCTGGACGGGAGTGCTGAGAGAGCCTCCTTTAGCCATAGGGACCCTAGAAGCCATGGCATTAATATAGGAGGCCATATGCCACCGGTCCAGCGACTCGAAAGCCCCTGAGCGCTGAAGCTGCTTGTTCGGAACCTAGATCAGCTGTGGCTGCCATAAAGGCATGAGCTGACAGCCGTGAAGGTCAGCGGAGCCTTTCCGTTGACTGCCGTGGGCACTAGGTCAGTTTTCTTTGCCCTGGGGTTTGAGTGTTCGCATGGCAGAACTGGCCTGCTGGTGCGTGCAAGAACAGTCTTTGGGGGAGGAATTTTCTCAGGGCAGAAACGTGTTGGAGCAGGAGCTGTGACTTCTCTTGGCCTGTGCAGGACGTTAATGGCTGTTCAGACAGGAATTCAGGAGCCTTGTCTGTCCGTCTGGCCTGGCTGTGGACTGCTTTGGAACAGCCCGACTAGCACGTGTGATTCTCCATGCTATTGAGATAAGCATGGGTCTGCCTTGCTAGAAGCACACAAGTGATCAGAGACCCAGGGCGCCTCGTACTGGAGTTCATTCTGTCAGAAGGATCCCAGAGGGAACCTTTCCACACTCCTGCTTGAGAGGACTCAGGCCTTTGTCAGCATCCAGAGCCTCTGCATTTTATCTAGTGTAACGTGATCCTGTTAACATGTCCTCTGCAGCAGGGCTGGCTCCAGGCACCAGCTCAGCAAGCAGGTGCTTGGGGCGGCACGTTGGGGTCTTCGGCAGCAATTCGGCGGCGGGTCCCTTGGTCCCTCTCGGAGGGAAGGACCTGCCGCCGAATTGCCTCTGAAGAAGAAAGCGGCGCGGTGGAGCTGCCACCGATTGCGATCGTGGCTTTTTTTTTTTTTTTCCGCCACTTGGGGTGGCAAAAACCCTGGCGCCGGCCCTGCTCTGCAGTCACCGACATTCCACCCTTCAAAGCCAAAACAAATACCCTCCCCTAACAATAGCCTCCAGCCAGTCCTGGCCCCCGTGTCAGCATTCTCATCAGCACATCCAGCAGACACGGGGGCAATGTATTTGTGAGCATGGCAGAGTGGAGCAATAAAACTGAGGAGGGGGTAGGTAGATTTTGCAATGGTGCCTGTCTGGCACCCAGAGAGGGCTCTGCTGGAGTGTGATAATCTGGGTGGGGCCCGTGAGGCTCCTGAGAGATTGAAATTAGATCCTCACTCAGACCTATTGCCACCACCCCTTAGTTGGGTGCTCGCCCCTTCCTGGTCATCCAGTTTGAGAGACAATGGTAGGTCATGCAGGGCTACAGATCTCTGGGGCCTCGGATGTGTCTTCAGTGGAAGTTCAGCATTTCCTTCCCAGATTGAAATGCTGCTAGGGGGAGGCAGATTTCTTTACTGGCTCAGCATGCTGTGCGTGCTGCACCCAGAATTCCAAACTCTTGGTTATCAGAGAAGGGAAGCCGCAGACAGGCTGGGTTCTCTTCACGCTGGCACGGTTTGGAGGAAGAGAGAAACTGATCTGAGAGCGAGGCTGGAATTCTTGGTGCATGCTGCTCCGACTTCCTCCCTCGCGCTTACAACAGGGCTGAACTATGTTGACATGGGTCATTGTGGGGGAAGCTTGCCGTGCCACTGTCTTTGCCTGCCCTGCGGTCAGAGGATTTGGTCTTCAAGGCCAACAGTCACCCACTGCTAAAGGCCTCTAACAAGATGGCCAAGTTGGGAGGAAGACCTTGAGGAGCTGGAATAGGATTGTCCCTGCCTCCCCTGCCCTCCATGTGTAGCTGTGTTTTCTGGCAGCCTGATGGACTTAGGAACTACTCCATATGGTGGCAGGGACTGCCTGGGCTCAGCCAGCTTGGCTGCTGCCTTTGGATTCTCCCAGGGCTTTGGGACTCGCTGAGCCCCTGCAGTGGAGCTCTGGGTGCCCAGCATTCCTAAACTCAGGCCCCTGGTCTCTGCCCTGTGATGTAAGTGGGTAATGTGGAAAGGGGGCCCAAATCTCGCCTCTGTAGTCCACGGAGCCCCTTGAAGCCTGCTGGCGGGTGTTTTCTCTTGCAGGACTTAGACGTGGTGGGAGATAGCATGCAGTGTCCCCCTTCCCCTCTGCTCTTTGAGTCCTCCGGGCCCCTGGAAGATCAGGCGATCACAGATATTGCCGAGGCTGCTGTAGACATACTGGCCCATGAAGAACCTCCTCAGCCAGGCATCCCGACCCAGGCAACTCAGCTGGACAGAGGGAGCTCTTCTGGCCAAGCCGCCTTGCCAACTCTGGAGTCTCATGCAGAGCCACCCGCCCAGGTAGAGCCGGGGGATGCGCCTGGGGCTTCCAGCCATGAAGCAGGAGCAGGAAAGCTCCCGATCCGGACAGTATTTCCCCTCCAGAACTCTGTCAGGAGTTGGACGATGGGGGGAGGTGCTACTGGGTCAGCTCTGTATTGGCCAAAGCTCCGCCCAGCCATATTACGTGTGGACGATCACGTTTCCGGGCATTAGCTGATTGCCTGCAAGGGTCAGGAAGGAACCTTTCCCCGCCATGCCTCCCTGCACAGCTGAGCTGGTGCACTGTGTGTGTGTGTTGGGGGGACAGACAGGAGACATCTCTATCGCAGGCATTGGGGTGTGGTCTGCACTGAAGGCCAGGTACCAGGCCAGTGGCTGGAGCTGCTGTGGAAAGTCCTGTCTCTCCGGTGTGGTGATTCCAGAGGAACGTTTACTCTGTAGCTGTCTTGTTTCCACCTTGCTCCTCCCAGGCATCTCGAACACCTCCTCCCCCCACCCCCCTGCGACATCCGGTTCAGACCCATCGCTCAGCCAGGAGATTGCTAAGGGGTTGGTGTTTTCTCTGGAGGTGGCCCCTGGAGCCCTTTTCCCTTCCCTCAGATTGCTGGGGAGGGCTGGATGCTGCTTCCTCAACAGCTGAAAGGGCTCTCTGGAAAGCTGCTCCCAGCTCTTACCAGCCTGGGGCACTAGGGCCTAAGCTTGGGATTCAAGCTGGCGGTTCTGAAATGCCCCAGCAGCAGGCCCTGAATCAAGGCCATCGGTTTGCTGTAGCCATTGGTTTCAAGCAGGAGCCCAGAGGAATGCCTTCCCGTGGTCTGTTGGCCGTTCCAGAGCCTCTTACAGGGAACGGCCAATTCAGTTGGAAGCAACAGTCTGCAAATGGAGGTCTCCACCAGGAGGGGGGCAGAAGTGGGAGGGCTGCCGGACTGGAATCGCTCTGGAGCTCCCACCCTACTCTGGCCTGGCTGCAGTGCCTTGTGGGTCCTGTGCTGAATGCTGCTCGCGTGCATGTGCGTGAACAATCCTGCTTAGGGCCTGGCTCGCGGTTCCAACTCGGTCAGCTGCTGGGATTGTGACTGTGGGTTTTCTGTCTTTAACAGAGTCACCTGCAGACTAGGGTGGGCAGGCCTGGACCAGAGGAAGACAGGAAGCTGGCAGATGCTGCAGCCTCCACCCGGTCACATGGAAGACTGGCAGCAGCCAATGGGAATCCAGAACCAGCCTCCATCAGCTGATAAGGTCTTGGATTAGAAATCTTGGCCGCCCTGAAATGCACCTGAGCATGAAATACACGTGGCTGACGGAGTATGGTAACCCAACACTTCACCCTTCCACCCGAGAATTGCGGCCAGATCAGTGAAACCAGGGAATGGTGAAATGTCTGGCCAGAAGCTCACGTGACAGGTTCCAGCCTTCCTGCCAGTCCCTCCCCCTCACTCAGTTCTGATTCCTTTTGGTGAAGCCTGCCAAAAGCACAGCTGGCTAGTGAGACCGTGTCATTCCCAGTCAGGGTAGAAGAGACGTAGACAGGGTAGGCGGCTCGTGGGACACACTCTCAGTTGGGGATGTATCCATGGAGAGGGGTAAATGAGCCAAACTGAAAGAGTTTTCCCAGGTGGGGCTGAACATTCTCGAGTCTGCCTGTCGGGGGTGCATGTGCTAGGCAGAGGCTTGGCTTGTTCAGATTGTAGCACCGTGTACTAAAGCAAGGTTCTCTCATTCTGGTGTGCGACGGCTGTCATTCCTCTGGCGCTGTAAGCCTGAAATTCTGCTCCTCACCCTAGCTTTAACCGATGGATGAGCCCGTAGGTGCTAATCGTGTGTAAAATAACAATGTATAAATGTGCTGTACAAAGTTTCCAGTTTGTAATCCCCACCCCCAAAACAAAAACAGACAATAAAGACATCAGAAGAAAATGACTGTCCATGTTCCTGAGGTTTGTCGCCTCCTGCCTCTGCTGCCACACAGTGCATCGAGATCCTCCTGCGAAAGGTAAAACGGCTCGTAACGCTGTCTGGATTTAGGGGCCTCATTTAAATTCGGGTGGCGAGGGGGTTGATCCTTTGAGCGTTGAAGGAAAAGGGAAACTCCCCTGCTCTCTAGGGCTGCGTACATAAAGCAGAGCAGGAGCTGCGGACCTGGGATACTCTCGCTAGTCTGGGAGCAGTTTCATTGTTCGCGAATGCTGTGCGTGCACAATAGATCTTCGGAGGGGAGGGGAGCGGGAGGAAATGCAACTTCACGTCATCTTGGCCCCTGTGTAACTTGAGAGCAGCCAAAGGAGAGAGACTGCAAGGGCACAGCATCCTCTGTGTCGGGACCAGGGGCCGTGGGCCTCTGGGGAGTTTGTGGAATGAAAACCATGTGGCCGCAAACCTCCCGAGTCTTGCCACGTCCGGTAAAAATACACACGGTCAGGTTTCACTCCCTCTTACAACGTGAAACCCCAAAAGAGCTGCTGCTGCTCTGTGGTTTGGTGAGAGCGGCGCCTGCGTAGCCCTGCCAGACTTTCCCATTACAAATCCCCTAGCTCTGCCCACGAGGCCTCGGCCTCGGCCTGGGAGCCAGGGCTGGCGTTTTGTGTAATCTAACCGCACAAGCGACTCCTGTTAGAGGAATGGCAGGTTCGGCCCGTTGGAGGCTTTGATTTGATTTGTGTTTAATATTGAACTGTTGCTCTAGCAATCCCAAAGCCCTGGGCAAGTCCTTTGTACGTCCCGTATGGCTGGAGCCTGGCTCCCTTCCGGGCGTGGCTGGGTTTTGCACGTTAGCAACTCAGACTGCCCCTTCCTGCAAACAGCATAGCCAGAGTGCTGACTCCCAGTTCGCTCCATGGAGCCCGCGTGCAGGACGGAGCCCTGGGCCTGCCAGTGAGGTCAGACAAAGCCCCCGGTGACTTGAGAGGAAGCAGGAGTGAGCCCTGCACGGAACGGCAAGGATGCTGCCTGCATGGCAACATGGAGTCTCGGGCTCCCTGGGGTAGGGCCTGCTTGGCAGTGCATGTGCCTCCCTTCCTTTCAGCCTCCCCGCGCTCTGTTGTTTCAGAAGGCCGGGTGCTTGCTTGTTCCCCTTGAAGGAGCCGTGCAAAGGGAGCTTGGGTTAAATGCAGCAACACCCGTGCGTCCCCTTGAATGTTTTCCTTTCCCTCCTGCTCCCTTCCTCTGCTGTGCTCACTAACCGGCGAGCACCCCTCTGTTGTAGTCACTCTGTGGATGCTGCTCTCTAACCTTCCACTACGCTCAGGGGAATTCGTGTTACTGCTCCTGGCCTTGCCAATGGACAGGGCTTGGGGTATTTAGTAGGTGTATGACAGTCGGTCCCAGCAGCCCCCGTCAGAGCCCGAGCCCCCATTGGGCTGGGCACGGTATCCCCAGAACACATGGCCCCTGCCCCAAGGAGCTCCGTCTCCGTGGGGTGCTGAGCCTGTGCAGCTGTTCGGGCCCCCAGGGCGCGTTCTCCCCACCCCACACACCAGCGAGGTGGGGTGGCCTGTAGCCGTAACAAAGTTCCACATGGCTCGGCCGCTCCACCAGGCCGCTGCAGCGTTTCAAGGGAGGGCAGGCGCCTGGGGGGAGGATAGGCGTGGAGGGAGTAGGGGGCTGTCGCCCTTTCTTGGTGCCCGTCTGCCCTATTTACAGGCTGCTGCGCTGACTCCTTCCTCTGCCAAGCCGCTAGAGCCCACTCCCCTCCTGGAGCAGGGCATGGACCCCAGGCAATCAGCCTAGCTCCATGTCTGTCCTGCCCCTTACGCAGCCGGGCGGTGCTGGAGGGAGCCTGGATTCCAGGGATGTGGAAGGGAGGGTGGCTGAGCTGCCAGGAGAAGGAGTGGGGTCCATGGGGAGGCGCTGCTTGCAGGGTGAGTGGGGTGAACTGGCCGTGCCCTTGGTGCATGGTTGTCCAGAGGCTCCTCTCCTGGCCCATTATCAGCTGTCTGGAGAGCTGGGGGTGGGGGGGACCCCCGCCCCCCCTAGGGAAGAGCAGCCTGAGCTGCAGGCTTTGCTGTATGGCACCTTGGCCTTCTCACTCCTGCTGGAGGCTCCAGCCAACCTGCCACGGCTGGTTCTGCCTCCCAGCACCATGTGAGCTAGGGAAGGCTGTTCCCCGGCCGGCTCCACAGCCCACACCACCACCTTGATTTCAGCAGAGCTGCATGCATGCAAAGACCTGACTGCACAGATGCAGGGTCTCAGGGACCTGTCTGCCAAGCACTAAAATGCAGCCACCTCTGGGGTGAAAGATGGCAGCTGTTCAACAGTACATGGCATAGGAGGGGAAGGGAAGTAGCACCTCCTGGGGGAAGGGGGAGGCAGAATGTAGCTGCCCAAGTGAGAATTTGGCTGGATTCTGGAGCTAGCACCTCTTGAATGGCCCCGTGGGGTTGTGACTGTAGTTCGGTCTATCTCCTGAATGACGGCAGGCTGCCAGGCCGGAGCAATGGGGTCCGCGCTGGTTCTGAGGGGCCCAGGCCGAGTGGTCTGCACAGCTCCCTGCAGCACCAAGCATTGCTCAGAGCTGTCCCGCTCCTGACTGACTCCCCTTAGCTTGTGAAACACTGGCGCCTCTAGTTCCTTTAGCAAGCCATGCGCCAGGGCCTTCTGCCGACAGGGCCTCTCTGCCTGGGACCATCTCCCCTCTGGCCTCCTGAGCCCTCAAAACAGGCTTTCTTGCTGGGACGGAGCGGTGGGGCTTTCAGCTGGGCCATGCAGCACGGGCGTGATGGGTGCATCTTGCAGACAACCCCCAGAAGCCTTGGTATGAGTCTGACCCACCCGGCGGCCTGGTGACCTGCCTGGCTGCCAGCTCCTCTGCCCCAGCCCTAGAGGGGAAAAAGCCAGAGGTACGAAATCTGCCAACACACTGGCACGTTGGGCTCTTGGAGACAGGAGGTGGCAGAGAAGGGAAACTTAACCAGCAGGTTACAGGGAGGGATGCGCGTTGTACCTGCCAGCATCCTGGCCACGTCTGCGCCTGGCAAAGGTGAGATCTCCTGGCGCTGCCAGCAAGCCCCTGAAACGGAGTCTTTGTCCGGGGGCCCTGCAGCTACTTGGAAGCGGCCGAGCCGGTTTCCTTTGCTGGGCTTGTCGGTGAACAGTGCTGGCATTGTGACGGGGCGGGGAGGTGACTGGCTCCGCTCATGGGCCTCAGAGGGGTAAATCTGACACGCGTGTCAGAGACCACAGTGGCATGGAGCAGCCTGGTTTGACCTGTGCTTGCTGGAGCCATTAAGGCACCTCCAGTGGGCACAGAACCTAGAGAAATGTCCGACACAGGGGTGTGGGCGGGAGGGGGGTTAACATGGGACGGGGAGAGGAGCCCCAGGGCTCAGCGTGCTGGGGCCACTGGCTGGAATGGAGCCGGGGGACGGAGGAGATGCGTGGGGCTGGGGGGCTCTGGGGGGACGGGGAGGTTCCTGGGGGTTGCTGTGGGGCCCCCTGGGTGGCCTAGCAGAGGGGATGTGGCTCACCTTGGCGCAGGGCCAGTGGTGCAGCTCTCCGAATAGCCACCCCTGGGGCAGAGTGGAAGCAACCTGCCCCCAAAGGGCCCCCTCCGCCCCACATCTGGGCGCCGGCTGCACGTGTCCTGTGCCACCCCCTCCCGGGCAGGCGAGAGGGGTCCAGCGGTCTGGGCTCAGCTCCCCCCGCGGGATCAGCGGCTGAGGCCCCCGGCCCCCCATATCCCCCCTCCCCCGCTCTCGGGTCCTGCCCCCCGCGGGTTTCGAACCAGCCCAGCCCGGGCTCCCAAATGGGAAACATCTGGCGGGGAGCGCGGCTGGACCCGGCGCCGATTGGCTGCGGCGGGTCAGGCTGCGGGGGGGGGGACTCCCCTCCCCCCCCCCCCGAGCCGTGACATCACTTCGCTTTCCACCCGGAGTGGCCTCGGCAGGCAGGAGCCCGGGCTGAGCCCGTCCGGGGAGCGCGGTCCGGGCCCGGCGTGCGCCCCCCTGCAGTGCCGGTGGGTGAGTCCTGCAGCGAGCTCCGGGCTCGCTTACCCGGGGGGGCAGCCGTGCGGGGGGGCTGCGGCCCGGACCCCCCCCCCCTCCCGGTGCCAATCCGGAGCCGCTCCGGGCAGCTGGCGCGCTGCGCCCCGAAGTCTCCAGCGAAGTTGTTTGGCCGCGTGCGCTGGGGGCTGGGAGGGGGAGGGGGGTTAAAAGCAACTTTAAGCTGCGTCTGCGCGTTCCGGGCTGGGGCGGAAGCTCTGCCCCCCCCCCGACAGACCCCCGGGGATCGGGCCCCGCAGCCCATCGCCCCTTGGCGCAGCCCGCCCATTGCTGGCAGAAGCGGCCCTGGGGGTTCGGGGGGGGGGCTGGCGCGTGTCCCCCGGGCCTGCGGCTCCCTGGTCCTGCAGGAGGAGGAATTCCGGGGGGGTCTAGCTCAGAGCCCCCTTCCCAGCTCTTGGGAGGCTGCGTTGGGGGGTGAGGGTGCCAGGTTGGCCTGGGGTGGGGGGCTCTGCCTTACCCCGGCCTAGACTCTGGAGCATGTGCTCTGGCCGCCCTGTTGGTGCCATGGACAAAGGCCACCTGTGCACTGCGAGGGTCCGTAAAACACCCCCAGAGCGACCCCCTCCACGGCCGCCTGAGCCGGGAGGACAGGTAGGGGGAGGGTACAGCCGGCAGCTGGAGCCAGGACTCCTGGGTTCTATTCCTGGCTCTGTCACTGGGTGACCTTGGCAGGTCCCAGCCTTGCTTCCTGCCTCAGTTTCCCCAATCTGTAAAACTGGGATGATACTGACCCGCCTGACAGGGCTCCGAGTCTGCCTCTGAAGGGCCAGAGCTGGGCAGAGGGTTATTATTAAACTGCTTCCCTGTGGCTGCTCACACCAGCTCTGAATTCGGCCATCGCCAGGGGGTGCCCCGTGCCCAGACTCAAGCTGGGGCAGCATGTTAACCTTCTCTCTGACCCCTCCTGTCCTGTGAACTCCATCAAACCTTCCCTCCAGGACTTGGAGATTTTGGCCAGTGTTTTCGAGACCGCGCCACTCCCTTTGGTGCTTGAGCTTTCGACCTGAGATGCCCCAAGCCGGGCTCCAAGGAGCACAGAGCAGCTGGAGGTCCTGCTGCCTTTAGCGGGCCTTGTGGGTGCTTCCAGCCCCTGGGTGACCCATGTGCACCCACCCAGGCCTCTGCCCGTCACATCCAGTTGTGCTTCACTTGCCTTTCTCTGTGCAGCTCAGAGACGGCTCTGCTGCGTTCCCAGAAACCTGCCAGGCCATTGTATCGTTTTTTAAAACCAAGTGAGCCGCTGCTAAGGAGCTGCGGTGTAGGAACCCTGGCAAGTTGTGGCCCGGGTGACAGAGAGTTAAAGTAACTGGCCTGTTTCCTTGTATCATCCTCTGGCTCGTCACTGAGAGGTTAGCTCAGGATCTCCAGAGCGAGCTCAGGCCGTTGCTTGTTTGACACTTCCTCTCGGGAGCCTGTTCATGTCTGGAAAGCGAGCTGTCGCCTGGGTTTAAAATCTCCTCGCCTGGGGGCCTGCCCAGTCCCACCTCGCCGCGTGGCCGGGGCCAGCCGGTGTTTTCATCGTGTTGCTGAATCGGGCTCGCACGGGGCCCAGCTACACGCCAATGGGAGCTTCCTGCACAGGGCGAGATGGGGCAGGATCCCTGCATGGGAGGGCAAAGCTGGCCCCGTGCGCTCACACAGGACCTGTGTCCTTAGCCGAGGCTTCAGCACGGAGCGGGGACCCAGTTAAACCTGATTGGAACAAGCCCAGATCACTGTGGGAGAACAACTCCCACCGGCTTGGGGGTGGTCAGGGAAAGCCAGCGACAAAGGAATCTACGGTGGGACGTTCACTGGATCACAGCTGCCCCGTCAAGCGTTTCACTTGGGCACCAAGCTCATTTCCTTGGCTACTCTGAATCCAGGGCTGGCAGGAGCGGGGGGCTCCTCGGACTAGCCCGGTTAACTAGCTGTGGTAATGGGGAGGGTGTGGCTAGCAGCAGAGGCAGTAAGGGGGCTCTGGGGAGAAGCAGTGTGTGGCCTGGTTAGTTCAGGGGCCATGTTGGTTCTCAGAGCCATGTGGCCATTAGGCAGGTTGGGTTTGAGCCTCGGGCCACAGGCCTGCTACGGTGCTGAGACGGCTGCTGCAGCGCCGGGATCGCAGTGAATCCACCTCTGAGAGAGACGTCAGCCTGGGGCTGAGCCGACCTAACCGGCGGATTTCACAGCCCTGAGCAGCGCAGCCAGAGCGATCTGCTTCGGGCACCCGAGGGTTGTGTTTCGGTTGTGTCCCGTGTTGGGTGGTTCGGGTTTTCTGTTGCTCTGCGTCTCTGGGCTGCAGGCTGTCGGTGTCCTGTGTTGCGGCGTGTGGTGATGGTTTCTGTGACTGCCCCCCTCCCTACCCCCTTAGCTCTCAGCGCGCGGCTGTGGGGCAAATGCAGCAGCACCAGCCCAACCGCGCCTGCTCTGCTGGAATTTGCTGGAGGGAGCTGGCTCCCTGCCCCGCTGCGGCTACACGTTGGCACTTGCTGCCCCTTCCCCTCGTCATGCCCTGACGAGGCCTCTGTGACGAAGTGGGAATGTTCCTGCTGTGCTCTGTGAGTGCTGAATGGGGAGTATTGACCTGGGAAGGGTGCAGGGGAGTTTGGGGGCCTGCACTGGGGAAGGGAGATACCTGAGCAGGTAACCTGAGAACCCAGGAGGGGGGTTGGAGGGGAGTTTGGGGGGCCTGCACTGGGGAAGGGAGATACCTGAGAACCCGGGGGGGGGTTGGAGGGGAGGTTGTGGGGCCGGCAGTGGGGAAGGGAGATACCTGAGCAGGTAACCCGAGAACCCAGGAGGTTGGAGGGGAGTTTGAGGGCCTGCATTGGGAAGGGAGATACCTGAGAACCCGGGGTTGGAGGAGTTTGGGGGCCTGCATTGGGGAAGGGAGATACCTGAGAACCCGGGGGGGGGTTGGAGGGGAGTTTGGGGGGCCTGCATTGGGGAAGGGAGATACCTGAGCAGGTAACCCGAGAACCCAGGAGGGGGGTTGGAGGGGAGTTTGGGGGGCCTGCATTGGGGAAGGGAGATACCTGAGCAGGTAACCCGAGAACCCAGGAGGGGGGTTGGAGGGGAGTTTGGGGGGCCTGCATTGGGGAAGGGAGATACCTGAGCAGGTAACCTGAGAACCCAGGAGGGGGGTTGGAGGCCAGGTGACACCTCTGCCCCTGAACCTGGACAAAGGACACAAAGGCTGGGGGAGGACCCGGGGGAGGCTGAGTGAGAGGCTGGAGGGAGTTTCAGTTTGGAGCTGGCTGGGGAATGGAGAGGGGCGACCCGACCAACAGGGCTGTGGCCTCCCTGTGGCTCCCAGATGGACCTAACTAAAGGGGGTTCTGTTGTCTGCACTGGCAAGGCCTGTTTGGGACTGTGTCCTGTCATCTAAATAAACCTTCTGTGTCACTGGCTGGCTGAGAGTCCCGGTGAGTCGCAGGGAGCCGGGGGGGCCGGGCCCTGTCTCCCCCACACTCCGTGACAGCCTCGCCGCCCGCTTTGTGGGGAGGGAATAGGGTGTTGTGTGGGCTCAGCTGCTGCTCCCGCCGTGGGCCTTGCGCAGGGGCCAACCCAGCCCGTCAGTGGGGCTCTGTAGTCAGGGCCGGCGCAACCCGTTAGGCGACCTAGGCGGTTGCCTAGGGCGCTAGCATTTGGGGGGCGGCATTTTGGGTCCTTCGGCGGCGACCGCAGCACCCGGATCTTCAGCTGCCCTGGTCGTCGTCGGCATTTAGGCGGAGGGAGCTGGGAGCTGGGACGGGGGTGTGGGGAGGGCTGCCTGCAGCAAGTCAGGGGAGGGGGCGGCATGCAGGGGAACTCCCCGCCCCAGCTCATCCTCCTCCCCTGAGCACACCGCCCCGCTCGGCTTCTCTCCCTCCCAGGCTTGCGGCGCCAAACAGCTGATTGCTGCCGCAAGCCTGGGAGGTGGGAGAAGTGGAGCGGTGAGGGCGTGCTCGGGGAGGAGGCAGAGCAGGGGTGAGCTGGGGTGGGGAGCTGCCGCATGGCTGGGGGGGGGGCTCAGGGCAGAGGGGGGGGAGCTGCTGCGGGGGGGGCTCAGGGTG
This sequence comes from Mauremys reevesii, assembly GCF_016161935.1. Taxonomy (NCBI): domain Eukaryota; kingdom Metazoa; phylum Chordata; order Testudines; family Geoemydidae; genus Mauremys; species Mauremys reevesii. The sequence goes on along the minus strand of NC_052647.1, from coordinate 14,992,026 downwards.
GGGTGGGGGGGCTCAAGGTGGAAGTTTCGCCTAGGGCACGAAACTTCCTTGCACCCGCCCTGTCTGTAGTGCCCTGGCATCCTGGGGCTGGACCATTAGCAGGGCTCTGCCTCCAGGCTGTTCCCTGCCAGCCCCAGCAGCCAGGAGACTGGGGCTCATTGCACTGGGAGCAGAGTGCAGACAGTGGCTGTGCCCTGTGGGGCATGAGCCTCTGGGTCCTCCCCAGGGCGTGGGGAGCAGGGAGCCAGTCCCCCTTCTCCCACCTCGCTGCGACCCCGAGCCCCAGCCCTGCGGTGAAGGAGTTTGGAGCCGCTGGCTCCACAGAGGTAAATATCTGCTCTGTCTCCTACAGGTGAACCCTGGCCCCTTTGCTCAGCCCACGACCGCGATGGGTGGATCTGTGGGGCAGCAGCCCTGGGTCATAGCGGCAACGGGCCTGCAGCCAGGCCTGCTAACGCGAGGATGGGGTGAGCCTTGTGCTTCCTGGCCTCAGCTGGTCACCTGGAGGGGCTGGGGGGGGCTCGGCCCAGCCCCTGGGCAGCACTGCAGTGTGTCAGCTGGGGCAAGGCCCAATCTCCCAGCCCAGTGCCCTGTGCCAGCGGGATCCCAAAGAGGGGGGAGCAAGGTGTGTCCGCCCAGCAGCCTGGACAGCGCGGCCACCAACAGAACCGTCCTGGGGGCCCCAGGGAGCCCTCGTGAAATGCTCGCTTGGCAGGTGCAGGTCCAGCCCCTGGTGCCTCCAGAGCCGGGCTCGTCTCACCTGCTTGTTGGAAATGGCGGGGGGCTGGGGTGGGGGCTGGCAGGTGGAGCGGGGGGGCTGGGAGCCCGGCTCTGTCTCTGGGAGCGGAGTGGACGCTGGGGCGAGCGTGGTCAGGTTTCTTCCCCATCCCCCTGCACCGAGTCCTGGGCGTCGTGCGAAGAGGCCTGACCTCGCCTGGGCTCCTCCCTCTGTCGGAAGCTGAGCCGGCTCTGCCCAGCTCCTGGCTGGTTGACTGTGGAGGAGCAGTTGGGCTGGAAGCCACCGTGCAGCGTTGCCAGCCACTCATCCTTCCCCGGGAGGGGCGCGTTCTCCTTCGGGAAATGGGTGAGGGTCCCCCCCGGGCTGGGACCTGGCAGCGCCCCCTCTAGGAATATTGCCGGAAGAATGCGCCCAGTGCTGGGGGTCACCGTTCTAGACGGATGTTGAGACCTCGGTGAGGGCTCAGAGAAGGGCCTGGCAGCGCTAGATCAGTGTGTCCCGCTTGACAGGGGTGACTGGGGAGCAAATATTTAATCGGGGGCTCTTCAGTCTAGCAGAGGAAGGTCGAACCCGAACCAGTGGCTGGAAGCTGAAGCGAGAGACACTGGGAATAAGATGAAATGTCTGACATTGGGGGAGATTAAACACTGGGACGATTCGCCAGGGGTCGCGGCGGATTCTCCCTCAGGGGCAATTTTTAAATCCATGTTGGATGTTTTTCTATAGAATCTGCTCTAGGAATCGTGCTGGGGCAGGGCTGGCCTGTGTCGATCACAGTGCTCCCTTCTGGCCTTGGGGTCTAGGATGCCGTGCAGCGTCCTGGCGAGCGAGGCCAGGGAAAGGGGGGCTTTGGAAACAGCTGCACAGCTCCCAGGGGCACAGCTCAGGCTGAGCCCATTACACAGACAGGGAAGCTGAGGCGCAACAGGGCAAGTCTATGAATTCAGCGGCAGCGCCAGAAATGGAACCCAGGAGTCCTGGCTCCCAGCCCCTGCTCTAACCCCTGGACCACCTCCCCACAGTGACTGCATTGGGGGTTGCCGCAGTGCAGGGTTGCACAGCCCTAGAGAAGCCCTGACCCGGCGTGCCCAGGTCTCTGCCTCTCGCCCTGCGGCCCCTCCCTGCCTGC